>NC_068926.1:36542500-37792500 GCF_023091745.1 Budorcas taxicolor | reverse complement strand
GGAACCAGTCTGTTGTTCCATGTCTGTTTCTGCCTGTTACTTCTTGACCTGCATACAGATTTCTCAGGAGGCAGGCCAGGTGATCTGATGTTCTCATATCTTTCAGAATTTTCCACAGTTTGTTTTGATCTGCACAGTCAAAGGCTTTGGCACAGTTAATAAAGCAGAAGTAGATGTTTTTCTGGAACTCTCTTGCTTTTTCTATGATCCAACAGATGTTGGCAATTTGATCTCTGGTTCCTCTTCCTTTTCTAAAACCAGCTTGAACATCTGGAAGTTCACGGTTCACATACTTCAAGCCTGGCTTGGAGAATTTTGAGCATGAACAGTATGAAAAGGCAAAAAGATAGGACTTTGAAAGATGAACTCCCCAGGTCAGTAGGCACCCAATATGCTACCGGAGATCAGGGGAGAAATAACTCCAAAAAGAATGAAGAGATGGAGCCAAAGCAAAAACAACACCAAGCTGTGCTAATGATTGGGGATGGAAGTAAAGTCTGATGCTGTAAAGAGCAATATTGCATAGTAACTTGGAATGTTAGGTCCAGGAATCAAGGTAAATTGAAAGTGGTCAAACAGGAGATGGCATCAACATTTTAGGAATCAGTGAACTAACATGAACTGGAATGGGTGAATTTAACTCAGATGACCTTTATATCTATTACTGTGGGCAAGAATCCCTTAGAAGAAATGGAGCAGCCATCATAGTCAACAAAAGAGTTTGAAATGCAGTACTTGGATGCGATCTCAAAAAAGACAGAATGATCTCTGATCAAGGCAAACCATTCAATAACACGATAATCCAAGTCTATGCCCTGGTCAGTAATGCTGAAGAAGTTGAAGTTGAATGATTCTCTGAAGACCTACAAGACCTTCTAGGACTAACACCCAAAAGAAGATGTCCTTTTCATTATAGAGGACTGGAATGCAAAAGCAGGAAGTCAAGAAATACCTGGAGTAATATGCAAATTTGACCTTGGAGTACAAAACAAAGCAGGTCAAAGGTAACAGTAAATTTGTGTAATTCTAAGTTTCCTTCCCAGTTATTGTTTCAGTTTTTACTGTTGAAATCCACCTTGGAAAATGGTTGTATGATAAGTTTATAGTTTAACTCTGAGGTATTATCATTTGGGAAGGACTCACAATGAGTGGAAAAATTAGACCTCACTTCAGTAAAGAATCTGCCTGGCAATGATGCAGGAGATAGAGGAAACGCAGGAGACTCATATTCAATCCCTGGGTTGGAAAGATCCCCTGGAGGAGGAAATGGGAATCTATTCCATTATCTTTGCCTGGGAAATTCTATGGACAGAAGGATCTGATGGAGTACAGTCCATAGCGTAACAAAGAGTCAGATTTGACTGAGTGCCTGAGCAAGCACACACATATTACAACATGAATCAGATTGCCTACTTGTGGGGTTGGAGGAGGATTGGATGTGATAGTCACTCCATCCTACAACTTCTGTTGGTTTCACCAGTTAACAGAAGAGTTCTCCCTGAGAGACAGCTGTACCTTCCCTCATCTAAATCTTCCCACCCTCCAGATAAGGATAATTATTATGCCTGAAAGTGAAAGTGTTAGTTGCTCAGTCCTTACCAACTCTTTGAGTCCCCATGAACTGTAGCCCACCATCCATGTAATTCTCCAGGCAAGAATACTGGAGTGGTTTGCCATTTCCTTCTCTAGAGGGTCTACCCAACCCAGGGATGGAACTTGGATGTCTTGCATTGCAGGCTGATTCTTTACCACTGAGTCACCGGGAAGCCAAGAACTATTGTGCCTGGATTCTCCTTGTCATGAATCTTCAGTTGAAACTGAACCGCTACACAAACAAACACAATGTCCCAATGTTACTTTTTAATTGAAATGAGATTAAAGTCAGGATAAGTTCATAGCTAAATAATATTATTTGTAAATCAGAAATAAGTGTAAAAAAACATGAATATTTTAATTTCATTTGATCAGGATTCATTCAATTTATCTCTGGGCTTCTCAGGTAGCTCACTGGTAAAGAACCCACCTGCTCATGCAAAAGGCATAAGAGATGCATGTTCAGCCCCTGGGTAGGGAAGATTTTCTGGAGAAGGAAATGGCAACCCACTCCAGTATTCTTGCCTGGAAAATCCCATGGACAGAGGAGTCTGGCAGGCTACAGTCCATAGGATCATGAAGAGTCAGACACAACTGAAGCGACTGAGCATGCACACTCAATTCATCTCTAACCACTTTACCATCCAGTCAGCCTGCATGAATATGGGATTTTCTTATATTTGTTTGTTCTAGAACAAGACTCGCCCCACTTGATTAAAATTACTGAAAATTTAGATCACATAAAACCGTATAGTTTATTTATAAATGAGTTTAAACTTTGGAGTTTGGCTTCACTTTAAGAAACAGAATATTGTGTTCAAGGTTTCTTAGTGGAAGTATAAAATCTGTGATATCTGTAATGTAGAGATGAAAGTAACCTGAGGAAACCACAAACACCCAGATGCCCTTCTGGTAATCAACTACTTGCAAGCCCTACTTCCTGTAATTTCTTTGTTACCTGGGTCAAGGCACATACAATAATGGTTGCTTTTTCCTGTTATGCTGAAGCCTGAACAAAAATCCAACCAAATGGCCTTTTGATTCCTTTTCACTAAATTCTCAACATGTCCTAGACTTTTAGAACTTATCTAAAATAGAGAACAAAATAAAAATAAATATAAAAATAATCTAAAAATGTATCAGCAGATGGAAAAATATTTATTATGAAGCCCTAAAGCACCCGTTTGTAAGTCAACTAGGAAAAACGTAGAAATGAAAAAGCAAATAAAACAAAGGCAAAAAATGAAAGCAGAAAAATCTTCACAATTTTGTTTACCTTCCTAGGAGATTGAAACATTTTAATCAACAAACATAGTCCCAAAGAGAAAGTGAGAACCACAAACACCTTTTTCCTCCTGATAATAACTCCATCCCTGAGTGAAATGCTGCTGCTGCTAAGTCGCTTCAGTCGTGTCCCTCTATGCGACCCCATAGATGGCAGCCCACTAGGCTCCCCCTTGTCCCTGGGATTCTCCAGGCAAGAACACTGGAGTGGGTTGCCATTTCCTTCTCCAGTGCATGAAAGTGAAAAGTGAAAGTGAAGTCGCTCAGTTGTGTCTGACTGTTCGCGACCTAATGAACTACAGCCCATCAGGCTCCTCCGTCCATGGGATTTTCCAGGCAAGAGCACTGGAGTGGGGTGCCATTGCCTTCTTCACTGAGTGAAATAGCATATTCTAATCACATCACAGACCCTGATCATTAATCGTCTTCTGACCAATAAGGCTTTACTGTTTCCTTCAGTTTGACTAAACTGAAGGGAACAGCTTAGACGGCTTTGCTCCTGATTGTAGGCCCCTGACTTCCATTTACTTAGAGGTTTTATTCTGAAAAAAATTTTGAAATTGTAGTTTTTAATGCCTCTGTAAGATGCAAATCTTCCAGTTTCCTGCCAGTTGGGTTGGCCGTACAAACCGGAAATGTCTTTCTCAAGATATTGGCAGCCATATCTCTGAATGTAATGATCAAGAAAATAGGACTCATCTCTCCCTATCTCTGTAGCGGGCTAGAACCCTAACTTTAGTAACTGCCAATTAATTAGCAAACACAAATGGCTAATCACATTGACCAGACTCCCTGCTGATGTCTTTTTGTATTTTTTCACTTCCTCCCTCTGGTGCTTAAAATCTCTCCTCTCTTTGGTTTCAGAAGCACTGAGTTCAGTCTCTCTCCCCTGTTTCAATAGTCTTCAGCAGTCTTCCTTGCCTGTTTAACTCAACAATTTTTCTTTGACACTTTCTCCTTGGGAATTGAGAGGAGTGTGGTGCAATATGACATTTTTCTAATGTCAGGAATCACTAATAAGTATCTGTAAAACCAAACTTTCCTTTGATAATTTAAAAAGAATCAGTAAAAGAAATGCTGTAAAACCAATGAAGCAACCAAAAAGAAAAAAGCACCTGCCTTTGGCGTAGGAGATTTTACAGCCCTTCTCTTCTCTTATTCATCCAGTAGCACTCTCCACACTTACTTAGAATCAAGCCAACGATATAGGTAAAGAGATAGGTTTTACTTTTGATGCTTGCTATCTTAATTAGCTCATAAGAATATTTTAGCAAAAGCAATTTGATGTACATTAATTGAAATGTGTCTTATTGAAAAACAAGGAGGCATTTGCAAATATGTATATTTACCTTTATCCAATGAACAGTGACTTAAACAACTAGACTTTAATTATTTCTTTACCTCTATACCAGCTGCTGTAGTCCATCTGGGCAACTATAAGAAAAATGCCACAGACTGGGTGGCTTATAAAAAATAGAAATTTATTTCTCACACTCTGAAGGCTGGGAAGATCACGATCTTGGCACTGTTCAATTCCTGAATTCTATATCTGGTGATAGCCCTCCTCCTGCCTTACAGATGGCCATATCTTGCTCTGTCTTCACATGATAGAAAGTGCAAGAGAGATTTTGGGGATCTCTTTCATAAGGATTCCACTCTTATGATCTAATAACCTCCCCAAAGTCCTGTCTCCAAATACCATCACACTGGGGATTAGATTTCAACATACAAATTTATGGGTAAGGAAACAAATTTAGGGTTAGGAAACACTAACATTCAAGGCAAAAGCACCAAGTGGTCAAGTTTCATATTTCTTTGACTATATTCATGTACAAAAATGTTAAATATAATCTAAATTATTGAATCAACACTGCTGTATCTGACATAATATCAGTGTTCAGTGTTTTGTATCCTTTGATTCATTGTCACTATGCTACAGAGCTTTTATAGACATGTTTCCCCTTAATCACCTAGCTTCAACTGTGAAATTGTAATACCATGGATCTACATTATATCTGCTTGCAAATTCTGATCCTTCAGAAAACTAAAGTCATTGTGATATCCAAGATAGGCTCACTCGCTCTCTCTCTTTAGTTGCGAAGTCATGTCCTACTCTTGCAACCCCATGGACTAGCCTGCCAGGCTCCTCTTTCCATGAGATTCCCCAGGAAGAATACTGGAGTGGTTTGCCATTTCCTTCTCCAGGGGATCTTCCCAACCCAGGAATTGAATCCAGGTCTCCTGCAATGCAAGCAGATTCTTTACCAACTGAACTATGAGGGAAACCCCCCCAGAAATCCATTTTCATTTCCTTGAAGGTGAAAAGACTCTTTGAGAATGTATGGTCTCAATAATTCTTTTGGATAAGGTGCAAATCACACAGTTCTCCATAACACTGCTAATATGAAAACAAAATCTCTCTCTGTCAATTAATTTATATGTGTACTTATATACCTCATTACTTTCAATAATTAAAAATGCCATCTTAGTGTACTAGGGTTAGGCAAGAGGGCTGGTTGCGGGGGAGATGACTGAGCTTCAGATCACCCTTGAATAGGACATAGCTTTGTATGTTTATGCCTAGAAATTATTCTCAAAAGGAGCATGTGTATAATTGGCAATGGCCATAATAGAGCAGTAAAAGGGCCTCAAGAAATATTATAAGAAATAATGAATGCCCTCATTCACATCTGTTTTATTATATACACCTTTTTATATGACGTTGAAGAAGAACAGATAGATTTCTATTCACCCTGCAAAGTTCCACAGCATGTCAATAATATTCTTCTGAGTTCTTAATGAGAGTCTTTAAATTTCAATAAAGAATGTGCTTTCATTTGGGAACTCATGAAGAGTTTTCACCAATTCATTCCCAGACAATATTTTGTGGGATCATTATGCCCAAAATTTCACTAAGTAATATTACTCAAATAATTCAATAAGAAAATATCTCTGTAAACAGTTTTCTTGATCCTTATAGTGTCAATTTGTTAAGCAGTCTTTTTTTTTAAATCAAGCTACTATAATGTTGTCAAATCCATGATGTTGTTTTTAATAATTTCATTACTTCAATGCTTGTCAGAACAACTTAAACTAATGATAAATTAAATTTATTATTTTAACATATAATTTAACACTATTTTATTTGCAGCACTATGCCAGTAATAAAGTTTGCTCTTCAAGTCAAATGAAATATTTGGAAACTGATTTTAAATAGTTTGGTTTGAAAAAAAATCCATGAACCAGTAAGATAGCAGTCACAGCAAATTTTTTTTTATTATTTGAAATTTTAGATGGTCATCTTGGTTCTGTATTTGTATGTACAAAATATGGTAAGATAATGGAAGAGAGAAAACATGTTTTAGTATTAGTTATGTACTTTTGACTCTGTAGGAGAGGCTGAGGGTGGGATGATTTGGGAGAATGGCATTGAAACATGTAAATTATCACATATGAAATGAATTACCATCCAGGTTCAATGCATGATACAGGGTGCTTGGGGCTGGTGCACTTTGATGACCCAGAGGGATGGGATGGGGAGGGAGATTGGAGGGGGCTTCAGGATGGGGAACACATGTACACCCATGACAGATTCATGTCAATGTATGGCAAAACCAATAAAATATTGTAAAGTAAATAAATAAATAAATAAATATTTTAAAGATATTATTTTAAAAATAATATTTAATAATAAAAACAAATTTAAAAATTCCCCTTAAAGAAATTTACAGCAAAATTCAAATCCTAACCTTCTGCTAGTACATTTAGCCATTAAAAGTAAATACATGGAAATTCAAGCAAGTGATCACTGGCATACTGCTAATGACATGAACTCTGGGATCAAGTTGCTTAGTTTGAACCTGAGCTCTGACATCTACTCTCTGGATGACCATTGGCTTAGTAATTAGTTACTAATTATTTATTTTCTTTATTTCACATTCCTATTTTGTGAGAGATACTAGTGGTGTCTAGAAAGAAACCAGACACCAAAGACTTGAGATTTTATTATTCAAATTATATAAAATTTTAGAGCAGTCAAACTACCCTGTGATAGAATTCAGTGCAAATAACTCTAGTAATTGGGATTGACTAGGAAAGACAGTGTATTTCTGGAGTAAGGGGATGTTCTCTAAGTATCATGATGGGGCCGCTGTTACATGGAAGAATGCATTTGTCAAAAGTCATCAAAGTTTGTCTTATATCTCATAATTTCAATATATGTAAATGACACCTCATTTATGTTTAAAACATAAAATGATAAAAAAAAAAAAAAGTTCAACATAAATCAAGTATAGCATAGAGTGATAGTATCATAATAACCAAACAGTTAGTGACTGTTGTGGAGGTCAGGGCTTGAGGTGGCCCAGCTTTGCTGTTATGATGTTGACAATTACTGGCCTTGAGACCAACCTTCCTTCTTCACTCTACAAGTATTTATGTGTCTTTATGGCAAACGCATTGAAGTTGAACAGTATATAAACTCTGAGGAGGTAAAAATGGGAGCTAATGTTGGCATTTCTTAGCTTGTCTCCTTATCTACAGAAAGGTCTGAACTTCAGTAAGCTAGACCATTCAGGTATGACCTAAATCAAATCCCTTATGATTATACAGTGGAAGTGAGAAATAGATTTAAGGGCCTAGATTTGATAGATAGAGTGCCTGATAAACTATAGACTGAGGTTGATGACATTGTACAGGAGACAGGGATCAAGACCATCCCCATGGAAAAGAAAGGCAAAAAGCAAAATGGCTGTCTGGGGAGGCCTTACAAATAGCTGTGAAAAGAAGAGAGGCAAAAAGCAAAGGAGAAAAGGAAATATATAAGCATCTGAATGCAGAGTTCCAGAGAATAGCAAGAAGAGATAACAAAGCCTTCTTCAGCAATCAATGCAAAGAAATAGAGCAAAAGAACAGAATGGGAAAGACTAGAGATCTCCTCAAGAAAATTAGAGATACCAAGGGAACATTTCATGCAAAGATGGGCTCAATAAAGGACAGAAAATGTATGGACATAACAGAAGCAGAAGATATTAAGAAGAGGTGGCAAGAATACACAGAAAAACTGTAGAAAAAAGATCTTCACAACCCAGATAATCATGATGGTGTGATCACTCATCTAGAGCCAGATATTCTGGAATGTGAAGTCAAATGGGCTTTAGAAAGCATCACTACGAACAAAGCTAGTAGAGGTGATGGAATTCCAGTTGAGCTCTCTCAAATCCTGAAATATGATGCTGTGAAAGTGCTGCACTCAACATGCCAGCAAATTTGGAAAACTCAGCAGTGGCCACAGGACTGGAAAAGGTCAGTTTTCATTCCAATCCCGAAGAAAGGCAATGCCAAAGAATGCTCAAACTACCGCACAATTGCACTCATCTCACATGCTAGTAAAGTAATGTTCAAAATTCTCCAAGCCAGGCTTCAGCAATACGTAAACCATGAACTTCCTGGTGTTCAAGCTGGTTTTAGAAAAGGCAGAGGAACCAGAGATCAAATTGCCAACATCCACTGGATCATGGAAAAAGCAAGAGAGTTCCAGAAAAACATCTATTTCTGCTTTCTTGACTATGCCAAAGCCTTTGACTGTGTGGATCACAATAAACTGTGGAAAATTCTGAAAGAGATGGGAATACCAGACCACCTGACCTGCCTCTTGAGAAATCTGTATGCAGGTCAGGAAGTAACAGTTAGAACTGGACATGGAACAACAGACTGGTTCCAAATAGGAAAAGGAGTACATCAAGGCAGTATATAGTCACCTTGCTTATTCAACTTATATGCAGAGTACATCATGAGAAACACTGGACTGGAAGAAACACAACCTGGAATCAAGATTGCCGGGAGAAATATCAACAACCTCAGATATGCAGATGACACCACCCTTATGGCAGAAAATGAAGAGGAACTAAAAATCCTCTTGATGAAAGTGAAAGAGGAGAGCGAAAAAGTTGGCTTAAAGCTCAACATTCAGAAAACGAAGATCATGGCATCCGGTCCCATCACTTCATGGGAAATAGATGGGGAAACAGTGGAAACAGTGTCAGTTTTTTGTGTTTTTTTTTTTTGACTCCAAAATCACTGCAGATGGTGATTGCAGCCATGAAATTAAAAGACGCTTACTCCTTGGAAGAAAAGTTATGAGCAACCTAGATAGTATATTCAAAAGCAGAGACATTACTGTGCCAACTAAGGTCCGTCTAGTAAAGGCTATGGTTTTTCCTGTGGTCATGTATGGATGTGAGAGTTGGACTGTGAAGAAGGCTGAGCGCCAAAGAATTGATACTTTTGAACTGTGGTGTTGGAGAAGACTCTTGAGAGTCCCTTGGACTGCAAGGAGATCCAACCAGTCTGTTCTGAAAGAGATCAGCCCTGGGATTTCTTTGGAAGTAATGATGTGAAAGCTGGAACTCCAGTACTTTGGCCACCTCATGTGAAGTGTTGACTCATTGGAAAAGACTTTGATGCTGGAGGGACTGGGGTCAGGAGGAGAAGGGGATGACTGAGGATGAGATGGCTGGATGGCATCACGGACTCGATGGACATGAGTCTGATTGAACTCCGGGAGCCGGTGATGGACAGGGAGGCCTGGCATGATGCGATTCATGGGGTCGCAAAGAGTCGGACACGACTGAGTGACTGAACTGAACTGAACTGAACTGAAGCACTGTTTACTTACTTCCCTGGTGGCTCAGGTGGTAAAGCATCTGTCCACAATGCGGGAGACCTGGGTTCAATCCCTGGGTTGGGAAGATTCCCTGGGAAAGAAAATGGCAACCCTCTCCAGTACTCTTGCCTAGAAAATCCCATGGATGGAGGAGCCTGTTGTCCATGGGGTCACAAAGAGTTCGACACCACTGAGCGACTTGACTTTCAAGCACTCTTTAAGCTTAAGTTAAGTGGGAGAATTATTCATTCATTAAATAAGAACATAGAACTATTCTCAATTTAGGTACATCTGTTCCTAGAAACTAAAAATGTGGTATTCTGGCTCATATTTTCTTTCATCCATCTATCAGCTCTGCTTTTCTTTACACATTATTTCCAATTCCTTCATAAGACCAGGGAAATGTGTGACAATCCATTTATACACAAGCATTCATTTTAAGGGAAGAAAGACTATTTCCCACAAGACAGGTGTCAAAACGTGCATCAAAAAATAGACATCCTGGCCCATGGTATGGTTGGTAGCTATGATTATCTTCAATAAATAATGTGGCATAGATTTACAACAACCAGGAAAATAGATGATAGGTCACCAATTATACCAGAACAATGGCTACATACATCATCCTCAGGGAGGCAATGAAGTGGAGAAAACAGATACTGTGCTGCCTGAATGCTGGGTACAACAGTATGTTAGGCAATTTATTTATTTAAAATATCAGTCCTTTTTTTTTGTTTTGAAAATGTGGGTTATAATGCTATTTGTCTTAATAGAGAATAAGATAAAATGAAGGAAAGTTATGACCAACCTAGACAGCATATTCAAAAGCAGAGACATTACTTTGCCAAAAAAGGTCTGTCTAGTCAAGGCTATGGTTTTTCCAGTGGTCATGTATGGATGTGAGTGTTGGACTGTGAAGAAAGCTGAGTGCCAACAAATTGATGCTTTTGAACTGTGGTGTTGGAGAAGACTCTTGAGAGTCCCTTGTACTGCAAGGAGATCCAACCAGTCCATCCTAAAGATCTGTCCTGGGTGTTCATTGGAAGGACTGATGCTGAAGCTTAAACTCCAATGCTTTGGCCACCTCATGTGAAGAGTTGACTCACTGGAAAAGACCCTGATGCTAGGAGAGATTAGGGGCAGGAGGAGAAGGGGACAACAAAGGATGAGATGGCTGAATGGCATCACTAACTCGATGGAGATGAATTTGAGTAAACTCCGGGAGTTGGTGATGGACAGGGTGGCCTGGCATCCTGCGATTCATGGGGTGGCAAAAAGTCAGATACAACTGAGCAACTGAACTGAACTGAAAGAGTATTTTAAATGGTGTCTGTCAATATGATAATGTTTTATTAATGTAAAATTCAGAACTCCAATATTTTATGGTTATTTAGAATTATTATTTTGTTTACTTTATATTGCAGTGTAGTTGATTAACAATGTTGTGATAGTTTCAGGTGTACAGCAAAGTAATTCAGTTATATGTGTGCATTAGTTTTCTTATTCAAATTATTTTCCCATTTAGATTATTACAGAATGCTTAGCAGCATTCTCTGTGTTATGCAGTAGATATCTGCTGCTTATCTGTTTTATATATAGAAATGTGTACATGCCCACCGTGATCCAAGCTATTCCTCTCCCACCCACTTTCTCCCTGGTAACCATAAGCTTGTTTTCTAAGTCTGTGAGTCAGTTTTTGTTTTGCAAATATGTAAATATGTTCATTTGTATCACTTTTTTTTTTAGTTCTGCATACAAATGATATCATATGACATTTATCTTTCCTTGACTGGCTTACTTCATTTAACATGATAGTCTCTGGTTTCATCCATGTTGCTCCACATGACACCATTTCATTCTTTTGGATATCTGAGTAATATATTTCTATATATGTACCACATCTTCTTTATCCATTTACCATTATTTACCACATCCGTTGACAGACATTTAGGTTGCTCTCAGGTCTCGGCTATTGTAAATAGTGCTGGAGTGAACATTGCTGTGCATGTACCAACCATGTTTTTCTCCAGATACATGTCCAGGAGTGGGATTGATGGATCATATGGGAGCTCTATCTCTAGCTTTTTAAGGAACTTTCATACTGTTCGTTTTACTGACTGTACCAATTTACATCCCCAGCAACAGTTTGGGAGCATTCTTTTTTTCTCCGCAACCACTGCAGAATTTATTGTTTGTAGATTTTTGATGATGCTTTCTGACTGGTGTGAGGTAATATCTCATTGTAGTTTTCATTTGATTTTTTTGTAATGTTTAGCTAGGTTGAACATTTTTTTTCTTGTGACTGTTGGCCATCTGCATGTCTTATTTGGAGAAATATCTATTTACATCATCTGCTCATTTTTTTTTTCCTTTTCTCCTTTGCTTTTTGCTTCCCTTCTTTTCACAGCTATTTGTAAGGCTTCCTCAGACAGCCATTTTGCTTTTTGGCATTTCTTTTTCTTGGAGGTGATCTTGATTCCTGTCTCCTGTACAATATCATGAACCTCCACTCATTTTTTGATTGGGCTGTTTTTTATAATATTGAGCCATGTGATCTATTTATAAATTTTGTAGACTAATCCATTGTCAGTTGCATCATTTGAAAATATTTTCTGTCAATCTCAAGATTGTCTTCTTGTTTTGTTTATGGTTTCTTTTGCTATGCAAAAGCTTTTGAGTTTAATTAGGTACCATTTGTTTATTTTTGTTTTTAGTTCCATTACTCTAGGAGACATGTCAAACAAGATATTCCTCCAATTTATGTCAGAGAGTAGCTTGCCTTATTTTCCTCTCTGTTTTATAGTATCCATTTTACATTTACTTCCTTAATCCATTTTGAGTTCATTTTTATGTATGTTGTAGCAGTGTTGCAATTTTATTGTTTTAATACAACTGTCCTATTTCTCTAGCATCATTTATTGAAGAGACTGTCTTTCTTCCACTGGATATTTTGCCTCCTCTGTCAGAGATCAGGTGATGCTGGATCATTGAAAAAGCAAGAGAGTCCCAGAAAAACCTCTACTTCTGCTTTATTGAGTGTGCCAAAGCCTTTGATTGTGTGGATCACAACAAACTGGGAAATTCCTAAAGAGATGGAAATACTAGACCACCTGACCTGCCTCCTGAGAAATCGTATGCAGATCAAGAAGCAGCAGTTAAAACTGGACTTGGAACAGCAGGCTGGTTCCAAATTGGGAAAGGAGTACGTCAAGGCTGTATTTTGTCACTCTGCTTATTTAACTTCTGTGAAGAGTACATTACAAGAAATGCTGGACTGGATGAAGCAAAAGCTGGAATCAAGATTGCTGGGAGAAATATCAGCAATATGCAGATGACACCACCCTTATGGCAGAAAGCAAAGAACTAAAGAGCTTCTTGATGAAAGAGGAGAGTGAAAAACTTGGCATAAAACTCAACATTCAGAAAACTAAGATCACAGCATCTGGTCCCATCACTTCATGGCAAATAGATGGGGAAACAATGGAAATAGTGATAAACTTTATTTTTGTGGGCTCCAAAAACTACAGATGGTGACTGCAGACATGAAATTAAAAGATGCTTACTCCTTGGAAGAAAAGTTGTGACTAACCTAAACAGCGTATTAAAAAGCAGAGACATTACTTTGCAACAAAGGTCCATCTGGTCAAAGCTTTGGTTTTTAGTCAAGTATGGATGTGAGAGCTGGGCTATAAAGAAAGCTGAGCACCAAAGAATTGGTACTTTTGAACTGTGGAGTTGAAGAAGACTCTTGAGTCCCTTGGACCTCAAGGAGATCCAACCAGTCCATCCTAAAGGATATCAGTCCTGAATGTTCATTGGAAGGACTGATGCTGAAACTGAAACTCCAGTACTTTGGCCACCTGATGTGAAAAACTGACTCATTTCAAAACACCCTGATGATGGGAAAGATTGAAGGCAGGAGTAGAAGGGGATGACAGAGGATGAGATGGTTGGATGGCATCACCGACTCAATGGACAGGAGTTTGAGTAAGCTCCAGGAGTTGGTGATGGACAGGTAAGCATGGCATGTTGCAGTCCATGGGGTCACAAAGAGTTGGAAACAACTGAGAGGCTGAACTCAACTGAACTGAGATGACCAGTTATTTCTGGGCTTTCTAGCCAGTTTTGTTGACTTACAGTTCTGTTTTTGTGCCAGTACCATAATGACATTTTGGATAATTTTTGTCATAAATGGATGATTTGTTGTTGTTGTTCAGTTGCTAAATCATGTCCCGCTCTTTGTTACCCCATGGACTGTAACATGCCAGGCTCCTCTGTCCACTATCACATGGAATTTGCTCAAATTCATATATATTGAGTTGGTGAAACTATGTAATCATCTCATCCTCTGCCACTCCCCTTTTCCTTTTGCCTTCAATCTTTCCAAGAATCAGGGTCTTTTTCTTTCTTTTTTTTAATTTTTATTTTTACTTTATTTTACTTTACAATACTGTATTTGTTTTGCCATACATTGACATGAATCCACCACGGGTGTACATGCATTTCCAAACATGAACCCCCCTCCCACCTCCGTCCCCACAACATCCCTCTGGGTCATCCCCATGCACCAGCCCCAAGCATGCTGTATCCTGCATCGGACATAGACTGGCGATTCAATTCTTACATGATAGTATTCATGTTTCAATGCCATTCTTCCAAATTATCCCACCTTCTCAGGGTCTTTTTCAATGTGTCAGCTCTTTACATCAGTGGCCAAAGTATTGAAGCTTCAACAACAGTCCTTCCAGTGAATATTCAGAGTTGATTTCCTTTAGGATTGACTGCTTTGATCTCCTTGCAGTTCAAAGGACTCTCAAGAGTCTTCTCGAGCACCACAATTAGAAAGCATCAAAACTTTGGCATTCAGCCTACTTTGGCAAAAGCCTTTCTTCAGCCTTTCTCATATCCCTACATGACTACTGGAAAAACTAGCTTTGACTATGAAGACCTTTGTTGGCAAAGTGATGTCTCTACTTTTCATAAATTTCTCATAACTTTCATTTCAAGGAGCAAGTATCTTTGAATTTCATTGCTGCAGCCATCCTGCAATGGTTTTCAGTTCAGTAGCTCAGTCGTGTCCGACTCTAAGCTCAGGAAAATAAAATGTGTCACTGCTGCCACTTTTTCACCTTATATTTGCCATGAAGTGCTAGGACAAGATGCCATGATCTTCGTTGTTTTTTTTTTTTTTCTTTTCCCAATATTGAGCTTCAAGCTAGCTTTTTCAGTCTCCTCTTTCACCTTCATCAAGAGGTTTTTAGTTCCTCTTTGCTTTTTGCCATTAGTGTGGTATCACCTGCATAACTGAGGTTGTTATTTCTCCCTGCAAATTTGATTCCAGGTTGTGATTCATCCACCCCAGTATTTCACATGATGTACTCTACAAAGAAATTAAATATGCAGCATGATAATATACAGACATCATAATTCTTTCCCAATTTTGAACTAGTCAGTTTTTACAGTTTTTGTCAAAATTTTTTCTGCATCTATTGGTATGATCATATGATTTTTATTCTTCAATTTGTCAATGTCATGTATCATAGTGATTTATTTTTGGATATTGAAAAATCCTTGCATCCCTGGCAAAAATCCCACTTGATCATTGTGTATGACCTTTTTAATGTATCATTGTATTTTAATTGCTAGTGTATTGTTGAAGGCTTTTGTGTCTATGTTGATCAGTGATATTGGCCAGTAATTTTCATTTTTTGTAGTATCATTGATTTTCTTACCAAACTGATGTAGCCTTAAAGAATGAGTTTTAGAGTATTCTTGTCTCTGAGAACTTTTGAATCATTTCAGAAGAATACAAGTTAACTCTTCTCTAAATATTTGATAGAATTTGCCTTTGAAGCCATTCATAGTATCTTATTGTTCTTTGTATGTCTGCTCGTTTGTTGTAACTTCTTTTTCATTTCTAATTCTACTGATTTGAGTCCTCTGCCTTCTTTTCTTGATGAGTCTGTCTAAAGGGTTATCAATTTCTTTTATCTTCTCAAGGAACCAGCTTTTAGTTTTATTTCTCTTTTCTATATCTTCATTTTTTTTTCATTTATTTCTGCTCTAATCTTTATTTTTTTTCTTCTACTATATTCAAGGTTGTTTTTTTTTTTTTTTTCTTTATCTAGTTGCTTTAAGTGTAAAGTTAGGTTGTTTATTTGATATTTTTCTTGTTTCTTGAGGTAAGATTGTATTGCTATAAATTTCCCTCTTAGAAATGCTTTTGCTGCATCTTATAAGGACTGTGTCTTATTCCTCTGGTTGGTAGGGCTGTCCTCGGGAAGGCTTTAAGCTACTTTTCTGCTGAAGGTTGGGGCTGTATTCCTACCCTGTTGGTTAGCCTGAAACAGCCCAGCATTGGAATGTAGATGCTGTAAGATGGGGCTAATGGTGACTTCCAGAAGGGCTCGTACCAATGAGTACTCCTCCAGATCTGCTGCTACCAATGTTTTTGTTCTCACAGTGAATGACATACAACTCTACCTCCACAGGAGACCATCCAGTACTAGCAGGAGGTATGGCCTAGTCTCTAGTCGGATCACTGCTTTTTTCCCTGGGTCCTGATGAGCACAGGTCCTTGAATGCACCCTCCAAAACTGGACTCTCTGTTTCCCCTAGTCATGTGTAATTTCTGTATTCAAACCTTACTGGCTTTCAAAGCCAGATTGTCTGGGGGTTTCCCCTCCTGTTGCTAGACCCCTAAGCTAGGAATAGGGCTTAGAAATTTCACTTCTCTTTGAAAACTTCTGTGCTATAATAATTTTCCAGTTTGTACATCATCCACATGTTGAATTTTAGATTTTATTTTATTGCAATTGCTCCCCTCCTACTATCTTATTGTCAGCTTTCCAGGTGGCTCAATGGTAAAGAACCTGCCTGCAGTGTAGGAGATACAGGAGATGCTGGTTCAATCCCTGGTCAGGAAGATCCCTTGGAAGAGGAAACGACAACCCAATCCAGTATTCTTTCCTGGAAAATTCCATGGAAAGAGGAGTTTAGCAGGCCATGGGCTTGCAAAGAGTCTGACACAACTGAGTGTGCATGCACAGACATCATCTTATTGTGACTTCTTCTTTGTCTTTGGATGTTTGGATGTAGGCCATATATGTATGTGTGTGTGTGTATATATATATATATATATATATATTTTTTTTTTTTTTTTCTGATTCCAGCTCTTTTTGTTGATGGTTGTTCAGCAGTTAGTTGTTATTTTGGGATTCTTATGAGAAGAGTTGAGCTCAGATATTTCTACTCCCAGAATTATTGTTATTTTCTCCTTCATCTTTGCTCTAGTAGTCAGAAACTAGAAAAATAAAAGCCTCAGAAAGCTATGAAATTGAAATCACACTTCTGAAGAGCAATCATACTGAACAGACCTTTATTCAAACTTGTTATTTCTTTGGAGTTTATTTTTGAATAACATAAAGATTATGATGCAGTATCCCCTAAATTTTCCAGATTTGGAAAAGTTACCCAGCTATACATAGACAAAAGTTCTCTGTGTTGTAAAAGCTATGAGACTACAGATATAAAACATAGTCTTGGTTTGTGACTGGGCACAGTTGATTTCAATAAAAATTACAATGTTCAAAAGTAGAATATCATAAATTTCAAGCTATACTTCAACTAAGATTTGCTAAATATGCATTATTATCAGGGTTTTAAAATACTGAAATATCATAGGAGTTTATATATATGTATATATGTAACACTACATAACATGGTTGTATTTCTAAAGCAATTTGGAAACAGAAAGATCTCAGGAAAGTTCATTCTCTCTGGTCTTTTCTTTAGAGTTGCATAGAAATAGTTGGCACTGTGATATTTTGTTTTATGTTTTAATAGCAATTCTGAAAGCATACATATCCCAGCTGACTTTTTGGATTACATCTTGATAAAAAGCAAGAGTGCTCTACACCCCATTTCCTGCCACAGGTAATTTCCTTTGAATCCTTAGAGAGACCAACAATTTTACACTTTTCACTTGAGGGAGCCACTTCTGGTGTTAAAATAAAACAAAAATAAAGAGCCAAGGAAAAGAGAAAAAGCCCTTGCCTTATTTTTCAAAGTTACATCCATCCAAAGACTTTCTCTGGTCAAACACAGAGCAGCTGTAAAATCTAAATGAAGGACTGGAGTCAAATATTTCCTAATTGCCTGTTTTTCAGTACCGTCTGTTCTTTTGCTGCATTTGGTTATGTGCCACTAAATATATAAAACTAAGTTACACTATATTACCCCCAAAAGATGCCATGTGTTAATAAAGATTGTGGAAACTTGTTTATGTTAACTTCCAGAAATATATTAAAAAAATAGAAACACATTTATCTGTGAATAAATTTTAAGTCCCTCTCATTCATTCATTTTCTGTTTATTTTGTTGTATTATTTGAAAATAAGGAGGTTTAATTGGAAACATTGGGCAATATTTGATGTTATTTATGATAGTAAAATAGTCATTTCTATCACTGTTGCATAATGATGCTTTCGTGACCCTCAGAGGCTTTTGTAGGGTTCTCTCCATGACTACTGCTGGTAGAAGAGTCCTTTCAGTTTAAGTGTGACCATCCTCTGATCAGTTAAAAGTGGAAAATAAGCTTAAACCAAGTGTTTGTCTCCATGCAAAATAAATAGTTGATGCTTGAACCATTCAATTAATTCATACATCTTTGTGTGTGTATACAAAATGAGTAATTAAAAGAATGTTTATTCAGCCACAGAGATAGTCTTTTATGTTGTTCATTTCTCAAAGTAGTGAGAGATCAATTTTGTTGCAACAATCCCAGGAGACTTATTTCCGTTTTCCAGGCCCTGAAGTTATTTAGGGAGAGGGGAAAGCTAATGAAAATAATTGAGTGCTTACCAAATGCCAGCTGCTTACCAAATATCAGGTATAGTGCCAGAAATGTAGTGGAGGGCTTAAATCCACAGGCTTTGGAGTCAGATATAATTTAAATTAGAACTAACTTGTTTAGTGACCTTTGGAAATTTCTTACTTCTCTATCGGCTTTATCCTCTCAAGTGTAAAAAAGAAATAATACTGTCACCTGTTTAAGTGATTTCTGTAAGAATAAACATGCACAAATACCATTCATATCATCTATTTATCGTCTTTAACTCATCTTACAAAACGATTTGAGACAGGTGAAGCTTTATTATATACATTTCTTAACTCCTTCCCCGTGTTTTCTCATCAACATTTACTGAAACCGAGGTGTTTGTCATCTGCTATGCCGTCACATTCATCCATGTCACTATTTAATACTATAGTATTACAACTACAGTTTGTCTAAGACCTTTGCCTTTGAGCATATTATCTAAATGCAATGTTGCCGTAAACATTATATCCGGTCACTAAAGAATTTTGTGGTGTTTTTGTCCCCCCTCCCCCTCTCAAAAAAAAAAAAAAAAGGAAAATTTTAACATTCCAAAATTTTAACAATTTTGAGCAGAAGACTATTAAAGATTATTGGTAAAAAAAATATTCTAAGATTGCAAACAATAGAAAATCTCCTGCATTTATGAAGTGAAGTCAAGAGAGTTTAACATTGACATTCTATGGACCCCAAACTTTTTGGTAAATGTCAGATTTACTTGTAAAAAAATAATAATTTTCTTTTAAAGGAGAGTGCTTTAGCATAGAGGCACAGTGGTGGAATTTCTGAACATGCAATTATAGTTTGTCCTTTGACTAGCTATTTAAGTACAAAAAAAGTTTCTGCTTAAATAAGAAAGACCTAAATGTTATTATTCTTAGAATTCTCATTATTTTAATTACAGAAACCAGGATATAATTTTGCAAAGGTTAATTTGGTTTAGAATTTATAGCTCAATCTTCTGTTATAGATTACTCCAATTTCCCCAGACTAGAAGTAATACTAATAAAAGAAACAATGAAGAAGTTGTGCAATTAAACATTTAAAATTACAATTAATTAAATATGTAAGTTTACATATTGGCGATTATAGAACAATTACAACTTTTAGTTATTCAAACTAGCTTAAATGAAAAACTGATTGAATCTGTATGCATCTATTTTTAATAATAATCTCTCCTGAACTCAAATAGTTATTCAAACCCTTTGCCTATCTTTAATACATTCCTTAGTGTGTGATCCACAGATATCTCATAAAGATTTTTTTAAGTTCCCAATCCTCCCCACACTTAATAATACAACTTGTTTCACACAATAGAAAAGCCTGAGTTTTTTAAAGATATCTTGATCTTCTTAGTATTGCAATAAACATGCATGTACCATTTATAATATTAACTTGAAATCACATCTGGTCTCTGATCTGGAGTTTTGGTTGAATTAGTGTGACCTTTGCTTCTAACAAGTTCAAGCCCTTGTAAAGCATTCTTTATTTTTAATTCAAGTGCAGTTGATTTACCACGCTATATTACTTTCTGATATCTGATATATATATATCAGATATATATATATGCATGCATATATATATATGCATACATATATGTATATGCATGTACCACTATCCCTGGTGTCTCAGAAGGTAAAGAATCTACCTACAATGCAAGAGACCCAGGTTCAATCCCTGGGTTGGGAAGATTTCCTGGAGGGGGAAATGGCAACCTACTCCAGTATTCTTGTCTGGAGAATCCCATGGACAGAGGAACCTGGCAGGCTACAGTCCATGGGGTTGCAAAGAGTCAGACATGATTGAACAACTAACAATTTTAATTTCATATATTTATATGTGTGTGTGTGTGTATGTGTGTATATCTATATTCTTTGCTATATTCTTTTCAATTATGATTTATCATCAGATACTGAATAGATTCCTTATACTATACAGTAGATCCTTATGGTTATCTTTTTTATATATAATTGTGTGTACCTATTAATCCCAAATTCCTAATTTCTCTCTCTCTCTCCCTTTGCTAACCTTAAGCCTGTTTCCTATGTCTCTGAGTCTGTTTCCATTTTCTAAATAAGTTTGCATCATTTTTTTTTAGATTCTACATATAAACAATATCATAAGCTATTTATCTTTCTTTGTCTGACTTACTTTGATATTGCATGCATGCTAAATTGCTTTGGTCATACCTGACTCTATGTGACTCTATGGACTGTAGCCTGCCAAGTTCCTCTGTCCATGGGGAAGACCTAAAATGATAATATCTAGATTCAAAAGTGTTCCTTTTCTATGTCTTTAAATATTCTCAAGCTGCTCTTATTTTTAAGTTGATTAACAAATGCTTTTTATTAAATAGTTGATCTCACATTAAAACTTCTTGGAATGAAATTTGCTCAGAACATTCATGTGCTCTTGTTTTCATAATCTTCCATTTGGCTTCCATCCTTGCACTTCTTTATACACAAGTAGCATGAAGCTTAAAAAATACTCTCCAATTTTTTTATATTATACTTATCCTTGATTCCTCAGAAGCTTTCGTTGCCACAGATAAACCATTACTTATAAATTTCTCTTTCTTCCTATAAGATGCTGTGCACTCTTGCTGTTTTTAATATGAACTTCTTTTGTCTCATTGTCTTTCTTTTCTTTGCTACTCACTAGGTCTTTAGAGTCTCTAAAATTTGAGTTCCTTTGTGTTAAAATTAATCTTCAAAACCCTAATTAATCTTTTACAACTCTTTAATTACAAATTTATGTTGATTAAATCTGTTATGACAAATTTAAGTTGATTTTTCCTTTACCTTCTTGTGCCCAGAACTGAGAAATGTCCAAGTATTCAGATTAAAATTCTTAATCAAGTACTTGTGGATGATTCAAATGGATAAAATTAGATCAGAAAAAAACAGCATGGAAAAGAAATATTCTGGGAAAATGTACAGGCTAGATTGGCAATGGATTTCTTAAACTGTAACATGGAGGCTAGACCTAACAATAGTGCTTTGAACTCGACAGGTA
The DNA here is from genome assembly GCF_023091745.1 of Budorcas taxicolor. NCBI lineage: Eukaryota > Metazoa > Chordata > Mammalia > Artiodactyla > Bovidae > Budorcas > Budorcas taxicolor. The sequence continues at coordinate 37,771,069 of NC_068926.1, read as the reverse complement.
AAACTATTTCCTACTAGGAAAACTCAACCAAACTACCAGTACAAGGAAAACTCAACCAAACTACCAGTTATGTAGGATAAGTTCAAATAAGAATGCCTTCACAGGTGAATTCTACCAAAAATTTAGAGAAGAGCTAACACCTACGCTACTTAAACTCCTCTAGAAAATTGGAGAGGAAGAAAAACTCCCAAACTCGTTCTACAATGAAAAACTCCCAAACTCATTCTACAAGGCCAACCCTGATAACAAAATGATACAAAGATGACACAAAAAAAGAAAACTATGGGCCAATATCATTGATAAACATAGATGCAAAAAACCTCAACAAAACTTTAGCAAACAGAATTCAGCAACATAGTAAAAAAAGATACATCATGATCAAGTGAGCTTTATTCCAAAGATGCAATATTAGCAAATCAATATGATACACTATATTAACAAACTGCAAGATAGAAACCATATAATTATTTAAACAGATTCAGAGAAAGCCTTTGACAAAATTCAATACCCATATGGGATAAAAACTCTCTCCAAAAAGTAGGCTTAGAAGGAACATACCTCACCATAATAAAAGCCACATACTACAAACCCATAGCAAACATTATCCTCAATGGGAAGAAAAACTGAAAGCATTTCCTCTAAAATTAAGAACAAAAAAAGGGTGTCCATTTCTTACTACTACTATTCAAGATAGGTTTGGAAGTCTTAGCCACAGCAATCAGAAAAGAAAAATGAAATAAAAGGAATCCAGATTGGAAAAGAAGTAAAACTCTCACTGTTTGCAGATGGCATGATCCTCTACATAGAAAACCCTAAAGATGTCACCAGAAAATTACTAAAACTAAATCAATGAATACAGCAAAGTTGCAGGATATAAAATTAATATCCATAAATCCCTTACATTCCTATATAATAATAATGAAAATTCAGAAATAGATTAAAGAAACAATCCCATTCACCATTGCAATGAAAAGAATAAAATACTTAGGAATAAATGTACCTAAAGAAACAAAAGACCTTTATACAGAAAAGTATAAAATACTGATGAAATAAATCAAAGATGACACAAATGGATGGAGATATGTATCATGTTTGTGGACCAGAAGAATCAATGCAGTGAAAAAGAATATACTATACAAAGCAATGGCACCCCACTCCAGTACTCTTGTCTGGAAAAATCCCATGGACAGAGGAGCCTGGTAGGCTGAAGTCCATGGGGTCGCGGAGAGTCGGACACGACTGAGCTACTTCACTTTTAATTTTTACTTTCATGCATTGGAGAAGGAAATGGCAACCCACTCCAGTGTTCTTGCCTGGAGAATCCCAGGGACAGGGAGCCTGGTGGGCTGTCATCTCTGGGGTCACACAGACTTGGACATGACTGAAGCAACTTAGCAGCAGTACACAAAGCAATCTATAGATTCAATGCAATCCCTATCAAACTGCCAACAGTAATTTTTCACATAACAAGAACATAAAATTTCACAATTTATATGGAAAGACAAAAGACTCCAAATAGCCAAAGCAATCTTGAGAAAGAAATATGGAACTGAAAGAATCAACCTTCCTGACTTCAGACTATACTACAAAGCTAGTCATCATGACAGAATGATACTGGCACAAAGGCAGAAATATAAATCAATGGAACAAAATAGTAAGTCCAGAGATAAATCCACATGCCTTATGGATATCTTATCTTTGACAAAGGAGGCAAAAATACACAATGGAGAAAAGAGCAGTGCTGGGAAAACTGGCCAACTACATGTAAAAGAATGAAAGTAGAGCACTTTCTAACACCATATGCAAAAATAAAGTCAAAATGGATTAAAGAAAGACCAGAAACTATGAAACTCTTAGAGAAAAACAGAATATTCTCCAACATAAATCAAAGCAAGTTCCTCTATGAGCCACCTCCAAGATTAATGGAAATGAAAACCAAAATAAACAAATGAGAACTAACTAAACTTCAAAGTTTTGCACAATGAAGGAAACTATAAGCAAGGTGAAAATATAACCCCTAGAATGGGAGAAAATAATAGCAAACAAAGCAACTGATGAAGAATTAATCTCCAAAATATACGAATTGCTCATGCAGCTCAATATCAGATAAATGAACAACCCAATCCAAAAATGGGCAAAAGACCTAAATAAATATTTTCCAAAGAAGACATACAGAAGGCTAATAAACACAAGAAAAGATACTCGACATCACTCATTATTAGAGAAATGCAAATCAAAACCACAATGAGGTATCATCTCACACCTGTCAGAATGATTGTCATCAAAATGTCTATAAACAATAAATGCTGGAGAGGGTGTGGAGGAAAGGGAACTCTTTTACACCATTGGTGGGAATGCAAACTGGTACAGCCACTATGGAGAACAGTGTGGAGATTCCATAAAATACTGGAAATAGAACTGCCACATGATGCAGCAATCCCACGGCTGGGCATACACACCGAGGATAGCAGAATTGAAAGAGACACATATGAACTCCAATGTTCATTGCAGCACTATCTGCAGATGGCATGATCTGCAACCTGGGATATGGAAGCAACCTATATGCCCATTGGCAGACAAATGGATAAGGAAGTTGTGGTACATATACACAATGGAATATTACTCAGCTATAAAACAGAACACATTTGAGTCAGTTGTAATGAAGTTGATGAAACTGGAACCTATTACATACACTGAAGTAAGTCAGAAAGAGAAAGACACATACTGTATATTACCATGGTGGTGGTTTAGTCGCTAAGTCATGTCTGACTCTTGTGACCCCATGGACTGTAGCCTGACAGACTACTCTGTCCATAGGTTTCTCCAGGCAAGAATACTGGAGTGGGTTGCCATTTCCTTCTTTGGAGGATCTTCCCAACCCAGAAATTGAACCTGAGTCTCCTGTGTCGTAGGCAGATTTTTTACTGACTGAGCTACCAAGGACACCCCCTATATTACCATATATATATGGAATTTAGAAAGATGGTACCAACAATCCTACATGCAGGGCAGCAAAGGAGATACAGATATAAAGAACAGACTTTTGGACTCAGTGGGAGAAGATGAATGTGGGGTGATTTGAGAAAATAGCACTGAAACATGTACTTTACCATATGTAAAATTGATGCCCAGTGCAAGTTTGATGCATGAAGCAGGGTACCCAGAGCAGGTTCTCTGGGACAACACAAAGGTGTGGGGTGGGGAGAAACATAGGAGGAGGGCTCAGGAGTGGGAGGGACACCTGTATATCCATGTCCAATTCATGTTGATGTGTGGCAAAAACCATCACAGTATTGTAATTATCCTCCAATTAAAATGAGTATATTAATTTTAAAAGACAAAAAAAATGTATAATCATTTAGAAAATTTACCTGCAGCTAGCTGTCTTTGTTAAGAAATTAGTTGACATTGCATTCTGCAACACTGAGACTATAAACAGGAAAGATAAATCTCAGAAACAAGCTAACAGTGGATCTTGCCATAAGTCCCAAGGTGACAGCGTGAGTGCAGGTTAGAGAAAAAATTTTTGTCAAAGAATGGAAATTGAGGAACGAGTGTCTCAGGGGGACAACAAAGAAGCTCAGTAAATGAGAAAAGTTTCACTTAGGGATCGGAACATAAAATGAAGATATGATAAAAATAGTCCCCAAAGAAGATTTTATAAGATTGGCAAAATTCAATAACACTATTACCCCATGACTAATACTATTGTCATCAAGACAATCGATGGACGGACTATGAAACAAATTAAATATGACCATAATAGTATAAATTTCTCTGTTATTTAAAGATGTGTGCTCAATCATTTAGCTGTGTCTGACTCTTTGCGGACCTATGGACTGCAGCTCGTCAGGCTCCTCCGTCCATGGGATTTTCCAGGCAAGAATACTGGAGGGATTTTTCATTTCTTTCTCCATGGGATCTTTCCAATCTCAGAATCAAAGTCATGTCTTCTGCACTGACTGGCAGCTCCTTTACCACTGATCCACCTGGGAAGATCTATTTATTTTAAAATATAGACAATTTACAGAGAAAGAAGAGAGAATTCTAACATGGGGTTGCAAGTAAAAATGCAGGTGAGGAAAGGTGAGATATACAATCAGAGTTCTGGAATATAGGGACTTGTGTATCAATGAAAGACTCGTCTAATCAAGTGGAAAGACACGTGATGCCAGTAAATATTTACCTTAATATAATTGAGACAACATATATTTCAATACAAATGTAATGTAGAAAATCAGAAATGTAAGTAACTAAACAAATAATTGAAATAATATAGCATATATATTAAAGACATGTCAAAATTACAGTAAGAAATACATAATGGAATATTTAAATTTTATGGACTTTGTTATTATGTATTGATTTGTTACATAATGAAAGCTTTTTTTTAAAGGAGAAAAATATAATAAGACTTTTAAAATATATATCATCATGGATGAACCTAGAGAATATTATACTAAATCTGACAGCAAAAGGCAAGTACTGTATGATATCACTTATAGTATATGCAAACTAAAAATAATACAAGTGAATCTGTATATGAAACAGAAAAAAGACTCACAGATACAGGAAACAAACTTATGGTTCCCAAAGGGGAAGACAGGGGAAGAAATAAACTAGGAGTTTGGGATTAAAAGATACAAACCACTATACATACAACAGATAAGCAACACGAATTTACTCTATAACACAGGTGATAATATTCAGTATCTTATAATAGCCTATAATGGAAAATAATATGAATATATGTATATATTAATTTATATATATAAATTAATCTCTTTGCTGTACACCTAAAACTAACATAATATTAACTATACTTCAATACAAAATATTAATGACACATGTATTTGCCCATTATAGAGTAGATTAAGTTCACTCTGTTTCTTCTAATCCTTCTCTGAACTACCTGCTGCCACAAGGAGAACTTAGTTTTGCTTTGTCTGGTTTTGTTTTGCTTTCTTTTTGTTTCATGTTCATAGCACAATGTAAAATCCACCCTTCCTTGGTGTTCTGCTCTTCTCAAGCCGATTTTTCATTGTTTCCTGTTCAGTGTGATGACAATACACTAAATACCCTCTCAACAAAAACATTCACGCATAAGATTATTAGGACTTTAGTTACCAGCAACAATAAGTTTTCAAATTTGTAGAAATTAGATCCCAGCTCTTCAAAAATGTCCACTCATTTCTTTCTTTCTTTTTTTTTTTTTTTTTCTTAAAGCAAAGGAGACTTACCACAGCTTCTGGGTCTTGAGCGAAGAGAGGAAGCACTGTGGTTGATGAGGTTATATTTGACCTCTGGGGCATAATGTTTCCTGCTTTATTTTACCAAAACACATTTTAGCTCAGAGAAACTAATTCCTTTATAATGAAGTACATTTTTGTGATGATCTGAATACTTTGGTGGTGATCAAAATCTCACTAGGTGTCATTCAAGAGAATTTCAAATAGTATCAGTGAGGTACAGTAATGTGCCCAGTTTGATAGCTCTATGACCATGTGTAAGGATTTATATTTTATAATGTGTAGGCCATAGTTATGTCTGGAGGTCTGCATTTTATGAGAAGGATATTATATATGAATATATCGGAGCATTTCAATATTGCATAGTAAATTAGTGATAGCTGAGAATTTGAACTTTAGTCAGCTAAGTGGTCATTGGTCTGTTCATCTAAATGGACCCAGAAAAATGAGGAAATTATAATATTAAATAGATTTTTCAACTTGCTCATATGATGAATTTAGTAGATTCTTTCAACCTTCTTTTATTTTGAACTCCGGTTTCTAAAAATACCAATATAAGTAAATCTGTCCTAACTGCATACCATTTGAGAAAAGTCTTGTTTTTTCTTGTTGTTGTTGTTGTTGTTTCCACTTATTAAAAGAAATAATTTTTATTATTTTTGGCCATAGCATATGGTGTGTGGGATCTTTGTTCACCAGCCGAGGATTGAACCGTGGTCCGCTGCAGTGACTGTGTGGAGTCTTTTTTTTATATATATATAAATTTATTTCCTTTAATTTTAGGCGAATTACTTTACAATATTGTATTGGTTTTGCCATACATCAACATAAATCCGCCACAGGTATACGCGTATTCCCCATTCTGAACCTCCCTCCCACCTCCCTCCCTGTACCATCCCTCTGCGTCGTCCCAGTGCACCGGCCCAAAGCATCCTGTATCATGCATCAAACCTGGACTGGCGATTCGTTTCATATATGATATTATACATGTTTCAATGCCATTCTCCCAAATCATCCCACCCTCACCCTCTCCCACAGAGTCCAAAAGACTGTTCTATACATCTGTGTTTTTTTTGCTGTCTCACATACACGGTCATCATTACCATCTTTCTAAATTCCATATATATGCATTAGTATACTGTATTGGTATTTCTCTTTCTGGCTTACTTCACTCTGTATAATAGGCTCCAGTTTCATCTACCTCATTAGAACTGATTCAAATGTATTCTTTTTAATGGCTGAGAAATACTCCATTGTGTATATGTCCACTCATTTCTAAAGCCAACTATTTGGTTGTTTACCGATGAGGTTCTTCATACCTACAATTGTATTATATAGGCCTCCCATTCCTAAATTCCCATCATTTTCAATCACTCTGAGCTTCAAGGACATCAAGAATAAGACAAATGTCCCATTCTCAGAGAAAATGGTTTTAATGCACAGAGATCATTTGGATTTGGAAACTGAAGTTAAATTTCAAATAGTTAATTTTAGTACATACATGAAAATGTCTTGTTTAACTTAACTACCTTTTCTGATAATTTTTCCCAGTCCTGAAACTGCCTCATATCCAAACACTTAGCTATTTTTTCACCTTGGGAAATTGTGTCACAACCTACATGTAACAGTGAATAAATTCATCTCTTTCATTTTTTTCTAGTCACCTAAAGTCCTCTTCAGAGATCATCAAACCATTTTGGCAAAACTATACACAGATATCTGTTTTATTGTTACATGTTTCAGTTTCCATATTTCCAATCTCAATGCATTTCCAAATTAAAGCAGGACATCCTGTTCCCCACATTTTGAAGATTTGATTTGATGAATGGCCAACATTTTGTAAATCTTCTCTACAACCAGCAAAAATGATAACCATCTTGTAAACACATGTTATTAAACATGTAAAGGTTGTCCTTTTACTTTTATATTAAGGTGAAACTTCATTAAGTGCTTCTACATTGTTTTAAGAAAACTGAAAAGCAAGATAATGAAGAAAATCTTTATTGAGAAACCCTCAATAAACCAAACCTTACTACTTTTGACAGAACTATGTACAAGGTATGCAGAATATTTAACAGATAAGGCTTTTTCAGTTTATTTGGTAAGAAGTTTGTAGACAAAATGACATTTGCATTGTCTGTCTGCCAAACATGCAGATGGACAGGAAAAGCCTAGTTTGTATTTGGATAAGATATGAACAATCTTGTATCTTGTGTTTTCTGCAGTTTTGTTACAATCCTCATAGAAATTAGGAATATTACTTGAAACATATTTCAAATCAAAGAAGCTGAAAGCAAGAGGATATATATATTTAAAATTTCTTCCTATACTGTTTTGGCCATGATTCAGCAAAAAACCTAACAAACAATAGACTAATAGACTCTAGGGGATATAGTTATGGGTAAGATCCTCAAAATTAGCACTAAATGGTAAAGGGCCAAAACATCAGCATTAAAATGTCTCCTGTGTTTTGTTGCAACACAGACCATTTGGTTGCAACTTCTGAATAAGAAAATGGTTCTTTATGAAATTTCTCAGATCAGCCCAGAGAACATTATGATAAATATTGGTTCCTGTGGCACTCCCAAACTAATTCAGCAGCACTATTTTTGACAAGCAATTTGTATCTTTAGGAAAGAAATTATCTCTTGATTGATTTAGAAGTGCTTTTGTGTCTCATCCTGGATTTGTGAGTTTCCACCTCCATATGTGTGCTCATATGCTAAGCTCCACCAGGCATCATGACAAGTTCTGCTCTGCAGATTGTCCAATATTCTCTGCTGTGGTTGCTATCCTCCCTAATTTAGTGGTATATGTCCTTCCATCTGCCATTAGTATCACTCAATTGTTTACTTCTCTTTTTGGTGATGTCTGAATCATTCCACCGTTAACGTTGCAATCATTCATTTTCATCATCTTAATTGTTATAAAAAATAGTCAAAATATGTACATTGTTAACATTTAATCTAACACTGTGTTGTGTTACTCACTAACTCAATAGTGTCTGATTCTTTGTGACCCCATGGACAGTAGCCTTCCAGGCTCCTCCGTCCATGGAATTCTTTAGCATTACCATGATACAAAGCATTACAATTAATCCATGAAAAAAGTAAAAGTGTTAGTTGTTTAGTCCTGTCCAGTTCTTTGCAACTCCATGGACTGTAGCCCTCCAGGCTCCTCTGCCCATGGAATTCTCCAGGCAAGAAAACTAGAGTGGGTAGCATCCCCTTCTTCAAGGGATCTTCCCAACCCAGGGATCAAATCAAAGTCTCCTGCATTCTTTATCATCTGAGGCAGACTCTTTACCATCTGAGGCAGATTCTTTTTCATCTGACCCACCAAGGAAGACCCACAGTTAATTCATAAGCAAAGTCAAAGATGAAATATTAATACTCAAAATTCAACACACTTTAATTATACACATAGTTTTCTATTTTGGAGTGAGCAAAGATTCTCATGATCCATTGTTGGGAAAGCAGATCGTGATTTCCAAGATCAGAGTTGAGGGAAAAAAAAGTAACAGAGACTACAGAAAGCAGATAATCTCTACCATACCCATTTTACACCAAAAGGAGTATTTCTTTTAGCTTCTATTTTGGGGACCATTATAAGTTTTCTATACATTTCCCCCAAACTACCAAGCTCATTATAAAAAGAAAAAAAGAAAAAGAACAGAATTTTTAAAATTCTGGAAGAAATTTGTTCCAAAATGTGACACTTTTAGTGCTAAAACACAGGCAGACAAAGCAGATGGCTTTTCACCCTATGGTACTGCTGCTGCTGCTGCTGCGTCGCTTTAGTCGTGTCCGACTCTGTGCGACCCCATAGACAGCAGCCTACCAGGCTCCCCCGTCCCTGGGATTCTCCAGGCAAGAACGGTGGAGTGGTTGCCATTCCCTTCTCCAATGCATGAAAGTGAAAAGTGAAAGTGAAGTTGCTCAGTCGTGTCTGACTCTTCGCGACCCCATGGACTGCAGCCTACCAGGCTCCTCTGTCCATGGGATTTTCCAGGCAAGAGTACTGGAGTGGGGTGCCATTGCCTTCTCCTATGATACATTGCCTTCTCCTATGATACTAACTTGTAGCAAATCCAAAGACATTGAATAGAAATCTAAGTGAAGTACTAAAAAGGAGAAGACACAGAAGCATTGTGAGGGCTGGGGCATGAGCATCAGACACATTTTGTTGAAAGTGAAAGAGCAGTTTGTTAAAAAGAAAACAGACACATAATAGTAAAAAATGTTAGCCCGTATACAAATGAGGCTCTTGATGAGAAAAGACAAAAGAATGGAGCTTCTGTCTCTCTCTCTCTATATATATATATTTATACATATACACACATACATACGTATGGGCTTCCTAGGTGGTAAAGAAAACACTGTTAGCAAAGTGATGTCTCTACTTTTTAATATGCTGTCTAGATTTGTCCTATCTTTCCTTCCAAAGGGCAAGCATCTTTTAATTTTATATATATTAAATATAATTTTGCTTATATTTAATAAAATATAAGCAGTGGCTTATACTTTTATTAAATATTTATATATAAACATTTATTAAATGTTTATTTAATAAAATATAAGCAGTAGCTTATATTTTTTTTAATGTGACTTCTTTATGGTAGTTCCTTTAGATATTCTTAGGAAAGGCTAATGTTTTACAAATTGAAAAATATTCATACACTTATATTAATTTAAATTCATATACTTTACACATATGTATTAGGTATCAAAATATGTTTCAAAATCTTAGAAGTGTAATTGTTATCACCTTTTCCTTTACTGATAACATTACTTTTATTTAAAGAAATAAAGGCTAACAATTTCTCTATAGTACCTCAGAAGATGTTATTTTTATATTATTTTGTTTTTTTATTTATAGAAATTGCAAATATCATTGACACAAATTTTCAAAAGATGTAATAGTGACCTTTTGAAAATTTCTAGTAGAGTAATAAATACTTTATTGCTTGATCTCCATGAAATCTATTCAAAATGTTACTACAATGAAGTATTCATGAATAAAGATTAGATAATTGCATTGCTTTAAAATAGTTCTATTCTGTACCTAAGTTAGTAGTTAAAAATTAAATGATGTTTATATACTTTTCTAATAAATTGGCTTATATTGCAAGTGCATTAAGTATGTTATGTAAAAGAAAGAAACCGGGTTGAGATTTGTAAACAGTGGTGCTAAATGTATTTTTAACAGAATTTATGGATCATTGTTTAATATAATTTGCAAGTATATCACCTGACATTTTTCATAAGTGCTATCCTTATGGTATGGAGAGCACAAATTTGTGGTATAAGAAGACTATGGTGTGGAGCCCTATACCAAATTCACAGGTGCAAGGCCTTGTACCAAAGCCACAAATGTGGAGCCCAGCATCAAGGTCATCTCCAGAACTGACTGAGCCTCCCAGCAACCATTGTCATAAACTCTCCTGATCTAAACTGGCCAGCTCGCTAACCCCATCTTAGGAAAAGATACCCATGCTAACCAGTCACCAAATACCACCCTGCCAGTAGGAATATTCTTTGTCTTGAGGCTATAAAAATTGACTACTAACCCACAGCAAGGATTGGCTCTCCCTTGAGCCAGCCTGCTGATCTCCACTCTAATAAGCTCCATTCTATCATTCTGCCTCATATCTGGAAATTCTTTCCCAATCTGCACACAGATCACAACATACAAGTGTTGTTTCTATAAATAATACAAACAAAACTCGATATTTTGATAGATTTATAGATAAATATCATTGTTTTGAAAGAGCAAGAGAAATCCATGTGCACTAAACTAAGAGTAAAGTATGAACTGTAAGGGCTTCCTAGGTGGCTCAATGGGTAAAGAGTCCTCCTGCAATGCAGGAGACGCAGGAGACATGGATTCGACACCTAGGTGGGGTAGATACCCCAGAGGAGGGCATGGCAACCACTTCAGTGTTCTTGCCTGGAGAATCCCATGGACAGAGTACACTGGTGGGCTATAGCCTATGGAGTCACAAAGAGTTGGACACAGCTGAATTAACTGAGCATGCACACATGCACTCTCACTGGCATATGAAATACATGATCACAGACAGGAGAGAAGTCTGAATAGATGATGTATTGAATCTTGCATGCTAATTGCACTGATCTGAATATGCAACACACATCCAATGTCATTTACTCTAAATTAATGCCTGAACAATTTCTCCTTAAGTAGATGATAAATATTTTCTGCTGAGAGTTTAAAATAAAGATGAGATCACTTCTTTCTTTCTTTCTGAGCATTCTCCTTTTGTTTCCTTATTTTTTTTTTAATATTTAAGGTTGTCTAATAGAATTATATTCATCGGTGATGCTTGATTCAAAGACGTTATTGCTTTATTTTAAATAACATTTGGATATACTTAAGGTTTATGATGGAGAAGGCAATGGCAACCCACTCCAGTACTTTTGCCTGGAAAATCCCATGGACGGAGGAGCCTGGTAGGCTGCAGTCCATGGGGTTGCGAAGAGTCGGACACAGCTGAGCGACTTCACTTTCACTTTTCACTTTCATGCATTGGAGAAGGAAATGGCAACCCACCCCAGTGTTCTTGCCTGGAGAATCCCAGGGACGGGAGAGCCTGGTGGGCTGCCATCTATGGGGTCACACTGAGTCGGACGTGACTGAAGTGACTTAGCAGCAGCAGCAGCAGCAAAGTGTATGAAAATGTCATACACCATTACCATGAATATAATATATTCAACCATTACCAAACAATAAAATTTGACATAATGCATAACTAATTTACATATATGTAGTCAAACAGTCGCTACACTCAATCCATTAACATATCGTCTCACAGTTAACTTTATTTTTTTCTGGTGAGAGCACCTGAAGCCTATTCACAAATTTCCAGTATTGAACACAGTATTATTTTTTAAATTAATTTATTTTTAATTGAAGGATAATTGCTTTATAGAATGTTGGTGGTTTCCCATATGTGAAATAGATAGCCTATGGGAATTTGCTATATGACTCAGGGAACTCAAACGGATGCCCTGTAACAACCTTGAGAGATGGGATGGGGAGGGAAATTGGAGAGAGGCTCAAGAGGGAGAGGACATATGTTTACCTATGGCTGATTCATGTTGATGTTTGGCAGAAATCAATATAATATTATTAACTGTAAGTGTCATGCTATATATTAAATCTTTAGGCTACTCCATCCTATGCAACAGCAACTTGGACTCTTAGAGCAACATCTCCCCTCCCCTCATAACCTTCATTCCACTCTCTGCTTCTATATAATTTTTAGACTCTGTATATAAGTGAGAACATTCAATATTTTTTTTTCTGTGTCTGGCTTATTAGTTATCCAGATTTATCCATGTTGCTGAAAAATACGTTTCTACTTTGAAACTGAATTAGATAGGTAGATAGATACAGAGAGAGAGAAGGGGATAGGGATTGTTTCCACATCTTGACTATCGTGAATAATGCTGAAATGAACAATGTATCCCCTCAAGGTACTGATCTCATTTCCTTTGGATATATACCCAGAAGGAAAATTTCTGGTCATATGGAGGTTTGTTGTTGTTGTTTTTGTTTTTTCCAAGGAAACTTCATACTGTTTTCCATAGAGGCTATTCCAGCTTACATTCTGGCCAAAAGCGTGCAGGGTTCTCTTTTATCCACATCCTCACCAATGCATGATATTTACTGTCTTTTTGATACTAGCTACTGTAGCAGGTGTGAGGCGATATCTCATTGTGGTTTCGATTTGCATTTCCCCAATTATAAGTGATATTGGGCAACTTTTTTGTATACTAGTTGACCATTTGTATGTCTTTCTTGAAAAATTGCCTCTTCAGGTCTTTCTCTGTTTTTGTTTTTGTTTTTTTAAATTATGTGTGTGTGTGTGTGTGTGTGTGTGTGTGTGTGTTCTTGAGTCATGTTGTGTCGCTTATAGTTTAAAACCTTAAATTTATTCAAATATACTCAGTAAATTTTATATATATTTTCATATTTAATCTGATATCTAAATTATAGGGAAAGCATTCACATGATCATTCATTATAGATAAATCACACAGTAAATGACTTTCTACTGTTTTAAGGGTTTCATCTCACTTGCAGTCATTTCTGTTTTGATAAATTGATGGAACTCACAGGTATGATTCAAAGGATGAGCTTGATAACTTTTCCCAGGGATCATTACCTAATTTCTCTCTTATTACCAATATGTATAATATTTGTGTTTGCTTTATCATAGTTTTATTTATAAGTCTTCAGTGAAGTTAAACTGAAAAATGGGAAAAATAAGCTTTAGTTTGATTCCCTCCAGGCTAGGATGTGAAAAGGCGAGATCCTGATGCCTGGGACACACTGGGGTCTGTACAACAGCTTCAGCTCTGCACTCTCTCACAGAGGGGATGTGGTTCCTTAATTTGTTTATTTTTAATTGGAGGATAATTGCTTTACAATTTGTGTTGGTTTCTGCCATACAGTATGAATCAGCCATAGTTATATACACATCCATATATATATATTCCTTTTCTCTGGAGCCTCTCTCTCTCCTCTCCCATCCCATCCCTATCGGTGGTCACAGAGAGCCAGTGTAGTGTATATATGTCAATGGTGCTTTCTCAATTTGTCCTACCCTCTCCTTCCCATGCTGTTCACAAGTCCATTTTATACATCTGTGTGTCCACATCTTACCTGTAAATAGGTTCATCAGTACTACTTTTCTAGATTACATATATATATATATATACATGTATTGATATATGTTATTTGCTTTCTCTTTCTGATTTACTTCACTCTGTATAACAGACTCTAGGTTCATTTGCTTCAGTTCAACTGACTCAAATTTATTCCTTTTATACCTAAGCTATATTCCATTGTATATATGTATCATTACTTCTATATCTATTTATCTATCAGTGGACATCTGGGTTGCTTCCTTTAGAGTCTCAAAGTTTAGATTTCAAACCTTTGACTTTGCACATTTTTAAAAAGGTCTGTATACAGTTAATGTCACATATATTACCACACCACCAATATTACACACAGAAAACTATACAGACACCCCTGAGATTTTATTACTCAGATCACTCAAAAACCGCAAGAGAAATTTAGTAGTAGCTGACAGAAAAGGAAAAATGGAGGAATCATCCGCAAGATGCTGATCAGTCCTCTTCATATGTCCAAAATCTACAACCTGGAAACTGAAGTCAATTTGAAAGAAACCAGGAAAATACAGATATTAGTATGAACTCTCATTATCTAGTCACCATTTGGGGCAGAAAATTTGTTTCTGTTCTTGTTTTATAAAGTCATATTTGTTTGTTTAGTGTTATTTTCTCTCTGAAATGTAAGCATAAGTGATGAGGACAATGTCTCAGCTTGGCACATGACATTCCCCAAATTCCTCCACACTCTTTCCACCTTTCAGCTTTATGACATGGTTAACCTCAGACTGATCTTGCAGTAATACGTGTTACAGAAGTCAGAGCATATGAGAACCTGAGAGTTCAGACACTCTACCATGCTATCCATGAAGACAAAACATTAATAAGCCCTTATATATTTGGGGACACTTTATGAAATATCTGTACAACTCTTACAACATTATTTTTTATTCCAAATGGAGATTTTAAATAAGCATATTATATTTTTACTCTACCTTGTATATTGGGCAGATATGTTTATATTTTAAAGTTATCATTGAAAATTAGACAAACATGGCCTGATGGTATCTACTTAACATCACAAAGAAATCCTAGAAAGTGAGCTGAGTACAGTGCAGAGGGTATATGAAACAGGTGGTAAAATAGCTCTACTTGTGGGGAAAAAATGGAGTGCATGAATACTGGGCTAATCAAATGACTGAGTTTTACCTATATCATAGTGTCTGAACATATTTCGGTCATTTATTTATCAATTATTTTATTTATGTATAGAACCTCTTTTATTAAATTATAGTCAACTGATAATGTGTTAGTTTCTGGTGTACAGCAAAGTGATTCAGTTATGCTTAATATATATTTTTCATATTCCTTTCCATTATGACTCATTAAATAATATCATATGTAGTTTCCTGTGCTATCCAGTAGGACCTTGTTTTTTATTCATTCCCTATAGAACAGTTTGCATCGGTTAACCCCAAACTCCTAACCAACCCTTTCCCATCACCCTGCTTTGCAAGCACAAGTCAAGAATGTTTTCTATGTCTATGTATCTGTATCTGTTTCATAGATAAGTTTGACTGTGTCATATTTTAGATTTCATGTATAAGTGACATCATATGATATCTGTCTTTCTCTGTCTGACTTACTTTGCTTAGTATGATCATCTCTAGTTCATCCCATGTAACTGGAAATAATTTTGTTTTATTGATTTTACAGCTGAGTAGTATTCCATTATATATATGTATATAATTACATTATATACATATATATAATATATTTATTATTCATCTATCACCTAGTATCTAATCTTATATTTTTAATTCATTTTTCTATTTATAAAGCCCCTGAGTTGTAGTTGGTAATATGAATGCCAAAGCAGAAATTGCAGTTCCTGGCTATAGATGTGGCATTGTGCCCAATGTGAGATCAGGGAAATAAGGGGGATGGATGTGTGCTTACTATGTGCTTCCTCTCCCCACTTCCACAGACTAAGACCCAGAGCAAAAAGCCAAATAATATAATTAAGATGGCAGAACACAAACATACACTTGGGCTTTGAACTAAAACTCAGCTTAGGCATTTCTATCAATATTTGAAATGTATGAGTGAAGGTTTGACCACAAACAAGCTTTCCGTTTATAAGATGAGCAAGTCCTGGTGATTTAATGTACAGCATGGTGACTTCCCTGGTGGCTCAGAGGTTAAAGCATCTGCCCGCAATGTGGGAGACCTGGGTTCGATCCCTGGGTCGGGAAGATCCCCTGGAGAAGGAAATGGCAACCCACTTCAGTATTCTTGCCTGGAGAATCCCATGGACGGAGGAGGCTGGTGGGCTTCAGTCCATGGGGTTGCAAAGAGTCGGACATGACTGAGCGACTTCACTCACTCACTCACTCATGGTGACTATAGCTAACAATATTTCATTGTATATATGAAAGTTGCTAAAAGAGTAAATTTTAAAAGTTCTCACCATACCAACACAAAAAGTAACTATGTGAAGTGATGGATGAGTTAGCATTATTGTGGAGATCATTTTGCAATATATCAGTTCAGTTCAGTCTCTTAGTCATGTCCAATTCTCTGCAACCCCATCGACTGCAGCACAACAGGACTTTCTATCACCAACTCCTACAGCTTGCTCAAATTCATGTCCATTGAGTCGGTGATGCCATCCAACCATCTCATCCTCTGTTGTCCCCTTCTGCTCTTGCCTTCAATCTTTCCCAGCATCAGGGTCTTTTCCAAGGAGTCAGTTCTTTTCATCAGGTGGCCAAAGTATTGGAGTTTCAGCTTCAGCATCAGACCTTCCAGCAAATATTCAGGATTGATTTCCTTTAGGGTTGACTGCTTGGATCTCCTTGCAGCCCAAGGGACTCTCAAGAGGTTTCTCCAACACCACAGTTCAAAGGCATCAATTCTTTGATGCTCAGCTTTCTTTATAGTCCAACTCTCACATCCATACCTGACTACTGGAAAAACCATAGCTTTGACTAGACGTACTTTTGTTGGGAAAGTAATGTCTCTGCTTTTTAATATGCTGTCTAGGTTAGTCATAGCTTTTTTTTTCCAAGGAGCAAGCATCTTTTAATTTCATGGCTGCAGTCACCATCTGCAGTGATTTTGGAGCCCAATAAAATAAAGTCTCTCACTGTTCCCATTGTTTCCCCATCTATTTGCCATGAAGTGATGAGACCAGATGCCATGACATATGTCAAATTGTTATGTGTACATCTTAAACTTACACAGTGTTATATGTCCATTATATCTTAACCAAGCTGGGGAGGAAAAAAGAACTTTGTGATACGTCATCAAGGGGTTCCTGGTTCTTTTTGCATACTTTAGAGGTAGAAAGTGAAGTCGCTCAGTCATGTCCGACTCTTTGCGACCCCATGGACTGAAGCCCACCAGCCTCCTCCGTCCATGGGATTCTCCAGGCAAGAATACTGGAGTGGGTTGCCATTTCCTTCTGCAGGGGTAACCTCTATCCTAAAACTACAAAGCACTCACTCTAAGGTTAAGTTCCCTCTTTTTTTTAACATATTCACTTCCTCTTTCCTCTAATTTCTCTACCAATATTGTTTTGTATTCTCACCATGCATTAAATTTTTAATCAGTCCAAGCTAACAGAACAAAATGCAATCCACATATTTCTTGAATCTGTTTGAGCAGATTTAGACTTAGCTTTGAAGTTGGCATATGAAAATATTTTCTTTGCTGTATTCTTTTAAACAATATTTTTCAGTTACTATGTTATACATAATTAATATTTTTATTTAAAAGTATTTTCTGCTTGTAGATGTAGTCAAATGATAAAAATACACCTATTGTATTCCATAAAATCTTCTAAATTGCCTCAGAAAGTGATTTATCTGGTTTTATAACTGTTAAAGCAATGGTGATGTTGTTTTTTCTTTTTAATTAATGAAATTAGAAAAGTTGTACTCACAAACACATCAGTTCTAAATCTTTACTGAAAGAGAAATGGTAAACAAATGAATATACTTAAGCCAGTAGTATGACAAAATAAATCAGCCAGAGTGTAGATTTAGAACATTTCTAAATAGGTAAAGATAGAACTCTCAAATGCCTAAATAAGGAATAGAAGCAGTGTTTAGAAAATAGCCTATGCAGTCTCAGAAGACTCTAGAAAGAGCTTGTAAAAAGATGGTTTGTAAGGCCAAGTTTTTAGTTTCAGAAAAATTGACCAAGAAGTTTACCTGACAGCAGAATTTGGTGTACACATTTTAATTGCAGAGCTTAATAAATAAAAAAATATTTTTTTCCCTCAAGACACTTTTGTTTAGAGCTGAAATAAACTATTAGAAGAAAGAAATCAATAGTCACTGATACAGTGACTGCAAGAAAGCTTCCCCCTCAGTAATCATAATATTTGGGGAGCTTCCCAGGTGGCTCAGTAGGTTAAAAATCCACCTGCAATGCAGTCACAGGAGCAGCAGGTTTGATCCATGGGTTGGGAAGATCCTATGAAGGAGGGCATAGCAACCCACTCCAATATTCTTGGCTGGACAATCTCATGGACAGTGGAGCCTGGCAGGTTACAATCCACGGGGTTGCAAAGAGTTGGACATGACTGAAGTGACAGCACACACACATGCTAACGTGCACACAATCATAATATTTTACAAAAATAATTTAATTCCCTATAATTATAATTTTATGTAATTAGCACAATAGTTCTAAATAAGTAGCATATGCCTGGAACATCAGTGTCAATTAAATCATTATGTGTCATAATGAACCACACATAAATATTTCTTATTTTGTTTTCAGTATTAAAGATGGTAAGAGAAACAAATAAAAAGCCAAAAGATGGCTTGTATGATATCTGAATGTTGTTGACTTCATATTATGTGAGTTTGGTAATGAAAGAGCCAGCTGGTATGACCCAGGCAACTTTATTAAAGATGAGAGCAAATTCTCTCAATACAAAATCAATACTAGCTAAATAGTATGACGTTTTAAATAGTTACTTTCTAGTAAGTGTAGAAAGAATGTTTGTTATAAGCAAATATATTACTTTAATATTTTGTTTATAACCTTACACAGGTAAGGATTTTGAGTCACAGAGAAAATTAAATTTAAACTAGTCTCTTGGGTTCATTTGCATAACATCAGCCACATTACTAGCTTTTGTGAAACAGTTTTTGTAATTGCTGTTGTTGTTACTGTAAAATGTTGGAAGAACAATCTCCAAACTACAGCATTTATTCTGAAACCCTTTTTCTCTGCTAGATACTATGTTAGATGCTAAAGAGATACAAGATTAAAGACCAAGTCTAACTTAAACGGATATTATATCCAGAAAGAAACAATGACTGAAAGATAGTGTGATGTGTGTTGGTGGATAACAGAACACACCACATAGTATGTTTAGGAAGTGAAGATCTGCCAACAGACGATCAAGGTGAATCATGGTGGAAGGTGCTTTGAAAGACAGACTGAAGCAGTGGGATGAAGGGGAGAAGTGTATTTCAGTTAGGTAATGTCCGGGAGGTATACAATTACATGAGTCTTATTTCTGGAATAAGCAGAGAGAAAAGGAGGAGAGGTAAGGACTGATGGTGGGAAATGAGGTGTGGGTTGAAGGCACCAACCAAATTATAAAAGGCTTTACCTTCTAATTAAACACTTAGCGATTATGACAATACACTGCTGTTAAAACGTGAAAACATGTTTGCATTTTACAGAAATTATTTTAGTCAAGTTGGAGGTTGTTTGAAAGAGTGTGGAAATAAAAGTGGGAAATGCAATTGAGAATCACATCTAGATATTCAGGCTGAAATCATGAGGAGAATAAAGGATGTAGGAACAATGGGAAAGGAGAGCAGATGAGGAAAGCTGAATTGAATAAAGCAGAGAATTCTCAGGCTCTGGTGGATGCTCAGGCTGGTGACAGGAGGAAGGTCGGAGCTTCCCGAATGTTTCGCTTAGCTGACTGTGGAAACAAGGCAACTCACAAACATGGCAAATGCAGGGAGAGTGGACATTTGGGGAGAAAGATTTAAACATACTGTCTTCAGATTTAAACATATTTATTTTAGCTTTTAATGAGACATCTCTGTGAAGTTGCCAGATGGTCTTTGGCGGAAAAGACAGAATCTGACATCAATTTTGAGTTGTTGAGAACTTTGGTTTATATGAATTTATCAAAAAATTGCCCAACAGAGGTCATGCAGGGTGAACATACAGAGAAAGCAGAGCTCTGGGTACCAATGGTGAATGTGAGGCAAGCAGAAAAAATACAAACTTACTTTGTAATGAACAATTTTTAAAAATGGTTTATATCATAGCTAAGCTAAAATATCCATAACTGGGCCTATGTTTAATTGGCATATAAAATATACATAAATCATATTAATATATAATACACTTATTTATAACATATGAATTATGTGATGTGTGAACATATACACATGTATGTGCTTATTACATACATGTTATATTATATATTTATAATCTTTACATTGATACAGGTCTGGAGTATAGCGTAACTCAAAAAAAGTGCCTGTAATGCTCATAAAAAATTTTAAAACAGCATCAATATTTTAAACGCTTAACTTTATAATGAAGCATAGGAAATATTAATTTAACAGCAAATAAAAATTGTATTGAATAAATTATTCAGCCTTATCATTTAATTTATTTAGTTAGTAACAGTTTGTTCTATCATTACAATCCAAGCCTTGACACTTATTTGACATGATGAACAGTATGCAAAGGCAAAATGATAGGATACTGAAAGAGGAACTCCCCAGGTCAGTAGGTGCCCAATATGCTACCGGAGATCAGTGGAGAAATAACTCCAGAAAGAATGAAGGGATGGAGCCAAAGCAAAACCAATACCCAGTTGTGGATGTGACTGGTGATAGAAGCAAGGTCCAATACTGTAAAGAGCAATATTGCATAGGAATCTGGAATGTCAGGTCCATGAATCAAGGCAAATTGGAAGTGGTCAAACAGGAGATGGCAAGAGTGAATATCAACATTGTAGGAATCAGCAAACTAAAATGGACTGGAATGGGTGAATTTAACTCAGATAACCATTATATCTACTACTGCGGGCAGGAATCCCTCAGAAGAAATGGAGTAGCCATCATGGTCAACAAAATAGTCTGAAATGCAGTACTTCAATACAATCTGAAAAATGACAGAATGATCTCTGTTGGTTTCCAAGGCAAATCATTCTATATCACAGTAATCCAGCTCTATACACCAACCAGTAATGCTGAAGAAGCTGAAGTTGAATGGTTCTATGTAGACCTACAAGACCTTTTAGAACTAACACCCCAAAAATATGTCCTTTTCATTATAGGGGACTGGAATGCAAAAGTAGGAAGTCAAGAAACACCTGGAGTAACAGGCAAATTTGGCCTTGGAATACGGAATGAAGCCAGGCAAAGACTAATAGAATTTTGCCAAAAAAACATACTGGTCATAGCAAACACCCTCTTCCAACAACACAAGAGAAGACTCTACACATGGACATCACCAGATGGTCAACACCAAAGTCAGATTGATTATATTCTTTGCAGCCAAAGATGGAGAAGCTCTATACAGTCAGAAAAAGCAAGACCAGGAGCTGACTGTGCCTCAGATCATGAGCTCCTTACTGCCAAACTTAAACTTAATTTGAAGAAAGTAGGGAAAACCACTAGACCATTCAGGTGTGACCTAAATCAAATCCTTTATGATTATACAGTGGATGTGAGAAATAGATTTAAGGGCCTAGATCTGATAGATAGAGTACCTGATGAACAATGGATGGAGGTTCGTGACATTGTACAGGAGACAGGGATCAAGACCATCCTCATGGAAAAGAAATGCAAAAAAGCAAAATGGCTATCTGAGGAGGCCTTACTAATAGCTGAGAGAACAAGAGAAGTGAAAAGCAAAGCAGAAAAGGAAAGATATAAGCATCTGAATGCAGAGTTCCAAAGAATAGCAAGAAGAGATAAGAAAGCCTTCTTCAGCGATCAGTGCAAAGAAATAGAGGAAAGCAACAGAAAGGGAAGGACTAGAGATCACTTCAAGAAAATTAGAGATACCAAGGGAACATTTCATGCAAAGATGGACTTGATAGAGGACAGAAATGGTATGGACCTAACAGAAGCAGAAGATACTAAGAAGAGGTGGCAAGAATACACAGAACTGTACAAAAAAAGATCTTTACGACGAAGATGATCATGATGGTATGATCACTCACCTATAGCCAGACATCCTGGAATGTGAAGTCAAGCAGGCCTTAGAAAGCACCACTACGAACAAAGCTAGTGGAGGTGATGGAATTCCAGGTGAACTATTTCCTGAAAGATGATCCTGAAAGATGGTGCTGTGAAAGTGCTGCACTCAATATGTCAGCAAATTTGGAAAACTCAGCAGTGGCCACAGGACTGGAAAAGGTCAGTTTTCACTCTAATCCCAATGAAAGGCAATGCCAAAAAATGCTTAAACTACTGCACAATTGTACTTATCTCACACACAAGTAAAGTAGTGCTCAAAATTCTCCAAGCCAGGCTTTAGCAATATGTGAACCATGAAATTCCAGATGTTTAAGCTGGTTTTAGGAAAGACAAAGGAACCAGAGATCAAATTGCCAACATCTGCTGGATCATGGAAAAAGTAAGAGAGTTCCAGAAAAACATCTATTTCTGCTTTATTGACTATGCCAAAGCCTTGGACTGTGTGGATCACAATAAATGCGGAAAATTCTGAAAGAGATAGCAATACCAGACCACCTGACCTGCCGCTTGAGAAATCTGTATGCAGGTCAGGAAGCAACAGTTAGAACTGGACATGAAACAACTGACTGGTTCCAAATAGGAAAAGGAGGACGTCAAGGCTGTATATTGTCTCCTTGCTTATATAACTTATATGCAGAGTACAAAATGAGAAACTCTGGACTGGAAGAAACACAAGCTGGAATCAAGATTGCTGGGAGAAATATCAATAACCTCAGATATGCAGATGACATGACCCTTATGGCAGAAAGTGAAGAGGAACTCAAAAGCCTCTTGATAAAAGTGAAAGGGGAAAGTGGAAAAAGTTGGCTTCAAGCTGAACATTCAGAAAATGAAGATCATGGCATCTGGTCCCATCACTTCATAGGAAATAGATGGAGAATGAGTGGAAACAGTGTGAGACTTTATTTTGGGGGGCTCCAAAATCATTGCAGATGGTGATTGCAGCCATGAAATTAAAAGATACCTACTCCTTGGAAGAAAATTTATTACCAACTTAGACAGCATATTGAAAAGCAGAGACATTTTTTGCTGACTAAGGTTCGTCTAGTCAAGGCTATGGTTTTTCCAGTAGTCATGTATGGATGTGAGAGTTGGACTGTGAAGAAGGCTGAGCACCGAAGAATTGATGCTTTTGAACTGTGGTGTTGGAGAAGACTCTTGAGAGTCCCTTGGACTACAAGGAGATCCAACCAGTCCATTCTAAAGGAGATCAACCCTGGGTGTTCTTTGGAAGGAATGATGCTGAAGCTGAAACTCCAGTACTTTGGCCACCTCATACAAAGAGTTGTCTCATTGGAAAAGACTCTGATGCTGGGAGGGATTGGGGGCAGGAGGAGAAGGAGGCGACAGAGGGTGAGATGGTTGGATGGCATCACGGACTCGATGGAGATGAGTTTGAGTGAACTCTGGGAGATTGTGATGGACAGGGTGGCCTAGTGTGCTGAGATTCATGGGGTTGCAAAGAGTCGAACACGACTGAGCAACTGAACTGAACTGAACTGAACCCTTAAATGAAATTCTCCCTTTTTCATTCCATTTCACCTACTTCATATATCTTTACAATACATATAGTTAAAAACATTCAATTGATCATAGCAATCAGAGCAAATATCAGACCAGATCTGATCTTATTTTGCAGATGATAACAGATATGCCATAAATAGATCTTAATAGTCTACGCTTAGTTTCAAGTTGACTTTTCATAAATCAAAATAATAAAAATATTTCCAGATATTGTAACATTCAGTGATGAATTTTCACTCTTTTTGCTAAAAGAAAACATTATTATTCCATAAGTGCCTTTTGTGTGTACTGAATGAAGATTCCTGCAGAATAAACAGCAAATGATTGCTTTATGTGTGTGTGTGTGTGTGTGTGTGTGTGTGTGTGTGTGTGTTATGATTTAATAGCCATAGACATCTGAGTGCACAGCTTCAATAACTGCATGATAAAGGCAGGTTGCCTGAAGTCTTCAATTAAGGGAAAAAGCATCCTTTAGGTCATTTCTGGGAGAACAGAAAACTGCATTGCAATTAGACTTTCCACTGGGACAAATAGCTCAATCTAATTCCATTTATAAATAACAAAAGGAGTGCTGATAACAATTTATCATCTGTCTGTGCCAAGGAAAATACACTGAAGAAGGTGACCAGAAAGATTAAAGATAGCATTGGTGTGTACTATAGGATGCCTAAATCAAAACCAAGTACTGTACGCACACACTGAATACTCTTAAACTTCGTTTCTTTCTCATTAAAAAAAGTAAAACATTTTGAGGATACTTTAATGAGTTAATATGGCTATGGTATATTTATCTTTTCAAAAATATATTCCTTAATCCCTTTGATTTAGCAGAGATTTAAAGAGATATCATTATTCAAATCATGTGACTCACAATTGCTGCCTCATCCTTTTTGGTGTAATTGATATACATTTCACTTTTGTATGTATGCAGTAAACAGGAATATATTACTACTGTTTTGAGTTTAACAGTCAATGAACTTTTAGAAAGATTAAAAATTTTAAAAATAATTTTATTCCTACATTGATTTTGCCATTCCCCACACTTTCCATTGCTTTTGTAGTTACTGTCTATCATATTATATTAATATGAAATAAGCTTATAAAATTCCTTCAGCCTAAGAACTTCATTTAATTTTCTTGTAGTACAGTGCATATCTGCTGGTAATGAATTCTCTCTGTTCTACTTCATCAGAAAAAGGATATTTTTCTCCTTTAATTTTGAAAGGTAGGAAGAATGAGAAAAACAAAAGTTTGAATGAGAAGTATAGGTTGATAGATTTTATTTTTCTTTCAAGGCAAAATGGTTCAGTCCATTCTCTTCTCATATAGTTTTTATCTATAAGACTTTTTCAATTCTTATCCCTGTACTTCCATATATACTGTGTCCTATTTTAAAAAAGATAAAGTTGTTTCTAATATATTTCTCTCTTGTGTAGAATCTGATGTCTCTAGAATATTTTTTTTTTTCCTTTTTTAAAAAATAGTCTGATGTTCTCTGAGCTTCTTGGAAATAGACTTAGCTATTTTTTACCATTTTTGTAAGAATATCAATAATTTTCTTTTAGATATTCTTCTGAAATTTCAGTAGCATGCATATTAGACCATTTGAAAGTGACTGGCAGCAATATGAACTATTATTTTCTTTTCTACTTTATATTATCTTTTGTTTCTTAAATATCACTTATTTTTCAAACTTCATCAAACTTCTTCAAGATCCCTGATTAATGTCATTATAAGTTAAAAGAGTTTCAGGAAAAGTACATCCAAGTATACTCAAACATATTGCAAAATACGTAGAGTTCTAAAAATTAGCAGATCTTAAAAACATCAATATAGAAAAGAGAGATAGCATTTCAATTAAAAAAATAGGAGAAGTACTACAGAAATTATTAACAGAACCATCTCAGCAGCAACAATGAGCATCTTGTCTTTTATCTCACTTCTATTATATAGATTCTAAATCTTGAAAGGGATATTTTGGGGGTGGTACTATTAACAAAAAAGAAAAATACAGAGATGAGAAAGCTAAATATATTCAAAGAAACTTTTCTTTTCCTCTCAAATTAAATTTGCTCTGACAAGCTGTGTGGTATAGTTTTAAAAAATACCATTGTAAATCAGGGTCTGTCGTGATGTGACAAGGCCAGAGAAATTGGATATAAATATACATTGTAAAAAATACTTGTTGCTTCACATAATACATTTAGTTCATACAACTCCTTTTGCAGTTTTTACATTCACTATATGTTTGAAAATTATGTCAAAGTTTTATATTCATATAATCAATGTATTCCCTTCAGTGATATATTAATACATTGCATTACATATTTATATTTTAATACACACAAATACATATGTACACATAAATTTTATTAATATATTATTTATAGCATCAGTTCAGTTCAGTCACTCAGTCGTGGCCGACTCTTTGTGACCCCATGAATAACAGCACGCCAGGCCTCCCTGTCCATCACCAACTCACGGATTTCACTCAAACTCGTGTCCATTGAGTCAGTGATGCTATCCAGCCATCTCATCCTCTGTCTTCCCCTTTTCCTCCTGCCCCCAATCCCTCCCAGCATCAAAATATTTTCCAATGAGTCAACTCTTCGCATGAGGTGGCCAAAGTACTGGACTTTCAGCTTTAGCATCATTCCTTCCAAAGAAATCCCAGGGCTGATCTCCTTCAGAATGGACTGGGTGGATCTCCTTGCAGTCCAAGGGACTCTCAAGAGTCTTCTCCAACACCACAGTTCAAAAGCATCAATTGTTCAGCACTCAGCCTTCTTCACAGTCCAACTCTCACATCCATACATGACTACTGGAAAAACCATAGCCTTGACTAGACGGACCTTAGTCGGCAAAGTAATGTCTCTGCTTTCGAATATACTATCTAGGTTGCTCATAACTTTTCTTCCAAGGAGTAGGTGTCTTTTAATTTTATGGCTGCAATCACCACCTGCAGTGATTTTGGAGCCCCAAAAAATAAAGTCTGACACTGTTTCCATTGTTTCCCCATCTATTTCCCATGAAGTGATGGGACTGGTTGCCATGATCTTCGTTTTCTTAATGTTGAGCTTTAAGCCAACTTTTTAACTCTCCTCTTTCACTTTCATAAAGAGGCTTTTGAGTTCCTCTTCACTTTCTGCCATAACGGGCATGTCATCTGCATATCTGAGGTTATTGATATTTCTCCCAGCAATCTTGATTCCAGCTTGTGTTTCTTCCAGTCCAACGTTTCTCATGATGTACTCTGCATAAAAGGTAGATAAGCAGGGTGACCATATACAGCCTTGACATCCTCTTTTTCCTATGTGGAACCAGTCTGATGTTCCATGTCCAGTTCTAACTATTGCTTCCTGACCTGCATACAGATTTCTCAAGAGGCAGGTCAGGTGGTCTGGTATTCCCATCTCTTTCAGAATTTTCCACAGTTTATTGTGATCCACACAGTCAAAGGCTTTGGCATAGTCAATAAAGCAGAAATAGATGTGTTTCTGGAACTCTCTTGCTTTTTCCATGATCCAGCGGATGTTGGCAATTTGATCTCTGGTTCCTCTGCCTTTTCTAAAACCAGCTTAAACATCAGGAAGTTCACGGTTTACATATTGCTGAAGCCTGGCTTGGAGAATTTTGAGTACTACTTTACTTGTGTGTGAGTTAAGTGCAATTGTGCAGTAGTTTAAGCATTTTTTGGCATTGCCTTTCATTGGGATTGGAATGAAAACTGACCTTTTCCAGTCCTGTGGCCACTGCTGAGTTTTCCAAATTTGCTGGCATATTGAGTGCAGCACTTTCACAGCACCATCTTTCAGGATCATCTTTCAGGAAATAGTTCACCTGGAATTCCATCACCTCCACTAGCTTTGTTCATAGTGATGCTTTCTATGGCCCACTTGTCTTCACATTCCAGGATGTCTGGCTCTAGATTAGTGATCACACCATCGTGATTATCTGGGTCATGAAGATCTTTTTTGTACAGTTCTTCTGTGTATTCCTGCCACCTCTTCTTAGTATCTTCTGCTTCTGTTAGGTCCATACCATTTCTGTCCTCTATCAAGCCCATCTTTGCATGAAATGTTCCCTTGGTATCTCTAATTTTCTTGAAGTGATCTCTAGTCCTTCCCTTTCTGTTGCTTTCCTCTATTTCTTTGCATTGATCGCTGAAGAAGGCTTTCTTAACTCTTCTTGCTATTCTTTGGAACTCTGCATTCAGATGCTTATATCTTTTCTTTTCTCCTTGCTTTTCGTTTCTCTTTTTTTCACAGCTATTTGTAAGGCCTCCCCAGACAGCCATTTTTCTTTTTTGCATTTCTTTTCCATGAGGATGGTCTTGATCCCTGTCTCTTGTACAATGTCACGAACCTCCGTCCATAGTTCATCAGGCACTCTATCTATCAGATCTAGGCCCTTAAATCTATTTCTCACGTCCACTGTATAATCATAAGGGATTTGATTTAGATCATACCTGAATGGTCTAGCAGTTTTCCTTACTTTCTTCAATTTGAGTCTGAATTTGGTAATAAGGAGTTCATGATCTGAGTCACAGTCAGCTCCAGGTCTTGATTTTGTTGACTGTATAGAGCTTCTCCATCTTTGGCTGCAGAGAATATAATCAATCTGACTTTGGTGTTGACCATCTGGTGATGTACATGTGTAGAGTCTTCTCTTGTGTTGTTGGAAGGGGTGTTTACTATGACCAGTGCATTTTCTTGGCAAAACTCTATTAGTCTTTGCCCTGCTTCATTCCGCATTCCAAGGCCAAATTTGCCTGTTATTCTCGATGTTTCTTGACTTCCTACTTTTGCATTCCAGTCCCCTATAATGAAAAGGACATCTTTTTTGGATATTAGTTCTAAAAGGTCTTGTAGGTCTTCATAGAACTGTTCAAGTTCAGCTTCTTCAGCGTTACTGGTTGGGACATAGACTTGGATTACTGTGACATTGAATGGTTTGCCTTGGAAATGAACAGAGATCATTCTGTCGTTTTTGAGATTGCATCCAAGTACTGCATTTCAGACTCTTTTGTTGACCATGATGGCTACTCCATTTCTTCCAAGGGATTCCTGCCTACAGTAGTAGATATGATGGTCATCTGAGTTAAAGTCACCCATTCCAGTCCATTTTAGTTTGCTCATTCCTAGACTGTTGACATTCACTCTTGCCATCTCTTGTTTGACCACTTCCAATTTGCCTAGATTCATGGACCTGACATTCCAGGTTCGTATGCAATATTGCTCTTTACAGTATTGGACCTTGCTTCTATCACCAGTCACATCCACAGCTGGGTATTGTTTTTGCTTTGGCTCCATCCCTTCATTCTTTCTGGAGTTATTTCTCCACTGACCTCCAGTAGCATATTGGGCACCTACTGACCTGGGGAGTTCCTCTTTCAGTATCCTATCATTTTGCCTTTTCCTACTGTTCATGGAGTTCTCAAGGCAAGAATACTGAAGTGGTTTGCCATTCATTTCTCCAGTGGACCACATTCTGTCAGACCTCTCCACCATGACCCGCCTGTCTTGTGTTGCCCTGTGGGCATGGCTTAGTTTCATTGAGTTAGACAGGGCTGTGGTCCTAGTATGATTAGAATGACTAGTTTTCTGTGAGTATGGTTTCAGCGTGTCTGCCCTCTGATGTCCTCTTGCAACACCTACCATCTTACTCGCGTTTCTCTTACCTTGGACGTGGGGTATCTTTTCACGGCTGTTCCAGCAAAGCACAGCCGCTGCTCCTTACCTTGGATGAGGAGTATGTCCTCCCACCGCCCTTCCTGACCTTCAACATGGGGTGGCTCCTCTAGGCCCTCCTACGCCCACACAGCCATGACTCCTTGGGCATGGGGTTGCTCCTCCCGACCGCCACCCCTGGCCTCAGGTGCCGCCCCTGGCCTCGGACGAGGGATAGCTCCTCCTGGCCATTGCCCTTGATCTCGGATGCAGGGTCGCTCCTCCTGGCCACCGTCCCTGCCTCGGACGCAGGGTAGCTCCTCTTAGCTGTCGCCCCTGGCCTCGAACGTGGGGTAGCTCCCAGCCATGCTTAGTGTGCTGGCCCGCCGCTGCCTGCGCTTAGTGCACCAATATAAACACATAAATATTAGGGGTAAAAACCATAGCCTTTATATTCTCTATAACTTCTATGGAGAAATTTGATCTTAAAGACAAACTCTTAGTGTTATTATGTACAGAAATGGAGAATAGTATTAAAACAAATTTAAGGAATTATTTAAAACTAGCTTCCTATGTTTGACTACTGTGTTGCTAGAACATAAGTTGGGTATATCTTGCCCAAACAAACCGTCTGAATCTCTGTCTATTAAAGAAGCAAGTGGAGTGATGTAGACTGTAGGGGGAGGAGATAGAACAGTTCATCTAGGGCAGACAGATAACCCAGGTCAAAACCAAACATGCTTCATTTTCTCTCAAACTTGCTTTTATTTCCATATTTTACAAATCAAGACAGCCATCATTTAGTCAATCAAGATAGAAGTTTACATCATTCACAAACCAGTTCTGACCTTTCACTTACTCTTGGTAAATCTTATCAATTACTGCCCTACTAGTATAATAGGTCTCTAACTGTTTTTCTGTGAGTATGGTTTCAGTGTGTCTGTCCTCTGATACCCTCTTGTAACACCTACCATCTTACTTGGGTTTCTCTTACCTTGGGCGTGGGGTATCTCTTCACGGCTGCTCCAGCAAAGCACAGCTGCTGCTCCTTACCTTGGATGAGGGGAATCTCCTTACCAATGCCCTTCCTGACCTTTCATGTGGGATGGCTCCTCTAGGCCCTCCTGCGCCAGCACAGCCACGCTCCTAGGGTTGCTCCTCCTGGCCGCCACCCCTGGCCTCAGGTTTGGGGTGGCTCCTCCCAGCTGTCTCCCATGGCCTCGGGCACTGAGTGGCTCCTCAAGGTCACTGCCCCTGGCCTCGGGCCTGAGGTGAATTCTCCTGGCCTCCCTGTCCTCAGACGTGGGGTATCTCCTCTCGAATGCTGCCCCTGACCTCAGATGCGGGGTGTCTCCTCCCGGCCACCACTGACCTCGGACACAGAGTAGCTCCTCCTGGCCACCTCCTTTGACTTCGGACTAGGACCACAGCCTTGTCTAACTCAATGAAACCAAGCCATGCCTGCGGGACAACCCAAGACAGGTGGGTCATGGTGGAGAGGTCTGACAGAATGTGGTCCACTGGAGAAATGAATGGCAAACCACTTCAGTATTCTTGCCTTGAGAATCCCATGAACAGTAGGAAAAGGCAAAATGATAGGATACTGAAAGAGGAACTCCCCAGGTCAGTAGGTGCCCAATATGCTACTGGAGGTCAGTGGAGAAATAACTCCAGAAAGAATGAAGGGATGGAGCCAAAGCAAAAACAATACCCAGCTGTGGATGTGACTGGTGATCGAAGCAAGGTCCGCTGCTGTAAACAGCAGTATTGCATAGGAACCTGGAATGTCAGGTCCATGAATCTAGGCAAATTGGAACTGGTCAAACAAGAGATGGCAAGAGTGAATGTCAACATTCTAGGAATCAGCGAACTAAAATGGACTGGAATGGGTGACTTTAACTCAGATGACCATTATATCTACTACTATAGGCAGGAATCCCTCAGAAGAAATGGAGTAGCCATCATGGTCAACAAAAGAGTCCGAAATGCAGTACTTGGATGGAATCTTAAAAACAACAAATGATTTCTGTTCATCTCCAAGGCAACCCATTCAATATCAGTAATCCAAGTCTATGCCCCAACCAGTAAGGCTGAAGAAGCTGAACTTGAACGGTTCTATGAAGACCTACGAGACCTCTTAGAACTAAAACCCAAAAAAAGATGTCCTTTTCATTATAGGGGACTGGAATGCAAAAGTAGGAAGTCAAGAAACGTCGAGAATAACAGGCAAATTTGGCCTTGGAATGCGGAATGAAGCAGGGCAAAGACTAATAGAGTTTTGCCAAGAAAATGCACTGGTCATAGCAAACACCCTCTTCCAACAACACAAGAGAAGACTCTACACATGGACATCACCAGATGGTCAACACCAAAGTCAGATTGATTATATTCTCTGCAGCAAAAGATGGAGAAGCTCTATACAGTCAACAAAAACAAGACCAGGAGCTGACTGTGGCTCAGATCATGAACTCCTTATTACCAAATTCAGACTCAAATTGAAGAAAGTAAGGAAAACTGCTAGACCATTCAGGTATGATCTAAATCAAATCCCTTATGATTATACAGTGGACGTGAGAAATAGATTTAAGGGCCTAGATCTGATAGATAGAGTGCCTGATGAACTGTGGACGGAGGTTCATGACATTGTTCAGGAGACAGGGATCAAGACCATCCCCATTGAAAAGAAAGGCAAAAAAGCAAAATGGCTGTCTGGGGAGGCCTTACAAATAGCTGTGAAAAGAAGAGAGGTGAAAGCAAAGGAGAAAAGAAAAGATATAAGCATCTGAATGCAGAATTCCAAAGAATAGCAAGAAGGGATAAGAAAGCCTTCTTCAGTGATCAATGCAAAGAAATAGAGGAAAAGAACAGAATGGGAAAGACTAGAGATCTCTTCAAGAAAATTAGAGATACCAAGGGAACATATCATGCAAAGATGGACTTGATAGATGACAGAAATGGCATGGACCTAACAGAAGCAGAAGATACTAAGAAGAGGTGGCAGGAATACACAGAAGAACTGCACAAAAAAGATCTTCATGACCCAGATAATCACGATGGTGTGATCACTAATCTAGCACCAGACATCCAGGTAAATGGCTGATAAAATAAATACCATATTGAAGCAGAAAAATGGAGGGTAATGGGTGTGTGGTTTCAACCAATAAAAAAAACTCAGTAGAAGTTCTTTCACTGAAAAATTTGGGAAAATAATTGGCTAATATGTAGATATGTATTTCATGAGAAATGGAATGTAAATTATTAACTTTAAAAAGAATATAGAGAGGACATTTCTCAAATATATTACTTGGACCCATAATGAAAAATTCTTACCTTTACACTAAAAGTGAAGATAATGATATTATTCTGCTGTGTTTAAAGGGCATGCTATAAGTAACCAAATTAGAAAACATGACATTCCCATGTAGATTGCAGATATTAAGAGTTGGGAGCTGCAGAACAAAGCTTAAAAAAGGATTGTGCTCATAGCACCCTCATCTTTCAAAACAGGGAGTCCAATGATAGGTGATCAAAGTTAAATTATAAATGTAACAAATTATTTTAAAAATTGAAGCATCCAATAAGTAAATTAAAATAGAGATATAAATAGGAAGAGATAGGAGACAGTTGACAGGAAGAAAGGTAAAAGAGAAAATACATGAGAAGAGAATTGAACAGGTGAGAACTTACCAGTAAAGTAATAGCTACTATCTCAAAGTGATAAATCAAGCATTTATGACAAAGCATATTACTTTGATATACAGTGGTAACTAACAGAAGGGTGACCTAAAAAAGTCAAAAGAAGTTGAGGGGGGAAATAGATGGAGCTGGAAAGCAATAATAGCAGAACATAGCTGTGTCTCATTAAAGCTGTTCTGCTTACTTCAATGTGACTCTATATATATCAAAGTGTAATAAAACTGACAATATACTAACAATTAAAAGATATATTAATACCACATGAAAATATATGTATCCATACCAGCAATCAAATAATTATTAAATGTTTAAAATTACGCTGGAACTCATTTTCATATATTTTCTAAATTAACAAAAAATATGAATAAGAGGTTGGAAGTGATAAAATGACCATCTTCTCAAAATCTAGTGGAAATATCTCAAATAAGCACTTTCATAAAAAGTTAGTATCAAATATAGAATATTTTAAAGTTATTTCTATTTAAAAATCTATTCAAAATAAATAATTAAAAATTTAAAGCCAAAGTAAATTAAAAAACAAGTATTAATTGAATTTTTATTTTAATACACATTCAATTTTAAACTCTATGCCTTGGTTTCAAAATTTGGAAATATAAATGTCCGCCTTGGAGTCAAGAAATTCAGACTATACACTTGGAGATTGAAATATTATGTTAATTTTAATTGAGAAAATCCAAGTCAATTAATAATTTGTCAAATATCAGTTTTATCAACTCTTCTTTCTTTATATGTATAACAAAATAAGTAAAACCTCATATGATTCTTAATTCACTGTCTTTCTCTTTTTCTTTTTTTTTCCACTATGTTTCTTGATTTCAACAACATTATTTGGGTAGATGGTATGTTTCCAGGATGTACCTAAGCCATAGCAAGTAGTTATTAACCTACTCTTCTTAAGTATGTGGCAGAATATAATCTCATGAGGAAAGATAATTAGTTATTCTGCTCTTTCTGCTGAATTCTCAGGATCCAGTTAAATGTTTTCCTTGGCAAATTTTCATTAAAGACTTGTTAAATCAATGAATTAATTAATTAGTCACTTTAAAATACTTCTTATGTTCTTTTTCATATTGAGGAGAGTGGTTACCCACCAGGGAAACAAGGACATTGTCATTCAACGTACAATTTACCACAGCTGCCAAATCACTATGGATACCCACAGCACCTACAATGTTCTTTGAGTGGCTGGATTTCTTTGGTCATTAATGTGTTAGATGCTAAGGAAGCCATGAAAATGTGAGATTCCAAGAATTTAATGAAATATGAGGTTTTTAGTTGACACGTCCACCATCCATGGACTAGGTGGGATATGAGAAAATTACACTTATGTCTACAAGTTGTGAATAATCGACATGGGTCTTAGGTTGGTTTTGGTTAAAAGGGGACAGAAACTTTCCTAATCTTTAGAATAATGTCTAATAAATTCAGGTATTCATTTTATTTTCTTTGTCATTTAAATTCTAAACGCTCTGGATGCATTTATTGCTTTGTGCACATTCATTTACGGTATTAGCAGCTTTATGAAACTCTGTATTATGCTGAAATCAGAAAATGAAAGTAGACTCAGTGGAAAATGTCATAAAGAAAATATAGAGCCTGTTTAACCTTGGAAGGCTTTGATTGTGAAATGTGATGGAAAGTAAGATATTAAACGTACCTTATGTTAATCAGTTATATTTATCTGTAGTCACATATTGCATTTTTACCAGACATCACCATCTCCATTTCACTGAAAGTAAGTTAGAATATTAAAACAAGTGTGGCTGATGCATTTTAGATACATGGGATACTTTCATTTATCAAAAGACTCTTTTCATATCCTGTGGATTTTTTAAATTCCTTTTCTTTTTTCAAGAGAGTTAATAAAAAGCAAGAGAAAATTCAGAGCCAGGTATATCACAGCAGCTAAGGAAAAGCAAACAGCTGGTACATAAACATGATTGTAGATTCATTAGATCCTGAATATATATTCACACTTACCTGCCATTTCAAGGTGAGAAAATTTTTAGTTATTGTCAATGACTATAGTGTTTCAATAGCTCATTGAACCTGAAACTGCTTGAAATATTATAAACAAGACATTGAAGGCATCTTTAAGTAGAAAAAGGAAACAATTGTAGCTGAAGCCAGGGAAAAAGAAAGCTAACCATATGACTCTATGAAGCCATTGCCAAAAACTAAATTACCAGAAAATTTAATTCTCTTTATTATAGAAGTTGATTTTTATTCTAAGTACTCTGAAAATAATTCTTTATCTGGAAATAGTTTAACAAAATACTTCTCTTAGACTTGCAGGCTTAGAGAGCAAACTTATGACTGCTAGGGTGGAAGGGATAGTTAGGGCATTTGGGAAGGACATGTACATACTGCTATATTTAATATGAATGAGCAACAAGGACCTACTGTATACCACATGGAATTCTGCTCAATAGTATATGACAGTTTAGATGGGAAGGGAGTTTGGGAGAGAATGGATCCATGTGCATGTATGGCTGAGTCCCTTTGCTGTTCACCTGAAAGCATCACAACATTATTAATCAACTATCAGTTCAGTTCAGTTTCTCAGTCATATCTGACTCTTCGTGACCCCATGGACTGCAGCATGCCAGACTTCCCTGTCCATCACCAACTCCCAGAGGTTGCTCAAACTCATGTCCATTGAGTCGGTGATACCATCCAACCATCGCATCCTCTGTTGTCCCTTTCTACTCCTGCTTTCAATCTTTCCCACATCAGAGTATTTTCCAGTGAGTTAGTTCTTCACATCAGGTGGCCAAAGTATTGGACTTTTAGCCTCAGCATCAGTCCTTCCAATGAATATTCAGGGAGGATTTCCTTTAGAATTGACCAGTTGGATCTCCTTGCAGTCCAAGGGACTCTGCAAAGTATATTAATCAATTATACCTCAATACAAAATGTTTAAACATTAAAAATAAAATAAAAGAAAAAGAAAAAAATACTTATTTTTATCTTACTGAATATCAAGCCCATACTCTTAGGCCTTAAATATTACATATGCTAGCATTTGAAGATGAGGAATAAGCATATCAAACTGAACTCAAGACCACAAGAATTAGTAAATACCTATAAGCTCACATATTTTTGAAAAAGTAGAAAAAACATGGTCTTTTAACATATTATGTACACATGTTTTCAAATGTTAAAAATAAAATGTTCTTGTGAAATCCCTAACTAATAGAGGAGGTATGATATGAACAGAAATTAATAAAGTATATAGTTAAATAAAATCATGAGTCAGTGTTATTTGCAAATGATGGCTTGAATATCCCTTAGAAAAATTTATGTTATGGTATAAATTTCTTGGGAAATTACTTTTTCTGTTTAAAAGGAAACAAATCATTAAAATATATGTAAATATTATTTTATTTCTCAACACATACAGGGTTCCATCTTTGTTTCTAAACATCTGTATAGTAAAATATATAATAATATCATGATTTCTAGAAAAAGAATATAAAATGCCATATCATATTGCTGGATGAAGCTAGGCTCTATTTCAAGTTTAACTGATAAAGCTGATTTCAATTCCCAATATCTGAAACCGTTCAATTTTTATGTAAGTATTTGTTTCAATTCCCTCCAGTTTCATTTTATTCCCTAGATCATGCAAAACAGATAAATGCACACTAATCCTCATTTACCTAAATTAAAAAATTGACTCCTAGATTCTTCCTTTAGATTTCTTAAGGGGACTTTAACTTAATTTTCTTTCTACTTTGAAACTTTTATTTTACTTTGGATGCTGATATTCTAGAAACAAAAAGTTCAGATGATCTAAACTCTAGTGGACCTTTTTTTTGTTGACCTATAGGCAACAACCTCTGAATACAGAATGTTTCAAAATGTACTGGTTTTGTGTTTAGTGTTTTGTGTTTACTGCTTCCCCCCAAAATTGTTTAATTGAAACATATGAAACTAATATTTTATCAAAATAATACAAGTGTTTTGAATATTGGAGGAAAATTTATTTTTCACCTAAACCTATTAAATCAAGTATATTTTTCTTAAAATTAAGCATATTCTTCTAAGTTTACTAAAAATTATTTGGGATACCCTATCTGCTATGATAACATTCAAATAAATATTCAACAAACAATTTTGCTTCACACTAATTTTGAATTACAGTGTGGAGAGTGAAAAAGTTGGCCTAAAGCTCAACATTCAGAAAACGAACATCATGGCATCTGGTTCCATCACTTCATGGGAAATAGATGGGGAAACAGTGTCAGACTTTATTTTCTTGGGCTCCAAAATCACTGCAGATGGTGACTGCAGCCATGAAATTAAAAGACGCTTACTCCTTGGAAGAACAGTTATGACCAATCTAGATAGTATATTCAAAAGCAGAGACATTACTTTGCCAACTAAGGTCCGTCTAGTCACGGCTATGGTTTTTCCTGTGGTCATGTATGGATGTGAGAGTTGGATTGTGAAGAAGGCAGAGCGCCGAAGAATTGATGCTTTTGAACTGTGGTGTTGGAGAAGACTCTTGAGAGTCCCTTGGATTGCAAGGAGATCCACCCAGTCCATTCTGAAGGAGATCAGCCCTGGGATTTCTTTGGAAGGAATGATGCTAAAGCTGAAACTCCAGTACTTTGGCCACCTCATGTGAAGAGTTGACTCATTGGAAAAGACTGTGATGCTGGGAGGGACTGGGGGCAGGAGGAGAAGGGGACAACAGAGAATGAGATTGGCTGGATGGCATCACTGACTCGATGAATGCGAGTCTGAGTGAACTCCGGGAGTTGATGATGGACAGGGATGCCTGGCGTGCTGCGATTCGTACACGACTGAGTGACTGAACTGAACTTGTATTATTTCTGTGTCACATTTGGCCGGTATAAATTCATCAAAAGCATTCATTTTTATGCTAAGCTAGTACCATTTTTAAAGTGTGTAATTTTAAACATCTTCAATTTTATTTTCATTTTATTTTTCCTCAAATTTTAGTTTTTAACTTTTTATTAGTCAATTCTTGTGGTTTTCAGATTTAGAAGTCTTTATACACCAGTCATTTTCTCATTTATAACAAATTTAATTGAAAATAGTTGTAAAAAAAAAAAACATCTCATTTCTCTCTAACATTATCTTTCAGAATGGCAAATAACCCTTATGTAGTAAATGATTCAAGAGGTCAGCTAGTACTGGTTTATGTATCATTGATCCTGTTCATGATACCAGTCCTCTTGCTGTTCACACTGTTTGCACCCTTCACTGAACCCAGGGTAGGCAAGGCTTGAGCTAAGAGGCTGGAAGGAAACTTGAGGAGCCATAGGAACTGCAGACACGTTTATTCTCTCCTGGTTGGCACAGCAGTTGTAACAGTAGACATGCTCTATTTTCTCCTCTCACAGCTGACCCAATGGACATAGCTATGCTACAGCAGTAATGCTGTTGCTTTTTAGGTGGAGCTCATAAATCTCAGGGTCAGACATGAGTGAAGTGACTTAGCAGCAGCAGCATAAATCCCTACATACAACACAAAGTAGCTCATGACCAACTGAGTACTTTGTGAAGTGCATGCACAGTGCTGTAAATGAGCTCAGCTCTTATATAGTCATTATTTACCAAATGTAAGGCAAGAGTGAGAGGCCGTGGGGTGAGAGAGCCTGGCCACACCATCTTGGCTAATTTGCTTTCTCCTCACAGTTTACTTCCTAGATAAATGGAAACATAAGCATTCTTGTTTCAAAGCAGATGTGGTAGATAAAAAATCAGCAGTGAAATAACCAGGATTAGGGTATTACGGTAGACTCTTCAAGTTGCATGCATTTATATTAGTAAGGAATCTTGAGACAGAATTATTGGTTAAATGGGTCATCTTAGAGATATCGTATATGCAGAAAACAATTCTCTAATTTGAGGTGAATGTTATTTAATGTCACTGTACTAAGATGTCCCTCAGTCTTTTGCTTCTAGCATAAACCAAAACTAATTATCCAAAAAACTAATGAAATCAAACTACTCCCCAGCTGCCCATTCACTAGACAAAGAATTTCTTTTACAAAGTATGTGTCTACTATCTAATCCATACCTCCTCAGTTTGCTTTATTGTTAAGCTTAAATCTTGGTTCTTCCCTCTATATTACATCATTTTGACAGTAACATGACTCAGCATGTTTTTAATTACTCATATTAAAAAAAAAAATAACTAGAGATAACCTAAAAGTGACATCTAGTAGTAAAAGCATATCTAACAACCCCTAGGTCTTGGTTCATAATATCATTCTCCAATATATGTTACAATAGCTTCTTAGAGAAATGACTGCATCTTGGTTCAGGGATGGAAATATAAAATATGAGTATGGAGTATGTTCTAGTTCCAGAAAAGGAGGAAGTATTGAGAACCAAAAACAAAACATATTCACGAGAGTATGTCAAAGGGGGCAAAAAGCCAAGTGAAAGAGCTCACAGTCATCAAAGTTGTACAAATTTGATCAAAAATTAAATAAAGTATCATTGGATGATAACACAAATTATAAAATAAATATCCATGACTTCAAGCTGATGGAATTAAATGATTAAAAAATAAATGAGTGAGAAAATACAAATCTCTTATGCAGAGAATTAAAAAGAATTCAAGCAAATACTTCAACCTCAAGGAGGTGAAGTATCAGTTCAGTTCAGTTCAGTCGCTCGGTCATGTCCGACTCTTTGCGACCCCATGAACTGCAGGACACTAGGCCTCTCTGTCCATCACCAACTCCCGGAGTTCACTCAGACTCACGTCCATCGGGTCGGTGATGCCATTCAGCCATCTCATCCTCTTTGGTCCCCTTCTCCTCCTGCCCCCAATCCCTCCCAGCATCAGAGTCTTTTCCAATGAGTCAACTCTTCACATGAGGTGGCCAAAGTACTGGAGTTTCAGCTTTAGCATCATTCCTTCCTAAGAACACCCAGAACTATCTCCTTTAGAATGGACTGGTTGGATCTCCTTGCAGTCCAAGGGATTCTCAAGAGTCTTCTCCAACACCACAGTTCGAAAGCATCGATTCTTCAGCACTCAGCTTTCTTCACAATCCAACTCTCACATCCATACATGACCACTGGATAAACCATAGCCTTGACTAAACAGACCTTTGTTGGCAAAGTAATGTCTCTGCTTTTAAATATACTATCTAGGTTGATCATAACTTTCCTTCCAAAAAATAAGTGTCTTTTAATTTCATGGCTGCAATAACCATCTGCAGTGATCTTGGAGCCCCCCAAAATAAAGTCTGACACTGTTTCCACTGTTTCCCCATCTATTTCCCATGAAGTGATGGGACCAGATGCCATGATGTTAGTTAAATCCTACTCTATTGCAGGTTGTGCATAGCCACTTCTTTCCAAAGAGACAGTATGGAAAATATTGGGGGGGGGGGGGCAACTTTACAGTGAAACAACCTAACACACATTATGTCAGGTAGAAGATTGAAGTCAATATCAACATTATAAGGCATGATAATAATGCTTGCTTGATATGGTATGGTGAAAATGGGATTTTTATGTCTGTGATCCAAACTCCATAGTCTCTATATTGTTATGAAACAAAAAAAGATCATACAAACTGGAATAGAGTTGACTCCTAATAAATATCTGATCATCACTTTTCAAAACTGGCAAGGACACCAGAAAAAAGGAAAATATGAGAACACCATCACAAACAAGATGAGCTTGAAAAGACTTGAGAACTAAATAGAAGGAATCCTGGATGATATCCTGGGATGGTAAAAGAAAACTAGGTAAGAACAAAGGATATGTGAATGAACTATGGATTTTAGTTGATGATCATATGTCACTATTGGTTAAAGAATATTAACAAATGTAATATACTATGTAAAATACTAATATCAGTGAAGATTTTGTACAGGATATAAGAGAACTCCACACATTCTTCTCATTTTTTTCTGTAAATATAAAACTGTTGCAAAAACTAACATATATTAAAAATACAAGGCATTACTGTTGCTAAATATGGTCCCTATGCTTCAAATCATAACTTGTGTAACCACAACTTTAGATTCATATGTTCAGGACACAACTCATGGCCCAATGTTCCATTCACAGAGTGGGATTAGCAGAAGTCATTTTATAGATTCTGTTGTGCAGTAAGAATTTTAAGTGACACAAGTTTAATAGACACAAATGTCTATTCTCATTTTCTGAAGAATATTTACACAGTGCTTGTCTACGAGCCATTTAACTTGCAGATAGTAAGTTCTGAAAGCCTCCTTTAGGAGACTTATTGAAGCATTCCTTTTAAATTCCCTTATTTTAGACTTCTATTCGAGAGAATGATGTAGTTGGCTGAGACAAACACTCCTGATGAAACTGGGTTTTGGGGGGGGGGGGGACTTGATAAATTACATACATCCATTTTTTTTTCTTTATTTTATAGATTTTATTTCTAAGAGTAGTTTTAGATTTAGGTTTGCAGAGAAACTGGACAAAAACAGAAAGTCTTATATGCTCTCCAATCTGCCCATAAACTCATTGCTGACCCAAGATTATTTGGATTTTCCCCTCTGTTACCTTCCAGAAGTTTTAAAGTTTGCATTTTAAATTTAGTCTACAACTCATTTTGAATTAATTTCTATAAAAGACAAAAGACCAGTATCTAGAATTTTTCTTTTTCTTTTTTGTCATGAGATCTCCAGATGTTCTAGTACAATTATTGAAAAAAATTATACTTTTTCCATTTGGTTGTATTTGCTCTTTTCTCAAAAATTAGCCAGCTATAATGATGTGGTTCTATTTCTGGACTCTCTTTCCTGTTCCATTGATCTGTCTGTTCTTTGCCTAAGAATAGACAATCTTGATTACTAAGCCTTGAAGTTGGATGGTATCAGTTCTTTGATTTTGTTCTTCTTTTTTAAATATCGTCATGACTATTCTAGGTCTTTGGGTTTCCATATGAACTTTAGAATCTGTCTGTCAATATACATAAATTTGATGGGATGTTGGAATTGTGTTGATTTTATAGATAAATTTGACATCCTAACAACAATATGTATTTCTATTCATGAACATGAAATATATCTACATTTATTTGCATTTTCCTTCATTTCATTAGAGCTTTGTAGTTTTCCTTATATGTATCTTATACATATTCTACTAGAGTTATACACATATTTTTTCAGTTTTATGGTACTAATGTAAATAGATTGCATTTTTAAGTTTTGATTGCTCATATCTATATATA
The DNA here is from genome assembly GCF_023091745.1 of Budorcas taxicolor. Lineage (NCBI taxonomy): Eukaryota > Metazoa > Chordata > Mammalia > Artiodactyla > Bovidae > Budorcas > Budorcas taxicolor. The sequence continues at coordinate 37,728,785 of NC_068926.1, read as the reverse complement.
GGAAAGTGACTGAGTTTGTTTAATTTCTTGTGTTTTGCCACCTTGCTATAAGTGATTTTTAATTTCAGGAATTTTTGTTTATTTATTAAGACTTTCTATATTGACCGTCATGCTATCTGTGAACAAGGAGAGTTTTATCTTCCTTTCTCAGATCTATACCCTTATTTGTCTTGTCTTACTGCGTTAGTGAAGGCTTTCAGTATTGTCTTGAATAAGAATAGGAGTTGGGAGCATTCTTACCTTATTTCTAATCTTGGGGACAGAATCTATTTCTCACCTTTAAAAGTCATGTTACTTTTCTTAGCTTTAGGATTTTTTTATAGATGTTGTTTATCAAGTTTATACACTTCCTCTTCATTCTTAGTTTGCTGAGAGTTTTTTCATAAATGAGTGTTGGCAGAATTAATTTTAAAGAACATCAAAAGATTGTGGAATAATGAGTACTAGAATAAATAAAATTAAATTAACTAAAATGTAATTAAAATACCAGAAACAGAGAGGGAGGAAGTCTTCATAACAAACTTAATCATCAGGAGACATTTTCTCCCAAGTGGGGATTTGGTAAATCTATGAGTGGCAGGGAAGCAGATTGGTCTAGGAGAAAACTCTCTATTAAGCCGAAAAAAATCAAAAACTTCAAAGTTATTTGGGACTAGCTTGACAGCTTGGAAATTTGTCAATCCATAAAACAGCCTGAATTTACACTGGCACATTTTATGATTTCCAGGATGGCAGATGGGTTGTTTGAACCAGGAAGAAAGAGTGAAATCACCCATAGTGTCATAATGTTTACCATACACATCTGTGATCCAGGAGGTAGTGGACTCAAGCAGTGCTGGCCACAGAAGCACAGTGGGTCTCTCCTTTAAGACATAAATCAGGTTGTGAAAGTGTGCAGAATGAAGCTAAAGAGTTAAACTCAAAATCTGTAAGGGATGGAGTAGAGTCTTCCATAACCTGTTAGCTCTGAGGAATCAGATACCCACTGTGCAGTTAATCAAAAGACTAAGAGGAACCTACCCTTGAATGTGAGCCCAGTAATCTCTCACAGAAACAACACTTGCAGATAATAAATCCACTTTAGATTAAGTGCTAAAATCAAGAACCAGAAGATCCTATGAGTGAACAAAAACAAGTGGGCTATGGTTGGCATGAATTTCCAATTTTTATGACTTTTAGCCTCAGGCAGGCTGCTGACAGTGCTGTTTAGATGGCTAAATCTTCAAAAGAAAATGTGAAATCTTTCTAGCATGAAGAAGAAAGCACTGTTTGAGACAACTACAGGGCTGAACAATGAGAGATAAATCCCAGAAAGGTTAGCAACAAAGGAAAACCTCCAATCTGTGTCTCAACAGTGTGTAAATATCTGAATCACCCCTGAGCCGCGTAGACATGGGACAAAAATGGAGCAGCTAAGGATTGGAGAACTGGACTTAGATTTGAGCCTCCCTATAAAATGGCTTCTAGTTTGACTTGAATCAAGTAATGGATTGTTAAAATTAAAAAAAAAAAAATCCAACAACAAATGTTTGATATTTTGATGCTACTGACAACCTGTCTTTAATATTTTTGGCTTCAGTTAGGATGCTATCTTTTGGTTATATTTTAAGTTTTGAAGGATAAATTATTGTGAAAAATTACATAACATTATTTTGAAATTAAGATATACACAAGAATATTTAAAGCATTATATAGTTTGCCACCATGTATTAAGCTACAAAAGATGTAAATTCAAATGAATATCACTTACACTGATGGATTTATATGTTTAGAAGTTTTGTCACTATAGTATTAATATTTGTTTCTTTGGGCTATTTTGCTGCACCGGAGGCAATTTTGCCTGCCATTTCTGTAGGGACTGCCAACTTTCATTAGGAAAACACAGGAACCACATTAAAATACAATCTGAGACATTGAGATGCATATAGCATTCAACTTCACATACAAACAAGTTCACTATTTGAAGTATTGTATGCAGTCTGTGAAACAAACCCGTGAATTTTTATGATCTCTGTTTCACACAATTCTTGACCACTCTCAATATTATCTATCTGTCTATCCACCTACCTATACATATTATACCGTTACAAGGAGAGAATACCCACCATGAGGATCAATGAAGTGAATAGCACACTTATAATTTACACAGCTTGTGATTAGAGCAATTTTCTACAAAATCGTTTCTAGATTCATGTATTTAATTTTCTTTCCTCCTACTCTACCTATATAGTTCCAGTTCCTGGTCCTATAGATTGCATTTGCTTATGAAAGGTTGTTGTTGAATCACAACATCTGGATTCTTGGCCCCGGGAGGAGAAGAATTCAATCCATTGCCAGAGATGAGGCTTGATCGCTCAGAGCTTTTGTGTAATAAAGTTTTATTAAAGTATAAAGGAGATAGAGAAAGCTTCTGACATAGGCATCAGAAGGGGGCAGAAAGAGTGTCCCCCTGCTAGTCTTCAGCTGGATGTTATATAGTCACTAACAGTCTGTTAATGAAAGAAAGGAATGTCTTAAAATTCAGAATGGCACCAGGCCCCTCACCCATAAGATGCATTTTGGGATAATCTTGGCACCAAATGGTTCATCTTGAGCCATAAATTGATTAACTTGAATCTTGAAGAAGGGCAGATCACCATACAAATTGTTTTATTTACGTAGATTAGAGGAACAATATCTGAGTATAACATACTGGTTTATCAAGTAGGTTCTGAGCCAAAAGGCTGAACTGACTTGAAGACAGAGTTTGGGGTAAATGCATGGTACGTTAGCATAGCTTAAGATAAACATTTCCATAAGAAAAAGGCATTAGTTATCCCTAGGTTTGAGAATAGTTAACTTCAGGTGAAACCAGGTGTCATGGCAACACAGAATTTTAAGAGAAACCTCCTTTTAAATTTGTATAGAGATGGAAAAAATACCTCTAGTTTGTTTCCTCCTGCTGCTTATGACAGATAAAAATGTCTGACACTTGCAAGCTATTTCCTCCTTTTGGACACCCCTGGCCTTCCTGCCTGTTACCCTCTCACTTAGTTGCTCAGTAGTGTCCAAATCCTTATGACCCTTTGGTCTGTAGCCTACCAGATTACTCTATCCATGAGAATTTTTCAGGCAAGAATACTGGAGTAGGTTGCTATTTCCTCCTCCAGGAGATCTTTCTGAACCAGGTTGGAATTCACATCTCCTGTCTCCTGCATTTCAAGCAGATTCTTTACCAGCTGAGCTATCTAGGAAGTCTCAAAGATTACATTTGCATAATGTAAATTTTGTTTGCGTAATCTGTATTTCTTTGCCCTCTTATCACAATGCTGGGTAAGTCAGCACCTTGGAGGACAGTTCCCAAAATGGAGATGGCTAGCCATATATTGCAAATTCCAGAAAAAGGTCACTTTTCACTTTCATGCATTAGAAAAGGAAATGGCAACCCACTCCAGTACTCTTGCCTGGAGAATCCCAGGGACGGGGTAGCCTGGTGGGCTGCCGTCTATGCGATTGCACAGTAGGACACGACTGAAGAGACTTAGCAACAGCAGCAGCAGAACCAAAAGTGAAGGATTTCCTGCCTCAGTGCTTCCTCAGTGAGACCCAAAAAGTTTCCATACTTAACCCAATATTACATAATATGAGAGAAAAAAAGACAGATGATAAGGTAAAACATTAAAGTGTAGCAGTCTTTAACATCTGCATTTAAAACACTGGTTTGGCAAATTATACAAAAATATAGTTTATTTGCAAATACCCAGTGATCTTTCTGAGGTTTGAAAGAAATCCATGCAAGTGAAAGACCGAAAATTTGAGTCTTATTAGCTTCATTGAAAATTCACTGTTACATATTGTTTATGTAGCATGGTCAGAAATTTGTGAATTACTAGTTGAAATCCCTAATGAAGATATAAGCAGAATAAAGAATCCAGCACTTTTATACATATCTTGAAGCAGAGGCCAGGGACTTAGCAGAGTCAAACATACACTTTTCCTCATTTATCTATGGAAAACAAAAAAATTAGAATTCTTAAAATTGCTCCTGTTTGGAAATTATTAATCTGTGAATAGTAAAACTAAATTTACAGTATTTTCAAGTCTATTTTTATTTCAATCATTTTGAAGAGAAACCAAATGATTACCAAAATTGTTCCCCAAAAAACTCATTAATTAAGACTATCTTTAAATTTTATCCCCCCCCTCCTTTTTTTTTTTTTTTTTTTTTTGGCATTGGCTAAGGAAAAAGAATAAGGTTACTTTGCCTAGTAACCAAGATTTCTCCTAAGCACTCTAACATCTATTCAACTAATGTCTTATATTTTTTTATACGTCAGCCAGATTTATGTGTACCATGTAAACTTATGTATACCAGTAAATATGTGTAGCATGTATTTGCCATCATCCATGTTCTTTTTTCCTTTCTAAAGTATTTTACTCTCCCCTGTGAATAACTCCCACCCTCAAGAACCAATGCTTCAGTAAATCGTTCTATCCATCCTCAAGATTGACGTGATATAATGAATCTTTTTTTTTTTTTTTAATGGCAAGGAGGTTATGCCTTTCACAAGAATTTCATCTTTCCTATTAGTTGCAAACTCATAAAGATAAAAGACTACATATTTTTATTTTTATATCTAGATAATTATTTGTCCCACAACAGACAAAATTATACTATGTGTATTAACAAAAATGACATTATATTAAAAGAAATAACTTGGACCCACAAAAATGACACTGTTATTAAGAAAAAGAACTAACTTTGACCCTCTGTGTATCATCTATGGGCCACCTTTGCTCTAGATCCCACGGAGTCTTCTCACTTTTCTCCTATTTCTCTAATTAGACGTCTTAGTTACATATTTAAAGATTATCTTGTTATGAGAAAAATACACATAATGAACAATATTGTCTGCACTGTGCACATTTATTTCCCTTTATTTTTATGTTTAGCTTCAGTAGAGTGACCTAATTTTTTTTTGAGTCAGTACAAAATAAAAAGATAAAGAACCCTTATTTATAGTAGTTACCTTGCACAGTATAAATGGAATGTTCCCTTATCTCATAAATCATTAAGTACCAAAGGAATGTGAGAGAATGGTATACAAAGTCCATCATTAATAGAATAAGGGGAGTTGCAAGCAGGCTAAAGAGAACTCCTACAGAGTTAGATCTCAAAGATACCTGACAAAAAGTTATCGAAAGAGGCAGTGCAGTTTAGTTCAGTTCAGTCACTCAGTCGTGTCCGACTCTTTGCGACCCCATGAATCGCAGCACACCAGGCCTCCCTGTCCATCATCAACTCCCGGAGTTCACTCAGACTCACGTCCATCGAGTCAATGATACCATCCAGCCATCTCATCCTCTGTCATCCCCTTCTCCTCCTACCCCCTATCCCTCCCAGAATCAAAGTCTTTTCCAATAAGTCAACTTTTCGCATGAGGTGGCCAAAGTACTGGAGTTTCAGCTTTAGCATCATTCCTTCCTAAGAAATCCCAGGGTTGATCTCCTTCAGAATGAACTGGTTGGATCTCCTTACAGTCCAAGGGACTCTCGAGAGTCTTCTCCAACACCACAGTTCAAAAGCATCAATTCTTCAGCGCTCAGCCTTCTTCACAGTCCAACTCTCACATCCATACATGACTACTGGAAAAACCATAGCCTTGACTAGTTGGACCTTAGTCGGCAAAGTAATGTCTCTGCTTTTGAATATGCTATCTAGGTTGGTCATAACTTTTCTTCCAAGGAGTAAGCGTCTTTTAATTTCATGGCTGCAATCACCATCTGCAGAGGCAGCACACTTGGAAAGAAAAATAACCATCTCTTTTGGCGAAATGGGACTATGGTCTGAGAGTTGATGGGGGCTTCCCTGGACAAATTCACCATGACAAAGGAGCTGAAAAAGGTAGGATGAAAGAGAAATCCCTTGGATATGCCATATTTGTAAGAAGCTGTCTGTTGCTGAGTATGATGAAAGAATGAATTGAGTAGTCCTATGTCAGAGGATATCTGAAGGCAGTGAGTGATAAAGCTAACACAAACTCACACATATAGCTTGGATCACAAATAATTTCACTGAGAACTAAAGGAAATTTCTTTTATTCTTAGAAAATCATTTAAAAAACTTTACTAGCATGAAATTATTGAATTAAAAAAATGAATGGCTTGTTACAATTCTGTATCAAGTACTTTCATCTTGTTTGCCTCTGTGTTTGTTTTTCAGCAGTTAGTGGCATGATCACTAGTATTTTGTTTTACCTTTTAAGTGGTCCTTCTGACATTTAAACACCATCACTCCACTACTATTAAATATTTTTGTGAAAATTAAATAATTATTGAAAATGCTTAGTACTCAATCTAAGAAAATTTTTAATATTTCTGTTATCATTATTGCTAGTAGAAATAGTAGTATTATATCAATATAAGTCCACTTAATAATATAAGTACTAAAGAAGTTTAATCAATAAATATATTTACTTAAATTATAAAATCACAAGCATTTAAAGTAAACCTCAGATTTGTATGTGGCAGGAATTAGGAAAACTATCTGTCTTAGCCTATGATTGAGTTATGAGAAAGTAATCATTAGGTAAATTGAAAAATTAAGTAAGCCATTTATTTCATTCAAATGACTCAAACTAAAATATTTAACATTATGCTTGATTTTAAATTGTTTTAGATTGCTAGCTGACTTTTGTTCACCACTTGCCCCATTTTGAAACAAAATGTAACAATTTATAGATTATTCTTTTGTATTTTTGTACTTTCATTAGCAGAGGTGTTAGAACCAACTAGATTTAATTTTTTGTTTTTTTTTTTTTAATTCTCAATAAGGAATTGATATTTTCAGACTGTGGTGCTGGAGAAGACTTTTGACTGGGTTGACTTAAGGAAATCAACCCTGAATAGTCATTGGAAGGACTGATGCTGAAGCTGAAGTTCCAATACTCTGGCCACCTGATGTGAAAAACCAACACATTGTAAAAGATCCTGATATTGGGAAACATCGAGGGCAGGAGGAGAAGGGGGTGACAAAGGATGAGATAGTTGGATAGCATCATCAACTCAATGGGCATGAGTTTGACGAAACTCTGGGAGAGAGTGAAGGACAGAGAAGCCCGGCACACTGCAGTCCATGGGGTTGCAAAGACTGAGTGACTGAACAACAACAAAGAAATATTTAGGTTTTATAGATCAATCACTTGATTCTAACCATGTTCAAACATTTTAGAGATATATCCTCACTTGGAAAAATACAACTGAATAAGAAAGAACATCTGATGTAGGTAATTCCTACTATGTCAATACTGACAGCATTTGCTGAGCTTAGTACGTAACCCTTTCAGGAAACAAGGCACAAGGCAATTCTTTCATATCCTACTAAATGCAAACTTGGTTTTAATCTTTTGAAATAGTGGAAGTGAAAATTGTCTTTACATTCACAACAGGCTCTTGTTTGCTGGAGAAAAAATACTACAGCAGAGCCAATTGCAAATGCACAATGAAAAGCATTTTGAAGATAAGCAAAATTCTACTATGCTTGAAATATTTGAAATGTGGTCAGTATGAGAACATGTGTTAACAAGTGTGCAGATGACTGACATTAAATTAATCGTTCTCACACATAATGGAATGCAAATAAGGTACAGTAAATGAGCTTGTGTCCAGTTAAAATGTTAGGGGAAATGCATGTAGACTCAATAGGTCAGGACAGGGTGTGTATGTGTGTGTATGGGTAGTGATGTTGCCTAACATAAAGCTCTGGAAAATTTAATCAGTACACAGGGGAGGGCATGAAGGAATTCATAATCTAAAATAAAGGTTGCCTTCTAATAATGAAATTTGCACAAATAGGCACTGAATCAATGAGATTAGTAAATCTCTCTAAAATACTAAAACTAAATGATTGTCTATAAATTACTGACTAAAGTGGATTTTGATAGCCTTATTCTAATCAAGGTTCCTAGAGTATAGTTCTTATCATAGGATCATTTTAGTAACTTAGTCAAGTATATTTTCTCTGTATGTGCTATGTATTTGTTGTCTGCTTCATCAAACTCACTCTCCATGCCTCTCTCCCATACTTTGTGCTGAGAGAGACTGATTTTAGGAAGTGCATCAAAAAAATGCAGAACTCTCTGCTCTTGACATCTGATACATCTAACAAGAGGTATAAACAAGAAGTCAGCAAAGAGAGTGGAGTTATTCTTGGGATATTTCCTCTAAATCCATCATCCTTGCAAATTTGCTGCAGAGTGGCTGTTTTGAGTTTTTGTTGTTGTTGTTTTAATGAAAGCTATAACTGATCTTCCCAAATTCTGATAACTTTAGGCATAGGAGTGGATTCCCTTATTGCAAGCTTAGCTCCTTTACTATTCATTATTGGCTTTGTCTTACCCACATCTGTACCATTTAAAAAATTTCCTTTATTAAATTATGCTCAAAGTGCAATGTGTCATTTACTTCTTGATGAATATTACTTCTTGATGAATATACTAAAAAAAAGAAAGAAAAGGAAAAAAAAAAAAACTTTTCCTTGTCAGGGAACTAGAATTTCACATGCCATGAGGCATGGTCAGGAAAAAAAAAAAAAAAATTGTTTGTATGAATGAAATAAGTATTTACAAGATCGAAGCTTAAAATTGCTGAGGAAAAAAATAACTGGGTCAATAGATGTCTCCTCCTCTTTAGGTGATGTAGTTTCTTGTCAATTGCTTAAGACAGTCCAGTCATATTTCCCTGGAGGATAGCTTTATCGAGTGATCACTGTTGGCATTGGTAATGTCACTGAATAGTTTGCTAGTGTTTATTCTTATTGAGTACAACTCATATTAATATAAATGCCAATGTCGGTTTTTAATTACAGAGTATAACACATAAAACAGCATTAAACGTTTTCAGGTTCTGCATGATTATATCCTGTGCATTATTCCCTGAGAGTTAGCTTAGTGTGATTTGATACTCTTGGCTCTAAAGAATTCTTAGTCCACAGTCCAGAGGGGAGTACTGGACTTAAATAGTTAATGATCAAACCTTATTGGTTATGTTTTAACTCAACTTATGTCACCCTACAAAAAACCAACTAGACAGACATGTCCCCTCGGTGTCATGTCTTTGAACTCTAATTGCCTTCTAACTAAAAAAATGTTTAAACATTGATTATTTTCCAAAATTTCTTTTTCTGTAAAGATAGCCACCTAACTTTCCATAGCAAAGGTAACTTATTGGTTTATGCAAGCAAGTCAGCTTCTGCAGTTGTGCTGACTTAAATAAATAGCTAAACTGAAAAACAAGCAACAAAAGCAGAGTTACCATATGATCCTGCAATTCTGCTCCTGTGCATATATCTTGAAAAAGCCACAGTTTAAAAAGACACATGTACCCCAAGTTTCACTGCAGCTCTGTTTACAAAAGCCAAGACATGGAAGCAACCTAAGTGTCCATGAACAGATGAATGGATGAAGAGGATATAATATTACTCAGCCATAAAAAAGGATGAAATAATGCCATTTGCATAAACATGGACAGACCTAGAGATTATACTAATAAATGAAATAAGTTAGAAAGAGAAGATCATTATATGATATCATTTATTAGTAGAATCTAAAATAAGGCACAAATGAACTTAGATGTGGAGAACAGACTGGTGGATACAAAAGAGAAAGGGAAAGAGAAATAAATTAGGAGTTTGGAATTAATATAAAGCTATTTTATATAAAATAAATAAGAAGGTCCTACTGTACACCATAGGTAACTGTATTCAATGTCCTATAATAAACAATATGAAAAAGAATATATTCGTATATATATATATGTGTGTGTGTGTATCTGAATCATTTGTTGTAAACCAAAAACTAAAACAATATTGCAAATTAAATATAGTTCAATAAAAATAGTAAAATAAAAGAATAATACATTTCCAATAAGGAGTATAATTTTTGTTCAGTAACAAATATAAATTTTAAGAAGTATAATTTTTGTTCAGTAACAAATATAAATTTTAAGAAGTACCATTAGCAAGTATTCATTATAATGTTAAAAGAATACCAATGTAAAGAGGGGTCAGGGCTCATTCTATTAGTTTTGTACTTTTTCCTCAAAATCAATACATCGGTATGGTATCTATGAGTAATGTGTGGTTGATCCTGCCCTAAACCGTGGGCATTTCTGTGGACTAGATAAGGAAGATGGCTAAAACAAGTCTCTTTTTTTCACTGATTTTAATAAAATGATTAAGTACTTCCTATGTTACATGCATACATAGGCCAGAAACATGTTGAAAGCACAAAGATAGCCAAGATACTTTAATCCAAGAGGTAAAAATCTAATAATCAACTATTACTGTAAAAGTAGATGGAGTCTTAAGGGTATTATTACTTTCTATCTACTGACTGCTGCTGCGTCTGTTTTATGAGTATAATCCAAGTATGATACAACGAAGTATCCTTGACAAGAGATTTATTGGGAATTCCTTACACAGAAAGAAAGAAAAATGAAGCTGTTTCTTTGAGGAAAGTAGCAGAAAGGTCCATAACATCACAAAACCTGTGTTCCTGAGATACTAACAGATTTTAAGCATATACTCAGACATTAAATAATGATTTAATTTAATGTTAATGTCTTACAAATAAATAAATAAGGGGTGCTTAAAAGTATTGAGAAGAGTTCTCTGTGCTATACAGTAGGTCATATATATGTAATATATATGTTCTATGTAGCATGTATGAGAGAGGGAAATGGCAACCCATTCTGGTGTTCTTGTCTGGAGAATCCCATGAACAGAGGTGCCTGGTGGGATGCTGCCCATGGGGTCGCACAGAATCGGACACGACAGAAGGCAGCAGAAGCAGCATGTAGCGTGTGTGCTCAGTTGTGTCCTACTCTCTGCAATCCCAGACCTCTGTCCAAGGGATTTTCCAGGCAAGAATACTGAAGTTGCTATTTCCTTCTTCAGGGGATATTCCCAAGCCAGTATTTGAACCTATGTCTCCTGCATCGCAGCTGGATTCTTTACCACAGTCCCACCTGGAAAGCCCTATGATCTTTCTCAGTTCAGTTCAGTCACTCAGTCATGTCCGACTCTTTGCAACCCCACGAACTGCAGCACGCCAGGCCTCCCTGTCCATCACCAACTCCAGGAGTTCACCCTAACTCATGTCCATCGAGTCGGTGATGCCATTCAGCCATCTCATTCTCTGTCATCCCCTTCTCCTCCTGCCCCCAATCCCTCCCAGCATCAGAGTCTCTTCCAATGAGTCAACTCTTTGTATGAGGTGGCCAAAGTACTGGAGTTTCAGCTTCAGCATCAGTCCTTCCAAAGAACACCCAGGGCTGATCTTTAGAATGGACTGGTTGGATCTCCATGCAGTCCAAGGGACTCTCAAGAGTCTTCTCCAACACCACCATTCAAACGCATCAATTCTTCAGCACTCAGCTTTCTTCACAGTCCAACTCTCACATCCATACATGGCCACTGAAAAAACCATAGCCTTGACTAGACAGACCTCAGTCAGCAAAGTAATGTCTCTGCTTTTGAATATGCTATCTAGGTTGGTCATAACTTTCCTTCCAAGGAGTAAGCGTCTTTTAATTTCATGGCTGCAGTCACCATCTGCAGTGATTTTGGAGCCCAAAAATTAAAGTCTGACACAGTTTACACTGTTTCCCCATCTATTTCCCATGAAGTGATGGGACCAGATGCCGTAATCTTCATTTTCTGAAAAACGATCTTTATAGTAGTGTGCATTAGGCAATTTCAACCTAATTCATCCCACACCCTCCCTTACCTCCCAGTAACCATAAGTTTGTTTTCTAAATCAGTGAATCTATTTCTATTTTGTAAATAAGTTCATTTGTACCATTTTTAAGATTTCACATATAAAGCAATATCCTGTGATATTTGTCTTTCTCTGTTTGACTTCACTCAGTATGGCAGTCTCTAGGTCCATCCACGTCACTGCAAATGGCATTATTTAATTCTTTTTTGTGGCTGAATAATATCCCACAGTATATATGTACCACATCTTCTTTATCCTTTCTTCTGTTGATGCATATTTAGGTTGCTTCCATATCCTGGCAATTGTAAATAAAGCTGGAATGAACATTGGAGTGCATATATCTTTTCATATTATGATTTTCTCTGGTTATGTGCCTGGGAGTGGAATTTTTGGGTCATATAGTAGCTTTATTTCTAATTTTTTTAAGGAATCTCCATACTGTTCTCCATAGTGGCTGCACCAATTTACATTCCTACCAACAATGATAGAAGGTTCCTAATCTCCACATCCTCTTCAGCATTTGTTGTTTACAGATTTTTTTTTAATGATTATCATTCTGACCCATGTAAGGTGATACCTCATTACAGTAATGATTTGCATTTATCTAAAAATTAGTGATCTTACACATATTTTCATGTGCTTTATAGCCATCTATATATCTTCTTTGGAAAAATGTCAAAATGATCTTCAGCCCATTTTTTGATTGGGTTATTTGTGTGTGTGTGTGTGTGTGTTATTGATCTTCACAAGCTGTTTGTATACTTTGGAGATTAACCTCTTGTCAGTTGCTTCATTTGCAAGTATTTTCTCCCATTCTGATGGTTTTCTTTTCATTTGGTTTGTGGTTTCTTTTGCTGTGCATAATGGCCTATATGAGAAAAGAATCTTAAATAGGTGGATATATGTATATGTATAACAGATTCATTTTGCTGTACACCCAAAACTAACACAACACTTTAAAATCAAATTGAAAAATAATAATAATACCTATCATTCCCCAACTATCATGGGCCAAGTTCTCTAGATATATGATCCCTAAGCCATTCAACAAAAAGTATGCTGTTATTAACTCAGTTTACTCAAGAACCTGAGATTCAGAAGTTTTGAGCAGCTAAATTTCAAGTTACAAAGAAAGTAAAGGCTATGAAACTCAAGTTTTTCCAACATACCACACCCAACTCATGTGACTATTACTCATAAAACTAAGCTACTAAGCATCAAACCATAGCCACTGGTAGACATGGCAGGAAATACTTCAAGAGATCATTCAATTCTTTCTGAAATGACAGCTTGTAATTTCTAAAACATCCTTTCTAGTGAAACTTGGGTGAAGCCAAAAACAGAGCAAGTGATTGAACCCTGCCTAGAATTCAATGAAGTACTTTGCACCTAGTAAAAGGAACTGGAGCTACCTCACTGGGATTCTCACTGGGCTTCCCAGGTGACAATAGTAGTAAAGAACCTGCCTGTCAATGCAGGAGACTTAAGAGATGCCCGTTCAATTCCTAGGTCAGGAAGATCCCCTGGAGAAGGAAATAGCAACCCACTCCAGTGTCCTTGCCTGCAGAAACCCATGGACAGAGGAGGCTGTCAGGCTACAGTCCATAGGGTCGCAAAGAGTCAGACACCACTGAAATGAGTTAGCACACAGCACACTGGAATCCAGCACTAAAAAGAGGGTATGTGGCTCCTGAATCCAGGCATTGCCAATATCATTTTAATCTAGGCTCAAGTCCTCATTAAGACAAGATAAACCCTGTGCTTCCTCCCACGACTTTCAAATTCGTGAGACACTTCTTCTAGTCAGAATGATAGCACGTTAAGAAAAATGGAATTTTTCTACAGTATTATTTCTTTGAAACAATAACATAGAATCTAAAAATGAAACTGGAAAATGGGACAAAAATATGGTAAAACATTTCACAGTTTCTGCTTGATCTTTATAGTATCAAATACTGTAGATGGGTAAAAAGTTAAATAAAAATTTCACTTACCTAAATTTTTAAGAAAATGGGAAAATTAGAGTCAGTATGAGAATTGAAGAAACTAGTCTAGAAAAGAGAGTAAAGGTAAGATTGAAATGATGAAAAAATAACAAACATGAAATGATGAAGGTATTGTTGGAAAGTTCTGAACTCTATTAAAAACTCAAAATAATGACTTCACACCATAAGCTTCTGTCTTGCAAAGGTGCATGTGTGCTAAGTCCCTTCAGTTGTGTCCAGCTCTGTGCAACACTATGGACTGTACACTATGAGGCTCTTCTGTCCATGGGATTCCTCAGGCAAGAATACTGAAGTGAATTGCCATGACCTCCTCCCGGGGGTCTTCCCAACCCAGGGGTTGAACCAAGATCTCTCTTATGTCTCCTGCATTGGCAGGCAGGTTCTTTAACACTAGCGACACCTTGGAAGCCCTAATTCATTTTTTAATCTTCATTTTTAATTGATTCATAGCTTTTTATGAGATACAATTTTTAAAATATGTTGATTATCTCACAGAATTGTGATATCCCAAAGAAATACCTAAAGAAAAAAAAAATTGTTATCACATCTGCTATGGTAATAAAAAAATTCTAATATAAAATAATTTTCCTGTACTTTAAAAGTTCTCTCCAAGGCACTCAAGCTTATTTGCAAATGAATCTTTTATAGTGGTCTCCAAGGACTCTTCCTTTCTGCAGCATTTTGTCTTTCACAGGTGAGAAACTTCAAGTGCCCACAGTAATTTTATTTGATCCTGTACTATCCTTTCAAAGCAGGTGCAAAAACCTAAAGAGGCATGACATTCATCACTCAGCAGGATTTTTATGTCTGTAACACTGAAAGAAAGCTGCAAATTTGATTTGAGATCACTTTACAAAGTCCTAGGAGAATTGAGTTATTAGTCAGCATCATGACTAACATAAGCTCTTTTAATCTCTATTACATTGATTATCTCTCTTCTGACGTCAATGAATTTCATTTAAAGTCATGCACATATTCTCAAACCTTTCCTTCCTCTAGTTGACAAATCAGAAAAATAATGGTTAATGAAAGCAGCATCTGTATATAGGGCAGAAGGGACTATATCTAAAATGTGATATCAGAACTCTACATTACTGTTTGATATTATAGTAAAATTCTGTTTGAATAGAAGTTATAATAACAAACTATAGTAATTTTTCATGAAAGTGATAATGCTCAAACATTACTGTTGTTTATATAATTTTGCATCAGATTTCACTAAAAATATAAGAATCCGAGAATCACTGAGCCCAATTCTTTTATATTTCACCTGCAATACCTAGAAAAGTATTTTCTTTCCCTTTCTGATATTTCAAGGCTGTCAATAGCATTGTCCTTCTAGAAAATGACATTTACTAACGTAAACTCGTGGCTTCATTAATTAAAGAGTAGATAATAGGCCAGTTTCCTGAAAAGATTTGTAGGTATTATTTTAAAAAGAATAGAAAAATGTGGCATTTATTATACCTAATTAATGATATTTCTGACATAATTTAGTTATACATTTCATATATCCAATTAAGTCCTTTTATGAAAGGGATGTATTCTGAATCCTAAGCAAATAATTACATGGTAATTGAAAGTAAAGAAACAAACAAAAAAGATAATTTGGAAAATATTTAAATACCGTTTTTATCATTTTGCCTAGTAGACTACAGTCCATGGGATTGCAAAGAGTCGGACACAACTGAGCGACTTCACTTCACTTTTTATCATTTTGAACTCTTTTGTAAAGTTAATTAATATGTATCATTCTTACATAAATTTTATTAAATATTTTCCTGAAAATTTATTAGCTTATAAACATGAATGATTATTTTAGTTAGATTATTTTATTTAATTCTAAGGGATTTTGGAAATATGCAAATAACTCATCTATTTCTGTTTCTTTCATAATAATACAACAGTGAGCTATAGATAAAAAATATAAATTTTTTATATACACTATTAATAAAAGTTTTACAAGTTATTTAGTCAGTTTGCTGCTGCTGCTGCTAAGTCGCTTCAGTCATGGCCGACTCTGTGCAACCCCATAGACGGCAGCCCACCAGGCTCCCCTGTCCCCAGGATTCTCCAGGCAAGAACACTGGAGTGGTTGCCATTCAGTCTGTTTAGCCATAGGTAATTGAGAGTTCCCTGGACTGCAAGGAGATCAAACCAGCCCATTTTAAAGGAGATCAGTCCTGGGTGTTCTTTGGAAGGGCTGATGCTAAAGCTGAAACTCCAATACTTTGGCCACCTCATGCGAAGAGTTGACTCATTGGAAAAGATTCTGATGCTGGGAGGGATTGGGGGCAGGAGGAGAAGGGGATGACAGAGGATGAGATGGCTGGATGGCATCACCAACTCGATGGATGTGAGCTTGTGTGAACTCCGGGAGTTGGTGATGGACAGGGAGGCCTGGCATCCTGCAATTCATGGCGTCGCAAAGAGTTGGACATGACTGAGCAACTGAACTGAACTGAATTGATTTCTTGTTCTTCCAGTCCTGAATTATGCAGTCTGTTTTCATGAAGCTTGTTTCTGGACTAAAATATTCTGAGAACACTGTCTTTTAATATTGTCTGAAATAAGCCAGTTCATGGTGATACCTTCTTAGACTGGGAAGCTGGTAGAGTCCTGGGGAGGATATATAAGTAATCTTAAAAAGTACAGGTTGAAGAATTGGTGATGAAATATTGTGATGTTTCAACTTACTTTCAAGTGGTGCAGTAACAGCAAAATACCTCTGCTGTATTTATACAATGGAAAGAAAACAATATATCAAAATATGCATTATAATTAAATATAAGTAAACTAGGAAATTAGTATAGTAGTATTTTTGCTATTATTCCTCAATTTTTTTCTATTTAAGAAAATTTTCGTAATAAAACACTGGGTAAATAATTAGAAGATAATATAAAACTAAAGTTGAACATTTCATCTAAATTACCATTGGAGATACTTTAAATCATGTGAATACTTTATTTGTTTGCAATAAGCTTGTACACTATATACTGTGCATAGAGAAGCTGGAGAATGTTGACTTAAACTAAGAGAAGAGAAAAAAAAGTAAATATAAGCTCTGTGTATTCAAATTGTTGCCCTTTTAAAGAACTGGATATAAAAGTTCTGCAGGGACAGAAAATACTTCCAGAGTTATATGTCTTTCTCTTTGATGTTGAGAAATTATACTATTAAAATAATTTAAGATTTTCTTGTGTGGTTAAAGGACTAAAGAAAATAGAGGAGTCTTTTTTAATGGTTATAAATGTGAGGATCAGTTCAGTTCAGTTCAGTCACTCAATCGTGTTCAGCTCTTTACAACCCCCATGGACTTCAGCATGCCAGGCTTCCCTGTCCATTACCTACTCCCAAAGCTTACTCAAACTCATGTCCATCGAGTTAGTGATGCCATCCAACCATCTCATCCTCTGTCATCCCCTTCTCCTCCCATCTTTAATCTTTCCCAGCATCAGGGTCTCTTCCAATGAGTCAGTTCTTCACATCAGGTGGCCAAAGTATTGAAGCTTCAGCTTCAGCATCAGTCCTTCCAATGAATATTCAGGACTGATTTCCTTTAGGATCGACTGGTTGGATCTCTTTGCAGTCGAAAGGACTCTCAAGAGTCTTCTCCAACTCCACAGTTCAAAAGCATTGATTCTTTGATGCTCAGCTGTCTTTATAGTCCAACTCTCACATCCGTACTTGACTACTGGAAAAACCACAACTTTGACCAGACAGACCTTTGTTGGCAAAGTAATGTCTCTGCTTTTTAAAATACTGTCTAGGTTGGTTAAAGTTTTTCTTCCAAGGAGCAAGCATCCTTTAATTTCATGGCTGAAATCACCATCTGAAGTGATTTTGGAGCCCAAGAAAATAAAGTCTCTCACTGTTTCTATTGTTTCCTCATCTACTTGCCATGAAGTGGCATGTGAGGATGAGAAGGTTTAAATATAAACTTTTAGGTGTAAATAGTATATAAGTAATTTAGCTTAGTGTATGCATATATATATAATTAATATTATAAATATTATATTTTTGAGATAAAGACAGAGTAAAGTACAAAGAAAAAACATTCAGGAGTAAATTTTGCTGGAAGAAAATGCTAAGAAGACAGGTATCCATACTTGTACTAAGATATGCTATGCTTGTATGTACGTCATGTAAAAAAGAGTTGTTGAGTTAGCTAATGACTTCTCACTGTGCCAAGAGAATGTGTCTGGTAGCAAAATGAATCAGTAGTTTAAGAAGAAAATACTAGAGAGATGAGTTCACCTGCTAGCTGTAAACCAGTTGGTTCTTTTTATCATCTGAGATATAAAAGATGTATTTTAATGCTAGGAGTTCATAATACATCTATTTGTATGGAATGCTTTTATCTTGCATGAAATTCAATAAATACTTAGATTTCTGAACCACACAAAGTTAGAATTTCTGTAGTACTGGATTCAAGTTCTAAAGTGAATTTCAATTGTTTTTACTTAAAGTTCAATTTTTAACGAATAGAAATTATTGCTTTCCATTATATTAAGATTTAGATATTTGGTACATTTCCTCTTCAGTTTCATTTGACACAAAACTTAATTACTAATATCTCCTTCTTAATCACCCATCTTGGTGTTAATTTTATTTATAAATTTATATTTAGAAAAATTCTATCTAAAAACTGTTCTAAATTTCCAAATACCATGGAACTAAAATATATATATTTTCTTTGTGTCCCACAGATAATTTATTATGTAGAGATAATAACGTTATTATATAAAAGCATATAGCCAAACAAGATAAAGAAATTTTTTGGCTCCTACACTCACACCCATTCACTAACAATAAATTAGTAAAAACAGCTAACATTTGGGTCTTATACTTCCAGGTATTTTATGTGTATGTGGGTATGGATGTATTTATTTATATATAATATGTATATGTAATGTTTACTACAACACACTTTATTATGTTATCTAATATATTAAATAAAGCAATATTATTCGATAAGAATTTTCCTTTTAGTAATATTTCCTGTGTCTCTTTTCATATCCATGGATTAAAATCTATCTTACTCTTTTTAAAAGCTTTATGGATAGGACTTTATTTCCTTTTGAGATTTGCTATAATACTCGGAATCACTGGTTATTCACCTTGTGACTGAGCACCACCACATAAGATTTGAGTCTATGTTTGGTGTGCTGTTAACTGTTTTGGTAGCCTTATTTTACCTAAAACTGTGAATGAAGAATGATCAGTGGAGATGTGCCATAAAAATAATATTTTCATGTCAAGTGAAGCCTCAGTGATGATCATGGTGTACAAATGCTGCTTCCATAAAAATTCAAAAAATAATTTAAAAGGCAGGAAAATTTACACATCTCATGCCACTTGTAAATCCAAATAGGACAAACTTGAAAAAAACACTGGCGCAGTATCAATATCATAGATAAACGTTTATTGGAAATTTGGTTTCAGCACATCATTTACAATATTGAATCGATGAAACAGTAAGTTTAATTGATTAAATTATAGTTATATAGGTAATTAATATAACTTGCCAGATGGCACAGTGGTAAAGAATCTACCAGCCAAGGTAGGAGATGTTGGGAATGTGGGTTCAAATCTTGGGTTGGGAAGATCCCCTGGAGAAGGAAATGTATTTTTGCATGGAAAATTCTATGAGCAGAGGATCCTGGCAGGCTACAGCCCATGGAATCACAAAGAGTAGGACCCAACTGGGCACACATACTATACCACACATACATATAGTAATTAACTTGTAAATATGTTTTGGTTTTATATCTGCATAAATGCTATTACAGCTTATATATAAAATACTATTATATTTAATATTTTAATAAAAATCTTTTAAGATGAGTAGTTCATAATAATTTGACTATTTCTTTAAGAGACCATACCTTATTCAACTTTATTTATTTTTTTAAATTTATTTTTATTTTTTTTTAATTTTAAAATCTTTAATTCTTACATGTGTTCCCAAACATGAACCCCCCTCCCACCTCCCTCCCCATAACATCTCTGTGGGTCATCCCCATGCACCAGCCCCAAGCATGCTGTATCCTGTGTCAGACATAGACTGGCAATTCAATTCTTACATGATAGTATACATGATAGAATGCCATTTTCCCAAATCATCCCACCCTCTCCCTCTCCCTCTGAGTCCAAAAGTCCTTATTCAACTTTAAAAGACACTGACATAGAAAACAGCCTCAACATATATTATGTGATATCTACTTCCTGTTTTCTGAACATTTTATTTTGAAATGCTTGGGGCTGGTGCACGGTGATGACCCAGAGAGATGTTATGGGGAGGGAGGTGGGAGGGGGGTTCATGTTTGGGAACGCATATACACCTGTGGTGGATTCAAGTCAATCTATGGCAAAACCAATACTGTATTGTAAAGTAAAATAAAGTAAAAATAAAAAATAAAAAAAAACTTAAAAAATATAAATAAAAATAAAAAAAAAGAATATGCTATATTTTAAATATATTTAATGTCAAAAGTAAAATTGAAGGCATAATTGGACTTTTCAATGAAGCAAAAAATAAAAGAGTTAAACAGAGGAAGAATTTTCCAATGTCATTGATGATCCACTTGAAAATATAGAATATAAAATTCATTAGGAATTTTATAACTATGACAACATAGTTTATTCATTATGATTATGCCAATCCAGAATATTATGGTTTCTCAATATATATATATGCCTAAAATATAGAGATTAATGCATACATAAGTAACTAATGTATTGTTTTTATTGAATATAAATGGATAGTTTTGCTTGCATAAAATTTACATTTTGATGATGAGCAATTTGAGAAGATATATGAGCAATTTGTCTTAAAATTAAGACATTAATTTCTTGAAAAAAATCTGCCTAAATTTTATAGAGAAAAATCTTTAAAGCATTTAATTACATACTTTTGAACAGATAGAAATTAATCATTTGCATACACATAAAAAATTTAGGAGAAAGACAAGTGTTCCAGAATGCAGAGGACAGCCTTCCAAAAATTTACATCTCTATAAAAGATATGAAAGATTTTGGGTCAGCCAATCAAAAAATGGGCCAAAGAACTAAACAGACATTTCTCCAAAGAAGACATACAGATGGCTAACAAACACATGAAAAGATGCTCATCATCACTCATTATCAGAAAAATGCAAATCAAGACAACAACGAAGTACCATCTCACGCCGGTCAGAATGGCTGCTATCAAAAAGGCTACAAACAATAAATGCTGGAGAGGGTGTGGAGGAAAGGGAACCCTTTTACACCGTTGGTAGGAATGCAAATTAGTACAGCCACTATGGAGAGCAGTGTGGAGATTCCTTAAAAAACTAGAAATAGAACTGCCATACGACCCAGCAATCCCACTGCTGGGCATACACACCTAGGAAACCAGAATGGAAAGAGACACATGTACCTCAATTTTCAGTGCAGCACTGTTTATAATAGCTAGGACATGGAAGCAACCTAGATGTCCATTAGCAGATGAATGGACAAGAAAGCTATGATACATATACAGAATGGAATATTATTCAGCTATTATAAAGAATGCATTTGAATCAGTTCTAGTGAGGTGATGAAATTGTAGCGTATTATACAAAGTGAAGTAAGTCAGAAAGAAAAACACCAATACACTATATTACTGCATATATATGGATTGAAAATGATGGTAAAGATGACCCTATATGTGAGACAACAAAAGAGACACAGATATGAATAACAAACTTTTGGACTCTGTGGGAGAAGGTGAGGGTGGGATGATTTTGAGAGAATAACATTGAAACATGTGTATTACCATACGTGAAATAGATCACCAGTCCAAGTTCGATGCTTGAAACAAGGCACTCAAAGCCAGTGCACTGGGACAACCCTGAGGGGGTTGAACACCTGAACACCCATAGCAGATTCATGTCAGTGTATGGCAAAAACCACTACATATTGTAAAGTAATTAGCCTCCAATTAAAATAAATTAATTAATTAAAAATAAAATAAAACAAAGAAACAAAAGATTTTGCTTCAAAATAAGCTTCTCAGGGTCTGGATTTTACCAAAGTCTTGCAACAGCCTAAGTAGTGGTTATTCAGTAATGACAGCTAAATCTTTATAGGTATAGCTGATTTGGGGATATTTCAACTTGTCATCTTCCCATCTCCTCTCCCCAAATCCATAGTAGTGTTTCTAATGACAGCTTCACAATTATGAAAGCTGTGAAAACTAGCAGTCTAGTAGTCATTGGAAGGGGCAGGCCTTGTGCATAGTTGAACCAGAAGCCCTATCCCTGGAGAATTGCCACTTTTGACATTGATGGAAAGTTCCCATGCAAAAATCCCATTCCCAGGCCTGATTGAATCTGAGGTAGGTCAATGAAAAAAGTTCTCTCCCTCAAGTAGTTGTTGAAAAACTTAGTGATAATTACTTAACATCACAGCAGGCTAAAGCAATGATACTAACTGGGACAAACAAGAGGAAAGTAAAACAGTGTGAGGAAGATATGAGAAATAAGATATCCATAGTAGTTTTAAAAGGCTTCTCATTATCCTAGAGATCTAAAAGGCCATGTGCTTGTGCAGGGCTGTGTGTATATGACAAGAAAATCTCAAAGTAACATTGTTGCTTCAGTTGTGGCTGACTGAAACTCTATGCTAGCAGAAGGTAAAGACAAAGCAGAGTTGCAAATTGCCACCATGATCTCAGATCAGAAATGTTGCATCGTGACCAAATCTGAAAGACATTGATTTCAGTATAAGTGAATCTTTGTCTAATCACTACCTAACCTCTAAGCTAAATGAGCAGAAACTTTAGTAGTCAAACATGTCAGGGAAAAGAGACTTTATGAAATCAGTTCAGGAAAGTTACTAACTAGCAAAAAATCCCCCATAATTAGTACCATCAGCAAAATATAAAGAAGCAGGAAGTCTGATATCCACACTTGCCAATTACTTTATCTAAGACATTCAGTTTTCAAACAAAAAAATTTTTTCAGTAAATTATTAAATCATGGCATTATGCTCTGTATCAAGTAAACAAAACAGTCAATAGAAACTCCCTAAGGAAGAATGGAAATTTCGTGGAGCCATGAAATTAAAAGACACTTACCCCTTGGAAGAAAAGTTATGACCAACCTAGATAGCATATTCAAAAGCAGAGACATTATTTTGCCGACTAAGGTCCGTCTACTCAAGGCTATGGTTTTTCCTGTGGTCATGTATGGATGTGAGAGTTGGACTGTGAAGACAGCTGAGCGCCGAAGAATTGATGCTTTTGAACTGTGGTGTTGGAGAAGACTCTTGAGAGTCCCTTGGACTGCAAGGAGATCCAACGAGTCCATTCTGAAGGAGATCAGCCCTGGGATTTCTTTGGAAGGAAGGATGCTAAAGCTGAAACTCCAGTACTTTGGCCACCTCATGTGAAGAGTTGACTCATTGGAAAAGACTCTGATGCTGGGAGGGATTGGGGGCAGGAGGGGAAGGGGACAACCGAGGATGAGATGGCTGGATGACATCAAGGACTTAATGGACGTGAGTCTGAGTGAACTCCGGGAGATGGTGATGAACAGGGAGGCCTGGCGCGCTGCGATTCATAGGGTCGCAAAGAGTCGGACACGACTGAGCGACTGAACTGAACTGAAGGAAGAATGAACTCCCTGATGTTCAAGCTGGTTTTAGAAAAGGCAGAGGAGCCAGAGATCAAACTGCCAACATCCGCTGGATCATGGAAAAAGCAAGAGAGTTCCAGAAAAACATCTATTTCTGCTTTATTGACTATACCAAAGCCTTTGACTGTGTGGATCACAATAAACTGTGGAAAATTCTGAAAGAGATGGGAATACCAGACCACCTAACCTGCCTCTTGAGAAATCTGTATGCAGATCAGGAAGCAACAGTTAGAACTGGACATGGAACAACAGACTGGTTCCAAATAGGAAAAGGAGTATGTCAAGGCTGTATATTGTCACCCTGCTTATTTAACTTATATGCAGAGTACATCATGAGAAATGCTGGGGTGGAGGAAGCACAAGCTGGAATCAAGATTGCCGGGAGAAGTATCAATAACCTCAGATATGCAGATGACACCACCCTTATGGCAGAGTGAAGAGGAGCTAAAAAGCCTCTTGATGAAAGTGAAAGAGGAGAGTGAAAAAGTTGGCTTAAAGCTCAACATTCAGAAAACAAAGATCATGGCATCCGGTCTCATCACTTCAAGGGAAATAGATGGGGAAACAGTGGAAACAGTGTCAGACTTTATTTTTTTGGGCTCCAAAATCACCTCAGATGGTGACTGCAGCCATGAAATTAAAAGACACTTACTCCTTGGAAGAAAAGTTATGATCAACTTAGATAGCATATTGAAAAGCAGAGACATTACTTTGCCAACTAAGGTCCGTCTAGTCTAGGCTATGGTTTTTCCTGTGGTCATGTATGGATGTGAGAGTTGGATTGTGGAGAAGGCTGAGTGCCGAAGAATGGATGCTTTTGAACTGTGGTGTTGGAGAAGACTCTTGAGAGTCCCTTGGACTGCAAGGAGATCCAACCAGTCCATTCTGAAGGAGATCAACCCTGGGATTTCTTTGGAAGGAGTGATGCTAAAGCTGAAACTCCAGTACTTTGGCCACCTCATGTGAAGAGTTGACTCATTGGAAAAGACTCTGATGCTGGGAGGGATTGAGGGCAGGAGGAGAAGGGGACAACCGTGGATGAGATGGCTCAATGGCATTACAGACTCTATGGACGCGAGTCTGAGTGAACTCCGGGAGATGGTGATGAATAGGGAGGCCTGGTGTGCTGCGATTCGTGGGGTTGCAAAGAGTAGGACACGACTGAGCGACTGAACTGAACTGAAGGAAGAATGGGGATGGGGCGGGGGGGACTTCCCAGGTGATGCTAGTGGTAAAGAACCCACTTGCCAATGCTGGAGATGTCAGAAATGCAGGCTCAATCTTTGGGTCAGGAAGATCCCCTGGAGCAGGTTATGCCAAGCCACTCCAGTATTCCTGCTTGGAGAATTCCAAAGAAAGAGGAGCCTGGGGAGCTATGCTCCATAGGGTTGCAAAGAGTTGGACACAACTGAAGTGACTTGCCATGCATGCAAGGAAGAACAGATGTTGGCCATACTAGATAAATATTTTAAATTAATTTTTAAATTGTATTCAAAGAAAAAAACAGGAATATTGTTTAGAGGATTAAAGAAAAGTATGGATTGATATATCATGAAATGCAGACTATCAAAAAATAGAAAAAAATAACCCAGAAAGGAAACAAAAAGAAATTCTGGGATTGAGAGGTATATTGTTAGAACTCCTTACAAAATTCTTTGAAATTTTTATTCTCACATTGTGAAGGTATCCAGAAGTGGGGCTTTTGAAAAGTGTCTATGGCATGAGAATGGAGCCCTCAAGAACAGGATTGTTCGCATTTTATAAAAGATGCTCCAGAGAACTCTTTTATTCCTTCCACCAGGTGAAAACATGAGATGATGACTTCTGTCTATGAACCAGGTAACATGTCCTCACCAGAAATAAAGTTACCAGCATTTTGATCTTGGACTTCCAAGCCTCTAGAATTGTGAGAAAAGAGTGTTTGTTGGTTATGAGCTATGCAGTTCATGATAAATTTGGCATCGTAGCCCAGACTAAGACATATAGTAACTGATATTTTAAATAAGCACAAGAGGAGTTCAAATCTCTAACACAAGAGAAGATTTGAGTTGACAAGAAAAATAAGCATACTTGAAAATAGGTCAATAGAGATTATCCAGTCTTAGAAGCAAGAGAGAAAAAAATAATGAAGAAAAAGTGGAGATAGTCCCAGATGTCTGGGGGACACCATGTTGTTTACCAATGTGCAGACAATGATAGTGACAGAAGGACAGCAGAGAGGAAAAGGCAGAAAGTATATTTGATGAAACAATACAGTATAATTCCTCTATATACACACCTTCAACCTGTGAGCTTTCAAAGATGTGAATGTGTGTTCTCATGTCCAGTCATGTAGGTTGCTTCATGTGCCTGGCGTACATTGTCACATGTGTGTATCTTCTATAAGTGGTTGTGCTTTTGTGTACTTTATCACAAACAATTCTATACCCAGGAACCAATCCTTCAAAAAATGAAGATAAAATTAACATGAATTTTTAAAAATTATGAAGAACTTATTTCAGCAGACTTGGACTGTAAGAAATTCTTAAAGGAGTCTTTCAGGCTTAAATGAAAGAATACTTAGAAATGAGTTCAGTCAATCCAAGAAAATAAAGATCATTGATAAAATGATAGGCTTATATAGGAGATATTGTGGGTGTACTTAGGAACATGATAATAAAAAACAAGAACATGTCAATAAAGCAAATATTGCAATAAGGTCAGTCAGATAAAATTGATTTCTCAGTGCATATAAAAGTTACTGACGATACTACATGCAGGGAAGCAAAGGAGACACAGATGCAAAGAACAGACTCCTGGACTCAGTGGGAGAAGACGAGGGTGGGATGATTTGAGAGAATAGCATTAATACGTGTACATTACCACATGTAAAATAGTTGACAAGTGCAAGTTTGATGCATGAAGCAAGGCACCCAAAGCCAAAGCTGGTGCTCTGGGACAACCCTGAGGGATAGGACAGAAAGGGAGATAAGAATGGGGTTCAAGATGGAGGGGACATATGTATACCTGTGACTGATTCATGTATGACAAAAACGATCACAATATTGTAAAGTAATTTTTCTCCAATTAAAATTAATTAATTAATTATTTTAAAAATGAAACAAAACAAAGCTATGTTTACACTTTAATATGCTCTATTATTTGTGTAGTACCCTATGTATAAAAAGCAATGTGCATACCTTAGTGACTGAACAACAACGACATACCTTAACTAGAAAACACTTTATTGCTAAAAATTGCCAAACATCATCAGAGCATTCAGTGAGTCATAATCATTTTGCAATAGTAATGTTCAAATGTGATCATAGATCACCATAACATATATAATAATAAAAAATTTGGAAACATTGTGAAAGTTACTAAAGTGTTACACAGCGACATGAAGTGAGCAAAGGGTGTGGAAAACATGCCATAGATAGACTTGCTTAATGCAAAGTTAACACAAATTTTCAATTTGCAAAAAACACAAAATCTGTAAAATTTGGTAAAGTGGAGTGCAATAAAACAATGTCTACTACACATAAATAAGCAGGAGAAACAGTATAATTTTAAAGATTTCGATTTTAAAACTGTCATCATCTAGCTTAAAAGACAACTGATGAAAGAGATAACCATAAAGTTATATAGATGGTTTATAGTGTATAAAGTCATGATTTGTGTGACAAAAGTAACATAAAGAAGGCAGACAGAGAATGAATCTGCTTTGGAGAAAACTTTGTTTATGACTTTGAAATTAAGCTAGCATTACTCTAAACTATAAAAGTTTATGTAAAAAGATGTAATTATAATGCCAAGGCAACCACTAAGAGCACATCTCTAAATATATAGTTTAAAAAAAAGGAATTAAAATGGAGGACAAGAAAATGTTTACTTTGCATGAAAGAAAACTGAAATGTAGGGATAGAGGAGTGTATGAAATTCAAGATATGTGTGAAGCAAATGGCACAATATCAAACACCATTTTTATTTATCAGTATTTTCATTAACTTTAAACATACTAATTATTCCAATGAAAAGTCATATATTGGTAGAGGGAGAAAGGATGCTATTCAACTGTATATTATGTCCAGGTAAATGCTTTAGATTTAAAGTCACAAATCGAAATATAAAGGGAAGGAAAAATTATCCCCTGCAAATAATAAACAAAGGAACAAGGTTGGATTTATTAATACGAGGCAAAATAGAATTGAAGAAAAATAGTTACTAGAATCAAATAAACATTCAAATGGTAAAAGGATGAAATAGGAAGATACAGAAAGTAAAACAGGTATGCAGTCAATAACAATGTTCTAAAATGTATAAAGCAAAAACTGAGAGTATTGAAAGAAAAGATAGAAAATTTAACAGTAGCAGTTGGAGAATATGGAAAAATTATTTTTAAAAACCTAAACAACTAATGGATCTGTGAATAAACCACAAGGAAAATTCAGAAATACTTTTATAAGAAAATAAAGACACGTGAAAATTATGGAATGCAGCCAAAGTGTTCCTTAAAATGAAATTTATGGCATCAAAAAGGAATGAAGATAAAAGAAAATAATTCTACCTTTTTCACTAAAATAAAATATTAATTAGAAAGTTAACTAAACTCAAATCTAGCAGAAGGAAAAAAAAACAGGTTAAAATAGAAATAAATGAAATAGGAGAACAAAAACAACAGGGAACATCAATAAAATCAGAAGTTAGATCCTTGAAAAGATTTTTAAAGTTAATAAAATTTTAGCTCGACTGACCAAGGAAAAAGAAAGATCTAAAAAACAGTGGGAATGAAAGAAGGTACACCTCCAATGACTTTACAAATATATATTATAAATAAAGAAATAACCTTGAACAGCTACTTATCATATATATTAATATATGTATATTATCAAAATGAAAAAGAATTCTAGAAAGACACAACTAAGTCAAGAAGAAATAGAAAATCTGAATAGACCTACCAAAAGTAAAGAGTGTTAATAAATAATTTTGAAAATTTCCATTAAAAAACAGTCCAGGATTAATTGCTTCAGTGGTAATCTCTCCCAAGCATACAAATTATATTCAATACAAATCCTTTACATATTTTTCCAAAAATATAAAATAAATATAACTTTTTTCCACTAATTTCATGAGTTATATGGTAACCCTAATTTTGGTGTTATCCTGATATCAAAATAAGACAATGCATCAAATGAAAAGGAAACTACAGAACAATGTCATTTAAAAACATAGATGGAAATGTTCATCAAAATGCTAGCAACCAAATCCAGCACATATCAGAAGCATCATATAACTTGATCAAATGGGACAAACTATAAAAATAAAAGATCCATTTATCCTAAAGTCAAGAATCATATTATGGAATAAAGGACAAAATTCATGCTTATCCATAGAGATGCAAAAAAAAAAAAAAAAATCCTGATAAAGTGCACATTTTACTGTCAAACATTCAAGAATCTAGGAATAGAAACAGACTTCCTTTACCTAATAAAGATGATCAAGAGAAAAGCTACAGCTACATTGTATTTTATTGTTAAAGACTGAATGTTTTCTTTTAGTTTTTTTTTTTTTGTAGATAGAGAGCAAGATAAATATCTGCACTCTCTATTCTTTCATTTAATATTGTATTGGAAATTCTATGTAGGGAAATGAGGCAGGAAAATATTTGAAAAGACATCCAGATTAGGTAGAAAGAAGAAAAACTTTGTAATGTGATGCATACAATCTTGCATACAGAAAATCCCAAGGAAACCACAAAAACATAATTAAAACTAACATCAGTAAGTTTATGTAAGTTCAGAATAAAAAAAATTACTAGTATAGTAGCAAAGTCCAAAAAAGTCCAATTCACAATAGCACCAAATTAATATAATATTTGGGAATAAGTTCAGCAAAAGAAATAAAAATAATTTTATTGAAAACTACTAAACACACAATTGAAATATTAAAATTTCTGATTAAAATGATTTTTAAAATAAATACATTTTAAAAGTATCAACATAATGGAAAGCTATCACATGTTTATGAATAAGAAGACTAGATATTGTTATTATGGCAAAATTTCCTAAATAGATCTACAAATTCAATGTGATCCGTCTTAAATAATGATGACAATAATTAATGATAATAAAAAAAATTAGGATGAAAGCATCTTCTGGAAGTTTGATGCCTCTTCCTTACACTGTTTGCTAGGTGAATTTTGAGATCTTGTATTTGTCATTACCAAAGTATTACTGTATTTTTACCGATGATCTTGTGACAGCATTCCAGTCCTCAAATATGAACTCTAGGAATAGAAGTTCAGTTTCCTTTATCTTCACACTGATTTTGCTAGTATAGTCTTAAATTTATAATAGATACTCAGGATCATCATAAAGCTATTCATCCACATGCAGCAAATTTAGTTTGCCTCTGTGATGAAAACAATCTAAAATCACTGCTTGAAAAGTCTCTTTATTATCTATTTTAAAGTGTCACTCAAAAAGAAATGATCCATGATAAAAGCAACAAATCCTTTAAAATCAGTTGATGCTAAAGACAGATTTTCATAACTTGTGGAAAATTTATAAGCCACATCTATCATTTTAAAAATCTTAACAAAGAAATAAAGATGATTAGGATGTTTCATTTCTCTTTAACAAAGAGGTTCACATAACATTATTCCAATTGGTAAAATTTAATCTCAAATGTTTCATATATTGAAATCTAGAGATGTTGCTTATAAAACTATTTTTTCTCTTTATTGTTAAATAAGAAGAGATATTCCATATAAGAACACCTGGAGCTTCTACTGATCGAAGGTTGAAAGGAAAACTAGGTATAATTAGCTCTAATGATTCTATTAGAGGTAAATGTGTAAACAGTTGGTAGTAGGGGAGCCTAAAGGGAATTTGCATCAGTGTCAAACACAGACTGTGCCTCAAGTCTTTGCTTTCTAATAATTCAAACTAAGGAAAAGCTAGTAAAATTAAATATATATATAAAATCAGATTCAAAATTTTAAAAAAACAACAACACGTTTTAACATCAAAGAACAGGCAAGTCTTCCACCTGACAATGGTTTATTTCAAAGATGTGTTTAAATAAATTTTATTTTAATAACTCCAATATTAAATACTTTATTTAATTAACACAGAAAACAAAAAGGCACGATAAATGCAGCAGTATATGTACAAGGTTAAAGATGTAAGAACATCCATTCAGCCTGGAGACAACTTGATATACACTTAGTGGTTTGTTCTAGACTCTTTGATGCTTTATTTTTTAAATTTTATTTTTGGCTGTACCAGGTCTGGGCTTCCCAGGTGGTGCTAGTGGTAAAGAACTCCCCTGCTAATGCAGGAGATAAAGGTTCCATCCCTGGGCCAGGAAGATCGTCTGGAGTAGGGAATGGCAACCCACTTGAGAATTCTTGCCTGGGGAATCCTATGGAGAGAGGAGCCTGGCAGGCTATGGCCCACAGGGTCACAAAGAGCCAGATATTAATGAAATGACTTAGCAGGCCTGCACCAAGTCTTAGTTGTGTTATGTGAGATACTTATCTGATATCTTCTTTTAAATGGAATTTATATTTTCTTCTCTTGAAGGTCAAAAGTCACTTCTAAACCAGGACCACATAACCCTCTTAATCGCCCTGGCTTAACCTGAGAGTTTTAGAAGCTGTCCCTGTTTAGCCACTGGATGAATACTCAGTCTCACTATGGAAATACTGATAAAATTGTGTTTTTACAAGGATGTGTTCCTTTGCAGTCCCTGCTTAGCCACTGGATGAATACTCAGACTCACTATGGAAATACTGATAAAATCATGTTATCAACAGGGTATATTCATTTGAAGTTCAAATAACCATTGAGGGCATCTGTTGTAAAACACTATTTTGACACTATTTCTAAGTTTATTACCAGTTCAGTTCAGTGGCTCAGTCGTGTCTGACTCTTTGCAACCCCATGGATTGCTGAAAAACAGGCTTCCCTGTCCTTCACCAACTCCCAGAGCTTGCTCAAACTCAAGCCCACAAGTCGGTGATGCCAGCCAATCATCTCATTCTCTGTTGTCCCCTTCTCCTCCTGCCTTCAATCTTTCCCAGCATTAGGGTCCTTTCCAATGAGTCAGTTATTCGCATCAAGGGGCCAAATTATTTGAGCTTCAAGGTCAGCATCAATCCTGTCAATGAATATTCGGGACTGATTTCCTTTAGAACTGACTGGTTGGCTCTCCTTGCAGTTCAAGGGACCCTCAAGAGTCTTCTTCAACACCATAGTTCAAAATCATCATTACTTCTGTGCTCAGCTTTCTTCATGGCCCAAATCTCACATCCTCATATGACTACTGGAAAAATCATAGCTCTGACTAGATGGAACTTGTTGGCAAAGTAATATCTCTGCTTTTTAATATGCTGTCTAGGTTGGTCATCAGAGAAGGCAATGGCACTCCACTCCAGTACTCTTGCCAGGAAAATCTCATGGGCCGAGGAGCTTGGTAAGCTGCAGTCCATGGGGTCGCGAAGAGTCAGACATGACTGAGCATCTTCACTTTCACTTTTCACTTTCATGCATTGGAAAAAGAAATGGCAACCCACTCCAGTGTTCTTGCCTGGAGAATCCCAGGGACGGGGGAGCCTGGTAGGCTGCTGTCTCTGGGGTCGCACAAAGTCGGACACAACTGATGCGACTTAGCAGCAGCAGGTTGGTCATAGCTTTTCTTCCAAGGAGTAAGCGTCTTTTAATTTCATGGCTGCAGTCACCATCTGTAGTGGTTTTGGAACCCCAAAAAACAAAGTCTGTCACCATTTCCATTACTTCTCCATTTATGTGCCACGAAGTGATAGGACCAGATGCTGCAGAGCTCCCCCCAAATAAAGTCTGTCACCATTTCCATTACTTCCCCATCTACTAGCCATGAAGTGATGGGACCAGATGCTGTGATCTTAGTTTTCTGAATGTTGAGCTTTAAGCCTTCTTCACTCTCTTCTTTCACAGTCATCAAGAGGCTCTTTAGTCCTTCTTTATTTTCTGCCATAATGGTGGTGTCATCTGCATATCTGAAGTTATTGATATTTCTCCCAGCAATCTTGATTCCAGCTTGTACATCATCCAGCCCAGCATTTCTCATGATGTACTCTGTACATAAGTTAAATAAGCAGGGTGACAATATACAGCCTTGATGTATTCCTTTCCCGATTTGGAACCAGTCTTTTGTTCCATGTCCAGTTCTAACTCTTGCTTCAGTATTGGGAGCTATTATTTATCTCTGTTATGATTACTTGTGACATGATGCAAAGATAAGGAATGGAAGATGACAGAGAAAATAGTGGAAAGTAACCAAAATAATCAGAGTAAAAAATGCAATTGTATATTGAATGAGATAAGAAGAGAACAGGAAAATAAAATAGATAAAAAGAACGGTAAAAAGTCATAGAGACTCTTGTAGTAAGATAAAGAAATAATTTTTTAGGTTTAGGTAAATTAGGGAAGATAAAAACAAGAAAAATAGAATTCTGGAGTAACAAACTCAGAGAAAAACAACAAGGCAGTGAGAAAATGTTGATATGGATTTTAATTACATTCATAAAATTTTATATTTAAATTACTGGGCTTTAAAAAATCGAATGCCACTGATTATACAAATTTTCTAGTGCAGATTATTTCCAAATTATTTCCATATATTGTAAATGATATTACAGCTTTCCTACTTTTTCTTTATTTTTTAAAAATAGAAGTAGAGTTCATTTACAATTTTATGATAGTTTCAGTTATAGTCCATAGTGATTTGGCATTTGCATAGATTGTGGAATGATAACAACAATAAGTCTAGTAGTCATCTGTCCCCAGGCAAAGTTTTAAAATATTATTAAACATATTCTGTATGATGTGTTTATTTACTCTATATCTGGAGATTTGTGTTTCTTAATTCCTTTCACATAGTCCATCCTCACCCTAACTCCCTCCTTGCTGAAAACCACCATTTTAGTCACTGTGTGCATAAATCCATTTCATTTTGTTTTGTTTATCTTATTTTTTAGGTTCCACGTATGTGAGATCACACAGAATTTGTCCTTCTCTGACTTATTTCACTTAGCCTAATACAAGCTCAGTCCATCCATGTTGTCACAAATGGCAAGATTTCATTTTTTATGTCTGAGTAAATATTTCTTTATTTACGGTACATATTTATGTATATACAATATATATGTCTTCTTTATCCATTCATCTATCTATTATAGTCCTGGCTACTGTAAAAAATGCTGCAATGATGGTTGGTTAGCATGTAACTTTTTGAATCAATATTTTTATTTTTCTCTGGTAAATACACAAAATTGCTGGTTCATATGGCATTTCTATTTTTAATTTTCTAAGAAATCTCTGTACTCTTTTCCATAGTGGCTGCGCCAGTTAAACACTTCACAAACAAAGGAAGGTCCCTGAATATCTTCTCCCACTCAGCAGCTTGCCTATGTTTTTCATTGATGACTTCCTTCCTGTCCTAAAGCTTTTTAGTCCCATTTGTTTACTTACTGCCTATATTTTTTCTA
Organism: Budorcas taxicolor; assembly: GCF_023091745.1. Lineage (NCBI taxonomy): Eukaryota > Metazoa > Chordata > Mammalia > Artiodactyla > Bovidae > Budorcas > Budorcas taxicolor. The sequence goes on along the minus strand of NC_068926.1, from coordinate 37,694,854 downwards.
GAAATTTTATGGTTTCAGATCACACATTTAATTCTTTAATCCATATTTAATTCATTTATGTAAATTGTGTGAAAAAGTCAAGTTTGATTGTTAGGCATGTTGCTATCCAGTTTTCCCAACACCATTTTATTGAAGAGGTTGTTATTTCTGCCTTATAAACTTTTGCCCCCATTGTCATTTTATTTATGGGCACTTTATTAATGTATATATCCATTTTTACATAAGTTAATTATTGTAGCTTTGGAATATACAGTTTGAAATTAGAGTGTGGTACCTCCATCTTCTTAATTCTCAAGATTGTTTTGGATATTCCAGGTCATTTGTAGTTTTATACAAATTTTAGAATGATATATTCTATTTCTGTGAAAAATGCCATGAGTATTTTAATAGGGATTGCATTAAACCTGTAGATTGCCTGGAATAGTATGTTTATTTTAACAGTTTCACCCATGAGCATTCTATATCTTTCTAGATATTTGTGTTATCTTCAATCTTTTTCTCATCAGTGTCTTGTAATTAATGTAGTTTCTCACCTCCTTGGTTAGATTTATTCCTAGGTATGTTTTTCAATATATTTGTAAACTGAATTATTTTCTTAGTTTCTCTTTCTGATAGTTTGTTTTTAGTGTATAGAAGTGTAATAGATTTCTGTGTATTAACTTTGTATCTTGAAAGTACTTATAAGGTCTAACAAGTTTTTTCTCGTGTATGTGTGTGATGTCTTTAGAATTTTCTGTGAATAGTATCATGTTATCTGAAAACAGTGACAGTTTTATTTCTCCCTTTTCAATTTAAACTTCCTTTTTTTCTTTTCTGATTGTTGAGTTTAGGACTTCTAATACTGTACTGAATAAAAGTGAGAATGAGCATCCTTGTATTATTTCTGATCATAGAAGAAATGCTTTCAGCTTTTCACTATTAAGTATGATGTATCTGTTGGCTTGTCTTAAATGGCTTTTATTATTTGGAGGTATGTTTCCTCTATACTCTGTTAATAATTTTTATCATAAATGTATTTTGGATTTTGTCAAAAGGTTTTTCTGTATGTATTGAGATGATCAAATTCTTCATTTAATTACAGTAGTGTACAATGTTGATTGATGTGGATATTGAATCACCCTGGGATTCCTGGGGTAAATCTCATTTGATCGTGGTATCTGATACTTTTGAAGTGCTATTCAATTCAAATTATTAATATTTTGTTGAAGATTTTTGTATCTATGATTTATATCAATATTTTCAGTGATATTGGCCTGTAATTTTCCATTTTTGGAATATCTGTTTGATTTTGATATCAGAATAATGCTGGCCTTATTTAATAAGTTTGGAAGTGTTCTTTCCTCTTCAAAATTTTGGAATAGTTTAAGAAGCATAAATGTTGAATTTTCTCTACATGTTTGGTGGAATTCACCTGTGAAGACTCGTGGTTCTGGACTTCTGTATTGGAAGTTTTCTGATTACTGATTCAATTTCACTACTGGTAATCATTCTTTCCAGAGTTTCTGTTACTTCCTAATAAAATATGGGGACATTGTAAATTTTCAGAAGTTTATGCATTTCCTCTAGGTTGTTCAATTTGTCAGGGTATAGTTTTTGTAGTAATCTCTTATGAATTTATATATCTGTGGTATTTGTTATGTCTTCTTTTTATTTATGACATTATTTATTTGGATCCCCCTTCTATCTTTATGAGACTGCTTCAAGGTTTATCAACTCAGTTTATCTTCCCAAAGAACCATATCTTAGTTTAATTTATCTTTTATATTTTTTAGTTTCCATTAACCCCAAAGAACTGATGCTTTTGAACTGTGGTGTTGGAGAAGACTCTTGAGAGCCCTTTGGACTGAAAGGAGATCTAACCAGTCCATCCTGAAGCAGATCAGTCCTGTATGTTCATTGGAGAGACTGATGTTGAAGCTGAAACTCCAATACTTTTGCCACCTGATACGAAGAGCTGACTCATTTGAAAAGACCCTGATGCTGAGAAAGATTGAGGCCAGGAGGAAAAGGGGACGACAGAGGATGAGATGGTTGGATAGCGTCACTGACTCAATGGACATGGGTTTGGGTAGACTCCAGCAGTTGGTGATGGACAGGGAGACCTGGAGTGCTGTGGTTCATGGGGTCACAAAGAGTCAGACACAACTGAGCAACTGAGCTCCCTTCCTGTTCTTCACTATTTTCCTTTCCTGTATTAACTGGATCTTTTTTGTTCTTCTTTGACATAAATATTTATTTTATTTTATTTTTTTTTACTTTACAATACTGTATTGGTTTTGCCATACATCAACATGAATCCGCCACGGGTGTACATACGTTCCCATTCCTGAAACCCCCTCCCACCTCCCTCCCCATACTATCCCTCTGGGTTATCCCAGTGCACCAGCCCCAAGCATCCTGTATCCTGCATCGAACCTATGCAAACTAGTACAGCCACTATGGAGAACAGTATGGAGATTCCTTAAAAAACTGGAAATAGAACTGCCTTATGACCCAACAATTCCACTGCTGGGCATACACAATGATGACATAAATATTTTTAAGGCAAATTATATGTATGAGTATATTTGAAGATGGCATTTTGTTTTAAAACTTATGCTATTTTATCAAGTTGGTTCAAAGGTAATTTGGGATATTTGAATTAATAACACATATTATAATTTAACTTTTCAGCTTAGCTTTGCAATTAAAAATTAAGCCACTTTGATTTGTAGTATCTAACAGAAATCATAATCACTTTTCAACACATGCTTGTTGTATCATGTGAAAAACAGTAGTTTCCCCAATAACACTGCTTCACTATCATGCATCTATGATAAATCTGTCCTTTTCTTGTTTCAGAAAGAAAGGTATATACTACAGTGACCTCAGAGGGAGATAAGCACTACTGCAGTTCATATACATGACTCCTCTATGTGCCTACAGATAAATCTCTGACAAGGTGAAGTATGAAGGAAATAGAAAAAGAAGAAAACCCAGGAGAGACCCATTTTTCTTATCAATTCCATTAATGAAAAACAAAGATTCAGAATCTGAAGTCTGCAGACAGTGAATCACTTCCTAGCTAACTTCAGGCTCATAGAAGCTCTATGAAAGATTAACATACAAATATATTTCTTACTGCACGTACACAGACTAGAGATAAAGGAAAGATTTCTTTAAACACCTTACTTAAAAATTAGGGGAGCATCCATAAAATAAGAATATTTTTCCAAAAAAAAAATCAGGAAGTTATGTTTACTCACATTAGGAATGTAAGGTCAAAGTGGAACCAAATGTTTATATTGCTACATGATTCCAATTCTATATGTTCCAATATCCTTTTTTTTATGAGTAAATACAAAAAAAAAAATCTCCTTGGATTGTTTCTTTCATCTAATGTGCTGGAAAAAAACTGTTGAATGATTGATTCTAATTCTAACTAAGAATTAATATTTTTGGTCTTTGCATTGAAATATTATAGTTGTTATAGTAAGATCACTAATGCTTTGTAGTTGTTGTTGCTCAGTCATTCAGTCATGGACTCTGAAACCCCATGGACTCCAGCACACCAGGCTTCCCTGTCCTTCATCTCTCCTAGAGTTTCTCAAACTCATGACCATTTAATAAAATGAATATTCAGGGTTGATTTCCTTTAGCATTGACTGATTTGATCTTGCTGTCATAGGGAATTTCAAGAGTCTTCTCTAGTAATATAGTTCGAAAGCATCAATTCTTCGCCACTCAGTCTTCTTTATGATCCAAATCTCACATCCATACATTGCTACTGGAAAAACCATAGCTTTGACTAGATAGATCTTTGTCAGCAAATTATGTCTCTGCTTTTTAATATGCTGTCTAGTTTGGTCATAGCTTTTCTTCCAAGGAGCAAGTGTTTTTTAATTTCATGACTGCAGTCACCATCTACAGTGATTTTGGAGCCCGAGAAAATAAAGTCGGTCACTGTTTCCATTGTTTCCACATCTATTTGCTATGAAATGATGGAACCAAATGCCATGATCTTCAATTTTTTAATGCTGAGTTTTAAGCCAGCTTTTATACTCTCCTCTTTCACCTTCATCAGGAGGCTCTTTAATTCCTCTTCACTTTCTGCCATAAGGATGGTGTCATTTGTGTATCTGAGGTTACTAATATTTCTCCTTGGAAACTTGATTCTTACTTGAGCTTCATCCAGCCTGGCAGTGTTTCACATGATGTACTCTACATATAAGTTAAATAAACAGGGTGGCAATATAAAGCCTTGACATGTTCCTTACCCAATTTGCAACCAGTCTGTTGTTCCATACCCTGTTCTAATTATTGCTTCTTGACCTGCATACAGGAGGCAGGTAAAGTGGGCTGGTATTCCCATCTTCTTAAGAATTTTCCACGTTTCTTTCTTTCCTTTTTTTTTTTAATGATCCACACAATCAAAGCAAAGCATTAAAAGTATACTCAATGAAACAGAGGTAGATGTTTTTTTGGAATTCCCTTGCGCTTTCTGTGATCCAATGAAGGTTGGCAGTTTGATCTCTGTTTCCTCTGCCTTTTCTAAACCGAGCTTATACAACTGGAAGTTCTTGAATCATGTAGTGCTGAATCCTAGCTTGAAGGATTTTGAGCATTACACTGCTAGCATGTGAATTGAGTGTAATTGTACAATAAATTGAACATTATTTGGCATTGCCCTTCTTTGAGATTGGAATGAAAATTTACTGTTTCCAGTCCTGTGGCCATTGCTGAGGTTTCCAAATTTACTGGCATATTGAGTGCAGCACTTTTACAGCATTATCTTTTAGGAATTGAAATAGCTCAGTTGGAATTCCATCACCTTCACTAGCTCTGTTCATAGTGATGCTTCCTAAGGCCCACTTGACTTCAAACTCTGTGATGTCTGGCTCTAGGTGAGTGATCATGCCATCATGGTTATCTGGGTCATTAAGATTTATATATATATATATATATTTTTTTTTTTTTTTCCTTGTATTCATGCCACCTTTTCTTAATGTCATCTGCTTCTGTTAGGTCCATGCCATTTCTGTCCTTTATTGTGCCCATCCTTGTATGAAATATTCCCTTGATATTTCAAATTTTCTTGAAGAGATCTCTAGTCTTTATTTCAGTTCAGTTGCTCAGTCGTATCTGACTCTTTGAGACCCCATGTGTCACAGCACGCCAGCATCCCGGTCCATCACCAACTCCCGGAGTTCACTCAGACTCACGTCCATCTAGTCAGTGATGACATCCAGCCATCTCATCCTCGGTCGTCCCCTTCTCCTCCTGCCTTCAATCCCTCCCATCATCAAAGTCTTTTCCTAAGAGTCAACTCTACTCATGAGGTGGCCTAAGTACTGGAGTTTCAGCTTCAGCATCATTCATTCCAAAGAAATCCCAGGGTTGATCTCCTTCAGAATGAACTGGTTGGATCTCCTTGCAGTCCAAGTGACTCTCAAGAGTCTTCTCCAACACCACAGTTCAAAAGCATCAATTCTTCGGTGCTCAGCCTACTTCACAGTCCAACTCTCACACCCATACATGACTACTGGAAAAACCATAGCCTTGACTAGATGGACCTTAGTCGGCAAAGTAATGTCTCTGCTTTTGAATATGCTATCTAGGTTGGTCATAACTTTCCTTCCAAGGAGTAAGCATCTTTTAATTTCATGGCTCCAGTCACCATTTGCATTGATTTTGGAGCCAAAAGAAATAAAGTTTGACACTGTTTCCACAATTTGCCCATCTATTTCCCATGAAGTGATGAGACCGGATGCCATAATCTTTGTTTTCTAAATGTTGAGCTTGAAGCCAACTTTTTCACTCTCCTTTTTCACTTTTATCAACAGGCTTTTGAATTCCTCTTCACTTTCTGCCATAAGGGTGGTGTCATCTGTATATCAGAGGTTATAGATATTTCTCCCGGCAATCTTGATTCCAGCTTGTGTTTCTTCCATCGCAGCGTTTTTCATGATGTACTCTGCATATGAGTTAAATAAGCAGGGTGACAATATACAGCCTTGATATACTCCTTTTCCTATATGGAACCAGTCTGTTGTTCCATATCCAGTTCTTACTGTTGCTTCCTGACCTGCATACAGATTTCTCAAGAGGCAGGTCAGGTGGTCTGGTATTCCCATCTCTCAGAATTTTCCACAGTTTATTGTGATCCACACAGTCAAAGGCTTTGGCATAGTCAATAAAGCAGAAGTAGATATTTTTCTGGAACTGTCTTGCTTTTTCCATGATCCAGTGGATGTTGGCAATTTGATCTCTGGTTCCTCTGCCTTTTCTAAAACCAGCTTGAACATCAGGAAGTTCATGGTTCGTGTATTGCTGAAGCTTGACTTGGAGAATTTTCGGCATTACTTTACTAGGATGTGAGATGAGTCCAATTGTGCGGTAGTTTGAGCATTCTTTAGCATTGCCTTTCTTTGGAATTGGAATGAAAACTGACCTTTTCCAGTCCTGTGGCTACTGCTACGTTTTTCAAATTTGCTGGCATATTGAGTGCAGCACTTTCACAGCATCATCTTTCAGGATTTGAAATAGCTCAACTGGAATTCCATTACCTCCACTAGCTTTGTTCGTAGTGATGCTTTCTAAGGCCCACTTGACTTCACATTCCAGGATGTCTGGCTCTAGATGAGCGATCGCACCATCGTGATTATCTGGGTCATGAAGATCTTTTTTGTACAGTTCTTCTGTGTATTCTTGCCTCCTCTTCTTAATATCTTCTGCTTCTCTTAGGTCCATACCATTTCTGTCCTTTATCGAGCCCATCTTTGCATGAAATGTTCCCTTGGTATCTCTAATTTTCTTGAAGAGATCTCTAGTCTTTCTCATTCTGTTGTTTTTCTCTATTTCTTTGCATTGATAGCTAAAGAAGGCTTTCTTATCTCTTCTTGCTATTCTTTGGAACTCTGCATTCAGATGCTTATATCTTTCCTTTTCTCCTTTTCTTTCACCTCTCGTCTTTTGATAGCTATTTGTAAGGCCTCTCCAGACAGTCAGTTTGCTTTTTTGCCTTTCTTTTCTATGGGGATGGTCTTGATCCTTGTCTCCTGTTCAATGTCACGAACCTCATTCCATAGTTCATCAGTCACTCTATCTATCAGATCTAGGCCCTTAAATCTATTTCTCACCTCCACTGTATAATCATAAAGGATTTGATTTAGGTCATATGTGCATGGTCTAGCGTTTTTCCCTACTTTCTTCAATTTAAGTCTGAATTTGGTAATAAGGAGTTCATGACCTGAGCCACAGTCAGCTTTTGGTCTTGTTTTTGTTGACTGTATAGAGCTTCTCCATCTTTGGCTGCAAAGAATATAGTCAATCTGATTTCAGTGTTGACCATCCAGGGCGGTGCCCGGGAGGAGCAACTCATGTCTAAGGAGCGGTGACTGTGTGGGTGCAGGAGGCCCTAGAGGAGCCATCCCACATTAAAGGTCAGAAAGGGTGGCAGTGAGGAGATACCCCTCATCCAAGGTAAGGAGCAGCAGCTGCGCTTTGCTGGAGCAGCCGTGAAGAGATACCCCATGCCCAAGGTAAGAGAAACCCAAGTAAGATGGTAGGTGTTGCAAGAGGACATCAGAGGGCAGACACGCTGAAACCATGCTCACAGAAAACTAGTCGATCTAATCACACTGGGACCACAGCCTTGTCTAACTCAATGAAACTAAGCCATGCCTGCGGGGCAACCCAATATGGGCGGGTCATGGTGGAGAGGTCTGACAGAATGTGGTCCACTGGAGAAGAGAATGGCAAACCACTTCAGTATTCTTGCCTTGAGAACCCCATGAACAGTATGCAAAGGCAAAATGATAGGATACTGAAAGAGGAACTCCCCAGGTCAGTAGGTGCCCAATATGCTACTATCAGTGGAGAAATAACTCCAGAAAGAATGAAGGGATGAAGCCAAGGCAAAAACTACCAAGCTGTGGATGTGACTGATGATAGAAGCAAGGTCCGATGCTGTAAACAGCAGTATTGCATAAGAATCTGGAATGTCAGGTCCATGAATCAAGGCAAATTGGAAGTGGTCAAACAGGAGATGGCAAGAGTGAACATCGACATTCTAGGAATCAGCTAACTAAAATGGACTTGAAAGGGTGAATTTAACTCAGATGACCAATATATCTTCTACAGTGGCCAGGAATCCCTTGGAAGAAATGGAGTAGCCATCATGGTCAACAAAAGAGTCCGAAATGCTGTACTTGGATGCAATCTCAAAAACGACAGAATGATCTCTGTTCGTCTCCAAGGCAAACCATTCAATATCACAGTAATCCAAGTCTATTCCCCAACCAGTAATGCTGAAGAAGCTGAAGTTGAACGGTTCTATGAAGACCTACAAGACTTTTTAGAACTAACACCCCCAAAATATGTCCTTTTCATTATAGGGGACTGGAATGCACAAGTAGGAAGTCATGAAACACCTGGAGTAACAGGCAAATTTGGCCTTGGAATGCGGAATGAAGCAGGGTAAAGACTACTAGAGAATGCACTGGTCATAGCAAACACCCTCTTCCAACAACACAAGAGAAGACTCTACACATGGACATCACCAGATGGTCAACACCGAAATCAGATTGATTATATTCTTTGCAGCCAAAGATGGAGAAGCTTTATATTCTTTGCAGTCTTTACTTAGCAGTGGAGAATTAGGACTTCTAGATTTGTTAGGAAATTTTTAAAAATATATAAGTGAGGTCAAGTGACATTTAAATAATTTTGAGGAAATTGAAAATAATGTTGAAAAATTGTCTCCATAGTAATTGCTAAGGAAGTAGAGAAATTAGTTGTTTAGGAAAGATTAAAAGGATAAAAATGTAGTCTTTCAAAATCTAAAACTTTGATCTCTGTATTTCTTGGAAACAATTTAATATCTAATTATACATTAAATTGTTATTATATTATAATCTTTTTACTCTTTTTATAATATATATTTTTAAATTTTTATTTCTTGCTTGACATACTTGTACTTTACATATTTTAACACTGCTTTTCTCATGGTAATAGCAAAATATTTTATAAGAAATTGTGTTCTAATTTGTCCAACAATATAAAGTTTAAGTCTAGACTCTTGATGTTATTTCAGTGACATAATTATTTCCCTTATACCAGATGTAGACACGTGTTCAAAAATATACCCTTGGTTACAGTAGTTTTCCAGGGATTAGAATGAATTGGGTCAGAACCCAAAATACTTATTTGTTCCTTGACTGCTTTTTGGAAGAAATTATCTCTTTTTATTCAAAGATATAAACAAAAAGAGAAATCTAGAACTGATGCCAATATTTTGACTGAAATTCTGCTGTACTTAAAACCAGAAAACTGGATTTTCAGTTTACTTAAGTCACTATATAAAAGAGAAGCTAAGTGTGAAATTCCAAGACCAACAGCTGAGAAGTTGGAAAGGTAACTTTCTTGGTTGGTGTTGATTTTTTAAAAAATGGGTGTGTGTCCATTCTAAACCATCTAAGTGAAGTAATCTCTACGTCAGATAAAAATTTTTGAAACTTGCATTTTTTATTTAAAAAGTTGTTATCAAATTATCACTTCTATTAAGCATTGTCTATATTTTCAAATAAAGAATACCATTGAACCCTGCATATTTTGAATAGAACAACTTCCTTCTTAGAGAGAAAAGCATGAAATTTGGCTCAAAGAAATCATACCTGTCTTTGCACATCTTGCCTTTTGTACAAAAGCAACTTTTTAAGAAATAACACACAAAAGACTATATATATCTGATTCCTCTAATCAAGAATCTTCCAAACCACTCTTCTCAGATGGTGATAAAGGTAGATGGTGAGTACATATCTTCTTTAACCTCCTGTCAGTGACTATGCCAAGGCACAATGAAATATGGCAAATTTACAGTGCATCAATAAATGAGTGTGCATGACCATCAGACATTTCATCTTTATGGGAGTGGAATAGTTTGTTATAAAAACATAGCACAGGCCCCTGATTGATTGTTTAATATTCACTCAGTAACATTATGAGCTTGGCTATATACTTTGCTACTGAACTTAGAAATATTTGTGTTACATTTGAGCAGAGCATATCCTATTCATACTGTTCCTACCCTCCTGCAAGAGTGAATAATATCTGAATCAAATATATTCTTAGTTGTGGATGTGAAGTCACTTCAGATATGTTCAACTGTTTGCAACATAATGGACTGCAGCCCACCAGGCTCCAGAGTCCATGGTTCTCTAGTCAAGAATACTGGAATGGGATGCTATTTCCTTCTCCAGGGAATTCTTAGAATACTTGTTGCTAATTTAAACTGGCAAATGTAAGCCCTTGTATAGTGCTAGAAACAAAGGTAAAATAACCATATGCATAATAATTTATCATTGCACCTGAAGCCTATCTGTGTAGAAAAACTCTAGGCTAAAAAGTTGGCAAGAGTTGGTGTTTTTTTATGCCTAAAACATTCATTTCCATTCAGTTGCTCAGTTGTGTCCAACTCTTTACAACCTCATAGACTGCAGCACTCCATGCTTCCCTGTCCAACATCAACTCCTGTAGCTTGCTTAAACTCATGTCTGTCGAGTCAGTGATGCCATCCAACCATTTCATCCTCTGTCATCCCCTTCTCCTCCTGCCTTCAATCCCTCCCAGCATCAGGGTCTTTTCAAATGAGTCAGTTCTTCACATCAGGTGGCCAAAATATTGGAGCTTCAGCTTCAACATCTGTCCTTCCAATGAATATTCAGGACTGATTTCCTTTAGGATTGACTGGCTGGATCTCCTTGCAATCCAAGGGACTCTCAGAGCCTTTTCCAACGCCATTTTTCAAAAGCATCAATTCTTCGGTGCTCAGCTTTCTTTATGGTCCACATTTTACATCCATGCATGACTACTGGAAAAACCATAGCTTGATTAGACAGGACTGTGTTAACAGGAATGAGAAATCAAGCTATGTATATTTTGGAATTATTAAAAAATAAATGAATATAGTAGGTGCTTTTGTATATAATGATTATTTTTATTACACAATTCTTAGAAAGGAGAATTGATTAAAAAGAGATTTTTTAAAACTTTAAAAAGCAAATAAAGAGAGAAAAAAGAAATCATAGATATTTCTAGAGCAGTCAGTCTTACTCGAAGTTTCCTTACCATGCTTTATTGAGGAATCAAAGTGAAGTGACTTTCTGAAAATGTTGAGAGTAAAAATGAAATCACTGGGACTTAAGCATCTGTGTATATAAGAAACCTTATATCAGTGAAGATGTGAAGTCATTAGAATGAGGCTTATAATATTCATGAATATAAACTGGTAAGGACAGTTCATATATATGGTTTAGAGAGAAAATGAGATCTATTAAGGCATTAATACTGTGTTATCATGGCCCAGTTTTTTCAATCATAATTCAGTCAAGGAAGCAAAATCACTATGAGTGCTATAGGATAAAGGGTTTACTATGCTAATTTGACCTCTTATATTTGTGGATGGAGCTTGGATAGCAAAAACCTAGAGGGGGAGGTAGGGGAACAAAGAAGATTCTAACCAGTCTGTGTGAATAGAGTTCTGCACCCATATGTGGGCCTGAGATGCAGAAATTGTGCTAAGATCTATGGGAAGCTGCTGCCTTTGGGTAGCTTTATCTCTGTGAGTCTGCAGCTAAGCATACGATGGTGGACTAGGGGCATCAGTTTGTCAGCAAATCCAGCAGTCAGAAGGAAGAGCTGATGAGATTATGAAGAGGCTTAAACCCATGGGTATGTGGCAGTCTTCAGGAATGGCTCTTGCTTCACACATGTACTCCAAATATCATGCACATGTCTCCTTTGGCCACCTCTCACTTAGAACCATACAAGGAAGCGGGTCCTGAAAAACATACTTCTATCTTAACCAGATCAACAGATGGCAAAATAAGTTCTGGCTCCTTAGAATATGAAGTTGACTAAAACCCAGCCTTTAGAGGAAATCGAAGAAAGCATACACACTTGAGAAATGTTTACAGAATGACACATATTAAGTAGAAGAATAATACAATATTTTAATGTGATTGAAATCAACAAATTTTTACCAGAAGCTTAGTGTTTACATAAGCACAGCTTTTGATTGTGACTATTAAAAGATGGCTCATAAAAACTGACCCCAATATATTAATACCAGTGTGAAACATGACAAGCAGATTACAAATGATTAAAGAGTAGCAGTTTTCCTAACAAGACAGAGAGACGCTCTTGCACTTAACAATGAAATATAAAGAACGAATGGACAAAAACAAGGAGAAAAAGACAGATGGAAGTTAAGACCAGTAGCAATAGTAGCAGAAACTAAAGAAAATACAGCCATTACAATTTAAGGAAATTAGTGCATAGGGAATCCAAGAGGCCCTGGGATCAATAAACTTTTAAATATCACTATATCATTGCCTCAGGAGAAAATTATTGACTTTAAAGGACAATACAGATCCCAGGTTACAACAACAAAACAGAAACCAGGACAGAGCAAGACATTCCTTTTAGCTACTTTTTGCTAAAATATTTTAACAGTTCTTGATAAAGACAAATGAGCAACTCAGTAAGAAGAAGGTTATTAATAGATCATAAAATAAATATACAGGTTATTATTCATTTATTGCTAAGCATAATTTGAAATAATTCATTTGTTGTTAAAATAGAAATCCTTTCATCCAAGGGGAATCAACTATTTGTAAATAATCTTGGCATACTTATTGGTGATTACTAAACAACTGGCACATCTACAGTTAATTGAACACTTTTTGTTTGTTTGTTTTTGGTCATGTTCCACGGCATGTGGGATCTTGGTTTCTGAACCAGGGATTGAATTCCTGCAGTGGAAGTACAGAGTCTTAAGCACTGGACAGCCAAGAAAGTCTCTTGAGCAGATTCTTAAACATAAATTGGAAGTAACTGGTGTTTCTCCTAGAAAAATCCTATTTGTGGTACTGAATAGCCAGCTGGAAATTTTTATACATTTTCAAATCTTCAACTCCCTTCCCTCTTTTATCATAGTGGTTAGAAAGCTAAAAGCTACATTTTTCAACTTCCCTTAAAGCTAGATTCAAGGTTTATTTACATTTTAGAAATAGCATTCTTGTGGGATGTGAAAGTTTAGCTTAGACCATTTTCTTCTACAATTGATGTGTGGCAAGAAAGCCCTGAGATATATGAATATTTGTAACTTTTTTAATATTTTTGTATTTAGCTGTAAGTTTCATAGATGTGAAACAAACAAAGGATTTATATCTGATAATTCCTTATGTTCTATATATCTGACCTTTTAACCAGTACTATAACCACAAAATTCCTTGTGTTAAATTCTTCCTGGTCAAAATACCTAAAGTGAATTCTTACACTATTTCTTGTATTGTGCTCTGACAGTATACAGGTGCCTCTTTAGAATCATTGATTGATCAGATCTATACTAGAATCTCATAAAACACTGCAGGAGACAATGAATTATAATTTTTTAATATAATCACTTGATTGGGAAAATAAAACATGCCTTGTTGGATTGTGAGATTTTACTATACAGTAATATATCTCCAAAGCCAAAGGAACCTGAGATCATCAACACTGGGGTTTGCTTCAAACCTTTGTGTGATTGTTGCCTTATTTGCTCCCAATAGTATTCACTTAAGAAATAAGATAAAGCATGTGTGAAGATATTGGAACAGTCCTAAACAGTAATTGAGTTATTTGTAATTATGTTTAAAATTATATAAAGGTAATGTTATAGGTACTTCTCACTCCCTAAAATTACAGGAATTTTGACTGATTTTTTTTTATTGTCTAAAATATTTATTGTCATTTTCAATATAAAACAATTAAGCAAAGTTTCATATTAGTTTTGAAGAAATGGTTCAACTTTACTAGATTTATGCTTTATATTGTGCTTAAAGTATTAATGGTAGGGAACTCATTCATTAAAAAACATTGTTTGTCCATACGTGTGTGGATTTATCTCTGGGCTTTCTATTTCGTTCCATTGATCTATATGTCTGTCTTTGTGCCAGTACCATACTGTTTTGATGACTGTGGCTTTGTAGTAGAGCCTGAAGTCAGGCAAGTTGATTCCCCCAGTTCCATCTTATCTTTGACAAAGGAGGCAAGACTATACAATGGAGTAAAGACAATCTCTTTAATAAGTGGTGCTGGGAAAACTGGTCAACCACTTGTAAAAGAATGAAACTAGATCACTTTCTAACACCACACACAAAAATAAACTCAAAATGGATTAAAGATCTAAATGTAAGACCAGAAACTATAAAATTCCTAGAGGAGAACATAGGCAAAACACTCAATGACATAAATCAAAGCAGGATCCTCTATGATCCACCTCCCAGAATTCTGGAAATAAAAGCAAAAATAAGCAAGTGGGATCTAATTAAAATTAAAAGCTTCTGCACAACAAAGGGAAATATAAGCAAGGTGAAAAGACAGCCTTCTGAATGGGAGAAAATAATAGCAAATGAAGCAACTGACAAACAACTAATCTCAAAAATATACAAGCAACTTATGCAGCTCAATTCTAGAAAAATAAATGACCCAATCAAAAAATGGGCCAAAGAACTAAATAGACATTTCTCCAAAGAAGACATATGGATGGCTAACAAACACATGAAAAGATGCTCAACATCACTCATTATTAGAGAAATGCGAATCAAAACCACAATGAGGTACCACTTCACACCAGTTAGAATGGCTGCAATCCAAAAATCTGAAAGCAATAAATTCTGGAGAGGGTGTGGAGAAAAGGGAACCCTCCTACACTGTTGGTGGGAATGCAAACTAGTACAGCCACTTTGGAGAACAGTGTGGAGATTCCTTAAAAAAATGCAAATAGAACTACCTTATGACCCAGCAATCCCACTGCTGGGCATACACACCGAGGAAACCAGAATTGAAAGAGACACATGTACCCCAATGTTCATCGCAGCACTGTTTATAATAGCCAGGACATGGAAACAACCTAGATGTCCATCAGCAGATGAATGGATAAGAAAGCTGTGGTACATATACACAATGGAGTATTACTCAGCCATTAAAAAGAATTCATTTGAATCAGTTCTGATGAGATGGATGAAACTGGAGCCGATTATACAGAGTGAAGTAAGCCAGAAAGAAAAACACCAATACAGTATACTAACACATATATATGGAATTTAGAAAGATGGCAATGACGACCCTGTATGCAAGACAGGAAAAAAGACACAGCTGTGTATAACGGACCTTTGGACTCAGAGGGAGAGGGAGAGGGTGGGATGATTTGGGAGAATGGCATTCTAACATGTATACTATCATGTAAGAATTGAATTGCCAGTCTATGTCTGACGCAGCATGCTTGGGGCTGGTGCATGGGGATGACCCACAGAGATGTTATGGGGAGGGAGGTGGGAGGGGGGTTCATGTTTGGGAACGCATGTAAGAATTAAAGATTTTAAAATTAAAAAAATAAAAAAACTAAAAAAAAAAACAACAACATTGTGTGTACGTGTGTTCTAAGTCGCTTTAGTCATGTCAAACTCTGTGCAACCCTATGGACTGTAGTTCATCAGGCTTCTTTGTCCATGGGGTTCTCCAGACAAGAATACTGAAGTGGGTAGCCATTTCCTCCTCCAGGGGATCTTCCTGACTCAGGAGTCAAATATGTATCACCTGTGTCTCCAGGATTCTTTACCATTGAGCCAACAGGGAAGTATGTCTATCCCAGTCTCCCAGTTTGATCATGAATCTTTTTACAAAAAGAAATGCATAAGGAAAAGTATTTAACATAAATCAGTTATTTGTGGAAAAAAACTGCTCTATTATCTGTGATTTTTTTTCTTATTCTTATAATGTTTTGTTTATATTTAATATTAATGGCTCACTCATTTTATATTGTTATAGGTTTATTTAATGAAGAATATGATATCCAAACTTGCCTTATTCTCTGGCTTTGTTCAGTTTAAATAAATAATATTTATCAGCTAAAGGCTCAGTCTGCCCATATCCTGAGCAGGGTAGTCAATACATTGGCAGTCATGCACAGCAGCTGACAAGCTCTGAAACTCATCTGGTGGGTCATCTGGTTACACATAAGTGCACTGTCTTCTCCTCCCCTTTGTCACTGCCCCTTCTACTACCATGCTGCCATGTTAGTATGACTGGACTTCATTCAGCCTTAATATCCTTGGTCAGCACTTATATGCTTAAATTCTGCCACTGCACCAAGCAAAGGCAAGCTGAGTGGAGTCCTGACACACAGTCTTGTTTTTCCCAGTCTCCCCAAAAATGTTTTTCTTTGGAAGAAACACTGTCCTAAGCAGTCAGATCCATAATCTCCTCTCTGATTCCAATATTTGCTTGCTACCTACATTCTCTCTGTACCATTTCTCACCCATCTTAATGGGTCTCGTTAGGTCTCCAGGACTTCTTGAACCAAGCCAGAGTTAAGCATGATCACTTAGAAATAGCAGAGCTCTGAAATGCCATATTGTTCTGGCAGGAAGGGCCTCGTTAGTCAAGTTACCTTCATCTGTCTTTTTGCTATTAAATCCCATCTGCTTCGATATCTCTTTGTCCCCTTCTGCTAATATTGCAGTCTGAAAGCCAAGCTTTTCTCTGCTGGACATGATGAAAGCATTTTAGTTTTCCCTTTCTGTCACACTCCACAGATCTCATAAAACTTATACACTTTGAGAATAAGATGACTGGCTTTCAAGCATATAAAAATTTATTTAGGCATATTTTTGGATGTATAGCTTTTATTCTAAAGTTTATACAAAGCAAAATAATTATCAGCAGATAGTGTCAAACTATTTCAAATGCTAGAATTAAAGGAAATATTGATTAAAAGGACTTCCAAGCTGTTCTATAACACACAAACTCTTTATAGTTGTAAACTTCTCAACAAATCTTTCTGTACTGCTATTTCAATGAAAACAACCTATCCAGAAGTTTTACATGGATCAAAAACATGAGATAAAAAAGTATTAGGTGTACTTTTACCTGTAACACACACTTGCTTCAAAAATTTTTCTTCTGGAGAGGAAAAATCCCCTTAGGTACATTGAATACTAATTGTGTTTAAGGTATATTTTAAATACTAGGAATTAATATTGCTGACATAATTATGAGTAAAAAATAAATAAATAAAACAAGAAAATATTTATTTAAGAAAAAATTCAAAATGGATGAATGATTTCTAAATTGTATATGAATATCCATTACAACATAAATATTTATGTATTTAAAAAAATCTTGTGTAAATTTTACTTTCTCAGAATCCATTCTGTAATTTTAGAAAAGTCAATAAATTTAGAGAATAATTTATATAGTTGTACATGCTTGTGTACATGCTAAGTTGCATCAGTCATGTCCATCTCACTGAGACCCCATGAACTATAGCCAACCAGGCTCCCATATTCTCAGGATTCTCTAGGCAAGAATACTGGAGTGAGTTGTGATGCCTTCCTCCAGGAGAGTTTCACGACCCAGGGAGAGAACCCTAGTCTCCTATGTCACCTGAATTGCAGGCAGACTCCACCACTGAGCCACCAGGGAAGCCCCATTTTCCTACCCTGAAATTGTGTAATTCAATGAGCCCATGATAGCCTAGATCTCATACACTTAATTCAGCTAAGTATACCTTGAAAGATAATGCTGTATAAAGTAATCATTTGTTCTCATTATTCCATTCAATTGTACTACTGTTTTGTCTTGAAAATAAACATAATATGAAACTCTCATAAAACTAAAAAAAAATCAAAGTCTCTTTAAAGATAATAAGATTAAAAACTAAACAACCTTCCAAAAGTCTGGGAACACTTTGAACGTGTTTTTTAAAAAATGGAAAATTTCCCAAAAAAAAATTGATCTGTAAAATGATGTGTAATGAAAATTAGATACTCTGAAATGGGAATCTTTAAAACTAAATTTTACTACCATTAACCTGAATTCAAAATTCAGAAAGCACATTTATTATTTCTACTATTATGACTAGGCCACCCATATACTTTATTCCTCTTCAATCCATTCCTAAATGTCAAATAAGAAAATGCACAGATAATACAAGTATCTATAACTTGGATTCAGCAGCAATCTGAAAATAAGTTAGTTTTAAGCAACAAAAGCAGGTAAGACAAGATATTTGCAAATCATATACCTGTTAAAGGGCTAATATCCAAAATATGTAAAACATTCATATGACTCAAAAGCAAAAATCCACATTTTGATTTTAAAATGTTCATAGTATCAGAATAGACATTTTTCCAAAGAAAATTTACATACAGATAGCCAAGTACATTAATAGATATTCATTATCAAGAGTCATCAGGGAAAAGCAAACCAAAGCCACAATAAGATATCATTTTATATCTATTAAAAGACTAATATTAATATATAAAACACAATAAATAGCAAGTGTTGGTAAAGAAGCAGAGCAAAGAGTACCCTCATCAACTGCTTTAAATTGGTGCAACCACTAAGAAAACTAGCATGAAGGTTTTCCCCCAAATTAAATATATCTACCATATATGCCAGCAATTCCACTTCTGGTTTTCTATCTGAAGAAAGTGAAATGCTAACTTAAAAAGATAAATGCTCATTTCAGCATTATTTTAAATAGAGAAGATATTGAAACATTTTAATGTCCATCTTCGTCCTTGAATGTATTTAAAAAATATGGGGTTGGGGGACCTGGAGGCATTGTGCTAAGTGAAATGTCAGAAGGAAAGGATAAATATCAAAACACCTCTCTTTACCTGTGGAATCTAAAAACAAACTATGAACAAACAAACAAATAGCAGCAACAACAACAAAAATCTCATTGATATAGAGATTGCAGTGATAGTAGCCTGAAGCAAGGGATGAGTAACATGGGTAAAGAGAGTCAAAAGGTAAAAATTTTCAGTTAAATAATGAATAAGTCAATGTGCAGTATGGTTATTATAATTAATAATATTCAGGACTTCCCTGATGGTCCAGTGACCAGGATTCTTTGTTTCCAATGCAGGGGACTGGAGTTCAATCCCTGGTTGGGGAACTAGATCCCACATGCTGCAACTAAGAGTTTGTCTTCCACAACTAAAGATCCCAGGAGATTGGCTCTACATGGCAGAGTAGAAGAACATGCATTCATCTACTCCTGTGAGAGCACTAAAATTGTAACTAGCTATTGAACAATCAGGCACTCAGTCTATCAGATCTAGTCCCTTAAATCTATTTATCACTTCCACTGTAAAATCATAAGGGATTTGATTTAGGTCATACCTGAATGGTCTAGTGGTTTTCCATACTTTCTTCAATTTAAGTCTGAATTTGGCAATAAGGAGTTCATGATCTGAGCCACAGTCAGCTCCCGGTCTTGTTTTTGCTGACTATATAGAGCTTCTCCATCTTTGGCTGCAAAAAATATAATCAATCTGATTTCAGTGTTGACCATCTGGTGATGTCCATGTGTAGAGTCTTCTCTTGTGTTGTTGGAAGAGAGTGTTATGACCAGTGCATTTTCTTGGCAAAACTGTTTTAGCTTTAGCCCTCCTTCATTCCATATTCCAAGGACAAATTTGCCTGTCATTCCAGGTGTTTCTTGAATTCCTGTTTTTGCATTCCAGTCCCCTATAATGAAAAGGACGTATTTTGGGGGTGTTAGTTCTAAAAGGTCTTGTAGGTCTTCATAGAACCGTTCAACTTCAGCTTCTTCAGTGTTACTGGTTGGGGGATAGACTTGGATTACTGTGATATTGAATGGTTTGCCTTGGAGACGAACAGAGATCATTCTGTCGTTTTTGAGATTGCATGCAAGTACTGCATTTCGGAGTCTTTTGCTGAACATGATGGCTACCCCATTTCTTCTGAGGGATTCCTGCCCACAGTAGTAGATATAATGGTCATCTGAGTTAAAGTCACCCATTCCAGTCCATTTTAGTTCGCTGATTCCTAGAATGTCGAAGTTCACTCTTGCCATCTCCTGTATGACCACTTCCAATTTGCTTTGATTCATGGACCTGACATTCCAGGTTCCTATGCAATATTGCTCTTTATAGCATCAGGCCTTGTTTCTATCACCAGTCACATCCACAGCTGGGTATTGTTTTTCTTTGGCTCCATCCCTTCATTCTTTCTGGAGTTATTTCTCCACTGATTTCCAGTAGCATATTGGGCAACTACAGACCCGAGGAGTTCCCCTTTCAGTAGCCTATCATTTTGTCTTTTCATACAGTTCATGGGATTCTCCAGGTAAGAATACTGAAGTGGTTTGCAATTCCCTCCTCTAGTGGACCACATTCTGTCAGACTTCTCCACCATGATCCTCCCATCAAATAGCTGTGAAAAGAAGAGAAGCAAAAAGCAAAGGAGAAAAGGAAAGATATAAGCATCTGAATGCAGAGCTCCAAAGAAAAGCAAGGAGAGATGAGAAAGCCTTCCTCAGTGGTCAAGGCAAAGAAATAGAGGAAAACAACAGAATGGGAGAGACTAGAGATCTCTTCAAGAAAGTTAGAGATACCAAGGGAACATTTCATACAAAGATAGGCTCAATAAAGGACAGAAATGGTCTGGACCTAACAAAAGCAGAAGATATTAAGAAGAGGTGGCAAGAATACACAGAAGAACTATACAAACACTATCTTCATGACCAAGATAATCACGATGGTATGATCACTCACCTAGAGCCAGACATCCTGGAATGTGAAGTCAAGTGGGCCTCAGAAAGCATCACTACAAACAAAGCTAGTGGCTTGTTGAGCTATTTCAGATCCTGAAAGATGAAGCTGTGAAAGTGCTGCACTCAATATGCCAGCAAATTTGGAAAAATCAGCAGTGGCAACAGGACTGGAAAAGGTCAGTTTTCATTCCAATCCCAAAGAAAGGCAATGCAAAAGAATGCTCAAACTACCGCACAGTTGCACTCATCTCACATGCTAGTAAAGTAATGCTCAAAATTCTTCAAGCCAGGCTTCAGCAATACGTGAACCGTGAACTCCCTGATGTTCAAGCTGGTTTTAGAAAAGGCAGAGGAACCAGAGATCAAATTGCCAACATCCGCTGGATCATGGAAAAAGCAAGAGAGTTCCAGAAAAACATCTCTTTCTGCTTTATTGACTATGCAAAAGCCTTTGACTGTGTGGATCACAAGAAACTGTGGAAAATTCTGAAAGAGATGGGAATACCAGACCACCTGACCTGCCTCTTGAGAAACCTATATGCAGGTCAGGAAGCAGTAGTTAGAACAGGACATGGAATAACAAACAGCTTTCAAATAGGAACAGAACTATGTCAAGGCTGTATATTGTCACCCTGCTTATGTAATTATATGCAGAGTACATCATGAGAAACGCTGGGCTGGAAGAAGCACAAGCTGGAATCAAGATTGCCAGGAGAAATATCAATAACCTCAGATATGCAGATGACACCACATTTATGGCAGAAAGTGAAGAGGAACTAAAAAGCCTCTTGATGAAAGTGAAAGAGAAGAGTGAAAAAGTTGGCTTAAATCCCAATATTCAGAAAACTAAGATCATGGTATCTGGCCCCATCACTTCATGGCAACTAGATGAAGAAACAGTGGAAACAATGTCGCACTTTATTTTTCTGGGCTCCAAAATCACTGCAGATGGTGGTTGCAGCCATGAAAATAAAAGACACTTACTCCTTGGAAGGAAAGTTATGACCAACCTAGATAGCATATTGAAAAGCAGACATTACTTTGCTAACAAAGGTCCGTCTACTCAAGGCTATGGTTTTTCCGGTGGTCATGTATGGATGTGGGAGTTGGACTGTGAAGAAAGCTGAGCACCAAAGAATTGATGCTTTTGGAGTGTGGTGTTGGAGAAGACTCTTGAAAGTCCCTTGGACTGCAAGGAGATCCAACCCATCCATTCTAAAGGATATTAGTCCTGGGTTTTCATTGGAAGGACTGATGCTAAAGATGAAACTCTAATACTTTGGCCACCTCATGTAAAGAGTTGACTCATTGGAAAAGACTCTGATGCTGGGAGGGATTGGGAGCAGGAGGAGAAGGGGACGACCAAGGATGGGATGGCTGGATGACATCACTGACTCAATGGACATCTGTTTCAGTGAACTCCGGGAGTTGATGATGGACAGGGAGGCCTGGCGTGCTGTGATTCATGGGTTTTCAAAGAGTCGGACACAATTAAGTGACTGAACTGAAGTGAACTGATTGAACAATCATCAACATGATGCTACAACCCATCAAAAAAACATACTTCACGTCCAAAGACAAAGAAGAGGCTGCACCAAGTCAGTAAGAAGGGCACAATCACTGTAAAATCAAGTCTCATAGTAACCTGGTTGGCAACTCATGAACTGAAGAACAATAATCCCAAAAATATTATTTTACTGTTGTGATGGTTCTGAGCCCATGTCAGGTTTTCCCAAGAAATCTGGTATTCCCAGGGAATCTTTCCTTGAATACCAGCAGGATTTGATTGTAGGACTTCCTCAGGACTGGGGAAACAGAGATTTCACTCTTGGAGGGCAAAAATAAAATACTGTGTGCTCCAGGACCAAGGGAAAAGGAGCAATGACCTCATAATAAATGAAACCAAGTCTACCTGCTTGTGTTGGAGGGTCTCCTGAGAAGATGTGGGTCTGCAGTGGATTGCCTTGGGGATGGAGACACTGATAGCAGCAGTCCTTTGGTTTCCCCCTGCCCCCATCAGGAGTCCTGCAGAAGCCTCTCAGCCTCATCCTCCAGAGGACAGACAGAGGAATCAAGAGGAACTATAATCCTGTAGCATCCAAAAGGAAAACCATAATCACAGAAAGTTAATCAAAATGAAAGGGCAGAGGATTATCTCCAAAATGAAGGAACAAGACAAAATCCCAGAAAACCAACTAAATGAAATAAAGATAAGCAACTTTCCAGAAAAAGAATGCAGAATAATGACAATGAAGATGATCCAGGATCTCAGAAAAAGAATGAAGAAGATACAAAAAAATGCCTACAAAAACTAGGAAGACCTAGAAAAACTAAAGAACAAACAACAGAGATGAACAATTCACTAGAAAGAATCAATAGCAGTAAAAAAAAAAAAAAAAACTGAAGCAGAAGAACAGATAAATAGCCTGGAAGACAATGGTGGAAATCACTGTCACAAAATAGAATATAGAAAAAAGAATGAAGAAAAAAAAATTAAGACAGCTTTAGAGACCTCAGGGACAAGATTAAACACACCAACAGTCACATTATGGGGGTCCAAGAAGGAGGAGAGAGAAAGGACCGGAGAAAATATCTGAAGAGATAATAGCTGGACAATTCCCTAATATGTTTTGGTTGTTCAGTTGTTAAGTTGTCTCTTACTGTTTGTGACCCCATCGACTGCAACTCATCAGGCTTCCCTGTCCTTAACCATCTCCCACAGCTTGCTCAAACTTATGTCCATTGAGTCAGTGTCGCCAACTAACCATCTCACCCTCTGCTGTCCCCTTCTCCTCCTGACTTCTATATTTCAAAGCATCAGGCTCTTCTCCAATGAGTTGGCTCTTCACCATCAGGTAGCCAAAGCACTGGAGCTTCAGCTTCAGCATCAGTTCTTCCAATAAATATTCAGGGTTGACTTCCTGAATATTTAGGATTGACTAGTTTGAACTCCTTGGGAAAGGAAATAGTCAATCAAGACCAGGAACTACAGAGAGTCCAGTCAGGATAAACCCAAGGAGGAACACACCAAAACAAATAATAACCAAAATGATAAAAATTAAAGACAAAGATAAAATATTAAAAACAAAGAGGGAAAAAAGACAACATACAAGGGGACTCCCATAAGGTTATCAGCTACTTTTACAACTGAAACTCTATAAGCCAGAAAACAAGGGTACAAAATATTTAAAATTATGAAATAAAAAACCTTACAACCAATAATACTCTATGCAGTGAGACTCTCATTCATATTTGATGGAGAAATCAAAAGCTTTATAGATAAGCAAAGGTTAAGAGAATTCAGCAGCACTAAGCCAGCTTTACAAGAATGCTAAAGAAACTTCTCTAGGTAGGAAACACAAGAAAAGGAAAAGACCTACAAAAAATAAACCCACAACTAAGAAAATGTTCATAGTATTACATATATTGGAAATTGGATTAAATGCAACAACCAAAAGACATAGACTGATTGGATCTATATGACTCATATATGCTGTCTACAAGACCCATATTTACTGTCTACAAGAGACCCTGGGACTTCCCCAGTAAGAATCTGCCTGCCATGCAGAAGACCCCAGTTCAATTCCTAGGTCAGGAAGATCTGATGGAGAAGGGATAGGCTATCCATTCTGGTATTCTGGCCTGGAGAATTCCATGCACTGTATAGTCATGGGTTAGGAAAGAGTTGGACATGACTGAGTGACTTTAACTTTGACAAGAGACCTGCCACAGACCGAGGGACACTTACAGACAGAAGGTAAGGAGATGAGAGAAAATATTCCTTACAAATTGAAATCAAAAAAGAAACCTGGAGTAGCAACACTTATATCAGACAAAATAGACTTTAAGACTGTTACAAGAGACAAAGAACAAAGCTACATAATGATCAAAATTCAATCCAGAAAAAAATATGACAATTAAAATATATACACATCCAACATAGCAGCAACACAATATGTAAGACAAATATGAACAATTATAAAAGGAAAAAAATCAATAGTGACACAGTAATAGTGGGGAACCTTAAATCTAATTCTCATCAGTTAACAATCATCAAGGCAGAAAGTTAATATGGAAACACAGGCATTAAATAACACTTTAGAACAATTACATTTAATTGATATTTACAGAACATTCCATCTAAAAATAGCAGATTACATTTTTTTCTCAACTGCACATGGAACATTCTCCAGAATTGATCACATGCTGGGCCACAATGTGAGTCTTAGTGAATTTAAGAAAATTGAAATTCTATCAAGCATCTTCTGTGGTCAAAAAGCTATGAGATTAGAAATAAACTACCTAAAACAGAAACTATAAAGAACAGAAAACTATAGTGGTGAAACAATATGCTACTAAACAACCTATAAATCATTGAAGAAATCAAAGTGAAACTCAAAAAATACATGGAGACAGATGGAAACACAAGCATGACAGTATAAAATCTGTGGGATGCAACAAAAGCAATTCTAAGAGGGAAGTTTTCAGCAACATAATCTTACCTCAAGAAAAGAGAAAAATCTCAAATCAACAACCTAAGCTTACATTTAAACAACTAGAGGAAGAAGAACAAACAAATCACAAATATACTAGAAGGAAAGAAATCACAGACAAGATCAATGAGGCTAAAAGCTGGTTCAATGGAAGATAAACAATATAGGTTAAATGTTAACTAGTCTCATAAAAAAAAAAAAGGTAGGAGAGTAAAATCAATGAATCAGAAATGAAAAAGAAGTTATAATTGACTCTACAGAAATACAAAGGATCATGAGTACTATGAGCAACTGTATACGAATACAATGAAAAACCTGGAAGAAATGGATAAGCTTTTAGAAAGGTACAACCTCCTAAGACTGAATCAGTGAAAAATAGAAAATAAGAGCACAACAATCACAAGTACTGAAATTAAAACTGTGATTTAAAAACTCCAACAAACAAAAGTCCAGGAACTGATGGTTTCACAGAGAATTCTATCAACATTGAGATAGCACTTAACCGGTGGCTCAGAGGGTAAAGAATCTGTCTACAATGAGGGAGACCTGGGTTCAATCCCTGGGTGGGGAAGATCTCCTGGAGAAGGAAATGGCAACCCATTTCTGTATTCTTACCTGGAAAATCCCATGGATGGAGGAGCCCAGTAGGTTACAGTCCATGGGTAGCAAAGAGTCAGACACAACTGAGCTTTCACTTTCACTTTAATACCCATATTCCTGAAACTGTTCCAAAAAATCACAGAAAGGAAGAAAAAAATTTCCAAACTCATTATATGAAGCTACCATTACCCTGACACGAAGACCAGACAAAGATATCACAATAATAATAATAATAATGAATATAGATGCAAAAATTCTCAACAAAATACTAGCAATTCACTATGGCTCAAATCATGAACTCCTTATTGCCAAATTCAGACTTAAATTGAACAAAGCAGGGAAAACCACTATACCATGCAGGTATGACCTAAATCAAATCCTTTACGATTATACAGTGTAAGTGGGAAATAGATTTAAGGGACTAGATATGATGGACCGGGTGCCTGATGAACCATGGACAAAGATTCCTGACGTGTACAGGAGAGAGGGAGCAAGACCATCCCCAAGAAAAAGAAATGAAAAAAGCAAAATAGCTTTCTGAGGATGCCTTACAGATAGCTGTGAAAAGAAGAGAAGTGGAAAAGAGAGGAGAAAAAGAAAGATATACCCATTTGAATGCAGAGTTTCAGCGAATAGCAAGGAGAGATAAGAAAGCTTTCCTCAATGATCAGTGCAAAGAAATAGAGGAAAATAATAGAACAGGAAAGACTGGAGATCTCTTCAAGAAAATTAGAAATACCAAGGGAACATTTCATACAAAGATGGGCTCAATAAAAGACAGAAATAGTATGGACCTAATAGAAGCAGAAGATATTAAGAAGAAGTGGCAAGAATACACAGAACTGTACAAAAAGATCTTCACAATTCAGATGATCACAATGGTGTGATCACTCACCTAGAGCCAGACATCCTGGAATGTGAACTCAAGTGGGCTTTAGGAAGCATCATATGAACAAAGCTAGTGGAGGTGATGGAATTCCAGTTGAGCTGTTTCAAATCCTGAAAGATGATGCTGTGAAAGCACTGCACTCAATATGTCAGCAAATTTGGAAAATTAAGCAATGGCCACAGGACTGGAAAAGGTCAGTTTTCATTCCAATCCCAAAGAAAGGCAATGCCAAAAAATGCTCAAACTACTGCACAATTGCACTCATCTCATATGTTAGTAAAGTAATGCTCAAAATTCTCCAAGTCCGGCTTCAGAAATACATGAACCATGAATTTCCAAATGTTCAAGCTGGATTTAGAAAAGGCAGAGGAACCAGATATCAAATTGCCAACATCCAGTGGATCATGGAAAAAGCAAGAGAATTCCAGAAAAACATCTATTTCTGCTTTATTGAGTATGCCAAAGCCTTTGACTGGGGGGATCACAATAAACTGTGGAAAGTTCTGAAAGAAATGGGAATACCAGACCACCTGACCTCCCTCTTGAGAGACCTATATGTAGGTCAGGAAGAACAGTTAGAACTGGACATGGAACAACAGATTGGTTCCAAATAGGAACAGAAGTATGTCAAGGCTGTATATTGTCCTCCTGTTTATTTAACTTCTATGCAGAGTACATCATGAGAAACGCTGGGCTGGAAGAAGCACAAGCTGAAATCAAGAGTGCCAGGAGAAATATCAATAACCTCAGATATGCAGATGACACCACCCTTATGGAAGAAATTGAAGAAGAACAAAAGAGCCTTTTGATGAAAGTGAAAGTAGAGAGTGAAAAAGTTGGCTTAAATCCCAGCATTCAGAAAACTAAGATCATGGTATCTGGCCCCATCACTTCATGGCAACTAGATGGAGAAACAGTGGAAACACTGTCAGACTTTATTTTTCTGGACTCCAAAATCACTGCAGATGGTGGTTGCAGCCATGAAACTAAAAGACACTTGCTCCTTGGAAAGAAAGTTATGACCAACCTAGATAGCATATTGAAAAGCAGAGACATTACTTTGCCAACAAAGTCCGTCTAGTCAAGGCTATGGTTTTTCTGGTGGTCTTGTATGGATGTGAGAGTTGGACTGTGAAGAAAGCTGAGCACCGAAGAATTGATGCTTTTGAACTGCGGTGTTGGAGAAGACTCTTGAAAGTCCCTTGGACTGCAAGGAGATCCAACCAGTCCATCCTAAAGAAGATCAGTTCTGGGTGTTTACTGGAAGAACTGATGTTGAAGCTGAAACTCCACTACTTTGGCCACCTGATGTGAAGAGTTGACTCATTGGAAAAGACTCTGATGCTGGGAGGGATTGGGAGCAGGAGGACAGAGGATGAGATGGCTGGATGGCATACTGACATGATGGACGTGAGTTTGAGTGAACTCCGGGAGTTGGTGATGGACAGGGAGGCCTGGTGTGCTGTGAATCATGGGGTCGCAAAGAGTCGGACACAACTGAGCGACTGAACTGAACTGAACCCTTTAGAATTTCTTTGCCTACTTGATCCTTTGTATGAACTGAGTTTTCCAGGATCAGTTAAATACATTATTCTGTAAAATTTTATAGATGTGTAAAACACAAATTGTGTATCACTGGACATTAGTAATATTAAAATAATGCATTACAACAGAGATTAAAGTCAAGTCGTATTAATAGAACAAGTATTGATGCTCCAGTTTGAATTGAATTTGACTGAATTGAAGGTTATTATAATATAAATGGAATATTCATTGCAATTTAAATGTAAATGAAGTTAAAAGGGATGAACAGAGAAGAAAATTTGACATGCAAATACCACAGTGAGGTTACATACTACATTTTTGTTGATCATGTACTCTGTAATATTTTAAGTATTCCAGTTTCACAATATCAAGGGATAAAATATTTATATACATATCCACAGAGAGAATATGAAATAATTCCATTCAAACTAAATTCCATGACAACTAAAGCTAGGTTCTAATACTATAAAGAATGCTTGTGATTTGTGTATTTGTGAAAGCTTCCATTCTGAGGATTTTAAGTAGTATCACTTTAACTGACAATTCAAAAGATGTTTAAAACCATTCTTGAACTAAAAATTTAGGGATACCCTCTTCATGTTTGTAAATCATCATTTCTTCCTAAATTCTGTAGAAACCGTTTGTATTTCCTTAAGTTAATTCATATCTCATATCTGCCTATATATATATATCTGTGTTTGCAATAATTTTATTATAATTATATTAATTTATTTAAAGTATGACTGATAGGTCTCTGAATCTATGAAATTTTCTCAGTCAATTCAAGATGAAAAAATCTAAAGAATTAGTAGTGAAGTCAATAAAATATCTACAAGGACACTATCAGAAATTCTATAAATGAGAATCTTAAATTCTGGACTCTTCTTCTAGGAAACAAAGGCTTTTTGACTGTCTCATTTCAAGGACGTCCCTGCAAAGATCTCATTTATTTTTTTTCCCACATTAGATGTCTCAAATTGGGTAAATATTATCTCTATATACAAATGATTGATACCTTTTGTTATCACCTACCAGCTAAGTGCTTATAACTTCCCTAAACTTAAACATTAAGCTTTGGCTTGCCCCCTAGTTTGAGCAAGTACTACAGCACTAGGTGTAGAAAGTATCTTCTTACCAACTCAATGTGAGAATCAGCCAACTACACAGAGAAACATTTCTAGAATGTGGCTTCTGATTCACCACTTGCACATCTGGTCTACTTGCCCTGTTCTCACAAAATCCCTGTATGCCTTAATTATACATACATCAATTCAGTTAAGTTCAGTTGCTCAGTCTTGTCTGAATCTTTGTGACCCCATGGGCTGTAGCACGCCAGGCTTCCCTGTCCATCACCAACTCCTGGAGCTTAGTCAAACTCATGTCCATCAAGTTGGTGGTCCCATCCCAACCATCTCATTCTCTGCCATCCCCTTCTCCTCCTGCCTTCAATCTTTCCCAGCATCAGGGTCTTCTCCAGTGAGTCAGTTCTTCCTATCAGGTGGCCAAAATATTGGAGCTTCAGCATCAGTCCTTCCAATGAATATTCAGGACTGATTTCCTTTAGCGATTGACTGTTTTGATCTCCTTGCAGTCCAAGGGACTCTCGAGAGTCTTCTCCAACAACCACTATTCAAAAGCATCAATTATTCAGTACTCAGCCATCTTTATGGTCCAACTCTTAAACATCCATGCATGACTACTGGAAAAACCATAGTTTTGACTAGACAGACCTTTGTCAGCAAGCTAATGTCTCTGCTTTTTTGATATGCTGTCTGGCTGTTCACAGCTTTTCTTCTAAGGAGCAAGTGTCTTTTAATTTCATGGCTGCAGTCACCGTCTGCAGTGATTTTTGAGCCCAAGAAAATAAATTTTGTCATTGTTTCCATTTTTTCCCCATCTATCTGCCATGAAGTGATGGGACAGGATGCCATGATTTTCATTTTGTGAATGTTGAGTTTTAAGTCAGCTTTTTCACTCTCCTCTTTCACTTTCATCAATAGGTTCTTCAGTTCCAAGTCTCTTTCTGCCATAAGGGTGGTGTCATCTGCATATGTGAGGTTATTGATATTTCCCCCAACAATCTTGATTCCAGCTTGTGCCTCATCTAGGCCATCATTTCACATGATGTATTTTGCATGTAAGTTAATAAACAAGGTGACAATATACAGCCTCAATGTATTCTTTTCCTAATTTTGAACCAGACCATTGTCCATGTCCAGTTCTTACTGTTGCTTCTTGACCTGCATACAGGTTTCTCAGGAGGCAAGTAAGATGGTCTGGTATTCTCATCTCTTGAAGAATTTTCCAAGTTTGTTGTGATCCACAAAGGATATAGCAGTCAATGAAGCAGAAGTAGATGTTTTTCTTAAATTCCATAGCTTTTGATATGATGTAATGAATATTGGCAATTTGATCGCTTATTCCTCTGCCTTTTCTAAATTCATCTTGAACATCTGGAAGTTCTCGATTCAGATACTGTTGAAGTCTAGCTTGAAGGATTTTGACCATTACCTTGCTAGCATAGGAAATTAGTACAATTTTACAGTAATGTGAACATTTTTTGGCTTTGCCTTTTTTGGGGATTGAAATGAAAACTAAAATTTTCTAGTCCTGTGCCATTGCTGAGTTTTCTAAATTTGCTGACATATTGAGTGCCCAATAAAAGTGCATAAAAGTGCATCATCTTTTAGAATTGGAGTAACTCAGCTGGAATTCCATCACTTCCACTAGCTTTGTTCATCATTATGCTTCCTAAGACCCACTTGATTTCACACTCCATAATGTTGGCTCTAGGTGAGTGACCACACCATCATGGTTATCCAGGTAATTAAGATATTTTTTGTATAGATCTTCAGTGTATTCTTGCAACCTCTTCTTGATCTCTTCTGCTTCTGTTAGTTCCTTGTCATTTCTGTCCTTTATTTTGCCCATTTTTGCATGAAATATTCCCTTAGTATTTCCAATTTTCTCAAAGAGATCCCTAATCTTTCCCACGTTATTTTTTCCTCCCCTTCTTTGCATTATTCACTTAAGAAGGCTTTCTTATCTCTCCTTGCTATTCTCTGGAACTCTGCATTCAGTTGAGTTTATCTTTTCCTTTGCCTTTCACTTTTCTTTTTTTCTCAACTATCTGTAAAGCCTCCTCAGGAAACCACTTTGCTTTTTTGCTGCTCTTTTTCTTGTGGATGGTTTTGGTCACCACCTCCTGTACAATGTTACAAACCTCTTTCCATAGCTCTTCTGACACTCTATCAGGTCTAATCTCTTGAATCTATTCTTCACTATATAATCATGAGGGATTTGATTTTGGTCATACCTGAATGGTCTCATGGATTGCCCCTACCTTTTTCAATTTAAGTCTGAATTTTGCAATAAGCATCTAGTGATCTGAGAAACAGCTAGCTCCAGGTCTTGTTTTTGTTGAGTGTATAAAGCTTCTCCATCTTTGACTGCAAGGAACATAATCAACCTGATTTTGGTATTGACCATCTGGTGATGTCCATGTGCAGAGTTGTATCTTGTGTCGTTGGAAGAGGGTATTTGCTATGAGCAGTGTGTTCTCTTGGAAAAACTCTGTTAGCCTTTGCCCTGCTTCATTTTGTACTCTAAGGATGAACTTGCCTGTTATTTCAGGTATCTCTTGACTTCCTACTTTTGCATTCCAGTTTCCTATGATGAGAAGGACATCATTGTGTGTGTGTGTGTGTGTGTGTGTGTGTTAGTCTAGAAAGTCTTGTAGTTCTTCATAGACCCGTTCAATTTCAGCTCCTCAGCATTATTGTTTGGAGCATAGACTTGGATTATTGTGATGTTGAATGGTTTGCTTTGGAATCAAAACATGATCATTCTGTTGTTTTTGAGATTGCAACCAATTACTACATGTAAGACTCTTGTTGACTATGAGGGCTAATCCATTTATTCTAAGTGATTCTTGCCCCCTCTAGTAGTTATAATGATCATCTGAATTAAATTCACCCATTCCCATCTATTTCAGTTCACTTATTTCTAAGATATTGATGTTCACTCTTGCCATTTCTGTTTGATGATATCCAATTAACCTTGATTCATAAACCTAACATTCCAGATTCCTATGCATTATTGTTATTTACAGCATCAGTCTTTACTTTCATCACCAGACACATCCATAGCTGAGGGTAATTTCTGCTTTGTCCCAGCTTCTTCATTCTTTGTGGAGTTACTTCTCTGTTTTTCCTGAGTAGCATATTGGATGCCTAGGGGACTCATATTCTGGTGTTTGTTTGTTTTTTATCTTGTCACACTGTTCATTGGGTTCTTGAGGCAAGAATATGGAGGTAGTTTGCCATTTCTTTCTTGACTGAACCACATTTTGACATAACTCTCCTCCATGACCTGTCCATCTTGAGTGGCCCTGCTAAGGGTATTGCTCAGTGCTTCATTGAATTACTCAGGCTGTGATCCATGTGACCATCTTGGTTAGCTTTCTGAAATTGCGGTTTTTCTTCTGGAGGCTGTGGGATTTATATCTTTCTTCTTTTCTAACATATCCATTCAATTCCATGAATGTATTCATCAGCACAGTTTCACTAAAACCACAAATTTGTAAGCTATGTTTTTATTTTCATTTAGCTAAAAATAGCTCCTAATTGCTCTTGAAATTTATTCTTTGACCTATTTGTTATTTAGAAATGTATTGTTTAATCCGTATATTTAAGATTCTCCAGTTTTGCTTCTGATTTCTGTCTTAAGTTCATTGTGAATCAAGGGCAGACGTATAATTTTTTAATTTAAACTTGTCATGTTTTATTGTCCAGAATGTCACGTATTCTGGTGAGCAGTCCAAGTGAGTTCAAGAAAAAGGTTTATTTTCCTGTGGTTGAATGAAGGAGTCTATAGATGTTGATTGTATCCAGTTGATGGGTGGTATTGAATTCAACTATATCCTTGTAGATTTTCTGCTTCCTGGATTTTTTCATTTCTGATAGTGTATTGATATCTCCAAATATAATAGTGGGTTGATAGAGTGCTGATATCTCCAAATATAATAGTGTTGATAATACAGTGTTGATATCTCCAAACTGTTGATATAATAGTGTTGATAATAGAGTGTTGATATCGCCAAAAAATAGTGAGTTCATCTACTTCTATTTGCAATTTTGCACCACATACTTTGACATTCTTTTGTTAGGAATTGTTATGTTTTCTTGGAGGACTGACTCCTTTGTCATTATATTGTGCCTTCTTTATTCCTCATAACTTTTCTTGCTTTGAAGTCTTCTCAATATGAAATTAACATAGCTACTCCTGATTTATTTTGATTAATGCTAGCATGGTATCTGTTCTGTCTTTCATTTACTTTTAATCTGTATTTGTCTTCAAATTTTTTTAACATTTATTTATTTATTTTTTAATTGAAGGATAATTGCTTTACAGAATTTTGCTGTTTTCTGTCAAACAGCAACATGAATCAGCCATAGGTATACATATGTCCCCTCCCTCCCATCTCCCTCCCCATCCTACCCCTCCAGGTTGATATAGAATTGATATGTATATTTAAGTTCCCTGAAACATAGAGTAAATTCCCGTTGGCTATCTACTTTACAAATGATAATATAAGCTTCTATGTTACTCTCTATATACATCTCACCTCTCCTCCCCTCTCCCTGTGTCCAAAAGTCTGTTCTCTGTCTCTCCATTGCTACCCTGCACATATATTCATCAGTACCATCTTTCTAGATTCTGCATATATACATTAGTAAATGATATTTATCTTTCTCTTTCTCAGTTACT
Source organism: Budorcas taxicolor (assembly GCF_023091745.1). Taxonomy (NCBI): domain Eukaryota; kingdom Metazoa; phylum Chordata; class Mammalia; order Artiodactyla; family Bovidae; genus Budorcas; species Budorcas taxicolor. The sequence goes on along the minus strand of NC_068926.1, from coordinate 37,660,947 downwards.
TCACTCTGTATAATAGGCTCTAAGTTCACCCACCTCATTAGAACTGATTCAAATTCATTCGTTTCATGGCTGAGTAATATTCTATTGTGTATATGTACAACAAATTCTTTATCTATTCATCTGTCCATAAACATCTAGGTTGCTTTCATGTTCTAACTATTACAAACAGTGCTCCAGTGAATATTGATGTTCATGTGTATTTTTTAATTTTGGTTTCCTCAGGGTATATGCCTAGGAGTGGGATTGCTGGGTCATATGGTGGTTTTATTCCTAGTTTTTTAAGGCATCTCCATACCATCTTCCATACTGGCTGTATCAATTTACATTCCCATCAACAGTGCAAGAAGGTTCCCTTTCTCCCCACACTCTCCATCATTTACTGTTTGAAGACTTTTCAATGATGGCCATTCTGACTGGTGTAAGTTGATGTCTCATTGTAGTTTTGATTTGTCTTTCTCTAATAATGAGCAATGTCGAGCATCTTCTCATGTGTTTGTTAGCCATTTGTATGTCTTCTTTGAAGAAATGTCTGTTTGGGCCTTTTTCTCACTTTTTGATTGGGTTGTTTGTTTTTCTGGTATTGAGTTGCATGAGCAATCATCAAGATATTATGGTACAATGGAACAAGATAGAAAGCCCAGAAATAAACCCACACACCTATAGGTACCTTATTTTTGACAACCAAGGCAAGAATATACAATGGGACAAAGACAGCATCTTCAAAACTTGGTGCTGGTAAAACTGGACAGCTACATATAAAAGAATGAAAATATGACACTTCCTAACACCATACACAAAGATAAACTCAAAATGGATTAAAGACCTAAATGTAAGATCAGACACCATAAAACTCTTAGAGGAAAACACGGCAGAACATTCAATGACATAAGTCAAAGCAATATCCTCTATGACCTACCTCCTAGAGTAATGGAAATAAAGACAAAAGTAAACAAGTGAGATCTATTTAAACTTAAAAACTTTTGCACAGCAAAGCAAAGCATAAGTAAAGTGAAAAGACAACCCACTGAATGGGAGAAAATGATAGCAAATGAAACAACTGACAGGATTAATTTCCAAACTATATAAGCAGCTCATGCAACTCAATGTCTTCATTTTTAAAGTGTGTGTGTGTTTTTTGTTTTTTGGTTTTTTTTCATAACAATATGTAGCTTGGTCTTTTCTTGTTGTTGTTGTTGTTATTGCTGCTGTTTTTTGTCATTATTATAAACTCTTTCTTTCAATGAGTACATTTAGGCCATTCATATTCAAAGCAGTGATTGATGTAGTTGGATTGCTATCAACCATATTTGTTACTATTTTGTATCTTTGTTCTTTATTCATATTTTTGTCTTTCATTCTCTCTTTTTGTCGCTTTAATTTTAATTAGGCATTTTGTATAATTTCATTTTCTCTTCTTTCTTAGCATATTAGCTATACTTTAAAAACATTTTTGGTTATAGCTCTGGAATTTGTAATATACATTTCCAGCTAATCCAAATTCACTTTTAAATAACACTATTCTACTTTATGGATAATATGAGTACCTTATAATAACAAAATTATTATACTTTCTCCTCCCCATTCCTTGTATCTTTGTTGTTACTTATTTCACTTATGAGTAAACATATATTTCATATATGGATACAGATATGCATATACATAAGTGTATATATATGTGTGTATACATATCTACTTATAAGATATGTACATAAGCAGAAACAAGTAATACATAGTTACTATTATAATTTTGAACAAAGTAATCTCTCAGATCGATTTAGGATAAGAAAAAGTTCATTAGCTTCAGTTATTCCATCTTTGGTTCTCTTCTCCTCTTTATATAGATTCAAGTTTCTGATTTATTTTCCTTCTCTCTAAAGAACATTAAAAAAAAAATCTTGCAAGTAAGATCTACTGGCAACAAATCTCAATTTTGATCATCGGAGAATGTCTATTTCTTCTTTACTTTTGAAGGACAGTTTTTCTGTGTAGAGAATTCTGAGTTGGTGGCACTTTTTTTCTGTAAATATTTGCCACTCTGCAATTCTCTTGCTGCATAGCTCCTGAGGAGAAGTCACATATGTCTTGCCTTTTCTCTTCAATACATAAGTGTCCCCCTCCCAACCCTCAGCTTCTTTCAGGAGTTTTCCCAGGAGTATGTACTGTTTAGTACTTGACGTTAATTTAGGGAAATTCCTGGTCACTATTATTTCAATTTATTTTCCTGTTTTATCCTCTTCCTTTTCCTAGTACTCCCTTTCTATGTATGCTACATGGTTTACAATTGTCCATTGGTTCCTGGGTATTCTGCTCTGCTTTTTCTGTCTTTGTTCTTTTCAGCAGTTTCTACTGATATCTCCCCAAGCTTAGAAATTCCTTTTGCAGCCACTCCTAATCTACTAGCTATTCCATCAAAATCAATCTTCATTTTTGTTACAGTGCTTTGTTTTGTTTTCCCTAGCATTTCTTTTTTGTGCTTTAGTAGGATCTCAATCTTTCTGCTTACATGGTTTATTTTTTCTTGTATGTTTTATACTTTATTAATTAAAATCCTTGCATATTAAGCATAATTATTTAAAATTTTGGTCTAATAATTCCAACATTTCTGCCATATCTGGTTCTTGGGCATGCTCTGCCTCTTCAAATTGTTTTATATTTTACCAGTTATATTCCTTAGACTTTTTTCTTTATAGTTGGTAATTATATACTGAGGAAAACCAGCTACTACAATTAGGCCTTTAATAATGTGATGGTAGGTCATGGAAGGCGGTGAAATGGTTCTATGTCAGGTGTCCCCAACTTCCGAGCCACAGACCAGTAGTTGTCCATGGTTGCACATCAGAAGATGAGTGTCTGGCAATGAAACAAAGCTTCATCTGTACAAACAACCCCTCCCCTTGCTCACATTACCACTTGAATTCCACCTCCTGTTAGATCAGTGGTGCATTAGATTCACATAGGAGCATAAACCCTACTGTGAACTGCATATGTGAGGATCTAGGTTGGGTGCTCCTTATGAGAATTGAATGCCTGATGGTCTGATTCTACATTATGGTGAGTTGTATAAGTTCTCATTATATATCAGAATGTAATAGTGCACAATAAATGTAATGTGCTTGAATCATCCTGAAACCACCCCTCTCTTCCCACCCCAACTCTGAGGAAAATTTGTCTTCCATGGAGCAGGTCTCCGGTGCCAAAATAGTTGGAGACCACTGTTCTATCGTCCTGTAATTATCCTGTAATCTGCCTCTAGACTGAATTTCTTGAGTGCCTCTCAGTCTCCCTGACTCCCACTCTCTTCGATGGAACTGAGTGGGCCAGTGTTGTGTACTGTCCTTCTTCCAGGAAGTTATGCTCTGATAATATTCCCAGTATATTAGACTCTGGTTAATGATTTTGTCCTGAGAGCAGGACTTTTTAAGAAAAACTGAATGCTCTGACATATTTCACACTGTTTCCTTTTCCCTACCCCCTGCGGAAAGTACGTCCAAAATTTACTGTGAGAATTGGTCTGACATTTTGAGGTAAACTCACAAAAATATGGGTCCCTCTATCACTTGGTCTCCCTGGAGGTTTTAACTCTTATTGTCCTCTCTGAATCTCCACCAATTTGTAAATTCCAGTTCAATTTATCCTATCCCAGCAGGGATTTCTCAGAGGTTTTCACTTGTGAGCTCTGCTTTGATGATACAAAATTCCCCATCTGTCCTTCCAATTTTGGGAATAGTAGTTTGCCCTGTTCCTCACCTCCATTACAGCCCCAAGAAGTATTATTGATTTTTCAGTCTATTCAACTTTATACTTCTTGCTAAACTAGAGTGGCAACTTTCAAGCATCTTACATGTGGAACTGAAAGGCAGAAGTTCCTATTTAGTTTTTGAAAATTATTTTTCCTATATATTAATACAATAAAACCATGTTCCCAGAAATTAATATTTATAATTTATTATTAATTGTTCTATAAGTGGTTCACAAAAATTTGAGAAATGATGCATTCTATAACCTTATCTAAGTTGTGTATAAGAGATGTTATCTACAGTAGAAACACCTGCTTGAATTTCACTACCTTAAACACAGAAGGATGTTGACCTTAACTATAATTGCATCTTTTCAACTGTTTTTAAATAGTTGAGAATTTCTGCTTCTGAATTTTTCTAAGAAAATACGCATAATCATCACATGGATATTTGAAAGTTTTGTCAAGACTATGGCTGCTGGGCTCTAGGTGTTATCAACACTTAGGTTATTTATCTCCAGTTAACTCCCTGCCATGCTTTCTCCACTCTCCTTTTCTCTCTTAATATTAGTCACAAACTACTCCAGGAAAATAACCTTGGATTTTACTTTAATTTTACTTTAATTGAGCATCTAATCTCCTATTCACAATGTTAGTATAGCAAGCTTTTTTTTACTTCTTTTTATCACAAGTATAAGTGAAACGGTCATGTCTGTTTCTCCAGACCAGAATACTGGAGTGGGTAGCTGGTCCCTTCTCCAGGGGATATTTCCAACCCAGGGGTTGAACCCAGGTCCTCCACATTGCAGTGAATTATTTACCAGCTTAGCCACAGGGCTCTCTCTGAATCTCTAGCAATTTGTCAATTCCTTTGGATCTAATTCCTTAAAATTAATCTTTTGCTCATTTTTAAGATTCCTCAGGCAAGAATACTAGAGTGGGTTGCCATGCCCTTCTCCCCAGGATCTTTCCAACCCAGGGATAGGATGCAGGTCTCCTACATTGCTGGTGGATCCTTACCAACTGAGCCGCTAGGGAAGCCCTTTCAATTTCACTGCCGATTACTTTTCCTGAATTTTAGAGCAGTCCCTAGAAGCATCTCCAGTGAAATTCACTCAGTCATGTCCAACTCTTTGAGATCCCCATGAACCATATAGTTCATGGAATTCTCCAGGCCAGAATACTGGAGTGGGTAGCTGTTCCTTTCTCCAGGGGATCTTCCCAACCGAGGGATCGAATCCAGGTCTCCTGCATTGCAGATGGATTATTTATCTCTATTTTAATTTAATTTTATTCAAGTTGAAGTACATGATTCAATTATTATTCTTAGAGGGCTATTTTCATTGTAATACAGGATATTCAAATCTTTCAAAACTACCATATTGTTTACTGTAAAATATTATATCTTCTAATTTCATATTAAGCACCAATTTTTTATGTTTGTATTTATCTCACTGGTGCATTTTTTATGTCTCCAGAAAAAAGTAAATAAATAAAATTTTAAAAAAACCAAAACCAACAACAAGAAAAACCCCTTAAATTTGTCCATAAAATCCTTCCGCTGTTTCTGGATATAATTCTTTCTTTTTATATCATTTTATTGTGTTTAAATTATTCTTAATTTACTGTGATTTCACATATGATATTAAATCAATAAATTTCAACTACACCAAGAATTTAAATACAAAATGAAAATTTTAAAATCTCTTCCAAATGAGAATATCTTTAAATGATTTGGAACCTAGGGAAGAATTTCTTAGACTTACTGCACAAATTAGAAAAATAAATACTGATACAACTGACTGCATTGAAGTCAAGCATCTTTTTGTTAATAAAAAATAAGAAAGTAAACACATGCTGAAGAAAATATTTGGCTCACATACAATTAAAAATTTTAATATTCAGATTATATTGTATTCCTATCTATTATTAAAATACATACACATCTGCACACAAGCATCACAAGAAAATATTAAAGTAATACTCCAATATTTCACAGTAGAAAAAATAGCTAGATAATAAAGATGATTTTTTCAACTTAATTTTTAATGTTGGTAATACTAATTAAATACCATTGAATATAATAGAATTTCATTGCTACAAAATTGAAAAACAAAACAATATGCATAAAATAATTGAAAAAAATTGAAAAAGTAAAGTTGTTAATAATGAATAAAGCAATGGATAGTGTAGGAAAAGTATAAATTAATAAAATAATTTTGAAAACAATTGGAATTTCAGGGTAAAGTTTCACATCTGTGCTAGTAGATATGTACAGAAATGTACATTTCAGCATTATTTCCAAGACAAACACTACAAAGAACCAAAAATTCTATTAGCATTGAATGAATAAATGAGATTTTGTAGCTTTGTAAGACAAAATACTTTTAAGAGTGAAAATTAATAAATATCCTTTATATTGGCCAACATATATATGAACCCTAAAAAGATAGTTAATGAAAAAAAATCTAGTCACAGAAGTCACAAAAGCATTATTACATGGAAATAAAGTTCAATGATGAAACATTTCTTAGAAAGTAAAGATACATGCATATGCCATAAGAGTATGAGATGATATAAGACAACTCATAATAAAATTCTGGATAGTGACTTTCTTGGGCAGGAGGAAAATAGAGAATCTTTTAAAAGAGAATCTTTTAAAACAGAATGAATATATGAAATTTGATTTCAATGGTAATATTATATGTATTATATTTGGTGATGAATAAAATTATCATTTCATTATTAAAACTTAAAATATTACAGGAATTGTTTTTTGCTTGCATTTTAACATATATACACAAAAAAGGATGAGGAAGAAAGAGGAGGAAATGAAGCCAGTTGAGTTGGGTTCAAGTTCTGCCTTTGACACATGTGCTGTTAGCTCTGGGCAAGTTATTGAACTCTCCTGTGTATCACTTCTTATGTGTAAAAAGGGTTATAACAACTGCTTTTCTCACAGTTTTCGTAAAGATTAAATAAATTAAAATACATAAATAAAACAATTTGGAATAGAATCTAGCAGGCAGTATATACCAAACAAAAGTCAGTTTTCACATTTAATTCTGGAGGAACAAAACCTCAACTGTAAATTTTTTATCACTTATGTGGAGAAACAGTAACTTGAACATAACAGGAAAATAAAATAAATAGTTACTGATTAAAAAAAAATACTGAAGTATAATTGTTTTATAATGTTTTCTTAGTTTCAGCTGTACAGCAAGGTGAGCTTACTCAAACTCATGTCCATTGAGTCAGTGGTGCCATCCAACCATCTCATCCTCTGTCGTCCCCTTTTCCTACAGCCTCCGATCTTTCCCAGCTTCACGGTCTTTTCAAAACAGTCAGCTCTTTGCATCAGTTGGCCAAAGTATTGGAATGTCAGCTTCAACATCAGTCCTTCCAATGAATATTCAGAACTGATTTCCTTTAGGATGGACTGGTTGGATCTCCTTGCAGTCCAAGGGACTCTCAGGAGTCTTCTCCAACACCACAGTTCAAAAACATCAGTTCTTCAGCGCTCAACTCTCTTTATAGTCCAACTCTCATAGAAATGGAAATAGCAACCCACTCTAGTGTTCTTGCCTGAAGCATCCCAGGAATGGTGGAGTCTGGTGGGCTGCTGTCTATGGGGTCTCACAGAATCAGACATGACTGAAGTGACTTAGCAGCAGCAGCAGCAGCACACCCATATATGACTACTGGAAAAACCATAGCCTTGACTAGACGGACCTTTGTTGGCAAAGTAATGTCTCTGCTTTTGAGAATGCTGTCTAGTTTGCTCATGGCTTTTCCTCCAAGGAGTAAGTGTCTTTTAATTTCATGGCTGCAGTCACCATCTGCAGTGATTTTGGAACCCCTCCCCCCAAAATAAAGTCTGTCACTGTTTCCAGTTTCCTCATCTATTTGCCATGAAATCCTACTCTAGGAGATCTTCCCAACCCAGGAATTGAAGCCCCATCTTTTGTGTCTCCTTGATTGGCAGGTGAACTTTTCACTATGCCACCTGGAGTAGCTCCCCACCAACCCATGGGGTAGCCATAATATCATGCCATGATCTCATTTTTCTGAACGTTGAGCTTTAAGCCAACTTTTTCACTCTCCTCTTTCACTTTCATCAACAGACTCTAGTTTTTCTTCACTTTCTGCCATAAGGGTGGTGTCATCTGCATATCTGAGGTTATTGATATTTCTCCTGGCAATCTTGATTCCAGCTTGTGCTTCATCCAGCCCAGCATTTCTCATGAGGTACTCTGCATATAAGTTAAATAAGCAGAGTGACAATATACAGCCTTGAAATACTCCTTTTCTTATTTGGAACCAGCCTGTTCTTCCATGTCCAGTTCTAACTGCTGCTTCCTCATTAGTTATCTATATTATACATATTATCAATAGTGTATGTGTTAATCGATCAGTCATGTCTGACTCTTTGCAACCCCATGCACTGTAGCCCTCCAGGCTCCTCTGTCTAAGGAATTCTCTAGGCAAGAATACTGGAGTGGGTTACCATTTCCTTTTCCAGGGGATCTTCCTGAGCCAAGGATTGAACCCATGTCTCCTGCATTGTGGGTGGATGCTTTACTATCTGAACTAGTATGGAAGCCCCATCAAAAAAATATATATGTCAATATAGGGCTTCCCAGGTGGCATAGTGAAAAGTTCACCTGCCAATCCGGGAGATACAAAAGATGGGGCTTCAGTTCCTGGGTTGGGAAGATCTAGAGTAGGATTTCATGGAGAGAGGAGCCTGGAGGGGTTGGTGGGGGATGACAGTCCATAGGGTCACAAATACTTGGACATGACTGAGTGACTGAGCACACACAAGTGTCAATGCCAGTCTCCAAATTCTTCTTAACCCCCAGTTATCAATTTTTTTTTCAATTTTTAAAACACTATTTAGTACAAAAAAATAATCTTTACACACACCCACATGCCAGTGCTCTGGCTCCTGTCAAACTCTCCAAACTCTTCAAAATAAGGACATGGCCTCCTGTTAGTTTTTGACACACAGCTCCTCTGCCTTTCCATGTGCTGTTTCATCTGCATAGAATTCTCTTCATTTAGCTGTTTACATCTTTGGTTCACCCTCACAGATTACTTCTAGACAGCGTCCCTTCCTGAGGTAGATGGCACAACATCCCTAACCAAAAGTCAATCTGTGTGACTTTGAGTTATCATAGGATTATTCAGTTATTTGATGATTGACAGAAATTCACAGGATTACTTGCTTGGTGTCTCTTTCCTCCCAACACACAGTTATCTAAGTTTTACAGAGGCAGGAGCTCTTCCAGCTTATTAACTACTATGCCCTCAACACCAAGAAATTCATCTAGTACAGAGTTGTCACTCCATATATATTCATGAAATAAATGGATGAATGTATGACAGAACAAGGTAATAATTTAATATAGCCTGCTCCTGAGTATTGTTAGGTATTTAGCTAATGCTTTATAGTTCAGTTCCATATATTGCTTGATTGTTTTTCTTTGTTACATAACATGCAAGTATGGTATTTTGTTTTCAATTTTCAAAGACTTTTTATTTGACAAAATATGCTGCCAAATACAGCAGTGATCATGTTAGCAGAATGCTTCTGTAGAATAGAAGCCTCATCAGTCTGCTTTCATAAAGCATCAAAGTATTGATTTCAGGTAAAATGTGTGATAATTGTTCTCTATCATTCATGAAGAGTCATTCAGACAGATAAGAATAATTGGCCCAATACAGTTTGAGGAGTGGCACACTACCTCAATTATAATACTGTTTACAGAGGGACATTGCTTAATATAACAATACTAAAACGTTTTGCAAAACCTAGAGAAGCCAGGAGATAGTGAAGAACAAAGGAGCCTGGCATGCTGCAGTCCATGGAGTCACAAAGAGTCAGACACAACTTACAGACTGAACAGCAACAGATATTAAGCCAGGAAAAGGAAATTCATAAAATAAATCTTCTGAGATACAGTTATTAAACACAAAATGTACATTTCTAAAATAATTTTAGTGAAAGTGAAGTCGCTCAGTTGTGTCCGATTCTTTGTGACCCCATGGACTATAACCTACCAGGCTCCTCCATCCATGGAATTTTCCAGGCAAGAGTACTGGAGTGGGTTGCCATTTCCTTCTCCAGGGGATCTACCTGACCCAGGGATCAAACCCGGGTCTCCCACACTGCAGGCAGACCATTTACCATCTGAGCCACCATGGAAGACAAAAATAATTTTATCTGATGATCTATTTTTAACACTGCTAGTGATTTTGAAATAAGGTTCATGTGTTCTTTTATAAAACTGGAAGTTGAAACCTCCTTAAAGTAGTCAGGTCTGGCTTGATGATACAAAATTAGGATGAGAAATGGGAAGTAATTATAAGCTAATGCATTTTACATTATTTACAGTTCCTACTTTGCATATTTTCTCATCTTCCTTCACTTTATTCTCAGGGAAGCTAAAATTGAGTTCCCAAATCAGTGTTGTGCTTATAAAATTTGGATTGCAAGAGTAATGAAGTACCTTCAATTATTGGTAACATCTTGCATCAAAAAGAAACATCATTTAACAAAGTTAAATATAAATAGGTGAGGTATAGAAGTGAAAACTAACTTTAATATATCACACCAAAAAGTAAGCAAATAAAATACATAACCAATTTCAAAGTAAAGAATTCAATAAAAATAAGGGCTTCTCTGATATTGCAATTGGTAAAGAACCCACCTGCAGTGCAGAAGACCTCGGTTGGATTTCTAGGTAAGGAAGATCCGCTGGAGAAGGGAAAGGCTACCCACTCCACTATTCTGACCTAGAGAATTCCATGGACTCTATAGGCCTTGGGGTCACAAAGAGTTGGACACAACTGAGCAACTTTCACTTTCAATAAAAATAAAGCTACTCATCAATCTGTTCAGTCTGTTGCTTGTTTTATTAGCTTTTTTGAGACACACTTCATAGATTCTTAGTAAAACTCTTTTATAGCAAATCAGTGTTTAAAGAACAAAAAAGATGTGATGAATCAAATTTCTCAGAGTTCCAACAATCAATATAAGACATCTTCCACATGCAGTGATTGTCTAATTTAGTTCACAATTTCAAATGGTGTTCTTCAAGAAACTTTGACAGCAGGACACTTAGCGGGGACCCACACCAATCACTGGCAAATCATTCTCACCATCTAGTGATGAGAGCTATAAGATGAATAATGGCATTTGAAATGATTTAAGGACTTCCCTGGATGCTTAAGGGTGAAGGATCCAACCACCTATGCAGGAGATACTGGTGTGACCCCTGTCCTGGAAGACCTCATATAGGCGTAGCAACCAAGCCTGGGCTCTAGAGCCTGGGAGCCACAACGACTGAACCCACTTGCCCCTAAAGCCTGTACACACAAGAAGAGAAGCCACTGCAATAAGACCACTTGCCACAACTAGAGGAAGCCTGCATGCAGCAACAAAGACCCATTACAGCCAAAAACATTAATTTAATTAAATTATAAGGTAAATTATTTAAACTGAATATAGCACATTTTAATAGCTATATAGCAATTACAAGTATCTTGAACTATCTAAAAATAAAATAAAAACGAATGTCACTGGATTTTTCATTTTCACTGATTATATACAAACCATTACTTCTACCATAAAGAGACAGCAATGGAGCATACTTATCTTTTGATCATATCACATTATTTATAAGAAATTGCATATATTTCCACTTTTATGTGTGGGTTAGGTATGTATAGATACATTTAAGGGTTATACTATTATGCTAAATGTTACAAATGCAAAACCAATACAATACTGTAAAGTAATTAACCTCCAATTAAAATAAATACATTTATATTAAAAAAAACTCAGATTAAAAAAGTAAAATTAGGTAGCCTAAAAAACCAATTTTATTATTTATAAAACAATAAAGCTTGTGAAATTAGCCACTGTACAACTATAATACAATCTAATAATAAAATATTTGATGGATTCATCAATCTTACTTATAGAGCCCGCCATACTGGGAATAAAAATAGAAATGTTTCCATTTCTTGCCTTCTAAATAGAGAACTGTTATAAAATCTTTAGTCTGAAAAATTATTAAAACTGCACACATATCTTGGTGTCTGCTTTTCTTTAAAATGGTAGTATTGAAAAATATTGGACATGAATAAATATTATTGACCCTGGAGGAGGGCATGGCAACCCACTCCAGTATTCTCGTTGCAATAATCCCATGGGCAGAAGGGCTTAGCAGTCTTCAGTTCGTGGTTCGCAAAGAGTCGAACACAACTGAAGTGACTGAGCATGCAAAGATTATTGAAATGCTAGTTTGGGGCTCTCTTTTAGTGGGAGGCAACATTCTGTAGCGGATAATGTTTAAATAGCATATATAACCTTAGTTTAAGAGCATATGCAACACTGATAAACTTTTTGACCTTTTGACAGGGTAACCTTTCTTAACCTCTTCTCACCATGCTTCATTTTCCTTGCTTAAAAAAAATTAATAATAAGATCAGCTTCAAAATGTTATTTATGTGATACTATACAATGCTCTTAGTAATGAAACTGGCATCACTATATTCTATAGTAATAGTATATATATAATGTACATGTTTATAAGCATGTATGTCAGTATACATATATTTCCAGATTATGTTGACCTTTTGTACTTTTAATCTTATTTAGGAGAACTTTATTTTATTAATAAACAAAACAATAAATATCATTGATCACATCTGTCAGATTTTCGAAGATAACCTCTCTCTATAATATTATTTTTCACTGTTCCCACACCTGTCACCATTATGTTCACATCTGTGAGATTTGTAAGTTTTGATTATTATAACCACCAGTGCTTTGATGAAATAAACATTAAAATTCAGGTGGAAAGATAATGTGTAGATAAAATTAGTATAACTATAGTCTAACCCTACTTATTTTTTCTATTACAATTTGTAAATGGCAACATTCTGTTTTCACAAAACACTGAATCAGCCAACACAAGTATTTCTAAGAGTCTTCATATGTAACAAAAAGAGCTCTGCCTATCACAGTTCTAGGGTCTAGAAAAGGATTACTGGGATGAAGTAAAGTTAAACAGCTTGCTCCAATGAGTATTTAAGGATGTCTATCACAGCACTGATAAGAGTTAAGTATGACTAGAAAGACAATCTCCCAGGTAGTTTTCAGAATAAACAAGAAGCCAAGCTCTTGAACTATAGTACTTAGTGCTTTCCTAAGGGGCCTTTAGTTTTGCTCAGGGTCTAGCTGTCAGAAAGACTTCATTTCTGCACCTATGGTAAGTCATATTTGATATCACTCTCTGTATAAGAGTGCGAATTAAGTAAAATATAGAGGGTCTTTGTGCTGAATGTGCAGTTTAAGAAAGCACAATGAACATCCACATGCTTTCCTGGGTCTTCTACACCTGCATACTTGGCAGGACATCATATATAAATATAAATGAATATTTAAATCACAGATGTGAACACATTTAATTTAGTTGCTGTCACATCTGCCTCAGAGAAAAATATGTGGGAATGATAGTATTTATTGTCTTATAATTAAATAAAAGTAATTACTATAATATGTTCTCATGGAAACGTTGTTCTATTTATTAGTGACTGCTTTAAAAAATATGTGTTAGAAAACATTTCAGCTTCCAGTTGAATTTTTATTTTTCATCGAGAAGTATAACTTTCTAATTCTGCTTCTCAGTTATCTACCATTAAAACGATGTTTTACTTTTCTAGTTTGGGTCATACTTGGACATGGTATGATGCAATAGATATTCAAACAGAGTTGGAAATATATTTTCTACAGAGGTATATCAACTCAAGAAAAAGGGGCAAATCATAATGAATAAATAAATTGGTATTTTAGAAGCCCAGAAAATTAAATAACAAATTTAAATAGAACTGCTCCCAATCTGAGCTGACTACATTTAAGTTTTTTAAAATGTTTTATAAAAAAATTTATATATGAATTAATGTAAATGTTTCAAATATTGAAATAAAATTAGAAATAAGAAAAAATTAATTTTTGACACAAAACTTAAAAAAATTCTCTAAACATATATATGGACATTCTTTTAATCTTTCACCTTTTACGGTTAGAGATGGCATACAGGGAAAGTATAAGTTTCAAATTGTCCGGTTAAAATTTGTTTTTAGTATCAATAATGCTAGAAACAGTGTCAGACTTTATTTTTGGAGGCTCCAAAGTCACTGCACATGGTGACTGCAGCCATGAAATTAAAAAACGCTTACTCCTTGGAAGGAAAGTTATGACAAACCTAGATAGCATATTCAAAAGCAGAGACATTACTTTGCCAACAAAGGTCTGTTTAGTTAAGGCTATGGTTTTTCCAGTGGTCGTGTGTGGATGTGAGAGTTGGACTGTGAAGAAGGCAGAGCGCCAAAGAATTGATGCTTTTGAACTGTGGTGTTGGAGAAGACTCTTGAGAGTCCCTTGGACTGCAAGGAGATCCGATCAGTCCATTCTAAAGGAGATCAGTCCTGGGTGTTCTTTGGAAGGACTGATGCTGAGGCTGAAACTCCAATACTTTGGCCACCTCATGTGAAGAGTTGACTCATTGGAAAAGACCCTGATGCTGGGTGGGATTGGGGGCAGGAGGAGAAGGGGACGACAGAGGATGAGATGGCTGGATGACATCACCGACCTGATGGACATGAGTCTGAGTGAACTCCGGAAGTTGGTGATGGACAGTGATGCCTCGCGTGCTGCGGTTCATGGGGTCACAAACAGTCGGACTCGACTGAGGGACTGAACAGAACGGAACTGAATGTTACCTTCAAAAATTTTTGCTATGCTGTGTTGTATTCCAAGATAGCACTTATAAATGTAAATTATTTAAAATAACTAATTATAAAATAATAAAATTTATAAATTTCAGTAAATAAAGAAATTCAATGAAAATACACATTTTTACCTCTTCTTAACTTTCATTTAGGAGACTGAAAAGAAACATAAACAAGACGGATGATATTGTTTATATGTGTAATCTAAAAACAAAAAGATGCAAATAAACTTATATGCAAAATAACAGTAGGTCCACAGGCGTAGAAAGCAAAGTTAGGGTTACCAAAGGGAAGAGATAGAAGGGATAAATTATGAGTTTGAAATTAGCTTACACAGTATACTATATATAAAGTAGATAACAAACAAGGGCCTACTGTATAGCACAGGGAACTTTACCCAGTATTTTCTAATAATATATAAGAAAATATATATATATATATAATAATAACAGAATCACTTTGCTATACATCTGAAACTACCACAACATTATAAATGAATTATACTAAAAAACGATACTTCTTCTGGCCCACTGGAACTGTATAATGAAAAAGATTAATTGTCCCTACCTAATTTTTGTGGAGCCTAGCTTGATAAAATACATTTGAGCTTTTATATTCCTTTGAGATTTGACTGAGGATACTCTCAAAATAGGAATTTTCTAGGCTTCAACTCTTTTATGAGTAAAATGAAACATTGTAAAGGATCCTGAACTGTAGAGTAAAACAGCAGGGTGATATGCCGAAAGTGGAAATGGACAGTTGATATGAGAGAGCTATGTAAGATGTCATGATCATCCTGAAAGATTGTGGTTCTGAAGATCTGTGTGCTATGCTGGGATTCATGAACTCAGGAGGAGAGGATTTTGTTCAGGGGCCAGAGACAAGGATGGGCTACCCAGAGTTTTTTGTGTCGCAAAAATTTATTAAAGTATAAGAGAGATAGGGAAAGCTTCTGACACAGACATCAGAAGGTGACAGAAAAAGGGCCTGCTTGCTAATCAGATAAGGGAGACACCTCAAGGCTGAAGCACTTCCACCAAGCCTCTCTCCCACAATATGCATTTTTGAGACAGAATGGCACAAGGTGTGTCATTTCCCCAGTCATAAAACAATTGACATGAATACTGGTTTGTTGAGCCATTATGAGCCTAAGATTTGAGGAAAAAAAGAAAAAGTTGGTCTTAGGTGGAATGTATTTGAAGAAAGGCAGATTCCAAAGCAAATATGTAGTCTTATTAACATAGCTTAAGAAAAATATTTTCATAAGAAATGAATTGGTTAGCTCAATGTTTGAGAAAAGTTAAGTTCAGGTGGAATTAGGTGTCATCACCAGAGAAGGGAAAAAAGTCTGCCACTTGAAGATTATTTCCTCCTACCATTTGGGGACCTCTGGACTCCCTACTGAAGCTGTTAACACTCTGAATCCCATCCTTCACTGAATCTCTGTTATGAGTTACACATTGACCTAGCTTTGCCATCTGCCTTTGTGGTAGCTACCAGTACAGTACCCAGAGTATCTATTACCACCCTCTTGATCATGTGAGTTGCTTGGGCAAGAAAACTTTAACAGTTGTGACATAAACAGAGGTTTTTAATGCACATATGTTGTTTGACTTAGTCATTTAGTCTTCTACTACTTGCCATGAAAAGAACATGCCCTGAGGAACTGCTTGTCCCCAGAATGAAGAAGATAAATCAAAAAGTACATAGAGTCTAGTGTCATCCAGAAAAGACCAAATGAGCCTAATTGAGATCAAACTGCAGCCAACCTAAAGATCTATTAAGCCAGGAGAGTGAATAAATATCATTGCTAGCCACTGGCTTTGGGATTGCTTGTTACACAATACTGCCACAGCAGGAGCTGAGTAATACAGTTTGTAAGGCTTGTCTGTGCTTGAATTTATAACTACACTGATTTTGAATTGAGTGATATTAGTTAAGTTACTGACATTGTACATTAAGGTTCTCTTTTAAAAGAGGAAAGTGTAAAGAAACTTAAGAGGATTGCTTTGAGAATGACATGAGTTGAAGCATATATGTTTCAAATAATACCTGACTATAAATGCTCATTACAGGTAAATAAATTGCAATTCTTAATAAAGTATAAAATTTCATATAATTTCATCTAGAATGGTGACCCTTATGTAAAAGGAACATATACATTAACCTTTAGTGTCTAAAGATGAATACAAATGCTGGGACTTCCCTGGCAGTCCAGTGATTAAGACTTTGCCTTCCATCGTAGGGGATGTGGGTATGATTCCCAGCTGGGGAGCTGAGAGCCCACAAGCCTTATGACCAAAAACAGCAGCAAAACAAAAAAAACAGAAAGACATATTGTAACAAATTCAATAAAGATTTAAAAATCTGTCCACATAAAATAATACCAACATCTTTCAGATTATAAATATGTGTATGTCAGTGTGTGTGTGTCTGTGTGTGTATCTCTAAACCTCAGATGTAACTGCTAAGTAATTGAATTACCTGTAATGGCTCAAGATTTTAATATTTTATGACATGATAATATTACAGACCACATAAAGTTGAATGGCTACAATTATTTGGCTAAATTTCTGAATGGAAAATATACAAATCTATATTATTTTCCTATTACAACTGTAATAAATTACTACAAACTTGGTGTCTTAAATTATACAAATTTATTATTTTTTTTTATTACTATTATTTTGTAGTCAGGAGATCAGAAGTCCAAAATGGGTCTGACTGGACTAAAGTCGAGGTGCCCTCAGGGTTGCATTCCTTCCAGGAGCTCTATACCAGTTTCTTGTTATATCATTGTTTGTGTGTGATATTGGCTTTTTAAATTTTATTTTTAAAAAATATTTATTGCAGTATAGTTCATTTACAGTGCTGTGTTAGTTTCAAGTGTACAGAGAAGTGAATTGGTTACACATACATTTATCAACTCTTTTTAAATTCTTTTTCCATATAGATCGTTCTGTCTTTGAGAGGTGGCCTGTGTGCCCAAGCCACCACACACAACTGCATCTCTGTTGTTCTAATTCCCTCTCCCACTTTAAGGTCTCCTGTGATTACACTGAGCTCACCTCAATAATGCAGAATGCCTTCTATTTTAAGGTCAGTTCATTAGCAAACTTAATTCCATCTGTACCTATTGCCATGTAATCTAATATTCAAAGGTTCTGGAAGTTTTATATAGATATCTTTGAGGTGGGAAGACATTATTCTGCCTAAAAAATATACTAATTTTAACTTCTAAGTATGAATGTTTTCACTTCTACCTATTATAGTGATAAGCAAACTCATGGCCAAAATAAATGTTCATCTTGGAACAAGGTAATATTTCTCTACGCTGCTCTGTATTTAAATCGTCACATATGCTAGTTTCCATTTGGGTGTCTGAGCATATTTGTCTGAAAGAGAATGTTCCAGGATTCAAATCTGCACATTTTACTTCTACTAATAGCATCTTTCAGAAAATAACATTTTATATATTTACATATTCTATATATAAATATTTTTTTTTCCTAATTAGCAAACAAAATCTGTGTTTTTAAATTGGCTGCCTTGGGATTAAAAATCAGTGCACATCTATTCTTTAACATAATTCTGCTATACAAGCTTCTTTGCAATGTATTTTTTTTTTTACCTTCTTATTCTACCATTAGCCATGTTATAGGGCTATAATAATTTTAAAAAACCCTTTTGATAAACTAAGTGAAACTCCATCAGGTAAGTTCTGTTCAATTATGGCATTTAGAATAACCCATATTAGCTTCAGTTGAAATGTGAAATCTATCAGGAACTTATATTTTTATTCTTTTATTTTCTTATTAGATATTTGTGTTTTCGTATTGCTTTTGTTTTTCTCCTTGAACTCTAGGTAAAACATATTTACAGAGCAAGAAGTGAAATACTTTATCATTTGCTTTTAAAACATAGTTAAATATAAAGTAAGATACAATTATTTTTACAAAGTAGCAATTTACAGTTCATCAATATACAAAGAGGGGCTTTCCTGATGACTTAGTGATAAAAAATCTGCCTGCCAATGCAGGAGACACAAATTATATCCCTGGGTCAGGAAGATCCCCTGGAAAAAGAAATAGCAACTCACTCCAATATTCTTGCGTGGGAAATCCCAAGGACAGAGACTGGTGGGCTATAATCCATGGGGTCGAAAAAGAGTCAGATACAACTCAAGAAAAAAGCAACAAGAATATACAAAGAACCAAGGGGAAAAAAATAATCTTATTTTAAGACGTAATTTTCTTTTGATCTTTTACTCTTCTTTTTAGGACTATTTTAAGGAGAAAATGAAGTTGTTGAAACTTGGAGGGATCAATTACTATTACAATCAGTATTAGGCTTTGGAGTGCTGGGCATCACTTAACAGAGAAATTTTGTTGTTCAAAATCTTCCTTTCTTATCCTGATTTAGATATTTTGCAATATGTCACAAAACTATTAGTTTTAATATGACAGTTACAATGTCATTTACTGCTGATATGCTGAGTACATAGTTGACTAAAAATTGTTTATTGGAGTGACCATTCCAAACAACGCTGGGATAAATCTTGCTGACAGACGTTGTTGTTAGAGAGACTTTGCTAAAGAAAATTTACAGTATCAGCCATGTCACCTCTGAGATAAGAGACAAAGATAGGTATCTGTGGACTCTGAAAGCCACAAAACACATTATCCTGAGTTCTAACAGCCTGGACCACTGCAAGCTGCAAAAAAACACATGATATAAAAGAATACTAGAATGACTAAGGGTAGAAAAGAGTACTTTTGAGGTCAACAGGTTTTAGTGCCTAGGCTGGCGAAATTGGGACTATTACTGCAGATTTCTCTTTTTAAGGTCACTCCATTTACTTCTTTTAAAAGGGAAAGAATAAATTTTAAAGAAGATGGCTACCAGACACAATTCAACTATAAAATCATCAGTCTTCAGGTTTCAAAATGACAGACACATTTTTTTTAAATGTGATAGTTCCTCAAATTGTTCTTGAAAATAAAATGCTAGAAGCCTTTAAGCAACTTTGAACTTATCATTATCTTGTGTATGCATTTGTTTCTCTATGATTTTAAGATCCTCTAAGAGAGAGCTTTTTTCCTCTGTTCTCTGCTAGTTCTGATCTAGCCTGCTATTTTCACTGTTCTAAACTCTATAGGGCTTACATTTATGGCTTTAATTTTCAGTGTCATGTTCTTTTCAAATGCCAATAAAAACTAGCTTTAAAAACACAAAAGCAAGAAATGGTTGGCTATGTTACTTTAATTGGTCTATCTGAAATAGAAATTAAGGAGTTAGCAATAATTGCTCATTTTTGGACCATGAAAATAATAAGAAAAGAAATAGTTCTAATGGCAAGTTGTTCATGCTACCTCCTAATAAAATTGAAAAGATATTTTAATTCTAAACGTATCTGAGGGAAATTTAAACTTTGAAAACAATGGCTGCCAACAAATCATATTTAAATGAGAAGAGTTATAAAGAACAGAATGCAAATATAGTATATATGAAAATGAATAGTCCCAACACAAACTATGTTGCTTTTACTTCCTTGGGAAACCTAAAGTTCATTATGGCAAAAATAACTCTCCAAACATATTATTTTGAGAATATTGTGAAATAATTAACCTCCAATTAAAGTAAATAAATTTATATTTTAAAAAATTGCTTGCCATTGAATTTTTTTTTAGTTGAAAATGTTTTGTTAATAGATATCATTTGAAAACAGTAATGATAATAACAGTAAGTGAAAGGCCCCAGAGCACACACATACATATTTCTGAAAACTTTAAATGTGCACATCATGACAGTATCTCATGTACAGTTGGAGGAAGGATGTATTTTAACAAAAGGTAATGAAGTGTCTTGCCAAGAAACTATCCTTCAGATAATACTTTCTATACCTGCCACCTTGTATTTTTTTAAATATGTAAAGGATAAAGTTTAAGGTTTTACATTATTTGCATAATAACATCCACATACTCTTTCCACCATTTACTTATTTCAAGACCAGAACCACTCACTTTATCCTGGGTTCACAATGCATGGGCATGTGTAAAGCAAAGGTAAATCTAAAATCTAAATAGAATTGATTTCACTTGGTTCAAAAATATGCCTCTCATTACTGAGTTAATTCTTTAATACTTTTCTAAAAAAAATAAAAAGAAATAAAGCAAACCAATTGACACATCTTAGATAAAGCCATATCTGAAGGATTTTGCTTATTGTTTCCCTAAATATCCAGTTTCATTAGTGAAATAATTTTGTTGATTCTCCTGACACACTTTCTTGATTAAGGATATAATGTATACATCAAAATTTCCTACTTGCATTGGGAGGCAGATTCTTTACCACAGCACCACCTGGGAGGGGATATATGTATACCTATGGCTCATTCATGTTGATACTTGGCAGGAAAATAACAAAATTCTGTAAAGCAATTATCCTTCAATTAAAAAATAAATTAATTTAAAAATTTCCCACTTGCTAGTTTCCTCAAGATGCAGTTGTTTACAATGACCTCAATTCTTCTATGACCCAAAATACCTTTCCAAAATCACAAAAGCAGAAATCTCTCTCTGCAGGAAATTCGAAACTACATGACCAAATCACATACTGATGTGAAAATGAATTCAAAACTGTTTATTCTTCCTCCTGCACATGAAGCTAGATTACATTGATGCTAGCATTGGTCATGCATTGTGATTGAGCAACAGAATATGAGTGGGAGTATTGTGTACTGTTTCTAAGATTGACCCATGAAACTTCCTGTACACCATCTTCCATTTTCCCGTTTCTTTGGATGTGATCCAATGTGCATGAAAGCCTAAAGGTTGAAAAACACAGAACTTCAAGATAAAAAAAAAAAAAACAAACAAACACCTGATTTGTAAATTATTACCAGGGAGAAAGACACAAGCTAGTCAGGAACACAGTTTTGGAATTTACTTCACTAATAAACCTCACTAGTGTTTTTGAGCCTTTGTACATTTATCAGTGCAGTTAATATTATACAGGGCTTCCCAGGTGGCTCAGTGGTAAAGAATCCACCTACCAATGCAGGAGATGTGAGTTCAATCCCTTGGTTGGGAACATCCCCTAGAGAAAGGAATGGCAACCCACTACAGTATTCTTGCCTGGGAAATCCCATGGACAGAGGATCCTGACAGGGTACAGTCCAAGGGGTCACAAAAGTGTCCGACATGACTTACTGACTAAACGTCAAAACAGTAACATCTCATGAAGTTAAAGCAAAAGCTTATACCAAAATTTAACTGGAAATGGCTTGCTGACTTTACAGGCACCTAAAGTGTGTGTCATTGGCTTCATGCTTGGATGACAGATGGTAAGAAAAGAGATATTGCAAATTGTAAAGCTGAAGATCTTTGTTCTATAATGGCAGAATGTTCAGTAAAAGTATTGCCCATAAAAATGTTGACAGTTCAAAACAGACTATGTGTCTACTGAGCCTGAGTTGAGGGAAATGGAGTTAAAATAAACTGTGCACTGGCTATGATCGAAAGCTTTAGCAAAGTATTGTGTGATGTTAGATAAGCAAGAATTGGCTGGTTTTCAAATATGGATGTGAGTAGAAGAATTAAAGAAAGGTATGAAGTTGGAAAAGCCACCAACCCCTTCTGTATCCAAGTCAAAAATAGGAGATTGGAAAAAGCTTGGAACTAAAAACCCAAAAAGACTTTATTTGAACAAACATATTAGCCCTGAGAAAAAGACTACTCAAGTTAATACTGACTTACCTGAATCTTTTCCTTCAGTTTATCTCAAATTAGGCAAAATTAAGGGGAAGAAGAAAGTAAGATTGACAAATCAAAGAAAGAAAGCAGACCTGAGAATTATGCGCCCAGAGAACTTTGTGTAATTTTACATGCACATTTGAAACATCTGCAAACGAGCAGATCAGAAATCTACATTTTAAAAAAGAATTGTTTTAGCAAAGGAAAAACTAAACCAGCAAATAATGCTTTGAAATTTTTACTTCAAATTAATCTCTGTTGTTAAGAGTTTCACAAGTAGGAAGAAACCTGTAAAAACCATACTCTATCAAATAAGTAATTACTCCAAATTACACCCACTTCATATAGAGCTCTGGAGAGTAACAAAGAAGGAAAAATCTGTCAGAAAGAAGAAAAAAATGGCAAAAATAATGAAGAACAATATATTAGGAGAATTAGTTTCTGTTGTTGTTTAGTTGCTAAGTCGTGTCTGATGCTTTTGCAACCCCATGGCCTGTAGCCCACCAGTCTCCTCTGTCCATGGGATTCTCCAGGCAAGAATACTAGAGTGGGTTGCCATTTCTTCCTCCAGGAGATCTTCCTGACCCAGGGATCAAATCTGCATTTTAGCATCGGCAGGCAGGTTCTTCACCACTGATCCACCTGATTTCATTAAGGCGATTCTCCAACAGTCAAAGCAGAAGTTTCTACAACACTTGCACTGCAGGATTTTACTATTGCTCTAGAAAAGTGATTTCAGTGTGTCTCTCATTCTTCATTGTTCCAGATGAGAATTTTTACTGTGGTCATACGGCTCCCACTTCTCAAGCATGTAAAAACAGACATGCAAAAATCATGTAAGATGTGTTTTGGTTTATAGGTTGTCAGACAATCAAAAATTCATTGAGACCAAGGAGATGGCATAGAGATCTTGAGTTTGGGAATGGGTGCAATAATTAGGTGTCTTTGTTTATCTTCACTGAAAAGGGATTAATTTCTGTCCCATATTTGGAAATAAGAGAACTTGTATTTTGTGACCAGATGGGTTGACTTTCAGAGACAGGCTGTGTATTTATTAGACCCATTTCCTCTTCATTTAGACAGCCACTTACAAAATATATGCTGACCTCCTTTATATTCAGATCTGATTATATTACAATAAATATCATAGAAACAAAATCAATGTGAATTGGCCTTTAAAAATCTCCCATGTGCATTTTCCATAATTGTTATCTTGTTAGTTTTTGCTTTTTTTTTTTTTTTTTTTTCAGAAAATATGGTAACTTTGACTATTGCACATTGAAAATGATGGGCCTAAAGTTTGGAACTGCCTTGTTGCTTAGAATGTCATCTTAAAAAAACACCCATTTTAGATTTTATATGATTAAACTATTGATAAATAATAATATAAATACAACACATAACTAAAATAAAATAACAATAATAAAATATACTTCTCTTTATTTCTTACCTGTTTTGTGTTCTTAGATATGTTTATTTAATTATATTTCAGCTTTACCTTAACTGGTTTACATATGTCACTGCCAGAAACATGAAATTCAAAGTTCTATAATTTTTAGTTATGTCCAAACTACCTCTTATGATATATTTATAGGTTTAATCCAGTTTGTTATTCCACAGATATTTTCACATTAATCCACTCAATTACACAAGTGGTTCTGAGCTGCTCTTTATGTGTGATTCTGTGCTACCATTGGAGAATCAGTAAATAAGGCCAAAATCATGTCTTCAAAAAGCTTAGAGCCTAATGTGAAAGTGAAAGTGAAAAGTGAAAGTGAAGTCGCTCAGTCGTGTCCGACTCTTTGCGCCCCCATGGACTGTAGCCCACCACGCTCCTCCGTCCATGGGATTTTCCAGGCAAAAGTACTGAAGTGGGTTGCCATTTCCTTCTCCAGAGGATCTTCCTGACCCAGGGATTGAACCCAGGTCTCCCGCATTGTAAGCAAGACATTTTACCATCTGAGCCACCAGGGAAGTCCAAGAAACCTTATAGGTATGCCATAATGAGTCACTGAGTTCTTATAATCAGCCCAAAACATTACTTAATGAGGCAATGTGACACCTAAGACACCCAAAGAAAGCTCAGAAACAGGAGCAATGAGAGAGGGAACCCACCGGAAGTCTTTGCTACCACTGACAGCATGTATGCCAGAGCTCAGGACACTGACACAGTATCATCGTCCTCATACTTGCAGAACTTGCTGACAATGAACGTCTCATTCTCATCCAGCTCCCACATGTACTTCAGGTAAATAAAAAAATAGTAATAATGAAAGAATGTGAAAGATGCTACTGAGAAAAAAGTATAGCTGTCCCTCAGTATTCACGAAAGATTTGTTCGAGGAACATTACCTTCCCCCATGGACACCAAGATCTAGGATCCTCAAGTTCCTTATATGAAATGGCATAGTACAGCTGGCCTGCTGAATCGCCATGTTCTGCAACCATGGATTCAACTATGGTGGGTGGACCGAACTCAACTCATATAAACTCTAGAGAGGCACATAAGAAAGACACTTGTACAAATGGTAAATCGTAGGAGGGCTTCAGGTATACATGACTGAATGTAGGCTTTGAGGATGAGTAGGAGCTATCCAGGCAAGGTTAGCTGGGAAGAGGAAGGAGTCAGTGATATAAAAAAGCTGTAGACATAACAGCAAATTATATCACAGCATCATTTTATGCCATATTAAACTTTTGTGATATTTTCTAAGAACAAATAGATACCATTTATAGGTTTAAATCAGAAATTACATTCTTGGAATATGAATAGTACTTTAGAAAGAACAATTTACCATCTTGGATTTAAATATGTTAAATCTAAATTCAGGATATAAGAGAACATTAAAAATTCCATGCAGAAGAATGTACATCTTAACCGGTGTAATAAAAATGGGTAAAAAATGAAGTGGCAATATTCAAGAGTCAGAAGTATTAAGTATTAATAGGACAAGGAAGGTGCATGATTGATGGATAAATATGCTTAATCTGGAAAGTGATTAATCAAGGTCTTCAGGTTTCTGTCATGGTATTATCAGGGAAAACAGAAAGCTGAATTGACTTGAGATACAGACAATAAGATTTGAATGTACTGTGTGGAATTATGTATTAATATTAGAAATTTTAAGTAAAATTATTTTATAGCTGCTCTGGATCTCAGAAATTGATCTTGACTGAAAATAACCAATCACAATAAATGAGTACACCAAGCACATAGAAAACATTGCCTAAAACTTGTATAGGAAGGAGTGACCAATAGGGCAGAGTAGGAAGACCCTGAGCTCACCTCCTCCAATGGACACACAAAATTGCAGCTATTTAGAGAGGAACTGTTATCAAGAAAGACCTGAAGACTAGCATAAAAGACCTTCTATTCTTAAGTATATAAAGAAGGAACCACAACAAGAGAAGCAGGATGGGAAGAGATGTGGTAAAGACCCATACCTGCATGTGGATGATGCACAAACATGAGGATAATCATAAATGCAAAGTTTCTTCCCAAAGAGGAGCAGGAAGGATTCTAGCTCCACACTGAGCTTTGAAACCTAGAATTCCAGAGCCATGAAGACAAGCTCCCAGAATAGTTTATTCTGAAGGCTAGTGAGTCTTACTATCAGGAGAAACTAATGGCTATAGGAGACAGAGATTCCACACATAAAATGAGCTAACAAAGTCTCACATGATCTGGGACACAGGATAGAAGGAGTAATTTAAAGGAGCCAGGGTCAGACATACCTGTTAATCCTGGAGGAATGCCAAAAGAGGCAGGGGGCATATTGAGCTAATCCTGGGGACACAGATGCTGGCCTCTGCACAAAGCAGGGCCTTGAAACTAACTGAAATGGGAACCAGCTGTGCCTACCAGACCACACAGAGTAGTCAGCCCACTACAACAGAAAGGCCCATGAAGCTCACATGGGGACATCTCTAGAACACACAGCTCTGGTCCCAGAGAGGAATGCACTACTGAGTCACACAGGGCACCTCATAAAAAAGGCCACTTCTTCAAGATCAGTAGAGTAACAACTTACCAAATACATAGGGGACGGGGGGAATATAACTGTGAATTAGGCAAATTGAAATGAGAGAGGAAAAGAATTACAAATGAAAGAATAAGAATAAATATCAAAATTCTCACACTGTTCAGGAAGTTTTAGGATACACAACAGATTTCCCAACCTGGGGATCTGGCAAAGGGACTGAGAATCCCCAGAAAATTTGACTTTGGAGGCCAGTGGTACTTGATTACAGAATTTCCACAGAACTGGGAACACAGAATCTTGGAGGGCACAAACAAAAACTTGTGTGCACCAGGACCCAGGAGAAAGAAGCAGTTTCACCACAAGAGACTGAGCCAGACTTGCCTGTGACTGTCCAGGAGTCTCCAACAGAGGCATGGGTCAACAGTGGCCTGCTGCAGGGTGAGGGACACTGAATACAACAGCATGGTATAAGTTCTTTTGAAGGAGGTCGCCATTAACATCATTATGCCTTCCATAGTTTGGCCTCATGCCAACAAAAGGGAGGGAACACAGCTCCATTCATCAAGAGAAAATTGGATTAAAGATTTGCTGAGCATGGCCCTGCTCATCAGAACAAGACACAGATTCCTCCAGGGTCAGTCTCTCTCCTCAGGGAGCTTCCACAAGTCTCTTATATTTATCCATCAGAGGGCAGACAGAATGAAAATCACAATCACAGAAAACTAGCCAAATTGATCACATGGATCACAGCCTTGTCTAACTCAATGAAAATATGAGCTACGCCACAGAGGGCCACTCAAGATGGATGGGTCATGGTAGAGATTTCTGACAACACATGGTCCACTGGTAAAGGGAATTGTACCACTTCACTATTCTTGCCTTGAGAACCCCATGAACAGTTTGAAAAAGCAAAAAGATATAACACTGAAAGATGAACTCCCCAGGTCAGTAGGTGCCCAATATGCTACTCGAAAAGAGTGGAGAAATAACTCCAGAAAGAATGAAGAGACCGAGCCAAAGAAAAAACAACGCTCAGTTGTGGATATGACTGGTGATGGATTTAAAGTTTGAACCTGTAAAGAACAACAAAGCATAGGAACCTGAAATGTTAGGTCTTGAATCAAGGCAAATTGGAAGTGGTCAAATAGGAGATGGCAAGAGTGAACATTGACATTTTAGAAATCAGTGAACTAAAATGGACTGGAATGGGTGAATTTAATTCAGATGACCATTATATCTACTACTCTTGGCAAAAATCTTCCAGAGGAAATGGACTAGCCCTCATAGTCAATAAAACAGTCTGAAATGCAGTGCTTTGGTGAAATCCAAAAATGAGAGAATGATCTCTGTTCATTTCCAAGGCAAACCATTCAATATCACAGTAATCCAAGTCTATGCCCCAACCACTATGGTTGAGGAAGCTGAAATTGAAAGGTTCTATGATGATCTACAAAACCTTCTAAAGCTAACATACAAACAAGATGTCCTTTTCATCATAGGGGAAGTACAATGCAAATGTAGGAAATCAAAATATACCTGCAGTAACAGGCTAATTTGGCCTTTGAGAACAAAATGAAGCAGGGCAAAGCCTAACAGTTTTGCCAAGAGGACACACTGGTCATAGCAAACACCCTCTTCCAACAACCCAACAGCCGACTCTACACATGGACATCAACAAATAGTCAGTACTGAAATCAGATTGATTATATTTTTTGCGAAGCTCTATAGAGTCAGGAAAAAAAAAAAAAAACAAGATTGGGAGCTGACTGTGGCTCAGATCATGAACTTGTTTTGGCAAAATTCAGACTTAATTTGAAGAAAGTAGGAAAAAGCACTAGACTGTTCAGGTATAACTTAAATCACTTATGATTATACAATGGAAGTAACAAATAGATTAAAGGGATTAGATCTGAGTGGCTGAAGAACTATGGATGGAAGTTTGCGACATGGTACAGGAGGCGGTGATCAAGACCATCCCCAAGAAAAGGAAATGTAAAAAAGCAAAATGATTGTCTGAGGAGGCCTTACAGATAGTTGAGAAAAGAAGAGAAGCTAAAGGCAAAGGAGGGAAAGGAAAGATACACCCATCTGAATGCAGAGTTCCAAAGAATAGCAAGGAGAGATAAGAAAGACTTCCTCCATGATCAGAGCAAAAAAATAAAGGAAAACAATATAATGGGAAAGACTAGATTTCTTTTCAAGAAAATTAGGGATATCTAGGGAAAAGTTCATGCAAAAATGGGCACAATAAAGGACAGAAATGGTTTGGTTCTAATAGAAGCAGGAGATACTAAGAAAAGGTGGCAAGAATACACAGACAAACTATACAAAAAAGATCTTCATGACCCAGATAACCATGGTGGTATTATCGCTAACATAGAGCCAGATATCCTGGAATGTGTAGTCAAGTGGGCCTTAGGAAGCATCACTATGAACAAAGCTAGTAGAGGTGATGGAATTACAGTTGAGCTATTTCAAATCCTAAAAGATGATGCAGTGAAAATGCTGCACTCAATATGTCAGAAAATTCAGAAAACTCAGCAGTGGCCACAGGACTGGAAAAGTTCAGTTTTTATCCTAATCTCAAAGAAAGGCAATGCCAAAGAATGTTCAAACTACCACACAACTGCACTAATCTCACACACAAGTAAAATAACACTTGAAATTCTCCAAGTGAGGTTTCAAAAGTATGTGAACCAGGAACTTCCAAATATTCAGGCTGGATCTAGAAAACGCAGAGGAATCCAACATAGTTTTGGAAGTTTAACCACAGCAATCACAGAAGAAAAAGGAATGAAATTCAGATTGGAAAAGAAGAAGTAAAACTCATCTTTGTAGATAACATGATCCTCTACATAGAAAACCCTAAAGACACCACCAGAAAATTACTAGAGCTAATCAATGAATATAAACAATTTTATTCACCATTGCAGCAAAAAGAATAAAACTTAGGAATAAACCTAGCTAAAGAAACAAAAGATCTATATACAGAAAACTATAAAACACTGATAAAAGAAATCAAACATGGCACAAATAGATGGAGAAATATACCATGTTCATGGATCGAAAGGACCAGTACAGTGAAAGTGAATATATTACCCAAAGCAATCTATAGATTCAATGCAACCCCTATCAAGCTATCAAGAGTATTTTTCACAGAACTAGAACAAATAATTTCACAATTTGTACGGAAATACAAAAAATCTCAAATAGCCAAAGCAATCATGAGAAAGAAGAATGGAACTGGAGGAATCAACCTACCTGACTTCAGGCTCTACTATGAAGCTACAGTCATCAAGAGAGTATGGTACTGGCACAAAGACAGAAATAAAGATCAATGGAACAAAATAGAAAGCCCAGAGATAAATTCACACACCTATGGACACCTTATCTTTAACAAAGGAGGCAAGAATATACAATAGAGAAAAGAAAAGTGGTGCTGGGAAAATTTGTCAAGCACTTGTAAAAGAATGAAACTAGAACACTTTCTAACAACATGCACAAAAATAAACTCAAAATGGCGTTAAAGATCTAAATGTAAGACCAGAAATTATAAAAGTCCTAGAGGAAAACATAGGCAAAAAGCTCTCTGACATAAATCACAGAAGGATCCTCTAAGACCCACCTCCCAGAGTAATGGAAATAAAAGCAAAAATAAACGAATGGGACCTAAGTAAACTTAAAAACATTGCACAACGAAGGAAACTATAAGCAAAGTGAAAAGACAGCCTTCAGAATGGGAGAAAATAGCAAACGAAGCAACTGACAAGTAATTAATCTCAAAAATATACAAGGAGCCCATGCAGCTCAATACCAGAAAAATACACGACCCAATCAAAAAATGGGCCACAGAAGTAAACAGACATTTTTGCACAGCAGACATATAGATGGCTAACAAACACATGAAAAGATGCTCAACATCATTCATTATCAGAGAAATGCAAATCAAAACCACAATAAAGTACCATCTCACACTGGTCACAATGGCTGCTATCAAAAAGTCTACAAACAATAAATGCTGGAAAAGGTGTGGAGAAAAGGGAACCCTCTTACACTGTTGGTGGGAATGCAAACTAGTACAGCCACTATGGAGAACAATGTGGAGATTCCTTAAAAAACTGGAAATAGAACTGCCATATGATCCAGCAATCCCACTGCTGGGAATACACACCAAAGAAACCAGAATTGAAAGAGACACGTGTACCCCAATGTTCATTGTAGCACTGTTTTCAATAGCTAGGACATGGAAGCAACCTAGATGTCCATTGGAAGACAAATGGATAAGAAAGTTGTGGTACATATACACAATGGAATATCACTCAGCTATTTAAGAGAAAGCATTTGAATCAGTTCTAATGAGGTGATGAAACTGGAGCCTATTATACAGAGTGAATTAAGTCAGTACACTATATTAACACTTATATATGGGACTTAGAAAGATGGTAACAATTACCTTATATATGAGACAGCAAAAGAGACACAGAGATAAAGAGCAGACTTTTGGATTCTGTGGGAGAAGGTGAGGGTGGGATGATTTGAAACGATAGCATTGAAACATGTTTATTACCATATGTGAAATAGACTGCCAGTCCAGGTTTGATGCATGAGACAAGGCGCTCAGGGCTGATGCACTGGGATGACCCTGAGGGATGGGATGGGGAAGGAGGTGGGAGGGGAGTTCAGGATGTAGGACACGTGTACATCCATGGCTGATTCATGTTGATGTATGGCAAAAACCACTACAATATTATAAAGTAATTAGCCTCCAATTAAAATAAATAAATTAATTTAAAAAAAAGAAAAGGCAGAGGAACCAGAGATCAAATTTTCAACATCTGTTGAATCATAGAAAAAGCAAGAGAGTTCCAGAAAAATATCTACTTCTGTTTTATTTACTATGTCAAAGCCTTTGACTGTGTGGGTCACAACAAACTGGAAAATTCATCAAGAGATGGGAATACCAGACCAACTTACCTGTCTCTGAGAAATCTGTAGGCAGGTTAAGAAGCAACAGTTAGAATCAGACACAGAACAATGGACTGGTTCCAAATTGGGAAAGCAATGCATCAAGGCTGTATATTGTCATCTTGCTTATTTAACTTATATGCAGAAGCTCATCATGTTAAATGCCAGGCTGGGTGAAGCACAAGCTGGAATAAAGATTGCTGGGAGAAATATCAATAACCTCAGATATCCAGATGACACCACCCTTATGGCAGAAAGCAAAGAACTAAAGAGCCTCTTGATGAAAGTGAAAGAGGAGAGTGAAAAAGTTGGCTTAAAATTCAACATTCAAAAAGTTAAGATCATGGCACTGGGTCTCATCACTTCATGGCGAATTGGTGGAGAAACAATGGAAACAGTGAGAGACTTTATTTCTTGGACTTCAAAATCTCTGCAGATTATGACTACAGCTATGAAAATAAAAGACACTTGCTCCTTGGAAGAAAAGCTATGACCAACCTAGACAGCATATTAAAAAGCAGAGACATTACTTTTCCGTCAAAAGTCCATCTAGTCAAAGCTATGGTTTCTCCAGTAGTCAAACATGGATGTAAGAGTTGGACCATAAAGAAAGCTGAGTGCCAAAGAATTTATCCTTTTGAACTGTGGTGTTGAACTTCAAAAAGATCAAATCAGTCAATCGTAAAAGAAATAAGTCCTGAATATTCATTGGAATGACTGATGATGAAGCTGAAACTCCAATAGTTTGGCCATCTTATGCAAAGAACTGACTCATTGGAAAAGACCCTGATGCTGGGAAAGATTGAATGCAGGAGAAGGGGATGACAGAGGATGAGATGGTTGAATGGCATCACCAACTCGATGGACGCAAGTTTGAGCAAGCTCTAGGAATTGGTGATGGACAGGAAAGCCTATAGCAAAGAGTCGGATACCACTGGGTGACTGCATTGAATTGAACTGAAAATACCGAAAGACTAAATAAAATAAGTGGAGACAAGTAATCTACCATATAAAGAGCTTAAGGTAATGATCATAATTATATTCAAACAACTCAGAAGAATGGATGAGCAATGAGCAGTTAGAAGGTTTTGTTTGTTTGTTTGTTTTTGTGAACTTCCAGATGTTCAAGCTGGTTTTATTTTTATTTTTTTAATTTTTTTTTTTTTACTTTATTTTACTTTACAATACTGTGGTTTTTTTTTTTTTTTTTAAGGCTTGTTAGAAAGCCTTATTATTATAGAAAACAGAGTAGTGGAAATCACTGAAACTGAACAGAAAAACAGGAAAATAATTTTTAAGACTGAGAACAGTTTAAGTGGCCTCTGGTACAACATCAAGTGTGCTAACATTCACATTATAGAGGTTCCATAAAGAGAAGAGAAACAGAAAGGGAAAGAGACCATATCTGAAGACATAATAGCTGAATTTTTCTAAAACCTGGGAGTGGAAATAGACTTCCACGCCCAGGAACCACCGGGAGTGCCAAACAGGACAAAACCAAAGAGGGCCACACCAAGATACACTGTATTTAAAATGGAAGAATTAAAGATAGCCATGAAATTAAAAGATACTTGCTTCTTGGAAGAAAAGCCATGACAAACATGGACAACATATTAAAAAGCTGAGACATCACTTTGCCAACACAGGTTCGTATAGTCAGAGCTATGATTGTTCCACTAGTCATGTTCAGATGTGAGTGTTGGACCATAAAGAAGATTGAGACTGAAGAACTGATGCTTGTGAAGACTCTTAAGAGTCCCTTAGACTTCAAGGAGATCAACCCAGTCAATCTTAAAGGAAATCAACTCTGAATATTCATTACAGGAACTGATGCTGAAGCTGAAGCTCCAATAATTTGGCCACCTGATGGAAAGGAGTAACTCTTCGGAAGACTTTGATGCTGAGGGCAGGAGAAGAAGAGGATGACAGAGGATGAGATGGTTGGATGGCATCATCGACTCAATGGACTTGAGCTTGAGCAAACTCCAGAAGATAGTGAAGGACAGGAAAGACTGGTGTGCTGTAGTCCATGGGGTCACAAAGAGTTTGACATGACTGAGCAACTGAACAGCAACAACAAAAGATAAGAGTATTAAAAGCATCAAAAGAAAAGCAACAAATTTCAACTCCCCAATTGCCATGAGCTTACTTTCAGCAGAAACTCTGCAGCCCAGAAGGGAGTGGAATAATATATTTAAAGTAATGAGAGGGGGAGGAAATAAATAAATAAATAAATAAACTACCAGAAAGAATATTCTGCCCAGCAAGGTCTTATTTATATTTGGAAAGATCAAAAAGTCTTAGACAAGTGAAAGTTAAGAGTTCAGCACCATGAATCCAGCTTTATTAGAAACATTACAGAGAACTCTTTAAGCAGAAAAGGCCACAACTATATATATGGAAATTACAAAATAAAAAACATACTAGTAAAAGCAATATACTGTAAAGGTAGTAAATCAACCATGTATAAAGCTACTGGGAAGGTTAAAAATCAAAAATTAATAAAATTAAGTACATCCACAATAGATAGTGAAGAGACATTCATAAATATGTAAAATGTGATGTCAGAACAGTAAATATATGGGAGGGCAAAAATGCAGGGTTGCTAAAATGCATTCAGATGTAAGGGATCAGCAACTTAAAATAATTAGATAGATAGATAGGAGATTGCTATAAATAAATGTCATGTTAATAAAAAGTCAAAATTCTATAACAGATACACACATAGAAAGGAACCAAAATAAAACACTAAAGACAGATAGACATCAATCTCTCTCCTTTATCTTTTATTTTTCTTATTCCCTCTTCTCTCCTTCTCTCCACATATCTAACATTTCCCTGTAATTTAAAACATTTTTGCTTCACAAAATTTAATAATATTCTCATTGAGAAAACAGCAGGCTCTCAAGACAGAAAGTTATTGCACTTATTACTTAAGAACAGCAACCAACACCCTCAAAAGGAAAGCAAATAAACAGCCCAGTGGGAAGAGGAAGTTCCAGGGATGCTACATTTCCTAAATGATACTTATGTTCTTGTTGTTTACTAATTCCTAAATTTGCCTCAGTCCATGGCTGCTGAATCTTCACTTCTAGCAACTTTACCATGAAAAACTTCTGCTCCTGTAAATATTAAAACTAAGGAAACTTCAAAAGTTAGATTTATTTAAAAAACAGAAGAAATGGTCCTGTTTTATTCAGTTGCATTTTTGTGTGTGTGTGTTTTTTTTTTTAAACAAAACTCAATTTATCAATTCGAGAGAGGGTAGAACATAAAAGTAAAGAATGTTGCCATAAAAGTTGGAAATATATCCTCTATAACAGCTTCTGGGGCCGATCTGCATAGCAAGTTCTTGGTTGTTTATTCAGCGTGAAAGCTAATAAATCTATCTGCGAGAACTCCTAAAAGGCAATCATTTTCAGAAAGAGCGAATTCTGGCAAAACCTATTGTTTCAGCAAATCCAAATGACAAGAGCTTTAATATGACAACATTTGCAGTTCCGGGGGCACAGTACGTTTTGGAATCATAAAAGTAGCAACACATTCTGTGTGGCAAAACATACTGTGTTTAAATCTGTCCTATTGAATCGTGCTGCTAATGGTTATACACACTATATTAAGGAAAGGAAGGATGACAAATTACAAACCTACATAGATCTAGGCATTTTGCAAGACTATCTTTATTTTCTTTTCATCCATCTGTTTTGGTTTCACACATTCTCCACATGCAGTTAGAACATCTCTCTCTCAAGAGTTTTCTCACACTGTGTTTTTACTTTTCTTGAGAAAGTGTGTTTTAGATTTTCCAATAAAAAAAATTCTACTTAATTGAAAATGTCAAAAAAATATAATTATTTTTAAATTCATGAATTAAAAAAAAAAACATTTTTTAACTTTGCTACATGTAAAGTTATGATGCCTAGAAAGGTGAAATTCATTTATTATTTCATTTACTTCTCCAATTTCTTCTTTCTTACTGAGGTACAGAGCACAGAACATTGTAGAAAATGAAAAGTGTGGTAGTCTTTACTGTAACTCTTACAATCCGAGAATAGAAACATGACACAGTTCAGTTCAATTCAGTCGCTCCATCGTGTCCGACTCTTTGCGACCCCATGAATCGCAGCACGCCAGGCCTCCCTGTCCATCACCAACTCCCGGAGTTCACTCAGACTCACGTCCATCGAGTCCGTGATGCCATCCAGCCATCTCATCCTCTGTCGTCCCCTTCTCCTCACAGGTAGAGTCAAAATAGGGAGACTGTAGCAAAGTGAAGGTAACCGATGTTAGAAGTAAGGCAGTAAGAGGGAAAACAATACACTGTGAACTTGAAAGTATAGACAAATAACTGTCTTTATTTAAGAACTGCCAATCTCTCAGGCTGCATGGCTGCAAGTTTGCCCCTCTTATAGTCAGTTTAGGTTTTTGTTTTTTAATGGATTTATAAAGATACTTCTTGTTTGGAGTCTGGTTACTGCCTCAATCCATACTTCAGAGAATTGCAGGAAAACACAAAAGTTTCTGAAGGCATCTCTTCACACACATCTGACTTACTTTTCCTTTATTTCTTTCACATGTCACATCTAATCTAAACCTATCAATCAGTCTTTTAAAGTTCTCTATAAGTGAACTCAATATTTCTTTCTTTCTTTTTTTTTTTTTAAGGTCGCACAAAGTGAAGTTTCTATCTGTAGCAAATAAGGAGGCCACCAGGAATCATTTCCCAAAGCCTGGCTCCTCAGCAAGAAAAGATAAGTTCTTCTATTAGGGTAAGGGTTGAATGCTCAAGCAGGAAGATTCTGTCAGTACCTATAAAGACAGACATGATCCTGCACATGGAACTTGAGAACATGCTTCTTCATACAGCTCATGTTATGTGAATGGTGCTTAAGCTTCACCTAGGGAAGAAATTTTAGCATTGAAATGAAGCAAAGGTGACTTTGGAACACTTTGGTCTGTCTGAGCAAACTCCAGTCTTATGGTCCAGCTCAAGGCTCAAACCAGTTGTTAGATAGGAAGTTAAGCATGAGCAGTGAGGAGTGGCCTAGACAAAAAAGATTATAACTGATCTCTAAACCAACTGAAACACAGAACTCTGTTAAATAATCTGCCCAAGGGCACATAGATGACAGAGTTGGGATTTGAAGCGACTTCACTTTCACTTTTCCTTTCATGCATTGGAGAAGGAGATGGCAACCCACTCCAGTGTTCTTGCCTGGAGAATCCCAGGGACGGGGGAGCCTGGTGGGCTGCCGTCTATGGGGTCGCACAGAGTCGGACATGACTGAAGCAACTTAGCAGCAGCAGCAGCAAACCCCACCACAGACATGCCTGAATATGCTACAAAATAACCACAGAGATCTTTCCAGCTCTGGTGCATGGACTCTAAGCACACAGTGGATACAAACTAAACAGATTTATCCAACTCTGGTACATGTGCCCTTGATGCACAGCAGTGTCCTCAAGTTACTTGGGGTAACTGGGAGCCCATTAAGGATTCAGATATATTCTATACCTACATACATTTGATTTTAACAGACTGAATTATTGGAAAGACATGTGCAATCGAGCATGTTGTTATAAAAGTTGCTACTATCAATCAAAACTGTCAGTCCATGCCCACCTAGATGAATATATAAAAGCTCAGTCTTGAAAACTCCATACCTCATCATCCTGGGACCAGTGACTCTCATGGCTCGGCTCACCTTTCCCTTGAGATTTTCTTTCTGTTCTTTCTTCAATAAAGTTGGTTTTGCCATGGGGGACACCTCAGATTCTTCTTTATGTCTTTACCAAGAACTGAGGCCCAGGAGGAAGGGCCCTCTTTGACCCTCCTTCTCTGGTTTCGGGGCTCTTGATGATGCAGTCTCTCGGAGCTGTCCATACCTGCAAAGAAACAACTCAGTAAACAGCACTGGGGATTTTCTGTACCAGAGCCACCTAGGGACACAATGGCCTCCCTGGATCTTATTCTTTGCTTGAGGCTGACTTCTAGAATGTGAATCTGCTTTCACTGAAGCACTTTTTTAGGAGAATTGGGATTTCTCATGACTAACAGATTTTCACTAGGTATCGTCAAGTAAAGGAATCTGTACTCATTTCAAAGAGTGAAAGATAATGTATCCAACTGATGAGAAAATTCAGTGGATCTCTGCAGCTCTCTGAATCCTAACTTCACTTTTCCCAGTTGAAGATATTGCTATTCAGGAGTTGGTCATTATTGAAAGGGTCCACCTGAACCCATTACAAGTCCCCTTGGCCCTGGCCTTTGAAGTAAAAGGCTTTTCCTTTAGGTTACCAGGTCTCCTCTGAAGCTGCTTCAGAGCTAATGACTATGAATGTGAGAATGTATAAGCAAAAATTAGCTGTTGGGCTGGGGAACAGGTAACAATTTAGACTGTAAATCCACCATAAAGCAGAATCTTCTAACTCCCAGTTTCCTGAAGGATATGGATAAAGGTCTGGCACACATTCCTAAATTGTTTTTTTAGTAAAAGGACCCCCACCAGATGAAATTAATGGCCACAAGAATATAGACTCTAGACTGGTCTAAACAAGAAGACTGATGATGCAGGAAGCTTTACCTTGCCG
The DNA here is from genome assembly GCF_023091745.1 of Budorcas taxicolor. Classification (NCBI taxonomy): domain Eukaryota; kingdom Metazoa; phylum Chordata; class Mammalia; order Artiodactyla; family Bovidae; genus Budorcas; species Budorcas taxicolor. Next base: position 37,623,115 of record NC_068926.1, on the reverse strand, counting down.
CTAACCAATCTGGAAATTGTGCATGAGCTGATCACATCCCTGCAGCCCCCTCCCTTACACTGTCTTTAAAACCTCTTCTCTGAGAGCCATCAGGGAGTTCAGGTCTTTTGAGCATGATCTATCTCCTTCGCACATTCAATAAATGCTGCACTTTTCTTCACAGGAACTTGGTGTCAGTAGACTGGCTTTACTTTACGCAGGCAGATGTACCAAAGTTTGTTTCAGTAACACACCATTCCCAGCAGATAATCAGGCCAGTTTCCAGTGATCCACTTTCTTGATTTGAGGTGCTCAGCTTTCTCTGCTCCCTCTATTCAAATCCTGTCATCAGGGTCCAGATCAATGTCTTCCACTGTCCTGAGACTGTGCTTTCTTAGAGATCTCAATTACTAAGTTATACAAAGGTTTGCTTCCTAGACTGTCAGCTCCTGTTTCTGTTGCTCCTTCAAATGGAAAATGTGCTGCTTTAGGATATCTATGATATATTACTTGCTCACATGTTTCAAAATGCCCTGAATAGAATATGCCTTTGCTATTCTCAAAGCCAGTTCTGTGTGATTAAATGATAAAAAAGCACACTGTTTCTTAGACAGGTTCTTTCATTAATAAATATGTTAGATAGAAGTGATGGGTTAATAAAAGCAAGCATACTTTAAAACTTCCATTTTTATCCTTAAAAAAGTGTTTGGAATATAGCATCTTACTCTAAGAGATTTCCACTGTAATGTTTTTCCTAATTTTTCTCCGCTCAATTCATTCTAATTAATATGAAGTGTGGCAAGGAGTTCCTTGCTAATAATTTTCAGTTAAAAGAATACAAAAGAGAAAACTATGTTTTCTCTTGAATACAAGCAGATACATATACACACATATGGATTCACTAAATTGTTTTAATGATTAACAAGCTCTTAGTGGGTTATAATTAGAAGAGCATTTCATCAAATTTAGCAATCTTTTTTCTTCATAAATTGCTCATATGCAAACAAATGATAGTATTTATTTTATATAAACATAAAATTTTCAAGATAATATTAATTTAGTTTTGGCTTAAATTCAGTAATATTATTTGGCAAAAACACAATACATATTAATGAAAGATTTCCTGAAGTAATTTTGCTACTGTAGCTAATGTTGTTTCAGAAATTAATACTACTTCACAATATGAAAAGAATAGTCACAATTTTCTTAAGTATGTCTAGAGCAGAAAATGTTGGAAAATGGGGTTAAGTTTCAAACCCTGACCTCTCTGCCTGCTGCTCTTCCATTTTTCCACCCTGCGATTTACCTTTCTGTTTTTATGTGCTCAAAGTGATGCAGTCATAAAACAGAATATCTTATGGATGCTGAGGAAGTTCCTGCATATAATTAAATTAATCGTAAGCATTTGTTAGGTTGCAAAAAAAAATCATAACCATTTTTTTCTTAGTGAATATTTGTTAATTAATGAACAGCATTATATTTCTCTAGCTCATAGGAATTATTTTTATCCCAAATATATTTCCACAGCAATTCTCACATTTGCAGTTCAAACTCATTAGCTGTGTTTTATCCAACTCCTCTGTTGCTATCCTCACAGTACTTTCCAATGGATTCAACTCAAATTTTTTGTGGTTTTAGAAATGTGACCTGATCTATCTCATCAGTTTTGTCACTCTTCTCATTTCACTGTGCCTGGGATTCTTCCCATTTTCCTCCTAATTGCTAATTTCAAAGCTTTGTTCAAGAGTTGCTGTTTTTGAAGATGTCACAATGTACTCCTTTGCTCAGTTCCATCTCTATCTCCTTCTCTTGGTATCCTGAGGTACCTGAGTTCTCTTTGACAGTGTCCCTTGTGGGCTACAATGTGGGTCATCTGAAAAGGATTGTCTTAGTCATCTCTGTGAATTAGAGACCAGAGGCAGTGGTGCAGCAATACGGGGTCTCAGAAAAAACACCTTTGCTGCTATTGCTGAATATGTCATGTTAAATTTTTGAAGAAGGACAAAAAAGTAGCATGAATTTCAACTTTCAGAAATAAGGAGTTTAGAAGCCATCCTTTGAAGTTATTATAATGGAGATGTGTGGACATTTGTACACCGCAGTTTCCCAGAACTGATAGTCTCAAAGAAGGTTCTGTAGGGAATGACAGAGGGGACACCAAGGAGCTCTGTCAGGCACTTAGCAATTATCCTGTACCAGGGCTTTGTTTATAGCTCTAAAAATATATGTAGTTCTGCACGTATATGTAGGTAAATTCAATGCATACATAAAATGTTTAGGATTTTTATGGCTAATTTGATAGCTATAAAATTAATAATTAATAATATAAAAGTAAGTGAAAGTGTTAGTTGCTCAGTCATGTCCAACTCTTTGAGACCCCCATGGACTGTAGCCCCACAGGATCCGCTGTCAGTGGAATTCTCCAGGCAAGACTATTAGAATAGGTAGCCATTCCCTTCTCCAGAGCTTCTTGACCAAAGAATCAAATCCAGGTCTCCTGCATTGCAGGCAGATTCTATTACCACTCAAGTCACCTGGGAATATAAAGTATATGTTAATATTATTATAAAGCTTAAAGGTTGAGAAGTTAGGATGGGGGGAAAAAATTCTCCAATCAAGAATAGAAACTTTATAATAGAAAAGAAAAATTGGTAGCTAGATGAAAATAACTAGAACAAGAATTATCAATATTTTCTGTTTATTAGTTTGCTTCTCCACTCATCCAACAGCTTAAGAACTTTGAAGATGTTTCTATCTATATACCCAGATTCAATGTCATAACTCAACTAAATTATTAAACCAAAGATCCTTTCTATAGCCCGTAGCCAATGACTCTTACTTGGACAGCAGAGACGTCTCAACCCTCCATGTGTTTATTGCAATCAGCCATCATTTTTCAAACATTCTTTCATGTTTTGATGGCCAACTTTACCCTCTAGGTTTTATTTCTTCTTTAAGGAAATTAACATCCTTTATATGGAAAATATTAGAAACATTAACTTTTATTTTACATTTATATGAAATATTATTGAAATCTTATGGCATCTGGATAGTATCATTGACTCAACAGACATGAGCCTGAGCAAGCTTTGGGAGATAGTGAAGGACAGGGAGACCTGGATTGCTATAATCCATGGGGTCACAAACAGTTGGACATGACTTAGCAACTGAATAAAAAATTGAAATCTTGATTAAAATACATTTTCCATGCTTAAGTTATTTTTATGGGTGAAACCACCAGAACCTTCTTTCTGATTCTCATATTCTATTGATGATTTCATTAGCTACTTTACCATGAAAATGGAAGCATTAAGAAGAAGACTTCCAGATTCTCACCTTCCTCTCATATCTAGTTCCTTCCAGTGCGTTCTAAGTTCTATCTCCTATCTTCTCAAGTATATCTCTCAAATAATTTTATTCTGTCTTTTCTAATCACATTTTAAAAATATTAGTATCAGATATTTCTAATCTGCTACCAACTGATCCTTTTGACCTGTGGTGTTGGAGAAGACTCTTGAGAGTCCCTTGGACTATAAAGGACTTCAAACCAGTCAATCCTAAAGGAAATAAATCCTGAATACTCTTTGGAAGAACTGATGCTGAAGCTGAAACTCCAATACTTTGGCCACGTGACATAAAGAACTGACTCATTAGAAAAGACCTTGATGCTGGGAAAGATTCAAGGCAGGAGGAGAAGGGGACGACAGAGGAGGAGATGGTTGGATAGCATCACCAACTCAATAAACAAGAATTTGAGTGAGCTCTGGAAGATGGTGAATGACAGGGAAGCCTGGTGTGCTGCAGTCCACGGGGTCTCAAAGAGTCAGACATGACTGAGTGACTGAACAACAACAAATCAGCTACCATAATGATGCAATTTATCCTTATTTTTAAAAAATAAAAAAAACATTTGCCTATAGTCTTGTCCTAGTCTTTGTGACCCATGGACTCTAGCCCACCAAGCTCCTCCATCTATGGGATTCTCCAGGCAAGAATACTGGAGTGGGTTGCCATTTCCTTCTCCAATACTAGCCACTACGTCCATCTCACTGCATGGATATCTTTGAAAGACTTACAGACTCCAATTTTCCTTGTCTTGTTCTTTATGTTTAATTTTTTTTTTGAGTTGCAAGATAATTGCTTTACAATATTGTCTTGGTTTCTGCCATACAACATTATGAACCAGTCATATATATATATATATATATATATATATATATATATCCACTCCTTCTTGAGCCTCCTCCCTACGCCTTCTGCCATCCTTCCTCTTCAGGTCATTGCAGAGTGCCAGGGTGGGCTCCCTGTGTTATGTGGTAGCTTCCCACCAGTTATCTATTTTACACATTTCCTCGTGGCTCAGAAGTAAAGAATCTGCCTCCCAGTGTAGGAAACATGGATTTGGCCCTGGGTTGGGAAAATCCCCTGGAGAAGGAAATAATAACTTATTCCAGTATTCTTGCCTGGGAAATCCCACAGACAGAGGAGCCTGGCAGGCTACAGACAATGTGCTCACAAACAGATAGACAGGGCTTGGGGACTAAGCAACAACAAACAAGTGTATGCATGTCAATGCTACTATCTCAGTTCATCCCACCCTCTCCTCCCACTGCTGTGTCCACAAGTCCGTTCTCTACATCTGTTTTCATTCTTGATTTGCAAATAAGTTCATCAGCACCTTTTTTCTAGGTTCCATATATATGCTTTAATATGCTATATTTATTTTTCCCTTTATGATTTACTTCACTCTGCATAATAAACTTAAGTTCATTCGCCTCACTACATCAGACTCAAGTATCTTTCTTTTTTATGGCTGGGTAATATCCCATTTTATTATATGTACATACCACATCTTTATTCATTCATCTATAGATGAATATCTAGGTTGCTTCCATGTCGTGGCCATTGTCAATAGTGCGGCAGTGAACACTGGGGTACATATGTCTTTTTGAATTGTGGTTTTGTCAGGATACATGACCAATAGTGGGATTACTGGGTCATATGGTAGTTTTATTCCTATGGTAGCTTTTTGAGAAATCTCCACACTATTCTCCATTGTGGCTGTATCAATTTACATTCCCACCGACACTGCAAGACAGTTCCCTTTTCTCCATATCCTCTCCAACATTTAATGTTTGCAGATTTTTTAAGATGGCCCTTCTGACTGGTATGAGGTGGTACCCAGTTGTAGTTTTGATTCACCTTTCTCTAATAATGAGGGATGTTGAGCATATGTTCATGTATTTATTGGCCATATGTGTATCCCTAACCTCTGGTGAAGGAAACAGCAATCCACTCCAGGGTTCTTGCCTGGGGAACTCCCATGGACACTAGAGCCTGGAAGGCTACAGTCCATAGGGTCAGAAAGAATCAAATACAACTGAACATGCATGCACATGTCTTCATTGGAGAAGTGTCCATTTAGGTCTTCTGCCCATTTTTGATTGAGTTGTTTGCTTTCATAATATTGAGCTCATTCTTTCTTAATTCCAATTTAATCAGGTTTGAAAGTCATCTCTGCACCAAAATTGTTCTCAAGATGAACAATATCATCCACATTGATTAATCCTAGTATAAGTTCTCAGTAAAATATCTTACATACCATCTTGGCCAAGTTAGACATACTTAACACTGTTGATAGCCATTGTTCACATAGTTTACAGAATGTTATATTACATTATTTTTTAAACTAATTCACTTCCCTTTTTTCTGGTTCCCTCTTTTTTTTTTTTTTTTTCAAAATTGCTTGGTGTTAATTCTTGGTCTTTTCTTTCCTTATTTATAACTAATATCTTGATCTTATTGGGTTTCATCATTTCAAATTTTCCAAAAGTTAACAATTTAAAAATATACAACTCTAGCTTGTATGTCAAACATGTCAAATTCAACAAATGTAATGTTTAACTCCCAGTGTTTTTCTTTTAGGCTTGCTCTAGTATAATGTTCCCAATTTCTGTAAATAATAGATTCTCTCAGTTGCTCTTTCATAAAAATTCTATAGTCATCTTTTTTTCACCTACCAATTTCACCAAGAAATTTCATCGTCTATGAAAGGATAAAGTATATATTGAACAATATAGCATAGGACCTGGAATGTTAGGTCCATGAAACAAGGTAAATTAGATATGGCCAAGGAGGGGATGGAAAGAGTGAATACTGACATTTTAGGAATCAGTGCACTAAAAAGACAAGAATGAATGAATTTAATTCAGGTGACCGTTTTATCTACTACTTTGGGCAAGAATCCCTTAGAAGAAACAGAATATCCCTCACAGTCAACAAAACACTATGAAATGCAGTATTTGGGTGCAGTCTCAAAAATGACAGAATGATATTGGTTCATTTCAAAGGTAAACCATTCAATATCAACCCTGAATCAACCCTGAATATTCATTGAAGGGACTATTGCTGAAGCTGGAGTTTAAATACATTGGCAATTTGATGCAAAGAGCTGAATCATTGGAAAAGACCCCAATGCTAAGAAAGATTGAAGGCAAAAGGAGAAGGTGATAGCAGAGGGTGAGGTAGTTAGATATAGCATCACTGACTCAATGGACATGAATTTCAGCAAAATCTGAGTGATAGTGGAGGATAGAAGAACCTGGGATGCTACAGTCTGCAAGCTCACAAAGAGTTGGACACTTCATGACTGACAAACAACATATATACATGTGTGTATGTATATATATGTATATACATATGCCTACACACAATGGGATACTACTCTGCCATAAAATATGAAATAATGCCATTTGCATCAACTTGGATGGACCTAGAGCTTATGATACTAAGTTATGTAAGTCAAACAGAGAAAGTCAAATATCATATGCTATCACTTACATGTGGAGTCTGAAAATAAATACAAATGAACTGATTTACAAAACAGGAATAGACCTACAGACATAGAAGACAATTTTTCAATTAACAAAGGGCAATGGTGAGATAAATTAAAAAGTTGATATAAACATACACATACTACTATATATAAAATAGTAAAGAACAACAAAGATTTATTGTATAGCACAGGGAACTATACTGAATATTTTGTAGTAACTTATAAGGTAAAAGAATTTGAAAAAGAATATATATATGTGTGTGTGTGTATATATATATATATCACTGTACTATATGCCTAAAACTAACATTTCTTAAATCCACTAGACTTCATTTAACAAAAAAAGAAATCTTATCATCTTATCTCTCAGTCTCTTCATATCTTCATGTCTTTTAAACATGGTCTATACTGCTGTCCTCGAGAAGGAAATGGCAGTTCATTCCAGTATTCTTGCCTGGCAAATTCCATGGACAGCAGAGCCTAGTGGGCTACAGCCCCTCAGGTTTCAGAGTCAGACACAATTTAGTGACTAAATAACAACAAATTGCTCTCATTTCACGTTCAGATTGCTACCATAACTACTAGATCTCAATTTCCACCAGAACTCTCTACAGTCTATTCTTAACTGCTGGGATCCTGCAAAATGTGAGGTAGTTCTTTGGCCAAAACCAACCAATGATTCTTCGTTTCGCTCAGAGTAAAAAACAAAGAATTTACCATAATTTAGAAAGCCTGGCAAGATCTTACTCTACTATGAGTTGAGTTAAATTCTCCACCTCCCCACCCCCAATGACAACAACAAAAAATATATATATATGTTTTTAAATGTTGAAATCCTACACAAAGTGATGATGTTTGGAGATGTGGCCTGTAGGAAATATTTGGGTTTAGATGAAGTCATGAAGGTGGGATCCTTATGATGGGATTTGTGTCCTTATAAGAGACATCAGCAAACTTGTGTTTTTGCTCTCTGCCATGGGAAGACACAGGAAGAAAGCAGCCATTTAGAAGCCAGGAAGAAAGCCCTCACCAGAACTCCACAATACTAGCAACTTGATCTCAGACTTTCAGCCTCTAAAACTGTGAGAAAACTAACTTTTGTTGTTTAAGCCACCCAGTCTGTGGTATTTTTTAATTTTTTTTTTTTTTTTCTGGCAGCCCAAACTCACTAATACAGATGTCTGCTAGCTTTCTGAGTCATCTTTCTTTTATCTCTTTTACTCCAGGAAGAGTCTCCTTTTTCTTTCTGAAACTGCCAAGAATGGTTGTGCATTGGAATCTAGTTTTACATGTATCCTATGCCTGAAATGGTCTTTTGGAAGACATACACTTGCCAAAAGATTTCACCTTTCAAGTCACTGCTCAGATCACACTTTTTCATTAATCTGCTCCACCTGTCCTATTTCAAACTACAATTAGCCGCAAGTACACCTGCCCCATGGTTCTACCTCTTTATTCTGTTATACTTTTTAAATTTATTTATTTACTCATTCAATTATTTAAAAAAATATTTAATAGTACAATACCTATGTTATAAAAATGTTAAGTGAAAGGAATATACAAAACTGTATACATCATTTGATCCCAATCAAGCATAAAATACACACTTCTCATTGCCTGGATGAATATAAAACTTTCAAAGAAAAAGACCCCAAAAGACGTAATGGATGGATTTATCTGGTTTATGGTATTTGGGGTGATTTTTGCTATTTATTTGTTATTTTCATGAAGTGTTTAAAAATTTATTTATTTATTACATATTGGAATATAGTTGATTTACAATGCTGTAGTAGTTTCAGGTGTCCAGCAAAGTGATGCAGTTATGCATAATATTTACCTGTTCTTTTCCAGATTGTTTTCCCATATAGGTCATTACAAAATATGGACTATAGTTTCTTTTGCAGTATATCAGTTCCTTGTTGGTTATGTATTTTTTATACAGAAGTGTAATCTATTAATCCCAAATTCCCCACTCTATTTTTTCAATGGAATATATTATCTTCCAGTCATAATGCATCATTTACTGATATAATTTATTATTAAATGTCATTCTCTGCTTATTAAACTGCAAACTTCACAAAGACAGGGATTATTTTCCTTTACTTTTTTTCTCATGAATCCCAAATGTTTATTAAAATAATAAATATTTTCCCTTAATGGCCAAAACCATTGGCCAATGTTCATGTGTGTTATACTATCTAAAGTATTTTTTCCTGAGTGCTCGAACATTCATCCATATGATAATTATGAATTATTATGCAGATTTCATATTCTGTTTTCCTCCTGATATATATTTTAATAAGCGCTTTATTTTATTTTCATTCTCATTCTATTAACATTAAAATTTTATATGAAATTATCTTCTTTTTTCTTAACATTTCTTTTGTTAAGGAATGAAGCGCAATCACATTAGGTTATTTTCATTTGAAACTCTGAATCTGATGATTCCTGATGTGCCTTGCTCACAAAAATGTTAATTTTGTAAAGAATTTGAATCATAAACCTCATTGTAATATAATTGGAGGCACTTGGCATGTATGTGTGATCAAGAAGAAAACACCACTATTTTGAATCTTACATTCCAGTGATCATATTTTGATATGCTATGAATACAAATCCAGCTGTGTGAGTTTTAAACACTACTGTTTTCTTTTGACACTCAATTTAAAAGTCCATTTCATTTCACGAGATTTGTCTACAACCTTTTTTCAAAAATTTTTGCTAAAACCATTCCCATGGTACCCATCATGTCCTTCCAAAATTATGACATTTAATCTTTAATCCTTTAAGTAAAGATGCTTTCAATTTGTGGTGCTTGAGAAGACTTCAAGAGTCCCTTGGACTGCAAAGAGATCAAACCAGTCAATCCTAAAGGAAATTAACCCTGAATGTTCATTGGAAGGACTGATGCTGAAGCTGAAGCTCCAATACTCTGGCCACCTGATGCGAAGAACTGACTCATTGGAAGAGACCCTGATGCTGGGAAAGACTGAGGGCAGGAGAAGAAGGGGGAGACAGAGGATGAGATGGTTAGATGGCATCGCTGACTCAGTGGGCATGAATTTGAGCAAACTCTAAGATAGTGAAGGACAGGGAAGACTTGCATGCTGCAGTTCATGGAGTCACAAAGAACTGAACACGATTTAGTGACTCAACAACAACAAATGCCAAGATGTTTCTCTGAAACTTCCATATGGTTTATTTAAGGCTTTTCCTTATTTTTTTTTTTTCATGAATTATCAGTCCCTCCCTCTCAAATGAGTTGATATCTGTAATATAAGTTTGAAGGTAAATGCAGATTTTTAATATTCATCTCCACTTTTTCACTTCAGACATGATATACTTTTACTCTGTTTCATCAGTGCTTTTAAAAATTCTAGGTAATAAAAAAAGCTTTTTTTGTAAATACAACATACACTTTTCATTTCATTATTATGAACAGATTCCTTTTAGTTTTTAGTGTTCCCACCCCCCCACCCCACATATTGCCACTCCATTAGTGAGAATGAGTGTAAAAGATTTCAGCCACACTGAGTAAGTTTGTTCTTCTGTGGACTCAGTTCTCTGCCTGAGAGTGAATGAGATACTTGGAGAGGAACATTAGCACCTGCTGTGCATGTTTAATGCTCAAAACAGCACCCAAGTGCCTCAAAAATTTATGTTTCTGGCCTCAAAGATATTTACAGAACTTGACCTCAATCCCCAAGAGGAAGGGATGAAAGGATACCGGGAGATTAACTGATGCAGCTTTTGTGTTCAGGCAGGCTTATTTTTGAAACTATTCAGGACAGATCATTTTCTAATTATTGTTCTGAATCATTACACTTCTGTGTAATTTCATTCTCTTTAAAAGGAAACAAAGCAGGTGCTGCAGTGCCATGCAGCTAGTGCTTTCTAACTTCCTGCACTGAATGGTTACCTTGGATCTTTTCTGTTGTTGTTATTTGTAAGTATCCACCTAGCAAAGGTTAATATATTTCATTATCCATGCTTTTAAATTGAAAATAAAATTATTCTACTGGTTTAAATTTATATATCAAAGATAATCTAAGCACAATAAGTTCCCTACTTATGAATGAGCTCTGTTTAGAGAGCATGTTGTTTATAAGTCCAACAAAGTCAGCCTGGGTACACAAATCACACGATTGACTATATAGAGCTGTACTATTAGGTTTATAATATTTTTAACAAAAATGATACATAAAAATAGATACAAAAATAAAGAAAACAGTTTACTCTTACAGTACAGTAGTGCACTAAAACAGCTGGCATACAGTGGCTGGCCTCTAGTGAACAGACAATAAGAGTTACTGACTAGAGGAGGAAGAGGAGGTGGGAGATGGTAGAACTGAAAGATTGTCAACAACAATGCCAACAAAGGGCAAGCTGAAACTTCCTTCACTCACATCCTGGGGTTGAAATGAACATACTGCACTACTGTGTACTTTGCTGTAAAACTGTGTACAGACAGTAAAGTACACAGAAGCACAACCACTTGTAGAGGATACATGCATGACAATGTGCATCAGTCACATGAACTAACTCCCACAATTGGACATGTGAACATACATTCTCATCTTTGAAAGTTCACATGCAAAGGTTCGCATGTAAGGGACTTACTGTAACACAAAAGTAGAAACAGATATTTTTATTAAGAGTTCAGCAGAGATTCAGTGTAGTTCTGCCACTGGAGCCTGACTACCTTGAACACATCTCCCCTTGTTAAGTGTTTAGAATAATATTTACATTAACTACTTTATTGGATTGTTTAAAGGTTAAATAAGCTAATGCATGTCATAGCGCCTAGAAAACTACAAGGTGTTTTTCAATTATTAGGCTTTTAATCTTATCACTTCTATGTCCCTGGCAGAATTTTGTTTATATGGCTATTGTAGCATTCAGGATGTTATTTCTTTGTATTAAATGTCTCTGTTCTGATTCTCAGCCCTAAGGTGGTCAACTACCAGAAAGTAGCTAACTTACTGTCAGGTTCCTTGAATGCAAACAAGTACAGGGCCATAAATCTAATAACCAATAAATACATGTGGAATGAACAAGCAAATGAAATATATAGGTTTCATTACTGATTATTTGCAATACTAATATAAGTTAGTAGACTAAGTTGGAAACTGAAAACCAAGGCATAATGGAAATAGTTAAAGCTATATATTTCCAGATTTTGATGGGGAAAAAAAATCCCATGTGAAGTAAATCTATACTCCAAGTTTTGCCTAAGCAGAATTTGAAGAGAATATTCATGCTTTGAAACTATTGGAAGGGAATAATATATTCCAACAAAGTAGTCTGTGTTACCATTATGTTTATGTCTGATGCTACTGAGGTCCACTGAGCTTTAAAGAGTAGTGGACACCAGAGTCCAGGTACTAGATGAGCCATATTCTATCTCTGTGGTCTTGGGAAGCTGGACTTTAATGGTCTGTAAAAGACAAGGATGTCTACTACTTAAATGTAAAGTATTGTGAAATATCGCTTGCTTTATAAACATCTCAATCTATCTCAATAGATGCAGAGAAAGCTTTTGACAAAATTCAACACCCATCTGTGATTAAAAAAAAAAAAACTCTCTAGAAAATAATCATAGAAGGAACATACATCAACATAATAAAGGCCATATTTGAGAAACCCACAGCAAACATTATTCTCAATGATGCAAAGCTGAAAGCTTTTCCTCTGAGATCACTCACAAGACACAGGTATCCACTTTCACCACTGTTATTCAGTATAGTTTTAGAAATCCTAACTACAGCAATCAGAGAAGAAAAATAAATAAAAAGAATACAGACTGGAAGAGAAGAAGTAAAACACCCACTGTGTGTAAATGACATGATACTATTCACAGAAAACTTTAAATATGCCACCAAAAAATTACTAGAGCTAATTAATGAATATAGTAAAATCACAGAATCTATGAAGATAGTAAATTTGTAGGATATAAAATTAATGTACAGAAAACCTTTGCATTTGTATATCCTTATTTCAAAGCTTTAATTAAGCCTGCTCCACACATTGCTTGAATTGGGCACCTGGACTGTTCAACTGATTTTTGTCAAATGGGGTAAAATTAAAGCTTTGTTCTCACCCTGACACTACAAGGACAAAGTTAGTGGTAGAATATGAGCTCTGCTAGAGTAAAGAGATAAAATGATCACTGCTGAGGTGAAGAAAAACTTCCCTGTCTGCACACATGTAGAAGGCTCTTAGGGCATCTAGAAGGAAAGGCATGATCCCATAATAAGTTTGGACATGCACCCATAGCTTCCCAGGTGGTGCAGAGGTAAAGAATCTTCCTGCTGATGCAGGAGATACAAGAAATGCAAGTTCAATCCCTGGGTCAGGAAGATCCCTTGGAGCAGGAAATGGGAACCCACTCCAGTATTCTGGCCTGGAAATTTCCATGGGCAGAGCAGTCTGGTGGACTATAGCCCATGGGTTTTCAAAGAATTGAAACCACTGAGCATACACACACATGCACCCATAGGCTTCTGCAGTGGGATCCATCTTAGAAAAAGTTTTGCATGCATGTTGGGCAGAGTTCTAGAGCTGGTCAGGTGAGGGAAAATAAATAAAATAATTGGCCAAATGTAAAAGAAGACTCAGAAGGAGTCCTATGTATGAGATTTGAGTCACCTTTTTACTGTGTGCCTCGTCACTGCAAAGAACACTCAGACTCTCTCTGGGTATGCATTTCTCTCTTGCTTCAGTCTTATAAATAGTTTGTCTGTATGAGCTCTCACTTGTTGTGCTGTGTCTCCAATAATACACTTTGTGCCTGTTTGTACTGTTTTTGCCTTCTTGAAAATTCTTGCTTTTAAATGGAGGAAAGAAAGAGCCAGGACCACTTTGTTTCTAGTTTCTAGCTCTTGATGGTCTACTGCCTAGCATTTGTGGTTTTTCACCTTGGCTACCCAGGTTCAATTCCTAGGCAGGGAATTATGATCTCTCTTTAGGACTGCTCATTGCTGTCTCCCAGAGATCAGAATCAATGGTAATTTAAGAAATAAGTAGCAACAAAATCAGCAGAAGGCATATATATTGAGTCTGGTGGAGCTGAAAGGAATATAAAAACACCAAGACTCACTTAAAATATTTGAATAAGCACTAATAATCTCACCATATGTGACAGAAGTATTAATATTTATGTAATATTACTTTAATATTAATAAATTAGAATTTATGATCAAAAGGAATTAATATGAGAATATTTAGATGATTAAAAATCACAGTACATAATAAGGGGAGAAAAATGTGAAGAAGCATAAAGCACAGTCTACTTTTGAAGAAGTAAATTTTTTCATTTGAAATAAAATGCTTAGAATTTTGGTGAGCTTAGAGCATAGGATTTCAAAATATTTAATTGAGAATAATTTGCCTTTCATTTAGTGAATCTACATTAAAATTCTGAAAGAAGATATAGCAATTAATGATATTATTCAGAAAACATAAGAAAAAGACACTAAGGATAGTTTTCTGTTTCTCCCCTTTTTATACTTATATATGCTGTTTTGTTTTTTTTTTTCCTATCCTAGCAAAAAGAAAAAAGAACAAAGCCAATATGCTGAGGAGTTTTCTATTCTGAATTGCACATTTGTCTAATTCTTTTGCAATTTATGGGATGGCTAGAAGAGAGCTAATGCTGAGGAAAAGGAAGCAAACACAAAGGAAAGGATGGTTCATTCATGCAAGGATGACTAGTTCACTATTTGACCATTCACAACATTTTTATTCAACCTGATGTTATATTGATTGTCACAAAGTCAAAACTGTGTACAATTTTCTTGTTTAGATATTTTATTGGGTAACTTTATGGCATTTTATAAATATATTTAAACCTACTTATAAATATTTGCAAAGTTTTACTAATACTGTTTTTTATAAAAATCAAAAGAATTTTGTATGTTTTATAATTTCTGGGCTGCTGAATGCCCCTATTTTATGACAAAGTTTATCAGAGTCACTTGTTAGAATAGTTTCTGTGAGGTATTAAGCACCAGACACAAAAGGAGGAAAAGATCTTGAACCAATAGGGTAGGCTTAGGCAGGAGGGATAGGGGCACCAATTCTTGATGAGAAAGAGCATATTTTACCTTAAACTATAAGAAAAATCTCTGCACTCTACAAACAACAAAACAAAAATACTAAGTAGGTTTATGGAAATCCTGATCCTCTAATCAATTTATCAGTACTTTAAGTCATATAACTAAGTAGTGAAGCACTGTGAGATGAATGATTTATCTTCTTGAAACATATTTGGTAGGGTGAGTAAAAAGCACTTGCTGATAATAAAATCAACTACTAAAAAGCCTCTTATGAAAGTGAAAGGGGAGAGTGGAAAAGTTTGCTTAAAGCTCAACATTCAGAAAACTAAGATCATAGCATCTGGTCCCATCACTTCATGGGAAATAGATGGGGAAACAGTGAAAACAGTGTCAGACTTTATTTTTGGGGGGCTCCAAAATCACTGCAGATGGTGATTGCAGCCATGAAATTAAAAGATGCTTACTCCTTGGGAGGAAAATTATGACCAACCTAGATAGCATATTCAAAAGCAGAGACATTCCTTTTCCAACAAATGTCTGTCTAGTCAAGGCTATGGTTTTTCCTGTGGTCATGTATGGATGTTAGAGTTGGACTGTGAAGAAAGTTGAGTGCTGCAGAATTGATGCTTTTGAACTGTGGTGTTGGAGAAGACTCTTGAGAGTCCCTTGGACTGCAAGGAGATCCAACCTGTCCACTCTAAAAGAGATCAGTCCTGGGTGTTCATTGGAAGGACTGATGCTAAAGCTGAAACTCCAATACTTTGGCCACCTCATGGGAAGAGTTGACTCATTGGAAAAGACCCTGATGCTGAGAGGGATTGGGGGCAGGAGGAGAAGGGGATGACAGAGGATGAGATGGCTGGATGGTATCACCGACTCGATGGACATGAGTTTGAGTGAACTCCGAGAGTTGGTGATGGACAGGGAGGCCTAATGTGCTGCAGTTCATGGGGTCTCAAAGAGTCGGACATGACTGAGTGACTGAACTGAAATGAACTGAACTGAAAGGTTTAAGCAGTTGCCAGTAGTAACCAAGATTCCTCTTAGTCATGTTCTAATGATGAAAGCCAAGCTGGAATCTCATATTGAGTTTCTACTTTCCTAAGGCCCCTTGAAATATTAGTCAAAACCTGATAGGAAGCAGATATTCTTGGTGTAACTGGAGGAAAGCTTGTGCTATTGGAAAAGATTTTTAAATACCAGGAGGGTTTAGAAATAGCAGGAAGGGATAGGGTGGTCCTTCAACCTAGCGAGCCTGTCATGGGGTCTGAGTGTGGATGTGGGTTTTCCTGGATGGAGTGGAGGGAGAGCTGAATGGAGAAGACTCCTGGCTCAAGTTGTGTTCTCTAACAGCGAAATGCAGCTCCCATGGTGATACAGAAAGACTCAGGAAACAAAGGACCCTAACTGCTGATATGGATACCAGAAAAGATACATCATTTTGATTAGAAATATCATTGAGAGGAGGGTTGAGGTGTAGCCTGGAGGTACCACGTTGCATTAGCCCCTGGTCCTGCACAGTTGTCCCCTGAAGTCACTGTCCATGCACTCTAAGAGCTATTTTCCCTTAAATTGTTCCTCTCTAGTTGAATACCACAGGTGGAAGATTGTGCAGGGTCTTCAGAAACCAGTACATTTTTATTGCCTGTGCTCCATTGTTTTCATGGTGAGTCTCTTGTTCAGATGCTACAAAGTTTGTTTTAAATGCCATTTCTCTGTGCATCATGGTTTCACTGAGTGTAAAACAAGGTGTCTTTGCCTTCTGCCCAATGCCTGTGTATGAGGAGGCTGTCCTTGGGCCTGCTTCTGTCATTCTTGCCTCAGTGTTGTCCTCTATATGGTATTCTGGTGCTCGCAGGGGGATGGCAGAGAAGTGGGGAGTGGCTGATGCAGTCCACGTGGGTTATCTGCCCTGGGCGTGGGAGGATAAGGAGTGATGGGGCCTGAGAGAAGTATCCACCCACACTTTCTTAGAAATTTTACATTCCTTATCTGCTTTTCTTTCTTAAATTATATTATAGTGTGTATTCGTTCAGTGTAAACAACCAGTTTTGTTGAGCAGGGTCCTTCCCATTTAAACGTATCTTTGATATCACCTAAAGTAGCATTGGGACCTCTTCATAGAGTTATTTGAGTAGTCCTCAGTAATGGTGTTACCAGATAGGGTTCTTGGTCTCCTTAATTAATAGAAATTGACAAGAGATCACACAAGAAATTCATATACGGCTTTATTAGGGCCCCTGGTGCAGCAAGCAGAAAAGAGAACAAGTAACAGTTTCCCTTGTTAGTTTGATCAATGAGGGTGGAACAAGTTTGTTTTTTTAATGGGATGAGGGTAGTGGTAGGTCCAAGGTTCAGGCCAGAGGAGTGGCTTAGGCGGTTTGTCTACCCCTTAGGAGGTGTTGAGTGCAGGGGGCATGTGTAGTACCCTGCTTTTGTGTCAAGTAGCAGTTGGACTCTTTTGGTGTTTTTGTATCTTGGTGTCCATAATTTGCCCCAACTGTACATGTGTGCAGTTATTTTTAGTCCCACATAGTTTGTATTTTGTTGCTCAAAGAGATATTTGTCCAGGTGCAAGCACTACACCAAAGGGTCCCAGGTCCCAGCCTCTCTTAATGGAACTAGTCTCAATCTGTATCAAACATCAGGCTAGTAACCATCTTTGACAGAGAGTAGAAGATAATATCTGGAAGTAAGAGTCACTGTGTCTACAAACTGTGGGTGCTGCAGTCTCTGTGTAAGTTGCTGTAGCTGACACTAAATATCACAGAGCAATTAGGAAGCTTTATAAACTATTTCAGAAGCACTCTTTTTATAAGTGATTTGACATATGTATTTCCAAATTCCTTCCAGTTTAATAATATAGTTCCACTATAATCCAAATAATTTTATCCTTTGATATGTCACCTTAGGACAGACTTAGAAGCAATCATGATGCTACTTTCTTTCTTCTTTAGCAGCCCATCGTAATATCTCATGTGTCTCTCAAACTGAGAAATCATTTCTCTACTGGTTCGAATGTGATGTCAACACCATTTATCAAAGTACAGGTGGTGAGTGTCATGACCTGCCATGACAGATTACATTCTCTTCTGCAATATTAATATAATTAAAATTGAATCTACCTTTTTCTAAGACAACATGCTAGTGGTGTACTGGACCTTTTTCCCAAGTAAATGCAAACTCTCCCAGCTGTCTTTTGTAGCAGAGTTGGAAAAATTAGCAGGAACAAGGTCAGTACCAGCACATCATTCTCTTCCAGCCAACTGAGCTTCCACTGCTCAGAGATTAAAAGTATACAGACTCTAGAGCCAGACATTCAGGATTCTTATTCTAGCTCTGCTTCTTAGGAGCTGTATGACTTTGGCCAAGTTCCTTAAATTCCTTGTACTTCATTTTCCCTAATCACGAAAGTGAGTTTCAACTGTATCTACTTCATAGTGTTGCCATGAACATTAAAACAGTTATAATACTTCAAGTATGTAAAGGAGTGCCTGTAAATACCAAGCACTATATCAGTGTTTGTTACTACTCATGTATCTAAATCCTTTGTAAATATCATTTTTCTAAAATAGAAAGTATACTTCCTGAGATCTTCCTGAGAGCCATTACTGTTTCAAATTTCCCACTGGTTTTAGCTTTAGTGAGATCGGAGATTTCTACTAAGCATGTCCTCTTAAACCTGAAAGGAGATCAGGCATTCAGGATGTCAGCCAAGTCTTAGCTTTTGTTTATAGTTCCCACATCCCCACATTGTAATCTCAGCATGTCATAGAACAAAGCTAATGTTAAATATTTTTAGCTTCTTTATCTTTGACTGTTCACCACTACCAGCTCACATCCATTCAGCATTAGAGCAAAGCTCTTGTCTATGTTTTTAACTAATATTAATCCATAGAAGCCAGAATCCTCTTCCATAGTGTTCTTGCAACTTCTGTTGTCTCAGTCTTCTCCAGAGCAATCACCAGGGAAATGCAGTATTTTTTTTCTTTAAAAAGTCTAATATAATCTATTGAGCCAGGCCCCCAAGAGGTAAGTTCTTCATACTCTACTGGAAATTCTATTTGTCATTACATAGCTTAATGTCTGAGTCACAGAAGAGGATCAGTTCAACCAAGCATTACAATGTACTCCCCACCTCTACTCTCTTTATCACCCTGGTATCTTTCCACCAATATTTGCCCCAAATGGCCTATGATTTCCATAGAAATGTATTTAAACTGCTCATATATAAGTGTGTGCAGTCAGAATATATGACAGAGAAAAGCTGCTTTCTTCCTAAGAGACAGTGGTATAAAGTTCTTGGACTTAAAAATCCTCATGTGCTCCAGGAAATAATAATATGAGAGAGAAGGTCATATCATATCACTAGTATGTTCAAATAATCATTGAAACTCATCTTAATATCTAAGGCTAGAGTCATTGTATCAGGTTGGCCAAAATGTTTGTTCAGGTTTTTCCATAAGATCTTACGCAAAACATGAACAAACTTTTTACAATAACACCTGGTGAGATCTGAAGCAGGCTGTGCCTCTCTCATTAGTCTCAGCCTCGGGTATTGCTATATACCAAATGCCAACAGAGTGAGGGAATCCACAGAAAAGAGTCAGGAACACGATCGATCTTCAGGTGTTGGCTGAAGCCTCCCAGACTAATAAAGCTGAGCACTATTACTGAGTCCAAGCTCGTACTGCTCGTATGAATACATCAAGAGATGAGTTGTTGGGGCAAGGAATAGTGAGATTATTTGGAAAACCAGCAGGCCAAGAAGATGGTAGACTAGTGTTCCAAAGACCCATCTGACCTGAATTATAATTCAAACTTTTATTATACTAAAGGAGGAGAGAGTAAAATCAAACACTTCCTGGTCCCCATCAGCCTCAGAATGGGATGTGTTAAGTTTTTCTTCCCTGTAGTCATTCACAGGTGGGCTTAGTCAGGATGTTTCCTGTGAGCTAAACAAAGGTATTTTAGCTTAATCCTCCTCCTTAATCCTACGTGGGAAACAGGGTTCTCAGAGATGGGCCATTATGTCTAATCTAAGCTTATAGGCAAAACCTTTTAATGAATAACTTGCAATAAAATATAAATGTTCTTCCCTATTATGGCACAGTGTGTTCTTGAACTCAGAATTGCAGAGTTACAAGAGTCACATACAAGTTTCTGGGCATCTGGATCTCAGCCCCTTAGGTAATCACACAGCCTATGCTTAGTACTCACATTTTTAAAATAAACTTGTTAAAAATAAAATTGCCAAACCTATCATATGTGATCAAATTATTTGTATTGACTCATTTGTGCTATGATTTGTAAAAATTAAGTATAGAGGGAAAAGTTTTATTATTGTCTGATGATTTTACTAAACTAGGAAATAAAATTTCTTCTTAGAAGATGCTCAGTGACTTTGAGTGTTTTGAGGGCAGCATGCCAAGCTTGATAAAAAAGAACATGGCATTGTTACCAAATCAAACTTGGGTCCACTTGCCCACATGCAGTAAAGCCAATCTACTGACACCAGGCTGTGGTAAAGGAATGCACAGTATTTACTGCAGCTGCCAGGTAAAGAGAATTGGAACTCATAATCAAAAAGTCCCCAACTTTCCAATGGTTTTAAAAGCATTGTGAGGGAGGGGGCTGCAGAAGGTATGATCATTTCATACACAGTTCTTGGATTGGTTGGCATCAAGGTAAAGTTCCAAGTAATGTCAGTCTTCTGGTTTCAACTGCTCTCCTGTTTATGTTCTTGCAGTCAGCAGTTTTCACCTGGATGGAGTTTGCTTCTTGTAAAAACCATTTAGGAATGTGTCATGTCTTTATGTATCTTTCAGGGAACTGGGAGTTTGGTGATTCTGCCACATGGTCAGTTTATTCTAAATTGTTACCAGTTCCCCTGTCCAACAGCTATTCTTTTTTTCTATATCTTCACATTCCTAATCTTCAGCTCTAGAGAGGCATTAAGAGATGCAGGAGAGGCCCTAGAGACTAAAAGCAAATCCTTTCTACTTTTTCTTCAAAGGACAGGGACACATCAGCTTGTACATGGTTTCTATCCCCTCTTTTCTTTGATACTCCTCAAGAACATGTTCAGGATAAGAAAGGAAATAAAGTTTTGGATAGAGAGGTTAATCATAAACTCAGGAGAGGAACTCCTTTGGGGTGATTCAGCTTCATCACTGGCAACTCTCTGTAAAAGTCCCTAGGCTAGCTTTGTGAAACTTTGTGTTTTCTCTCTAACTAGTTTTAACTTAACTCAGTATGTTTGTGTACCTGTGACATTTCTTTTCCCCCAGAAAATCCTGTACACTATGATTGAGAACTGCAGAGATTAAAAGGGAGATAGAATCACCTGGAGAGGAATAAATAACAAAGCACAGAAAATAGAAATGGGAATTGGTGAAAACACAGCTTTTGAAATCACTAAGAATAACAGTAGACATCAGACCAAGATTTAAAGATTTAGGAGAGAAGAATTTTGTTCTCCTGGCTCCCTGCCTCCCCCTCACTAGAAAGTAAGCTTCCTTTCAAGAAGAGTCTTTGCTTGCTTGCTTCTTATAAAACCAATACCTAGAGCAGAGGCTAGTAATAGCTGGTCCTTAATAAATATTTCATAAATAAATGAATCAAAGAGTAAAAGTAGCACAGAAAAAGTAGAATTTGAAAATTCGAAGATTAGTTTAGCTATGGACACACAGAAGTCTGCTAAAAATGTCAGGTTGCTCACATATGCAATGCCCATTTATTCCTAAAGTAAATATTTACCAATTTGGAAAAAGCTATGTTGCTATCTAATAGTAACCACACTCATATAACACCTTCTTGACTAGTTCCAAAACTAGCAGTGTGGCAAAACACAGATGCAAACAATCAAATTGACAAAAGGCAAGAAGTTGCCAAACGACAACTTCAAAATATTCATTTTATCTGATGGTTTAGTCCTCACTGGATTGGAAACTTCTTACGGACAACAGTAGTATATCATCTGCCTTTGTTTCCTGGTGGGGCACAGTATCTGATTCAGAGAGCGCACGTTTATTAATGTAATTGAACTAAATCCTGAGAAACTTTCTCAGTAAAGCAGATATCATGCCAGATCAAATATGGCTTGCCCTAATCTCTGCAAATGAACGATGCACTGTTGTTACTTCATTAAATCTCCTGAAAACAGGTAACTCTTGGCAATTCCTCCTCTCATTGGAAAGAACCATTGTACTGAAACTGAATTGATTATTTAATGTCCATATACTTTTTTCCACTTTTTTTTTAACTATAGGATAATTGCTTTGCAATATTGCATTAGTTTCTGCCATAAACCAACATGAATCAGCCATAGGTCATACCTGTGTGCCTTCCCTCTTGAACCTCTGTGAGAAGAGAGTAAATTAGCCAAGATGGCATATTCAGGGTCTCTTGCCCCATGTTTTGTAAATGATGACTATGGAACAACTGAGATCATTTGTAGGACTGCACATGTGCATCACGAGGTCCTCACTTGGTCACAGGCTCCTGTGTGAGGCACACCTAGCTCCACCCATAAAGCGGCAGGAATTAATGCTGCGTCATGGCTGTGATTGATGGGTCAGACAGGAGAGGAGAGAAAATCCATGAATTAGCATGAAAATTCCTGAAGTAGCATGAATACTACTACAGCTGCTGCGTCAGCCAGGAGAGAAAACTGTTATGGCTGCTGCGTCAGCCAGGAGAGAGGTTATGTGTGGTTATGTTGTGTTA
The DNA here is from genome assembly GCF_023091745.1 of Budorcas taxicolor. NCBI lineage: Eukaryota > Metazoa > Chordata > Mammalia > Artiodactyla > Bovidae > Budorcas > Budorcas taxicolor. The sequence continues at coordinate 37,600,516 of NC_068926.1, read as the reverse complement.
TGTCTTCTGCTATGGCTGCTGTGCCAGCTAGAAGAGAATAAACGTGTCTGCAGCTACTAGGGCTCTTCATGTCTTCTTCCAGCCTCTTAGCTCGTGCGAACAGTGCGTACAGCGTGAACAGCAAGAGAACTGACCACACGAACAGAATGAAGAGCAATACAACCTCCTTCCCACCTTCCACATCATCCCACCCCTCTGAGTTGTCACAGAGCACTGGGTTTCAGCTCCCTGCATCATATAGCAAATTCCCACTATGTATCTATGTTACATATGGTAATATATGTGTTTCAATGTTACTCTTTCAATTTGTCCCTCATTCTCCTTCCCCCACTGTATCTACAAGTCTATTTTCTATGTCTACATCTCCAGTGCTGCCCTGTAAATATAAATAGATTCTTCCATGCTATTTTTCTAGATTGCACATATATGCATTAACATACAATATATATTTCCCTCTTTCTGGCTTACTTCACTCCATACAGTAGGCTCTAGGTTCATCTACCTCATTAGAACTGACTCAAATGTGTTCCTTTTTATGGCTGAGTAACATTCCATTTAATGTATGTACCATGATTTATTTATCCATTCATCTGTTGATAGACACCTAGGTTGCTTCCATGTCCTAGATATTGTAAATAGTGCTGCAATAAACATTGAGATATTTGTGTCTTTTTCATTTATGGTTTCCTCAGGGTATATGCCCAGTAGTGGGGTTGCTAGGTCATATGGTGGTTTTATTCCTAGTTTTTTAAGGAATGCACTTCCCTGGTGGCTCAGATGGAAAAGCATCTGCCTGTAATGTGGGAGATCTGGGTTCTATCCCTGGGTCAGGAAGATCCTGTGGAGAAGGAAATGGCAACCTACTCCAGTACTCTTACCTGGGAAATCCCATGGATGGAGGAGCCCGGTAGGCTACAGTCCATAGGGTTGCAAAGAGTCAAACACAGCTGAATGACTTCACTTTTTTTCTTTTTTCCTTTCTTTTTTAAGGAATCTCTAAACTGTCTTCCATAGTGGCTACATCAATTTACATTCCCACCTGCAATGCAAGAGTGTTCCCTTTTCTCCACACCCTCTCCAGCATTTATTGTTTATGGACTTTTTGATGATGGCCATTCTGACTAGTGTGAGTTTGTATCTCACTGTAGTTTAGGCTTGCATTTCTCTAATAAGGAGCAATGTTGAGCATCTTTTCATGTATTTGTTAGCGATCTGTATGCCTTCTTTGGAGAAGTGTCTGTTTAGGTCTTCTGCCCACTTTCTGATTGGGTTGTTTGTTTTTTGGTATTGAGCTATATAAGCTGCTTGTATATTTTGGAGGTTAATCTTAGTTGATTAGTTTGCTATTATTTTTTTCTCATTCTGAGAGCTGTCTTTTCACCTTATTATTTTCTTTGCAGTGCAAAAGCTTTTAAATTTATGTCCCACTTGTTTATTTTTGTTTTTATTTTCATTATTCTAGGAGGTGTGTCACAGAGGATTATGCTGAGATTTATTCTTATGTTATCGTCTAGGAGCTTTATAGTTTCTGGCCTTACATTTGGGCTTTTCTGATAGCTTGGTTGGTAAAGAATCTGCCTACTATGGCAGGAAACCATGGTTCAGTTGGGGTCGGGAAGATCCACTGGAGAAGGGATAGACTACCCACTCCAGTATTTTCAGGCTTCCCTTGTGGCTCAGCTGGTAAAGATTCTGCCTGAAATGTGGGAGACCTGGGTTTGATCCCTGGGTTGGGAAGATTTAGTGTCCAAATACTTAAAATAAATAAGTTGTAATAGTCGTCTGAATATGTATCAAATGTAAATACATCCTTTAATTATTACAGATGGTAAATTATCCAATCCTCAATATCTGTAAATTTGTAAAGTGTGCTTTGATATTCATATCCTGTATTTCTCATGATAAATTCTTTATTTGCACACTTTTTTTTTTTTCCTTCAGATCTTGGGCTAAAGGAACTTCAAAACTTAGAATTTAAAAAGTATTAAAAATTATTTGGCCCAGTCCTTTCATTTTACAGATGTGAAGACAGAAATTCAGAGGAACTAATTCCTACAACTGAATGCAATGATTGTCCAAGGCCAGGTAGCTCACTATAATATGGCTTAGACTAGAATTCCAATCTTCTGATTCCCTAGTCCTGAGCTCTAACTGACTCTAGGACTGAATCAGCTCAAAGTCCTGAGCTCTCTTACTAAACTCCTTCAAAATAATATCATATAATTTATTTGATTTTTTTTAATGTTTACCATTCTATAATCCCATCATTTGAGGAATGCACTGCAAACCCATGTTGTTTGACAGCTTTCTGCCACCCACTGTCTGTCAGTCTCTCTCAGAGGATGAGAGTTCCTAGAGAGAAAGTGCATTCACATCTCTGTGATTCCATGAATTTGTTTTGAATAGTGCCACTTCTAACACAGCACAGCTTCTGAACCACGGGGAAACTTCATTCTCTAGTCCCTTGGGCTTCAATCTGATTTGTGTTGAATAGTATTATCTGTATGAATCAACTGAGACAGGAAAAATGGTACACCAGGAGGTACAGGCAGACATAAATATTTTAAGTAAAACAGTAACAGTGGGAACTGAGATAATATATAGAAACATGGGACCTTAAAGTGTTCTAATTCTTTCCTTTTAAAGATAAGCAAACCTTTCTAAAAAGATTATGGGCTAATAAGGATCTCATAGATAAAAAGTGTTAAGAGTAAAATTGCAAATGAGAAACCATACATCCCATGCATTGCATCAAAAGTATTGTTTCCAATACATTTGTTAATGGTTTTCAAACTAGAACTTTGAAGGACTATTTCTGTTGAATGTGTAGACACTAGACACATATATTTGACACTGGGATTTAAATTAACTAAATTAAATTATCAATTCTGGTCCTCAGTCGTAGTAGCCACATTTCAGGTATCCACTAACCACAGGTGGCTCATGGTTCTTTATTGGGCAATGAAGATGTAGAGCTTTCCATCAATGCAGAATGTTCTTTAGGATATTACAGACTGAAGATCCTCTTTGCTGATGGTCGTGTTTTCACATTAAATTAAGTATTTCTGAAAGTTTCTTCAACTTAATGTATTTGACTTTGGTATTTTAAAATATGTTTTAAATCATAATGTAAATACCACACAACTCCTTGCCTTTGTTTCTGCTCCTCTAGCAACATAGTGACTCACCAAGGTGACAAAATATGAATCCCTGGAGCTGGATGAATTATTAACTATATTTTTCATAACTGACAAATATATAGTTCTTATTTACCACATCCATAAAAATGGGCATTAGCAGTACTTTAGAACCTGCCTGGCAATGCAAGAGACATACGAGATGTGGGTTCAATCCCTGGGAAGGTCCCCTGGAGGAGGATATGGCATCCCACTCCAATATTCCTGCCTGGACATGGACACAGAAGCCAGGTGGGCTACTGTCCATAAGATCACAAAGAGATGTGACTTAGCATGCACACATGCAGTACTCAATTTCAATAAAAATTTCAAAATATCCATTTTGAAATAATTATAGGTTCACAAGAAGTCACAAATATATATTCAAGAAGACCCTTCATACTCTTTAGAGAAGGCATACTCTTCATCTAGACTTCACAAGATTTAACATCTACAATGCTACAGTACAATATTGAAACCAGGAAATTACCATAATTCAAAATGTAGAATTTCTTCAGAATTTAGCAGTTAGACATGGATGTGAGTGTGTGTGTGTAGTTCTATATGATTTTATATATGTGTAGCTTAGTATAGCCACCATCACAAGGATGTTTAACTGTACCATAACAAGCCTCCCTTGTGTTATAGGCACATCTATTTCACCCTACCCTCTACCATTATTACCAAGTCCATGTTCATATTGCTTGTTGCAAGATAAACCCATAAATTAAGAGACAAGTTGTTAGGGCAAGGAACAGGGGCTTTATTTAAAAAGCCTTCATACTGAGTAGATGGTAGACCTGTGTCTCAACAAACCATCTTACCTGGGTTAGAATTTAGTCTCCTTTTATCCTAAAAGGAGAGGGAGTGTGGTTGGTTATTGCAAGCTTCCTAGTGTTGGAATCCTTTGTTCTTAAAGCTGTCCACATAGGTGAGGTCACAATGTTCCTGTAAACCTCAAACAAGACAAATTTTACTTTTTATTTTGCACTTTTTATCTCTATATGAATAGAAATGTGTTAAACTTTTAAAGGTCAGAGCCTTGAAAATGGGCTATCAAGTATATTTCAGGTTAAAGCCAACATTCTTGTAGCAAAAGCAAAGGAATACAAATGTTAAAGTAAAATAAATGGATCCAGTATTGAGTGAAATTTGCTCTTCCCTATTATACCGTGGCCATCAAGATCCATCATCATCTATGCAATCAGGTTATTTAACAAATGTTATAATGAAATATAATGTTATATGAATGAATGTTATATAAATGAAATCATGCAACTTTTGTTCATCATAGGCTTTTTACACTGAGCTTAATTTTCTTGAAGCTCATCTAAGTTGTGTATATCAGTAGTTAAATTCTTATTATTGTTGAGAAATATTCCAAGATATGAAGGTTTTACAGTTCACTGAATCATTCATTCACTGGAGAATATTAAAGAAGTTTTCTGTTTTTGCCAATTAAAAATAAAACTTGTATGAAATTTCACGTACAGGTTTCTACATGTTGAAAGCTTTCAGTTCTTTGGAATAACAGGCCAAGAGTACAAATCCTGGGTAATTGGGATCATTTTTAGTTTTATTACTGTTAAATTATTTTCTTAATGTACAACTTCACATTCAAATAAGCAATGTATGAATCATTCAATTTTGATAAATCTTTACCAGCTTTTGGCTTTATCACTATTTTTAGCTATTCTGATGTTTGTATAATGATAACATATTATCATTTTAATTTCTATTATTCTAAAGGCTAATAATAGTGAAGTTTTTTCCATATGTTTATTTGTCATGCACACATTTTCTTCAGTGAAATATCTTTTCATATCTTTTGCTTGCTTTCTAACTGCATTATTTGTTTTATTAATACTGAAATTATGCATTCTTTACACATTATACATATGAATCCTGTGTTAAATGTGGGATTTGTGTTTTCTCCTAATCTAAAACTTTTTTTTCTTTTAATCTTAGGGTTTATTGCAAAGGAAACCTTTTATTTTGATGCTTTCAATTTATCTATTTTTCCTTTTATGGATCATACTTTTGATGTCAAGTGTAAGACATTTTGCCACACATGTTTTCTCTTACACTTTTTCTAAATGCCTTATATTTTTAGCATTATGTTTTATATTTAATCCATTATCCATTATGTATTTTTGTATAAAGTGTCAGATTAATGTGTAGGTTAATTTTTGCCTTGAGTTGTCCAATTGCACCAGAACCATTCCTTGAAATAATTTTAGTTTATCTATTCTGTTGCACTGATCTAAATCTTTCTCTTCAGCAGAACACACTGCCTTGATTCCTCTAGACATAGAATAGGCCTTCATGTTTAGAAGAATGTTTCTTCTCACTTTATTTTCTTTTACTGTCTTCTTTTAAAAAAATCTGTCTTAAGGAATTTCCACAAAATTTAAAAAATAAATTTGTCTACACTTCAATAAAAGCTTGTTGATTTTCTGATTGGAATTTTTGGTGGTGAGCACACTATAGTGCAGGAGAATAGTAAAGCAAGGGGACATAAGAAAGCCTTCTTAAGTGAACAATGCAAAGAAATAGAGAAAAGCAATAGAATGGGAAAGACTAAAAGTCTCTTCAAAAAAATTAAAGAGAAATACCAATGAAATATTTCATGCAAAAATGGTCATAATAAAGGGTGGAAATGATATGGATCTAACAGAAGCATAAGACATTGAGAAGAGGTGGCAAAATACAGAGAAGAACTGTACAAAAAAAGTCTTAATGACATGTATAACCATGATGGTGTAATTATTTATCTAGAGCCAGACATTCTGGAGTGTGAAGTCAAGTGGGCTTTAGGAAGAATTACTATGAACAAAGCTAGTGGAAGTGATGGAATTCCAACTGAACTATTCCAAATCTTAAAAGATGATGCTGTTAAAGTGTTGCTGTCAATATGCCAGCAAATTTGGAAAAGTCAGCAGTGGCCACAGGACTGGAAAGGGTCAGTTTTCGTTCCAGTCCAAAGTAGGACAATACCAAAGAATGTAAAAACCACTGTACAGTTGCTCTTATTTTGTATGCTAGCAAAGTAATGCTTAAAATCCTCCAAACTAGGCTTCAACAGTATGTGTAATGAGAACTTCCAGATGTACAAATTGGATCTAGAAAAGGAAGAGGAACCAGAGATCAAATTGCAAAAATTTGTTGATCATATAAAAAGTGAAAGAATTCCAAAAAAACATCTACTTCTGCTTCATTGACTATGCTAAATCATTTGACTATATACATTACAACAAACTATGAAAAATTTTTGAAGATATGGAAATACCAGACCATCTTACCTGCCTTCTGAGAAACCTGCATGTAGATATAGGAGCAAAAGTTAGAACTGGTCATGAAATAACTGACACAAATTGGGAAAGGAATACGTCAAGGCTGAATACTGTCACCCTGCGTATTTAACTTATATGCAGAGTGCATCATGCAAAATGCCAAGCTGAATGAATCTCAAGTTGGAGTCAAGATGCCAGGAGAAATATGAATAACCTCAGATATGCAGATGACACCACTCTAAGGGCAGAAAGGGAAGAGGAATTAAAGAGCCTCTAGATGAAGGTGGAAAAAGAGACTGAAAAATCTGGCTTAAAACTCAGTATTCAAAAAATGAAGATCATGGCATCTGGTCCTATTGCGTCATGGCAAATAGATGGAGAAAAAATGGAAACAGTGATAGATTTTATTTACTTGGGCTCTAAAATCACAGTGGATAGTGACTGCAGCCATGAAATCAAAAGACGCTTGCTTTTTGGAAGAAAAGCTATGATAAACACAGACAGCATATTAAAAAGCAGAAACATCACTCTGCTGACAAAGATCTGTATATTCAAAGCTATAGTTTTTCCAGTATTCATGTATAGATGTGAGAGCTTGACAATAAAGGAGGCTTAGCGCTCAAGAATATACACTTTCAAACTGTGGTGCAAATAGTTGAGCCAACTGAACAACATCAACACACTATAACATAGAAAGTCAAAATATAATGCTGTACAAATGAAACATACAAAGTTATAAATGAAGATTGCTGTTTGTCAGTCACTAAGTCCTGTTTCACACTTTGTGACCCCATAGATTGCAGCTTGCCAGCCTTCTCTGTCCATTACTATCTACTAGAATTTGCTCAAATTCGTGTCAGTTGAGTCATGATGCTATCTAACCACTTCATCCTCTGCTGCCCCCCGTTCCTTTAATCTTTCCCAGCATCAAGATCATTTCCAATGAGTTGTCTTTTCCCATAGATGGCAAAAGTATTAGAGCTTTGGCGTCAGCATCAGTCCTTTCAATAAATATTCAAGGTTGATTTCCTTTAAGATTGATTGGTTTGATCTGCTTGCTGTCCAAGGGACTCTCAAGAGTCTTCTCCAGCACCACAGTTCGAAAACATCAGTTCTTTGGCGCTCAGCCTTCTTTATGGTCCAACTCTCACACCCATACATGAATACTGGAAAAATTATCGCTTTGACTAAACAGAACTTTGTTGGCAAAAGTGATGTCTCTGCTTTTTAATTTGCTGTCTTGGTTTATTATAGTTTTCCTTCCAAGGAGGTAGCATCTTTTAATTTCATAGCTGCTGTCTCCTTCCTCAGAGATTTTGGAGCCCAAGAAAACAAAATCTGTCACTGTTTCCCCTTCTATTGGCAAATGAAGTGATGCGACTGGATGCCATGATCTTTGTTTTTTGAATGTTGTGTTTTAAGCCAGCTTTTTCACTCTCCGCTTTCATCAAGAGGCTCTTTAGTTCCTCTTCTCTTTCTGCCATTAGAGTGGTATCATCTGCATATTTGAGTCTGTTGATATTTCTCCTAGCAATTTTGATTCCAGCTTGAGCTTCATCAAACCTGGCATTTTGCTTGATGTATTTTGCTTCTGCATATGAGTTAAATAGAGTGAGAATATGCAGCATTGCCATACTCCTTTCCCAATTTTGAACAAGTCTGTTGTTCCATATCCACATCTAATTGTTGTTTCTTGACCTGTATATAGGTTTCTTAGGAGACAGGTAGGTGGTCTGGTACTCACTTTTCTTAATAGTTTTTCATTTTTTTGTGATCCACACAGTCAAAGACTTTCCCATAATAAACGAAGCAGAAGTATAAATTTTTCTGGAATTCCTTTGCTTTGTCCATGATCCAATCTATGTTGGCAATGATCTCTGGTTCCACTACCTTTTCTAAATCCTGCTTTTACCTCTGGAAGTTTCCATTTCATGCACTGTTGAAGCCTACCTTGAAGGATTTTGAGCGTAACCTTTCTAAAATGTGAAATGAGCACAATTGTGCAGTAGTTTGAACATTCTTTGCCATTGCCCTTCTTTGGGACTGGAGAGAAAACTGACCCTTTCCTATCTTGTGGCCATTCCTGAGTTTTCCAAATTTGCTGACATATTGAGTGAAGCACTATCACAGCATTATCTTCTAGTATTTTAAGTAGCTCAGCTCTAATTCTATCACCTCCACTTCCTTTATTTGTAGTAATGCTTTCTAAGGCCCACTTGGCTTTACACACCAGGTTTTCCGGCTCTAGGAGAGTGACTACACCATCGTACTTGAGTCATTAAGAACTTTGTTGTATAGTTCCTCTATGTATGCTTGCCAACATTTCTTAATCTCTTCTGCTTCTATTAGGTCCTTAAAATTTTTATCCTTTATTATTCACAACCTTCCATGAAATGTTGTCTTAATCTCTTCAATCTTCTTGAAGAGATCCCTAGTCTTTCCCATTCTATTTTTTTCCCTCTATTTCTTTGACCTATTCATTTAAATAGAGCTTCTCATTTTCCTTGCTATTCTCTGAAACTCTTCATTGTGTTTCTTTCCATTTTCCTTAATTTCCAGTTCTCTTCTTTCTTCAGCTACTTGAAAGGCTCCTCAGACAACCACTTTGCCTTCTTACATTTATTTTTCTCTAGGATGGTTTTGATCACTGCCTTCTGTACAGTGTTGCTAACTTCTGTCCATAGTTCTTCGAGCACTCTGGCTACCAGATATTGCTCCATGAATCTATTTGTCACCTCCACTGAATAATCATAAGGGATTTGATTTAGATTATATGTGAATGGCCTAGTGGTTTTCCCTGCTTTCTTTCAATTTAAAGCTGAATTTAGCAATAAGGTGCTCATGATATGAGCTATAGTCAGCTCCAGGTCTTATCTGTACTGACTATATAGAGCTTTCCATTATCATCTGCAAAGAATACCATCAATCTGATTTTGGTATTGACCATTTGATGATGTCCATGTGTAGAGTAGTCTTTTGTTTTGCTGTAAGAGGTTGTTTGCTATAACCAGTGTTTTCTCTTGACAAAACTATGTTAGCCTTTACTCTGCGTCATAACCAAACTTACCTGTTACTCCAGGTATCTCTTGTCTTCCTATTTTTGCATTCCAGTCTCCTATAAGGAAAAGGATATCTTGTTTTGATGTTAATTCTAGAAAGCCTTGCAGGTCTTCATAGAACCAGTCAACTTCAACATTTTCAGTGTCAGTTGTTGGGGCTCAGACTTGGATTTCTGTGATGTTGAATGGTTTGCCTTGAATATGAACCAAGCTCATTCTGCTATTTTTGAGCTTGCCCCCAAGTACTGAATTTTAGACTCTTTTGTTGACTACGAGGGCTATTCCATTTCTTCAAAGGGATTCTTGCCCACACTAGTAGACATAATGATCATTTGAATTAAATTTTCCCATTCCCTTTCATTTTAGGTCACCGATTCCTGAGATACTGACTTCACTCTTGCCATCTCCTGCTTCACCACTTCCAATTTACCCTGATTCATGGACCTAACATTCTAGGCTTGCAGTATTGTTCTTATAGCATTGAACTTTACTTTCATCACCAGACACATCCACAACCGAACTTCATTTCCACATTGGCACAGTTGCTTCATTCTTTCTGGAAGTATTAGTAATTGCCCTCGGTTCTTCCCCAGTAGCATACTGGACACCTTCCAATGTGAGGTGCTCACTTTCTAGTGTCATACCTTTTTACCCTTTCATAATTTTCATGGGATTCTCATGGCTAGAATAGACTTATTTGCCATTTGCTCCTCCAGGTAATGAAGGCACTTCAAGTGGGGGGAAAAAAAGAAAACCAACCTCTGCAGCAACAGAGAGAAAAAAATCCCTATAGATCAATTTCAGAACTGATATCTTTACTCAGCTGTGTGTTTAAATCAATGGACATAATATGCTTTTTCTAGTATTTATGATTCCTTTGTTTTTTCTTCTTCAATATCTTATTATTTTCTATATACAAATTATATACAAGTGTTGTTGGATTTATCCCTCATATTTCATCATCTCTGGAACAATGTTAAATGTTTTTGAATCCTTAATTTCAGTCTTCACTGGTTCATTGTAAATATATAGAAATGCAATTGATTTGTGTGTATTGATCTTGTATCTTATGACCATACTGAATTCACTTATCAGTTCTAGAACATTTCTTGCAGATTCCTTGGAATTTTCAACATATAAATTATGTCATCTGAATATTTCTCCTTTCATCTCCATCAGTTTTCACTTTATAACAGTGGTACTGAGATAAAATGCAATGCCACAAAACTCAGCTGCTTAAGTGTATAATTGAATAATTTTAATTTATCTTAGTTGTGCAAATACAATCATAATCAGTCACAGAAGACATTCATCACCCTAAAAGAAAATCAGTGCTTATTAGAGATCATGCCACCCAGTCCTCCCTGAACCTCTAATATACTTTTATGTCTCCCTAGCTTTGTATTTTAGAAATTTTATACGAATGGAATTGTTCAAGATATGGTCTTTTATGACTGGCTTTATTTAATTAGCATAATGTTTCAAAGTTCACCTATTTTAAAGTAGGTAACTATTCATTCTTTTATGATTTATAATTACATGGCTTTCCTGTGTTATAATTATTCCTTCACTAGATGTTAAACATCTGAATATATCCACATTTTTGCTATTATGAATAATGCTTCTATGGACAATTATATACATGGTTTTCTGTATGCCTATATCTTAAGTCTTGTATGTATACCTAGAAATGGGATCCTTGAGTCATTTGATAATTCCATATCAATATTTTATGAAGTTTACAGACCATTTTTACAAAGTGTTGATAATATTTTACATTCTCACCAGAAGTGTAAGAGATTTCTTATTTTTCCACATACACACCAACACTAGTTATTTTTTCATTCTGATTATGTTAGTTGGTGTGAAGTGGAATCACATTATGGATTTTATTAGCATTTCCTTCATAGATAATTATCTTCTGTAGCTTTTCATGGGTAGACTGGCCATTTTTATGTTGCCTTTTTATTGTTTTTACAAGTCAACTGAGAGGTAATTGACATTTTATTGCATACATTTGTTATTTTTTATAAAACTTAATTAAGTATAATTGACATATTATATTTTGTAAGTTTAAAGTATACATTGTAATGATTTAATGCATGTGTATATTGCTTATTATTTACCACAATAAGGTCAGTTAATACATCTTACATCTCACAAATTATCATTTTTTTCTTTATTGGTGTAGTGAGAACCTTTGCAATCTAGTTTCATAAGAATATTCAAGTGTACAATACAGGACTGTGAACTATAGTCACCATTCTATACATTCAATCCCTGAATTTTCTTATCACTAGAAGTTTGTATCTTTTGAGAAATATGTCCTTTTCATTCCCAATTCCCCAGTCACAGTCCCTAGTAAACACTATATAATCTCTGCCTTTATGGATTCTACATATGCATGAAATCATTTATTATTTGTCTTTCTCTGTTTCATTTCACTTAGCATAGTGACCATAGTTTTCTTTTTTCTTTTGAGTTATAACATTCCATTGTGTGTGTGTGTGTACAGCACTTTTTAAACCATTTATTTGTCCATGCATGCCTAAGTGTTTTTTTTTTTTTTTCCCATACCTTGGCTACCATAACTAATAATACTTCAGTGAATATGAGGGTGCACATCTCACTTCAAGATAGTGATTTCATTTCCTTTGTATTTATAAACAGATGTGGAAATACTGCTAATTCAATTTTCACTTTTTTGAGGAAATGGCATGCCATTTTCCATAGAGGCCAGACCAATTTATATTCTCACAAAAAATGCAAAAAGGCTCAGTTTGCTCCACGTCCCTGCTACTACTTATTAGCTCTTGTCTTTTTTATAATAACTGGTCTAACAGGTTTGAGGAGATATTGTGATTTGGAGTCACTTCTCCCTGATGATTGGCAATGTTGAGCACATTTTCATTTACTTCCTGGTCATTTGTAGGTTTTCTTTGGGGGAGTATCATTTTAGGTCCTTTGTTCATTTAAAAAAATCAAATTATTTACTGTTTGTTTTTTGAAATTGAGTTTCATGTGTTCCTCATATACTTTTGATATTAACTCCTTATCAGATATATGATTTGTAAATATTTTCTCTCACTCTTCTGTTGATGGTTTCCTTTGCTGTGCAGATTTTTTTTTTTTTTCAGTTTGATAGAGTTCCACTTATCTATTTTCATTTGTACTGCATTTAGTTTTGGTGTCCATTTGAAACAAAAAATCATCACTAAGACTGATATGAAGGAACTTGCTGCCAACATTTTTCTTTTTCCAGGAGTATTATAGGTTCAGCTCTTACATTCAAGTTTTTCATCTAATTTAGTTAATTCTTTTTTTGGTTATTATTATTAATTAGTTAGTTTTTATGTGTGGTGTTAGATAGTAGTCCAGTTTCTTTTTTTGTTTTTATATGACTTCTCAGTTTTTCCAAGATAACTTATTTAAGAGAGTGTCCGTTCCCCATTGTGTATTCTTGGGTCCTTTGTTACAAGTTAATTGACCATATATGAATGGGTTTATTTCTGGGCTCTCTATTCTGTTCCATTGATCTATGTGTCTGTTTTTATGGCAATACCATACCATTTTTGATTACAGTGTAACTTTGTAACATACCTTGAAATCAGAGAGTATGATGCCTCCAGCTTTATTTTCCTTTTTCAAGACTGAATTGGTTATTTGTTTTGTTGTCTCTCTCTCTTTTTTTTGTTCCATGCAAATTTTAGTACTGTGTTCTATATTTGTGAAAATTGACATTTGAATATTGATATTAACTGCATTGAATCTGCATATTGCTTTGAGTAGTATAGACATTTACCAATATTAATTCTTCCAATCCATGAACACAGAATATATTTGCTTTGTTTGAATATATGCATTTATTTGTTTCTTCTTCAATTTGTTTTGTTAGTATCTTATAGGTTTCAATGTTACAGAACTTTCACTTCCTTGGTTAAATGTATTTACTCTTATGTTTTTTTATGCAATTATAATTTAGTTTCTCTTAATTTCTCTTTCTAATATTTTGTAATTAGTGCATAGGAATGCACCAGACTTTTATATATTGATCTAGTTTCATGCAAATTTTGAATTCTTTTATTAGTTCTAGTAGGGTTTTTTTTTTTTTTTTTTTTGTGAGTCCTTGGGGGTTTCTATATATAATGTTATGTCAACTGTAAATAGCAAAAAATTTACTTCTTCCTTTTTTACATTCTCCATTTCTAATAATTTGTTCCAGTATATTCAAGTTACTGTCTGATTTAATTTCTTTATCCCAATACAGTTTAATACAGCTTCTCTTTCTCGCTATTGCCTAACATAATTCTGTGTTAAGGGACCAGCAATACCACTACAGCATAATGTCTGATAAAATTCATTAACAAATCAATTAAAAGAATAGGGAGTGAGTATGCATTTATACTGTATTTAGCAATTATAGAATAGCCATTATCATGCTTTTAATTTTTTCTTGTAAATTCACATTATTGTCTGGGTTCTTATGCCTTTATTCTGAAAACAATTCCTTTAGAATTTCAAGTTAGTTTTTGAAGCAAAAATTCTCTAAATTTTGTTTATATGAGAATATTTCATTTTATAATTTCTTTATATTATAATCTGAAATAAAATTTTGCTGGATATAAAATTCTTGTTGACAATGTTTCAGCATTTTGAACATGTCATACTGACAGGGTGTCATATGCCATACTGTCATACAATGGCTTCCATTGTTTGTGATAATTATTCATTGTTAATATTACTGGTGTTGCCATATGGGCAATGTCATTTTCCTCTTGCTTTGACTTGTGTCTGTCACTGGCTGTCAAAATCTTTACTATGGCAAGCCTGATGTGGATATTTTTGTATTTGTACTATTTGCATTTTATTGGTAGGTTAATGTTTTCCATTAAATGTTGGAATTTTCATTTCTTATTTCTTCAATATATTTATTTTATTCTGTTAATCCTATTGCATACATTGTGATGTTGTTAGTGATGTAATATTTTTATCTTAGACTCTGTTCTTTTGTCTTTATTTTCTATCGTATCATTCTTATTATATTACAATCATTATGAATCTATTTTCAGTGAATTAGTTTTGGGTACATATTTTCAACTCTAGAAATTCAGCTTTTTCTAAAAAAATTCTGTCTTTATTGCTATTCTTTCTTTGGTAGGACATTGCTATTATCTTTCTTTTGATGTTTTTAAAGCATAGCTTCTCTTAGTTCTTTGAAGATATTTAAAACAGCTGCTTTGAAACTCTGCTTGTTCAGTAAAACAGTTGGAGCCCAAAATATTTTCTGTTTACCCTTCCTCTAGGTCATGGTTTTTTTTTTCTTTGTTTGTATGTATGTATGTTTGTTGTTTTTAAAAGTAAGATAGTTTATAACATAGCAAATCCACATACTGTTTAACAGAGCTTCTTGTAGTTTTTATTCATTTATGACTTTATTGGACTATTAGAGTGAGATATATGCCACCCTGATGCTAGGAAAGACTGAAGGCAAGAGGAGAAGGGGACAGCAGAGGATTAGGTGGTTGGATGGCATCACTGACTCGAAGAACATGAGTTTGAGCAAGCTCTGAGAGTTGGTGATGGACAGGGAAGCCTGGTTTGCTGCAGTCTATGGGGTTACAAAGAGCCAAACATGACTGGGCGACTGAACTGAACTAATAGTCCACTCACACAAGTTGAAGTCTAATGCTATTGCACAGAAGGTATGGCCTTTAACATTTTCACAATCATTCTTGAATGACATTGGTTTTAGCAGGACACTCTCAGACTGTTTCATTGTCTGATCTCTGTATTAATATGTCTTTGTTGTATCATAATAAATTACACTGCTCCAGTAATTGCTGGCTGAATTCATTATTGTTTTAACAAACCCTGGGGACAATTTGCTCAAACGTCTGCTCAAATTACATTCAGAGGGTTTTTTTTGCAGAATTTCTATGATTCATCTCTGTAATTTGCTCCAAACTCTGCATTGGAGTGCGGTGGGGGGGTTGGGGGGGGAGGAGCTTTTCTTAGCTGTGCATTTCTCTGATTCTTTCTAGTAAAATTGTTGGCCTACAATTTGTAAATTGTAAACTTTTTTTATTTTTATTTTTCTGGAAGTGTTTGTTAAAGAGTTGCTTCATTAATATACATGATTAATACAAACTATGAAGTGCTAAGAAATGTTAATACCTAAGTCATAGCAAGCAGGTGGCAATTCAACATCCAGGGTCAATAGAAAACTTGGGGGGGCTACAACAGATTAGACTCCCATGGTGGAGGACACATTTTCAGAGGTGAAGTGGGTGCAGGTGTAACAGCTTTTCAAGTTCCCTCTCATCACAGAGGATCATCAGCACCACTCCATTCAAGGAAAAGTATGCTATCTGGTGCTCTTCAGGCAGGACAAAATTCAAAATCTAGTGGATTGAAGGGGAAGGATTTTTCTATTTCCGGATAAGTGTTGACTGTAGTAGGCACTGAGCTTTTTGCTTTAATGACCTTCCCAGTCATGTTTTTGGTAGAGAAGGTTGTGTTTCTATCTGAGTGGTTCACTAGTCTTTCTTGACTTTTCTGAGGTTGATAGTTTCAAGCACCTTTCTGGCAGCTCTGGGTAAGGTGGGTGGAGCATCAACATTTTACCAACATGTGGTGTTGAAACCTAAGATCTCCCTTCTAAAGTTTTACAGAAGGCTCAGACCCCAGCTTCACTCTGTAAATTGTAAGTAGAGTTACCAATTGCTTACAGTTCACATCTTTAACATTTTTAAGAGTGTTCTTTAACCTTAATTTCCTCACATTCTGTTTCAAATAAAGTCAGGTTTTTTGTGGGTAATTTTGGAGCTATATCTGTTCTTATGGCCTCCTTTTCCTCTTGTGACAAACATCAGGTTACTATCTGGAACTGGGAGTAGGGACAGTAACTCACCTTTCTTGGGGTGACACTAGGCTGATGATACAGTCTCCAGTGCAGAGATCCCAACCTTTTTTGGCACTAGGGATTGATTTAATGGAAGATAATTTTTCTGTATCAGGGGTGGGAGGATAATTTGGGGATGACTAAGTGCATTACATGTAATTTGCACTTTATTTCTAATCTAATATCACTGATGATCTGACAGGGGGTACTGGCCCATGGCCTGGAGGTTGGGGACCCCTGCTCTAGTGTTCTTGATTTTTTTTTTCACCTTGCCTGAAAGTCTAACTTGCAGGTTAATTGGGCCAATGCTGAACAGAACCCCAGTATTTTCAGCTTGTCTAGACTAGATTTGATTCTCTGTTCTCTGAGTGGGTTGCTATGGAATTCAGTGGTTTTATTCAATATATCAGGTAATAAATATTTTATAATGTACAACTTAAGTTATATAGTAATTTAACCCTGTGTTTAGTTTAGTTTGGTCAAGAGTTTAGTCTCTGCCAGTAGTAAACAAACCTACTTTTCATTTAAAGAATGTTTTTCTTGCCAAATATGACATGCATATACTTCTAAGTCCAGTAGGATTTAATGGAGCTTCTTCTAATGGCCGAATACAAATACAGTGGTAGGATAACTTATACTGCAACCCAGGCATTGTATAAGTCAAATTAATATCTATCCCATTATCAATATTATTTATTTAGACACTTTTACAATAATATTAAGCTCTGAACTTTAAATGTGTTTACCATAATGTCTATAGATGACTGTCCCTTGTATGTAGATATATTCTACACACTTTGCATGATATAAATTTTCCCACAGTTCTCTGTGTTATTTGCACTTTTCCTAGACTTCAACTGTTAAACATGTCTTATTTTTTACAGTTAAAAGATTTTGTTGTTGTTTAGCCACTAATTAGTGTCCAACTCTTTGCGAACCCATGGACACAGGCCAGGCTTTCCCGTCCTTCACCATCTCCTGGGGCTTGTTCAAACTCATGTCCATTGAGCCCGTGATGCCATCCCATCATCTCATTCCCTGTCATCCCCTTCTCCTGATTTCTAACTTTCCCAGCATTGGGGTCTTTTCCAGTGAGTCAGCTCTTCACGTCAAGTGGCCAAAGTGTTGGGGCTTCAGCTTCAGAGTCAGTCCTTGCAAAGAATAATCAGGCCTAATTTCCTTTAGGATTAACTGGTTGGATCTCCTTGCAGTCCAAGGGACTCTCAAGAATCTTCTCCAACATCACAGTTCAAAAGCATCAATTCTTCGGTGATCAGCCTTCTTTATGGTGCAATTCACACATCCATGTGTGACTACTGGAAAAACCATAGCGTTGACTATAAGGACCTTTGTAAGCGAAGTAGTGTCTCTGGTTTTTAATTCTCTGTCTAGTTCGGTAAAGCTTTTCTTCCAAGGAGCAAGCATCTTTTAATTTCATGGCTACAGTCATTATCTGCAGCGATTTTGAAGTCCAAGAAAATAAAGATCGTCACTGTGTCCGTTGTTTCCCCATCTATACGTCATGAAGTGATAGAACCAAATGGCATCATTTTCATTTTTTGAAGGTTGACTTTTAAGCCAGCTTTTTCAATCTTCTCTTTCACCTTCATCAAGAGGCTCTTTAGTTCCTCTTTGCTTTCTGCCATGAAGGTAATGTTATCTGCATCAGTTCAGTTCAATTCAGTCGCTCAGTCGTGTCTGACTCTTTGCGACCCCATGAATTGCAGCACACCAGGCCTCCCTGTCCATCACCAACTCTCAGAGTTCCCCAAACTCATGTCCATTGAGTCGGTGATGCCATCCAGCCATCTCATCCTCTGTCATCCCCTTCTCCTCCTGCCCTCAATCCTTCCCAGCATCAGGGGCTTTTCCAATGAGTCAACTCTTCGCATGAGGTGACCAAAGTATAGGAGTTACAGCTTTAGCATCAGTTCTTCCAATGAACACCCAGGACTGATCTCCTTTAGAATGGACTGGTTGGATCTCCTTGCAGTCCAAGTGAATCTCAAGAGTCTTCTCCAACACCATAGTTCAAAAGCACCAATTCTTGGGCGCTCAGCTTTCTTCACAGTCCAACTTTCACATCCATACATGACCCCTGGAAAAACCGTAGTCTTGACTAGATGAAACTTTGTTGGCAAAGTGATGTCTCTACTTTTGAATATGCTATCTAGGTTGGTCATAACTTTCCTTCCAAGGAGTAAGCATCTTTTAATTTCATGGCTGCAATCACCATCAGCAGTGATTTTGGAGCCCCCCAAAATAAAGTCTGACACTGTTTCCACTGTTTCCCCACCTATTTCCCATGAAGTGATAGGACCAGATGCCATAATCTTAGTTATCTTAATGTTGAGCTTGAAGCCAACGTTTTCATTCTCCTCTTCCACTTTCATCAAGAAGCTTTTTAGTTCCTCTTCTCTTTCTGCCATAATGGTGGTGTCATCTGCATATCTGAGGTTATTGGTATTTCTGCTGGCAATCTTAATTCCAGCTTGTGCTTTTTCCAGCCCAGCATTTCTCATGATGCATAGAAGTTAAATAAGCAGGGTGACAATATACAGCCATGACATACTACTCCTTTTCCTATTTGGAACCAGTCTGTTGTTCCATGTCCAGTTCTGTTGCTTCAGACCTGCAGACAGGTTTCTCAAGAGGCAGATGAGGTAGTCGTCTGAATTTTAAGACTTTCAGAATTTTCCACAGTTTATAGTGATCCACACAGTCAAAGGCTTTGGCATAGTCAAGAAAGCAGAAGTAGTTTTTTTTTCTGGAACTCT
The DNA here is from genome assembly GCF_023091745.1 of Budorcas taxicolor. Classification (NCBI taxonomy): domain Eukaryota; kingdom Metazoa; phylum Chordata; class Mammalia; order Artiodactyla; family Bovidae; genus Budorcas; species Budorcas taxicolor. Next base: position 37,581,310 of record NC_068926.1, on the reverse strand, counting down.
CTTGCTTTTTCCATGATCCAGCAGATGTTGGCAAATTGATCTTTGGTTCCTCTGCCTTTTCTAAAACCAGCTTGAACATCTGGCAGTTCATGATTCATGTATTGCTAAAGCCTGCCTTGGAGAATTTTGAGCATTACCTTACTAGCATGTGAGATGAGTGCAATTGTGCAGTAGTTTCAGCATTCTTTGGCATTGTCTTTCTTTGGAATTGGAATGAAAACTGACCTTTTCCAGTTCTGTGTCTACTGCTGAGTTTTCCCAATTTGCTGGCATATTGAGTGCAGCACTTTCACAGCATCATCTTTCAGGATTTGAAACAGCTCCACTGGAATTCCATCACCTCCACCATCTTTGTTCGTAGTGATGCTTTCTAAGGCCTATTTGACTTCACATTCCAGGATGTCTGGCTCTAAGTGAGTGATCACACCATCGTTTTCTCTGGGTCATGAATCTCCTTTTTGTACATTTCTTCTGTGTATTTTTGCCACCTCTTCTTAATATCTTCTGCTTCTGTTAGGTCCATACCATTTCTGTCCTTTATTAAGCCCAACTTTGCATGAAATGTTCCCTTGCTATCTCTAATTTTCTTGCAGAGATCTCTAGTCTTTCCCATTCTGTTGTTTTCCTCTATTTCTTTGCATTGATCACTGAGGAAGGCTTTCTTATCTATCCTTGCTATTCTTTGGAACTCTGCATTCAGATGCTTATATCTTTCCTTTTCTCCTTTGTTTTTTGCTTCTCTTCTTTTCACAGCTATTTGTAAGGCCTCCACAAACAGCCATTTTGCTTTTTTGCATTTCTTTTCCATGGGGATGGTCTTGATTCCTGTCTCCTGTATAATGTCACCAAGCTCAGTCCATAGTTCATCAGGCACTCTGTCTATCAGATCTAGTCCCTTAAATCTATTTCTCACTTCCACTGTATAATCATAAAGAATTCGATTTAGGTCATACCTGAATGGTCTAGTGGTTTTCCCCACTTTCTTCAATTTAAGTCTGAATTTGGCAAAAAGGAGTTCATGATCTGAGCCACAGTCAGCTCCCAGTCTTTTTTTTTTTTTTTTTTTTTTTTTTGCTGACTGTATAGAGTTTCTCCATCTTTGGTTGCAAACAATATAATCAATCTGATTTTGGTGTTGAGCATCTGGTGATGTCCATGTATAGTCTTCCCTTGTGTTGTTGGAAGAGGGTATTTGCTATTACCAGTGCGTTCTCTTGGCAAAACTCTATTAGCTTTTGCCCTGCTTCATTCCGTATTCCAAGGCCAAATTTGCCTGTTACCCCAGGTGTTTATTGACCTCCTACTTTGCATTCCAGTCCCCTATAATGAAAAGGACATCTTTTTGGGTGTTAGTTCTAAAAGGTCTTGTAGGTCTTCATAGAACCGTTTAACTTCAGCTTCTTCAGCATTACTGCTTGGGGTATAGAATTGGATTACTGTGATATTGAATGGTTTGTCTTGGAAATGAACAGAGATCATTCTGTCGTTTTTGAGATTGCATCCAAGAACTGCATTTCACACTCTTTTGTTGACCATAATTGCTACTCTGTTTCTTCTAAGGGATTCCTGCCCACAGTAGTAGATATAATGGTCATCTGAGTTAAATTCACCTATTCCAGTACATTTTAGTTCACTGATTCCTAGAATGTCAATGTTCACTCTTGCCATCTCCTGTTTGACCACTTCCAATTTGTCTTAATACATGGACCTAACATTCCAGGTTCCTATGCAATATTGCTCCTTACAGCATTGGACCTTGCTTCTATCACCAGTCACATCCACAGCTGGGTATTGTTTTTGCTTTGGCTCCATCCCTTCATTCTCTCTGGAGTTATTTCTCCACTGATCTCCAGTAGCATATTGGGCACCTACCGACCTGGGGAGTTCCTCTTTCAGTATCCTATTATTTTGCCTTCTCATACTGTTCATGGGGTTCTCAAGGCAAGAATACAGAATTGGTTTGCCATTCCCTTCTCCAGTGGACCACATTCTGTCAGACCTCTCCACCATGACCCGTCCATCTTGGGTGGCCCCATATGGCATGGCTTAGTTTCACTGAGTTAGGCATGGCTGTACTCCTTGTGATTAGACTGACTAGTTTTCCTTGATTATGGTTTGTGTATCTGCCCTCTGATGTCTCTTGCAACACCTACAGTCTTACTTGGATTTCTCTTTCTCGTTTTTTTTTCCCCCCTGTAAGTTTGCATATCTCTAGTTCATTTAGTTATTGTCTGCATATCTGCTGTTATTGATATTTCTCCTGGCATCTTGATTCCAGCTTGTGATTCATCCAACCCAGCATTTTACATGTTGTATTCTGCATGTAAGTTAAGTAAACAAGGTGACAATACACAGCCTTGACACACTCCTTTCCCAATTTTGAAACAGTCTGTTATTCCATGATCGGTTCCAACGTTGCTTTTTGACATAATAATAATAGACCTCATGGGGGAAAAAAATCCCAGGAAAGTCTAAATGGCTAAATATTTTAAAAAACAAAAATTGAACTTAGACATTTTTGAAAGAATTCAAAAATGGAATTTCAAAGTAACATACCTAAGTATTTAAAGTATAACTAGTACATGTATTTATTCTTATAATTTTCTTTGAAGATTACAACTTTTTTGGATGGTGGTATTCAGTCCAAATAATTATAACTGGCATTAGCAAAATTCAAAACTAAGGTAACAATAAAAGAAGCTGAATATAATTGAATTACATAGTGAAAAATTTTATGCACAATACATACAAGTAAGATAAATCAATGGCAAGTTATTTCATGTTGGATGTTGGAGTAAGCATAAATTTACCACACTCTTAAGATAGGAATCGAACCCTGGTCTCCTGCATTCCAGGCAGACACTTTAACCTCTGAGCCACCAGGGAAGCCCCTAAGGTAAATATTAATAAAGTTGTAGATACTCTGAATGATAAATGGTACACTTTTTATTTGATGAGTTAATCTTAAAACTTAAACATAAATATCCCCAAATATACTGATATTTTTCTGGAATACTATATATGCAACATGTTTAATTTATTTCATATAAACATGCTCTTTGTGTCATGGGTAATAAAAAAAGGACCAACCGCCTCTATAACTAAATAAATAAATTCATAATAATTTAGGTTTTAATTATATATGAAAGGGATCATTCTTTAACATAGCAAACATCTTGTTTACATAAGCATTTACATTTAATTTGAGATGGAAAATACTTTAAAAGCATCATCTATCCAAATGTTCATTATGTCTATTAACTCTAATACTTTAGAGAGTTAGAGGATATTAAATAGAAAACACCTCCTGAATAATGCTACTTTCAATTATCACAGTTTAATAACATTCAGGAATACATTTTTGCCATAATGATTTGAGATTATCAGAAAGTTCAACATATGCTCCAAAAACTACTTTGAGTCCAATTAAAATAGTAATCCAATCATCTCCCATATATTTATTTACTGCCTAATATGTGCTTACTGTATACAAATCCTTTTTTGTTTTCAGTATTGATAAAACAGACAAATATTCCTGTTCTTGTTTGATTGCATAGTATGTATGTTTTGGCTAGGGTTAGTTCAGCTGCTCAGTCGTGTCCGACTCTTTGTGACCCCATGAGTTGCAGCGCGCCAGGCCTCCCTGTCCATCACCAACTCCCAGAGTTCACTCAGACTCACGTCCATCGAGTCCGTGATGCCATCCAGCCATCTCATCCTCTGTCGTCCCCTTCTCCTCCTGCCCCCAATCCCTCCCAGCATCAAAGTCTTTCCAATGAGTCAACTCTTCGCATGAGGTGGCCAAAGTATTGGAGTTTCAGCTTTAGCATCATTTCTTCCAAAGAAATCCCAGGGTTGATCTCCTTCAGAATGACCTGGTTGGATCTCCTTGCAGTCCAAGGGAATCTCAAGAGTCTTCTCCAACACCACACTTCAAAAGCATCAATTCTTCAGTGCTCAGCCTTCTTCACAGTCCAACTCTCAGATCCATACATGACCACAGGAAAAACCATAGCCTTCACTAGACGGACCTTAGTCGGCAAGGTAATGTCTCTGCTTTTCAACATGCTGTCTAGGTTGGGCATAACTTTTCTTCCAAGGAGTAAGTGTCTTTTAATTTCATGGCTGCTGTCACCATCTGCAGTGATTTTGGACCCTCCAGAAATAAAGTTTGACACTGTTTCCGCTGTTTCCCCATCTATTTCCCACGAAATGATGGGACCAGATGCCATGATCTTCGTTTTCTGAATGTTGAGCTTTAAGCCACTTTTTTACTCTCCACTTTCACTTTCATGAAGAGGCTTTTGAGTTCCTCTTCACTTTCTGCCATAAGGATAGTGTTATATAGATAATAAACAGAAAATAAATTATGTTGCTTGTTAGATATTGATTCAATTATGGCAATAAATATCAGCAAATATGATAGGCATATTCTGGAAGATTATTTCAAATTTTAAATAGGGTAGTCAGAAAAATCTCACTGGTAAGCAGATATGTGAAGAAAGTAAAGAGACAATTTATAAGAATGAATGGGGAAAAGTGCTCCAGGTAAAAGGGCCAGCAAGTGTAAAGATTCAAGACTAGGGATAATTTTTTAAAGGAAAAGAAAATCTGATATGACTGGAGATGAATGGAATGGAAGTGCTCATGTGATCATCACAGGATCAGAAAGTTAATGGTATGCTACATCCTGCAGTTTAATGTAGACAATTTAAGAAAATTCTAGAATCTAAAAGAACAGAGAACTACCATTTCCTACCCACTGCCCTGCTCACAAAGCCAGAGGGTCACTCTGAGAGTAGGAAAGGACTATTTCCAATACCAGTCTCAGATATATGACTCAGATTATTTTACAAATCACTAGGGTAGGGGAAAGGAAGATCATAAGAACAGAGAGCAACAGACCTGTTCTCTTAAATTCTGACTTTTCTACAGTAGAGTTTAAAGGGACTTAAACTTGAAGGCTCTTTTTAAAACAATAGATTTTAGAGGTAATCAAATAAGAGGAAGTGGGTAGTTCACATGGGTACAGAGCTAAATCACAGGTCAGCTAATTATTCAGAGATAACCAGGGAAACTGACACTAAGGAAAACCAGATCATAAAAGACCCTAAGACAGAACTCAAAAGCAACAAAGGAAAAATATTAAATTAATATTGAATTGTTTAATTAAAAATTATGTTGCCCTAAAGCAACAAATGCAAAAGTATTTTTTCATACAGTGAAAAGATCATGAAAGGAATTTAAATGTAACCTTAGAAAATAGTCACCCAATTCAAAAGTAAGCAGTAAAGTAAAAGAAGGGAATAGAAAAGAAATGGGGAAGCAGTGGAAACAGTGACTGACTTTATTTTCCTGGGCTCCAAAATCACTGCAGATGGTGATTGGAGCCATGAAATTAAAAGACGCTTACTCCTTGGACACAAAGTTATGAACAACCTAGACAGCATATTAAAAAGCAGAGACATTACTTTGCCAAACAAGGTCCAGCTAGTCAAGGCTATAGTTTTCCCAGTGGTCATGTATGGATGTGAGAGTTGGACTATAAAGAAAGTGCCCAAGAATTGATGCTTTTGAACTGTGGTGTTGGAGAAGACTCCTGAGAGTCCTTTGGACTGCAAGGTGATCCAACCAGTCCATCCTAAAGGAGATCAGTCCTGGGTGTTCACTGGAAGGACTGATGTTGAAGCTGAAACTCCAATACTTTTGCCACCTGATGTGAAGAGCTACTCATTGGAAAAGACCCTGATGCTGGGAAAGATTGGGAGCAAGAGGAGAAGGAGACAACAGGGGATGAGACAGCTGGATGGCATCACCGACTCGGTGGACATGAGTTTGGATGAACTCCGGGAGTTGGTGATGGACAGGGAGGCCTGGCGTGCTGTGGTTCATGGGGTCACAGAGAGTCGGACACGACTGAGCGACTGAACTGAACTGAACTGCACTGAGACCTATTTAAAAATAAATAAATAAGATGAAGGTGTAATTCCAAGGATAATAATATTACATTCAGTGTGAATGAATCAAATAATCCAATCATAGTGCAGATGTATTCAGACAGGAAGGAAAAAGATCCAAATACACATTGTTGAAAGGAACATATTTCAAACTGAAAGATACAAATATAAAATAAAAGGGTGGAAAATATATGCAAAAGCATTAAGAAGGTGGCTGGAGACAAATGAGATTTTACTACTATCAAAAAAAAAAAAAATGAGAGGTTAGTTAAAAAAAAAAAAAGAAAGAAAAGATAAAACTTCCTACAATGTCCCTGTAAGTGGAATTCAGTTCTTCTTTACATGGTTTCCCGACCAGGTTTACCAGATTTCTGCCCTCTTCCCCAGCAGCAGAGCATTCTTTCTCTGTCGTTTATCTACCTGTGTCTTGAGACTGAGTGTTTGCTACCCTACATCAGCGTCAGAGGGTCTGCTCTCACGCCTCTTGTGAACAATGAGTTCTTGCCTGTTCCTGGGGGCGAGAAAGATGGCTGCCCTTCCTCTAGGGGCTTAACATTTGGCTTCCTAGGTGAGAAGAGTTTCAGCAAGGGCACAGGGATAGCTCCCCACAGCAGCTGGTCACCTGACTCATAGCACCTCCAGGGAAGCTGCCTCCAGTCTCCTGCCTGCCTCTGATCTTATATGCCATCGGAAAGGGTACTGAGTATATGAACGCCTCCTGTGCTTGTGCTCCTATCCCCAGCCCTTCCAAACTCATAAATTAGCCCCTACAAGCCTTTAAAAAGTTGTTAAACTTTTTGCTGATTTACTAGTGCCTGCTTTTATGTAGACTACCAGGATTAAATAATTCCTTGCTCCTCATTAGAAATGAGTTTACCTGTTGAACTTGCAAACCTAGCTCTACAGTATGCTCAGGCAAAATTATGATTTTGACAATTTTCCAACTTTTTCTCTTTATTAGAGTGGGAGGGGCTTTCTTTGAAAATTTCTTTTTTGTAACAAATGCCAGTAGCCTGCTTATTTTTGAATTAGGTTGCTTTATTTTCATCTTATAGACAGAATCCATAGATTCTGTACCTTTCAATTTGATTCCTTTTTTAAAGTCCTGTTTGTGACTACTTGTATATGTTTACTAATTTTCTTATTTACATATTTATAGCTGATTTATTTGAAAATTTTATTTCCCAATTTATTTCCAATGAATTGAGAATGTTTTCTATATTATTTTTCTTTGTTAAATTTGAGTCTGTAATTGGTTTTAAAAAGTACTACTAATTTTTAAGAAATATCAAAGAAGTGATTTTTGGAGATATATTAAGTGTGAAAGTGAAAAGTAAAAATGTTATTTGCTCAGTCATGTCTGAAGCTTTGCAACCCAAGGACTGTAGCCTGCCAGACTCCTCTGTCCTTGGGACTTCCCAAGCAAGAATACTGGAGTGGGTTGCCATTTCCTTCTCCAGGGGATCTTCCTGACCCAGGAATAGAACCTAGGTCTCCTGCATTGTAGGCAGATTCTTTACCATCTGAGCTACTAGGGAAGCCATTGTATATAGAGAGAAAATAGCTTTTTTGTATGTATGTGAATATATATTTATATGCATGTGTGCATGCATATTTGTTCATTAGATGTTCAGCTCAGTGTCTGATTCTTTGTGACCCCATGGATTGCAGTACGCCAGCCTTTCCTGTCCATCTCCAACTCCCAGAGCTTATTCAAACTCATGTCTATTGAGTTGGTGATGCCATACAACCGTCTCATCCTCTGTCATCCCCTTCTCCTCCTGCCTTCAATCATTCCCAGCATCAGGGGCTTTTCAAATGAGTCAGTTCTTCGCATCAGATGGCCAAAGTATTGGAGTTTCAGCTTCAGCATCAGTCCTTACAATGAATATTCAGGACTGATTTCCTTTAGAATGAACTGTTTGGATCTCCTTGCTGTCCAAGAGACTCTCAAGAGTCTGCTCCAACACCACTATTCAAAAGCATTAATTCTTTGCTGTTCAGCTTTCTTTATAGTCCAACTCTCACATCCACACATGACTACTGGAAAAACCGAAGCTTTGACTAGACAGACCTTTGTTGGCAAAGTAATTTCTCTTTTTTTCAATATGCTATCTAGGTTGGTCATAGCTTTTCTTTCAAAGAGCAAGTGTCTTTTAATTTCATGGCTGCAGTCAACATCTGCAGTGATTTTGGAGCCTCCCAAAATAGATGTTAGCATTATGTTATTAAGCAGCACTTTTTATTCTTTACCATATGAGCCACCAGCCACCATTGGCAAGAATCCACTTGCCAATGCAGAAGACGCTGGAGGCACAGGCTCAATCCCTGGGTCAGGAAGATCCCTTGGAGAAAGAACTAGCAACACACTCTAGTATTCTTGCCTGAAAAGTCCCAAGGGTTGCAAAGAGTCAGATATGACTGAGCTAGTAACAACATGCATTATTGTTATACATACTTGTAAAGCCTTAATTTAGCTGATTTAATAGAGTCTCCAGAGTCAAGACTCACTAGTCTTTTGTTTCTTTTTCTTACTCCTCTGTCGTTTATATTTTACATGTACACGGATGCTATAGTTAGTAGGTATTGCATAGATACTTTGAAGTTATAGCCTCATTTTCAGTTGATTATTTAAAATATATATATATATATATATATATATATAGGTGTGTAGAAGATGAAGATTCAGTGACCTAAAATCATTCCACAAACTTATGTTAGAATCTTATGTATGATAAATTATATTTAAATAAATCTTATCTTAGATTTAAGAGAAACTTAAAAGTACCACCAAGATATGTTTGAATGTTAAAATTTAGTTCTCCAATATTGTCAGATATGCTTTCATTTTTTCATATGTCCAAACTGAGACACATGCACTTACACACGAGTGTGGTTTTTAACTACCACATTGTGTGAACCTGCATGATGTGTGGCATATTTCTACCAGTATACAGAAAACAAAATCATTTCATATTTCTGTCAACAATCAAATTTTTAAACTATATAAAACTAGCATACTATATGTTACTATCCTTAGTCTAATTGATATATTTATTTTTGCTCAACCTATAATAATAATTATTTCTCTAAAAGACAATTAATATATCAAGATGTGTATTGATATAAAGAAAACAATGAATAATGCTTTATTCCTGAATTCAGATGTGCCACGTTTGTTATACTTTCGTAATAATTCTGAACAAAGTATAGAACCTTGAATTAAAAGGAAAACTTGTTTGAAAATAGGTGCGTAGGACTTCCCTGGTGGTCCAGAGGTTGAGATTTTTGCCTTGAAACACTGGAGTGCAAATTTAATCACTGTCGGCTAGCTAAGATCCCATGTGCCTCCCAGTCAAAAAACCAAAATATAAAACTGAAGTAACACTATAATAAATTCAATTAAGACTTTAAAAATGGTCCACACTAATGAAATGTTTAAAAAATTAAAGAAAGTAAAGTAGGTAGATAAGCAGAGGTATCGAAGAGTAATTCAACGACTGTCAATTTGTAATAGCTACATGTCATCATATAAGGAGAGTCCCTTCCATGATTATCATGGGACTTTTCACTTGGACTTTGTAACACTGAAGAATGTAGCTCGAGGTATAAAAGAACAGTGTAGTTTTTCATGGAACTGCAAAAAGAATTTATACACGTGAATAAGAGGAACAGATTTAAAATTGAAGTAGCAGTATATTCTTTCAACTTTGAGACAATTCTGAATCTTCTTTTAAAAGTGGCAAAATGCACATGCAGAGACAGTCTTCAAGACATTCATTTATCAGAACAACATATTTTATGTTTCAGTCTGTTCTTTCTTAGTTTCAGCCAAATTATGCTATGTGCAAAATTTAATTATGTACTTGAACACAAGTCCCAAAGCATTGACAATTTTATCATTACTGAACTCTTGTGTAAAAGAAAAATGGTGAAAACTTTTCTAATTCACCAACAGTTAGCTGCACATTACTGTGAAATAGCTGTGTAGCACTCATTATATTCCACAGAGGCAGGGACATTTTGTTGATGAATATTACTGAGAAACTGTGCTTTTCTGTTTACTAATAGGACAATGTAATTTATTAAATACAAGCTAACAAAAAAAATGATATTCCCATGCTAAGATTTAGCCTTCTAGGAGGATGGGAAAAGGTTACCATGATTCAAGTCTACAATAGTGAGTTTATATAGCATGATTTTCAGAACATATTTCTATGCATGAAGATTCCAAGGAGAGGTAAATGATATTAGAGTGTGATTGGAAGAAAAATGAAAATAGGCTTTTGATAAGATGTTGCTTTTTTTTATCTTACCTCTTCACACAGGAAGAACAGCTAAACAGTAGATGCATGGACAAGTGACATTAGAAGTGACCTCTTAGGAGCTCTTAGGCTTGTGACATTTGGGGTGTACATTTCATGTTATTTTAGAGTCATGTTAATTTTCATGATAGCCATATTGTTCCTGAATTTTTTCTCACTTTTAAAATGTGCATATATGATAAGCTGTCAAATATGATTAAACATATTGTTTCATTCTGTAAAATCTGAAATAATGTAAAATCCAGTCAAGTTCACTTAGTTTTTTAAAAAGAAAACCCTCTGAAGACCTTTTGAGTGGGAGTCTTAAAGGTAATAAGATTCTAAAATTATACTTTTTAAAAAACACTTGTATTTTGCTTTTATATTATTAGACAGACAGTGGAATAATGCCTGAAAATTGCATTAGTTTGCTATAATACATGATGACACTACTCTGGAAATATATTCCATGTCCATCATTCTTATTTGTCTTTTATATAAACCCTCCTTCTCTCTGCCAATCTGCTTTTCTTTCATGGCTCGCATATTTTTACCACTGGTGTCATAATTGAAACCTGCTGATTTGTCTCTTTTCATCACCCATATTTATTCAGTTGCCATCTCAAGTATGTTTCCTTAACACACCCTGTCTTATATGCATGCTTGTGTGCTAAGTAGCTTCGCTTATGTGTGACTCTTTGCGACCTTATGGACGGTAGACTACCAGGCTCTTCTGTCCACAGATTTTTCCCACCAAGAATAATGGAGTGGGTTGCCATGCCCTCCTCCAGGGGATCTTCTAGACCCAAAGATCGAATCTGCAACTTCTGCATTGGCAGGCAAGGTTTTTAGCAATAGCGCCATGTGGGAAAACTGATTTTTCTCTTTTTATCATCCATATTTATTCAGTTGCCATTTCAAGTATGTTTCCTTAACAGGCCTTATCTTCAATTCAGTTCAGTTGCATAGTCATGTTCAGCTCTTTGCAATTGCATGGACTGCAGCATGCCAGGCTTCCCTGTCCATCATCAACTCCCGGAGCTTGGTCAAACTCATGTCCATCAAGTCAGTGATGCAATCCAACCATCACATCCTCTGTTGTCCCCTTCTCCTCCTGCCTTCGATCTTTCCCAGCATCAGGGTCTTTTCCAAAGAGTCAGTTCTTCCCATCAGGTGGCCAAAGTATTGAAGCTTCAGCTTCAGCATCATTCCTTCCAAAGAAATCTCAGGGTTGATCTTCTTCAGAATGGACTGGTTGGATCTCCTTGCAGTCCAAGGGTCTCTAGAGTCTTCTCCAACACCACAGTTCAAAAGAATCAATTCTTCAGCACTCAGCTTTCTTTAGGGCCCAACTCTCACATCAGTACATAACTATTGGAAAAACCATAGCTTTGACTAGATGGACTTTTGTTGGCAAAGTAATGTCTCTGCTTTTTTAATAAGCTGTCTAGGCTTGTCACAGTTTTTCTTCAAAGGAGCAAGTGTCTTTTATTTTCATAGCTGCAGTAACCATCTGCAGTGATTTTGGAGCCCAAGAAAATAAAGTCTCTCCATTATGGAAACATAAACTGTTTCCATTGTTTCCTCATCTATTTGCTGTGACATGATGGGACCAGAAGCGAAGATATTAGTTTTTTGAAGGTTGAGTTTTAATGTTGAGTTTCATCTTGTATATTATAGATCATAAACTTCCATTTTCTGCAGTAGCCTCCCAACTGATACCAGTTTCTCCAATTTCCTGTCAAATCTTCGTTATATTAGAAAATAAAAAATGTTGTGTGTTTTCACTGTTCTTTCTCTTTTTAAAAATTAGTCTTGAGTTCCTACTCTCTGGATTAAGTCCAGACTCTTTCAATTAGTTTCATTCTTCACATCATGCTCAGTTGCTTCAGTCATGTCTGATTCTGCAACCTCTGCCTGTGGTATTCTCCAGGCAAGAATACTGGCATGGGTTGCTATGCCTTTCCCCAGGGGATCTTCCCAGCCCAGAATTTAAAACTGTGGTGTCCTGTGTCTCCTGAACTGCAGGCAGATTCTATACTTACTGAGCCACCTGGAAAACCCTATTCTTTACTTCCCTCCCTCCAAAATCTGATCATAATCCATTTTTCATGAATTACCACCTTCTTTTTCATAAATATTAATTTTTTCTTGTCAATTTTGCCCAAAGACCTCCCCATGTTCTACTTCCATTCTTGGTTTCACACCTTTTCTTATTTCATGCCTGTTATGGTTATCACACAATTATTTACCAGCTAATTTGCAGCAAAATTGTGTCATATTTTTTTGGCTACCTTGTTGCTATTTTATCCTATCTGTTAAAAATCTATTCTTTTTAGAGAGCGGTGATGTCATCATTTTATTCTAGTCTTTCGTCATGTTCAGTTTTCACATATACCCAGTCATTGATGAGATCATTATATTCAATACACGTTTATCAAGATGTGTGTAGAGCAATGCTGATGCCCTGTATGCCAGCTCTTACTTTTTCTCTCTACCACTGAAGAAAGAAATATGTATCTTAGAAAATATAATATTGCATTTCCTTATTTTTTTAGAGTATCACAAATGTCAATATTTTAAACATTACACTGTTAAAATAGGGGGCTCAGTATTTGTGTGGTTAATAGTGTAAGAATGTGGGAAAAAGGGGATTTAAGTCTATGTTTATGTTCCATTCTGATATTCATTCATTCCTTTAATACACAAGAGGGGATTCTAAAGAAATAGACATCTTAAGAGGATAAATATCTTGCTTTACATATGAATATGAAGGGACAGGGCAACTTAGAATTGATATAATGAAGCTAAGCTGTCTTTCCTTGATTGGTCTCACTTTACCTGCCCTCTACGCCATCCCATCACTTTCAAAACAATGGGGATATAAACCAGTCTGTGTCTGAAGCACTGGGAGGAAAAACAAAGCAAACACGGGTATTCACATTAAAACACTGACTGAACTCTCAAGGGTTAAAATGTAAGAGGTTTATTCTCTTTTATCAAGCAGTGTCTACAGACAAAGCAGCCACATGGTGTAAGCTACCAAAGAAGGATGTATGAGACAGACTTAGATTAAATCATTAGGTCACAGCCACTTTATGTGGTTCATGTTCACAAAGAAGAAAACTGCTAAAAAGGAAAGCAGGTAAGTAGAAACATAAGCTAACTTCTGTTGTCTATTAAATCTGCCTCCCATAATGTTTCCTTAAGCTAAGAATAAATCTACTGTTATCACATAGTTCAGGATGCTATATATACATAAGATAGCACACACTATAAAATTTCAGGTTTCTAAGCAGTTTTAGACAATTAAACTTGAGTAAAATTTGCTTTTAAAAAAGACGTTATTGGATTACCTTCAGGAAATGGAGGTCATTTCAACGGTACATTAGCATTTTTAGCAACAATAAAACAAAAATATAGTAAGTAAAAAGATTCTCCAAACAATGTAAGCTTTTACTTTAAGCCTGGATAATAATCTGCTTATTTCAATAAACCAAGGTACTAGTTTTAATGCACTTCTACTGGCTTTTTCTTTGCCCTGAAAAATGAGAGCAATGATTTTTACTTCTATGCAGTGTCTCAAATAAGAGGATTAGTTAGGTTTCGAACTTCAACACACAGTGAGAGAGTTGTTTAAGGATTATATAGGAGTTAAGCAGAATTCATTTGGGAAAGTTATTAAGGAATGAGTACTTAGATGGATTATATTTAAATAGCAAAGGCAATGGAGACGTACATCTTTTCTCACCACTGTGGTGCTACCCCCTAATTCCCAATTTCTGTTACTAATTGTCCTAAACCGCTAATACTCATCAGTTCTCTAGCCAGTTTTTTTTTTCTCTCTGTTGTTAATTTCCCTAAATGTGGTTTACTCTAAGCAGACACAAATAATGCTTCTATTTTGGAAATAAAAGTTCCTGCTAATGCAACACTGGACTACTTCAAAAGAAACAAAAACGTCTATTTCACTAATAAGATATATTTGTAAGCAGTTGACATCCCAGACAAACTTGCATTAAAAATATAATGCACTCTCGTGATTGAAAGCAAAATGAGTCAATAATACACTGCAAACATATTACCATAATTATTTTCCTCCCTTCCTCCTCATTTTCCATAGCATGCTGCAGATTATACAGTGAGTGTCAAACAGAATTTGTCATCTGTGTACAGCCTAAGGACAGTTTATGTCTTCAAATGATATTTCATTGAGGGATAGACAAATGACTGAAGGCTGGGTGTGGTGCAAAAGATGTTCAACTTTTCTCTTTAAATGACAAGAAATTTTTAGTGATGAGGTGGTCACTATGCAGCTTTTAAAGCGTTCCTTTTCCTCTGTGACATTCCTTTCAAGGCACGAAAGATTAGAAACAGTGGATGGGACAAAATATTTTGAATTAAGAATTTTAAGTTTCCACAACATCTTTTATTTCTTGTTTAAGCATACCAAAAGGACCAAAAAAAAAAAAAAGATTGATTACCCTCAAGATGAAATGGTGTTTAGAATCATTGGAAATTCCCTGCAGTTGAGTTATTTTTAATTATTTAAATTCCTATTCCATTGGAAAAAAACATAACAGTAGATTTGGTTCTTATAATTGAAATAGTTTCTCATTAAATGTTGTGTTAACTATTTCTAATCAACCAATATTACTAATTGTGTATGTCTTTGTTTAAAAACAAAACAAAACAAAACTATTTTATTTGGGCCATCCAAGTAACTGATGTTTGGCTAGGATACAAACTTAGAAAGTTAAACTGTAAATTTAAATAATGGATTAGTGCAGTGTATTGGAAAACTCTTGATTCAATAATTATTTAACAGGGCTTCTAGGCTTCTCCAACCCAGATGACTGTGTTTCCCTTCTCAACTTCAGTGATCTCACAGTTTAACTTATTGAGTCGTCCATCGAGTATAAAGAGAGAGTCCTTGGAAGGAGTCATCAGGTATTGACCAAACAAGCCACTGTCCTGGATTTGCCTGTTCTTCAGGTTCCAAGGCCATTCTTCTGCCTTGAGTGGTTCCTTAAGGCTTTTTATCATCTTAACCTTCCCGGAGGCAAGCTCCACAAAGAGCACATCTGTCTGTGTGCTTGAACTACCATAAATGTTGTACTGATGGCCTTCCGTAAAGGATGGCTGAAAGGCCAGGTCAGATATGTGCAGGTTAGTGTGAATATCAAAAGCCTCTTGTATTTCTCCTCTGATGGTGATGTACTGGACCCTCACAAGACCTTTCACATCACTGATGGTGACAAGATAGTGTCCATCTGGAGAGATGTATGGAGTGCCCGTCACGTCACTGTTGAACCCAATGACCGAGTCGGTGACACCGTCCACCAAGAGCTGTGGGGGAGCCGCCCCAGTGCCGTTGGGTTTGCAGCCAATGAAGTAGTATCCTCCCAAGTGTGTGTATGCTAGTGACTGTGGGATGCATTGATAGTCCTTCAAATTAATAGTCTTGATGTATGACATGGTTTCAAGATCAATCTTTTGTAGGGCAGCTTCATCTTTATGAAGAATAAACCCAAACCTGCAAAAATGAAAATCAAAGTTAGACAGGAAACTCCAAAGGGGTGAAGGAAATGCACTATGGGCAGGTGGAAAGGGGACTCAGAGCCTGGGCAGTAGCTGTCAGGCTGTGCAGGAACTGGTGGCTGAATCTTGTTAGAGTCCGCTTTAAATCCCACTGCCCTCCTCCTTCCTTAGGTTGTCCTTTCATTACAGCCAAATAATTATAACTCATGCTATAGAAAGCAAAATAATTAAAAGTGATGTATCTAGTTAACTGTAACAACATTTTACTTTTATCATTGAGGGCCAAAAAGTAAACATATTTTGCATGTCTCAAAACCCACTGAAATTGAATCAACTTAGTTAATGTCTAGGAAAATGAGAAAGAATGAAAACCTTGAGTATACATCTTTTCCACTCACTTCATTGACTTCTTATATTGCTTGTGATCATCAAATAAATTTGATACTCATCACTGTTTAGAAAAGTATTCATATTTTTCTCATTTTAAGCTGTTTCTTCTTAATAGATGCAGATTTAGGGAGTATAGAACTATTAGACTTCTATTTATTGCATTTTAGGATCACCTTAACTACCTTTATGATTTTAACATTTATTTTATTATGTTCTAAATACAAGTTAAAGTTTCATCCTTGACATGCTAATAGTGTTATAATTATTAATGATACACCTGTGTTGTGTTGATCATTTTACACTGAATAATGAAGAACTTTGGATATTTATGGCATTTTTCTATTAAATTTAATTTAAAAATAAATATATTTTAAAATATGTTTTGGTGATCTCTTTGATTACTTCAGTGATTTTTGTCCTGAATGCTAGCTATAGATGATCAGAAGTCCCTGTGAAATGGAGAAGTCAATTTTGTGGAGTTTTGCTTGTTTGGGGTTGAATATATATGGAAACCCTTACCTATAACATGGGTGACTTCCTAGCAAAAATAAGATAAAGTGAGATAGAAACTACTTTACAAAGTTACACCCAAAATGCACAGAGGCCAACAGAATTGGAAGTGACTTTTTTTTTTTATTGATTAAAGCACCGCCTAATATTTCCAAAATAAACACCAATACAGTATACTAACACATATATATGGAATTTAGAAAGATGGTAATGATAACCCTGTATACAAGACGGCAAAAGAGACATAGATGTATAGAACAGTTTTTTGGCCTCTGTGGGAAAGAGAGAGGGTGGGATGATTTGGGAGAATGGCATTGAAAAATGTACAATATCATATATGAAATGAATGATCAGTCCAGGTTCAATGCATGATACTGGATGCTTGGGGCTGGTGCACTGGGACAACCCAGAGGGATGGTACGGGGAGGGAGGAGGGAGGGGGGTTCAGGATGGGGAACACGTGTATACCTGTGGCGGATACATGTTGATGTATGGCAAAACCAATACAATACTGTAATTAACTTCCAATTAAAATAAATAAATTTATATTTTTAAAAAAAGAAAAAAAATAAAGACAAGAGAGGTATTGTTAACTGACTTTCCTTCTAAATGAAAAAATAAGATTAAGATGACTTTACTGTAAGTATTAAAACAAAAGGCTTCTGATGTGGTTCAGCGCTAAAGCAGGAGATACAGGTTCAATCCCTGGATCAGGAAGATCCCTGGAGAAGGGAATGACAACTCCACTCTGGTACTTTTGCCTGAGAAATCCCGTGGACAGAGGAGCCTGGGAGGCTACAGTCCATGGGTTGCAAAAAAAGTTCAGTTCAGTTCAGTTCAGTTCAGTTCAGTTCAGTTGCTCAGTCGTGTCCGACTCTTTGTGACCCCATGATATGCAGCACGCCAGACCTCCCTGTCCATCACCAACTCCTGGAGTTCACTCAAACTCATTCACTCAAACTCATGTCCATCGAGTCAGGGATGCCATCCAGCTATCTCATCCTCTGTCATCCCCTGCCCCTCCTGCCCCCAATCCCTCCTAGCATCAGAGTCTTTTCCAATGAGTCAACTCTTTGCATGAGGTGGCCAAAGTATTGGAGTTTCAGCTTTAGCATCAGTCCTTCCAATGAACACCCAGGACTAATCTCCTTTAGGATGGACTGGTTGGATCTCCTTGCAGTCCAAGGAACTCTCAAGAGTCTTCTCCAACACCACACTTCAAAAGCATCAATTCTTCTGCACTCAGCTTTCTTCACAGTCCAACTCTTACATCCACACATGACCACTGGAAAAACCATAGCCTTGACTAGATAGACCTTTGTTGGCAAAGTAATGTCTCTGCTTTTCAATATGATATCTAGGTTGGTCATAACCTTCCTTCCAAGGAGAAAGCGTCTTTTAATTTCATAGCTGCAATCACCATCTGCAGTGATTTTGGACCCTCCAAAAATAAAGTCTGACACTGTTTCCACTGTTTCCCCATCTATTTCCCATGAAGCAATGGGACCAGATACCATGATCTTAGTTTTCTGAATGTTGAGCTTTAAGGCAACATTTTCACTCTCGTCTTTCACTTTCATCAAGAGGCTTTTTAGTTCCTCTTCACTTTCTGCCATAAGGGTGGTGCCACCCTTATGGCAAAAAGAGTTAGACACTACTTAGAGACAAAACAATAACAACAATTAAAACAAAACAAACTCTAAGAATGGCTCATTTTATTCTTGTCACCTAGAAAATTCATTTTCCATATGCCATTTCTTAAAAAATTAATTTTTGTAAAAAAATTGCCACCTAAACACATAATATAGAAATATGGTACATTCAGGATAATAGCACCTTAAAATTTCAATATAAGCATGTGACAAGCTCTAAATATGAATAAACACAGACTTTTAACATCATAGAATAAAACAAGATGAATATTCTTTAAAAAGTCAATCATAATGATGGAAGCTATGGAGTGCATAAGCACAAATATTTTACTAAAATAGACATAATACTGTAACTGCTAGTATCACTGATCCTGTTCATGAATGAGGCCAGTTGTCTTGCTGTTCACTGCACTTATTGTTCACTGAACCCATGGCAGGCAAGGGGCAAGCTAAGAGGCTAGAAGAAAATGCAAGGAACCATAGGAACTGCAGACTCCTTATTCTTTCCTCGCTGGCGCAGCAGCCATAGCCACAGACACACTGTATTCTCTCCTCTGTTATTGACTCAAGGGATACAGCCATGATGTGGCATTAATGCCACTGCTTTTTAGTTGGAACCCATATTCTTGCCTGGAGAATCCCAGCAATGGGGCAGCCTGGTGGGCTGCCGTCTATGGGGTCGCACAGAGTCGAACACGACTGAAGCGACTTAGCAGCAGGAGCAGTAGCAGCATATCACAAGTAGTCTACATCTGAGTAAGTACCTGGCAATGTGCATGTGCAGAGCTGTAAGTGATCTCAGCTGTTACATAATCATGATTTATAAAACATGGGACAAAAGCAAGATGCCCTAGGGTGAGAGAGCCTGACCATGCCATCTTAGCTAATTTGCTCTTTCCCTACATTGCTTCTATGTTACTACATTTCATAGAGTTAGGAAACTATGCAATAATTTTAGATATATTTGAAAATTTGTGAGAGACTATTTGTTGCCTTTGGAGAGAGCATGACTTTTTCTATACAAAAGAAGAACGACTGTGTATAACTACTCCTTTAAAAAGATTTCTTAAACATTTATTGAATGGTTACTAAATAGTAAGCACTGGAAATATACTGGAGGTGAACATAACTCACCCTGCTTCCAAAGAGTCTAGAAATTTTAACGGATTAAACAACTGAAATTAAGTGATTAATGCTTAATTATAATATTCTGAAGTATTATTACTTAGTAACTATTACTTTTTCTATATATACTTGAAAGGGAATAAAGTAATCATTTTGAAAATAATATTTGTACAATATTTCAGAATGACATGCATAATTTCTTATTAATTTCCTGAATCTTTATCTTGTCTTGTGTCAGTAATAACTGGGTCAGTGTTCTTTCAGTAAACAAAGCTCATACCATACCTAGTCAGGATACAATTTCAGTTTTGATTACAATGGTATGAAGACACCTTTATGATGTTAGCAATCATTTCCAAATGTTCCCATCAAAAAATGAATACGTGGTGTAGGTTTTAAGTACTTTGTTGTTGTTCAGTCCAACTCTTTATAACCCCATGGAGAGGCACACCAGTCTCCTCTGTCCCCCACAATCTCCAAGAGTTTGCTCAGACTCATGTCCTTTGAGCTTGTGATGCTATCTAATCATTTTATTCTCTATCACCCACTTCTCTTGCCTTCAATCTTTCCCAGCATCAGGGTTTTTTTCAATGAGTTAGCTCTTTGCCTCAGGTGGCCTAAGTATTTGAGTTTGAGCTTCAGCATCAGTCCTTCGAATGAATATTCAGGGAATATTTATTTCATTTAGGATTGATTGGTTTGAACTCCTTGTAGTGCAAAGGACTCTCAAGAGTCTTCTCTAGCACCAGTTTGAAAGAAGCAATTCTTCAGTGCTCAGCCTTCTTTATGAACCAACTCTCGGATCTGTACATGACTACTGGAAAAACCATGGCTTTGAATATACAGAATTTGTGGGCAAAGTGGTGTCTCTGCTACATGAATACTACCTTAATGCTAAAGAATTTAAAAGCTCTCAAAATAAAAACCCAGTCCAATTATTTTTGTGTTATCAGCATCAAAAATACCATACAGTTGTAAATATAAATAATTTGGCTGGCTTTTACTTGTCTTAATAAATAATGGACTTGGGCTATTGAAAAGAGGTGTGTTTCTATTCATTAACAGTGATAAAGGATACATAAGTATGAAGATGTATACCTGTGTCTGGTATCATTTATGAATTTGTTAATTATTATGGAAGATATTGTCTCTTTTTTGTTATATATGATGCATGTGCTCAGAGGCAAAAGTAGTAATTTGCACATTTAATAAAAGCCATAAACCAATCAAGACTTGGCATTTCAGTTCTCTTAACCTTGTGTCTTCTGTTCCCTTTGGGCAATGTTATTTGAATGCTAAAGAGGAAGTAAGAGACAAGCTCTAACTAACTTGAACTAGTTTCACTCTGATACTGAAGGGTGCATTCAAGTTTTCTGTTATACAATCCAGCCTCTTTTGGATGTAATTAAAATTTTTAAAAATGTTTCAGTTAAAAATTCAAAAGCCCCTTGTAGGGTGATGAAATTACATTCCTTTTGGCATCCATGTTGTATGCTCCTTCAGGACTATAGATCTAGCTGCATAAGCAGATGCATTGAGAAAGCCTTCAATTTTTCACTGCTGATTTATTGGGTAGGAAGTAGTGTCTCTAATTCAAAATTTCCCCGTAGTACAGATTGATATTCTGAAGTCTTCCACTGTTCATTAGTGTGTGATTATTATTTACAAGGCTCTCAACTGTCACGTCTGCTTAATATTATAAAATTCTGCATAGTACTAGGCCTAAATTTGTCTAGTATTTGTCAGAATGTCTATAGGAAGTTCAAGACTATGACAAATAAGAGAGTTAAAACTTATTCTTGTGATCACTTTGTTTATTAGGGAAATACAGCAACTAGGAAAGTTGGACCTCTCATCACGGTGTTGTGTGGATTTGATGTCAGATTTGTTGAAGAGGGTGACTTTTCTTCTTTCCCAAATTATTTAGTTTTTCTGAGTGTTTAATCAATTTAGTTCGTTATATAGTTTATAAAAAGATTCAACTTTAACTACTGCTTTTATGCTTTAAAGTGAGGTTTTGAAGTGATTCATGTTCAGAGAACTTGTTGTTTTGGATAAAGTAAAGATTTTCAATATGGGCTGATTTAGTTCATGACCCAGTTTTTCAACATAATGCATATATGAACTTACATAAAGTCCTTGACTTCCACAAGTTTCAATTTCCTCATCAGCATGAAGAGAATAAAAGTAACTTGTTTTGAGAATGAGAATAAATGTATGATTATTACCAGGAAAATAGTACATTCTCAAAAAACAGAATTTGTCCATGTTTTATATCTTAAGTAATAACAGAGTTAAGAGTCTCAGTAGGGGTCCCCAAGGGACAGGAGGAAATAAACCTCAAGGGGTAGATTTTTTTCCCTTCTCTGTTGAGGACACCTGGTTCCCCTAAGCTTAACTTTTCTCAAACCTTGAACTAACTGATGCATTTTTCTTATGGAAATGTTTTTCTTAAGCTGTGTTAATGAAACCATGCATTTGCTTTGAAAGTTGCCTTTCTTCAATTTGGTACCATCTAACATATTTTTCTTTTCTCAAACCTTGGGCTGACAATGGCTCAGTTCAGTTCAGTTCAGTTCAATTCAGTCACTCAGTCATGCTGGACTCTTTGCTACCCCATGGACTGCAGCACACCAGGCTTCCCTGTCCATCACCAACTCCCGGAGCTTACTCAAACTCATGTCCCTCAAATCGGTGATGCCATCCAACCGTCTCATCCTCTGTCATCCCCTTCTCCTCCCACTTTCAATCTTTCCCAGAGTCTTTTCAAATGAGTCAGTTCTTCCCATCAGGTGGCCAAAGTACTGTAATTTCAGTTTCACATCAGTTCTTCCAGTGAATATTCAGGACTGATCTCCTTTAGGATGGACTGGTTGGATCTCCTTGCAGTCCAAAGGACTCTCAAGTCTTCTTCAACACCACATTTCAAAAGCATCAATTCTTTGGTGTTCAGTTTTCTTTACAGTCCAACTCTCACATCCATACATGACTACTGGAAAAGCCATAGCTTTGACTAGATGAACTTTTGTTGGCAAAGTAATGTATCTGCTTTTTAATAAGCTGTCTAGATGGGCCATAGCTTTTCTTTCAAGGAGCAAACGTCTTTTAATTTCATGACTGCAGTCACCATCTGCAGTGATTTTGGAGCCCAAGAAAATAAAGTCTCTCACTGTTTCCATTATTTCCCCATCTATTTGCCATGAGGTGATGGGACCAGATGCCATGATTTTAGGTTTCTGAATGTTGAGTTTTAAGCCAACTTTTTCACTCTCCTGTTTCACTTTCATCAATAAACTCTAAAAGATAATGTCTCGGAACAAACCAGTATTCATGTCAATTATTTTATGGCCTGGGATGACACACCTTGTGCCATTTTAATCTCATAAATGCATATTGTGGGAGAAGGGCCTGGTGAAACTCCCTCAGCCTCTCTTATCTGTTTAGCAGCTCTCACTAACAAACAAAATGCCTTGCTAAAAGCTGACAAGCAGGCATTCTTTCTGTCCCCTTTTGATGTCTGTGTCAAAAGCTTTCTGTACCTCTATTATACTTTAATAAATCTTGGCTACACAAAAGTTCTGAGTAGCCAAGACTCATTTCTGTCCCGAGATCGAAATCCTCTCTCCTTGAGCTCACAAATTCTGGTGTAGCACACGGCTTGCAACCGCAACCTTTCAGTCGTATAATTTTCCCTTTGGTATCAAATATAATCCTTCTTATGGCATAATATATTTTTATAATAGATTTTCCATAGATGGAAAAATAAGAACAAATGTCAGTTTTTTTTCTATATAGTCAGTATTCCCACAATGTGAAAAATAAGCATGCACTGTTACCCAACTATGATGAGATTTCTCTATTTGTGAATTTAACAGAGATCACTTTAATAATAGAAATTCACATTTTTCTTCTTGCCCTCACTTGTATCAACAGGATTTATGCCCAGTCCACACCTCACCCAATCACCAAATAGTTCACTTGATCAGGAACAAGGGCAGCCTAGCTCACTCCACCATCTTTTAGGGTTGCTGTTTCAGTTCTTAGGGAGGGGGTGGAGCAGATGGCCATGGGATACTGGTGACTTTCAACTCTGCACAGATGATGGGGTTTGAAATAGATACCTCAAGGACTTTCACTAAAAATACCAGGAAATTTTGTGGCTGACTTTAGGACCTGGATCTTTAAGAAGATGGAGAGTTGCAGTCATAGTTTACGCCATGACAATTCAGGAGCCTTGCAGAGGAAGTGATTTGGCAGAGAGAGGAAAATAATAGATACTTAGAGAGAAACATGATTGAAACATCATGAATCCTAATAAAGAGTAGCTGCACAAAGACCTCCAGATCCCACAAGACCAGGATATAGGCCTTGCATTTGAATAATGAATGGTTTTCCCACATCTTTCATTAGACAGTCCCCAAATGTGTCTGATCACATAGAATCTCACAAAGCTGTTTTAAGTTACTCACTCTACAGCATCTGCAATGTTATTCTGCCCCTGTTCTGCTTTCAAATCCATCACCTCAGATGCTACTGAAGGAATCTCCTAATTGCAGCTAATGATTCGTATTAATTTGCCGTACGGTCAGTCCCAAGAGCAATGATACTCTAAAGTTTAGAGTAAAAGTTACTCCAAAGATTTGCAGAAAAAAAATTATTTTATCTCCTGAGTTTTCATTTAGGGTTGACTCTTACCAGAGTCGATGCAGATTCCCACCTGGACAGTTCTGTTTAAAGCTGACTTCTAATATTAAAGCTGACTTCTGGTCACTAAGGACCAGCTCCCATCTTAGAAGCTGGGAAGTGTTTCTTTAATAAAAAAAAATATTGGAATATAGTTGATTTCCAATGTTGTGCTAGTTTCTACTGTACAGCAAAATGAATCAATTGTACATATAGCCCCTTTTTTTAAGAGTTGTTTTTCCTATATAGGCCATTACAGAGTTTTGAGTAGAACTCTCTGTTTTATACAGCAGGTTCTCATGAGTTATTCACTTTATATATAGTAGTATGTATATGTCAGTCCCAATCTCTAAATTTGTCCCTCCACTTTTCCTCCCTGGTAACCATTAGTTTGCATTTTACATCTGTCTCTGTTTGTTTTGTAAATAATTTCATTTGTACACCTTTATTTATTTATTTTAGATTTCACATATAAACAATGTCATATCATATGTATCTTTATGTGTTCAACTTACTTCATTCAGTAGGGTAATCTTTGGTTCCAAAAGTTTGTTCTTTTATGACTGAGAAATATTCTATTGTATATATTATAGCACATCTTCTTTACCCACTTCTTTGTTCATGGACAGGGAGTCCCTGGTGACTCAGATTGCAAAGAATCTGCCAGCAATGCAGGAGACCCAAGTTCGATCCCTGGGTCAGGAGGACGCCCTGGAGAAGGAAATGGCAACCCACTCTGGTATTCTTGCCTGGAAAATCCCATGGATGGAGGAGACTGGCAATCTAAAGTCCGTGGGGTCACAAAGAGTTGGACATGGCTGAGCGACTTCACTTTCACTTTTGTTGATGGACATTTAGGTTACCTCCATATCATGGCTTTTGTAAATAGTGCTGCAATGGCTTTAGTGTGCATATATTAATATCTTTTTGAACCATGATTGTTTTCTGTTCCCACAGATTTAGCAGTCTTTCTGATTCACCCTCTCTTTTGCTATATGATCTCCTTCCTCAAACCCTGTCATCTGCACCTAAACAATCTTTCTCTGTATATCAATGGATGCAAATGGGGAGCAGTAAGTGGAGACTGAGTATATTTGAGGTTTTATTTAGCCAGATACTACACCCTGCAGTTAAAAAAATGCTGCAATCCACATATAAATGAAAGCATTTTCCAAAACTTTTCTGAGGTCTCAATTTTAGAAACTATATTGTTTGAACTGTATAGAAAACATATGCTAAAGTAAATAATCACTACTTCATAAAATGCAGGATTAGTAATATCTTGTTTTTCTAACTGGATATGTATCTTGCTTTTCCAAATGGAAGTTAAGAAATGTTTAACAGATAAGGAACTAAAAGTTCCTCTGCTTGTAATGGGCTTCCCTGGTGGCTCAGTTGATAAAGAATCTGACTGCAATATTGTTGACCCAGGTTCAATCCCTGGGTCAGGAAGATACCCTGGAGAAGGGAATGGCAATCCACTTCATATTCTTGCCTAGAGAATCCAATGGATAGAGGAGCCTGGAGGGCTAAAATCCACAGGGTCACAAAAAGTCCGACATGCCTAAGTGACTAACATACACACTCCTTGCAGTTAATGTATAGCTCCACATACACAATGTGCTGTTGAAATAGCATCTTCCATTGTGTTACAGTTAGCACAGAGTTTTCATGGACACACACCGTAAATCTGACATGAACCATCATTCACTAGTTTATGAATTCTTTTATATTTACTTGTTTTCTATTATCCTAGACTGACCCTTGTATGAAAAGATTGAATGTTGTTGCTACTCAAGTACCAGAGGATTTAGTTTTTATCTGAACTTCACATAAATAGCTCGATAAACTATACCTGTTCATAAGCAGTGGTCATATTCACACTGGGAAGAGGGAAAGCATAGAGAAATAGAGTTGATACATTTAGTAGAGATTTATAACAAGAGCAAGGTCAGTCTCTGAATTATCCTAAAGCTTAGATGTGTTTGACAAATGATAATACTTTGATGTTTTCTGTTTTCAACACACAGGTTGAAAAGCTGTAAAATGAACACCAGGATGCCCTCCTGCCTGACTTTTATAAGTATATTTTAGAAATTCTGTATTAAAGATTTTAGGTACATCACCTCTCCCTTACTTTCTTTTTTTTTCTTAAAAAGAAGTGAAATGTGTTTATGAATATGAAGTCTACTATTGTCTTCTTTCTCTCATATCTTATTTTTCTGTGATGCCAAGAATTTTATGCTTCTAGAAAAAACTGACATGTAAATATATAACTTAATTTCACTATATTGAGAATGTCTAATTTCTTGACAGCATTAATACAGTATCTGAAGGTCTATAACTTCTAGTGAGTAATCAGGGCATACAGAAAAAATAATCATATTTATTAAGAATTCTGTGCACACCACATGGACTACAGACCATAGTTTTAATATCTAAATTATCCACCATATTTTGAAGAGCTTAAGAGCTTAGGGGAAAATGTGACAACTATGCCTTAATATGGCATTTTTAAAGACTGGTTACTCTCCCCAGTTTGATTTTGGAAAACAACAGGAAAATCTGAAAGAGCAACCTCTCTGACTTTTCCTGTTCTTCTGATTAGAATGTTTTTCATGCAAAAGTTAGTAAATGGATCAGAGGTGATATACCAGAAGTGGAGTTAGTAATTAGAAGAGAGAAATAATTTTTAAGCATAGAGTGGATACTAGAAAAAGTAGATAAAACAAAGGAAAAAAAAACAATTTAAAATCTTTCTAATCAATTAAAAATATTGCCAAAATGTCTACTGTATACCTGTAAGACAGAAAAAGAAGTGGAAAAAAAAGTTCCATGAGGAACCATGTTTGGCATGGTTTGGGATCTGGAGACTATGTGATCATATCCAGTAATTATTCACAACCTACTATATGCAGCACACTTTATAAAACCTTAGGAAGAAAAGGGGGAGGAAATAGATGGTTTCTCTCCTTAAGGAAATTATCCTTAAGGTCAAGCAGTGGGATGCTTTTAACTGTGTGCCTTGACTTGCAAAGTGTGTTTAGGGAAATGCTTCAGAGAAAAGATGGGTGTAGCTACATCCCTGTAACAGTTATTAGCTTGTATTTTTGTTATGCTCACCTTTCACTTGAAGAGAGAGCGTATATCAGTCTGGATCCCAAAAGGGAAAGAACAAACTCTAATTAGAATAAATCAAAGGGGTTTACAAAACAATGGAAATTGACTACACGGGTTAGTGCAGTAGTGTATGGAGAGCAACAGTAAATGTATTGTCACTGCCGTGTTCTGGAAGGAAGGAGCTATGTGGAGAGGTATGTTTTGTGAGAAGGTGGGACTTCATATCTTAAGAAACAGCTGTTCTACAAGAAATCAGCAGACAAGGTGCTAAGGACAGGGTGTATGTGGAGACATATTACGCTCTTGTCCTATCTTCTGCATGCAACCTCCAGCCCGGCTTCTTACTGGTCAGAAAAACCAGCCAGTCACATTACCCAGACCCCTGGGATGGAGAAAGGAGGAGAAAGGTAGAGTTTTTACAAAACAGCAACACCAAAGAGGCTGAAAAAACCCATTGAATGAATGAACAGAACTGCCTGGAGTGAGGATTGTAACATACATAAATCTCTAATTGAGATCACTTGACAATTGATATAAAACAAATATGTACATTTGCAAGTTGCAATAAGGAAAATTCTTGACTTTTTTGCCTGAAATGAATGCTTCTTTGCATAACATTTTCTTCTGATAAAGGTGTGGAAAATGTCTCTAAATTTTAGTTATTATTAAAACATTTTTAATAACTGCCATGTACTGAATGTGTGTGCCCTATACACTCATTCCCTCCAAATTCACATATTGAAGCTCTAATTTTTCATGTGATGGCATTTGGAGAAGGGACTTTTGGAAAAAATTATATCATGAGGGTGGAGCACAGATGAATGAGACAGTGCCTTATGAGAAACATAAGTGAGATGATCTCCCTCTTTCTCTCTGCTGTGTGAGGATGAAGCAAGATGATACTGGTCTGCAAACCAGGAAGAACCCAACTAAGCAGATAGATACATGGCCTCTGACTTTCCAGCCTCAGAATGGTAACAAATAAATTTCTGTTGTTAGAGCTATCCAGGTTCTGGTATTTTCTTAAAGCACTTTAACTGACTAAGACAGACTTTGGTACCAGAAGTGGGGATACTATTATAAAAGTGTGACAGCAACTTTAAAGCTGAGTCATGGCTAGAGGCTGGGGGAGTTATGAGTTCATGTGAGAAAAAGTCAATATTGCTATGAAGCGGTTGTTAAAGGTAACTCTCATGAAAGCCCAGGAATAAAAAAAGGCGAGAAAGCCTCTGTCTTCTTAGAGAATACAACAGAAACCATGAGAGAATGTGGAAATATGGACGGTAGAGGTCATTCTGATGAGGTCTCAGATGGTAGTGAGAAAATATCATTGAAAACTGGGGAGGACCATCCAAAGCCCTAGGGGTACAATCCCTCACTTTGCAGAGCTGCCAAGGCAGAACGGCCATTCCAGCAGGTCTGGAAGGCACAACATCAAGCTAAAGAGTATATCTGGAGACCAAAATTTCATGGAGTTTGCCATGCTGTGTATCAGACTTGCATGGGACTCATCACTATTTTCTTTGCTCTTATTTCTCCCTTTTGGAATGGAGCATGCATTTTGTACCTGCTCCACCACTGTATTTTGTGTTCACCCTCAAAATTCACATGTTGAAGCCCTAATTCCCAATGTGCTTCTATTGGATGTCAAGACTTTAGGAGGAATTTAAGTCATGGGAATAGTGCCATTATAAGAAGAGACATGAAAGTTTATCTCTCTCTCTGCCATGGGAGGACATTGCAAGAAGATGCTGCTCTGCAAACAAGGGAGAAGCCGAGCATGCTGACACCCTGGCCTTTGACTTTCCAGCTTCTTAAGAATGAGGAATAAACTTTTGATTAAGCCACTTGGTCCATAGTATTTTGTTAAACTAATGGAACTAAGATAGACATCATGGAGTAAAAGTTATACACATATGATTAATGTTAGTAGTAGTATAATTATTTTCCCATCACTTTTTACATTTTCTTCAGACAAGACTAAAGCTTCATGAGCAACTACTTTTTAACAGACTAAGGAGTTATAACATAAATTCTGAAATTTATTTGAATTTAGTATTTAAACACTGTATCGTCATGTGTGTGTGTTCTTGGGTATGTAAGGGTAAGGTAAAGGAAAGAGCTTTGTTCTGTTTTCTTTAGTTTGCATGTTTTATTTATATTAACAATCATAGGACAGGTATCTCATATTGTGTCTTAGTTTTTCTCTTTCAACACTATATTTTGCAGATATGTTCCAGTAGCACTGTGTAGTATTTATATTTATTCTATTGCTTTAAAGTTGTTCACAGGCATCTGCCTTATGAGTCACCATATTTCACTTATTCTATTCCATGATGTGTGTACTCATGTGGCTTCATTCAACTGCTGGGTTGGTTGGTGGCTGAGCACAGTAAGGAAGCCTGCGGTGGCTGGGTCTCCCTCTTTCAGTGTGGTTTTCTACCCTCAAGGATGCTACACAAGACTTTCTCCCAAGATGACTGTGGCATTCTAACAGGGGAATCTCTAAATAGTCAAGTCTCTGCTTGCCTCATGTTTGCTCTCATCCCTTGATATTAAGGGTCAAGCCTAGGGTCAATGTGGAAGGGGGCCATCCGAAAGTATTGATGCTATGAGACTATTCACTGAGACCTTTATTATGTTTCAGTGTCCATTATAACTGTCCATTATATGAGGTAATATTTTGAATAGTGTTGTACTGAACACTCCATCATTTCCCACTAATTCAGAATGCTGTTTGTTGGTCACATGCCTTTAGTCTATGTCTGAATGTTCTATTTATTTCATCAGCCTTTCTCCTTAAGCATAAGTTTTGCACTATTTTATTTATAGAGCCTATAAATATGTATAAATATCCAGCAAAATGAATCTTTCACATTTTTTCCTCAGAATTTATTGGCTATTTTGTATGCATAATGTTCTATAAACTTTATAGTTTATCAAGTTATAACATGATTAGTATTTTTATCTTATGCTTGGTAATCAGCTCATCTAATTAAAAAATGTGGATATTTTGAGGGGATTTATCAAATCTATCCATTAAGTAGTGGAATTTTAGCATTTTAAAAAGCAGTATGATATATATTTCTATTTATTTAATTTATTTTTAACTTTAATATCAAGAAACAGTCATCTTTTCTTGGATATATGCATAAGTATTTTATGCTTTTTGTTGCTAATGTTAATAGATTATTTTTTCCATTATTTCTACTGATTGATTTTTGTTGGTGTATATACAAATTTACTGATTTATGATTATTACTCTTAGGACCCTTAATATTCTAAATTATTTTATTTTTTAGTCAGTTTACAGGTGATTTTCTAGTGTTATCTATTTTTAATAATATCATCTGTAAAGATGGATAACTTCTTACTTTCCCTTTGTAATTTTTAATCCATTTAAGTCTTAATGTTTATCATTATAGTAACTAGTACTTTCTTTTTATTTTTCAAATATAACTGTTTTGACCTAATGGTATTTTAGCAATATGGAAAATTATTTGTTGAATGGAATAAAAATTTCAGAAACAGACTCATGTCACATGGTGAATTAAAAGCATAATAAATATGCATAATATATAGTGTTGAGTCAGCTATTTAACAAGAAAATATATATATCTCATGTCTGATACAAAATAATATATAGATAGATGAAAAGAAAATTATAGTAACAATGAAAAATCACTAATTATAATAATATTAAAAAAACAATATTAAAAGATGAGTTGGTAACAGTATTACTGTTAAAAACATCAAATATTTAAACTGGAGAAGATGAGGCCTTTTTAAGCAAGACCCCACATTTGATAAGTCAAAGGTAGGGCTTTATAGAAATGACTGTATTTTGGAAAAAAAATGGCTAATGCAACCTATTAATATCCTGATTATATAATGAATAACTAAAGTTAGAAAAAAGAAAGAAGCAAAAAAAAATTGCCCATAAATACTGCAAGGTAGTCATCTGGAAGGATTTTCACTGGAACACTGGCTGCAGTTATGAAAATTAGAAATAATCTAAACTTCATACAATAGAGGAATAATAGAAGAAAGTAAAAATAAACAATAAACCATCTACCAACTGAAATCTCATTCTGCAGTTATAAGAATGACAGCATATTAGTAATGACAGAGAAGAATCTCTAAAAATGCAAATTTTTAAACAAGTATACACCAGTCTGAATTTCATAGGTGGCAATAGTGGTAAAGAACCTGTCTGCGAACGCAGGAAACATAAGAGACGTGGGTCTGATCCCTGGATCAGAAAGATTCCCTGGAGGAGGGCATGGCAACCCACTCCAGTATCCTTGCCTGGAAAATCCCATGAATAGAGGAGCCTGGCAGGCTACAGTCCATAGTGTCAAACAGAGTTGGACACGACTGAAGCAACTTAGCACAGAAGCATGCAGGCATACATGAGTTTAAAAAGTATATTGTTCTTTTTAAAGTACTTGTATGTAATTGCTTCAATAAATGAACTGAAAGATTATTCACCAGTCTATCTTTTCTTTTAGAGAGAAAGCACTATGAGTCCTTTTCTTGTTATTGTATATATTTTTGTGTGTTTTTTAATTTTTAACTAAGATTAAAGGAGTGAGATGCTAATTCATTTTACAAATTAGGAATATATAATGTTAAAAATGTTCAGTGAAATTGGCACTTTCTTATATTCCTAAAAGCCTTGTAATTGCATGTAGAAAATAATTAGTAATTAGCATTAAAGATCTTTCACACAGTTATGTCCTCTTTAATAGTGATTCATATCCAAGTTGACTAACCTAAGAAAACAATAATAAATATAAATAAAACTTAATTCAGAAATGTATGTATAACATTTTATATACAGTAGTGAAGATTTACAAATAACTTGTATTTGCATAAATGATGATATAGCCACCTAATACAATAGAATACACATGATGAAAATATATTATAAAGCATTGATTTAAGATTAATGTATATGCAATAAAGTTATATAAAAATATAATATTGTATGAATAGTATAATTAAATCATTAACCATAAAATAAGCAAAGCCCCTGCCTGCACTGATAAATATGCACAGAGATAAATATGCCCAAAGGTAACTTTGGTCAAAGATTGGATTAAATTAATTTTTATTTTGTTTTGTTTTAAATTTTGTAATTTTTTTTCCATTCAATGAGTATAATTTATTTTTGTAATAATGTTTAAGAAATATATAGAATTAATTATAAACATATGCATATATACTATATATGTATTGTATGCATTTTATAAAGATGGGCACAATGAAGGACAGAAGCAGTATGGGCCTAATAGAAGCAGAAGATATTAAGAAGAGGGTAAATAAAGGTCTTAATGATCTGGATAATCATGATGGTATGATCACTCACCTAGAGACAGACACCCTGGAGTGTGAACTCAAGTGGGACTTAGGAAACTTTACTATGAACAAAGCCAGTGGAGGTGATGGAATTCAAGCTGAGCTATATCAGATCCTAAAAGATGATGTTGTTAAAGTGCTGCATGCAATATTTCAGCAAATTTGAAAAACTTAGCAGTGGCCACAGGACTGGAAAAGATCAGTTTTCATTCCAATTCCAAAGAAAGGCAATGTCAAAGAATATTCAAGCTACCATCCATCTGTATTCACTTCACATCTCAGCAAGATTATGCTCAAAATCCTTCAAGCAAGACTTCAATAGCATGTGAACTGAGAACTTACAGATGTACAAGCTGGGTTTAAAAAGGCAGAGGAACCAGAGATGAAATTTTCAACATCTGCTGGATCACAGAAAAAGAAAGAGAATTCTCCCTCCCTCTCATCTCCCCTCCCCGACACACACACACTCAAAATCTACTTTGTTGACTGGGTTAAAGACTTTGACTGTGTGGATTACAGCAAACTTGGGAATACCAGATCACCTTGCCTGAGAAACCTGTATGCAGGTTAAGATGTATCAGTTAGAACTGGACATAGAACAGAGTGGTTCAAAATTGGGAAAGGAGTACATCAAGGCTGTATATTGTCACCCTGCTTATTTAACTTATATGTAGAGTACATCATGTGAAATGCCAGTCTGGATGAAGCATAAGCTGGATTCAAGATTGCTCAGAGAAATACCTCAGATATGCAAATGACACCACTTTAATGGCATAAAGTGAAGAGGAACTAAAGAGTCTCTTGATGAAGTTGAAAGAGGAGAGTGAAAAGCTGGCTTAAAACTCAACATTAAAAAAATGAAGATCATGGCATCTGGTCCCACCACATCATGGTAAATAGATGGGGAAACAAAAATTCCAGAAAAATGGAAACAGTGAGAGACTTTATTTTCTTGGGCTCCAAAATCACTGTGGATGGTGATGCAGCTATGAAATTAAAAGATGCTTGCTTCTTGGAAGAAAAACTATGACAAACCTAGACAGTATATTAAAAAGTATTGAATCACTTTGCCAATAAAGGTCTATATGGTCAATGCTATGATTTTTCCAGTACTCATGTATGGATGTGAGAGTTGGATCATAAAGAAAGCTGAGCACCAAAATATTGATGCTTTTGATCTGTGGTGTTGGAGAAGACTCTTGAGAGTCCCTTGGACAGCTAGGAGATCAAACCAGTCAATCCTAAAGGAAATCAAACCTGAATATTCATTGGAAATACTGATGCTGAAGCTAAAGCTCCAATACTTTGGCCTCCTGGTTCGAAAAGTTGACTCATTGGAAAATACCCTCATGCCTGGAAAGACTGAGGATAAGAGGAGAAGGGGGCAACAGAGGATGAGAAAGTTGGATGGGATCACCAACTCAATGGACATGAGTTTGAACAGCTCTGGGAGACAGTAAATACAGGGAAGCCTGGCATGCTGCCATTTTAGGGGTTGCAAAGAGTCAGATATGACTGACTGAACAGAAACAATAAATACATATTTGTTTAATAGTAAACAAAATATAGGGACTCTAGATTGAAAGCTCAGAAAGATCTCATTATAATTACTGACCATCATTTTAGTCTTAAATATGCATTTACTAAGTGAGTAGATAAATGTATGGACTGTGATTAGAGTTTCAATAAAAAGATACATATAAAGAGTCATCTTCTGAAAACTATACTGTAAAAAAAAATTAAGATACCAGAATATGTTTGGATATCAACTTAAAGGAAAAATGTATGTAATACAAAGCATCCTTATATTGAATCAAGAGAGGAGATGATGGAAGATTAAATTCAAGGCGCAAGTAGGAAATATATAGTAACTGAATATTAGAGGACCAACAGAAGATGTTGTGATCTGTAATGTACACAAAGCATTTGACTAGTACTAGATAGTGACTTCTTATTTTGTTCAGTTTTAAGAAAAACACAAGTAAGAACTAGAAGAAACCAGAGAATGACATATGAACAAATATAGAATATCAATATCAATATAGAATATTAATAAATAGATATAAATTGTTAAAAGGAAACAAAAAATTCTAGAGCAAAAATTACAATAATTAGAATGAAATATTTGCTACAGGATTTCAACAGCAGATTTGAGCAAGCCAAATTAAGAATAAGCAAATTTAAAGGAAAGTGAATGAAATGATCTAATCTGAAGAAAGGATAAAGAGAATTAAGTGAACTAATCAGAGCCTAACAGACTTGTGAGATACTACCAAGTATATCAATATACATGCTACAGATGTCACCAACAGAAAGAAAAGAGAGAAATGGGACAGGAAATGTAATTAAAGGAACAATGGAAAAACAAATATTTTCCAAATTTATTGAAACCCATAATTCTATGTATCCAATGACCTCAACAAACTCTAAGGACAAATAAAGAGATCCACATCTAGACATACAATAATCAAACTGTCAGAAGCCAAAATACACACATGTAAGAATTAAAGATTTTAAAATTAAAAAAAAAAAATAATAATAAAAAAAAAAAAAAAGAAGCCAAAATACAGAGAAAATCAGAAGAGCAGCATAAAAGAGCCTCAGTAAGATTAACAACACATTTCTTATCAGAAACCATGAAGCCTAGAAGACAATGGGATGACCTATTCAAAGTGCTGAGAGAAGATACATATCAACCAAGAATTTTTTTATCCCACAAAAAGACCTTTCAAAAATAAAGCAAAATTGAGACATTCTGAGATTTTAAAAGCTTAGGAAGATTGTGCTACTATATCTGCCACATAAGAAATTCTAAAAGGTATACTTCAGCCTGTAATAAAAGGATACTAGCTAGAATTTGGGCAAAATCCTAAAAAAAAAAAAGAAAAGAATGAAAACTCTCAAAACTTACATAATTTGTAGAAGCCATATGAATACATTAAAAAACCCATGTAAAAGAAGCTACTTAGGTAAATATAAAAGCGTGTATTATTGTATTTTGGGTTTCTTTTTAGTTCCTAGACAACTAAATAAGCTATAATTATAAATCTGTGCTTCTGGGAACACATTGTATAAAGACATAACTCTTGAAAACAACAACATAAAGAAGGAGGGGCAGAGTAGTGTAGATTCAGGGTTTTGTATACAAATAAAATTAAAGAAATGTTGAAGGAAACTAACTTGTCTTAAGATGTTAATTATAATCACCAGGACTACCACTAATAAAATGACTAAAGAGAATATGAAAAAGGAAATGTATATAAGATATCCAAAATTTTCACTATAAAAAATCAGCACAAAAGACAATATTAATGGAAGAAATGAAGAACAATAGTCATACAAAATGTACAGAAGACAAATAGAAAATATGGAAGAGTCATAGTAGTAATTTACTTAAATGTAAATGGTTAAACATTCCAATTAAAGTTATATAAGAGCAAAATTTCTTTCTTTAAAAAGAAAACAGACATGATCTACTCTATACTGTCTACAAGAGAGTCATCTTAGATCCACAGACAAAACTATGTTGAAACATGTAGAATGGAAAATGATTTTCCATGAAAAGAGTAACAAAAAGATCTGGGATGGCTATACTACTAACAATAAAAGATTTTAAAAACAAACTTTTAATTAATTACAAGAGACAAGGAAGGACATTATATATTGATGAAAGTGTTCCAAAACATGTGAAGCAAATACTGACAGAACTAGGGAGAAAATTCTACAACAGTTGGAGACAAATATCACATTTTCAATAACAGATTAAGCATACAGATTTTTCAAAAAGAAAATAGAGGACTTGGACAACGCTATAAAACAATCCCACCCACAAAACAG
Organism: Budorcas taxicolor; assembly: GCF_023091745.1. Taxonomy (NCBI): domain Eukaryota; kingdom Metazoa; phylum Chordata; class Mammalia; order Artiodactyla; family Bovidae; genus Budorcas; species Budorcas taxicolor. Next base: position 37,544,830 of record NC_068926.1, on the reverse strand, counting down.
TAGAATTCATATTCTTTTTAAGAATACATGAGACTTTTCTACGATAGTCCATATGTTTCAACCACAAAACAAATCCTATCAATTTTGTAAAAACTGAACTAATACAAAGTATCTTCTCCAACAACAGTGAAGTTAAACTAAATATCAATAACAAGAAACTGGAAGATCACAAATATGTGGAAATTAACTCTAAAGACCTAACAAGTGAAAGAAGAAATTGAAAGGGATATTAAGAAATAGCAGTTTATGTGTCTGGAAATAGCAGTTTATGTGTCTGCCTACATGTGGGAGACCAGGTTCGATCCCTGGGTCAGGAAGATCCTCTGGAGAGGGAAACGGCAACCCACTCCAGTGCTCTTGCCTGGAAAATCCCATGGACAGAAGAGCCTGGTAGGTTACAGTCCATGGGGTCTCAAAGAGTCAGACACGACTGAATGACTAAAATTTCTTAGTTTATATTAATAGAATAAAGGAGTTCATGGTCATCAAAGTTGATGCAGAAAATCATTTCAGAATATCCAAAACCCTTTCATGATAGAAGCTTTCAGTCAACTAGGAAGAAGAAGGAATCTCCTTAAAATGATAAAGGACATTTGTGAAAAACTCATTGCTAACATCATGCTCATTGTCACTGAAATCCCTTCCTTCTAAAATCAGGTACAAGACAAGAACAACTTTTATTCAAGATTGAACTGGAATTTTTAGCCAGAATAATTAGGCATTAAGAAAAAAAATGACCGTTATTCTTAATGAAAAGGAAGAAATAAAAATATTTTAATTCAAAGATGACTTGAGGTTGGTTACACATAAGAAATTCTAAAGCATACAGACACACACATTTTCTATTAGGGCTAATAAACAAATTCAGGGAAACTGCCTATAAAAGAATAATAGTCAAAACTCTGCTGTATTTCTACATCCAGCAATAACCAAGCTGAAAATGAAATTTAAAAAATTTTCCATTTACAGAAGCATAAACATAATAAAGTTCTTAAGAATAAATTAATGAAGGGACTGTAAGACTTAAACACAGAAAACTACAAAGCATCACTGAAAGACATTAAAGAAGGTTTAAAAAATGAAAAGGCATTCCTTGTTTATGAACTGAAATACATCTTATTACTAAAATGGCAACACTCTCAAAGTGATCCATAGATACAGTGCAAACCTTATCAAAATCCCAATTGTCTTTTTTTTTTTAATAGGAATGGAGAAATTGGACCTTATATTCATGTAGAATTGAAGATAACCAAAATGGGCCATACATTTTGTCAGAGAATACAAAACGATGTAGGTCTCTCATTTCCTCATTTTAAAAGTTAATATCAGTCTACTTTATTCACAATTATGTGTTTCTAGCATAGGAATAAAATTACAGGCCAAGAAATAGTATTGAGAGCCAAGAAATAAACCAGTGTATGTATGGCCAGATTATTTTTTTCATGGGTACTAAGAGTATTCAACTGGAAAGGATAGTCTCTTCAGCAATGGTGCTGTGACAAATAGAGACTCACATGCAAAAGAATGAAGTTGTTCCCCTTCCCCTTACTATATATAAAATTTAACTAAAATGGATCAAAGATCTATTACTATAAAACACTTTGAAGCAAACAGGTATAAATCTTCATGATATTAGATTTAGCAATGATTTGTTAGATATGACCCCAGAGGTAAAAGTAGGAAAATAAAAAATAATTTGGATTTTATCAATTTAAAACAATTTGTGAATCAGAGGTCATTAGAGGGAAGTAAAAATACACCCCACCGAATGAGAGAAAACATTTGCTAATCATATATCTGATATTGTCTAGTATCCAGAATAAAGAAAGAACACATACAATGCAAGATCAATAAGATAGTCTAAAGTGAAAAATGAGCAATGGATTTGAATAGAAGTTTCTCCAATGATGATTAACAAATGACCAAAAAACACTAAAAAGACATTTAACATCATTAGTCATTAAGAAATGAAAGTAAAAATCCAATAAACAGCATATAGCATACATCAGGATAGCTATCATCAAAAAGATGACAAATATTGGCAAGGATGTGGAAAAATTAGAACTTGTATACATTCTGGACAGCTTGGTGTTTTCTCAAAAAAAAATCCAAATATGAAATATCATATGATACAAGATATATATATATACATACATACATATATATCTTATATATATACATATATACATATATATATATATATATATATATATATATATAATCTCCAAACTTGTAAACAGGTATTCAAGCAAACAGTTGTACAGAAATATTAGTAGTAGTACTATTCAGAGTATTCAAAGTGGAAATGACCTACTTATTTATGAATAAATAAATGGGTAAAAAAATGTGGTATATCCATATAACAGAGTATTAAACCCAAAATGAAGTACTGACACAAGTTGCATGTAGATGAACTTGCAAAATGTCAAGCTATGTTGAAGAAACCAGATGCAAAATGTTACATATTGTATAATTCAATTTACTTAAAATACCTTAAATTAATATATATACAGATCAAAAACAAATTAGTGGTTTCCCGGGGCTGAGGCAGGGGGAGATGGGAAGCGACTGCTTAGTGTGCACAGGTAGGTTCACTTTAGGAGGTGAAGAAAACATTTTGGAATATTCTGAAACTAGAGTAATGCTTAAATAACATTCTGAATATACTAATATTAGGTACTGTACACTTTGAAATGATTAAGCTTGTGTTACATGGATATTCACCTTAAAATATTTTAAAAAGCAACTTAAATCTGAATGTTATTAAAGACTAAACTAAAACCACTGTTGTTGTTGGTCTTTAAGTCATGTCTGATTCTTTTGTGACTCCATGGCCTGTAGTCTACCAGGGTCCCCTGTCCATGGGATTTCCCAGTCAAGAATACTGGAGTGAGTTGCCATTTCCTTCTCTAATGGATGTTCCCAAACCAGGAATCAAACCTGAGTCTCATGCGTTGACAGGTGGTTTCTTTACAACTGAGCCACCTAGGAAGCCCAAACTAAAACTAATTAACAGCAAAAAAAAGAGTGGCAGTTGCCGACAAATTTAATTCAGTTTAATGTTAATGAATCAAGAACTCTGTCCCTGCTTTGTGGCATATTTGAATATTAGTTTCACCATATCATCAGTCTTTATATAATCTTTAGCTATTGTTAATGGATTAAAAAAGTGTGATAAAAATATATGCACTCCTTTGTTGTTCACTTGCTAGGTTATGTCCAACTCTTTGAGACCCCAAGGACTGTGACACCTCAGGATTCCCTGTCCTTCATAGTCTTGCAGAGTTTGCCCAAATTCACATCCACTGAGTTGATGATGCCTTCCAACCATTTCGTCTTCTGTCACCCCCTTCTCCTTGTGCCCTCAGTCTCTCCCAGCATCAGGGTCTTCTCCAGTGAGTTGGCTCTTCACATCAGGTGGCCAAAGTATTGGAGCTTCAGCTTCAGCATCAGTCCTTCCAATGAATATTCAGGGTTCATTTCCTTTAGGATTGTTGGTTTGATCTCCTTGCTGTCCAAGAGACTCTAAAGAGTCTTTTCCAGCACCAAAGTTCTAAAGCATAAACTCTTCAGTACTCAGCCTTCTTTATGGCTCATTTCTCACATCTGTGCATGATTATCAGAAAAATCATAGCTGTGACTAGATGGACCTTTGTTGGCAAAGTGATGTCTCTGCTTTTTAATATACTGTTTAGGGTTGTCATAGCTATTCTTCCAAGGAGCAAGAATCTTTTAATTTCAGGGCCGCAGTCATTGTCCACAGTGATTTTGGAGCCCAAGAAAATTAAGTCTGTCCCAGTTTCTATTTTTTCTATGAAGTTATGGGAACAGATGCCATGATCTTAGTTTTTTCAATGTTAAGTTTAAGCCAGCTTTTTCACTCTCCTCTTTCATCTTTTTCAAGAGGATCTTTAGTTCCTCCTCCATTTCTACCATTGGGGTGGTATTATCTGTATATCTGAGGTTGTTGATATTTCTCCTGGAAATCTTGATTCCAGCTTGTGATTCCTTCAGCCTGGTGTTTCACATAATGGACTCTGCATATAAATTAAATAAGCAAGGTGACAAAATACAGCTTTAATGTACTCTCCCAATTTTGAACCAGTCCATTCTTTCATGTCTGATACTGTTGCTTCTTGAACTGTATAGTTTTTAAGAGGCAGGTTAGGTGTTCTGGTGTGCCCATCTCTTTAAGAATTTTTCATAGTTTGTTGTTAGCCACACAGTCAAAGGATTTAGTATAGTCATTGGAGAAGGAATAGATGCTTTCCTGGAATTCTCTTGCTTTTTCTATGATTCAAAGGATTTTGGCAATTTCATCTCTGGTTCCTCTGTCTTTTCTAAATCCAGCTTGTACATCTGGAAGTTCTAAGTTCATATACTGTTTAAGCCTAGCTTGAAGGGTTTTGAGCATTACCTTGGTAACATGTGAATCCACTGTGTAACCATAAGGGATTTGATTTAGGTCATACCTGAATGGCTTAGTGGCTTTCCCTGCTTTCTTACAATTACATCTGAATTTTGCAATAAGGAGCTAAGACATAGCCACCTTCAAGTCTTGTTTTTGTTGACATAGAGCTTCTCCATCTTCAGCTGCAAAGAATACAGTCAATCTAATTTCAGTACTGACCATCTGGGGATGTACATGTGTAAAGTCATCTCTTATGTTGTTGGAAGACAGAGTTTGCTATGACCAATGTATTTTCATGGCAGAATTCTGTTATCCTTTGCCCTGCTTCATTTTGTACTCAAAGGCCAAACTTGCCTGTTACTCTAGGCATCTCTTGACTTCCTTCTTTTGCAATCCTATCCTCTCTGATGAAAAGGACATATTTTCTGGTGTTAGTTCTAGAAGGTCTTGTATGTCTTTACAGAACCATTTAAATTCAGCGTACTTGCCCAGCCCTTGGCACCATTGGCAGAAAGCACTTTGCAGTGTGAGAGGTAGCAGTGGGAACTGCTCAGCCCCCTGGACCTCCCAGTTAAGGGACAGAAAGCTCTTCAGAGGTCTTGATTCACCAAGTGACTTGAGTTCCTAGGAGCATGTGGCTTGTGGTCTGGCTGTGCTTGGCTGTCCAGCCACAGCAGCAGTGGCTGCCCAGCACAGGAATGGCCGAGAGGAGATATCCCACGTCCAAGGTCAGGAGTGCCAGCCAAGAGGAGGTACCCCTCATTCAAGGTAAGAGAAACCGAAGTAAGACGGTAGGCACTAAGAGAGGGCATCAGAGGGCAGACAGACTGAAACCACAATCACAGAAAACTAGCCAATCTGATCACATGGACCACAGCCTTGTCTAACTCAATGAAACTAAGCCATGCTGTGTGGGGCCACCCAAAACATACGGGTCGTGGTGGAGAGGTCTCACAGAGTGTGGTCCACTGGAGAAGGGAATGGCAAACCACTTCAGTATTCTTGCCTTGAGAACCCCATGAACAGTACAAAAGGGCAAAAAGATAAGACACTAAAGGATGAACTCCTCAGATGCATAACTGTCCAATATGCTACTGGAGATCAGTGGAGAAATAACTTCAGAAAGAATGAAGGGATGGAGCCAAAGCAAAAACAACACCCAGTTGTGGATGTGACTGGTGATAGAAGCAAGGTCCAATACTATAAAGAGCAATATTGCATGGGAACTTGGAATGTTAGGTCCACAAATCAAGGCAAATTGGAAGTGGTCAAACAAGAGATTGCAAGAGTGAATGTCGACATTCTATGAATCAGCAAACTAAAATAAACTGGAATGAGTGAATTTAACTCATATGATCATTATATCTACTACTGGGGGCAGGAATCCCTTAGAAGAAATGGAGTAGCCATCACGTACAACAAAAAAGTCTGAAATGCAGTTCTTGGATGTAATCTCTGAAACTACAGAATGATCTCTGTTCGTTTCCAAGGCAAACCATTCAATATCACAGTAATCCAAGTCCATGCCCCAACCAGTAATGCTGAAGATGCTGAAGTTGAACAGTTCTATAAAGACCTACAAGACCTTTTAGAACTAACCCAAAAAAGATGTCCTTTTCATTATAGGGGACTGGAATGCAAAAGTAGGAAGTCAAGAAACACTTGGAGTAACAGGCAAATTTGGCCTTGGAATACAGAATGAAGCAGGACAAAGGCTAACAGAGTTTTGCCAAGAGAGTGCACTGGTCATAGCTAACACCCTCTTCCAACAACATAAGAGAAAACTTTGCACATGGACATCACCAGATGGCCAACACCACAATCAGACTGATATTGTTTTCAGCCAAAGATGGAGAAGCTCTATACAGTCAGCAAAAACAAGACCAGGAGCTGACTGTAGCTCACATCATGAACTTATTATTGCCAAATTCGGACTTAAATTGAAGAAAGAGGGGAAAACCACTAGACCATTCAGGTGTGACCTAAATCAAATCCCTTATGATTATACGTGGAAGTGAGAAATCGATTTAAGGGCCTAGATCTGATAGATAGAGTGCCTGATGAACTATGGGTGGAGGTTCATGACAGTGTACAGGAGACAGGGATCAAGACCATCCCCAAGACAAAGAAATGCAAAAAAGCAAAATGACTGTCTGGGGAGGCCTTACAAATAGCTGTGAAAAGAAGAGAAGTGAAAAGCAAAGGAGACAAGGAGAGATATACCAATTTGAATGAAGACTTCCAAAGAATAGCAAGGAGAGATAAGAAAGCCTTCTTCAGTGATCAAGGCAAAGAAATAGAGGAAAACAACAGAATGGGAAAGACTAGAGATCTCTTCAAGAAAATTAGAGATACCAAGGGAACATTTTATGCAAAGACGGGCTCGATAAAGGACAGAAATGGTATGGACCTAACAGAAGCAGAAGATATTAAGAAGAGGTGGCAAGAATATTCAGAAGAACTGTACAAAAAAGATCTTCACGACCGAGATAATCACGATGGTGTGATCACTCACCTAGAGCCAGACATACTGGAATGTGAAGTCAAGTGGGCCTTAGGAAGCATCACTACTAACAAAGCTAGTAGAGGTGATAGAATTCCAGTTGAGCCATTTCAAATCCTAAAAGATGATGCTGTGAAAATGCTGCACTCAATATGGGAAAGGAGCACAGCAAGATTTTGCAGATTTTCACCCTGTTATTTAACTTATACGCAAAACACATCATGTGAAATGCCAGGCTGGATGAAGCACAAGCTGGAATCAAGATTGCCAGGAAAAGGATCAACAACCTCAGAGATGCCGATGATAACCACTCATTGCAGAAAGTGAAGAGGAACAAAAAAGCCTCTTGATGAGGGTGAAAGAGGAGAGTGAAAAAGCTGATTTGAAACTCAACATAAAAAAAAAAAAAAAAAAGATTGGGGCATCTGGTCTCATCACTTTATAGCAAATAGAAGGGGAAAAAGTGGAAACAGTGACATATTTTATTTTCTTGGGCTTCAGAATCACTGTGAATGTTTACTGCAGCCATGAAATCAAAAGACATTTGTGCCTTGTAAAGAAAAGCTATGACTAACCTAGACAGCATATAAAAAAGCAGAGATATCACTTGCTGATAAAGGTCCCTATAATCAAAACTGTGGTTTTTCCAGTAGTTAAGTACAGATATGAGAGTTGAACCATTAAAAAGGCTAAGTACCATAGAATTTATGTTTTTGAATTGTGGTGCTAGAATAAACTCTTGAGAGTCCCTTGGACTGCACAGAGATCAAACAACTCAATTCCAATGGATATCAACCCTGAATATTCATTGGAAGCACTGATTCTGAAGCTGAAGCCCCAGTGCTTTGGCTACCTGATGAAAAGAGCTGACTCACTGGAAATGACTCTGATGCTGGGAAAGATTGAAGGCTAAAGGAGAAGGAGGCAGCAGAAGATAAGATGGTTAGATATCACCACTGACTCAAGGGACATGAATTTGAGAAAACTCTGGTAGATAGAGAAAGACAGAGGAGCCTGGTGTGCTGCAATCCATGGGGTCACAGAGTCAGACATGACTTAGTGACTGCAGAAGAACAACTTCTATATATCAGCTTGTGAGATCTTGAACAAGTTACTTTATCTCAGTTTTGGTTGTTTTCTTTGTTGCATATTCTAATAATGTATAATAAGTGAAGATTAGAGAAATACATGTATAAGTCTGGTATATATTATACTTTTTTTTTTTTTTTTTTTGGCTGTGTGCTCAGTCATGTCCAACTCTTTGTGACCCCCTGGACTATATAGCCCATGGAATTCTCCAAGCCAGAGTACAGGAGTGGGTAGCCATTACATTTTCCAGGGGATCTTCCCATCCCAGGAATCAAACCCAGATCTTCTGTATCACAGGCGGAATCTTTACTAGCTGAGCCACCAGGGAAGCCTAGTATATCCTAGGTGCTAAGTAAATTAGAGCTATTCTCATTAACAGTAACTGCAGATATCAAAAGAATCTATTAAAATTAAAGTAATGCAAATATCAATCAGCAGTTTATTCATTTCAATAATTTAGATAATTTCCCTGAGAAAGGAAGATAAATACTTTTAACAAATATGATATTTTTTCCCTAAGCAGTTTTTTTCTAGTCCATTCATCTTTTCTGAGGTTGACTTCACAATTTTGGCCTTGTATTAAATTCTTTATCTTTTATCTACTCAAAAAGATGCATGTTGCATAAAAAGGGTTAAATATCTAGCATTTTAGAGAACCAGCTGTTAATTCGTTTTGACATTGTTCTTTAATTTAAGGTCTACACGGTTGGCTGAGTGAGGGATGGCCTGCAAGGTCGTTTCTTTATTCAGAAAAATGAGCACTCAGATCTTTAGAAATGCCACATGGAGAATATGTGCGTATAGTACGTTTAAGTAGCTGAGCCTATGTTTACTTTAAGCCTGATTCTACATATTGATTTATTTATGAGATTTTCAGTGCCAATCCTTTAGCATCAAAGTGTTGAATTCTTGAGGCAAGAATAGTCTTCTCCAACACCACAGTTCAAAAACATCAATTCTGCACACAGCTTTATCTATAGTCCAATTCTCACATCCATACATGACTACTGAAAAAAACAGCCTTGACTAGACAGACTTTTGTTGACAAAGCAATGTCTCTGCTTTTTAATATGCTGTCTAGGTTGGTCATAACTTTCCTTCCAAGGAGTAAGCATCTTTTAATTTTATGGCTGCACTCAACATCTGTAGTGATTTTGGAGTCCCAAAAAATAAAGTCTGACACTGTTTCCACTGTTTCCCCATCTATTTTCCATGAAGTGATGGGACCAGATGGCATGATCAGAGTTTTCTGAATGTTGAGATTTAAGCCAACTTTTTCACTCTCTTCTTTCACTTTCATCAAGAGGCTCTTTAGTTCTTCTTCACTTTCTGTCATAAGGGTGGTGTCATCTGCATATCTGAGGTTGTTGATATTTCCCCTGGCAATCTTGATTCCAGCCTGTGCTTCATCCAGCCCAGCGTTTCTCATGATGTACTCTGCATATAAGCTAAATAAGCAGGGTGACAATATACACTCTTTACGTGCTCTTTTCCTATTTGGAACCACTCTTTAGTTCCAAGTCCACTCCTAACTGTTGCTTCCTGACCTGCATATAGGTTTCTCAAGAGGCAGGTCAGGTGGTCTGGTATTCCCATCTCTTTCAGAATTTTCCACAGTTTATTGTTATCCACACAGTCAAAGGCTTTGGCATAGTCAATAAAGCAGAGAGAGATGTTTTTCTGGAACTCTCTTGCTTTTTTGATGATCCAGCGAATGTTGGCAATTTGATCTCTGGTTCCTTCAGCTTTTCTAAAACCAGTTTGAACATCTGGAAGTTCACGGTTCACATATTACTGAAGTCTGGCTTGGAGATTTTGAGCATTACTTTACTAGCGTGTGAGATGAGTGCAATTGTGTGGTAGTTTGAGGATTTTTGGCATTGCCTTTCTTTGAGATTGGAATAAAAACTGACCTTTTCCAGTCCTGTGGCCACTGTTTCATTTTCAAAATTTGCTGAAATATTGAGTGTGGCACTTTCACAGCATCATCTTTTAGGATTTGAAATAGCTCAGCTGGAATTCCATCACCTCCACTAGCTTTGTTAGTAGTGATGCTTCCTAAGGCCCACTTGACTTCACATTCCAGGCTGTCTGGTTCTAGGTGAGTGATCACACCATCGTGATTATCTGGGTCATGAAGATCTTTTTTGTACAGTTCTTCTGAGTATTCTTGCCACCTCTTCTTAATATCTTCTACTTCTGTTAGGTCCATACCATTTCTGTCCTTTATCGAGCCCGTCTTTGCATAAAATGTTCCCTTGGTATCTCTAATTTTCTTGAAGAGATCTCTAGTCTTTCCCATTCTGTTGTTTTCCTCTATTTCTTTGCCTTGATCACTGAAGAAGGCTTTCTTATCTCTCCTTGCTATTCTTTGGAAGTCTTCATTCAAATTGGTATATCTCTCCTTTTCTCCTTTGCTTTTCACTTCTCTTCTTTTCACAGCTATTTGTAAGGCCTCCCCAGACAGTCATTTTGCTTTTTTGCATTTCTTTGTCTTGGGGATGGTCTTGATCCCTGTCTCCTGTACAATGTCATGAACCTCCATCCATGGTTCATCAGGTACTCTGTCTATCAGATCTAGTCCCTTAAATCTATTTCTCTCTTCCACTGTATAATCATAAGGGATTTGATTTAGGTCACACCTGAATGGTCTAGTGGTTTTCCCACACTTTCTTCAATTTAAGTCTGAATTTGGCAAAAATGAGTTCATGATCACAGCCACAGTCAGCTCCAGGTCTTGTTTTTGCTGACTGTATAGAGCTTCTCCATCTTTGGCTGCAAAGAATAAATAATCAATCTGATTTCACTGTTGACCATCTCGTGATGTCCACGTGTAGAGTCTTCTATTGTCTTGTTGGAAGAGGGTGTTTGCTATGACCCGTGCATTGTCTTTGCAAAACTCTATTAGCATTTGTCCTGCTTCATTTTGTACTCCCAGGCCAAATTTTCCTGTATAATCTTGGACTAATAATGCGAGTCTGGATGTCAGGGAAGCTACCATGTACAGATTCTACCATGTACTATTTGTGTGGCCATCAGTGATTTATTTTCTTCATCTGTAAAATGAATATAGTGAGACTTCCCTGGAGGTCCAGTGGTTAAGACTCTGTGTTCCCAATGCAGTCATCACGGTTTCCATCTCTGATCAGGGAACTAAGATCTAGCTTACTGCATTGTGCAGTCAAAATAATTAAGTAAGTAATAAATATGTAAGTAAGTAAATAAAGTCTCCAGTCATTGACATTAAAAAAAAAGAAAAATGAATAAAATGAGAATAGCAATAACGTCTGCTCATAGGACCTTTGCAAAGGCCGGATTAATTCATGTAACACAAATGAAAAGACATCTTGCACATATTCACTGCCATATCTTTGGTATATAAATATTAAATGCTTAGTAATGACTACATGAATTACTTCATGTGCATTAGTCTCTCATCTGTGTCCAACTCTTTGTGACCTCATTGGCTGTTGTCTCCCAGTCTCTTCTGTTCTCTTCCCAGGCAAGAACACTGGGGTGGGTTGCCATTTCCTTCTCCAGGGGATTTTCCTGACCCAGGGATCAAACTTGGGTCTCCTGCATTGCAGGCAGACTCTTTACCATCTGAGCTACCAGGTAAGCTGAATTATTTACTTTAGGGTAATATACTAAGTGCTATAATTAGGCATGGCATTCCACTGGAAAATGGACAGTTCACAGAGACTGACAGAAATTATGAAAGTTTTCCATAAGGAGATAAAGCAAGTGTTGGAAGACAGTGGTCAGATGCAGAACAGGGATAATTCATTTCAAATATGATGGTTTAGTTGCTAAGTCATGCCCGGCTCTTGCAACCCCATGGACTGTAGCCTGTCAGGCTCCTCTGTCCATGGGATTCTCCAGGCAAGAATACAGGAGTGGGTTGCCATTTCCTTCTCCAGGGGATCTCCCTGACCCAAATCTGATCCTTGGGTCTCCTGCATTGCAGGCAGATTCTTTACCAACTGACCTATGAGGGAAGCCCCGTTTCAAACGTAGGGAAAAAAAAAAAAAGCAACATAGTCGGTGACAGTGAATACAAGCTGTCTTGCACTACAAAAGCAACATGCATAAAGTGGAGATATTTATTTCATTCTGCTCTGAGCTCCTTGAGAGGCACACATTGGGCAGCATATCTACAGTCCTTGTATCTATAACCTGAGCTTTACATGTAAGAGTCACTTGTCATCTCATGCATTATTCTTTAGATAGCTTCGTAAACTTCTCTCAAACACTTCTCTCAATCACTTTTCAATCTCCTTCACGCAGAGCTTCCAGGATAACCCACGGCACACACATAATCCCTCAAAAGAAGAGCAGACAAGAAAACTTCAATATCTGCCTGTTACCGATGACCCTGAAGATACATTACTGTTCGAGCACTGGCCCCATTTTTCATATCTTCTCTATTCAGCCCCTCTGTTCTTCCATCTAAATCATATATATTTGCCTATACACATGAAACAATTTTTCTAATTATAACATATATATATATATATTTTGTATTGCAGTCTTTAATTCTAGAGGCTAAAAAATAATGCAGTGGGAAAAGCAGGGAAAGTACCAGAAAACAAAAAGAATATGCTCATAAAGGGAAGAGATTAAGTTTCTGAATATTGACCAGTCCTTAGTACTACATCCTTGAGGACTCTTTGCCCTGAAGGACCTGTCTTTGGATCAAACTCCTATGTTAGTTTCCTAACTGTTCTCCACTCCTGTCCTCCGAGACTATAACCTCTACACCAACTGCAGTGGCATTACCCCAATGAAAATCAGGGTTTCATCTGATCCCTTCTCTTTTTAACGGATTCTGTTGCACTCAGAATACAATGTAACCTGATCTCCTTCTCTAAACCCATCTCCTCCCTCGAGCCACAGTGGCCTGTGGTCTGCATGGCAGACTTGTCAGAAGAATTTCTGTTCAATAAGTTTGAGCGCACAGTTACCTCTTCATAAAATCCTTGGCTTGATTGTTCTCTCATATTTTTTCAATTAGTATCTTTTCACAAACACCTGCTACATTATTGTTGTCAATAACTTCACATTCTATTTTTCTCAAATTTTGATGCCTTTTAGTGCGCCTGAGTACTTCCTGGAATTCCGATCGTCACTGGGTATTTGTAGATATTAGCCTCCAATCCTTGAAATTAGAAACCTGGCCCTGAATTCTGTGATCTCATCCAAGAACTACTTGGGGAAGTTCTGTTCAGTTACAGCAGGCTGTCCTTCAGTCAGCAGTATATAATTCCCATTTTTCATTCTCTATCAATATCTATAAATTCCTTCTTTGAAGGACTATTGAGAGCACTGTAAATATTGTACATAAAGAACCCAGTAGACTGCTTGGCACAAAACATAAAGGGTATTTGCTGATAGAGCCATTGCTGTGTGTTTTTTTTTTTTAATAAGTATGTTTATTTATCTGTATCATGTCTCAGTTTCAGCATGCGGGCTCTTCGTTGCAGCACATGCATTCTCTAGCTGTGGCACATGGGCTTAGGAGCATGCAGGCTCAGTAGTTGCATCATCTGGGCTTAGTTTTCCCTGTGGCATGAGGGATCTTAGTTCCTTAACTGGGGATTGAACACACTCCTCCTGCATTGCATGGTAGATCCTCAACCACTGGACTACCCGGGAAAGGGTCACAAGATTTCTGAACAGGAAAACTAGATTTTCCTCCTATACTAATGAGAATCTTCTTAAGGCTCCAGAACCAATTTTCTTATTTATATTGCCAGATTATTCCAGAAACGAGCTAGGTTTGGAGTTATGCCAGAAAAACTGAAGCTAGGCATCCAAGAGGGCTAGGCAAATAGCCAAATATGCATGTCCCAGCATAGCTCAGGGAATCTGAGCTTCTACATTGGGCCTTAGGGTTGCCTGTGTTGCCTGCTCTCAAGTTAATTTAGCTAACCATGTAACCAAAAAAGCAACACAAAGACAAAGCGGGCAATTTGAAGCAGGCATTCAGCAGGCCAAGAAAAAAGGGGGGGAGGGGAGGCAAAAAAGCGGGCATTTCCTGCAGGAGGCCTAAATGCTATTCTTCAATACATCTTAAGGAGTTTATTTTGTAAAAATACATCACACCATAATGCAACACATTTATTTCTTGGAGAGGAGAGTATAAGCTGTCAAACACATGGCTTCTTAGCCAGGTGCCTCCTTGGAAAGTACCTGTTGACTGAAATGCATTGCAGCATATTACAATCCGACAGCAGCTTCACTTACCTGTTGGAAAGGCATTTATATTACACTTATTACCTAGTACCTGTTAAAGCTGTTTATGGAGACCACAAGGAAGAAATAATTTTTATGTTCCTTTTAGTTTGCTATAAATTCAGAAACAATTTTGCTTGAACAGCTGATCTGTGAATTAATAATAAGGGACTATAACTTTTTTTCACTACAGTATGTCAAGTACTTCCTTTGTGTTAAAAATTGATGAGGCTCAAAACTCCATTTCTTTACAGGAAACAAATTTCAAAGGCCTATGGGGTAATCACCACTTCCTTTATATGGAAATTTCCTTCTAAGATCACACCTTGGCTGGTACAAAATAAATAAAAGTTTAGCTTTGAGTTCAGTATGACATAAAGTATTATATTCTTTTTTTAAGGACTTCCTGAAAAAATTCTGTGAAAAACCATGTGAAGAATAGTTTTTAGTCAAACAGATCATGCTTTATCTCAGAATTGATATCTAAAGAAATAATTAACTGAGACTTTTCATCATGTGTATAGCCCTCTCATTTGCTTTCATTAACTCTGTTTTTGGATTTTCAAAACTACTATTGTTGAAGTCAAATGATTCTCTGTCTCATGTTTTTTCATTCAGTATTATCTTGAATTTTTCAAGACTAAGACACTGGTGAAATGAGCATTCTACCATTCGTATTATTAACCAGATACAGGCCATGATAAAAATATCCTCTTCTTCAGATATGATGTCTTATTCCTGTACATACATGGCAGCTGAACCAAAGTCAACTTGAAGGTACACAAGGCAAGAAGCAAGAGTTCACCTTTTCTAGTATTTAATAGGGTTTATCATCAGATGCAGATGTTGTTCAGGAGAGGGAACAACACTTTCACCAAGATCCAAAGATTGCCCAGATTATTCATGTAGTAAAACTAATTCTTGGGCTTCCCTGGTGGCTCAGAGGTTAAAGCGTCTGCCTGGAATGTGGGATACCTGAGTTCGATCCCTGGATTGGAAAGATTCCCTGGAGAAGGAAATGGCAACCCACTCCAGTACTCTTGCCTGGAGAATCCCATGGGGTTGCAAAGAGTCGGACATGACTGAGTGACTTCACTCTCACTTTTCAAGACTAATTCTTAAACTAGTTTTAGCATAATTATTTTGACATTGGAAATAGATTGTTAATTTATTCAAAACATTTACTTGCTCTTTCTTGGAGTCATATGGCATGAAATGAATAATATAAAGTCATGAAGGGAAATAGTCTACTCTTCTTAAGGTTTTATTTTTGAGAAACAGTGAGAAAAATTCTTGAATAGGGTCTGTAGGAGGCCTGAATTTTCCTTTATCTAAAGACAAGCTTATACCTCTTTTTCTCCATCACTTTTAAATTAAATTTTAAAAACTGCTTTCATTTTCCTCTTTTCTCACTTTTACTCTATTTATATACCTATAGAAAGGGAATCTTGCTTCTTCCCCATTTTTTTTTTCCTTGCGTTCAGTATGCTGACTGAAGTGAAGTCACTCAGTTGTGTCTGAATCTTTGGGACCCCATGGACACCAGGCTCCTTCATCCATGGGATTTTCTAGGCAAGAGTACTGGGGTGGGTTGCCATTTCCTTCTCCAGGGAATCTTCCTGACCCAGGGATCAGACCCAGGTCTCCCACATTGTCAGACAGATGCTTTACCATCTGAGCCACCAGGGAAGATTTTGTAAATATCCTGCCTCTAAAGGTAGAGATTGGAAGTTAAGTCAGAAAGGGGCTAAAACACTACTTTGGATTTTTCCAAATACATACTCTGCAAATGAGCTTCAATATTGAGCAGTTTAAAATTAAAAATATATATATATGATGTCGGTAGAGTTTTAAAAAGCAGACACTGAAGTTATAGACAAAATGTATCTAGGAAAGAAAATATTTTTATACCATAAAATGTTGCTATTTTGAGTAATGTTTAAGTTTTCCATATTTAGATACTATGTTACATTATGAAAAATATCAGATCTAATGATCATGAGGTGTGTCAGCTTCTGGCCTAATGTCACTCAAACAGGATAAGTTTAGGGCTGATTTGTCATTAAACTGTATTTGGTAATGTGGTGAATTGAGGTATGTTACCAGTAACTGGACTGGAAGAGACACAAGCTGGAATCAAGATTGCCAGAAGAAATATCAATAACCTCAGATATGCAGATGACACCACCCTTATGGCAGAAAGTGAAGAGGAACTAAAAAGCCTCTTGATAAAAGTGAAAGAGGAGAGTGAAAAAGTTGGCTTAAAGCTCAACATTCAGAAAATGAAGAACATGGCATCTGGTCCCATTACTTCATGGGAAATAGATGGGGAAACAGTGGAAACAGTGTCAGACTTTATTTTTTGGGCTCCAAAATCATTGCAGATGGTGACTGCAACCATGAAATTAAAAGATGCTTACTCCTTGGAAGAAAAGTTATGATCAACCTAAATAGTATATTCAAAAGCAGAGACATTACTTTGCTGACTAAGGTCTGTCTAGTCAGGCTATGGTTTTCCCAGTAGTCATGTGTGGATGTGAGAGTTGGACTGTGAAGAAGGCTGAGCGCTGAAGAATTGATGCTTTTGAACTGTGGTGTTGGAGAAGACTCTTGATAGTCCCTTG
This sequence comes from Budorcas taxicolor, assembly GCF_023091745.1. Classification (NCBI taxonomy): domain Eukaryota; kingdom Metazoa; phylum Chordata; class Mammalia; order Artiodactyla; family Bovidae; genus Budorcas; species Budorcas taxicolor. The sequence continues at coordinate 37,527,969 of NC_068926.1, read as the reverse complement.
GACTGCAAGGACATCCAACTAGTCCATTCTGAAGGAGATCAGCCCTGGGATTTCTTTGGAAGGAATGATGCTAAAGCTGTAACTCCAGTACTTTGGGCACCTCATGTGAAGAGTTGATTCATTAGAAAAGACTCTGATGCTGGGAAGGATTGGGAGCAGGAGGAGAAGGGGACGACAGAGGATGAGATGGCTGGATGGTATCACTGACTCGATGGATGTGAGTCTGAGTGAACTCCTGGAGTTGGTGATGCCTGGTGTGCTTGCGATTCATGGGGTCGCAAAGAGTCGGACATGACTGAGCGACTGAACTGAACTTACCAGTACCACAGATTTGGATAATTATGTATTACATTTTAACAGCTATTCATTGCTGAGGAAGTCCTTATTTCAAAGAACATTTGTCCCCTTTGAGAGAATGATTAACACTTGATAGTCCTTTTATCTATATAGGACTGCATGGTGATCACAAAGCATTAGAGAGAAGAGCACAGACCATGAGGCTCTGGTTTAAGTCAGTCTTAAGATCTGAGAGTTTGCTTTAAAGCTGGAGGGACTTTGGAGATGATCTGGCTCAATTCCTTCGTTTTACAGATGAAAATCTTGAAACCCAGTGAGATTAAAGGATATACCTGAAGTCACACAGTTCACTTATTGAGGAGCTTGGACTGGAGCCTGTGTTCTTAAATTCTATTCTGCTCCTCTCTCAGGAAAGGGATGTTAACAGGTAAAGCTTAAAACTACTGTGGGAGATATTTTTTAGAAGATTGGCTGCACTTTTTTATTTTTTGAAGTATAGCTGATCTATGATGTTGTATTAGCTATAGGTGTACAGCCAAGTGATCCAGCCACACACGTATATATCTATTCCTCAGACTCTTTTCTTTTACAGGTTATCACTAAGTGTTGAGTATAATTTTTTGTGCTATACAATAAGTCTCTGTTGATTACCTATTTTATATATAGTAGTGAATATCTGTTAATCCACATATTGTAATTTAATCTGTCACTCTCCTTTCCTCTTTTGTATCCAAAAGTTTGTTATCTATGTCTGTGGGTCTATTTCTGTTTTGAAAATATGCTCAATATTAATCTCAATTAATATATTAATATTAATTAATATCACTAATTATTAGAGAAATACAAATCAAAACTACCATGAGCTATCACCCCACACGTCAGAATGGCCATTATTAAAAAGTCTATAAATAACAAATGCTGGAGATGGTGTGGAGAGAAGAGAACCTTCCTATATTGTTTGTGGGAATGTATGTTGGTAAAGCCACCATGGAGAACAGTATGGAGGCTCCTTAAATAAAAAAGAAAAATGAAAAAAAACTAAAAGTACGCCTACCTTAAGATACCATTCCTGAGCCAGTATGTAGAGAAATCATTTAAAAAAAATTTTTTTTAATTGGTTGTTGTTATCTAGTTGCTCAGTCATGTACAACTCTTTGTGACCCCCTGGACTGCAGCACACTAGGCTTCCCTGTCCTTCCCTGTCCTTCCCTGTCCCTGGCATTTTTTACCCTCTATAAGCTGAAACTCCAGTACTTTGGCCACCTCATGCAAAGAGCTGACTCATTGGAAAAGACCCTGATGCTGGGAGGGATTGGGGGCAGGAGGAGAAGGGGACGACAGAGGATGAGATGGCTGGATGGCATCACTGACTCGATGGACATGAATCTGAGTGAGCTCCAGGAGTTTGTGATGGACAGGGAGGCCTGGTGTGCTGCAATTCATGGGGTTGCAAAGAGTCGGACACGACTGAGCGACTGAACTGAACTGAACTGAACTGATGTATTGGCACATAGACGGAAAAAAACTGTTAACTATTTTGGAATGTTTGATTGTAAACCATCAAAAGGTGCCAGAAAAAGTACTTAAAGGAAAAAAAATACCCTATTTTCTAGCTAGTATATCAATCTATATTTGCTTAATATTATTTTTTGTATAACTTATAGACATTTGTATAACTTCATGTTCTTCACTATATGCAGAGATTCAACTTACTAAGATGAGTTAACTATTTATAGTAATTCTGTTCATATAACATTTATTTAATAACCATTATCTGTTAGGTATTGCATAAAGTGAATGGTTTTACAAGTTCTACTAGCTTACTTCAAGAAGCTTAATATCTAGGGAGAGTGTAAGGATAAACAAAATCCTCTGATATAAAAAAAAAGGTAATGTAGCTTTAATGGCTGTAATCATAATCAGTTTTGAGAATTTAGGACATGCACAGAGATACAGTTAGGGGATAGACCAGTAAAAATTTGGGAAAATTCCTTAGAACTAACAGGCACAATTCGATGTGGGTCTTGAAGGAAAGGCAGAACCTTGTAGCCAGTATTAAGGTGGATATTTTTAGCACAGAAATTAGTCCAAGTTCATTTCTATGACATTCACCTTTGCTTTTCAAGTTTGAGGACACATTGGAGTGGGTTGCCATTTCCTTCTCCAATGCTTGAAAGTGAAAAGTGAAAGTGAAGTCACTGAGTTGTGTCCAACTCTCAGCGACCCCATGGACTGCAGCCTACCAGGCTCCTCCATCCATGGGATTTTCCAGGCAAGAGTACTGGAGTGGGGTGCCATTGCCTTCTCCGTTGAATAGAATAGAATTAAGCAATCATACTTTCTTTGATCTCTGGCTATGAGTGACTGGAAAATAAATTTTTATATTATTTAGTCAGTTACCTAATGGTCTCTGGTAGTACTTTAGTTGCTAAGTAGTGTCCAACTCTTGCAACCCCACAGACTGTAGCCTGCGGGCTCCTCTGTCCATCAGATTCTACAGGCAAGAAAACTGGAGTGGATTGCCATTTCCTTCTCCAGGGGATCTTCCCAACCCAGGAATCAAACCCAGGTCTCAGTTAAAATTGTTGCCAACTGTCTCAGAGAATTCGGCAAAATGTGGTTTTTGAAAGGACTTACATTCTTTACCAAAAATCATGTTAAGAAAACCAGGCTTTACTACTAGGTAGACTTTATAAATATACATGTATAGTTTAGCTAGAAATAAGAAAACTCCTAAATTAAATGCTAAATATTTAATAGTAGAAGCTGACTTTAATATTTTGCACAAATTACATCAGACATGAGAATAATCAGTTCTTCTGCTGTGGGGAGTTTAACTGACTGAAGTCTCAGCTGCTGTGCCTTGAACTCCACAGCTGCTTTTGTGAAATGATCGTGTTGTTCACAGGCTTCTCTGAGCCAATCGCTGAGTATAGTCCTTACAGTAGTAAATCAGGCTCATTTCTACTGATATGAGCCATCTCTAAGTGGGGGTTTTGGCTCCAGGACTTCCAGCGTCATTGTTAAATCTTCCTTAGGCTCTAAGGTAGTCTAAGATGCTTCGCCCAAACTAATTTTCTTGCAGACCATTCTTCTTCACTTAGACTCACACATGCACCGTGGGTAGACATGCAGCATAATAAGAAATACACCATGGACAAACAGACACAATGGACAGACATAGACACCATAGACACAAAGGATAGACAGAGATATCACGATCAGATGTATATCATGGACAGATAGCTCTACCAGGCCTGCCTGGCTATCTCCCCATTGTTCTCACAAGTACTTCTCCTAATACAAATTTCTTGCACAATGCTTCATATCTACTTTTCAAAAGACCCAGAATAAGACACATGCATATAAACTGTACATAAAGATAACCTCTGATTAGAATGTCATATCATGACTATGACAAATTTTCAACAAAAGCAATGAATTATTGTTATTTAAGAAGTTCAGTCTTCATAGTAAAGAATTAAAACTAGCCCATTCCCTGGCAACTCTCAGAAATGCTATTCAAATTGGTCAATGAATACAATACTTTATACTTCTACCATACAGAATAAAGGCTTCCCTTGTAGCTCAGTTGGTAAAGAATCTGCCTGCAGTGCAGGAGACTCAGGTTCGATCCCTGGGGTGGAAGATCCCCTGGAGAAGGAAATGGCAACCCAATTGCCTGGATTATCTCATGGACAGAGGAGCCTGGTGGGCTGCAATCCATATGAAGCATTGTGCAAGAAATTTATATTAGGAGAAACACTTGTGAGAACAAATGGGGAGACAGCCAGGCAGGCCTGGGAGAGCTATCTGCCCATGATATACATCTGATCATGATATCTCTGTCTATCCATTGTGTCTGTGGTGTCTATGTCCAACCATTGTGCCTGTGCCTATCCTTTGTGTCTGTCCATGGTGCATATCTGTTCATGGTGTCTGTTTGTCCATGGTGTATTTCCGATCATGGTGCATGTCTACCCATGGTGCATGTGTGAGCCTAATGACTTCCCTGGCAGCTCAGATGATAAAGTGTCTGCCTACAATGTGGGAGACCCAGGTTAAATCCCTGGGTTGGGAAGATTTCCTGGAGAAGGAAATGGCAACCCACTCCAGTATTCTTGCCTGGAAAATCCCATGGATGGAGGAGACTGGTAGGCAACATTCTCCATGGGGTCGCAAAACGTCAGATATGACTGAGCGACTTCACTTTCACTTTTCATACAGAAAAAAACTGGACTTTCTCAAAGGAGTCAGGAAAGCTTTTTAAAGTGTGTTTTTTCTGAATGTAAAATAGGCCTTCCATGTTTTGTCATGTACATGTGCTTCTGCACATGCTCTTTCATCTGTCTATAACAACCTCCCTCATGAATTTCCCCTTGTTTGGCTGAAAATTTATTAAGATTCAACTTTTTGTTATGGTCTCAAGGTAATCATGATTAGGAGAAATTCTACAACAAATGCAAATGAAATGATGTTTACTTGTCAAAAGAAGGCAAAGGCTTAAGAACACATCTGTATGGGGTCAAAACTTGATACAGAGGACACACAGCAGAATGCTCCTAGTTGGAACGGCAGTACTACCAGCCCTCAGGTCCCCATAAGAACATGAAATTGTCCATGATACCCCTTTATATATGATAAAGATCTAGAAAATTCCTTTCTTCTGTTTCTGCTTTTCATTCTCAAGGGATCTGTATTCTTTCCCACATTCTTCCAAGTCTTTAGGTGATTTTGGCTATTGTCTGCTTGTCTGGTGTCAGAAACCAAGCATTTTTTAATGATTCCTAGAGAAGGGGTGAGCTCATGTTCAATTTTATAGGCAAACTATCCACCAGCATTTTCATGTCACAAGCTTTACATTCTGGTATTTCTTCAAAATCCACTGTACACATTACTGCTACTGCTACTTCTTCCCTCCAAAATCGTTGTATCCTATCTTTCTCTTAGAAATGTCTTGATGTTACATCTATTATAGCACTTACCATAATGCATCAGACTATGTTTATATATTAAGCTATTTTACTAGGTTTGGAAGACTTGAGGGTCAGTCCTCATTAAAACCTATGTGTTAAAGTTTTCTCTATCAACTCTCTCCATCTCATCCTATCTTTGCCTACAGATGATCAGATTGAGCCTGTCAAGGAATTGGGACATTTTACTCTTTCTTAAATAATTAGAAGGATTAACTCTTACTTGAGACAGAAATAAAGTAAAAGGTTTTCTTGAGTAATTTCAGTCTTGCAGCAGAAAGTTCCTGAAATAGTTTCAAATAACTTCTATTAATTAAATTCAATCCTTCCGTTAGAGCATTCTGAATTGGCACCATGTGCCAGGCAGTGAGCTCAGTGCTGGAGTAGGAATACAATAAGAGACAATGATTCTGTTACTCAGCACCTGACTCTGATGGTGAAGACAAATATGTGAACAAATAATTTTTGAAAAATCATTCTGCTATCATAAAACTTTCATGGAATTCTATGAAAGTATAATTTTGAGGAGCTGGAATAAATTTAACAGAGGAGATTAGGTATAGAGACAGTGACACATAAGAAAATCTAGCATAGTAGAAGCCTAGTGAGCAGAGTGTCTAAAGCACAAGATGAATATTAGGAAGTAGCAGCTAGCAAGGGTGAAAAGAAAAAAATTGAAAAGAACTAGATCACAAATGGACATAATCCAATGATAATTTCTTTTAAAGTTAATGCGGATTATTACTACCTAGGAAGCATTGACTTGGTTCTAATTGCAATATAGTAATTGAGACAATTTGACAAATAAGAATATATATTTTTGAAACCAAAATTTAGAGCTTGTGTTGATCTTGTGAAACTGGGGAGTGACATGGAGGGTGAGCTGTCCACATGGAAGCAGAAATCACTCTGCAAGATTTGGCCTCCAGAGGAGTTACTGCTCAGGCTGAGCTTAGATGCTGTGAGATAACAACAAATAAGACAAGCTTAAAGGGATGGAATTGAGATGGAGGATTATACCTTGCTAAATGGGGGGCTTTTTTTTTTTTTCTCATGTTGAATTGGGACCAGTGATAGTGAAGGCAAACAGCTTCCTCCACGGCCCTGGCACATCAAGGCTGCTCAGAATGAGAATGCCAGGTACATGTGCAAACGTTGCCTCAATGAGAATGAAGTTTCATTAAAGGCAAGGAAGGTGCAGAAAAATGTTGGTAGAGGTCTGCGGATGTAAGAGAATTTAACTCAAATAGCTGTTTATAAAAATGGGATAATGTCAAGGTATCTGAGGTAATTTCCTGCCTAGAAGTCTCTGAGATTTTTCACATTTGCCTTTAAATGGGCCAAAGTCTCTACTTATTTATTTTTTTAAATCTCTTATGTTCATAACGTACCAGAGAGAAATAAAAACCGCAACTTTGAAATAAGTGAGCAGCTCATTGCACTGATTGCATTGGTGGTGAAAATGAATATACAATTCAACAAAATACTTTATATAAAATCTTTCATATGGATCTTTCTAATTGCCCTTTTATTTCTTGTTGATGATAAACAAAATAGGCTGCCCAGTTAGCATTGTATATAGCTATAGAATGATACTTTTACAAAGTCCTATAAAAAAATTCACAAATGTCTAACACCAGAGGTTACTTTTCAGTTCTGCAATTCATAAATGTAAATGAACAAAAGATAAGTGAATTGAATTAAAATATATCATTACTGGACTAAGTTTCAAAAGTAAAATTAAATTGATAGATCTACATTATGAATTAATTACTATACTCCAGATGCTTGAATTTTTTACAGAATAGTTAATTATCATATAGAAAGCAATGCTTTGAAAGAGATAAGCAGTCTAGTCTGATACAATAGATTAGAAACAAAAATCTGTAAGTAATTCCTTTCTCTCATACTTGAAATGTATCCTTTCTAAGGCTTATCCCAGTAACACTTCATAGTGAGGACAAATATTGATCACAGAGTATTTAACAGACTACCAGCTATGAAGGAATCTCTCAAATGATGATGAAAATAGGGAATGAGCAGGCTTGTTTTCTACTGGAAGTGATTTAAGCATTAAACACACATTATAATCAACATAATTTAGTTGATTAAGCATAATTCAATTAATTGATTCAAAATCCCCTCTTTTTTATTTTGCAGAGAACACAGCGAGTGATTATATATCTGTATATCTTGATAATGTATTTGTTTTCTTTCTCCCTATATTATAATATGCTATTTTTTAATAGATTAACAAAGAACATGTCTACAAAAATGTCCCATAAAACAAGTATCAGAAATGTATTTAAAATACAAACAATAGTTCAGCATCTCTCCACAAAATGGAACAAGAAGAGATTAGGAGTAAGTAAAGGCAAATTGTAAATAGAGGTTAGTGTGTATATATGTGTGTTGGGGGAGTGGGTGGGTAGGGGGCATGGAGTGTCATCAGCCAGCAGAACCAAGTGTTCAAAAACACTCAGACTCAGCATTCAAACAATACTGTGTCCATACGCAACCTAGTTCCAAAATTTAATGGCAGCATAACATCGAGAAAGCATACAAAGCATGAAACATTGCCTCACAAAATTAAATGTTTAATAAAGATCAACTATTTGTAAAGTGATTTAAAAACTATATGACAACTAATAGCAGAGAGGCACCAATCCGTTAGAACATGTGACAGCCTATGTACATCTGCTAACAGATGCCGTGATTATTTAATGCACACACAGCCGAGCTATGTAAAACATATGTACACACAGGGTAATTGAAACCAATTGACACTTTCAAGTTTGTATCAATCAAAAATTAATTTAGACATGCACTGAGTTGTAGAGCTATCCTTTTGTGCATCTAAGAATTGTGTCAGGAAAGTTCTCAAAGAAATGGCCAGAATGAGTTGATTCTGACATACGTTCTACAAGTGATTAAAGATGGATTATTGCCATTTTCAGAAGCTGCAGGTCCTGACAGATACAGATAATGCCAAACAGTACAATATCTGCTCATATTATTTGTCTTGGCAAAGAATAAGGTGACTCAGCATGTCATCTCACAATGACAAGGCTACTTTTTATTTTATGTTTTCCTTTTTAAGTAGCAAAAAGAACAGCTAAATGTTCCAGAGAACACATTGCAAATGAGCATGTCATTACTGACTCTGCAAGGAATTCACCAACATACAGATCTTTGTTCCTTCCATTGTTCTGCAGAGAACACAGCAAGAATGATTGCATATCTGGCTTCTTGATAATGTATTTGTTTTCTTTCTCCTTCCACCCACAGAAAGTCTCTGACAATCTCATTTATAAACAGAATGGGTTCTATCTTGTTTTCCTCAAGCTGTTCTGAGTTTTCTAATGAACGTCCTTCTATGCTGATGATTTGTTCATTCTGTTCAAAATACTGACCTCCTTTAGGACCTGCCAGATGTCACATCTTGATGTCTTCTTATTTGGTAGATTATTGCCTTTACCGCATTTTTCTTTCAGCCTTGAGGAAATGAAGGTCTCTATCATGGCTGTGATTTCAACCACTAGTAGTGTTTTATTTTAAAGGGTCTGAGATGTCTTACACTATAGGATTGACATTTACAGTGGTGCATATTGATCCTAACAGAAATAACTGTGGGAGCTTATTTTTTTTAACTTGTTTGGGGGAACATACTGATATTCCTAGTCAACTGAGGAATACATTTTGAGAATATTCAAGCCTTTGCCTGCTTGGTAGTCATTACATAATAAGCATGCAGATTTATTGACTACTTTGATAGTAACATTTCAAAAATTCCCCAGTAATCCATTTGACAAGTATTTATCTGGAATTCTTGCATGTGATCTTTGTTACAGAACAGTTTTCCTCTAAATTATTTTGGCCAAAGATAAGACTCTCAACAGAGCTCACAGCAGTTGTGTAAAGCATCATTATTGCTCATGACTGACAAGAAAAAAAAGAAACACAAAAACAAAAAACAACAAACTATTCTTGATTTTGAGCCTCTATTTCCTGTTTGCTAAAGAGTATGATTTACTCTCTCTACAGCACCAATATTAAAATAAACAAATAAACAAGTCTTCCTGAGTTTTATAAGTCAATTGCTAAATATACTAAACGTCAACTGCAGATGACTTTGTTCTTCATTGTGTTACAATTTGATAAATTTCATTTAAAAGAAGAATTACTCTTTTTTGAAAAATATTAGTCATGGAGTAGGTAGTGTTCTAATTTACTTATAAATCTTATCAGTTCTTCAACATTGCTGTGCACTACATTGATGCTAAATTAAAACTGATGAATCTAATGAAATATCAATGAAATATTTCTAATTAATGATATTTCTAATGAAATATCAACTACAATATGCACACTTTGAACCAAAAAATGTATTGAGTAAATGTCTCTCGAGGATTTTCAGAATGGCATGAAAGACATAAATCTCAAGTAAACAATCTAGGAGATTTATAATGAAATCTACCTGAGAGAGAAGAAAACAAAAAAAGATTCTTTAGACCTTAGAATAATGACAGTGTGTCCCGCGTTGAAGGTTTCTTCAATCACATGTTTTAGTCAAATCCTAAATGACATAAAGGCTTCCCTTTAAGAAAGGTTCTAGTGAGTTTTCTCTTCATAGCACTTAGAGAAGATGAGGATTTGTGCAAGCTGTAGAGATGGATGCCCAGACTGAATAAGTGAATCGCCCTATTTATAACTGCCATAATCTAAGGAACTCTGAGAAAAATTCTTAGATGGCAATCTTATAGGTTTGGTGTTACCCTTGAGCTGTCTCAAGTAATCAAAAAATCTTCAACTGATCTGTCTCCATACAGTGTTACACAAGTAGCTGATAAGTGTTTACTCTCTTCTTCCACAGCACCTAAAGCCATGGGGAAGTTATCAGCAAGCTACAAACTGGGCACATATTTTCTTTTATGACAAATAACCATGCCAAAGAAACATTACTAAGTGCAGCATTTTTTAACAACAAATATTTACTGAGTGTTCATTAATGTAACTACTTTAGGAGACAATATGACCAAAAAAAAAATCATCATCCCAAGGCAAAAAGAAGCAGCATTTATTTATCACTTACTATGTGCCAGGAACTACATAAAATCCTACAATCAACAAAATAGTGTGAAGCAGGTAATATGTGTATTTTAGACATAAGGAAACCAATATTAGACTTTCATTTTTAAATAATAGGATATCCAGTATAAATATCTTAAATGAAAAAAAAAAAAAAGGAGCGCTCTCATAGAGGAAATTCTGGAATGAGCTCAAATATAGCTGAAATTTGCTCTACAGTAATGTAATCATTCATCTCATGCTAGTAAAATAATGCTCAAAATTCTCCAAGCCAGGCTTCAGCAATACATGAACCGTGAACTTGTAGATGTTCAAGCTGGTTTTAGAAAAGGCAGAGGAACCAGAAATCGAATTGCCAACATCTGCTGGATCATCGAAAAAGCAAGAGAGTTCCCGAAAAACATCTATCCATGCTTTATTGACTATGCCAAAGCCTTTGACTGTGTGGATCACAAGAAACTGGAAAATTCTGAAAGAGATGGGAATACCAGACCAACTGACCTGCCTCTTGAGAAACCTATATCCAGGTCAGGAAGCAGCAGTTAGAACTAGACATGGAACAACAGACTGATTCTAAATAGGAAAAGGAGTACGTCAAGGGTGTATATTGTCACCCTGCTTATTTAACTCATATGCAGAGTACATCATGAGAAACGCTGGGCTGGAAGAAGCATAAGCTGGAATCAAGCTTGTTGGGAGAAATATCAATAACCTCGGATCTGCAGATGACACCACCCTTATGGCAGAAAGTGAAGAGGAACTAAAAAGCCTCTTGATGAAAGTGAAAGGGGAGAGTGAAAAAGTTGGCTTAAAGCTCAACATTCAGAAAATGAAACTCATGGCATCTGGTCCCATCACTTCATGGGAAATAGATGGGGAAACAGTGGAAACAGTGTCAGACTTTTTTTTTCTGGGCTCCAAAATCACTGCAGATGGTGATTGGAGCCATCAAATTAAAAGACGCTTACTCCTTGGAAGAAAAGTTATGACCAACCTAGATAGTATATTGAAAAGCAGAGATATTACTTTGCCAACCAAGGTCTGACTAGTCAAGGCCATGGTTTTTCTAGTGGTCATGTATGGATGTGAGAATTGGACTGTGAACAAAGTTGAGCGCTGAAAAATTGATGCTTTTGAACTGTGGTGTTGGAGAAGACTCTTGAGAGTCCTTTGGACTGCAAGGAGATCCAACCAGTCCATTCTAAAGGAGATCGGCCCTGGGTGTACTTTGGAAGGAATGATGCTAAAGCGGAAACTCCAATACTTCGGCCACCTCATGTGAAGAGTTGACTCATTGGAAAAGACTCTGATGCTGGGAGGGATTGGGGGCAGGAGGAAAAGGGGACGACAGAGGATGAAATGGCTGGATGGCATCACCGACTTGATAGACGTGAATCTGAGTGAACTCCAGGAGCTGGTGATGGACAGGGAGGCTTGGCGTCCTGTGATTCATGGGGTTGCATAGAGTCTGACACAACTGAGCGACTGAACTGAACTGAACTGAACTGAATGTAATCATAACTCATGTTTTTCCTCTTGATCTATTGGTTTTGCATCTTCTCTCTTGGTTTCAGTTCTAAGCTTCGTGTGGTGTAATAATAGCTATTGCAGCTCTAGATCCTCTAGACAAATGTACACAAAAACCAGCAGTCTCTTTCTCAAAAGCCCCAGCACAATGGATGGTTTCTGAGTGGGTTACATGCCCATGTTTGAATTAAATATTGTGGCCAGAGAGAATTTGGGCATCTATTGGTCTTAGCCTCTGTCAGGTGCATCACCTCACCAGTTAGTAAGTGAAAAAAGCTTATGCAAAATTGAGACCTAATACGAGGGCAGGAAGAGCCTCTAGCAAACTAATGTGCTTAGACTCACTCTGCAGTAAGTGTGATTCACTAAATTTGAATCTATGTTCTTACAGTTTCAAAGTATGAGTTCTTTTTAAAAAAATTTTTTAAAAAATAATACATAAACATATTTACAAAACAGAAACAGAATCACAGATTTGGAAAAAAAATATATATATATGGTTACCAAAGGGAAAACATGGGGAAAGGAGGAGCTTGGAATGAACGTACGCACACTACTATATAAAAATAGATAATTAACAAGGATCTACTCTATAGCACAGGGAAACCTACTCAATATTTGGTGATACCTTATATATAGTCTGAAAATGAATTGATATGTGTATATGTATAACTGAATCACTTTCTGTACACCTGATACTAACAAAGCATCATAAATCAACTACATTCCAATAAAATTTTTAAGACAATGTAACTTTTATTAACTCTAGTTCCATACATATGTAGAAATGAAACAAAATCTAGTCTTAGTTTCCTATTGGAACATAGCATAGTGTCCATCATGTGAATAGTTGCAGCTTAATACAATCACATGAAATAAATAAATAAACTTGCTGTGAGGCTGAATGCCTTTAACAAGAAGTACATACTGCTTGTGATTCTGGCAGCTCCCAAAAGTCTTGGGGGATTGGGGATAGAGTGTACATGCTGAGGCTGCTGGAGTTTATGGTGTTCGTTCTATTTTCCATTACACAAGCAGACAAAGTAGCCAGGCTTTGATCACTGTCGAACAGATGTGCTGTGGAAGGGGAGACCTGACCTTTCAGTACAATATCTACAGTGTTGGCTCAAGTGCTACATGAGATGTGGACTTGCCTGATGATTCCTTCCTTCCAGAAGACTTCAGCATTGTCTTGGGAATAATTAATTAATCCAAGCCGCTCAGTCTTGTCCGACTCTTTGCGACCCCATGGACTGTATAGCCCACAAGGCTCCCCAGTCCATGGGATTTTCCAGGCAAGAGTACTAGAGTGGGTTGCCATTTCCTTCTCCAGGGGATCTTCCCAACCCAGGGATCGAACCCAGGTCTCCTGCACTGCAGGCAGACGCTTTACCATCTGAGCCACCAGGGAGTCAATGGGACTGGGTTATTCCTGCTAACAATGTCTCTCACATTGTGGCCCTGCATCCTCTCAAGGCTGGTTATTTCAGCTTCACCTCAGCAACTATTCCTTACCTGGGCCAAGAGAATAGGCCCATAGTGAAGGACTTTACCAGTGCACCTGAACAGGGAGGAATCCTGGCTCAGCATAGTTTAATTGCAGATTTTTCCCCCCATTTCCTGGACTGCGTAGCTTTTTGGGTCAAGACTCTCCCTTCAGTGGGCATCCCCCTGCAGTCATGGTACTCCAGCAAGAGGAAATATGACATCCCCCAAACCAAAAAATAACCGAGTGGGGCTTCCATGGCTCTCCCTTCCCCAGAAATCCAGGTGCTTTCCAGACTCCCAAGGGTATCTCAATGTCATCTCTTCTCCCTTGACCCTTGGCCACCTTCTCCTGGATCCTGCCTGCTCTCAACCAGAGTGAAGGATCATGTGGGAGTCTGTGAGAGCCTTCTTGGTTCCATCATGAAGCCATACAAACAGGAATGCCTTCAAAAACTACCTTGATCCTTAGGCCCTATGGTGTACCACTCATGTGTCCTGGGATATGTTGCTGGCAATGTGAACTCTCTTGGGGGTCCAGAAGCAGGCGCTTTGGAGACTGCCTGACACCACCCCCATCCCCTGCCCTCCAGTCTCAAAAGAGAGTGGAAGATAAGATGAAAGCTGTGGGACCCTAGGAGGCTACCCAGTCTCTGCTGGCTTAGGAAAGCTCTTGCCATATGGGGTATTCTAATAAAAACAAATGCCACCATGGGGGAAAAAACAAAAAAACAAGATGTAAATTTTGAGGAGAATGCCATCATAAATGACAAAGGAATAAAAAAAAATTGCATGAATTAGAGAGTGTTTGAGTTTGTCCAGGAGATTGATATAATTTAAGAGGATCCAAATCAGGATCAGAAAGAGCATTTTAGACAACACTAACAGTTACATGGAAACTACAAATACAGATTCTTTTAACTTACAATGTGTTTATGGAAGTAAGTGAAGTCAAGATGAATTGACTAGCCCTAACCTACCAAAAAGTATAGCTTAATCTGTGAGAAGGAAAGTGTTAGCTGCTTATCATGTCCTACTCTTTATGATCTCATGGGCTGTGGCCCACAAGGCTCCTCTGTTCACGGTCATCCAGGTAAGATTCCCCAGGCAAGAATATTGGAGTGGGTAGCCATTCCCTTCTCCTGGGGATCTTCTTAACCAAGAGATCAAACCCAAGTCTTCTGCATGCAGGCAGATTCTTTACTGTCTGAGCCAGCTGAACTTAGAAGGACTCAGAACACTTAACTTTGACCACAGTTGGGCAAAATCATCTAACACAAAGCCTATTTTATAATAAAGTATTGAATATCTTATGTAACTAATTAAATATTATACTGGATGTGATAGAGAGAATGGTTGCAGAATGGTTATGTGCATGTGAGTTATCTACCCTCAATGATGGTGGGGCTAACTGGGAACTACAGCGTCATGAGAAGAGATTCCACCATGTATCGTGATCCTGGGAAAAGAGAAATACTCGAATTATGTTTTCTACTAAGTTTCTCTCACTTTCACCCCATCTAAAATTGAAAAATTGTTAGTCTGGATAAGGGCTACTCAGGTTCCCTTAACTGGACCATAGTATGTGTACAGATCAGTCTTAGGAGTTAAGCCTACTGAAGGCAATAGATTCAACATTGTGTGTTATTGTTGTTATTATTATCATCGGCTATACCCTGTGGCACGTAGAACTTTCCTGACCAGGGAACAAACCCGAAGTACTATAATGTCTTACATTCTAAGATAGTGCCCTCTGCAGAGGAAACATGAAATCTTAACCAGGGGACCACCAGGGAAGTCTGGCTTCAACATGCTTTGGACTTAAACTATATGCAATAGAGAATATGTTAAGGTTGCATTTTCCTCCCAATGCAGAGTTGTATCACCAAAGCTCTAAAGTTAGGAAAAAGAGTCTAGTGGTTCTCTGATGAATTGAAGTATGGAGAAAATGAATATGGATAAATAGTAAAGGAGTAGTAATTTTGTTAGCAAGGTGAGAAGGATCAACTTAGGGCTGGGTCCAGAGACAGAAGAACATGTTAATAAAAAGATATTACAATGTTAGACAAGAGCAAAAAACAAAAAACAAGTACAGGGTCTGCGCAGCTGAGTTTTGTTGTGGCAGAGGTACACAGAAGTGAGAGACGGGGATGTTTTATAAGTGACATTAGGATAATTTGCAGAGCACGTTAACTAGATTTTACTCAGAAGGTGAATAAAGGACTTGAGTTCTATAATCTATTGAGTGCTAAGGCACTGAATTTAGACAGAACAGAGTTTATAGCTGGTTCCAACACTTATTAGTTAAGTGATTCACCATATGTAGAATAGGGATAAAAGTTTATGGAGCTGCTAGTTTTAAATGAGGGAGTGCATAAAAATTCTTACTTCATTGTCTGGTTTGTATTAAGTGCTCAGTGTTTGTTAGTTACTATTAAGTTATTATGGGGAGGGAGGTGGGAGGGGGGTTCATGTTTGGGAACACATGTAAGAATTAAAGATTTTAAAATTAAAAAAATAAAAAACTTAAAAAAAAAAAGATATTAGACAATAACTACAGAAATAAGAACAAAACTACACCTAAGCCATACAACCTGAGGAGGTGTATGTGATACAGCAACTCAGCCAAATCCAGAAAATTATACTGTAAATTCTATATTAAAATTTAAAAAAATTATAAGGAACCACTTTAAATGATTCTTGTACATAGGACAATAGGAAAGTTAGACATCACTGATGAAACTGTTAAACAACATAAATAAATGGTAGTGGGTTTCCTGCATTTCCAGAAAATTTCTCAAATGTCTGGTCCACTTTTCTTTACCATTGTTGTTCCTTTACTTCTTGCTAAAATTTGAATTCATTTCAGTGCATGCCTTAGGAAATCATCATAATAAAAAGTCTGAACATCTTAAAGGTATTTACCTCAAAGACATATAAAAAAATTACGATATTTTGTATTTCACTTGTATAAATACAGTAACAAAAACTGTTTCTCTGATGAATTTGCAATTTTAATAATGGCTTTATTAATCAGAATAAATATAATTTATCTCTTTCCTATAAATCCAAAGGCTATGGTGGTTCCAAAAGTGTTTTCAAATTTTGAAAGATGGTAAAAATGGATCACTTTGAAATTGGATAAGGGATAGGAGAAGTACCAAAAGCATTATCAGCATATCTTAATTTCATGTTGGGAAGGCAGATTGGAATCAGGAAATAAAAAAATATTAAATAGGTTAATGTAACTACTTTTATGAGGTCACTGATAATGATGATATCCATGCAGCATATTTATTAATTCAAAAAACATAAAATATTAAGTTATGGAAACAATGTATATCTCAAATGACTGTTGTCAAATGGTTTATATTCCACTCTACTTCCGTTTATTAAAAAGTCATTTGTGTCCAAACAAATCTTTTTGAACTAGATCTCTTTACTTCTCATTGTAATGAAATTTGGATGGCAGTAGAGGTTTCTTGCCTGGAGAATCCCAGGGACAGAGGAGTTTAGTGGGCTGCCGTCTGTGGGGTCGCACAGAGTCGGACACGACTGAAGCGACTTAGCAGCAGCAGCAGCAGCAGAGGTTTTTTAATGTTAAAAAATGACAAGCAAATTAAGTTTACACAAAATCAGGAAGGCATATTTAGTCAATATTAAGATACATGTGCTGCAGTCCAAGGGGTCACAGAGTCAGACAAGACAATTAGCAACTGAACAACAACAACAAAGATGCATGTATCTATGATCTATTGAAACATTTTTCAAAATCATTTTTATATTAATTAATCATTTATGTTCAAATTATTTTCAGATATCAATTAAATAAGTCTTGTCCATTTTCTTTAATTAAAAATTATTCAGATTTCAAAAACTTTTTTTATTTTACTTTAATTAACCAAAAGCAATGTTTCCTTTACTCAAATTGATGAATAATTTTGATTTATGTTATTAAGGAAAAAAGTCTAGATTTTTTAGAATTTTCTTGGCTTAGTTACATAAATCAGCAGCTACTTTCATAGCACAGGCAAACTCTGATTCCCTTTTGTTACAAAGATACTAAAGACTATATTTACATTTCAAAAATTACATAAACATAAAATAAGCTGCTACATTATGGCAAAAAATTAAATTATTAAAATTTAATATTGGTTTCCTTGAAAATCAGATGTCTATATAGAATAAAAATCTACATATTTCATTACCTATTCCCCTCTCAAAATAAAAACGGCAAAAAAGATAATGTTTCTATAGCACAGAAAAAGTTCAACTAAATACAGAAGAAATATTAGGCGTACTAAACAGTTTTAAGAGTCACTTAAGGCAACTATTATTTTTATTTCCCTTGAAGCTGTTTTTTTTTTCATCTTGTGAGCCCTGTATACCCTATACCATGCTGGTGTAAACACTGAAGAATAAAACCCTTGCCGTTTGATGTTATCACCTGGTTATGTGAATATGTCTACTTACGGGTGATGACAGATTTGATTTAATAGAAGATCATTCCATCAACTAATTTGGTAGGTTCTTTTGTTATAGTTAAAGTTTAGGGCTTTCTGACATCCTTTTCATGTCCTTCAGTTCTTGCTTGAATCACATCTCAAAAAACTTTAAAAACTGACATCTTGCTGAATGATTTTTTTTTTCAAGAAATAGAACACTATAACATAACATAACACTGTAACATAACAAGATAACAAGTGAGCATCTTTAATTTGAAAGAAAAAAGGAATCTATTTGTCTATATATTCTTTGATTGACTCATTAGTCAATTTCTTCTTCCTACACAGGTAACCAGAGACAGGCTACAGTTACAGATTTAAAACAAAATTAAATGAGTACAAAATGTTAAAGTGAATTCACAGGGGATAGTTTTTACATAGTTAAAAACTCTTGTAAATAGTTTTTACAGCCTCAAATTATTGTAAAGATAATATCAGTGCACCCGGTGTTGTCCTTCTACAGAACACCTACCACTACCACTAATTTTACATTTAAAATAATTTTTCTTACATGGCAAAAAAAGAGAGAAAAATATGAGATATATATATATGAAATAAACATTTTAGCAACATTCCCAGAAATGTTCTAAAATGTTCTACTGACTGCTATCATTAACTTATGCGTGTGCTCTTAAAGATAGAATTATTTATTTAATAGCATTGCTTTTTGAGCCACAGTTGGGGTCTTTCATTCAAAAGGCAGTTTTTTTTTTTTTTAATATGATACTTGTATTTAAAGTTTTAACATTTAAAAAAGATATTTCTTCAAGTAAAAATTCATGAATCATAAAATTAGATGCTATGGTAAAATATATCATTTTGTTTCAACAGGAAAATAACAAATCCCTTTAAAAACAGAATTAAAAAC
The DNA here is from genome assembly GCF_023091745.1 of Budorcas taxicolor. NCBI lineage: Eukaryota > Metazoa > Chordata > Mammalia > Artiodactyla > Bovidae > Budorcas > Budorcas taxicolor. The sequence continues at coordinate 37,509,226 of NC_068926.1, read as the reverse complement.
CTCAATATTATTTTCTTTTTTTTTTCCTGTTTTCTATTTATTTTTATTTTTTTTAATTTTTATTTTAACTTTATTTTACTTTACAATACTGTATTGGTTTTGCCATACATTATTTTCTATACACATTTTATAAGAACTAGTTAATGCTTTATTTGCTTCATTCAAAATATTGTTTTCTAATCTATTGCATTTACATATGAAATAAATCCTGGCAATGTGCACATTAGATTTACATAAGAAATTTCTTAAGTTCTCAGGGTGAGTTCTGTCCTCATCTTGTGAAGTATTGCATTATATCATATCTTGTGATGTATTTCTTCACGTATCTTAATTGTTATCTGAGTTTGTTTTAACTGTCAAACAAAAAAACCCAAGAAATCTAGACAGTCTATTATTTACTTGTTTAGGGTAAAATAAGTTTGTTTTACCATTTCCAGCAAAATCTCAAGTCATATGGGGCAGAGGGGAAAAGTATGTGGGATTGTGCTATGTATACACCACAGCTGGACTGCTCTGTGTTTTGCGGATCACTTTGATGAGTTAGCATAAGGACCTCTGAGGGAAGAAGCAAGAGGTATTTTACTTTGCATTATAAAACTTGAGAGGCAGATCTGTGATGTGGAGTGTTTCTAAATTACATGTTATTAGTGCTCCATTGATTTCTTCAGTTAAAAATGCTGTAGAATTAATCTAGTCAGAGGCTTTATTAAAATCTAGAGCTTGGAGTCTGCTAATCATACCTGTACAAAATTTTCCTTTTTAAAAATAATGGAAAACATAGATTTCAAATATACATTGCTTTTAAATCCAACCTGGAGTTCCCTTGTGGCTCAGCTGGTAAAGAATTTGTCTGCAGTATGGGAGACCTGAGTTTGATCCCTGGGTCGGGAAGATCCCCTGGAGAAGGGAAAAGCTACCCACTCTAGTATTCTGGCCTGGAGAATTCCATGGACTGTATAGTCTATGGCGTTGTAAAGAGTTGGACATCACTGAGCAACTTTCACTTTCACTTGTTTCCCATATGACGAAAATATTATAAGGGATAAATATTACATTATATACTAATAAAGAATAGTAACCTAAGTGAATATTCTGTCAAACAGGGGTTGGTCTATTTGGTTCATCTATCTTGGGCTCTTTCCTTTTAAGACTCAGATAGAGCCTGTTAATAAGGGGCACAGACCAAGTAGGGGATCAGACAACATTATCTCACTCAAGAAATAATGCAGATAGCTAACTGAACACACACACACACACACACAAAACACACACAACACTAGGCTGCAAGCACTCAGTAATTTTCTGTCTTCGGCATTTTATTCTCCATGTGTGGGTTTACCAATATGCCAAAGAATGTGGGAAGTACTGTTTAAAATAAAACCAAATGCAGTGAACCAGTAGTGTGTTTACTCCTTTAGAAATAAGGTGAAGAAAGTTATCACATATTTGAATAGAAGAAACTTTGAACCCTAGCAAGAATCCTGGAGCATATGCCAACAATGAATTGCATGTGCGTGCCCTCAGTCATGTCTGACTCGTGATCCCAGGAACTACAACCCATCAGGCTCCTCTGTTCATGGGACTTCCCAAGTGAGAATATGGGAGTGGGCTGCTAGTTCCTCCTCCAGGGGATCTCCCCACCCCAGGGATTGAACCCGCATCTCCTGCATTGGCAGTCGGATTCTTTACCACTGAGTCACCTGGGATATGTAGTATTGAAAGCACAGATTTGCTTAATAAACAATTTATATCTGCCTTTTTTTATTTGGTAAAGATAGCACACTAGGCCCTGAGAGTCTAAGGGTTCAAGAAGTCCTGACGATCTAGAGCTTGTGTTTTCATAGAGCAGACAAGGAAGGAAGAAGTTCAGAGAAGCTGAGAAAGCAAAGGTCATGATTTCAGGATTTCCAAGTGTTTCAAATATTCACTAGAAGCAGAGCTAGATAGAAAAAGTTCCAGCTCCTGAAAATTTATAATACTTTCTGTTAGTTTATTTCTGTCTGTGGAAGAAATTAGCATATAAGAAGGAAGGGAGCAATAGAAAAATTGAACCTCACTGAACAGTGATTTTGCAAGATCATTATCTAGGAATCATTTTTGGAAACAATTTTAACTGCTGCTCTTCATTCTGATGGTATGCTTTTCCTAAAAAGGCATGAAACAACTGATATTTTCAGTTTCTGATGTGTTTGGCTTTTGATGTAATGAGACAATTTTAGTGCTAAAACTGTATCTTCATACACCTGGCCTGTCCATGAATCAAGTCACAAGTATAGAGTTCTCTTGATATATGGCCAGCCAAATATATATATATATACATATATATATATATACAATTTTGCTTTAACAGATTTGGTAAGATATGAGGAGAATGATATACTTTAACTTTCACAGAATGTTTATTGTTCCCTTGGAGAAGCTTTAAGGAAACATATATCGAAACCAATCTGTTCGTAATCATTTTCTTGCTGTAATTTATAAAGAAAAAGAGTGCTGTAGACCTCTCTGCAGACTACCAGAATGGTGCCTGCTCCTTGAGTGGAGACACAGCCATTGGCTGTGCAGAGATTATGTCAGATCTGATTCTGGATAAGCCCTTAGACTGTCACTGCCATATTTTTTGCAAGCACTCATTCAACTTTTCAGTGACCTAAAAGAGTATCTCCAGTTACCACCTTTGTCCTTTTCAGCCCACACAAAGTGGACCTTCCCTGAGGTCCACTTTCATAAGATTCCTGAACTCTCTATCCAAGCTGAGACATTCACTGGAATCTGTTTCACCCCTGGGGTATGTGATAGGGAAGTGAGGAGTATCAACGAAATTTAGGGACTCGCATTGTTTATTTGTCTGCTTTCATTAGAAGGTCAAGTCCAGAGGAAGACAAAACTTTGGAGACTGTCATTTTCAGATTTTTATGTAAGTGCTGGTTGCTTTCAAGGTCTACCTCTCACTGTGATGCACAAATACACTCTGTTCATCTTATTGTTTGCTATGTAATCCTTCATTGAAATACACACACACTCACACACACCTTCCAACTATATCCATTAATTCTAAGACTAACCCTAACCCAATCTCCGCGAAACTGCTTCGTTTTCCTCTCAAGAAATAGAAGTACTTTATAGGTAGATTTCTAGAGAAATGTAATCCAAACAATCAGGGGAAGTAGTTTGAAATTCTAGGCAGTAAGTTCAAATGGTGGTATTGAGGGATGACTTTAAGTGCAGGCAAGATTTTTAAAACATCTTAAATAGCGATAGTGTTGCCTACGTTACTATCTTCCCTTCTGACTTTTACAGAACAAGTTCTGGAGTAGATACATAAATCAGAAATGATTTATTTCTTGTATTACTCGAAGCATCCTCTGTGCCAACTGACATTGCCCTATTTGAACCAGTTGGGATTAAACTCTAGCTGCCCTCCAGTTTGAGAGAGGACAAGAGATGAGAGAGGTATGATTTGCAGAGGTTATGAGGGTCAGACTGTAAATACATCTTTTTTCATCAATTGAAACCTGTTTTCAATTGTATCAAAGGTACTATTTTAGTCAGTGAAAATATTAAGAATTTCTACTTAGAGCTCTAAGTAGCCTAAATGTTAGCTGTGCCCTTTTATCTAAGTAGAAATATGTTGGCAGTAATCTTTATTCTTTTGTTATTCATGACAACTCAATCTTCCAAAAAGAATTCTGCTAATTTCTGTGTTTGTTGTAGTTTTACTTTCTGGCCTTCTCGGTGTCTTGCACTAAGCTTTATCAAAGTCCTCTGCTCTGAACTACACTGGTCCCTTGTAGTAATCACTTTCACCGCCCCCATCTACTACCAAAAAAATCAGTTTTGGAAGAATTATCTAAGATTTTTCATAGGAGATCCGGTGGAAATATTCCTTCACTCTTTGCCTGACTCTCTGCCTCTTCATTAGTTTTGCCTTCTATCATGTCAATTCTCGTTACCCTCAGTTTTCATTCAGAGATTTTTAAAAATGTGGTAAATAATAAGTTACTGTCAAATTTATTGTTTTTATTCTATGTAGACAAATTCTAATAGCATTTGCACAGAAAGTTACAATAATTACATATACTACAACAGGAAACTGACATTTAAACTTTTCTGTCTCCAGAATGGCCCTCCAAATAAAACACAATCAATTATGTAAATATCCATTCTCTCTGAGATTTGATGTGTAACCCAGCCATTGTAACACAACCATTCTTCTGAAAAAAAAAATTATTATTTTTAAATTACTTTTTAATTTTTGGCTAATTAAAAAACTGATAATGAAAGTTATTAAATTCCCATGCATTGGCCATATCATAAGAAATTAAAAGTAGTAAGCTATACAATTCAAACATATATATATATAATGGTATAATAACTTAGTTCTTTAGATACAAATTATGAGTAAAATAATAAACATTTGCTTTACATTTGTAGAGTACTTTTGATTAAAAAGATAATGAATTATAATTTCAATTTTTATGACATTAAATAGACATAATTGAATCTTCTGAGAATTGCACACACATTTTCATATGTAATAGTCTCTTCTAATTTTTTACCTATCTGGAGACTTGTTTTGAGTTCAAATTGAAATTCCTCATGTAAGAAATTTATATTTTTCAGGTCATTACAAAATACACATCTTAGAACTACATAATCTTTCCAACTTTAGAGCTATGATTCATGGTTTGTTAACGACTTGTTGAAATTTAAGGTTTTTAAAGAAAATTTTCTATTAACTGCCAGTCTAAAAAAAAAATGCCTATTTAATATACATTGCCAGTTCACTGAAATGCACAATGAATTATTAATGTGAAAAATATGTCATTTGTTGAATATGCAGTGGACCTATTTTTGAAAAAAGTAACAGAACATGAGACATGAAATGTTTTATTCGTAAGTGAAAATCACTCAGTTGTGTCTGACTCTTTGCAACCCCATGGACTGTACAGTCCATGGGAATTCTCCAGGCCAGATAACTGGAGTGGGTAGTCTTTTCTTTCTCCAGGGGATCTTCCCAACCCGGGGATAGAACCCAGGTCTCCCACATTGCAGGCAGATTTTTTACCAGATGAGCTACAAGGGAAACCCATTTTATTCTTACTTGAAAGCAAAAAGGCTTATAATTGTGGAATAATTGAAATCAACATATTTTAATAAACATCAGAAAATCTTATTTTATTAATTAAATTTCAAGTGATTTATATTTTCTCTAAATATTTGGGAAATGGATTAACCAAATATCTGTTATGGAGTTTTAATAACCTGTAAACTTATAGTCAAAAAGTGTTAATCAGTCCCTTTCAGAAGCTTAGGAATTATTTTTCTGGGTGAGGCAGAAGAGTAACTGCCCTCTCTCATCTTTTAGGAAGTTTAGTTCAACAAAACTATACTCACAACTAGAGCTAATAAATACAAGGCATATAGAATGGCTGCATGCTTCTCGAGAGTATTTTTGAACCATCTCCTGGACAAGCACTCACATTCAAGAAAGAGACAAGAATGCAAGCTTGGTTCATTAGCCAGAACACAACAGTTTAGAGACCATTTTGATTTCAATCAACTGTATGTATTACCAGTATGTCTGGTTTAGTCCAGACACAGGTTAATCTTTTGATTCTTATAGAGAAAGAATGGATAAATGAAACCCAAAGAAGGTATTTTCAATAATAACTTCTTCTAAGCTCTCCTGCTATAGAGTAATATATGAATAGAAGTAATAGTATGAAGCCTGGGCAATGTCACTCAGAATGGGGTGGAATTCAGTTAGGGAATTGGATGACTCAGTGGTACCAGATTCCATTCTCAGGCATTTATAAAAATGGAAATTAATCTCCTGAAATTCAAATTCCTCAGACTACTAGGAAACAGACCTACTTCAGGCTCTGAAGAAATTTTAAAGTGCTGAGAACTTCAAATTGTCTTAAAAGTTGAATGACTTTCCAAATTTTGTGAAGACTTAGTTTTGTTTTGTTTTTTAAACTGCATGATTATAACTATCAATCTTTTAATATAGAATTAGGAAGTTGTTTTCTCTAAAGTTCTTTGATTTTTATTTACTTTACAGATGAAAGAAGCCTGAGAATTATAGATTAAAAAAAAAAAAAAGAAAAGAAAGAAAGAGAGAAAATAAAGAAGAAACAAAGCAGAGAGTAAACAACAACAAAAAATTTTTAGCAAAACTGTAGCTAATCACAGGGCAGCCCTTGCTGCAGTACAGATTATGAGTAGTTCTGACATTTCTATTATGGGTAACTTAATATTAACACATTATGTTGTCCCAGTTCCTGGAAAGAAAGGAATTAAGCTGAATTCACAATAGCCAGTGGGAAATGGTGTTGCTGGGACAATCAGGCTGGGATCTGTCAAGAGACATAAGTTCCTCTTACTGCTACTTACTGCTTCCACACATATAACCATTCCTGTGTGCTTGATGCTGTGCCCACCACCTCTCAGATATTGTGTTAGCTGCTGAGAAATCGGGTGCATAAGAAATACCATCCTCCCTCAATACTATGTAGTCGGATTTAGGAACAAGTGTAACACTTACTTCTTTATTTCTATTCTTATGAGAAACATGAATTAAGTGCCTACCAGGTTTGAAGGGCTAAGGACACAAAACCTTGCACAAGTCCCTGTGTCTCTGTCTTTTAAACACTGACTCAAGAGTTAGTGTTACTTTCTTAGTCACGTCAGACTCTTTGTGACCCTATTGAAGGGCTGTCCAGGCTCCTTTGTCCATGGAATTCTCCAAGCAAAAATACTGGAGAGGGTAACCATTCCCTTCTCCAGGAAATCTTCCCAAACGTGATCTCCTGCATTGCGGGCAGATTGTTTACCATCTGAACCAGCAGAGAAGGGGAAATGTGAAGATGTAGAAACAAAGAATAGTTGTTGGGCCAGGAAACATAACAATTTAGACTATAAATTAGCCACATGGCAGAATAACCAAACTCCTAGTTTCTTGAAAGATACAGATAAAGACCTGACACATATTCCCAAATTGGTTTTATTGGAAGTGGACTCCAGCAGATGAGAACTGCTGATCACAAGAACATAGACCCTAGACTGGTTGAAAACAGAAGGTTGACAATGCTTAAAACTTCACATTGATGCCAACTAATATTGGCATTATTGGCACTAATATTGGAATTATTCATAAGCTGATCACATCCTGGTCCATGAACACACTATAAAACTCCTCACTACCCACTCCAGGGCAGGTCATAGTCTTGAGGACACTAGCCTGCTGTGGCCTCGTTTGCCTGACAAATCAATAAAAACTACCTTTTTTCACTTCACCCAAATCTTTGTTTCCACATTTCTATTTAACACTGGTGAACACAGTTCAGGTTTCAACAACAGATATAAAATCCTGACACTTGGCCAGAAGCTTTTCAGACATGCAGAATATAAATAATTTGAAATGAGAGAGTAGCTATCTGAGAGAAAAGCGAATTAGTGTGAGGATGAAACAGATCAGGACCCTATGGTCCTTGCCCCCATGTCCTCAGCCTGCCTTTTGTCTGTGGAAAAGCTTTAGTCAAAGAAGTTTAATCAGAGAAGTGAGAAAAAAGCAGAAACATAGAAAACCATCAAAGGAGAACAAAAAATAATAGTTTACCCTTTAAACATAGTCAAGGACCTGTAGTGCCTCCTCAAAAGAAAGATAGCGCTAAGTCGTATCCAACCCTCCAACTCTTGCGACACTATGGACTATAGCCTACCAGGCTCCTCTGTCCATGGGATTCTCCAGGTAAGAATGCTGGAGTGGTTTGCCATTTCCTTCTCCATGGGATCTTCCAGACCCAGGAAATGAACTCAGGGCTCCAGCATTGCTGGCAGATTCTTTACCAACTGAGCTATGCAGGAAACCTTCCTCAGAGGCTATAGATAATATTTGGAGCCATATCTGTGAGCTGTCTTAGAGGTGGAAGAAGTTAACAACATAATGACCAGACGTAGTAGCCATGACATGAGCTGCCACGATTCCAAGAACTGACCTCAAAGAAATGGGAACAAACTGACCCTGGAGCTAAAGACTAACTGTTTCCAAAACAATCAAGATGACCCTGGTTAGACCACCAATGACCAATATCAAGATGACTATCAGCGCTGATGGTGCTGTTTCTGCTTGTACTCCCCTTTCTCTGTCTATAAAAGCTCTTGCCCCCAGACAGTCAAGTTTGGGCAAGGGAATTGGTCTTTGGACAAGCATTCACCTTCTCCCCTGGTTGCCTGCCAGCATTCAAAATAAAGCAAACTTTCCTTTCCACCAATCTGGCTTCTTTAATGGATTTTGAGTAGTGAGCAACCAGACCTGGGTCTGGTAATAATTAAGGGTCAGAGGAAGAGAACTAATATTAACTAAATACATATCATGCATCAGACCTTCTATCTGGCCTAGAATTTACACCAAATACAATAGTCAGAAAATAGTCTCAAATTCTGAAAAATGCAGTTCATAAAAAGAGCAGTCTCATAACACAAGCCACATTTGGGTAGGATAAAATGTTTCATGAATTGTTAGGAGAAAAGACTTTATCCCTCAGGTTCTCCTCATATGCAATAAATCCTCATTATGTTAAAAATTCTTTACATATTCAACAGTTTATTTTTGGAAATACATGCTAATTTTTACTCTTTCTCTTCACTTTAGTAATAGTGATAATTACTGTGAAATGTAATAGTAATTATGATGATCACTCATATTCCTTAAACTGGGACTCTATACTGGTGGAGCTTCCTGGTGACTCAGGAGCTGGTGGCTCCTGCAATGCAGGAGACCTAGGTTTGATCCCTGGGTCAGGAACATCCCCTGAAGAAGGGGATGGCTACCCACTCTGATATTCTTGCCTGGAGAATCCCATGGACAGAGGAGCCTGGAAGGCTACCATCCATGAGGTCACAAAGAGTTGGACACAACTGAATGACTAAGTATGCATGCATATGCTGGTAGAATTGCTATGATTTAATTTAGAATTCTTACAAATATTGTCAAAACATCTATGTATTTGTCTATATATGTATAAAAGAAATAAAGGGACTTAGAAATATCCTCAAGCAATACTTTTCAGTGTTTATTATAAAATATAGAAATAACAAAAAAATGTTGCTTTACATGTGTTAACCTTATTTGCATAATCTTCCAATAATTATTAGCTCTGACTTCAGCTATGTAGTCATCATTCTGACCCTAAAAAGATATGTTCTGTCAGCATATCAATTATACATACAAACACAGAACCACACATGGTGTTTACTGCATCCAGACAAAGTTAAACTCTTAACTCTGGTAACTATTTTATAACTTACTTGCTATAGGGAAAAAATACTCCAAATGATATATTATTAACCATAGTAGTGTTACATATAGGAATTTTGACTCAAATAATTGTATAAATAGTGCACTTTAAAAAATAAGCAAAGTTGATAATACGTATATTAACTATACTAAACTATATTAAGTATATTAAACACAATAATAGGGAATAGGATAGCTAGATAAATAAAAGTAAATGCTACATATTAAATGATTTACTAGTAAAAATTTATCAGCAACTTGAAGATAGCAAAAGGATATTTATTAAACATAACACTCAATGTCAATTAAATAAAATTTGTTCTCATCAAATAAGGATGAAAACATTACATATTTTTAGGTATCTCAGCAGGCGGGACCGTTTTGTTTCTATGCTGATTTCTTCAGTCTCTGAGCTCTTCCAGTGTTTGCAGTCAGACCTAAAGATTATTTCTTTATGCAAATGCTTTTCAAATATGCTGAATTTTCATTGAGTTCGACTTATTTTCCATGAAAACAGTTAATAAATGTGAAGCACATTATAATCACTTTATTGCTGAGGGACATAATCAGCATCCTGAAAACAATAAACAATTGCTTGACAAATATATTAAACTCTTTTAAACATATTCATGGATGCCCAAAGAACAGTTTCTACATAAAAACTTGACTGTGAGCCACAACTGTTATTTATGAATTTCCCTTTTTATTTTTGCGAGTTGATTTTGTACTGTTTCAGAATTCTTAAATCCAACTTTTAGACAAGATAATTTTCACTTTAATTCAAGGGGAACAAATATACACAAAGATCAAATAATGGCTCATATAAAATATGTGATGCAGTCTCCCCTCAACCAAATTCCCTTGAAAAAGATAATACAATATTAGCTTTGTTAAGATTCACTAATATTGCTAAGCAATATTTTACATTTTTTCAATAAATCAGTAAAATATTGATTAGTTTTAGAAATTGTAAATATCCAAAGTCTCCCACTTAAAACATTTAAACCACTTCTGTGATACTCTAAAGTGATATCGTTAGAAGTATTTACTTTTTTACTTCTTGTGAATACACTGAGAGACTGAATGAGTAAACATGTTTTCGCAAAGTGCAGACCTTAAATATTTCATTTCAACTTACTATACATCCTGATACAATGTTATATTTGTTTCTCTATGGGTAAAATGATACAAGAATGTTATTATAATAAGTTGAATGGATTTTGCTGAGAGTGGTTCTCTTCTCTGAAATGAACTCAACCAAGTTCAAATTTTAGCATCTTGCAAAAACCTAACCAGAAGAACTTAAAGACAATTTGCAAAAAATATTAAATGTAAAACTGATTTAAAAATGCAACCATACCTTTATAAATTCAATTCTCCACTATATATAAAAGGGACTAGAATACAGAAAATTCATCACTAATGTTGATAAGCAAAAGTTCATTAAGCAGATGAAACAAAGTTAATCAGAGTGCAATTATGTGTGTATTTGTTGTATAACATAATTTTTCTTTTGGTGCTTCCCCATGACTTTCTATCAAAATTAGAGAGAAATCTAAAAGATGATGCTCATCAGATCGCTCACCTTATGTGGTTGATGAGGAGTGTGGTGGTGGGAATGAAGAAATCGTCCACCCTGTCAAACTGCTTCCCCACAGGCTGGGTGTGGATGGTGTGGTGTGGTACATTCCCACTGGCCAGGGTTATCACCTAAACAGAACATTGTGTTTAGATCCTGGCCAAGCATGTCCTTAATAGGATCAGAGATGAAATAAACCTTTGGCATTTGTTTGCATAGACTCTTTATTTTAAACCTTAATATTAGTGTATTATTAAGCAAATTGGAATTCTGTTTGCTTATTTCAATGTAGAAACTTCTGTTTCTAAAAAGGAAAAAATGGAAAACGTTTTTATTGAACAATTTCTGCTTAAAATATAAAATAAATTTGCACATTGATAACGTCTATATTATAAAAATGTTACTGCTTTAATAAGAAATATAAAAACAAGCATACATGTGATGAAAATAATTAAACTTGTTTCTTTTTCTTTGTTCCTCCCTTTTCCTTCCTTCCTTCATAGCTTTATTGGGGAGTAAATGATATATAAAAAACTCCCCTCCTATAGAACATAGTTGGAAACATAGGACAGAAAACTCCAAAATATATCATTTGAAATATTTTTGCTGTTAGAAATCTTAGGTTGCATTATATTTTATTTTTTCCGTTAATAAATTGAAAATAATAGATTTAAGCAACTTTAATCAAAGAGATTTTTTTCAAATATTCACCATTAATTGATTTTAAAACTTTCATATTTCTTTAAAGAAAAGATCACTACATTTAAGCTCTTTTATCCCATTTTGCACCAAATTCTTTGTTTTCCTTCTGATTTCTCATACCTCCACATTTGTCCTATTGTCTCTTCTTCACAGCCATTGTTTTGTATGAGCCTTTTAATGTATGTACTTTCTTGCCTTTATTTTACTTCTTTTAAACCCTTTCTACATGTGGTTACCAAATTAAACATCCTAAACTATTGGCTGCCTAATAGACTTTTCTCCCTCAAAACTGAGTGTCTTCCTTTGGTTTTTAAGACAGAAGTAAATATCATTTTTACTTTTAGTTTTTTCCCCCGAAAGGTTAATTTTTCTTCATTGCAATGATTATACTTTCATTGAGTTCCATTGGAAATTGCCAAGTTCAAGAAAGTAGATTAATTATTATAACAGTCAAGATAGGTTCAGTCATGTTACAATCAAAAACCAAAACAGAACAGAAACAAATCCTTACTTCTTTACTGCTTCTTTATTTTTTAAAAATAAACATTTTGTTTTATACCTGTTACTTTCCCAGAGGTCTTTGGCAGGATATCTATTGCTTTTAGTATTTTTATTCTGTTTTCCATGAAGAAGGAATAGCCAACTACCTTGCATATTTCTATTCATGGCAGACTTATTTTGCGAGAACTAATCATATGGCTCCACCCAACCGAAAGGATACCCTTCTCCCCTGCCATGTGCCCAGGAAGAGAGAACCAATGTACGTGGTTAAACTTTAAAGACATTGTACCTATTTTATTCATGGTTATCTTATTAATGTGTATCAGTGAGAAAATCCTCACTGGACTTCAGCCACTTATAATAATGTGTACAAGACTATAATAAAACTCAACAAGGTTATAACAAAGGAACTCTCCAAATTGTTTTCCATTAGGCTGTACAGAGGTATATATTTCTCATTATGCATGTAGATGCATTTGAAATTAATAATGGTACTGACTGACAACAGCAGTAATAATATGAGAGCTTGCTATGTGTTAATATGTATTTTAAGTAGTTTACAGGCATCACAGAATTTAATACTCAAACAATACTATAATGTGTGTATTGCATCTCACATCATTCACACTCCTGAAGGTCGATTAACTGAACCTCTCTTCTGCACTTGTCATTGTCTTAGACTGTAAAATATGCAAAGCCACACCCCCAGTTCCCTTCAGTCTGGACTATTTCCCCTGATGGGTCTAGGCCCTTCTTGCTCCTGGAATTGAGCTGGAAGTGGTGATTTGCCAGGTTCGGGACTGAGTCTACTGACTGCAAGGACACAGACTGATCTGGGATGCACTTTGATCAATAGGTGCAATCTTGCAAAAATCCTGGCTCATTTCTAAGAATGTGCTGCTGCCTGCCTCTCTGTGTGCGATGCCTGCAGAAAACAGAGATACCACTTCCCACTGTTGCCTCATCTGACTGGGCTTATGTCCAGACCAGTAGAAGAATGCAAGGACTTTATTCCAAGTTGTTCACTGGAGATATTTACTTGTCAAATTGTTGTGTATTTGTAGTATAGACACTGCATTTACGTCGTAAAACGGAAGATGACTGATACATGAATTTTAGAATTTTATGGAATTTAAGTTTTCATAAGATATAAATGCCCATTGAAAAGAAAAAACATCACTATGATAAATCTTTAAGACTTTGTCTTTAGAACAGTAGATGGAAAATCATTGTCTTAAATACTTAAAATTATGACAGTTTATGGGTTTATATTAATCAATTATAAATATCACATAAAATAATAAATATTGCTTTCAGACTGGACAAAGACATACAGATTTAGTTATATTTTCAACATGAAAACACAGAGAAGGGCTTTCAGATCCTTGATAAAATGTTGTGCATGTTCAAGTTTAAGAGGGCAACATTATAAGATACAAATATTAGAACAAAAAAGTACTTCCTAGCCTCATAACCTAGCAGTCTCTAGATGTAAGACTTTCACCATCATGGCACAGGGACACTAGCGAAACTGAGAGCTTGACCATGGTGTTCGGTTTCAATTCATTTTTTCCAAAGGAAAATCAGTTCTCTTTTTCAAATAAATCTTAGATCCCATTATTTTGGAAGACATTTCATGATAATCTTATTGGGAGACAATTATCCATACATATTTTGACATTTCTGCTAAGTCAGGTCTTTCTGAGCAAAAAAGTTTGCTTAAAAGATGATGGCATAGCAAAAATGCGTTTGAAAGTTGGAGATGGAGTATTGCTCCTGAGAGATTTAGGGACTTAATTCCTCTGAACCAATTACTACATCGCCAGGATACTGACATACTCCTCTACTCCAGGAGAAGATTTGAATATATTTCAGAGTAACAATCTCTATTTCTCACATGAGATGGTGGACTGAGGTGCTAGCCACCTAAAATAACCTAGAGGCTCATGATTTGAGTCAGTAGGACTGTGCTAGTTATTCAGGGTGACTCTAAACTCTCACCGCATCACCCCGTGGGGATAGGGGCTGCAGAATAAATGCTAACAGGTTCCAAGGGTAAGAGACAGTCTGTTCTCTGATTCAGAGACCCTGTTATTCCTGCCAATGTATCTATATATCTGTTTATCTATCTATCACCAACTTATCTATCACCTATTTATATATCACCTATCTGTCTTATACATACATAAATGCACAAACACACACATTCTTCATGTAAATAAATTTTATTGTATGTCATATTTTGAGTGATTCTCAAATACTACATTTTATATTATATTTTTAGATGTGAGACTAACCTTTCACTTCTACCCAGCAAATATTTTAAAAATTTACTAAATCTTATTAGCATATTTTTACTAGACATTCAGGGGGAAATAACCCATTTTTAGATGGTTATATAATGTATGGGATGATTCTTAACATTCCTACAAAAGTCATTGTCAAAATGTGTATGTATATGTATATATACATCTGTCAATTTCAAATCATAAGCAAATTCTACAAAAATGACAGTAAGTATTCCCCAGTTAGAGGTGAACCAGCAGTCAGATAGTGAAATCCTGTGTGTTTGGAGAAAACTGAAGACCTGCTTTGAGACTCTGTCTAACTCTCCCGGGCTCTACTTCACAAGCTACACTCCCCACATCCCTTTCTAGAGAGATGAAAACAAGATAATTCGAGGGAAGCTGGAAATTGCCAAACAATCCATGATAATCACCCCACCCTCCATGCAGTGGCTTCAGCTTTGTCATTATATATTTGTATATTCCTTTGGCATATAAATCTAATGTTTGGAATATCTAAATTAAAATATTTCCTAACCAAAAATGTATTTTTGTATAAACATTTTTTTTTCCTTTCTGTGAAGATCTAGATGCAAGAACATCATTGTTAAATGGTTAAATGCCCAATTAGATACTGAAAGTTTTAAAGATCATCATTTTCTCAGACACACCGAAAGGGACTTACCTGTAGTGTTGGAGAAGTCTTTTCCATTGTACCCCAGCTGAGCACCCAGACCTGGTCATGAGATTTGTCATAGTGTAATTTAACTGGGACGGGATCTGTGCTTACTGCCTGTAACAGATAGGGGTTGAAAAAGATTTCAGACCCAAATATTAGTTTAAAACTTGGCCGGAAATTATGTAAAAATTCAAGAGCTTAGATGTATTATAAATTAGCATTTATAATAAATGTATGTTGCCCATAGATGGACCTAGAGATTATCATACTGAGTGAAGTAAGTCAGACAGAGAAGAAGAAATATCACATGACATCCCTTATTTGCAAACTCTAAAAAGAAATGATACAAATGAATTTATTTATAAAACAGAAACAGACCCACAGACTTACAGAATAAATTTATGGTTGTATGGGGGTAGGGATAGTTAGGGAGTTTAGGATCAAATTTACATGCAGCTGTATTTTAAATGGATGAAAAACAAGGTCCTACTATATAGTCCAGGAAACTGCTCAATGTTATGTGGCAGTTTTGATGGGAGGGGAGTTTGGGGGAGAATGGATAGATGCATATGTATGGCTGAGTCCCTTTGCTGTCCATCTGAAGCTATTACAACACTATTAATTGGCTATACTCCAATATAAAATTAAAAGTTTAAAATTGCATGTTGCTAATTAATTTTCTAAATCCTATTTTGATTAATTCAGAAATATGATACCTTACTCTAATATGTTTTTACATGATTTTATATAGTTTTATATTCATTCATTACCTATGTAAATTGTGTTTAACAGAGAAGCTATTTAGGAACTCAAGGTATAAATGATTAATATGTGCATTTTAATCAGCTGTTGAGTACAGGTAAGAACTATATTTATACTATTAGATTTTTCTATCCCGAAGCTAGTTATGGGATTTGACTGTTTATAATGCTAAAACACAAACAATCTAATATATAGTTGCAACTATAATGACAAATTACCTAATTTAGCTTCTTTAATGAGAAATCTAAAATCACAGGAAAAAGAGAAGCAGCTTTTTGTACTATACTTGATATGATAAATGCATTTTTCTGCTAATATTTATACCTAGCATTTACGGAAAATACAACTTCCAAACATAAATTGCTGCCAAGAAGTTATTTCACTCACCTTAATTCCAAGCTATTGATATTATAAGCTAACACTCCATTTCAGTAATTTCCTATAATAGTTACATATTTTCTAACATAATACATAAAACAAATTATATTCAATACAACAACGCTTATCTGATATTAAAAGCATTTTTTCCCCAGAGCTCTATTGAATGACCTTAGAGAATTTCCCAAGTTAATTCATGATGTAATCCTCTTCTCAATGGGCTAAAAGTAAACTATAATCGTTGAGTATATAGAGATTCATATTTTAACTATCACAACAGCAACTTGGTTTTACTGAAGCATTTCTTTTCTAAAATGTTGGCCTGTATTTTAGCTATTTAAAATTCTCAATACATTGCATTTGAAGTAATTATTGGATTGCTGAAAAGACCTGTTTAAACATTTCTGTGTTAGTGTCTTCAACCCTTTTTTTCTAGCTAACAAAGCCATTAAAATACTTTGGTTTCAGGTGGGCAACGATGTTGTCAGGGAAGGTAGTCCACTTGGAGAGCAGCAGAGATTCAAGTCAATGACCAAGCTTATTCCCCTTCGAGAAGTGTGAAATTTCCTAGCCTTCCTAGAGATGAGGGGTGGTCACATGGCATATCTTAGTTAAGATGATGAATGATTTCTGAAAATAAAGCATTTTCATGGAAAGAGACAATAGCAGGAGGAGACTTCCATGCATCACACTTTTTTTTTCTTCCTGCTTTGAATGTTGTCATTTGAGAATATTAATCCTCAACTTCTAAAGACTTCACACTCCATTTTATGCTAGTATAGCTCAGCAGGTAAAGAATCGATCTGCAATGCAGGAGACACAGACAGCACAATTTTGATCCCTGGGTTGGGAAGATCCTTTGGGGAGGAAATGGCAACCCACTCCAGTATTCTTGCCTGGGAAATCACATAGCCAGAGGAGCCTGGTGGGCTACAGTCCACAAAGCCGCAAAGAGTTGGACATGACTGAGCAACTAAGCACACAGGCAAGATTCCTTTGATTTTTCATATTTTCCCTTTATATGTTAAACTTGATCTATGTACAATTAATAGTCAGACTAGTTTACATGTAACTTAAATTGGAATAATATTTAGGCTTTTACCAACTGAGCTGTGAGGGAGGCCTGAAATAGTTCAACGGGCAACAATACCACGATGAGAAAGACGTCACTGTTATTCAATTCTTAAGAGACAGTTATAAAAATAGCAAAGATCATTAGCTAGCTTTTATGTAGTAGGAAACAATCTGAATAAAAATTTTTAGTTTGCCAGCTCTTGTAAGTTTCTTTTCTTCTCACCTGGCCATTCACAAATATTATCTTTAAAGGGTATACTGGGCTTCTCTGGTGGCTCAGTGGTAAAGAATATGCCTGCCAATGCAGGCGATACGGATTCAATCCCTGGTTCAGGAAGATCCCCTGGACAGAGGAGCGTGGCAGGCTACAGTCCATAGGAACTCAAGGAGTCGGACATGACTTAGAGACGAAACAACAACAAAGTGTATAATAGCACAGTCCATAGTTAATATCCATATTGACATACAGTCCATAGTTAACTAGTTTTGTTAATATCCTCATGAAATGCATAAGAAAACTGAGACATTTGTTTCGCCAGTAGTCATCCAGCAAGTGATCAGCAGGCCTGGTATTTGGGTCTGTGTTCTTTCCCTAAGTGGGGACCTCCCTACCTATGAAAGAGCAGCCCCTCTTGCTGAGAAGCTTCATTCCTGACAATGTCTGGATTGCATAGGTTGCCTTCCTATTTATGCTTCATGGACAGGAAATATTCTTTTTTATGTTTTTATTTTTTGGAAGCTGAGGAGAAACCCACGGGGCCCAAGTATATGCAGTAGCATTTGTATAAGCAGTATAATCCCAGGGGAAGAGCATCAAGAAGCAGTGTACACCATGTTTGCCTGCGTGCCAAGTCGCTTCGGTCCTGGACTACTCTCTGAGACCCTAGGGACTCTAGACACCAAGCTCCTGTGTCTGGGATTCTCCAGACAAGAGTACTAGAGGGAGTTGCCATGCCCTGCTCCAGAGGATCTTCCCAACCCAGGGACCGGATCCACGTCTTTTATGTCTCCTGCATTGATAGGCAGATGCTTTACCATTAGTCCCACCTGGGAAGCCCTATACACCATGGTTATGAATGTGTATTCTGAAACTGACTTCAAATTTTAGTGTCTTCATTTAAACTGAAATAACAATAATGAAAATAACACTTTGGGAAGTCACTAAACTTACTGTGGTTCAGTTTCCTCTATAATAAGATGGAGACAATAATAACACCTACTTCAAAGGGTTCCTGTAAATATTACGGAAGGTGGTAAGTACAAAGTGCCCAGGTAAGTCTGGTGAGTGTTAAACATTATAAAGATACCACTGCTACTACTATTAGAAAAAACTAACTGTACTAAAGTACATGGCAGCATCACAGTGTTTTAGAGGTGTAATGCCTTTATTTAGCCAATGAATTTGATAATTCCGTAATAATCTAATAATTAATAATCACAGTCTTAGTCCTGGAAGAGTTTATAGGTGATAGGGTGGAAGGACTTAAAATAACTATACTTGGGCCCCTAGTTAATAAAAATACAGGACAATTGCCATGGAAGGTCACAGGAAGATGTAAGAACAGGATGAGGGAGAAGAGGAGGTGATGCTGTCACTGAGCCTTAAACTGTGAACATTTTCTTTTATAAACGGCAAGCAGAGACTATTTTTAAAAGTTAACTTATGAGAATATGTTCTAGGAGGTGTCAGAAGTTGTTCATGATTAATCTCCTTCATATAAGATCAATGTTTTTGAAGGAAGAAAATATAAATTTTCAAAGCAACTTCAGAATTTGAAAGATGTTTATTCAATGCCCTCCAAAATGTGTAAACAATTTTTGGTTTCAACCAGAACTAAAAAAAAGACATTCAGATAAAAATGAAAAGTAATTCTGACATACTATGTTTGGAAGGTGTTTAACTCCTAGGAAAAATCTATTTACAATTTTCAGGTGTTCAGATATAACCCATTTTACAGAGGAAACATTGACATGGTTTTCAGCAATGAAATCATACAACCATGACAAAAATATTTCCAAACAACTGCATTCAGGATAATCTTATCATAACCCAATTTTCTGTCAAAAAACTGATATTTTCCTATTTATATGACCAACTTTTGAAAGGGTAAATTACCGGTATTGGATTTTACGAATTATTTGCTAGTCCTCTTTGTAAATTACTTAAACCATCTGTCAGTTTAGATCATTAGCTTTTGTAAAAGAATAGCTCTATATTTGACACTTTAAAATTCTTGCCACAATTAAGCCTGTAAGCCTTTGTGTTGTAAAGCAGTTCATTTTTTTCACAGTTTTAAAGAAAATTGTACACATTCTATTATACTTGACTGTCCTCGTTCTCCCCTACTTCCTGTCACCAGGACCTGGCTGGATCTGCCTTCCAAAGACTGAATCTTTGCAGCTCCTGCCCTGCTCTGAGTGCACAGGGAACCTTTACCATCTTCAACCTCACCTCAGGATTTCCACCTTTTAATTTTCTGCTTGTCACAATCTGGATAGGTTTATCGCAGTGACCTGTTTTTTTTGCTGCTGCTTTTTGTTTGTTCATTTTTGGTGAGTATAATTAGATGGATCACGGCACCAGTTTGGCCAAAACACTGCAATGTCATCTCATTTCCCTCAGAGTAAAAGCCAGACATCCTTATAATGACTTGTCACTCCCGGTCTTCTTTCTCAGACCCCTCATTTCCCACACTGCCCCTCATTCCTGCCTATGTCTCTGATCTAGATGTTCCGACCACTTTGCTCTTCATCCAGCATGTCAGTCAGTCATCAGTTCAATTGAGTTCAGTCGCTCAGTCGTGTCTGACTCTGCAACCCCATGAATAGCAGCATGCCAGGCCTCACTGTCCATCACCAACTCCCGTAGTTCACTTGAACTCATTTCCATCGAGTCAATGATGCCATCCAGCCATCTCATCCTCTGTCGTCCCCTTGTCCTGCTGCCCTCAATCCCTCCCAGCATCAAAGTCTTTTCCAATGAGTCAACTCTTCGCATGAGGTGGCCAAAGTACTGGAGTTTCAGCTTTAGCATCATTCCTTCCAAAGAAATCCCAGGGCTGATCTCCTTCAGAATGGACTGGATGAATCTCCTTGCAGTCCAAGGGACTCTCAAGAATCTTCTCCAACACCACAGTTCAAAAGCATCAATTCTTCAGTGCTCAGCCTTCTTCACAGTTGAACACTCACATCCATACATGACCACAGGAAAAACCATAGCCTTGTCTATACTGACCTTAGTCAGTAAAGTAATGTCTCTGCTTTTGAATATGCTGTCTAGGCTGGCCATAACTTTCCTTCCAAGGAGTAAGCGTCTTTTAATTTCATGGCTGCAGTCACCATCTGCAGTGATTTTGGAGCCCAAAAAAATAAAGTCTGACACTGTTTCCATTGTTTCCCCATCTATTTCCCATGAAGTGATGGGACCGGATGCCATGATCTTCGTTTTCTGAATGTTGAGCTTTAAGCCAACTTTTTCACTCTCCTCTTTCACTTTCATCAACAGGCTTTTTAGTTCCTCTTCTCTTTCTGCCATAAGGGTGGTGTCATCTGCATATCTGAGGTTATTGATATTTCTCCCAGCAATCTTGATTCCAGCTTGTGTTTCTTCCAGTCCAGCGTTTCTCATGATGTACTCTGCATATTCCCCCAGAACCAGTCTTTCCCATATAACCAAGTGTCTGCTTCCTGTACACCTTGTTTGAGAACTCACCTTGTAGGTGAGGCCAACCATGGGCACCCTGCCCTCTGTTCTTAACTTTCCCAATCCCATCTACCTTGTTCTGCTGCTTTACCTTTTCCAATAACACTGACCACTTCCCATATTGTAGAATTTACATATAATCTTCTTTTGTCTGTCTCCATTCACTGGAGTCTAGGCTCCAGGAAGGCAGGCCTTTTTGGTTTGTTTAGCTATGTGATATCACCTTTTGCACTTAGAATAATACCTTGTAAATAGTAGTATTCAATATATAATTAATGTACCTCTATATCTACTTTTCAAGAGACAGGTAAGGTGGTCTGGTATTGCCATCTCTTGAAGAATTTTCCACAATCTGTTGTGATCCACACAAAGGCTTTAGCATAGTCAATGAAGCAGATTTTTTCTGGATTTCTTTTGCTTTTTCTATGATCCAATGGGTATTGGCAATTTTATCTCTGATTCCTCTGCTTTTTTTATCCAGCTTGAATACCTGGAATTTCTCAGTTCACATAGTTTTGAGCCTAGCTTGGAGAATTTCGAGCATTACTTTGCTAGCATATGTAACGAGTGCAATTGGGCAGTAGTTGCACATTATTTGGCATTGCCTTTCTCTGCGATTCGGATGAAGGCTGACCCTTACAGGTTCTGTGCCCACTGCTGAGTTTTCCATATTTGCTGGCATATTGAGGGCTGCACTTTCACAGCATTATCTTTTAGGATTTAAAAATAGCTCAGCTGGAATTCTATCACCTCCACTAGCTTTGTTCATAGTGATGCTTCCTAAGCCCCATTGGACTTCATGATCCAGAATGTCTGGCTCTGGCTGATTGATCACACCATCATGGTTATCTGGATCATTAAGATCTGTTTTGTATAGTTCTTCTGTGTATTCTTGCCGCCTCTTCCTAATATCTTCTGCTTCTGTTAGGTCCATACTGTTTCTGTCCTATATTGTCCCCATCTCTTCATGAAATTTTCCCTTGGTGTCTCTAATTTTCTTGAAGAGATCTCTAGCCTTTCCCATTCTATTGTTTTCCTATATTTTTTTGCATTGATCACTTAGGAAGTCTTTCATATCTCTCCTTGCTGTTTTTTTGGAAATCTGCATTCAGATGGGTATATCTCTCCTTTTCTCATTTACCTTTCACATCTCTTCTTTTCACAGCTATTTGTAAGGCCTCCTCAGACATCCATTTTGCCTTTCTTTTTCTTGGAGATAGTTTTAAGCACCTCCTCCCGTATAATGTTAGAAATCTCCCCCCATAGTTTTTCAGGTACTCTATCAGATCTAATCCCTTAAATCTACTTGTCACTTTCACTGTGTAATAGTAAGGGGGTTTGATTTAGGTCATACCTGAATGGCCTAGTGGTTTTCCCTATATTCTTCAATTTAAGTATGAATTTGTCAATAAGGAGTTCATTATCTGAGCCGCAGTCAGCTCCAGGTCTTGTTTTTACTGACTGCATAGAGCGTCTCCATCTTTGGCTGCAAAGAATATAATCAATCTGATTTGGTGTCGACCATCTGGTGATGTCCATATGTAGAGTCAGCTCCTGTATTGTTGCAAGGGGGTGTTTGCTATGACCAGTGCATTCTCTTGGCAAAACTCTTTTACCCTCTGCCCTGTTTCATTGTGTACTCCATGGCAAAACTAGCCTGTTACTCCAGGTATCTCTTGACTTCCTACTTTTGAATTCCAGTCCCTATGATGAAAAGGGCTTTTTATTTCTGTATCAGTTCTAGAAGGTCTTGTGCCTCCTGAGAATCCTGTATGTGGGTCTAGAAGCAGCAGTTAGAAGAGGACACTGGACAATGGACTGGTCCAAAATTGAAAAAGAAGTACATCAAGGCTGCATAGTGTCACCCTGCTTATTTAGGTTATATGCAGAGTATATCATGCAAAATGCCAGCTGATTATAAAATGCATGCAGATTATACCACCTTTATGGCAGAAAGCAAAGAGGAACAAAGAGACTCTTGATGCAAGTTAAAGAGGAGCGTAAAAAGCTTGCTTAAAACTCAACATTCAAAAAATGAAGATCATGGCATCTGGTCCCATCACTTCATGGCAAATAGATGGGGAAACAATGGAAACAATGACAGAATTTATTTTCTTGGGCTCCAGATTCACTGCAGATGGTGACTGCAGCCATGAAAATAAAAGATGCTTGGCCCTTGGAAGAAAAGCTATGACAAACCTAGGCAGCATATTAAAAAGCAGAGACATTAATTTGCCAACCAACGTCCATATAGTGAAAGCTGTTTTTTCCAGTAGTCATGTATGAATGTGAGAGTTGGACCATAAAGTAGGTTGAGCACTGAAGCATTGATTCTTTTGAACTGTGGTGTTGGAGAAGACTCTGGAGAGTCCCTTAGTCTACAAGGAGATCCAAGCAGTCAATCCTAAAGGAAATCAGTCCTGAATATTCATTGGAAGGACTATTGCTGAAGGTGAAGCTCCAATACTTTGGCTACCTAATGCAAAGAGCCAACTCATTAGAAAAGAACCTGATGCTGAGAAAGATGGAAGGCAGGAGCAGAAGCAGACAACAGATAATGGGATGAGAAAATGGAATCATCAGCACAATGGATATGAGTTCGAGCAAGCTCCAGGAGATGGTGAAAGACAGGGAAGCCTGGTGTGCTGCACTCCATAGGTCACAAACAGTTGAACATGACTGAGCAACTGAACAACATCTACTTTACTGGGAAAAGTAATTTGCAAAATTGAACATCATGCCCAATAGCATAATGATTTAATCATTTGTATTGTTTTATAATATATATGCTTAACAAGATTTGTTATGAACAAAGCTTTTCTCTAAATATATTACAAATGCAAAACTTTTTAAACTTCATGACAGTCTGTCTGTTGATGTGTGCACAATTGCTATCTCATTTGTATAGATTAAAAAAAATAAAAATAAATTCATTGTACCAATGTCCATCCCTCCAAACTATAAAACTCTCACTTTACTCTCAAATGCTCTCATGCTCATCATCCAGGTGGCTTGGTGGTAAAGAATTTGCCTGCCAATGCAAGAGACATGAGTTCTATCTGGGTTGGGAAGATCCTCTAGAGAAGAAAATGGCAACCCAGTCCAGTACTCTTACTGGGGAATTCCCATGGACAGAGGAGCCTGGAGGGCTCCAAGGAGCCTTGCAACTCAAGGAGTTGCAAATAGAGTCAGACAGGACCTAATGACTAAAACAATCAATGTCCACTCTTTCCAACTGTAAAACTCCCACTTTCCTGCCAAGTACTCTCATACCCACCATCCAAAATGCAGATGAATTCAGGTATCCAATATTATTCCATTTATTAAATATTTTTTAAAAGTAATATGATTCTTTTTTTAGTTTAAAAAATATTAAAAAAATGTCCTGGGATTCCCTTCTCACATCTGTTCATCTCTCAGTGCTTTTTTGTTGTATACACTCTGCTTGGAGACCATTGATGTATATATATTTGTTTCCACAGCCACCAAGCATATCTCAGAAAAAATAAAATTCAGAATATAATGTTCAGAAATATAAGATTGGGAAAAAGGATTACACATATGCTTATCTTTCACTTCAAGATTAACTTATGCACATAGAATGCTCAAGTATTACTTATAGTTTGCATTTCCTATCAACATTATTTTCCTAGAATAATTGTTTCCAAACTTTGCCTTTAGAAACTTAGAAATTACATTTATTTGCAGCACATGATTCAACCCCCACCACCATTATAGAACAAAGGGGATCAATTTTGATCTATTGAATGGTTCTGTGGGACTTTGTTTAAATAAAATTTTCTAACACTATATGTTGGAAATTTCTCTCTCATCCCATAAACACCATTCTTTTGTGTATACCGCAGCCTTTGCTTGTCTTGGTGACATTCAGATAATTAAGCCATCAAAATCCTTCTTCCAAAGATTTATTGGCTTATTAGACATATTCAGAAACATCTTTCAAATCACTATATTTCATTATTGTAATTAATTAATAGTAGCTATCTACATCCAATCAGTCCATTCTAAAGGAGATAAGTCCTGGATGTTCTTTGGAAGGAATGATACTAAAGCTGAAACTCCAATACTTTAGCCACTTCATGTGAAGGGTTGACTCATTGGAAAAGAGTCTGATGCTGGGAGGGATTGGGGGCAGGAGGAGAAGGGGACGACAGAGGATAAGACGGCTGGATGGCATCACCGACTTGATGGATGTGAGTTTGAGTGAACTCCGGGAATTGGTGTTGGACAGGGAGGCCTGGTGTGCTGCAATTCATGGGGTCACAAAGATTCAGACACGACTGAGTGACTTTACTGAACTGATCTACATATACAGATCCTAAAATCCATATTGCATAATTTCCCATGTAAGCACCTTTTCAGACAGTTATATTATCATGATGAAGTAACTTCTTATCCTGTTCCTTTGTAAAAAAATGTGTAGAATATACTATACAACACAATAACAAACAGCTTTACTTGTAGTTTTATAAACATATTGGTAATATTTTTCTTTAATATTTTAAAACTGTTTCAAACATTGAATAGAATGCAATTTACTTAAAGTATGAAGGTTTTCTCTTTGTATATCTATAAAATTTAACTCCCTCATAATTCCAACATATGAGATACACATTTATCAGTATAAATTCACTTCTTGAAGGGCTGCACCAATTACAGATAATTTAAAATTGATGCTCTATTGATTATGCTCCAGTTGTATCAACTTCTATAAAGATGGCATGTTTAGTCAGAGTGAAGTTCTGAGAATAACAACAAAGATACACAGAACTTGGAGTTTAGCCTTGACATGAAGGAACAGTGAAGCACAGCTTGTTTATCAGTCTGACAAGTAGAGTACCAGCTGGCTAATTAAGTGAACCTAATTTAAACTAATGATGTAGATTCTCAGGATAATGTGCTAACAGCTATAGGAGACTGCTGATGACACTTAAGAATACCCGAGGTGTCACAATAAGCCACTTCTGCATCCAAGCAGAACCTGATTTTGTTCCACAGAACACAAAATGAGGTCAGTTTACTAGTTAATCTTTTATGCAAAAAAACACCTGCATGCCATTCTTACAAAAATTATTAATGAGAGAAGCAATAAACATTTGACATTTAAAGCAGTACCAAGATTATAGATTCCTTTAAGAGTTTGTGAGCTTTCATTTTTAAGCTGCAGGTAGAAATGATATTAATGTAAACACTGAAAATTAATATACCTCTACTGGAAGAATTTATCATGAAGTTTCTAAAAACATATTTTCAAGAAAATATTTATCATTTTAACAATAAAATGTAGCAATGCTGTTCAAGTTTTTTAAACATTGCTTCCTAAGATTACATATTTAATATCAATTTACAAAGTTAAATACATGCAAAAGAAATAAAGAAAAACTCAGAAATTATGATTTCTTAGAGAAAGTCAGTATAAAACACTAGAACTGAAAAACAAAACTTGAAATGTTAAATTTAAATAGGTGTAGTGTTATTTTTCTTACTTTCCTTTTCAAAAGTAAGACAATTTGATTTGGACTTCACTCTCACATCACTCTGTCCATTCTATAAAAAATTCTATAGTAGTTTCTATCATGTTTGGGAGGTGATTAACTAAAATTTGATTATAATTATTATTCTTAGTTGTCACTATAGTATACTCAGGTTATAACAAAAGAAATCAACAGAAATACAGCAAAGAATCAGGAAGGATAACTTCATTAGGAGACAAAGGGGTCAAATTGATAAAGGTGCTTTACTTTTTACAAGATTAACTTCACAAATTGCAGTTGACTTTGAATGCACTCTGCTCTTGGATATAAATAAAGAGTTAAATGACAAATTGTTGGGAGCCACGTTAGGCACTTCTAACAAAATGGAGGCACGGCCCCAGCCCCCTCTCCTCATTATCAGGCACGGACCTGGGATGAAGGAGTTAGGCCTTGTAATCCTGACTTGTTTTTTCCTCTCCTCAGCTGAGTTGACTGAAAATGAATATTAAGGTGCTTATTGTTCTTGAGAGGAGCATGAGAAGGCACAAAGTCTTCTGCAGCTGTGCTCAGAGAATAATTCATAAAGTTAAGCATTGACATTTGTTTAAGGCCTTTACAAAAGCGTGTTCCAGGATGAGCCCATAGGCTGCAGCTTGAGGCCATGGGAGGGATTTATATCTGAAGCCTATTAGTGAGGAAACTGTTTATGGCAAAGGAGTTTACTGAATTTAGGGCTTAGAAATAATTAAAATAGTTAGAAGTTAAAGATTTAAGGAATGTTGGTGAGTTAGCATATTTTACTATAGCTTATAGAGGTTAGGAATTTTTAGACACACTATAGCTAGAAGCCTTTTTAAGAGATAGTGAGCTCAGGATGTTAGGGGCAAACAGGATTTAGGAAGATAAGTAGTAAACTGAGGAATGTGGCATGAGTTACAATGTAATCACAAGTTAACTATAGGACACATTAGAGGAAGTAGATATTAGATGGTAAGGCTGATTC
The DNA here is from genome assembly GCF_023091745.1 of Budorcas taxicolor. Lineage (NCBI taxonomy): Eukaryota > Metazoa > Chordata > Mammalia > Artiodactyla > Bovidae > Budorcas > Budorcas taxicolor. The sequence goes on along the minus strand of NC_068926.1, from coordinate 37,481,761 downwards.
CCAGAGAATCACTGAAGCAGGAACTCTGTTTGAAGAGCAACAATGATTTATAGACATAATAAATCTGGGTGAGGGGGAACTGAAAATGTCAAACCTCTGACTTCATGTTTTCGTAAAAGTATAAAGAGAATCTTAAACTTGAAATAAATAGGCAGTCCAAGAAATCTGAGAGACTGTCTCATCGCCGACACCGTCCATCTCTTCAGGTTGAATCCTTGGCTGCTGGAGCTGGACTCCGGCAACAAATTAAGCTATTCTCTTTCAGTTTTTGAAGTAACTAGAAATACTATTTTTTTTTTTTTACTGGTTTTAAAACTTGAATTACTTGGATTATTAGTTTATAAAACAGACATTTCAATGTCTATGTCTATTAAATCTATTATTTACATGAGAAAAGCCTTGAGAGAGTTCAGAATTCTTAAGAGATGATGTATTTTCCAGTGTAAAAGTAGAGTCATTAAGATATTCATAATTCATCTTTAAACATGTTCTTTTGAGGACTAAAATTCACATACTCTAAGGGCATGTTAAACAAACATAAGGATGTATTATTTCACCAAGCAGTCAGAAGACTTATGGAATTCACCTTCTAAAGAGGTTCGCAGGTTGAAATTATAAATGGTTGAAAACAGGAGAATTTAAACAAACTCAAAGATAGAAAATTTGATTTTATTTAAAAGATAATTTTATGGGATATATATCTAAAATTTTAGGTTGATATTTTAGTCAACAATGTCCCTCAAAAAGTAGTGTCTTATCAGAAATAAGGATAGATTGCACGTACTCAGTATGGAAATCTTCATTCCCTAAATTAAGGTAGCCTCTACCTTTCTATAGTAGAGATCTGTGAAGAATATCCCGAATCATTGTAGCCACTGTTTTACACGTCTTCTTCCCAGGAAGGAATTTTTAATAGTGAGGAAAAAATCAGACTCCATATTACATCTGTTCCTTTCACTGTGGTTAGTCATGCTGGCTCTGCATCTTTTGTAAAAGAATGTGTTGCCTGCTGTTCAGCCACTAAGCCACTAAGTCATGTTCAACTGTTTACAACCACATGGACTGCAGCACGCCAGGGCTTTGAACCAGCTCTGAATCAGGAATAGGGCCCTCACCAGATCGCTATCATGCTTGCACCTTGATCTTAGAATTTCCACATTCAGAAACTTGAGAAATAAATTTCTCTTGTTTATAAACAATGCAGTTTGCTGTATTTTTGTTTCTTTTTTATTTATTTAAATTATAGCAGCCTGAATGGTGATATGAAATGATGGTGAAAATGCATAGAAAGTGAAATATTTAGTAATAAGGCATATGTAATCACTATTATATGCAAAAGTTAATAATATACCTGTTAGTTTAAGAATAGTCGTTATGTTCAATTTGTGTATAATATTACTTTTGTCTGTTGATTTATCAAATATTTCTCACTTTGATCATATGTCAATTTTTTCTAGTAATATGGTAATACAGAGAAGGCAATGGCAACCCACTCCAGTACTCTTGCCTGGAAAATCCCATGGACAGAAGAGCCTGGCAGGCTGCAGTCCATGGGGTCGCTAGGAGTCAGACACGACAGAGCATCTTCTCTTTCACTTTTCACTTTCATGCATTGGAGAAGGAAATGGCACCCCACTCCAGTGTTCTTGCTTGGAGAATCCCAGGGATGGGGGAGCCTGGTGGGCTGCCGTCTATGGGGTCGCACAGAGTCGGACACGACTTAAGTGACTTAGCAATATGGTAATAATCACTTTACAAAATTGTAAGCAATCATATGTTTTCCTATTTTTAATTTTTTAGTCAACTTCTTAACTCATTAAGTAACTTGCTTTAACTAAACACTTTGTGCCTTATAGCCCCTTTTTGAAATCTGATGTTAATATTACATCAGTTTTTATGTTTTGCTGTTAGTTTATGCTAGCATAACCTGGGACTCTTTTTTTCCATTTTGGAAGTATATCTATTATAATATGCATATGATTAGATATTTATTATTCAGTTTATTACTTTTTATTATAAGCTAGTTACTTCATTCCATCCTCTGTTATTGTAATTATATACATATTCGATTTTATTCTATAATTTTTTTGTTTTTGCTTTTAATTATTTTTTGTTGGAGTATAGTTGATTTGCAATGTTGTGTTAGTTTCTGCTATACAGCACAGTAAATCAGTTATATATATATATATATGTCCATTTGTTTTTAGATTCTATTCCCATATAGGTCATTACAGAGTATTAAGCAGACTTCTCTGTGCTATATACCAGGTTCTTGTTAATTACGTATTTTATATACAGTAGTGTCAATATGTCTTTTGTTTGATTTTTTGGAATCGTGCCCCCCCATTTTTTCTATAATTTTGTTTAAAATTTTGGCTTAATTTTCAGTTTTATATTTTCTCTTCCTTATTTCTTCTTTTCCTATTGCATTTATGAATAGGTTGTGCATTTATTTATTTTTATATAAAAATAAATGCACCACCTATTATTTATAAAAATAAATGCACCATCTATTATTTATAAGAATAAATGCACCACCTATTCATAAAAATAAATAAATGCACCTAAAGATAAATAAATGCACCACCTATTCATAAATACAATAAGAAAAGAAGAAATAAGGAAGAGAAAATATAAAACTGAAAAATTAAGCCAAAATTTTAAACAAAATTATAGAAAAAAAACAGATACAATATTTAAGACATACTTTCTTGAAATATGAACAGATATTTAACATATGCATAATTAGTAATTATTTCATCTTACATAATACAAGAAATCTTAATATAAATAATATCAATATCAACCCTTCCCCCACTTACATGTTTTTGTACACTATTTAAACACCTTTTTTTTTTTTTTTTTTTCTATTTTAGTCCTGTGCTTTCACTCTTAAAAATGTTGACCTTAAATTTAGGGAATACCATTATTACTGACAATTAATATTTTAATAAATCTTATGTTTACCAATTTACTTGCTCATTATGTATCCTATTTAATAGCTTAGTTTATTTTCCTTATTCTTACAGTGAGTAGTTTCAACTTTATATAACTTTATTTTGTTGATGAAGTTTTTCTACTGACCATATAATATCAGAGTATATTTTATTTCCACTTAGTTCTTTAATAATATTTTTTCACTTTCTTTTGGTGTTCATTATAGCTATTGAGAAAATTGCTACTATTCTCATGGTAATTCATCTACCATTTTTAGGTCTTCCTTTGATTTTATGTTTAATTGTTTCATGTCACTATATTTAGGTATTGAGTTTTCTCTATTTAAGTTTCATTGCCCTTTCTAAATCTGAGACTTTAGAGTATTTTTAAATAAATTGTACAATAAATAATAACACAAGGTACTTGTATATTATGATATATAATAATATAATAACATATGACATATTATCAACTTTACCCATTTCTTTCTATTTGGTATATTTTCAGATTTTCCCCTTTCTTTCTGTTATCTGCTTCTAGAACTTATCCTTTCTACTGTTAGTGTATAAATAAAGTCTGATATATATATATATACATATACATTTATTTATTTAATTTTTATTAGAGTATAGCTGCTTTACTTTTCCCCTGGAGAAGGGAATATTCCAGTATTCTTGCCTGGAAAATCCCATGGACAGAAGAACCTGGCAGGCTACAATCCAGGGGGTCACAAGGGTAGAACACAACTTAGCGACTAAACCTTTACAATGTTGAGCTAGTTTCTACTATATAACAAAGTGTATCAACTATAAACATACATATATCTCCTCTTTTTCTCAATTCCCCTCCCATTTATGTCACCACAAAGTGCTGAGTAGAGTTTCCTGTACCATACAGTAGGTTCTCATTCGTTACCTATTTTATACATAGTATCAATTGTGTATATATATCAATCCCAATTTCCCAATTCATCTCACCCCTTTTTTCCCCCTTGGTGTCCATATACTTTTTTCTTTATGTGTATGTCTTTATTTCTGATTTGCAAATACAATCATCTGTATGACTTTTCTACTTTCCACATATATGTATTAATATATGACTTTTTTTTCTCTTTCTGACTTACTTCACTCTGTATGACAGTCTCTAAGTCCATTTATATCTACACAAATGACCCAATGTTTTACTTTTTTATGGCTGAGAAATATTCCATTATATATATATGTACCAATTGTCTCCTTGTCTAACCTGAGCCGGAAACATGTATGTCCGTCTGGTCACATATTTCTCACCACTCTGCACAATTCCCTGAATGACTGCAAAATACCATAAGTACTGGTTTTGTGGTTCTAAATAAATTCAAGAGAGTAGGTGAGTTTTAAATACAGAATCAGTAAACAATGAGAATCAACTGCAATTGATTTCTCTGCAGCAAAAATGAAAGAATAACAGTTGCTCCAGGTAAATGAAGTGACCTCACAATTATCTTGTGCAGCCAATGTAGCCAGACACAGACAACGAATATTGTATAAATTTCCATCTCTGTAATAATAAAAATCAGGCAATACTAACTTGTGGTAACAGAAATCTGCATAATAATTACCTTTAGATAGGTAATGACTAGAAAGAGTAATAAAGCATAATTATTAATATTTTAATACCAAAATCACAGGAGAATCCATTTAGACTGTGTCTGTATTTTCTAACTAATAAAAGTGTAAGTTTTAGATTCATGTCTGAAAAATACCCACAATCATAATTATATTATATTTTAATATTTTATCCTTGTATGTCTTTTTCATTCTCCTGGTATTTTATAGTCATTATAGTCACTTTGAAAATGATATCATTTATGTGATTTTTTTAACATTGCCTGAATTTTCATTATTGATATTTTCTATTAATTTTAAAATTTACATCATTGTCTGAAGATAGAAGGTATATGAATAATAAACGATGTTAACTTTTCTCACTTTCAAATATCTGGTAGGTAATACATATTCAGTTGGTGTAGGTTTCTGGTTTGAACACTGAATTTAAAGACCAGCCTGGTTATTCCTGAAAGAACATCTAATTTTAACCTACCAGCTAAAGACTCTTGATAATCCTTGACTAATGCCTGTAATTCACCGGCCTATGTCACCGCTGAAATCAAAGTAAAATAAACCTGGTCAAAAATCAAGCAGTCTCAAAGACAGACACATAGGATGTAAAATATACAGAAAAATATGTTCTCCCAGTAGACACTGACCATTAGATAGACACCCATTAGATAGGGTGCACACAAGAAGTACGTAACCCTGGAGGCCTTAGAATTTTCTAGAAGACAGTTATTATCCTTTCATGACCCTACTGTTCATTCTCTTATTTGAAACTGAACCACAAATTTATAACTCTGTAGACATCAGAGCATTCAAACAGATACTTTTTATCTGTTTATTTGTGATACCAAGCACATCTTACAAAAGACAATTAACAAATACATATAAAAATGGATAGATGATTGCATGAATTCATATGAAGTTGTTAAAAGCTATTATAGTGAGAAGCATGATTTTGAAGTTCTTAGAATATTTTTTGTTATAGTCAGGAATCAATATTAGAGGTACTAACAGCTACTTCAATATTGATGCAAGAAAAAAAAATCTATAAAAGTAAGAAATGGTTAGATTTCAGGGTCTGTCAGAATTTTGATAGTAAACCAGTATACAGTGCATATACCAGGCCCTGTTATAAATGCTTGAATGCTTTTATCCATTAATTGATATAATCCTTAATACAATGTTATGGGCTATGTACGCTTCCAAGGTGCTACAGTGGTAATCCTCCTGCCACTGCAGGAGATGCAAGAGACGTGGGTTCAATTCCTGGGTTGGGAAGATTCTCTGAAGTAGGGAATGGCAGCCTACTTAAATATTCTTTCCTGGGAGATCCCATGGTCAGAGGAGCCCGACTGGCTGCAGTCCATGGGGTCGCAAAGAGTCAAACACAACTGAGCACACACATAACATGTGTACAGTTATTGTTCTGATTTAACAGATTATATTGATACATATCTCAGGATGCTATTTTAAGTTTGTTTCCTCTGAGCTAAGAAGCCATAGATCCTAACAGTCAAAGGCTTGGAGGCTGAAGCCAGGCTGCCAGGAGGCAAATCCTATCCTTACCCTTGCTTGTTGTATGACTGAATTCTAGTAGATGGTCCAAGTTGGATAGTTTTGGAAAGAGCAGGAGATAAAATAGTTGATGACTCAAACCAGAATAGTCTCCATAACCATAATCATGGCAACATGGAAAAATTACATGGCAAGATTGGAAATTTTTTTCTCTGTCATAGACCTATGCACATATTATTTGTTTTACTACTATGGTAAAACCTACTAAATTATTATTATCCATTAAATCTATTATTGTTCAGCCTTTCTTATGAATCAAATGAGAAAGCTATAATACTTTTTCTGTGATGGTAACTGCTGATGCTGCTAAGTCGCTTCAGTCATGTCCGACTCTGTGCAACCCCATGGATGGCAGCCCACCAGGCTCCCCCGTCCCTGGGATTCTCCAGGCAAGAACACTGGAGTGGGTTGCCATTTCCTTCTCCAATACATGAAAGTGAAAAGTGAAAGTGAAATCTGTCAGTCATATCCGACTCTTCACAACCCCCAGGACTACAACCTACCAGGCTCCTCCATCTATGGGATTTTCCAGGCAAGAGTACTGGAGTGGGGTGCCATTGCAACTAGGATACCTTAATTGACCATGGACCAGGAAGGACTCTCTTTGCTCTATACATAAAAAGCAACTCTGAGGATGATTTCTGCGTAAATGGTCATGTTGGGATTATAAAGTATTCTTGGAATCTAACTGTTGAAAACAAAAGCTCTTTCAATTACTTCTTTAATTGCTTAGGCTCAAATAGTAGAGTGAGAGGAGAGTTTGCAGAAAACTTATGTATTTTCTATTTATCCAAGTAATGAAACAAGTTATCAATGACAATCAACTGACAGGTTACCTCATAATGACTATTACATTAAATTAAATTTTCTTTAAAACAACTTTCACTTTCAAGAAGAGGAGTCATTCATACCTGAACAACTTTTTGAGACTGCACATCAACAACAAGGACTCTATCCAAAGTTGGCTGTGCAACATAGATGAACTTGTCCTTGACATTCACAGCTGAGGCCCACACACACCTCTGGATTTCATCACCTTCAGCTTTGGGACAGACTTCATCCTAAAATTTAGAAAATATAAAATTAAATGAATACCTTAAATTATAAATGGACATGGACATATGACAAGTAACATTAATGTTGGACACTTTACTACTTTTGTTGTAAAAGTCATATATATTTGTATACATGTATATATATAAATACATATGGTAATATATATTTATATGCTATATATTTATATTTATATCAAATATATAGAGTTAAAACAGTATACAGTACATAGTTAAGTTCATTAAATGTGTATAGAAACTAGTGTGAATAATCCTTTAGAATATATTTTCTCAAGTTTAATTGCTCATTTATAGTAATAATGAATATTGCTATATTCATATAGTCCTTTCATCCATCCCTACCTATTCATAACTCAGTAACTGCTTAAATACATAATAAGTCCAATGTTTCCTCCCAAATCCCCCAGTCTGAAACTTCTGTACCAGACATCAGAAACCACACTAAATACATCTAGAGCCTCTCCAAACCTAAGGTACATTCATAGTCCTTTCAAAAGTTACCAAACCCACTTGAAAAAGAAGAATTCTAATTTGTGGAGAATCAGGAACTTGGAAAAAATAATAAGGCTTTTTTATTCATAATGTTTTTTTTTGATTTAGTATCAAGGTGAAATTTTACAAAATTCTTTCATCTGTCTGAATTTTTTTTTTTCATTTTGTTCCATTACCCTAGAACTGCCTTCTGGCTGAATATTATATTGTTTGTGCTAGATCTTCTATTTCATCCTTCAAAATTAAATAAATGTTGAAGGTATACGAATGTCCTTCTGATTTGCATCTGCAGATATTGAAAGTAGAATAATGTCATTTAGGTCTTTATTTTTGCTCCTGGTTTTCCTTTTATTCACTGGTATAACGGGTTTGCTTTTCTGATGGCTCAGGTGGTAAAGAATCTTCCTGCAATGTGGCACACCCAGGTTCAATTCCTGGGCCAGAAAGATCCCCTGGAGAAATGAATGGCTATCCACTCTAGTATTCTTGCCTGGAGCTTTCCATGGAGAGAGGAGCCTGGCAGGCAATAGACAATGTGGTCACAAAGAGTCGGACATGACTGAGTGAAACACACACACACTGGGTTTGTAATTCTCTCAATTTATTTATAGTTAGAAAAACCACTAGCAAGAGAGCTCTACACAAAATATATGTATAAGCATATATTTATCTAATGATAATATAATGATAAACACTGATTCTAGTGTGGCACTTTTTTATGATTTAGGCCTGATCTCTGAGTACCACGTCTAACATTGATTTGTATACTCTAGGTAGTAATTCCAAAGCTCAATTAAAATGCTCTCCTTCTTCTCTAATTTGAACAAAAACAATTATTTTTCATCAGAGAGCCCATCCACCATTTGTATTTAATAATCATGAAACAAAATCAATAAAATGTTCATTATCAGCATCACCTAAACAGTTCTTTCAATGAAAAGATAATACTGACAGTAGATAAACCATATCTGGCATTTAGTAACTAAAATGAATACCAAAATAATTCTCAGGCAGCACAACCACAGAAGATGCTTCTCTTTCTTGCATAAAATTTGGAAAGTAATGTAAAAACCAGAGCACTTTGGAATGAGAAGCTCAGTATGTGCTCTGCTGGTTTTGTTCTCCACCCTTAGATCTAATTCCGAAGAACCTGGAGGGCCCACTCATTTTTAAAATCCAGTCCAGAAGTACCAAGTTCACCAAAACACCAGGGACATATAACAGTAGTATTTTCTGAACAGTGTAGTTGTTCCAGGCTTCCAGGACATAAACAAACAAACAAAAGAGAAAACTAAATATCCAATGTATGTTTCTGGTCGTTATGGAGGGTTTGAATGAACACCATGTTACAGAATACACCACAATGATATTAAGATTACCATCAGCAGTGAGTGTCCATGGCACCCATCCGCAGGCAGCACAAGCCAAAAGGCAGAAATCTGTTCTCAGCACATGTCCAGAACACAGTGCAGGATTTTACCTTCATTCATCAATTTTCAATGAAACATTGTTTTCTACACCCAACATTTTTCTTTAGAAGAATCCTGAACATCTTTGACAAAGACCTATTTCATGAGAACCAAACACTATATAAAATACGTACTTGAGAAGCATGACAAGGTGGGGAAGAGTGGGACCTAAGATTGATAAAAGTTTCTGAATATAGGGAAGTTGTTTACAAATTCTTTGCTGTTATGTAAAATCTCACAATGAAACCTGCCAAAATAACAGAAAGCATGAGTGACCTGACGCGGAACTGTCAGCCAAACAACTGCTGAACCAGGAGCAATTTCCACCTCTTCGCTACAAAACTATTCAACAGTAAAATAAACTGCTCTTCTGGGAATCATTTCCTACTTTGTATGCTGTCACTAGAAGACGTCCCTGACCAGACTCACAATCATTTTTACAAAGCCATTAAAACTTTCCTGACAGTCACCCTAAATTTTCTTTGCTGTGCTTTATGCCATTATTTCTGATTATAGTCTGTTAGGTCCCTTTTTATAGTAACAGTCCTCTTTTTCCAGGTTACATAGATGAATACTCATTTCTGAGGATAGGAATAGTAGGGGAATACATTTCACATGCATTAGGCATTCAGTGGGATAAAAGAAAAGCTAAAAAATACCAGAGATGCAAAAGAAGATTAAGATAATATCCCGATGAGGAAAACTGTCAGGAATTAAAGGGTAGCATTCAATCATCTTTATAGAAACGCATACTGCCGTTGAGAGTAAAAGGGTTAATAAGATTTTAGAGCTAATGAGAATGAGTCAATAATAAAAAGACAGTTCTAGCTCATAATTAATACTTATCTATTTCCTTGTGGGTCACTTACATATTTCATTATATATTTCCTGTGTGTGAATTATCTTCTTCCAAAATTTTAAAGGAATATACCATTAGTGATAATGGAAATTTTAACTTAGCAATTAAAGTAGTGTCGAAGCTTCCTGATCTGCTAAACTAAAATTATAGTTTGAATAGTTGAATATATTTTGAATATTCAAAATATAGTCTGAATATATATATATATTCATCTTCTATAGGAATCAGTCATTTTCATTTATTGTATTGGTTTCCTATTAAAAATACTTAGCTCTTAAATCTCCAGTCTTGTATCTTTCCTCCTTTTCTTCACAGTCACTCCTGTGCCATTCATAGCGAGGATGAATGGATCTGTTACAAGCACCTCTGTTTCCCTTTCATCCAGCTCAACAGGAATCTGGCATTATTCTTTCCTCCCATCCTCTCTCTAACCATGGTTTGTCCACTACCCTTTGCCTGCAGAAACAATCTGCCTACATTTAATCAATGTGCTAAGTCATTTTAGTTATGTCCAACTCTTTGTGACCCCATGGACTGTAGGCTGGTAGGCTCCTCTGTCTGTGGGATTTTCTAGGCAAGAACCATGCCCTCCTCCACGGGATCTTCCCAATTCAGGTATCAAACTCATGTCTTTTATGTCTCCTGCATTGGCAGGCGGGTTCGTTACCACTAGCACCACCTGGGAAGTGCACATTTAATCTATAACTTTAGTTATACCTCCAGCTGCAATGGAACATGCACATGCCTTAGTAATTTAAGCAAACATTAATTGAATTCATCTGCTTTCCCTTCCAATAACCAATCTAATTCTCTCTATATTTTGAGCAAGTTTTTGAGAACCTTAATTTCATTTCTGACCTTTCATTCTAAATTGTTCACACTTCAAACTGGCATTTGAGAAACCCTGGCTTTTCCAAAAGAGAAGTCTTGAAAACTTATCAATGGCCTCAGAGTTTACAATCATTGGTCTTCACTTCTTGCTGGGGAGGATTTATTGGACACTTTCTATGTGAAAGATATCATGCAAAGCTATGTTTGGAAAGAAAAACATGAATATGAATGAATGCCTGCTCTCAAGTTGCTTATCATTTCTCTCATATTCAGCTGTTTCAGACATTTAGTTCTTCCTAGAATATGGTTTTTCATTGTTGTAAGACAGAATTAGCAATCAATGGCCCCAGACCAAATTCACTCCACTACTCATTTTGATATGAGGCTTAGGAACTAAGATTTTTTTTGGCATTTTTTTTAATGGTTGAAGAAAAGTCAAAAGAAGAATACTATGTGGTGACAGGTAAACATCAAATGGTATTCAAATTCATATAAATAAATATTTATTGGAACACAGCTACACCCACTCATTTAAATAGTATCTATCATGTGGGGAGAGAGCAAATTAGCCAAGATGGCATGTTCAGGCTCCCTCGCCCCATGTTTTGTAATTAATGACTATGCAACAGCTGAGATCACTTATAGTACTGCACATGCATGTCAGGAGGTTTATGTAACAGCTGAGAGCATTTGTAACACTGTGTGTGTGCATCACGAGGTACTCGCTTGGTCACAGGTACTTGGTCACAGGTACTTTCTTTATACAGTACACCTGTATAAGCTTCACCAGGAAAGCCCTGGCTGCTGCTGCTGCACTGGGGCTACATTGGAGTGACACCATGATTATGTTATATGAGGTTATGATATGGCTCCATTATGGCTATTTTATGGTTCTGTTGTGGCTGCTGCTAAGGCTGCTCTGTCAGCCAGGAGAGAAGCTGTGTTATGGCTGCCTTGCCAGCCAGAAGAGAATAAACATGTCTGCAGATCCTATGGCTCCTCAAATCTTCCAGTCTTCAAGTTTGCACCTCACCTACCCTGGGTAGGAGGGTACCCAGTGAAAAGAGTACCTCACAGTGAACAGTGAGGACAGTGTGAATAGCAAGACAATTGCATCACAGACAGGATAAGCGATACATATCTCAGTATTTAAAAGGCAAACAACTCAATTAAAAAATGGACAGAGGACCTGAATAGGTATTTTTCCCAAAGACATACAGATGGACAACAGGCCTATGAAAACAGACACTAATCATCAGGGAAATGCAAATTGAAACTACAGTGAGACATCGCATGACATCTGCCAGAATGGCTGTCATCAAAATGACAACAAATAAAGAACCTGCCTGCCAATGCTGGAGACACCGGAGACGTGGGTTCAATCCCTTGGTCAGGAAGATTCCATGGAGGAGATGGCAACACACTCCAGTATTCTTGTCTGGACAATCTCATGGACAAAGGAGTCTGCCAGGCTACAGTCCATGGGGTCACAAAGACTCTAACATGACTGAGCACACAGGCAATTTAAACCTAATCTTAGCTAGATTATATAGATAGGTACCATGTATCTATCTACATTATCTGTGTATCTATATCTTAAATAGCTGTCATTCATGTACCTGTTTGTGTGTTCATGTGTGTGTATGTGTTCTCCTTTTAAAATTTATTTTCTATTAAATTTTGAAATCAACTTTAATACTTTCTTTAATACAGTACACTTTCTTCTCTCTATAATGCTTCTATTTCAAATTGCCTATTCAATAGTTTCTTGGGGAAGACAAGGAGGTAGGAAGACCTGATGAATGGCAAGGCCAAATATTAATTCCTGGTTGTCATCCAACCATGATAATAATAAGGCAAAAAGAATGAATAAACTCTTAAAGGAATTGAATGTAAAATAAATAGAACAGAAAAGCAAAGTCTAAGACTTGACTTTCCTGAAGTCACCAGAAGGGAACAGAAGCTAAAGAAACTACTAAAGGTGGAATTTAACTAATAGGATTAAGTGAAAACCAGGGTAAGTTATAGCCTGGAACCCATATCAGCAAACTTGTATTCTGCATGGTCCATATAGTAAATAGCTTAGGCTTTGCCATTCATATTACCTTCATCTGCATGAAAGCGCAGACAACATATATTTTTCTTCCAGATTTATTGAGATATAATTGACATACAGCACTGTGTACATTTAAGGTGTACAACATAATAATTTAACTTCCATCATGGAATGATTATCATACTAAGTTTAGTGAGCATCTATCATCTCACATAAATGCAAAATAATAGACAAAATTGTTTTCCCTTGTGATGAGAACTCTTATTGTTTACTCTCTTAATGATATTCATATATAACATGAGACAGTGTTCATTAAACTCATCATGTCATCCATTACATCCTTAGCATTTGTTTATCTTATAACTAGAAGTTTGTATCACATTCAGGTAATTCTATCTTTCCCCATTCTCTGCCTTGCTGCTGCTAAGTCGCTTCAGTCGTGTCTGACTCTGTGCGACCCCATAGATGGCAGCCCACCAGGCTCCCTCATCCCTGGGATTCTCCAGGCAAGGACGCTGGAGTGGGTTGCCATTTCCTTCTCCAATGTATGAAAGTGAAAAGTGAAAGTGAAGTCGCTCAGTTGTGTCCAACTCTTTGCAGCCTCATGGACTGCAGCCTACCAGGCTCCTCCATTCATTGGATTTTCCAGGCAAGAGTACTGGAGTAGGGTGCCATTGCCTTCTCCATTCTCTGCCTTGAGTGACCTCAAATCTGATCTCTTTTCTATGAGTTTGTTTACTTGTTTATTTTTAAAGTATAATTGATACTATGTTAGGTCACAGGGCACAAATAGTGATGCAATCTTTCTGTATATTGCAAAATGATCACCACAATAAATCTAGTTACTACCTGTCACCATACATAGATGCTATATTATTATTGACTATACTCCCCCACACTATACATTTTGTCCCCATAACTTATGTATTTTGTAACTGGAAGCTTGTACCTCAATCTCCCACATCAATTTCATTCATTTCCCCACCCTTCCCCTCAGATACTCTCACCTTTTTGTTCTCTTTATCTATGACTTCATTTCTGTCTTGCTGTTTGTTCACTTGTGTGTTTTTTTTTTAGATTACATATACAAGTGAAATCATACTGTATTCATCTTCCTCTGATTTATTTTAGTTACCATAATACCCACTAGGTTCATCTACATTGTCAAAAAAGGCAAGGTTTCACTCATCTTTATGGATGAGTAATATTCCATGGTATAAATAAATCAAGTCTTTTTATCCATGTCATCTGTTGTTGGGCACTTAGGTTGCTTCCATATCTTAGCTATTGTAAATAATACTAGAGTGAACTTATTATTTGTTTTCTTCAGAAAAATACTCAGAAATGGAATTCCTTGATTGTATGGTAATTCTATTTTTAATTTTCTTAGGAAGTTTCATATTATTTTCCATAGTGGCTGCATCTATGTACAATTCCACCAGCTTGGGAAGATTCTTTACAACTGAGTCACTTAGGAAGCCCTTGACTTATATTCTGGAAGTTTAAAAAACTAAGCAATTCTACAAAGTAATAAATAAACTATGGGGTAGTAAAATGAGAAAGTAATTGACAATAATAATTATGCATAACCCTACATATAGAACATTAGTATACTCAACATGTAAGATAGCTTGTTTAAACATACTTTATAGGCTAGGTCTCTCTAATATATAAAGAAAGGCAAATACATGAACTTCTGTATAATTTGGATTACAAATGCATTCTGTCATTTGCATAGCTGTGAATGAAAACACACTGCAAAAGTATTATGAAGAAGGCAGAAATAAGTATGCAACAAATCAGGTTACCTAAGCTGAATACACTCAAATTGGGTACCACATTGTGGGTTCACGCAAGAATAGTATATAGATGCATCTAGATACAGAATGAACTACTGGGAATGAATTTTGAGTCAAAGGTAAAGAGAGAGGCTTTGATGTTTGATAAAAATGTAAGCATTAAATTCGAAAACCCCTAGACATATTGTCGACCTGATTCTCTCACTGATCTGATCCTTAACTATGAAAATAAATTGGTTTCATATATAAACTACTGCATAGAAAATAAATTAATGAAAGCCTACTGTGCATCACAGGGAGCCCTACTCAGGGCTCTGTGGTGACCTCAATGGGAAGGGAATCCAAAGCAGAGGGGATATATGTATAGCTGATTCACTTTGGTGTACAGCAAAACTGACACAATATTGTAAAGCAACAATACTCCAATGATTATTTTTTAAGAAAATAAGAGTTCAGCAGTTCTCCTGGCTTAACATTACTGCTTCTTTGCCAGTCAGATTCCTAAGACTGGCAGGAGATTCTGCTCCCTTGAAGGTAGCTGAGAATTGGGAAGAAAAAGATTTTGCAAAAAGAAAAAAAATTAAATCTTACTGAAAATATGTAACGGTAATCTTTATTATTTTCCAACAAATGATCTGTTCTTCAGCAAGATTGTTCTCATCAAAATTTCATAAAAACCAATAATTTCCCACAGTGACTAAAAAGCATATCACACATTTTATTAATCAAATTCCTTTTAATCTACATTTAAAAAGTCACATTTCCAAAACCTATATAATTCACCCCTAATTACTATGGGTCTTTCTCATTTCTTCTTGTCTGAATTTTCATAGCATTTATATTCAGTGTAACATGATTTGGCCTTTAACCATGTATTATCATTCCCACCTAAAATGTTAGCCTTTGCTATTCCTGTATTTCTACATTTTCCAAACATACTGGGGAAAGTACAATAGCACTTCAGCAAACACATGTTTAAATATCACTTATTGTAGCAAAAATAAAGGGAGTGGAACCATAAGGTGTGTATTTCTCAAATATGATGTTAAATCCTATGCCATGTTATCCAGAATCACTGAGAAACCAAATTTTAGAGCATTTTCAAATTATGGTCTCTGGACGGCTGCCAGTGGCATATCATTTGTTACCAAACTGAGAATAGTATAGAAATGGAAAACAATCACTTAGAATCTTTATATATATAAATATTTGTATTTAAATTTGAGCTATTCATGAATATACTAGATATAATATATTCCTTTTAATCTTGCTTTGCTAAATATAACATGTTTATATTTTATATATACATTTATATAACTAAATGTATTAGAAAACCTTGATCTTACAATAACATATTAAACAATTTAATATCAATGATTATCTCCCTTATTGGATTTTTTTAAGGCAATGAAGTTAAAGTACTTTCATAAATTTTTCAAGATCATTGTTTATAACACAAGTTTTACAACTGCTATTTTCTACAGTTAGATATATTCAATTTATCTAATTCTTGTTGCCATTTCATTTATGAAAATGTCATAAACAGTCTAGTTCATATTAATCAAAGTGTAGGTAATCATGGCAGTTGAGGGCTGATTTGCCTTAATTTGGCTTATCAAAGAAAATTGCCAGACAGCATTATTTTGATTCTAGGATATCAAAGTTACTCAGACCACATAGAAATAGAAATAGAAATTTTCATCCTTTCTTTTAATATAAAGTTTATGCATGTATGTCTTTCAGTGATATAATAAAAATGGAGCAGACAACATTACAGTATCATAAACTGAGGACTGGTTTCTTTTTGGAAGCAATGCATTAGAGAGATTAAAACATAGGCTTTGAGGTCAACCAGACATAGACATAATCCAGTTTTATACTCACATAAGCTGTATGAATACTCCGCTAAAGCTTTATATCACTTGTATAATATTACCAATCACATAGGACTAATATGTAGGTTAAATGAGGTTATGTTTGAAAAGGTCATATGAGCAATAAGTGCTACCTGTAATTTTCATATAGAAAATTCACCATGGGCTACGTTTCATGAAAATTATAACAGTCTATGAATTTTTCATCATTTTTTTCAGTTTTCAAAATGCTTTGGAGGGAAGTTGTATATATTTAAGAATTTCAGATAGGTGCTTCAAATATAGAATAAGAGTTGCATAATAATAAGAAAAAATTTCACTTTATCATTTTGCAGTTCAGTGATATTGAGCTAATTATCTTTTCTCAATTTCCTTATCTAGAAATTGAGAGGGTTAATTGGAATTTGTCCATTGTTCTAACAAAAGAAAAAAAAGGTATTTGAATTACTTCTACCCTGCTTAAGCAGAAAATATTTTATTAGTTTTTAGAAGTATTAGTGTTATTGTATTAGGTCCACCCATTTTGTTGCCAATGGCAGAATTTCTTTTTTGTTTTGTTTTGGCCATTCCATGAAGCTTGCAAGATTTTAGTTCCCCAATCAAAGATTGAACCTGGACCCTTGGCAGTGAAAGCTCAGAGTCCTAACCACTGGATTACCAGGGAATTCCCAGAATCTCATTCTTTTTCATGACCAATATTCTACTGTGTGTGTGTTTGTGTGTGTGTGTAAATCACATCTTTAACCATCCATCTGTTGATGGGCAATTGGGTTGCTTCCATATTTTGACTATTGCAAATAATACTACAATGAATATAAAGGTGCATGAATCTTTTCAAATCAGTGTTTTTATGTTCTCTGGATATATATTCAGCAGTGGAATTGCTGGGTCATATGGTAGTTCCCTTTATAGCTTTAGGAGGAGCCTCTGTACTGATTTCCACAGTGACTGTAGCAGTTTACATTCACACCAACAGTGTAGGAAGGTTCCCTTTCCTCCAAATCCTCACTAGTATTTGTTTTTTGTAGAGTTTTTAATGATGGCCATCTTCAGAGGAGTGAGGTAAATAACCAATTTAAAAAGAAACAAATTTGTAGAGTATTAAATTTCAAATGTCCACAGAACATAAAAGAGATGAAAGAACCTTAGACGTTTTGTGAAGGCAAGGCTAAATAATATGTTTGTTGGATCTCCTGGTTTGGGGTTGATACAAGTTTCAGCGAACACTGAGAATCCAGGGGCAGGGACTTAAGGTCTATTTGGAAAGGCATAAATTTGAATAATGGTAAAATCAAACTAAATGTTAAGACCGTGGGTTTCCCTTTAGATACAAGAACCAGTAGAGTTCAACAAAATGTCCTTTGAACTGAAAGCTAATACTAAGTGCTAAAGGAATTAGACAAATATGGGGGATATCAGGACATGTAAATTATATGGAGGCACAAGGTTCATGATGGATCAGTTCAATAAAATGTAGTGTAGTTAGTTGGAATTAAAATATTAGTTGTGTTTCATTCCATTCTCCAAAGTGATGAAGATTTGATTTTTATAAAGGTGATTTGTACAAAGGTTATGAAACAGCAAATGTGCTCTTTCCTAACTTTATTTAACAAAGCACAATTGGTAAGTTGGTTAGACAGAGTGAATATATATCATTTAAAAATTCTTTTTTTCACCTGATAACACGTGAACTTAAGTTCACACAAAAAAATAAAAATAAAAAATATAGAAAGATGAAAGTTACTTCTGTCCTGGATTCTAATTTTTTAAGTAACAAAAGAGAATATTTGTTTAAATGGTCATTCTAACTATGGATTAATAGTAAAGATTAAAAGGACTATAAGAAGACTCTGGATTAATTTACCTTGACATTTCATTTGAAGCATCAAGATAAATTAATTCAAATAGATTCATTTAAAATGTATTTTGTGCATGTTCTTAGTCATGTCTGACTCTTTGGGACCCCATGTACTGTAGCCTGCCAAGCTCTTTGTTAATGGGATTGTCCAGGAAAAAATACTGGAATAGTCTGTCATTTCCTCCTTCAGGGGATCTTCCTGACCCAGGGACCAAACCTACATCTCACGTCTCCTGCATTGGAAGGGGGATTTTTACCACTGAGCTACCTGGGAAGCCCAAAATGTATTATAAACTCAAGCAATTTTATTTTGATAGATTTCATTTCTCTGTGTTCTTATTATATTACTTAAGCAAATGTAGATTTTTAAATAAATAATACCTGTGAAACAGATTATCAGGCAGTTGAAGGAATGACTTCTCCAAAACAGGATTGAGGCAAAAAGCTTGAAGTTTAGTTTGGGAGATCATAAGCTATAACAAACTATCTTTAGCCATTTAAGGGACTTTCATATAGATTCTATTCCTTGATGCTTTCTAGCTCTTTTATTAAATGGAGTAAATTAAATTAGTTATTATTGATATAAATCCATAGGATAAAAATGAAACAAAGTTAAACTTTTAATGAAAAAAGTCAAGCAATTTGAACGAGATCATATACCAGAAAGAAGTTCCCTTTCCTTTCTTTAAATGCATGATTTTTTTTTAATGCTAATTTAAAGATTTTTCTTTTTGGGAACATTTGTTGATGAGCAAAACATGTTTTACTGATTACTTTTCTAAGAATATCTATGTCATCCTCCTCTGAATAGCCTACTTTGTCTAGCAACCATTTAAAATTGTTGATGTAGAAGTGTAAATTGAGGTAATTTTATGATTGATGTGGTCTCTACATTTGTTCAGTACAGTGTATATCATTTAGGAATTTGTTTTTGGAGGAAAGTAATCTCACAATGCAAATGGCACAGGGTCATCTTGATGGAGTTCACTGTCTCCCCATATTAGCTGGCAGAGGGCGCTTTATGTGGAAGACAGGTTTAATCATTTTGTTCAAAATGACATTGACTGAAAAATATTATTCTGAAGTATGGTAGATTTATATTCAAAAATTATAAGGCTGGTTAGAGGATAATTATACACATGTGTACTGAACTGTATTATAATTCACACATTAATTTACGCCACATAGGAACACCTATACTGAGTATCATTGCACCTTACTTTTGTGGTCAACATTCTTTAAAAGTCATTTTAGCAGGATTCATGTTATTAACTAGTTAATGATTATTATTGCAAAAAACTTCTATTTCTCATAGGTATGAAGTGAGTGGATACTGGCCAAATAATTTATACACATATAAAATATTTTTCTATGTTTGTACTAATTAATGTAAAATATAAAATTATACCCATTTTAAAATCAAATGTTGTAAACCTTTAAAAATAAATGTTACATTAAAAAATAAATTACTTCTGCATCTACCTTCTTTATGGGTAAGAGGACAGATCAAAAGAACATTTTTTTGTATTTTCTTTTTAAAACTATATCTTTATTATATAGCCTTCAGAATTGCATTTGGTCTTGTCCCTTTTTACTGACAAATCTGAAAAAGTTCTGCCACACTATCTAGCTCAGGAATATTCTCGAGTAATAAAGTGAAGACAATATGGAATAAGAGTTCACCAAAACTGCCTCTGTAATTTAGTTCAGTGCAAATCCTTGAGGTATGTAGATTATATAACCCCCCTTTTGTTTTGCATCTTTAAGCTTTCCAAATAATTTCAAAAGTAAACTATAGGACATAAGATAATTTTTGCACAATTATATTCACTATATCTATACACTGAAAGTTACATATTTTAAGAAATTTAGAAAACATAAGACCATTATATGATAAATTATATGGATAAATATTTAATTGTCATTGTAAACTTTCAGCAATATTTTAAAAATTTGTGATTTAGTCATTTAATAAAATAAAGATGTTAATTTACTATATTGTTTTCCATCCTTCAAATTATTCAAACTGAGACTAATGACCTATCTAAATATAAAAAGAGATATTAATGAAATGACAAGCTTTCAGTGTTAAATTAATATTTTGACAACTACTGTTGAAATAGAAAATGTTAGCAATGGTAAATCAAGCAAGAGATCAAAGTTAAATATAAAGTTTAAGAAATATCAAGAAAAAATAAGGACTAAAATTAGAATAAATCATGAAGATCATAAATCTAATCCTCAAAACATTACAAAAAATATGTAGTTTTCAACATATTAAGAAAATACAAAAGTTAGGGATTTTTTAAGCAATATTATCCTTCAGAGAGAAACATCACAAGAAAACATCTAATATTAATGATTTAAGAAATATTTCTGAGCACATTAGTTAAAGTGATTAAATGTGATTAATTACATGAAGACAGACCGGGGATGCACAAAGTAAAAAACTACTGCTTTTTAAACTAAATTTTTGTATTTTTTTTTTTTTTTTACCATGCCAATCTGTTACTTTGAATAAGTCAACTGGTACTTTTTTATGTGAATACAGCTAAATCTTAGACCAGAAACAGTAATTTAAGAGCCATAGACTGATTTACATAATTTTGTAATTCTCAAGTAAAAACGTTTCATGTTTAAAGACATTTGTATGAATGATTTCTATATTGAGATCAATTTTAGCCTCAAGAAGTTTCTATTGAAAAATCCAAATTCCTATAAGCACATTTCTTTCTCAAGTACATAAAATGTGCTCTTTCCAAATTCCTGTAAGCACATTTCTTTCTCTAGTACATAAAATGTGCTCTTAGGTGTATACAGTGAATCCTTATACCTCATATAAAAAATGTGATGGCAATACATTGTCTGAGACACATACATAATTCTGATCACATCCAAATAACTTGGCTGGTTCTTATTAATAATCTCTCAAAGACTTAGTATGTTATTTTAGATAAAATTACTTGACCCAATTAATATGCTATAGAACTCCATTGAAAGACTGTTGCACAATTTACATGCTTCCCACGACTGTCCCCTAATGTTAGGCTTGCATACTTCAAGTGCGTTAGAGGCACAATGTGAGAATTTCGTGAGTGTGATTTTTAATGAAAGATTAAAAGGCTTCTTTAAATCCAAGGCTTCAAAAACCAATTTCATACATTTGTTTCTTTTAAAATCTACAGCGTGATCTTCCAATAAACAGTTAGAGGTAGTTTACATTACTCTCTTTAGGTAGCCTTTGCAAGATACTATTGTAATCACAAAGGGATGAAAGCTTAAATTTTTATCATTTTATAACTCTTTGTAAATTAAGCCATGTTTGAATGGAAACCCACTGAGAACAGAATAAGTGGGGAAACATTTCGATTACCTTTCTGAAATATACAAGTGGTATTGAATTCAAAAGTTTGCTCAATGGCTTCATGGGGAAATAAATTGTCTGCATGGTATAACGGGGCTGATGTTTTAACAATTATTTTTGTGGACAGAATTTGAAAAGGCAATAATTGGATTAGAGACAGAAGGAGATGCTGGGAAGGGAATTGAGAAATGCCCTAAAGTCTGAGCTGCTCTTGGAGAGGGGCACACCAGCAGAGAGAAAAATATGGACATAGAAAAGAGAGGTCTGTTTTCCCATTTCTAATCTCAGTTTCAATTTCTTGATTCCTGAGTATTCTGTACACTGTGGACAAACTATCCCTATGTACAAGCTCCATTCTAATAGGGTACTAATCATATTATTTATAAAGACAAGGCCATTTTCTTATGTAGAAATTCTAAGCCTAGATAATAGACATTTTACATCAGACTTTCTGCAGAAAATATGTTCCCCTAGACTTAAAGTTGCATCAAAACCAGGACTGGAATCTTCACATTTCAACATATAAGACCCATGCATGATGAGGGCCTGAGCCATCAAAGGCTTCCTTGGAGGCTCAGATGGTAAAGAATTTGCCTGCAATGCAGAAAACCCAGGTTCCAACCCTGGGTTGGGAAGATTCCCTGGAGAAGGAAATGGCTACCCACTCCAGTCTTCTTGCCTAGGAAATCAGACAAGCCTGGCAGGCTACAGTTCATGGGACCGCAAAAAGTTGAACATGACTAAGCAACTAACATACACACACACACACACACGTATGATAAAATATATGTGATTTTCTTTCAAGCTCTTCTAGTCCCCAGAAAAGAATAAATAATACCATGGTATATATAGAGAACAGTGGCTGAGTGAACTGAAGGAAAAAAAAAGTGTTGAAGATTAAAAGAGTTGTAGACATGTAGATATGTTGACAAAATACTTGAAAACCAGAAGAGTGAAAAAGTTGGTAACCTTGGAAAAGCTTGTCATCCCTGAACCTGTAATCAAAACATTTTTCCAAACCCATTTCAGTTTGAGTTCTGAAGTTACAAGTCTGGGATAGAATTCTATTTGCTTGAAGTTCACACTTATTGCTGGTGACAAGATGAAAGTACATACAACTAGGATAAATATAGCCAGAATCCTATCTAGTTAAGCTACATCACAAAAAAATAAATAAATAAAGGAAAAAAGAGAGATGAAAGTATAAATAAAATAACATTCTAAGAATCTTCAACCAACTCACTATCAAAAGCTCAAATCTGATGCAATCTGACATTGCATCAAAATTGAATTTTTATTTAGAGCAAGCAAAGAGCATCTTCTAAGAGATTTCATCAAAAATTCTATACTCTAAATATTTTGGTTTTCATCTAAATGTTACTGGTCAATGAGTTATATTGGGGATTGCACTGCTCTTCTCTTAATATCAACAGTGACTTTGAAAAATATTATATCTATGTTTAATCTTTTTGTATGTGTGTGGGATAAATGATTCCAAATGCCTCATTTCCTCTACTCACACTCAAGAGATTTATCTCCTAAAATCCAGAAGAGCTAGATTTTTTTTCTATATTAGCACTCTAACCTATCTTGGACTGAGCATCTGCACAGTATATTTTGACTGTGTGATTCTGAATTAAGAGACCCATGAGATTGATTGCATGTGTGTATGCTAAGTCACTTTATTCATGTCCAGACTCTCTGTGAGCCCATGAACCTGCCTGGCTCCTCTGTCCATGGGATTCTCCAGTAAAAAAAAAAAAAAAAAAACAACTGGAGTAAGTTGCATGCTCTCCTCCAGGGAATCTTCCTGATAATAGAGGTCGAACCCACATCTCTTATGTCACCTCCACTGGCAGGTAGATTCTTTTCAGCTAGTGCCACGCGGGAAGCTCAGAGATTATGTTTACCCTAACAATTCAATGATCATTAATTTTATGAAACATTTTTCACAAACACATGAAAAGAGGAATGCTGTTTTGTGGGAATTGTAAAGTAAGGAGAAATAGTAGGTTGAGGAAAGAATTAGATGCATACAACTTTAAACTCAGACAATGCATAAAGATGAAGAGCCTAAGGCTATATGCAATGGAGTTTTCAATACATGCACTTCATAAATGTTATTTGATTACCTGCCATCTGTAAGGCAGGTACTGAAGTACCTGTATTCTCAAGGACTCTGGAAATAACAAATTTAATCTAAGCCTTGACTAATGGAGATAGTAAGATGTGGTGGAGTGTATTCTCTGTCAGCTAGGCTATGGCTAGGCTATGTTGCCCAATTTTTAGGTCAACAACTAATCTGATAGAGAATGGATAAACAACAGAGTCTCACTGTATGACATAGGGAACTATATTCAGTATCCTGTGATAAACCATAATGGAAAAGTATACATATATATATATATATATATATATATATATATGTTTAAGTGAATCACTTTGCTGTACAATAGAAACTGACATAATATTATAGATCAACTATACTTTAATAAAAAGAACTAATCTGGTGTCTCTGTGAAAGTGTTATGGATGTGATTAACATTTAAAATTAGTTGGCTCTAATATAGACCTAAGATAGATCATTACCCCTATGATGTGAGTGGACCTCATCCAATCAGTTGAAGGCCTTCAGATTTAAGATTGAGGTTTCCCACAGAAGAAGAAATCCTGCCTTAGAGCTTCCACATAGAAATATACTTGGGTTTCTACTCTGGCTACAGATGTTAGACTCAAGACTTCAATATTGACTTGTATCAACAGTCTGCTGACTCAGTCTAAGGTTTTTCAATTCCATGATGAATATCAACTCATATTTGAATTTCCTGCTGTGTGGTCAGCCCTACAAATTTGACACACATTCCACTCCACCAAACATTACCAGAGCCAGTACCTTAAAATTAGAATATGGAGCCAAAGTTAGTGATGGAGAGATATAAATCCAGACCTAATATTAATTCTACTGGTTCTGTTTTTTTCCGGAGAAAAATATTATTTTGGCATCAGTTCAGTTCAGTTCAGTCACTCCAACTCTTTGTGACCCCATTAATCACAGCACACCAGGCCTCCCTGTCCATCACCAACACCCAGAGTTCACTTAAACTCATATCCATCAAGTCAGTGATGCCATCCAGCCATCTCATCCTCTGTCATCCCCTTCTCATCCTGCCCCCAATCCCTCCCAGCAGCAGGGTCTTTTCCAATGAGTCAACTCTTTGCATGAGGTGGCCAAAGTATTGGCGTTTCAGCTTCAGCATCAGTCCTTTCAATGAACCCCCAGGACTGATCTCCTTTAGGATGGACTAGTTGGATCTCCTTGCAGTCCAAGGGACTCTCAAGAGTCTTCTCCAACACCACAGTTCAAAAGCATCAATTCTTCAGCGCTCAGCTTTCTTCACAGTCCACCTCTCACACCCATACATGACCACTGGAAAAACCATGGCCTTGACTAGACGGACCTCTGTTGGCAAAGTAATGTCTCTGCTTTGGAATATACTGTCTAGGTTGGTCATAACTTTTCTTCCAAGGAGTAAGCGTCTTTTAATTTCATGGCTGCAATCACCATCTGCAGTGATTTTTTTTTTTAATTTTTATTTTTACTTTATTTTACTTTACAATACTGTATTGGTTTTGCCATACATTGACATGAATCCGCCACGGGTGTACATGCGTTCCCAAACATGAACCCCCCTCCCACCTCCCTCCCCATAACATCTCTTTGGGTCATCACGGTGCACCAGCCCCAAGCATGCTGTATCCTGCGTCGGATTTTGGCGCCCCCAAAAATAAAGTCTGATACTGTTTCCACTGTTTCCCCATCTATTTCCCATGAAGTGATGGGACCAGATGCCATGATCTTTGTTTTCTGAATGTTGAGCTTTAAGCCAACATTTTCACTCTTCTCTTTCACTTTCATCAAGAGGCTTTTTAGTTCCTCTTCACTTTCTGCCATAAGGGTGGTGTCATCTGCCTATCTGAGGTTATTGATATTTCTCTTAGCAATCTTGATTCCAGCTTGTGCTTCTTTCAGTCCAGCGTTTCTCATGATGTATTTTGCGTATAAGTTAAATAAGCAGGGTGACAATATACAGCTTTGACGTATTCCTTTTTCTATTTGGAACCAGTCTGTTGTTACATGTCCAGTTTTAACTGGTGCTTCTTGACCTGCATACAGGTTTCTCAAGAGGCAGGTCAGGTGGTCTGATATTCCCATCTCTTTTGGCATAAAACCTAGAAATTTTCTCATGAAATTTGTTTATAGTTAGACATGTAAATCTAGTAGAAAGTGGCACCAGATAGCTTTCATCCTCTAAAATTAACATCTTCTTGTATTTTAGCAGAAAACAAAATAGATTCACATAAGAAGCAATTATTTACCATTTATTCTCAGAGCATAACACCATCAATTTTTCTTTTTTCTACTTCTGTATGCTTGTGTATCATGAAAATGTCTCTGTATACATATTCTAATTATTTAAACTCTTATCACATTAAGGAATAACAAAATAAAGCAATGTGAAGTAAAAGTTTATCTATTCTAGGCTTTATTTCACATATATTGATTATAATAATTTCATAAGAAATTTCTCTTTTTTTGGTATAAGCAAAAATTCCTATATTCTGTATTTGAAAATTATAAACAGGATGTAATTTTAGCCAATTGTCCATTCTCCATATTATACTTAGTGCTTTACCAAATATATTGGTCAGTTAGAAACGTATTGTATTTTAATTTCAGTATTCAAATTTGAGGAATGTCATCTATTTAAACACACACTATTTGACAGTTTCTCCTGAAAAATACAAATCTAACTTTTCCTACTCATTTTGCTTGTTTTTCCATTAGCATGTAGAAATTTTGTAAATGTTTGTTTTATATAAGATAGTAACACCAACTTTCTGTCCTTATATCTTTTTGTTTCACAATAGGCATTTCTATCATTAATCCCATATGTACAATGACTGTAAGATTTCCAGGAGCTATGATTTGAAAATTCTGAATCATCAATTAGTTCATATAATCAATTATCCCTGATTTGTCATTGTTGGTGTGTACAGTGGATGTGGATTCACAGGCTGAAGGATGTGAGCTAAGGCTATCATCACTGATGTCTGGTTTCCATCATCTCTTCAATTTTTATCTTTCTTATAGAGAAATATACATTGTGTGTGTGTGTGTGTGTGTGTGTGTGTGTGTGTGTGTGTGTGTTATTTGTAGGTGCCTCAGAAGGTAAAGAATCTACCTTCAATGCAGGAGACCCGAGTTCGATCCCTGGAGAGGGAAGATACCCTACAGAAGGAAATGATAACCCACTGTAGTATTTTTGCCTGAAAAATTCTACAGACAGAGGAACCTGGTGGGCTACAGTCCATGGGTTGCAAAGAGTAGGACATGACTGAGCAACTAACATTTCACTTTCACTATTTCATGCATACACTTATATACATATATATAGAGAGAGAGACACAAAATTCCATATGCTTTCTACTTCAGCTGTTTTAGAAGGAAGTATAATTATCCAGAAAGGCTTAAAAAAGAGACATTCAGTTAAATAAACTTTACATCCCTATTGTCCAGATTTGTCACAAAATTATAAAAACAATTTTTCCTTGCTTCTTTCAGCTTTAGATTCCAAATAGCTACAACTGCTAATTCTGTAGGAATCTGAGAGAAACACTCCTTTGTAAAATGATTTTGTTTGGATTTAAATTATCATTTGGATGCCAAGTTTCTGATATCTGTCTGTTAGACCAGACTTATCACTCATACTGTTTTTTTAAATAGTTTTCATTGGAGTATAGTTGATTTATAATGCTATGTTTGCTTTTGCTGTACAGTTGCATATATGCATATATATACATATGTGTATACATGTATATGTATATACAGACACACACATACATACACTCTGTTTTAGATTCTTTTCCCATATAGATCATTACAGAGAATAGAGTTCCCTGTGCTACACAGTATGTTCTTCTTACATAATGTTTTTATAAAATTATAAATGTGCTATAAAATTGAGTGAATTGCTTTCTCAAGAACAAATATTTAGTATTTTTATATGTTATTTACATACACACACAACTTATTCAAAATACATTTAGTCAGTATTGATTTGATGTGATTATAAAACTAAAGTGCATGTACAATTTCAAATGTTTTCATACTTGTTAAACTATTGATTAAGAAACATGGTGATGATTCTATTTATTAATTTAGCCTATAAATGAAATATTTTTAAATCAAAAATAGTTTTATTTGTTTTAAATATCTATACACATACTGAGTTAAATTATTTGCTTTCTTTAAAATAGGACACATTAGGTCATTTTTTCCTGTAGTGTCTAAAGAGGTGCTGGCCCAACTTATCTCACTGTCAAATATTTTTTCCTTTTCATCCTAGGATATGGCTTTAAGGTACAAACCATTGTTTCCATAAATTAACATATGGCAACACTGACTACTAGTAGACTGGAAACAGGAGTTGAAAATAAAGTATCTAAACCAAGGCATTAATATATATTTTGCTTACATCTTGAGATCATGCCAACCTTGAAATAAGTATCAAGAGAGGGTTGCATTCTGAGGTCCACCAATATTTTATTTTTGGATGACTACACTTGTGTGGGAACACATAGGTAATGCAGGTACCTTCAGTGTTACATATTTTGGTGTAGAAACATATATTTATGTGTGTGTGTGTATATATATATATATATATATATATATATATATATATATATATATCTCCATGGGACTTCAGTGGTAAAGAATCTGCCTGCCAAGCTGAGGTTGCAGGTTTGATCCCTAGGTCAGAAAGATCCCCTAGAGAAGGAAATGGCAATCCACTCCAGTATTCTTGCCTGGGAAATTCCATGGACAGAGGAGCCTGTTAGGCTACAGTCCATGGGGTAGCAAAAGAGTTGACTTGACTTAGCAACTAAATAATAACAACAGAATATTTAACCATAGCAGTATAAACATAATTTCTTATTACCTTGCATAAAAGTATACTCCCTAATATGTATAAATAAATAAATACCCATTTATTCAGATATTCTTTTATTTTCTGAATGTTGTATCAAAATTTTACTCAAAACAATTATTTCTGTGAAAGGTAAGGTATAGATAGATATCAATAAACAAAGGAATTGATGTTTTTCCATCTAAATCTAAGTCATTCATTCCATTGTGAGCTCATGAAAAAAATAAGATGAAAAACTAAAGGGAATTCACATTTATAAAGCAGGTAATATCACCCTAATTTCATCAGATTATTTACAGTTTATTTTCTTTTACTGTGTAACCACTGCCCGCCAAAATGAAAGACATTGTAAATTAAAGAGCCAGTATGTTCATTTTTTGTAGTCAACTTTAGTGCTTTTATTTGGATTACAAACAAACAATTAAGAATACTCAATATATTATTTTCCTCTTCAAATATAAAACCTGAATAGAATAACATAATATCATAGCTTTAATATGGTCCTCCCCAAATATCTCATATATGTATAGATTTCATTGTATTTCCAAAATACAATTCTACTTAAAACTGCTGCATAAAACTATAAAGAAATTTTTTATATACTTGCCTGAAATCCAAGGAGCTTTTCACTCGGCTTAATGTGCCTCTGAAATTCACATTCTATGGGTTGTATCACTTTGATTCCATCTTCATAAAAAACATAGAACATGTTCCCAATTCCCAGACCTTAGGAATAAAAACACATTCAAAAGTTCAAAATAAAATTATCAGAAACCTTTATGACCAAAACTCAGTGCCTGTCATATTGCTGGTGGGAGATCAGTTTGTGAAGTCATGTAATGTTTATAAAGCAAACCATGTGAGACCTTTACCAAATGTCCGAGTAAATCTGTGATATTATGCAGAAATTCCATTTCTTCACCCTAATCTGTACATCAGTGCTTTCTTTGTAAGTCAACAAATGTTTCAAATATTTTAAACTAATTATAAATGGAAATTATGAACCATTTGATACACAGATTATGTCTGCTACCTTCACACTTAATTTAGGTGTTGACTAAAATATAAAAGTACTTTCTGAAGAATCATGTTTATCCTATGTCTTATTTGAGTTTCCTAGGGAAAATAAATTGTCATCCTTTGCAGGAATTTAGAAACAAATTCTTTTTGTTCTAGAAACAGAAAGACCAAGTCCTCTAGATTTTGGAGAATATGCATTAAATATTTTCCAAAAATAACATTTGTAAATGTAATCCCACTAGAGGTCTTACATGTCAGTTTTCATAATGATAAATTTGGGGGATAATTTCTCCACTTTAAAGCTTGAATTAATATAAGGTCTTGCAAAAATCTCAGTTAAATCATACTACTAGTTTTTTTCACACTGCAGGTTTGGGTTTGTGACATCTCAGAAATCCATCTCACTTACATTATAAACCCACTCCTCACGGGTGCAGGATGCTACAGATCAGACACCTGAAATGCCCATGGGGATTAACAGAGGCATGCACCTGGGGACTTTTCATGTCTGATTGCATACCTTTTCTCTTGGTTTCCTCTGCTTCTGCCTTATTCCAACATGTCCAGACTAAGAGTATGTAGTACTTCCTTGCCTGATCCTCTTCTGATTATCTCATCCAGGTATACCAGTTTGCAAACCATATTTATTCAGTTTAATTCTACCACACATAATCCAGTGAGGGCATATGCCCTTTAATAGTTAAGCAATTATATTGAAATCTTGGTAGTTGGAAAATCCAAATTGCTTAAAATGTTTAACATCTGAAAACATTTTTAATTTTTATTTCAATTGACAATACTACAAAGTCTATGAAATCAAGACTGAGGATCACAAGTATTTAATTTGCAAAACAATAAAATTATTTAACTTAAGCTGTATTTTCTTTTATTAAATATGTTTCTAGCTAATTTAAAATGTCACCAGTTCTGCCTATTTGATCTGTGTCCATCTATTCCTATGATTAAGAGGAAAATGTATTCAATCAGAATTATAACTTTATTGGTATTTATACATAATGAAATTATTTCTAACTAATAATGCATATCCATTTTAATATTTTGACAAATCTTACTGTTTTATAAATATTTTACCATTCTTATATTTTAATACATATTATCTTGATCAGTTAATTGTGCATTTTAATTCCAGAATGCACAATGTTACAATGAGATGTTCCTGAATAGTAGCAGAAGTGGCAAGGACTAAGTTTAAGTTGTTTTTCATGAAATAAAATTTAAGACTTGTCAGCTGTTATTCATAATTACAGCTCTGCATACAGAAACATCAATTCTATACCTAAAGGTATATAAAATTCAGTTTTTATGCAAAAAAATATTTGTATCAATAAGCTTTTGTATAAACATGGATAGATGGTTGATGTGTGTTACCTATTAGTGACTTGCAAATTAACATGACTGGGAGTTGAAACTTAGGAGCACAAGCAAGATGTGATGTGGTGTCAGATTTTCACTTGTGTCAGTTTCTTTGTTTGATGATGATTACAAATTACATAACATTTTTTAATGAACTTGACGCTACCCTGCTTCAGCTGCTGCACAATTCTGCTCCACAGTCAGCAATTTGAATGTGTTTGAATTTTACAACTACTCCAAGTCCAGACTGTTTGCAAAGTTTCTTGAAGCATCTTCTGTCCTTTCTCCTATGGATGCTTTCAATATTATATATATATATATATATATTTTTTTTTTTTTTCTATATTCTGGGCATAGTGCAGTCAGTGAGATTTCACTGTACTTTTGCACAGATTAAATTTCTGGGGGTTATCTTCCTCTGAAAACCTGCTTAATCCATGCAAATCATTTTCAACACTTAAAGTGTATTTTCTTACTTTTTAAAATATGAGTTACACATCAGCATTTTTACAGAGTATAAACTACTTTTCAAGTTACAAGTTATTGAGAAACACAGATAACTTTAAGCAAGGTGCAATTTACTGTTTTTGGTGGGAATATAACTCCTTAGTGTTTATGAAATAGTAGTGCCAACAAAATATCATGTACAAATATATTAAAATGATAATATAAATGAACTAGGTTTCAGTCACCCTGCTAGGAAAAAAAACTTTATCCTCAGAGCTGTTGATGAATTCCTCTCTTCCCCACCTAAACAAGGTTTATTTTGCCATTTCTTTTCTTGCTAGACATATCTTATTCATCAATTATCCTTTAGATTTTAGCAGAAGAGTTTATAATCTGAGTATACAATGAAGATGTATCATTCTAAATTTGCTACTATAATATTATAATTTATTTTGAATATGCTGCTGCTGCTGCTGCTAAGGCGCTTCAGTCATCTCCAATTCTGTGCGACCCCATAGATGGCAGCCCACGAGGCTCCCCCATCCCAGAGATTCTCCAGGCAAGAACACTGGAGTGGGTTGCCATTTCCTTCTCCAATGCATGAAAGTGGAAAGTGGAAAGTGAAAAGTGAAAGTGAAATTGCTCAGTGGTGTCCAACTCTTAGCGACCCTGTGGACTGCAGCCTACCAGGCTCCTCTGTCCATGGGATTTTCCAGGCAAGGGTACTGGAGTGGGGTGCCATTGCCTGCTCCGAATATGCTACATACAGAATAATACAAATTACCTGATGCTGGGGATCTTGGTAATTGAAGACACATGCTGATTTTTACATTAGGGGTATTCATTAGCTTTGTTTGTATAATAAGCAATAATGTACCTGTTAGGGGAAGTGCACTGAAACCGCCCACCCTGGCCAGGCACCATAGTAACCTTTTGCCTGAGTTGTTTTACAACAGGAGGTCCTGCTAAGGAACACGGAACTAATAAGCCATCACAAATTGGAAGAGTTTGGGAAAGGTCAAAAGGAGACACCACATGTCTGACCACCTCCCAGAATCCTTCTCTCTGGTATCCATCTTGGCTGAACAAGGCGTGCACCACCAGGAAGGACTCAGAGTCAGAATGATTGGCCAAAGACAACCCAGAAACTAATCCCATCACCATAAGACCCGAGACTGCGAGCCACGTGGCAGAGCTGTTCTTCTGGGTTCACTTACCCTACTGCTCTCCACCCACATGCCCTTTCCCAATAAAATCTCTTGCTTTTTCAGCACATATGTCTCCTTGGACAACTCATTTTTGAGCGTTAGACAAAAGCCCAGTTTGGGGCCCTGAAAGGGGTCCCCCTTCCTGCAACATACCTGTGTAAGTTCAGTATAACTATGTCATTATAACATATATCCATGTTCTAACTGTTTAAATTTTTTTTTTTGGTATGAGAGACTGTTGACAGAGATAAATCCCATTCTTGATTCAGATGGCTCAGAGGTAAACCATAGCTATAGAACTTTCTGTTACATCATGGGGAAATTATTTACTATGCAACTTCCCTGTTGTAATTGTAAGAAGTAAATAAGATGGAGAAAGGAAAACATGTAGCCGAGTGACTTGAACTCTTACTATGAGTTCAAGAAATGTTGAATTGTCCCTATTTTTATGATTGACATTATCTCTTTGAAACATCATTGGGGGGAAATGGTGAAATGGCATATAACCAAATGTACTTACTGTCCTCATATTTTCCTCAAATCTACACTGTGAGATATACTACTAGTACATTTTAGTTTTTTATGAGGTTGAATTCTATAAATACATGAGCCTTCTGAAAGAACAACCTGATTTTCTAGTAGAGCAGTTGATCTTTTCAGGGGGGTCTGCAAATTCAAGCTATTTTCATAATAATGCTAAGATGTCATTTGCATTTTTCTCTTTCATTCAAATGTAGAATGTAGCTCTTGACAGTTTACATGACATGTGGTGCTATGATGATATCACAACAGTTCAATGCAGAAGCAGATATAGGAATTCTATTTTATTCAGCCAGATACATTTTAAAATTCAGTGTTCAATAGTGAGCCTTTTCAATTTTTAAATATCAGTTTACAAATAATATGCTATTTATGTCTACATGTAATGGGTTTACTACAATTATTTTT
This sequence comes from Budorcas taxicolor, assembly GCF_023091745.1. Taxonomy (NCBI): domain Eukaryota; kingdom Metazoa; phylum Chordata; class Mammalia; order Artiodactyla; family Bovidae; genus Budorcas; species Budorcas taxicolor. The sequence goes on along the minus strand of NC_068926.1, from coordinate 37,447,990 downwards.
AATAAATTATTAAATACATATTTGAATTTTGTTTTAATTTCTAGTATGGTAATTAAAGTGGATAGAAATAACCTACATAAACAAAAGCTCTTTGGGTTGTCAAAAATTTTTAAAAGTGTAAAAGATTTCTGAGTCCCAAAATGTCTGATCGCTAGTTTCAATTACAATTCTTTCCTCATTGATGTATTGCAGTTTACTACAGAAGTTCTTGATGTAAGTAAAAGCTTTACAACTGTAGTCATTGTAAAGTTTAGGAATATGTGCTGTTTTGTCTTTTCTCATCACTTGGTGAAGACAGACATAAGTACTTTGTCTTTTTCAGGTCGATAGTTAATCTAACAAGGTATAGTAGCTCACAAAAGTGATCTATAATTTGTTTTTTCCTTGTGAGTTTTTTCTCTGCTTTGTTTTTCTTTCTATACAGAACGGACACACACAAGAAGAGAAGTATTCCCCAGAGGATTTTTTTGATCAATACTGTACTTTTAAATATATGAGATGGACTGAGAAAAAAAATGGATGTAATTTACATCCTTCTATCAATCCTTTGAGGACCACTACACAAGAATAATAGTGCATTATGATAATATAGTTACATTATGTGTTACATATAACACTATATTCCATAAATTATATCAAAATAATGGTTATTTGTGATTATTGGATGAATATTTAAGTCAATAATAAAACTATTTTGTGGTGTTTGCCTTCCTCTGGTGTAAGTTGCCATTACTTTAGCATTTAATTTATGGTCAATAGCAAATTATAGTCCTACAATGCAGTGAGTTGGTAACCAATCAAAGGTCATTTAGTAAGTTTTGTGTTAAAGAAGGTCCTTCATTGATTGATATTGTATTATTCTCTTCCCTTTCATATAATTCTAAAGTTATTTTTAATAAAGAAGAAAATAGGCAAAATAGATGGTCTGCATTATATTTCTCACCTTGAATAACCCAACAGGGATGAATTTTCAGTTTATGAATGTTCCCATTTTTGGTACTCAGGCTTTGGAGCTCAAATCCTTTTCACACACATAGTAACACCAAACCATCACATCTCAGTGAGATATTTATATTTTGTTCAATTGAAATAAGAGTGACTTCCTCTTTCAATCTTTTAGATTTTTGGAGAGTGATTGTGTTAAACTTATTAGGCACTATTAATTCAGGAAGTGGACACTATCAGAACATTATATATTATTGATCAGAATGATATTACCCAACGCTAGTCTTAAGTCAGAATTCAATTCCCTGAACTTTCAAAGATATGCTGAAAATTTTGAATCCAAATCTGAATGATTGATTTCACATTCAATCATTAACATAGCAAAGGTTATATATATCATAACAGAGCATTTGTTTGCTATGTAGTTAATATTAGGAGAAGTCATACATATTTATGTATATGTGCATGTGTTTGTGTATATACATGTATTTGTTGTTTTTGTTCAGTCACTAAGTCGTGTCTGACTCTGAGACCCCATGGACTGTAGTATACCAGGTTTTTCTGTCCTCCACTATCTTTATAGCATTGAACTTTATTTTCACTGGGTTTTCCTAATAGTTCAGTTGGTAAAGAATCCACCTGCAATGCAGGAGACCCCAGTTCATTTCCTGGGTTGGGAAGATCCCCTTGAGAAGAGAAAGGCTACTGACTCCAGTATTCTGGTCTGGAGAAGTCCACAGACTATGGTTCATGGAGTCACAAAGAGTCAGACACAACAGAGCGACTTTCACTGACTTTCAACACCAGACATGTCCACAGCTGAGCATCATTGCTGCTTTCGTTCAGCTGCTCATTCTTTCTGGAGCTATTAGTAATTGCCCTCTACTCTTCCCCAGTAGCATGTGGGACACCGTCCAACCTGGAAGCTCATCTTCTGGCATCATATCTTTTTGCCTTTATATGCTGTTCATAGGGTTCTCCAGGCAAGAATCCTGGAGTGGATTGCAATCCCTTCTCCAGTGAATCACATTTTGTCATAAGTTTTCACTATGACCCATCCATCTTGGGTGGCCCTGTATGGCATGGCTCATAGCTTCTTTGAGTTACACAAGCTCCTGCTCCATGACAAGGCTGTGATCTATGAAGGGGGTGTACAAATATGCATACACATATATGTGGATGTGTATATGCAAATATATCTGCAAATGGTTGTCTTGTCAGATTCCTTTTTTGATCTGAAAACAGTTTTATGAGATAAAATGCTAAAACATTGACATTTGTTTTTAACAGAGAAGATACAAAACTTGCAAATGAAAATATTAACAGCTTGATCACTCTGGCATTGGCATCACGAACAAACAGTAGAAGATGTGGTCTCTCCCTCACCCAGTGATATGATACTCTAAATCCCCTGAATTTAAAAGCCTTACCTTCTGAAAGCTCTCCTTTTTCATTTTAAATATTTCACCAATATTGCTGTGAGACAGTAATTTGGTACTGAGAACCTTACCAATATTTTGCTCTAAAAATAATTATACAGTAGCTCATTAAGTTCGTGTGAACTCTTCTGTATTTCCTATGCTCCCCTGCAGCATAGAATAGTCTGGACAATGAAATGTGACAAATCTTAGGTCGAAGGAGTTAAGAGAGGGCCTGACGCCTATTATTCTTTTTTTTCCCACTTTGGTGACATTATAGGTCACAAAGCTAGTCAGATAATAATGTAACACATAAACTTTTTTGCAATATTTCACTGTAATTTTCTATTTGTACCTTGTGCTGGTTGGTGTTAATTGCCCAACTAATATAGTAATTTATTTGAATAATTCCTATTACAGATATATGTATGAACAGATTCATAAATATTTATAAAGATAATTTTAAAATTATATATATACATTTGCTTTCAGATCACTAAATGTCACATCAAGCCAGTATTTTCCAAGGTAATTTCAGTTCCATATTGATCCTGTAGATACTCAGCAAAATGATCTTATTCATAATAAATTTAGAAAATGCTCTATTATATAACAAAACATCTGACATCTCTCCTTAGAGTTTGAAATTAATATATCTAAAAGTTCAACTTAATCCTGCAGTGAATAAAATGGTTTAAATTGCTTTAATTCAGTGCTTATAAAAACCCTTATTATCATTACACCATAAAATATATACCAAACTGTTGTCTACTAAATAAATATTAGGAAATACTTTATTAGATTATAAGACCATAAAAATATTGCAAAAGAGACCTAGTCATGCCTAATCTTTTAATGTATACTTTGAGATCATCTATGTAGTAAAATTAGTTGACAATGAGTTAATCTTCCATTTCACAACATTTAAATTTCATTAGAGCAGATACTAGATCTTATCTTTACAAGTGCTTTCAAAGTGCTCTACATTTGGTTGTCTCTTTAAAATATTTGTAAATAAATGAGTGATATATTTTACTCCCTTCTAAAATGTTTTTCTACACTCCCAAAAAAAAAAGTTTGCCTTTAAGTCATATGACATTATAGAGGAATTATGATTTTGAAATCATGGTAATAGTGAAAATGTGAGCATGCAAACAGAAAGCACTGCTAGAGTGAAAATAAAAATGGGTCTCAGAAATATGGCATTTTTGTTAGTTACTATTCTATCCTTAAAAATACAGGTAGAAATTTACTTTGGATGCTTCTTTTGTTATTTCAATTATTTTTATGAAATAGTTGTACACGTGTTTGTGGTTTAATGATTCCTCAACTTGGTCTATTATGCCTGGCCACCATTATTACTATTGCATGCAATCATTTTCAATTGTAATGCCTCACTGATAACTATGGCATTATAAATATAATTTACAGATTTCTGGAATCTGAGTCAAATATATTGTTTTCTCAAATATATTGTTTTAAATTTTATTTCAGAAAACAGCAAAGTACTCTGATGATAACAGTACATAGAAAAAAAGGATTTTAAAAATTTCCTAAAACATTTCTTGTATATGCTTTAAAATTACCTGCAAAATGTATTAAATGATTTCTCAAGCTATGATTTCTCAAGCACATATTCTGGGCCAAATAACATCATAAAGAGTAAGCACATCACTGACTGATGGAGAGTACTTATTGAAAGCATATAGTTTCAAAGATTAACAGAAGAAAAACTTAAATGGTTTCATATAATGAATCTCAGGATGATTTTAATGAATCTGGAGGTATCTTATATTTTTAAGGGTCACCTGAATAATATTATACTATTACTACATATTAATGATTATTATAAAATACTAATGTTAATGACATCAATTCAAGTTATAAAAAGAGTTGTTTTAGATATTTAGATATTTAGATATTTAGTTGTTTTAGATAGTTGTCACAAATTTACAAGGAGGGTGCCAAACTATATTTCAAGCATTGTTTTAAAAAATTATGGCTCAGAGAGGTAAAATGACTCATTCAAATTTTCCCAGCAACTAGTGATCTCTGAATATTTAGGTTTTATTCCTTCCCTTTATAATGATTAAATAAAATCCATTTTTTAATACCCAGAGAAATACTTGTTTGATCTCAAGAAATAAGAGAGTCTAAAGAAACATCTAACATATATGCTAATCATGTCATAATAATATCTGTTTCAGTAATGAATTCGTAAGTTCAAATGTGAAATATCTAAGTGGAATAAAATGAGAAGATAAAATTACTCCAATAGCTCTTAGTAAACTGGAGTTTAGGGCCTTTACAAAAGATTTGAGGAGAAAGAAATAACAAGGGAGAAAATAAAATGTGTTATGTTCATCTTTGAGAATAAAATTAAGATGGCTAAATTTCAGAATTTATTAACCCTTCTGAGGCATGGTCCTCCAGGTGGCTGTGACTCCAATTCATATAAGAGTTACAACAAGAAACAAAGAAGTTTTTCTACAATGGTTTGTATAGGCAATTACTTTGATAATTGCCTTCCAAGAGTGTAATGATGACTTATCCATACTTTTCTCCTAAGAATTTAAGTAATGCACTTGGGATATTTAAATTCTGGGCAGATACTGCCACTTGGCTTTTGTGGCTAATTAAGAAAGACTAGCACAATTGAGTGCAGACTATAATTTTAAAAGTTGATAAAAAAATCTTGCTGAGAACTAACAACTATCCTTAGTTTTGAGATGACAAATTTGTGAGATAAAGAGGCTCTAGTTTACATACTGGTACAGACTGGATTTGAATCCAGTTACTTCAAGTTTATAAACCATTTTTTACCTTTTTTTTAAAGATTATTTTTGATGTAGATTGTTTCATATCTTTATTGAGGTTTTTTTGTTTTGTTTTGTTTATTTTTTTACAAAATTGCTTCTTTTTGTTTTTTGTCTTGGTTTCTAGCCACAGGGTTTGTGGGATCACATGCCTCTACCCAGAGATTGAACCTGCAACCCCTGCATTGGAAGGTTAATTCTTAACTACTAGACCATCAAGGAAGTTGCAATAACCTGTTTTCTTTATTTATTACATTCCATTCATAAGGTAACAGTTTTCTAATTTTTTCTTTTCTAATCTGAATCACAGTTAATATATAAATTCTGTTTAAGTTTGCTTTCATTTATTTGACTAATTTTAATTCTATACTCTTAAAAAGCATTTTCATATATTTTAATATAACCTCCTGATTATATATCAATAATAAATCAAGCTGATGAGAACCTATAAATATTTTAAATGGTAGCCATTTACAGAATAATACTGGTTTATGCTCAAATAAAATTTTAATGAAAATAGAAATGAATAAGGCAATTATTAGAACTGATAGTCAACAATATATCAAGTAAGCAAAATAATCACAATAATATAAAAAAATGGAATTTAGTACCTTCTTCTCTCCATAATATGTTAGCTACTGCAGCATGTTTGAAAGGAAAAGGAGAAAAAGAAAAATGAGTAAAGTGAGAATCAATTACATAGTAATAAAAATAACTATCAAAGAGGTCACAATCTCTAAGATAGAACATGCATTTAAGAATAATGAAGGTGAATTCAACAATCTACTCTAACAAAAACGTTAAAATGCTGGGACTATGAAAATGTTCTGCTCATGTCTTGATAGCCAATTCTTCTTTACAACAGAGATTATGTTAATAAACAACAAAAAATTATGTATCAATGAAAACACTGGGATATGTAAGCTAATTTGTTAAAATATACCTTTAAAATATGCATAATAGTTAAAACTATTCATTTATTTGAGGTAATACTTAGAAGTTAGTAATTGGAGCAGTTATAATTTTAAAATTCTTAATAATCATAAGTAATACTTCAACATGGTATGCAATGAATGACAAAATGAAAAACACAGTCACAGAAAACTAACCAAACTTATCACATGGACCACAACCTTGTCTAATGCAATGAAACTATGAGCCATGTCATGTAGGGCCACCTAAGATGGACGGGTCATGGTGGAGAGTTCTAACAAAACATAGTCCACTGGAGAAGGGAATAGCAAACCACTTCAGTATTCTTGCCTTGAGAACCCCATGAACAGTATGAAAAGGCAAAAAGATAGGAAACTGAAAGATGAGCTCCCCAGATCTATAGGTGCCCAATATGCTATTGGAGAATAGTGGAGAAATAACTTCAGAAAGAATGAAGAGATGGAACCAAATTAAAAACAACCTAGATGTCCATCAGCAGATGAATGGATAAGAAAGCTGTGGTACACATACACAATGGAGTATTACTCAGCCATTAAAAAGAATACATTTGAATCAATTCTAATGAGATGGATGAAACTGGAGCCAATTATACAGAGTGAAGTAAGCCAGAAAGAAAAACACCAATACAGCATACTAACACATATATATGGAATTTAGAAAGATGGTAATGATAACCCTGTATGTGAGACAGCAAAAGAGACACAGATGTTTAGAACAGACTTTTGGTCTCTGTGGGAGAGGGAGAGGGTGGGATGATTTGGGAGAATGGCACTGAAACATGTATACTATCATGTAAGAAACGAATCACCAGTCTATGTTCAATGCAGGATACAGGATGCTTGGGGCTGGTGCACGGGGATGATCCAGAGAGATGATATGGGGTGGGAGGTTGGAGGAGGGTTCAGGATTGGGAACTCATGTACACCCGTGGCAGATTCATGTTAATGTATGGCAAAACCAGTACAGTATTGTAAAGTAAAATAAAGTAAAAATAAAAATTAAAAAAAAAAATAAAACAGCACCCAGTTGTGGACATGACTGTTGATGGAAGTAGTCTGATGCTCTAAAAAGCAATATTGCCTAGGAACCTGAGATGTTAGGTCCATGAGTCAAGCAAATTAGAAATGGTCAAACAGGAGATGGCCAAGAGTGAACATAAACATTTTAGGAATCAGTGAACTAAAAAGGACTACAATGGGTGAATCTAACGCAGATGACCATTTTATCTACTACTGTAGATAAGAATCCCTTAGAAGAAATGGAGTACCCATCATAGTCAACAAAAGAGTCTGAAATGCAGTACTTGGATACAATCTCAAAAATGATGGAATGATCTCTGCTATTTCCAAGGCAAACCATTCAATATCACAGAAATCCAAGTCTATGTCCTGACCACTAATGCTGAAGAGGTTGAAGTTAAGTGGTTCTCTGAAGACCTACAAACTTCAAGAACTAACACCCCCAAAAGATGTCCTTTTCATTATAGGAGACAGGAATGCAAAAGTAGGATGCCTAGAGATACCTGGAGTAACCGGCAAATTTGGCCTTGGAGTACAAAACAAACCAGGTCAAAGGCTAACAGTTTTGCCAAGAGAATGAACTGGTCATAGCAAACCCCCTCGTCCAACAACACAAGAGACAGCTCTACACATGGACACCACCAGATGGTCAATACTGAAATCAGATTGATTATACTCTTTGTAGCCAAAGATGGAGAAGCTCTATACAGCCAGCAAAAACAAGACCAGGAAATGACTGTGGCTCAGATCATGAACTCCTTATTGCCAAATTCAGAATTATATTGAAAGTAGGGAAAACCACTAGGCTATTCAGGTATGACCTAAATCTAATCCCCTATGATTATACAGTGGAAGTGACAAAAAGATTCAAGGGATTATATCTGATAGAGAGAGTGGCTGAAGAATTATGGAAGGAAGCTCATGACAGTTTACAGGAGGCAGTGATCAAGACCATCTCCAAGAAAAAGAAATGCAAAAAAGGCTAAATGGTTGTCTGAAGAGGCCTTACAAACAGCTGAGGAAAGAGAAGTGAAAGGCAAAGGAGAAAAGGAAAGATATACCCATTTGAATGCAGAGTTCCAAAGAATAGCAAGGAGAGATAAGAAAGCCTTCCTCACTGATTAATGCAAAGAAACAGAGTAAAAAAATAGAATGGGAAAGACTAAAGATCCCTTCAAGAAAATTAGAGATACCAAGGGAAGACTTCATGCAAAGATGGGCACAATAAAGAATATAAAAGTAGCCGGAGACATTAAGAAGAGGTGGTAAGAATACACAGAAGAACTATACAAAAAGAACATCATGACCCAGATAACCACGATGGTGTGATCATTCATGTAGAGCCAGACATCCTGGAATGCGAAGTCAAGTGATTTTAGGAAGCATTACTATGAACAAAGCTAGTGGAGGTGATGGAATTCCAATCGAGCTATTTTGAATCCTAAAAGATGGTACAGTTAAAGTGCTGTACTCAATATTCCAGCATATTTGCAAAATACAGCAGTGACCACAGGACTGGAAAGGGTCAGTTTTCATTCCAATCACAAAGAAAGGCAACACCAAAGAATGTTCAAAATACCACACAATTTCACTCACATGCTAACAAAGTAATGCTCAAAATTCTCCAAGTCAGGACTCAACAGTACGTGAACCATGAACTTCCAGAAGTACAAGTCAGATTTGGGTAGGCAGAGGAACCAGAGATCAAATTGCCAACATCTGTTAGATCATTGAAAAAGCATGAGAGTTGCAGAAAAATATCTATTTCTGCCTTATGGACTATGCCAAAGCCTTTCACTCTGTGGATCACAAAAATTCTTCAAGAGATGGGAATACCAGACCACCTGATCTGCCTCCTGAGAAATGTGTCAGCAGGTCGAGAAGCAATAGTTAGAACTGGACATGGAACAGCAGACTGGTTCCAAATAGGGAAAGGCATACGTCATGGCTGCATATTGTCACCCTGTTAATTTATCTTGTATGCAGAATCCATCATGTGAAATGTCAGGCTGGATGAAGCACAAGCTGGAATCAAGATTTCTGGGAGAAATATCAATAACCTCAGATATGCAGAAGACACCGCCTTTATGGCAGAAAGAGAAGAACTAAAGAGCCTCTTGATGAAAGTGAAAGAAGAGAGTGAAAAAGTTGGCTTAAAGGTCAACATTCAGAAAATTAAATCATGGCATCCAGTCCCATCATGTCATGGCAATTAGATAGTGAAACAATAGATAGAAATTGTGAGAGACTTTATTTTGGGGGGGCACAATAAATGTTCCTTTACTTTGTTTTTCTCCAAAATCACTGCAGAGGGTGACTGCAGCCAGGAAATTAAAAGATGCTTGCTCCTTAGAAGAAAAGCTATGACCAACCTAGATAGCATAGTAAAAAGCAGAGAGACTACTTTGCCAATGAAAGTCTGTCTAGTCAAAGCTATGATTTTTCCAGTAGTCATGTATAGATGTGAGTGTTGGACCTTAAAGAAAGCTGAGCACTGAAGAATCAGTGCTTTTGAATTGTGGTGTTGGAGAAGACTCTTGAGAGTCCCTTGAACAGCAAGAAGATCCAACCAGTCTGTCCTAAAGGAAATCAGTCCTGATTATTCATTGGAAGAACTGATGCTGAAACTCCAATACTTTGACCACCTGATGAGAAGAACTGACTCATTGGAAAAGACCTTGATACTGGGAAAGATTGAAGGCAGGAGGAGAAGGGGATGACAGGGTGACATGGTTGGACGGCATCTCTGAATCTATGGACATGTGTTTGTGCAAGCTCCAAGAGTTAGACATGGACAGGGAAACCTGTCGTTCTTCAGTCTATGGGGTCGCAAAGAGTCAGAAAAGACTGAGTGACGAACTGAACTGAAAATTCAATAAACCTAAATATATCTTGCTAATTTCAATGCATAATAAACAATTCTTATTAAATTATTCCTGTACAATAGGTCTATTAACTATTGTGTAGGAACTAACTAAATAAATGGAAAGTTAAAATATTAAGGCAGATATGAAAGTAAATATCAACTAAATATATTCTCAGCAAAATGCCTGCCTCCCTTACTAATTCAAATTTATCCAATTGTATATAATTTCATTTTTTGAAATACAGTTGGTTTAGAATTATAAAAGTTTTGGGAATATACACACACTTTCAAAGCAAAACAATATTAGTGAAAAGGAAATGAAACTGAAGGCAAAGCTCATACACATCTGATTACTCCCTGCACATTTTAATGATATTAAACATAATCACTTTTGGAAGAACTAAACTCTGACCATCAGTGTCATAGAGCCAAAACTGGGTTCCAGTGCTCCTTGCTGGAGGCTGGAGGACCAAGTCATATATGTTTTACCACTTAGTATATTTTTTAAAATTAATTTTCATAGAATAAGCATTTTTTGAGATTCTCTCTTGTAAACAAAGGTAAGTAGACTTGTTTCCTCATATCTTTATCCAAAGGGTATGAAGTGTGCATATCATATGCCAGGCACTGTATTCAGTACTACATTACACAGGATAGGATTGACCTAGTTTCTGTGCTAATAGTGTTTATATGGTAGTTGTTCAGTCACTAAGATGAGGGTAAAGAAAAAGAAAAAACAAGATTCACATTATATAATTTCACAGTTAAAATTTTAGTGTGTTATGAAAGAAAGGAACATAGTACCCCGAATGCTTTTAATGAGTGGATTATACATGATCAGTGAATCTGGGGGAGATATCTCTTCCTAATGATGATGCTGAAGGGGAAGTTTAAAATATGAAAAAGAGTGCACATGGGGAGGGTTGAAGGAATCTGACTTTCAGACATAGGAAAAGCATGCATAAGCCCCGGTGGTATGGTAAAACACTGCTATGTTAAAGGGCTAAGGGCAGACATTTTTAAGATAGGCAATAACATGTGAGAAAGTACAAAAAATACATGATTTGTAATATTAACACCAGATAAAGTAAAATTCAAAGCACCATGTAGTGAGTTTAAAATTATATAAATTTAGAGCACAGAATTAAAATATGAGACAAACTATTAGGATTAGATACAACATTCATAAAGCTATACTCATATTCTGCTTTGACTCAATCACCTTCAGTATTTGATAAATGAAGAGGAAAAACACAAAGTTACAATGACATGATTATTGTTGCTGAATTAGTGTTTTTATAATGAATGTTCTGTGATAAAAACAGGAAGTGTTTTCTTTTCAAGTTTTCTTGAGAGATATTCAAGACCAGCCCCAAAGTAAGTCAAAAATTAAAAGACTTGCTGTACTCTGGAGGTAGATTCCAATAACCATAAACTGCTTAGACATCTTCAGAAAGCAATAAAGCAAATATAAAACTGTTATAAATATTTAAAATTATTAACAAAAATCATTTAATATTTTTAAATATTAAATATTTTTAAAATCAAATATAATTATAACTCATATTAAGCAACAAAAATGCAAAAATAAATTTAACGTGAACCCAAAGAGTTTTGGCCAAAAGATAATGCATATAATTAATTAATGCATTGCTGAACAAAATAGATGAAAGAGAAAGAGAGAGAAAAAAAAAATCCAAGAAGGAGAAGGAAGGCAGGAGAGAGGGAAGAAAGAAGAAATGATTGTAGTTATGTTAATTTTAAATTAATGTAGACTTTTTTTTTCTGTAGCAAATTTAATAAGCTCTATTGAATTTATTTATAAGTTTTTATACTTTTATATTTTATAAACATATTTTATAAATTCCAAGGAACTATAAATATCCAAACTGAACACAAAAAATAAATCTGAATAAAAATAATCATGGTACTAATTAAACCATTTTCAAAAATAATTTCTTCTCAATATTACTTTAGGGTATGAGGTTTCTATAAAGTGTATTTAAGACTTCCCTGATGGCTCAGAGGGTAAAGCATCTGTGCAATACAGGAGACCTGGGTTCAATCCCTGGGTCAGGAAGATTCCCTGGAGAAGGAAATGGCAACCCACTCCAGTACTATTGCCTGGAAAAGCCCATGGACAGAGGAGCCTGGTAGGCTATAGTCCATGGGGTCACAAAGAGTCAGACATGACTGAGTGACTTCACTTTCACTTTCTTTCACTTTAAGAATTATATAATCCCTGTTATATTCAACATTGTTAAAATGTAGATCAAGATGGAAACATGCCTTTTCATTTTGTAAAGTCAGAAGAAGAGATGCCAATTAATTGATAATAATAGCAAAGTAAAACAAATTACAAGACACTTTAACTAATGACAGAAATTACAAATAAAATGCAAGTGAAATTCACCAGTATATTAAGATTTTAATCATATGTTTGTTAGCCATCTGTATGTCTTCTTTGGAGAAATGTCTATTTAGTTCTTTGGCCAATTTTTTTATTGGGTTGCTCAACATCACTCATTATCAGAGAAATGCAAATCAAAACCACAATGAGGTACCATTTCATGCCAGTCAGAATGGCTGCCATCCAAAAGTCTACAAGCAATAAATTCTGGAGAGGGTGTGGAGAAAAGGGAACCCTCCTACACTGTTGGTGGGAATGCAAACTAGTACAGCCACTATGGAGAACAGTGTGGAGATTCCTTAAAAAACTGGAAATAGAACTCCCTTATGACCCAGCAATCCCACTGCTGGGCATACACACGAAGGAAACCAGAACTGAAAGAGACACATGTACTCCAATGTTCATCGCAACACTGTTTATAATAGCCAGGACATGGAAGCAACCTAGATGTCCATCCGCAGATGAATGGATAAGAAAGCTGTGGTACATATACACAGTGGAGTATTACTCAGCCATTAAAAAGAATACATTTGAATCAGTTCTAATGAGGTGGATGAAACTGGAGCCGATTATACAGAGTGAAGTAAGCCAGAAAGAAAAACACCAATACAGTATACTAACGCATTTATATGGAATTTAGAAAGATGGGAATGATAACCCTGTATGTGAGACAGCCAAAGAGACACAGATGTATAGAACAGTCTTTTGGACTCTGTCGGAGAGGGAGAGGGTGGGATGATTTGGGAAAATGGCATTGAAACATGTATAATATCATATAAGAAATGAATTGCCAGTCTAAGTTCGATGCAGGATACAGCATGCTTGGGGCTGGTGCACTGGGATAACCCAGAGGGATGGTATGGGGAGGGAGTTGGGAGGAGGGTTCAGGATTGGGAACACCTGTGGCTGATTCATGTCAATATATGGCAAAACCAATACAATATTGTAAGGTAATTAGCCTCCAATTAAAATAAATAAATTTAAATTTAAAAATAAATAAAATAAAATTTTGATCATAGACAGGTATCTTCTTGGAATGAAAGAAGGATTTGATAGAAATTTAATTAAGAAATCAATTCACTTGATATATTAGAACATAAAATGAGAATGATAAATACCGCTTAAATCTGAAAACAGAATCTCACAAAATGCATCACATATTATTAGGTGCAATATACTGTTAGTGACCTAGCACCCTATAAGTAGAGGCACATTCTAATGTTAGAATTAACATTAATATTAACATACACATGTTAATATAAATGTGTGTTAAATTTTTAACATTTAACAAAACAAAGATAATAAATTAATAAATGAATAAGGGACTGTGACTGGTACTAGAAATTAATTTTGATGGACTGAACAATTTATTAAATCCAGAAGCAAATATAAATTTATAAGTACTGTAATATTGTAAATAAAATGATCTAAATTTGAAGATAAAAATGTTACAAAGATTTAATTAATATTACACATAAAAATAACAAGAGTTCAGTTAGGTGACAAGACACAAGATAAATACTCCGAATTTCACTTTCTTACATAAGAATTAGAAGACACAATAAAATATTTTATTTATAATAGCCCCAAAGTGTAGTATATGAATAATTTACTGAAATAAAAATGGATAACAAATCAACTATAACATTCATTAAAATTATGCTAGATAGGACCCTATAGGATTCCTAGATCAAGAAGATAAATAATAGAAAAATAAAATTTATTCTTAATTACTTAATTTTAAAAATGTCATTTATTGTTATTGTCTGTTTAGAACATGTTCTATTGATTGTACAAAGTTAGACTGGGAATGTTTAGAGACATTGACATGAGTTACCAAAGTTGACTTCTGAAATGTTGCTGTCATTATTACCAGTTGTCCATGAAAGTTCATCCCACCATACTCAGGGTGAACTGTTTCTGCATACGTGTGTATGTGTATACACATATATACCAGCTTACCAAATGTGAATAAATATTATTCCACAAATATACTAGGTTTGCTTATAAATTATATTGACTATGTTAGCAAATATATAAATAAAACTTTCTTCTATTTATGTCCTTATCCATTATTTATATTGGAATGTCATTTCATAATTTTTGCACTTTTGACAGCTACTTATATGTTGGAATGCCTTTATTTTGTCACATCAATTTATCCTTCATACAATATAAACAGCTATCTGTAATAAACACAGGCTTGACAATGCCACTAATTTGCTTAGAAACATAATGTACTTGTATGTGTGTGTGTGTTTGTGTAAGCTCAAAATCCTTAGCATAACACACATGGGCTTCCACTATGTGCCTATGTCATCCTAAAGTCACATTATAAACATCAAGTCATTTTGAATCTCTTCATTGTTATACATGTTATACCTGCAGGAATACCCTCAGTAAAATTCTTCACCTAATTTACTCTTGGTTGGCCTTTAAGTTCCAGCTTAGCTTTTTATCTATAGGTAGCCTGCCTGGAACCAAAAGTTGAGTTAAATGACACTTTTTCTCTACATTTGGAATCCTGTGAAACATCTGTGGCATTCTGTAATTTATCATACATAATCTCTCTCAAAATCCTTTCTTTATAATTAAATAATGAAAACTTCAAAGCTATAGACCTCCATTATTCAATGCTTATTCATGACAATTGAAATGTAAAATTCTTTTTGAAGATAATGTGTATCTTGTAATGAAAATGTGATTCAATGGAACAGATGCATAAACACAAGGAACTTTTATTAAGGCCCTTTTGATAAATTGCCTTATTATGTAAGTTACGGACTTTCAGTTATGTTCACATGATGGATGTCATGTTGTATGTGCCATTTCTATGAGAAAATGCATGTGGAGGGTGAATATTACATAAACAACTGTAATATTGTCATCAAGTATGGAGCAGCATGCTATAGTACTGAACAACTATTTTCCTTGGCTACTCATGTGCAAATTGCTTGGCCTTTCAACTAAGTAAGTTTTTTATTAGCCTTCTCTTTTGAAAGTGTAAGGTTTGCACTAGTGCAAAACACTTTTTGATAAGCTATATTTATGTGAGGATAACATTTTAGCTAGCTGTATTATTGACTGTTTCTCCATTTGGACTTAAAAAATTGACTTCAGAAGGCAAATGAAAAGGGCAAAGTCAAAAGAAAATATAGATAAAAATTTAATGTATCTGAAAAAATGTGTGGTTAGTCAAAATGTCTTGGAATGTACATATGGTGAAGGAAATGAGACATTTAAAATATACTATTTTAGGGGTGGAAAGCTATATAAGATATGCCAAATACACTGCCTTCCATATGCCAATTTCAAAGCCAATTTTAAGTGAAACTGTCACTCTTTTAGCACTGATTGAAGACAATAATCCAAGGACTACGGATTTCCAATCTAGTGCCTAGCATTAGTTGATTAGGCAATAGCGCCAAGATTACATTAAGGCATACCATCCAGAAACTAGCCACAACTCCGTGGTTTTAATCTCAATGAACTGATGAGGTAGGGTAATAATATTATTTTAACTGTGTTTCTGATTCATGAAACTGCAAACACAAGAAACACTAGAAAATCAAGAGCACAGAGAACTAAAATTGTAAGAATGCATAGCAAAAGTTATCATGCACAGAATTAGGGCTGTGACAATTTGTGATAATGCAGATCAGGATTCGAGAAAATAAGAAAAGGAGGAAGATCTATGCAACTCATGGGAAAGCAAGAGTCAATCATTGTCTGATTACATAAAGTTGGTTTCTGGGTTCTGAAAGGAGATACATCTCTGACTGCTACATGTTGCCAGTTTAATGCAAATATATATTTTTTAAAATCCTTGAACATAAACAGATAGAGAGAGTATACTCTTGACAACCAAGTGAGTTGGATTGAAACCAACACAATGTCAGAATTATTCCCATGTTAAGGAAAAACTGTCATTATATGAAGGTGATGTCACACTATATACAGAAAACCCTAAAGACTCCACACAAAAACCACTAGAATTGATAAATGAATTCAGCAACATAGTAGGATATAAGATTAACAGAAATATGTTGCATTTATTTAAACCAACAATGAAATATCAGAAAGAGAATGCTAACAAACAATCCCTATCAACATTGCATCAAAAATAAAATATTTAGGAATAAATGTTTCCAAGGAGGTAAAAGACTTAAATGATAAAAACTACAAAACATTAATAATGCTAACTGAAAATGACTCAAAGAAATGGAATGATATTCCATGCTCTTGCATCAAAAGACTTAATATTGCTAAAATGGCCAAACTACTCAGAGAAATTTACAGATAATGCAATACCTATCAAAATACCCAGGACATTTTCCACAGTATTAGAAGAAATAATCTTAAAATTTATATAGAACCACTAAAGACTCAGAATTGCCAAAGAAATCTTGAGGAATAAAACAAAGCAGGGGGCACAAGCAACTGAGACTTCAGACAATACTACAGAGCCATAGAAATTAAAACAGCATGGTATTGGCACAAAAACAAACATATGTGTCAACGGAACAGAATAGAGAGACTGGAAACAACCTACATGCCTATGGACAATTAATTTTTGACAAAGTAGGAGGAAAAGCAGTCTCTTCAGCAAGTGGTTTTGGGAAAGTTTGAGAGCTTCATGTAAACCAACGAAGTTAGAACACACCCTTGTACCTACCAAAAAATGAACTCGAAGTGATGTAAAGACTTAAATATAAGACAAGACAGCACAAAACTCCTAGAAGAGAACACAGGCAAAACATTCTCTGACATGAATAGTACCAATGTTTCCTTAAGTCAGCCACCCAAGGCAATAGAAATAAAAGCAAAAATAAACAAATGGGACATAATTAAGCTTAAAACCATTTGCACAGCAGTGGAAAACAAACAAACACAAAAAGACAGCACCCAAGCTGAGAGAAAATATTTGCAAATGATGTGACCAAACAAGGGCTTAATTTTCAAAATATACAAACAACTCCCACAATTGAATAACAGCAACGACAACAACAAAAAAAAACAATCAAAAAATTGGCAGAAGACTTAAATCGACATTTCTCCAGAGAGGAAATACCCATGGCCAATAGGCACATGAAAAGGTGCTCATATAGCTAATTATTAGAGAAATGCAAATCAAAACTACAACAAGGTATCACCTTACATGAGTCAGAATGGTCATCATTACAAAGTCTACAAATAATGAATGCTGCAGAGGTTGTAGAAAATGCCACACTGTTGATGGTTTTGTAAACTGGTGCAATCAGTATGGAAAACATATGAAGGTTCCGCATAAACTAAAAATTAAGTCACCATATGATTCAGCAATCCCACTCCTGGGCATACACCCAGGCAAAAGTATAACGTAAAACATACATGCACCCCTACATTAATAGAAGCAGCCCTATGGTCAATAGCCAGGATGATGGACATGGAAGCAATCTGAATTTCCATCAACAGATGAATGGAGAAAGAAAATATGTTATATATATATATATATATATATATATATACACACTGTAATATTACTCAGCCATTTACAAGAATGAAAAAAAAAAGGCCATGGAAAGAATGAAATAATGCTATTTGTTACAACATGGATGAACCTAAAGATTACCATAATAAGTGAAGTAAGTCAGAAACTCAAAGACAAATATTTTATGACTTATATGTAGAATCTAAAACATGACACAAATGAGCATATCTTTCAAACAAAAAAAGACATACAGATATATAAAGCAGACTTGTGTTTGCCAAGGGGGTGAGGGGATGCAGGAGGAAAGCACCAGGAATTTGTGATTAGCAGGTATAAGAGATTACATAGATGATGGATAAACGAAGGAAAAAACTACAAGAGTAAGTGAAACAGAAGAAGGGGATCAGTAGGGTCATGTTGTACACCACACAGTGTTAGTGTAACAGACTGCTTTCTAAGCAAACTTCAAGAAAATCTTTCTAACCTCCTCTTGTCCAGACTGCCAATACTTAAGCTTCTCTTAATATAGAATATCTAAGCCTACTAATGTTAGGAAGTGACTTGATTTTTGAGAATTCTTCACAGAAATGACTGGTTGTGCTTTTTACATAATAAACAATAACAGTGACATCATTAAAAATAGTGGGTAATTAGCAACAGATAGGAGAAGGCAATGGCACCCCACTCCAGCACTCTTGCCTGGGAAGTCCCATGGACGGAGGAGCCTGATAGGCTACAGTCCATGGGGTTGTGAAGAGTTGGACACGACTGAGCGATTTCACTTTCACTTTTCACTTTCATGCACTGGAGAGGGAAATGGCAACCCACTCCAGGATTTTTGCCTGGAGAATCTCAGGGACGGGAGCCTAGTGGGCTGCCATCTATGGGGTCACACAGAGTCAGACACGACTGACGTGACTTAGCAGCAGCAGCTACAGATATACAAGAGAAAAACGTTGCCTTCTAATTAATTCATTTACACACTCTACCATTTTAATTAGGTAGCAAAGTTACTTTTGCTTTTGCTTTAACTTCATCATCTAGAGCAGAGACAACAGGATGAACTAGATAATTTTAAAAATAAAATGATCATAGCACATTTTAAGTAGTACCTGGCACACGAGGTTATATATGTGTATATCCATCTCCTAAGCAGAACACAAGATCAGCACACTGATAGAAATTAAATTAATGAAGATGTTGCCAAAACAAAACATTGCATAAAAGCATATTCTAATCTATCATTAGGGCTACCAGAGGACTCTCTGTATCATCATAAGTGAGAACAAATTTTTTAGGAAAATAGAAGAGTTGGGTATTAACAGCATATATGCAAAGAAAAAGTTAAAGATGGTAGACTTTAAAGATCTAGCAATGAATATCAGTTTTTATAAAAGAAGTATTTCTAGCAATTTTTATTACTCCTCTCATATTCTGAATTCCCCACTATGGAATATGTCTTCAAATATGCATATTTAATATATTTTATACTATACTTTATAATGTATATTTTTGGAAAAGGAAATGGCAACCCACTCCAGTATTCTTGCCTGGATAATCCCATAGACAAAGGAGCCTGGTGGGTTACAGTCCATGGGTCGCAAAGAGTTGAACACAATTGAAGTGACTGAGCACGCACAATAGATTCTAAATACTAAAATGTAGACTTAATTATATTTAAATATGGTGTAAATAAAAGACATATATTCTTTGAAGGAAACTGACTACTTTAAAAAGTTGCTTATTCAGATAAGTGAAGATTTTTAGATAAATATTTTGTGAGAGAAGTTACACAGTACAACTACATACCACAAATGCATTAAATACCATGATATTTAAAAAGCATTCTGGTTGAATATATAAGTTTATACTTCAATTACATTTGTTTATCTTTAAAGATATTATAAACTATAATAGTGGCAGGGCACTAAGAGGCAGCAGAAACCTAAACAGGATAATCACAGAAGTAGGTCATAAACTTAATATCAAAAATTACTAGCCATCATATTCAGGTCAGGAAGCAACAGTTAGAACTGGACATGGAACAACAGACTAGTTCCAAATAGGAAAAGGAGTACATCAAGGCTGTATATTGTCACCCTGCTTATTTAACTTCTATGCAGAGTACATCATGAGAAACGCTGGGCTGGAAGAAACACAAGCTGGAATCAAGATTGCTGGGAGAAATATCAATAACCTCAGATATGCAGATGACTCCACCCTTATGGCAGAAAGAGAAGAGGAGCTAAAAAGCCTCTTGATGAAAGTGAAACAGGAGAGTGAAAAAGTTGGCTTAAAGCTCAACATTCAGAAAACGAAGATCATGGCATCCGGTCCCATCACTTCATGGGAAACAGATGGGGAAACAGTAGAAACAGTGAAAGACTTTATTTTTGGGGGCTCCAAAATCACTGCAGATGGTGACTGCAGCCATGAAATTAAAAGATGCTTACTCCTTGGAAGAAAAGTTATGAGCAACCTAGATAGCATATTCAAAAGCAGAGACATTACTTTGCCGACTAAGATCTGTCTAGTCAAGGCTATGGTTTTTCCTGTGGTCATGTATGGATATGAGAGTTGAACTGTGAAGAAAGCTGAGAGCCGAAGAATTGATGCTTTTGAACTGTGGTGTTGGAGAAGACTCTTGAGAGTCCCTTGGACTGCAAGGAGATCCAACCAGCCCATTCTGAAGGAGAACAGCCCTGGAATTTCTTTGGAGGGAATGATGCTAAAGCTGAAACTCTAGTACTTTGGGCCCCTCGTGCGAAGATCTGACTCATTGGAAAAGACTCTGATGCTGGGAGGGATTGGGGGCAGGAGGAGAAGGGGACAACAGAGGATGAGATGGCTGGATGGCGTCACTGACTCGATGGATGTGAATCTGAGTGAACTCCGGGAGTTGTTGATGAACAGGGAGGCCTGGCGTGCTACGATTCATGGTGTCACAAAGGGTCAGACACGACTGAGTGACTGAACTGAACTGAACAAGATTAAAAAGATTATGTTGAACTTCACACTGTCTGAGAAAGTGTTCATGTAGAAACTGAATGATGTCTAATAAAATAAGCTGGTTATAAATTAATAGGTGTTAACTTCTTCTAGAAAAGCTTTCTAAAGAAATACGTGAAAGATAACAGAAAATAAGACAGCATGAGGATTTTAAGAGCATGCAATGAGTGAAATAATTTCAATTGCTTAGAATAATGTCTAAGACATGCACACACACAAGTGCATGTATATGGATAACATATATGTTTATATACATATGTACACACATTTTTTGTTAAACATACAGAGAAATATACCTTCAAAGATAAGAACTTCATGTTGTTGTTGTCGGTTGCTAAGTGATATCCAACTCTTTGAGACTTCATGGACTGTAGCACTCCCTGCTTCCCCTGTCCTCCACTGATTCACAGAGTTTGCTTAAATTTACATCCGTTAAGTTGCTGATGCTATCTAGGCATCTCATCCTCTGCACCCCACTCACCTTTTGCCTTCAGTCTTTCCCAGCATCAGGGTCTGCTTTTTACATCTGGTGGCCAAAGTATTGGAACTTCAGCTCCAGAAACAGTCCTTCCAATGAATATTCAGGGTTTATTTCCTTCGGTATTCACTGTTTGATCTCCCTGCATCCATGGGACATTCAAGAATCTTTTCCAGCACCACAATTCAAAAGCATCAATTCTTTGACACTCAGCCTTTTATTATGAACCAGCTCTCATATTTGTACAGAACATCTGGAAAAACCATATATTTAACTATATGGACCTTTGTTGGCAAAGTGATATCTCTGCTTTTTAATATGCTCTCTAGTTTGTCAGACTTCCCTGGTAGCTCAGACGGTAAAAGTGTCTGCCTACAACGAGGGAGACCTGGGTTTGATCCCTAGGTCAGGAAGATCTCCTGGAGAAGGCAAAGGCAACCCACTCCAGTACTCTTGCCTGAAAAAAACAATTCCCATGGACAGAGGAACCTGGTAGGCTACAGTCCATGGGGTCGCAAAGAGTTGGACCTGACTGAATGACTTCACTTCACTTCACTTCACTTCAGGAGCAAGTGTCTTTTGATTTTAAGGCTCAGTCGCAGTCCACACTGATTTCAGAACCCAAGAAAATAAAACCTTTCACCCCTTCCACTTTTTTCCCCTTCTGTTTTCCATGAAGTGATGGGACCAAATGCCACAATCTTAGTTTTATTTTTTGAATGTTGAGTTTCAAGCCAGCTTTTTCATTCTCCTCTTTCACCTTCATCAAAAGCTCTTAAGTTCCTCTTCTGTTTCTGGTGATTATAGTGGTATCATCTGTATATGGTTAAAGCGTCTGCCTGGAATGCAGAAGACCTGGGTTCGATCCCTGGGTCAGGAAGATCCCCTGGAGAAGGAAATGGCAACCCACTCCAGTACTCTTGCCTGGAAAAATCCCATGGAGGGAGGAGCCTGGTACGCTACAGTCCATGGAGTCCATGGGGTCGCAAAGAGTCGGACATGACTGAGTGACTTCACTTTCATTTGTATATCTGAAGTTGTTGACATTTCTCCTGGCAAACTTGAATCCAGCTTATGATTCATCCAACCTGGCATTTTGCTTAATGTACTCTGCATATAAGTTAAATAAGCAAGGCGAAAATATACAGCCTTGTCATACTCCTTTCCCAATTTTGAACTAGTTTGTTGTTCCATGTATGATTCTAGCTCGTTTCTTGACCTGTATACAGGTTTCTCAAGCTACAGATAAGGTAGTCTGATACTTTCATCTCTAAGAATTTTCCACAGTTTCTTGAGATCCACCCAATTAAAGGCTTTAGTGTAGTCAGTGAAGCAGAAATAGATGTTTTACTGAAAACTCTTTGCTTTCTCCGTGACCCAATGAATGCTGGCAGTTTGATCTCTGGTTCCTCTGTTTTGAACCCAACTTATACATCTGGAGAATAACCCAACTTATACATTGGAGAAGAAAATGGCAACCCACTCCAGTACTCTTGCCTGGAAAATTCCATGGACAGAGGAGCCTTGTAGGCCACAGTTTATAGGGTTGCAAAGAGTCGGACACGACTGAGCAACTTCATTTCACTTCATACATCTGGAAGTTCTCAGTTTAGGTACTGCTGAAGTCCAGCTTGAATGATATCTGAGCATAATTTTACTAACATGTGAAGTGAGTGCAAATGTACAGTAGTTTGAACATTCTTTATCATTGCTCTTCTTTCGGATTGGAATAAAAACTGACTTTTTCCAGTCCTGTGGCCACTGACGAGTTTTCCAAATTTACTGCCATATTGAGTGTAGTACTTGAACAGCATCGTCTTTTAGGATTTTAAATAGCTCAACTGGAATTCCATCACCTCCACTAGCTTTGTTCTTGGTAATGATTCCTAAGGCTCACTTGACTTCACACTCCAGGATATCTGACTCTAGGGGAGTTACCATATCATCATGGTTATCAGGTCATTAAGACCTTTCTTGTATAGTTCTTCTGTGTTTTCTTGCCACCACTTCTTAATCTTTGCTGCTTCCATTAGGTCCTTACCGTTTCTGTCCTTTATCATGCCCATGCTTGCATTAAATGTTCCCTTGCTAATCCAATTGTTTTGAAGACATCTCTAGCTTTTCCCATTCAATTGTTTTCCTCTATTTCTTTGCTTTGTTCATTTAATAAAGGCTTTTTATCTCTCCTTGCTATTCTCTGGAACTCTGCATTCAGTTGGGTATGTTTTTTCCCTTTCTCCCTTGCCTTTCACTTCTCTGCTTTCTTCAGCTATTTGTAAAGCCTTCTCAGGCAACCACTTTGCATTCTTGCATTTCTTTTTCTTTGGGATTGTTTTGGCCACTGTCTCCTGTACAATGTTACAAACCTCCACCTATAGTTCTTTAGGCACTCTGCCTACCAGATCTAATCCCTGGAATCTTTTCATCACTTCCATTGTATAATCATAAGGGATTTCATTTAGGTCTAACCTCAATGACCTAGTGGTTTTACCTGCTTTCTTCAATTTAAGCTTACATTTTGCAATAAGGAGCTCATGGTATGAGCCACAGTCATCTCCAGGTCTCATTTTTTTTTTTGACTGACTGTATAGAGCTTCTTCATATTTGGCTGCAAAGAACATAATCAATCTGATTTCTGCTTGACCATTAGGTGATGGCCATGTGCAGAGTTGTCTCTTGGATTGTTGCAAAAGGGTGTTTGCTGTGACCAGTGTCTTCTCTTTACAAAGCACTCTTAGCCTTTGTTTTGGTTCATTTTGTAGTCCAAGGTCAAACTTGCGATTAGTCCAAATATCCCTTGACTCTCTACTTTTGCCTTCTAACCCTCTGATGAAAAGGGCATCTTGTTTGTTGCTAGTTCTAGAAGCTGCTGTAGTTCTTCATAGAACTAATCAACTTCACCTTCTTTGGAATCAGTGGTTGGGGTATGGACTTGAATTACTGTGATGTTGAATTATTTGTCATGGAAACAAATTGAGATCTTTGTGTCTGTCATTTTGAGGTTGTACCCAAGTATTGCATTTCAGACTCTTGTGTTGATAATGAGGGCTACTTTTCTTCTAAGGGATTCTTGCCCACAGTAGTAGATATAGTGATCATCTGAATTAAATTCTTCCATAACTGTCCATTTTTAGTTCATTGATTTCTAAGATGTCCTACGTTCAATCTTGCCATTTCCTGTTTGACCACATCTAATTTGCCTTGATTCATGGACCTAACATTCCAGGTTCTTATACAATATTGTTCTTTATAGCATCAGACTTTACTTTCACCACCAGACACATCCATAGCTGAGCATCTTTCCTGCTTTAAGCCAGCCAATTCATTTTTCTGGAACTAGTAGTAATTGCCCTCTGCTCTTCCTTGGTAGCATATCAGACACCTTCTGACCTGGGGACTCATCTTCTGGTGTCATATTTGTTGTCTTTTCATACTGTCCATGGGGTTCTTGAGGCAAGAATACTGTAGTGAGTTACCATTTTCATTTCCAGTGGACCACATTTTGTCAAAAATCTTCACTATGACCCAACCATTTTATGTGGCCCTGTACAACATGGCTTGTAGCTTCATTGTGTTATGCAAGCCCATGCACTATGAAAGGCTGTGATCCAGAAGGGGAATAACCTTATGTTATGACTCAGAATGAAGCACCTTGCAGCAGTAATATGGTTCATATATATTGCTTTTTTAATGAAGAGAAATAGTTTAATATTTGAGTATATACACTGTGAAGGAAGAGATATTTACATGTCTTTTCAGACAGGCTTTGTCAAATATGAAAAGCCTTATTAGCAACCCAATGGCAAGATTCTTGGTCAATTCAATTTGTCTTTTTAAAAAATTAGTTCAAGTGTTTGCATTGCATTGAATAAAGCAAATTCCATATTGCTTTTTATTTGCTTTTAAACAGTAATGTACAAACAAACATTCTCAATCTGTTAAATCCTCACCCTATAGCACTAAAACCACAAGTACTTGGTTAAAAGGATGACTAATCCTGGACCTGAAATTTTCTTTTGGAAGTACTTTAAATACATCTTAGTTCTCATACAATTTTATGATAGAGAACCAAAATATGTGTTACACAGTAAAAAATTCAATGTAAAAATATTACTAACAATTAATTTTATAAAGAAATTTCAGCTTAATCATGGAAGACTGGTTATCAAATTACAAAATATCCTGATGATCCCAAGATGAGTTAACTGTACATGGCATGTTCAACTTGTTCATTGAGTCATTTGTTAAATAAGATTATTTGCACTGGCCATTTCAATGTTAACCTGACATCTTTCCTAGCATTTTTCTGCGCTAGAATAATTTTTCTTCTTTCTGACGTAATTCTAAAAGTAGTATTTATCAAAAAAAAAAAAAAAAAAAGCACAAGTTTCTTTGTTTTGCTCACATTAGTGGGGAGAGAATGGCAGGTCCTACCTAAGATGACACCACAAGGTGTTTGTTCTCAACCTTTCACAGCATTTTCACTTACTAGTCTATGTTTTCCTAGTTATTAGAATTTATCTACCTGTTTTAAAAATATTATTTAGATGGACAAAGTGAAACTTGGGGTGGTTTAATTTGCAAATGGTATAACTGATAAGGGATTAATATCCAACATACAACCCGATATCAAAAAAACAAATCAGAAAAATCAAACCCAAACAAACAAAAACCATATTAAAATAAATGGGCAGAAAAACTGAATAGATATTTTTCAAAAGAAGAAATGCAAATATGAAAGAATGTTCAATATTGCTAATCATCGGGGAAATGCAAATCAAAACAATGAGATATCACCTCATAGCTCAGAAAGGCTGTCATCAAAAGAACACAAATAACAAATGTTGGGAGGACATAGAGAAAAGAGAACTCTCATTAACTGCTGGTGGGTATGTAATTGATGCAAGTCACTGTAGAAAAGAGTATGATGGTTTCTTGCAAAACTAAAAATGGGAGTACCACATGATTTAGCAATTCCACTCCAGGATACATATCCAAAAACCAAAAGTTCTAATTTGAAAAGATACATGCACCCCACTATTTATAACAGCATTATTTATAATTGTCATGATATGGAAGCTATGTAAATGCCCAGGAAAAGCCAAACAGATAAAGAAGATGTGGTATATATACACATATAATGGAATGTTACTCAGGCATTAAAGAGTGAAATCTTGCCATCTGCAGCAACATGAATGGCCTTAGTGGGCAGTATGCTAAGTGAAATAAGTCAGACAGAAAAAAATAAATACTGTGTGATAACACTTATATGTGGACTCTGAAAAATACTAAATAATAGTGAATATTTCCCAAAAGAAGCAGATTTACATGATACAGAGAACAAACTAGTGGTTATCAGTGTAGGGGAGGGGCAATCTAGGGTTTAGGGAGTGGGAGACACAAAACATTGGATGTAAGATAGGTTCAAGAATATAATTGCATAACATAGGGAATATAACCAATGTTTGTAATATTATATATTGTATGTATTTGCAGTAACTATACATGAAAATAACCTTAAAAATTGTACATGCATATATATATATATATATATATATATATATATATATATTTATTTATTTATTTATTTATTTATTTATTTATATACACATATGGGCTTCCCCAGTGGTATAAAAAATTCTTCATGTCAATGCAGGAGATGCAGGAGACATGAGTTCAATCCCTGAGTCAGGAAGATCCCCTGGAATAGGAAGTGGCAACCCCCTCCAGTATTCTTGCCTAGAGAATTCCATGGTCAGAGAAATCTAGAGGGCCACAGTCTGTGGGGTTGGCAAAACAGTCAGATACAACTTAGCCATTGATCACACACATACATTTAAATTAAAAATTAAAACATTTCAATAGTATATTTAAAGAGAGAGGACAATGTAATGAAATCAGAAAGCTGTCTCAAGTTATCCACAGGTTTGCTTTTCTATTTCCTTTCTTTCTTTTTATTCTATGCTTCTTACAGTTATAGTTCAGTCGCTCGGTTGTGTCTAACTCTTTGCGATCCCATGGACCACAGCACGCCAGGCCTCCCTGTCCATCACCAGCTCCTGGAGTTTACTCAAACTCATGTCCATTGAGTCGGTGGTGTCATCTAAGCATCTCATCCTCTGTCATCCCCTTCTCCTCCTGCCTTAAATCTTTCCCAGCATCAGGGTCTTTTCAAATGAGTCAGTTCTTTGCATCAGGTGGCCAAAGTATTGGAGTTTCAGTCCTTCCAATGAACATTCAGGACTGATTTCCTTGAGGATGGTCTGGTTGGATCTCCTTGCAGTCCAAGGGACTCTCAAGAGTCTTCTCCAACACACAGTTCAAAAGCATCAGTTCTTCAACGGTCAGCTTTCTTTATAGTCCAACTCTCACATCCATACATGACCACTGGAAAAACCATAGCCTTGACTAGACAGACCTTTGTTGGCAAAATAATGTCTCTGCTTTTTAATATGCTGTCTAGGTTGGTCATAACTTATCTTCCAAGAAGTAAGTATCTTTTTATTTCATGGCTGCAGTCACCATCTGAAGTGATTTAGGAGCCCCCAAAAAATAAAGTCTGCCACTGTTTCCACTGTTTCTCCATCTATTTGCCGTGAAGTGATAGAACCTTGTCTCATTAAGACTCCTGGTCATAATGCTACCTGATTTTAAATCTCTACCCTTTCAGGAGCCTAACATTTTGTCCATAGAGTTACTGTCCTCACTAGTTGTAAATGCCTGAAGATGAGATTGAGAAACAAAATTCTTCCTCATCATGTTAGAAGGGAAAATTAAAGTCTGAAGAAGTGATATCAGTTTCTAAAGCCAGGTAAAAAAATCACCACTACACATTAAGATTAGAAATTTGGAGTTACTGCCCTGATTACTTTAAATACACTGTCTTCTTCATTTGAAACATCATTGTTATTTCTGCCAGCTGAATCACTACCTCAAATTGTCACTGGAGAAACAAATGATGGAAAATTATGCAAGAAAGAAACATCTCTGTTCTGCTCTCTTTCCTCTCCTCTCCTTTCCTGTCCCCATCCCAACTAATACAGATTCTGTACTGATGAAAGAAAACAATGCCAGCTGCCTTTCTTCATTCCATTGTCAGCACTGAGAAAAGGGCGGAACAGACAACAGCAACACTCGAGCTGCTACAGTGACTGGCACAGAGAAGAGAACGGGGTCAAAGATGCTGAGAGGGAAGTGACCGGAAGAGAAATAAACTAGGCCAAGTGGTGGAGCCAGCCATGCTATGTGAAGAGTGAACTTGGCACTGAAACGTGAGGCATTTTCAGCCGAAGTCTTCTGCTGTGACAAAGACTCCACTCACGTAACCTCTAATTATCACTCACTCTTGAAAATAAGATGCTGTTAGGCATGACTTTGGGAATGTGATATAAAAATGGTTTCCCTCCCATATATGAGTATGTATTTTTTAACTAACATTCACTATGAAACTTGTCTTTCCCACTCTCTAAAAGATGGAATGGCAAAGGAAAATGATACAATTTGAATACAACCCTGAAATCTTATGTTCCAAGAGCTTTTTTTCAGACATAAGCATAAAATGTTTCTTGTGGCTGTGAGATTCAACAAGGGAATTAAGCTTCACAGAAGCTACAGACTGTATAAGATACAAGAGTAAACAAATTGGCAGTTGTTATACATGCTGATAAAAGTATAAGCAATCCCTAAATAAACCTGAACCTCAAAATAGTTTTCTGTTAAACAGAATATAAAATATTTAATCTGTAACTCTTTCTTGAATAGTCCTATTCCTAGGATTTTTCACTTTTATCCATTATTACCATTACATAATTTTAGCAATTTTTCAATATATTTATGGAAATATTTAATTTAAATATTTAATTTAAAGCTAAAAATTAATGGTCCGGAATAATAACAATATCAGTAACCAGAACACATTTATTGAGTCCTTGTTATGTGCTAAACACTGTGCCAAGTATCTTCGAATATTGGATTCATTAAAATGTCATTTATACCAATATCTCTAATTGAGTTAATTTCCCTAATAATTTTTTAAAAGCAAAATAAAGTAAGCATGTGCTAAAAATATGAGACTAACCAAATAGTCTGGAGTGAAATAATATATTCTAAAAATAAATTGATGAGGAGAGTACCCACTTATTTAAGTATCAAACAAAATAAACTCAGATTAGTCTTTGAGACTAATCTGAGAATTGTGTACTGGCCAACACTGCACCAATTGGTATGAAGTAAAAGTTGCTTAAGGGCCACAAAACATAAAGCTGGCAGTAGATTATCTTTTAACTATTATTATAATTGAGTCTTTTCATTGCCAGTTTTGCTCTTATTTTTTGGTTACAAATTAATAGGCATAAACAGCCTAAGGCATAATTTAGTTCTCGAGTATTTTAATATGATTATTTATTACAAAAATAATATTTTCTGAATGTTTTCTTCTTAGAGGTTCAAATAGACTGATAAATCGAGTAACACTAATCTTTTGAGAAATGCCATTATACCAAATACTTATCAAAATATAAGAAAAGGAAGATGATTCAACCTTATACTGAATGGTCATGTTAGCTATGTTCCAGTAGCACACAGAAACAAATTTTCACAATACGTATTCCATATTGAGATTAAATGATCAGCACAGAAGACTATTGGTCTTATAAACTATGTTGTCAATTTCAATTCAATTAATCCTACCCAGCTGAGAAAAAAATTACTCACACGTTTACTACATATTAACAATGAAATCTAGCCAAAAAAAAAAAAAAAAAAAAAATGGGGGTTATTTCTCCAAGGTAATTGCTAAATAATGGCTGTGCTGTGCTGTGCTAAGTTGCTTCACTTGTGTCTGACTCTTTTCAACCCTTTGGACCATAGCACACAAGCCTCCTCTCTCCATGATCCTGGCAAGAATATTGGAGTGGGTGGCCATGCCCTCTTCCAGGGGATCTTCCTGACCCCAGGATCGAACCTGCGTCTCTAAAGTCCCCTGCATTGGCAAGCAGGCTCTTCACCACTAGAACAACCTGGGAAGCCCAAATAACTTATTTTTCCTTTGCTGAAATATAGCATGTAAATAAACCCTAATTTGACTTTTTCTATTTTTAAATTTCAATGCCTCCCTTAATCTCAGTCAGTTCAGTTCAGTCACTCCCTTAATCTGGTTCTACCTAATAATTCGTTCTCACTATGTACTGCAAATTTTCAACAAATCTTTTTATGATTATATTACACAAAGTTAATAAAACCCACCATGTTCTTCATGACTCTTCCCTGAGTTGACACACTTGCAAGTTTCCAGCTGTACAATTACTACTACACACCAAAGAGTAACTCAAATGTCATCACCTCAATAAAGATTATGCAATGCAACTCAGTTGGAATTTGATATTTCTGGGGCTGCAATCCTATCACATTTGGCTTGTGTGTTTATTACAGCAATTGTTATTCTAGCTGTCCTTTACTTCTAACTCAACCAAACTATAGCCTTTCAGAAAGTTCAGAGCTATCCTATTCAGTGTTAGCTGTATTCTAGCAGCATATTTCTTTGCGTGTGTTCTTTCCACAGTGCATATTTCTTAGGTGAAAACACAAACCAGCAAATCTATTGTTCTCTGTACATTTTTTGTTTGCCTTACAATGAAACATGTTAACTTTATAAACTTTGTAAATATCCCTTTTCGAACAGACATAGACAACAAATAAATTTGGAGTAATGCTGAAATAGTATTCATGTACTGGGGAAAGTAACAGCTTCAAACACATTTAAATTATTTAAATAAAATTGCAGCCATTGTAAAAAGTATTTCAATTAAATTAATTTAGCTACCATAGAAATACGGAAGTAATTAAAAGGCACATAAAATGAAACTATATTATTTTAAAATACTAAGTACATGGCAGGTT
This sequence comes from Budorcas taxicolor, assembly GCF_023091745.1. Lineage (NCBI taxonomy): Eukaryota > Metazoa > Chordata > Mammalia > Artiodactyla > Bovidae > Budorcas > Budorcas taxicolor. The sequence continues at coordinate 37,416,708 of NC_068926.1, read as the reverse complement.
CTTCCTAAAAAACTTCTGAATAAATGGCCATTCAATGTTTCTCTAATATGTGTGATTGCTGCTTTCCAAGGCATATGCAAAATCAACTCTAATAGACAATGTCAAAGTCTTTTTAAAAGTACTGCCTAGTTTTATATCAGTTGTTTCCCCTATATTTATCTGCCTATCTCCCTACCTATCTACCATTGCATTAATCAATCAATCTATGATTCTAAGTTCTTATTAGTTTTTTAAGTTGCCAATATCTTAAGGGCAAACTCTTATGATTAGAACTTTTTAAATTTAATCTAATCTTACTGTTTTTATATTTTTTCTGTCTTTGAACCATATCCCTAAAATTATATTATGATATTAATATTAGCATGACCATAATTAGCAGCTTCCTTGGGCCAGCAATGTGGGACACCTGGGTTCAATCCCTGGGTTGGGAAGATCCCCTGGAGAAGGGCACAGCGACCCACTCCAGAATTCTTGCCTGGAGAATCTTCAAGAAAAGAAGAGCCTGGTGGGCAACAGTTCATGGAGTCACAAAGAGTTGGACATGACTGAGCAGCTAAGCACAGCACAACCATAATTAACATAATTGTGGAGCTAATATATACATATATGTATCTATATAGTCTTTTCTTAAGTATCATAATAATTACATTAGAATATAACACACCTTTTTACTTAATGTATGGTATAACCTCATTCTTCTGAATCCAAACATTACCTAGAAATACATTTTTACTTTCTATAAGGATATATTTCAGATAAAAACAGAAATATTTTATTCACTAATAATTATGTTTTATTAAAATATTGCGAAAATTGTTGGAATATTTCTAAAAGTTTTATTAATTATGCAGAGTCTAGAATAAATATATGCATTAGAGAATAGATCAATTTAGGTGAAAGATATTTAAATTGGCACATGATGTTACTGCATGAGTTAGAAAACTGAATTTTAAGAAATTTCATATTTAATAATATTTCATAGTATTTCAACAGAAATACGGAAATATACACAAACTTGGAAAGTAAAGCAACTAAGGAGGATGAACAATAATCAAACTATCTGACTCATTACTCTTTCTGGCATATTCATGTAACAATCAGTTCTTATAAGAATACAGATATTTGGGCAAACAGAGGTTAAAGAGCACACAGATGCACAATCTGGGCTCTTTGTACACAGCTGATAAAAATTTAGATTTCATAAAACATTAAAAAAATATCTTCAGCCCCTCACCTGGGAATCTGGGAATTTGAAGGGCATGTTTTGTTTTGTTTTGTTTTTTATTAACTCTTCAAACATCAATACCATTTTCTGACAGAGTTCTTATATCTGAGAACTCTAAGAGAATCATGGAGTGATAATTCTAACCTTGTTTTGAACCTAACTACAGGTTTCCAAAAACAGATTTCCACTCTATCCAAAAGTGGAGTGTTCCTGAGAAATCTTTCACAAGCCAAAATGTCATAAAGTGAAGAATTACCTTAGAACACACTTTGCTAAGGGACACACTTTCCTAAGACTCTTTAAAGGCTGCAGCATAACAGACTGAACATGATTTTAACTTTTTACCATGTTTCATAAAATGAAAATCCTTTTAGGGTTTCTTTTGGTTAGGGAATGCTGTTACATGTAAGTTTTTCATAAAAGCAAAGTGGCCTAAATTGAATTTATGAAAACTGGAGGCCACCTGTATCAGCTATTCTACAAAAGATTCACCAAGTATAATGCCTCTGGAATTAAAGTGAGTCCTAAAATTTTTTTCCTGAACATCAATAATAAAATATTAGTACACAGATTTTATAAATGTTTCACAGAGATTTTATACTCAGTACTATCACTGTATATAAGCTTATTTAGTGTGCATGCCTGAGGAGATATAAACAAAATGTCGTTATTACTTTCCTAATTTTATCATAAAATAAATTAGGCAAATTGTCATTGTATAATATGAGATGAGATAGGAATATTCCACTGAAGGTATATAAAGCCCTGCAGACAAAATGGAGGCAATAGAAAATTACAAACAAAAGAAAACTTAGTAGTATTTTGTTTTGTAGGCAAGTGATGCCTGATTACTGATGATTGTTGTAAACCTGTCAGTTTGATGACATTCGGATCACATAGCCTCTTGTTAGATGACAAGCCGCTATCATTGTGCGAAAAATGGCAATGAGTTAGAAACAGGGTCTATTTAATGACATTGAAGAGGGTGCTATTTTGAAAAACTAAGATTCAGATATGGAAATCATGAGGCAGATCATTTCAGCATGTTTTGGGTCAACAGATGACACAATCTATGAAACATACTATTTCACAGGATGTGACAATGTCATTGACCAAATTGAGAGCATAAATATTAGAATTTAAGATAAATAATGACAAATAATAAAAATAATAAATGCTTATCATGCATGGTTAGCCTCGACATGAGTCTGATTATCCTTAGTGTGTTATGTTTCATAAAAAGTTTACTCATATGTAAAGGTCTGTGAGAAATATTTAACAGTTTTGTGTTTTTCTAAATAAATGTGAATTGTTCATTCTACTTTAAAATGTTTTGAGTATAGTACTTTTATTGAGTAGTATTCAGTGGATGCTAAATAAAGTTGACAATAATATCATTTATTGATTTATTTAATTTTTCTCAAATATTTGTTTTTATTTGATTCTTTTTGACTCCAGCACCTAGCTCATAACTACCAGGTTTAAAATATCACCCTGGCTATGATGTCTACACCATATCTCTAACTACAGATTTTCCAGATTCCTAATTATTCTACCTAACTCATGTTGGTTGAATATAAAAATGATTATTAATTGATAACTGGTGCATTTGGGTCCATCTATAATGGCAACCCACTCCAGTATGCTTGCCTGGAGAATTCCATGGACAAAGAGGAACCTGGCAGGCTACAGTTCATGAGGTTGCAAAGAGTCAGACACAACTGAATGACAAACACTTTAAGTTTTACTTCATACCAGATAGACTATACTATTCTTCATTTATACTATACTAGCCTCTGTAGACATGGATAAATCCATTCATAAACGATCTCATTAAATCTATACAATTGCTCTTTAGAAGTATTTTCTGTATTCTTTAAAAATAGAAAGTACATGAAGACTAGAAAGGTTAATCAACTTGTTCATGTTACCAGAATATGCTCTGTTTCCAAAGTTTGTGTCACCATACTTAAACTGCCTTTAAATGTAAAAATATCATATTTAACCTATTTTAAGACCCTTTCCTCTACTTCTAAACTAGGTAAGTACTTCTTAAACATTCATATAGCTTTTGGAATATTTAGGTACAAATGGCTATGTTTCACCATATTTTTAAATCTGTGTATTGTGAATAATAGTTATCACATTTTATAATAATTATTAACTTATATGAACATCATATATTTATGTAATTTGTTCATTCACATAACCTTGTTGTAGAGTTTATCTCATTTAAAACATTCATTTAAAGAACAATAATTAATTTTAGTTCATAATAGCCAACAAATATTAATCTATTGAAGTTAATTCTAATGTAAGTAATGTAATAATAAGCCAATATTTCCAATGCAATATTGCTTGTGACAATCAGAAAAGAAAAAACATGTGTGTGTGTATATATGTATATATATATGTATATATGTACATATGTATATATACTAGTGTAACATATTTAGATATTATCTTCCAATATTTGTGAGAAGTTAGATTAATCATATCCTTTACTAAAATCCCAGAAAGATGTAATTTAATCAGCACCTAGTATTTAACACATGCAGAGGCTTGAAAGCTTTCCACAGTAGCCTACATTCGTATTGCTTTTCATTTACCGTAATTCTGAAGATGAATTGTTATGCTCTGAGGATTGCCTTCCAGAGGGAATGTAAGTGCTTTGAGTGCTTGTGCTCTGTGCAAGATGTTTCCAAATAAATAACTTTCTACCTCTACCTAAACCCCCTCACATATTTCAAATCATCTTCTCTTCCCTGTTAAAAGCACTACACAACTATCTAGGGCCCATTTCTACAGTTCTCTGCATTTAAATCCTCCCTGTATACCATTCCATTAAATCTTAGTCATCAAGCCCTAACCCTAACGTAACTGGAGATTATATTATCTTACAGCATATTCTTGTAGTTCAAGTTTTGTCACATGACAAAACTTCCAGTGAGTTTTTTCAGCATGTTGGAACCTATAATTCAAGGTTTTCCAATTCAAAGATCCAGACACAACAAATATCAACCCCATGGACTGTGAAGTTTTGCATGAATCTGTCTCTCAACAGCATCATATTGCTGGGAAATATAAGAAAAAAAATGAGATTGATACTACTATGAGAATTCAGTTATACAGAAAATAACGAAATGATTTTTCCGAACCCATGGTTAAAGTCTGCGTTGTGTCAGTTAGCCCCAAACTTGTAAATCTTTCTCTGCTTTTTATTGCTGTCTACAGCAGATTCAATACCTCTTCTCTGCCTCTTTCAAATTGAAAACAGAAGAAAAGCATTTTACCACATATTGTTTTAGCATAATAGAAATGAAAATTGACCAATGTAAAGGGGAAATAAAGTAAAGCTTTTGCTTTAAATCTAGCAAAACTGGACCCTGGAAAAATATTTATTTTTACTCAAAATATATTAATATCTACATTAAAGGAAAAAATATACTCTTCTCAGCAGGGTCAATTTCCAGTACGATGACAATAATAATATTTTATATTTGGATATGTAATACTATAGGTGTTAATATACACTCATATCTCTATCTACATCTGTCCCTACCTCTATCCCTATCCATAAACCTATGTACATACTTCATTTATTTTGGTAACTCTCTGATTTCTAAACAATTACTAGATTTTCCAGTCTTACTAAAATGATTTTTATCAATGTTTCTAGCAAGAAGTAAGTAATTATTTTCAGAAGGTTGGTAGGAGTTGGCAAAATGTCCAGCATTACAGTGTGTGCTTTTCTATATCCGCACAGAATTCTCTTAGTGAATTAGTATCTATGCCTTATTACAGATAAGAATATTAAAGCTCAGAGAGGCTAAGTCGTAGCTCCAAGTCATAGGATTATTATATGGTAGAAAAATAATTCTAATTGATGTCTTACTGCAAAATCCATGCTCTTCAATTAGAGAAATCTGCTTTTTAGATACACAGTTGCTACATAAATAACATGTGTTTGAATTGTGGGTCTACTTATACAGGTTTTTTGCTTTGGTTTTTTTTTTTTTCCCAATAACTGTCCACTACAATATTACGCATTCTGTGGTTGGTTGAATCCATGGATGTGGAACTGCAGATACCAAAGGCTTACTGCAAGTTTACACTCAGATTTTCACCTGCAAATGCAGTTGGGGCTCCTAAGCCCTGCATTCTTCAAGGGTCAACTGTACTTTGTATCTCATCATTGCTCAAAGGAAAAAAATCTCCAAAATTATTTTTGCTGAAGGTCGATATGTCAATAATTTTTAATATGTGCAAATAAAAAGAGTGAAGTCATCATTGATTGGTCTGTGAATGTTTCCTCTGCGTTTTTGAGAATATTTATCTGTCAACATACAAATGTGACTTGTGTAATTAATATTATTAGCCTTTGTACATGGAACTACTAGAAGAGAACCCAGAGCAATTCTTAAGTTAGAGATTTACAAAGGGGTGTGGTTTTTCCTGATGTGTCCTCCCCCTTATTTTGGTGTTGTTATACAAAATTCGGACAGTTTATTGAGTACTAGGAAACATCCCAAGGAAAACTGCTTTGTACTACACAGTCTCACACTTTGTTTATTCTCTTTTATCATTGATAATATTATACTCAGTAAGCTTACCTATTTAACTCTATCCTGGTTTTAATTATATGCACTACTTTCTAAAAATTGCTACTTTCACATTAACAACTGTATGTATGATAATGGTGCAGAACATTAATGGAAAACAAATGTAACAAAAATTAAAAGTCTCTATTTAAATGAGAGATAAATTTTTTATTACAAAGAAACTGTTTGCATGCTTATAAAATAGTAGAATATAGACATGAATTAGTGATGTTCTAGGTATCTGTGTTACAGCTAAAATCCATTGGTTTTATTAACAAAACCAATGTCAGGAAGCTTCTCCCTTATGTCTTCTTAGAAGAGGTTTACATTTTCAGGTCTTATACCTAAGTCTTTAACTATTTTGAGCTAATTTTTGTATACGGTGTAGATGGGGGTCCAGTTTCATTATTCTACATGTGGATACTGTTTCCCAGCACCAATTTTTTAAAAGACTACCCTTTAGCCAATGAGTATTCTGAAGCCCTTGTCAAAGTCAGTTGACGGCATACATGTGATTTATTTCTAGGCTCTATTTTCTGTTCCATTTGTCTACATGTCTCTGTTTATATCAATAACAAGCTGTTTAAATTACTATAGCTTTGCAATGTATTTTGAATTAACTCTCAAATTTTTCTTCCTTTCAAGTTTGTTTCAGTTATCCTAGATTTTTTGCTGTTCCATATGAATTTTAGGATTTTTAAAATATATTTCTGTAAAATGCTGCTGAGATTTTGATGGAAATAGCATTGGATCAGAGATTCTTTTGGTTAGGACGGATGTTTCAGAAATATTCATTCTTTTAACGATGAGCACAGAGTACTATGATATCTCTCCATTTATTTGAGTTTTTGTCAATTTATTTAATCAGTTTCTTATAGTTTTCAATGTATGGGCTTTCACCTCCTTGGTCGAATTTTTCCTAGGTATTTTATTCTTTTTGATGCATTTGAAAAATGGAATTGTTTTCTTTATTGCCTCACAAATATACCCGGTTAACATATAGAAAGACAACTGATTTTGCATGTTGACTTTGTATTCTGCAATTTAACTGAATATGTTTATTAATTCTAACAGGTTTTTTTTTGTGTGTGTGGATCTGGAGTCTTTGGGGTTCTACCTATTTGAGGTCATATAATCTGCAAACTGAAACAGTTTTTCTCCTTCCTTGGATTTGAATGACATTTATTTATTTACCTTGCCTAATTGCTAAGGCTAGGAATTCTAATATAATGCTGAATAGAAGCATGAAAGTGGGTACTCTTGTTTTGTTCCTGATCTTAGAGGGGAAATTTTTTTTTTTGTTTCGATTTTTAGTTTTTTACCATTGAGTACAGTGTTAGTGGTGAGCTTAAAAATTTATGGGCTTATCTATGTTGAGGTAAATTCTTTCCAATCTAGTTTGCTGAGCATTTTTATTGTAAAAGAGTTTTGTAAAAAGAACTTTTATCATAAAAATATGTTTTAAATGTTGTGTTTGCATCTATTGGATGATCAAATGATTTTTATAGTATAGTCTGTTAATGTGCAAATCACATTAACTAACCTCCTTATGTTAAACCATCCTTGCATCCCAGGGACAAATCCCATTTGACAGTGGTGTATGTTCTTTTTCATACGTCACTGGATTCAGTTCACTGATATCTTATAGAAGAATTTTGTAACTATATTCATTAGGTATATTGGCCTATAACTTTCTTAAAAGCACATGTAACAAAAGCAAAAATAGCCAAGTTAGAGTATGTCAAATTTAAAAGCTTCTGCACAGCAAAATGAAAAATCAACAGAGTCAAAAAACTACCTATGGAATGGGAGAAAATATATTCAAGCTTTATATCTGGTAAGCATTTAATTTTTAAAAAAAGGGACTCCAATAACTCAATAGTAAAAAATAACAGACCATCTTAAAAATAAGCAAAGGACATAAATAGACATTTCTCCAAAGGCATACAAATGCCCAATAGACCATATAAACAAGTGTTCTACACCACTAATCATCAGGGAGGCAAATCAAAACCAAAATGAGATATTATTTTCATACCTGTCTACCAAAATAGCAAAAGATAAAAGTATTGGAAAGGATGTGGAGAAATTCAAAGGTCTAGACTCATTTGTAGGTATGTAAAATGATTTAGCCACTGTGGAAAACATCATGGAGTTTAGATATAAAACTATCACATGATCCAGCAGTCCCACTTGTAGATCTATACTGAAAAAACCTGAAATCAGAATCAAAGACATAGCTGTACACAGCATTATTCACATCATGCAAGATATGGAAATAACCCAAATAGCTACTGACAAATCAATGGATAAAGAAAATATTGTATATACATATAACAATATTATTCACTCTTAAAAAGAAGGAACCATGTGGATGGACCTGGAAGACATTATGTTGATTAAAATAAGCCTGTCACAGAAGGACAGTTACTGTGTAATTGTACTTACATGAGATATCTAAGAAAATTAAAATCATAAAAGCAGAAAATACAAGGTGATTGGCAGAGGAAGAGGAGAAAGGAGAAACCAAGAGCTGTTCAATGGTTTTAAAGTTGTAGTTATGCAACATGAATACATTTTGGAGCTCTGCTGTGCAACTTAGACCCTGTACTTAACAATGTGGTATTGTGCCCTTACAATACATTGAGAAGGTAGACTCTATGTTAAAAATTTTATTAAAATTCACTAATTAATTAAAAATAAAATCTAGTTTTCTGCTTTTTCTTTGAAAATCTCACATAATCTAAGTACATAAGTAATATCTATAAACGTTTTACTTCCAGACTTAGAAAACAAAAATCTCTAAATCTTTCTCTTGTACTGTTTCTTATAAGATGGCTTTGAAAATTCCATAAACAAATGTAATAAGGCTGCACTGTTATATCTTATCAAAATAGCATTTCTGATTTTAACAGCATATCTGCGAACATAATCTCAAAATTATTTAAAAATACTTATTTTAACCGGCAAGAGTTTGAAGGAATAAGTAAAATAAAGTGCAAACATGATTTCATGAACTGTTGATAAATAAATGAACAATATGACTAAATTTTATTAAATCTTCCAGTAAAAATTTTCACAAATTTCCATGATGGTAGATAATATGATTCATTGACTAAAGAAACTATGGCTAGATGTTTCAATTTTGTAACAGAGATATGCAGAAAAATATATGACCAATATTGAAAGAAAATTAAAATACAGAGTTGAAATTAAAGTCTGTGTCATAAAGGACAAGGACAAGTAAAGTTTTCAACTACTTGTCCTAAAATTAATTTCTAACAGGATGTAAATAGAAAATTGGTATTTAGCATAAATATATAAAAGGAGTAAACAAAATTTCATGGATGTTATCTAGGTCATTAAACTGAGTTTCTGCTTTTCATTTTCTACTTTAGAATTTTATTTTAAAATATTTGCTTATAAAAGTATTTGTACTAGCCAGACACAATATAGTACAAAAATACTGGTAGCCATGACCTGGATAAGAGTCTCCTTCCTCATTGGATCCATTCATATCCTCATTTACACACTGATTGAAGAGGAATAAGAACATTACTGGGACAATGTTTTGTTGCTGTTCAGTCCATCAGTCATGTCTGACTCTTTGCGAACCCATGGACTGAAGAACACCAGGCTTCCTTGTCCATCACCATCTCCCAGAGCTTGCTCAAACTCACGTTCATTGAGACAGCAGAGCCATCCAACCATCTCATCCTGTCATCTCCATCTCATCCTGCCTTCAATCTTTCCCAGCATCAGAGTCTTTTCCAATGAGCCAGTTCTTTGAATAAGGTGGCCCAAGGATTGGAGCTTCAGCTTCGGCATCGGTCCTTCCAATGAATATTCAGGGTTGATTTCCTTTAGGATTGACTGGTTTGATGTCCTTGTTGTACAAGGGACTCTAAAGTCTTCATGAACATCACAGTTCAAAAGCACCAGTTGTTTGGTGCTCAGCCTCCTTTATGGTCCAACTATCACATCTATACACGATTACTGGAAAAACCATAGCCTTGACTTGATGGACCTTTGTTGGTAAACTAATGTCTCTGCTTTTTAATATACTATCTAGGTTGGTCATAGCTTTTCTTCCAAGGAGCAAGTGTCTTTTAATTTCATGGTTGCAATCAATATTTGCAGTGATTTTGGAGTCTAAAAAAATAGTCTCTCACTGTTTCCACTGTTTCCCCATCTATTAGCCATGAAGTGATGGGACCAGATGCCATGATCTTCGTTTTACGAATGTTGAGTTTTAAGCCAGCTTTTTCATGCTCCTCTTTCAATTTCATCAAGAGGCACTTTAATTCCTTTCATTTTCTGCCATAAATGGGCTGTCATCTGCATATATGAAGGTATTGATATTACTTCCAGCAAACTTGTTTCCAGCTTGTGCTTCACTCAGCCAGCATTTCACATGATGTACTCTGTATAAAAGAAAAATAAGCGAGGTGACAATGTAGAGCCTTGATGTATTCCTTTCTCAATTTGGAACCAGTCCATTTTTCCATGTTCGGTTCTAACTATTGCCTTTTGACCTGCATACAGATTTTTCAGGAGGCAGATAAGGTGGTCTGGAATTCCCATCTCTTTAGGAATTTTCCACAGTTTGCTTTGATCCACACAGTCAAACACTTTAGCACAGTCAATGAAGCAGAAATAGATGCTTTTCTGGAATTTGCTTGCATTTTCTATGATCCAACAGACGTTGGAAATTTGATCTCTGGTTCCTCTGCCTTTTCTAAATACAACTTGAACATCTGGAAGTTCTCAGTTCATGTACTGTTGCAGCTGAGCTTGGAGAATTTTGAGCATCATTGTGCTAGCATGCAAAATAAGTGCAATTGTGTGGTAGTTTGAACATTCCTTGGCATTGCCTTTCTTTGGGATTGGAATACAAACTGAACTTTTCCAGGTCTGTGGCCACTGTTGAGTTTTCCATGTGTTGCCATATTGAGTGCAGCACTTTAGTGGCCTCATCTTTCAGTATTTGAAATAACTCAGCTGGGATTCCATCACCTCTACTAGCTTTGTTCATAGTGATGCTGCATAAGGCCCACTTGACTTTGCACTCCAGAATGTCTGGCTCTAGGTTAGTGATCACACCATCATGGTTATCTGGGTCATTAAATATTTTCTTGGATAGTTCTTCTGTGTATTCCTGCCATCTCTTCTTAATACCTTCTGCTTCTGTTAGACCCAAACAGTTTCTGACCTTTATTGTGCACATCTTTAAATGAAATGTTGCCTTGGTATCTCTAATTTTCTTGAAGAGATCTCTAGTCTTTCCCATTCTATTGTTTTCCTCTAATTCTTTGCATTGATCCCTGAGGGAGGCTCTGTTATCTCTCCTTGCTCTTCTTTGTAACTCTGCATTCAGATGGATATATCTTTCCTTTTCTCATTTGCTTTTTGCTTCTATTCCTTTCTCAGCTATTCGTAAGGCCTCCTCAGACAATCATTTTGCCAATTGCATTTCTTTTTCTTGGGGATGGTTTTGATAACTGCCTCCTGTACAATGTTATGAACCTCCATCCACAGTTCTTCAGGCACTCTTTCTATTGGATCTAGTCCCTTGAATCTATTTGTCCCTTCCACTGTATAATCGTAAGGGATTTGATTTAGGTCATACCTGAATGGCCTAGTGGTTTTCCCTGCTTTCTTCAATTCAAATCTGAACTTGGCAATAAGGAGTTCATGATCTAAGCCACAGTCAATCTTGGTCTTGTTTTTGCTGATTGAATAGAGTTTCTCCATCTTCAGCTGCAAAGAATATAATCAATCTGGTTTTGGTATTGACCATCTGGTGATGTCCATGTGTAGAGTTGTCTCCTGTGTTGTTGAAAGAGGATGTTTGCTAGAACAAGTGCATTATCTTGGCAAAACTTTTTTAGCCCTGCTTCATTTTGCACCCCAAGGCAAAACTTGCCTGTTTTCCAAGTATCTGTTGACTTCCTACTTTTGCATTCCAGTCCCCTATGATGAAAAGGACATCTTTCTTTTTTGTGTGTGTTAGTTCTAGAAGGTCTTTTATATCTTCATAAAACCATTCAGCTTCAGCTTCTTTGGCATTTTTGGTCAGGGCATAGACTTGGATTACAGTGATGCAGAATGGTTTGCCTTGGAAATGAACAGAGATCATTCTGTCATTTTTGAAACTGCACCCAAGTACTGTATTATTAAGATGGCAGAGTAGAAGGATGTGAGCTCATCTTCTATGGTGAGAACCCCAAAATTTCAACAAGCTGCTGAACAACCATTGACAGGAGAATGTTGGATTCCCCCCAAAATTGTACCCCACATCCAAGGGACAATGCTTGAACCTTGTCTAAAATTGGGGCTCAGAGAAATTAGCATATAAAGGATTCTCAAAATATCAGAGTCCCTGAAAAACTTAGACTAATATGAGTTGTAGATAGACTTTACAGATTGACTTTGGAGCAAGGAGAATGAATAGTCGGTCGAAGCAAATTGAGAAAAGAATCTGAAAATAGCCATGTGTGCCATGTGTACCAGAGGAAGAAAGTGTCTGAGTCTTTCCCTATAGGTAGCTTACTTGATCAATGCTACAAGAGTACTTTGTGTTCTAAATATTATAGTTCAGCTGTAACCAAAAATTCATCTTTAGTATTTCCTTCCCATCATATTCCTTTCACCAGGTAAAAATGGTTAAGTAGGACACTACATTTTTCTTAAAACTTCGTGAGGAAAACAGGAGACATGTACAGTGATGACAAAGGATTTCAAGCAGTAGGTAGAGAATAGCCCATGGTGTGTTGGCGCCAGGGCAGTGGATGTTTCAGGTGGCTTACTTCTCTACCTGCAGCAGAAAAAGGTTGATGGACAGCTATTGGACCACTGACTACAGTGCAGAAGAGAAAAAAAGAATGATATTATGGTATTAAGCTTACAGGATACCCCTTGGCTGTATTGTGGGACCAAGAATCCCAAATCATTGAGGAGAGGGAATTTCCAAAGGATTAAATTTCCTGTATAAGGAAATGGGAAGACAGGACTCAAAATAGCTTATGTACATCTGCCAAAAACACAAAATCACTTTCATGCCATATTGAACATTTCACAATCTTGTACTTAATCTTTCAACCTACTTTTTTCAAGAATTCTATCCTTCCTATATATGAAAACTGCTTTTGCTTATTTTTCTATTAATTGATCATTTCTTAGCATTTTCTGTTGCTGCTGTTTCTGAAAAAAGCTTAGTTTTAAAGTTCAGTATGATGTGTGTGTGTATGTGTTAATCACTCAGTCATGTCTGATTCTTTGCGACTCCATGGATTGTAACTCACCAGGCTCCTCTGCCCATGGGATTCTCCAGGCAGGAATACTGGAATGGCTTGCCATTCCCTTCTCCAGGGAATCTTCCCAGCCCAGGGATTGAACCTGGGTCTCCCACATTGCAAGCAGATTTTTTTACCGTGTATGTGTGTGTGTGTGTGTGTGTGTGTGTGTGTATTTAATACATACGGGTCTTTCTAGCAGAATCTTCCACAAAAAGAGAAGAGATGTCTTCATCCACTCCTGCTTCATTTTTTGCAATACAAGTGTATGCTCCCGTATCTTCATAGCGCACATTGCTAATATGAACCTCACTGCAATTTGCTGAAAACAGAAAGCAAATGCAACTTGTAAGCTACAATTTCAGCTTTGGTATAGTCATATCTGATTACACAGTCAAATAGTTCACTTAGCTTGTCCTAATTAAACTGTTTTCCTTCCCACTTCCATGCTTTGGAGACATGCTAAGTTATTTCTAATGCATTCAAGTGTTTCATAAATTGTGCTGTCATTCTATTACACAGATCCCAATATTACTTATCAAAAGCACACACAGTATATTTTGTATTCATTTCATACTCCCTACCTTGCATAAGAAGTGTTGCATGTTGATAGCTATAATTTCATTTCTGTATTCATTTTTAATATTCAGGATCCACCTTGTCCTCAGCTTTTACAAAAATTTTAATTAATATCAATATGGTTTATTCATAGAGAATACATGTCAAAATACATGTCATAAAGGAATTAAGTGAGCTATATCATATAAGTATAATGCCATTCCATTGAGCAAGCATATGCATTATACATTAGGAATTATTAAGTATAGGGGACAGAAAGAAAATATACATAATTCCTTTGCAAGATTTTCAGTTGTTTTCAAGAAATATACCTAATCTAAGCAATATTATCATATGGAATTGATATCATCATTGTCAACCAAAGGGTTAAGGGATTGATTAACCCAATTTTTAAATCTTGATAAAAGAGTATTTGAAGCTAATCTCTGAATAATGAGTTGCACTCCTCAAAGTGTAAACAAGGGCATAATTACCCATTTACTATACATTGGCAGAACATGAAGTACTTTTACATATGCGTGCATGATCAGTTGCTCAGTCTTGTCCATCTCTTTGCAACCCATGGACTGCAGCCTGCAGACTCGTCTGTCCATGGGATTTTCCAGGCAAGAATACTGGAGTGGGTTGCCATTTCCTCCTCTATGGCATCTACCCAGGGATTGGACCCTCATCTCCTGTGTTGGCAAGTGGATTCTTCACCACTGAGCCATCTGGGAAGCCTTTACATACATTGTCCCTTAATAGTCCTGGATAATAACTAATTATCAGATTAGTTAAACTTAAGCTCCTAGGATGATCTTATGCAATTTATTCCCCTCAAAATAAGTGCTGGATTTCTGTTCTATCATGGCCTAAGTTTCAATGTTTTTAGTCCTCATTTGTTTAGGTTTACATCTTTTCTTTTACTTTCTTTTTTTCTATGTGTGTGTGTGTGTGTGTGTGTGTGTGTGTGTGTGTGCACGCGCGTGGCTTTATGTATATATTCCTTGTTGTCCAATCACTCGGACATCATGTTCTGTCTGCAGTAAAAAGGAGCATGACTCTTCCTGATAGAGATGGGGATCAAATAATCAGAGTGGCTATTTGGGGAAAGAGGTAAAAAACCAATGGGAAAAGAGCTTAAATGTCATCCTTATGGGGATATGGAGAGGCAGTGAATGTTTGGGGAAGGCTAATCACTGAAATCACTCAAACCTCTTTCTCTTACAAATATCACTGCACACTTCCATTCCATCATTTGTTGAGAATCACTTCTCCAAAGCAGTTGGCAGGCTTTTGTGTTTGTTTTTGCTTTTCTCAAAAAGGCCAGATGGTAAATATATTAAACTTTGTGGACTACACAGTCTCTGTGCCAACTACTCACCTCTGCCATAGCAGCCTTACAACAGCCAAAGACAATATTTTTAAAAATGTGTGTGGCTCTGAACTAAAAACAAAAACAGAAAACAAGCAAAAATATTGCTTTATTTACAAGAATAGGCAGCTTTCCAGATTTGGTCTGGGGTCCTTCATTTGTAAACCCATGCTCTAGAAGATGGGGAGGAAACAAAGTATCAATATTTTAGCCCAAATCAGCTTCTTTTTTGTGTGTGAAACATGACCCTCTCCAAAGACCACACATTTAACAATGTGAATTCTCTTGAACTTTTGAAACCCTTAAGTTAATTTATTCTTCAAATTTTCTCTTCCCAAAATTCATATATGTTTTTCTAACTTATGCACTTGTCTTTCACTCTTTTCCTACATTAGCTAGCATTTCTAGATATTTTCTATTCCATAGCCAGAGCTACCAATTTCTTGGTTCATTTATCATCCTGACACATCTGATTTCAGAACTAGAACAAGATGACGTCCCCTGCACCTACTTTTTAAATATATCACTAGACCATTACATAAGGAAATTTACAAAATTCCAAATTCACAATATTCAGTTTACAGAATGTTACTTGACTTTTACGGTTAGATGCATTTCATACCCTACTTCACTTTTATTTCAAATCTTTTTTCTTTGTTTAATGTTTTCCAGCAAATAATAACTTCTTAATTTAAGCAGGTGGTTTTCCTCTTTAAATCATTAAATTACATACACATGATTAGAAAGTTAACTCAAATGATTTTACAGTACATAAGTTTAAAGAGTTCATCACGCTGTACACCTTAAATTTACACAAAATTTAGGTCGACTTTATTTCAATAAAAGCTAAAAAATAAAGAAATTAATCCAAACTTTCTGTTTTCATCAACATCTTCATTTTTATTTACTTCTCAAAGGAAAGTTTCTATGCTTCATTCCAAGATCATCCCCTCCTTCTTTCTTGTTGATTTCCACAAAAATTTGTCCATCTTTCACCTGCTCCATTGTCCACATATCTTTCTCTTCACCTATATCTTTTCAAACCAAAATAAACTGTCCAAGAAGTAAGAAATAACTTCACCTCTCCTAAACCTTTTCACCAGAAACTACTACCTTTTCTTTTTCCACCTTTCAAAATTTTGAAAGATATTTTTATTCCTATCTTTCATTTCTAAGGACACAGCAAACTGATTTTTTAAATGTCACAGGGACAAACTAATCACTAACCAATGAATATATTTTAAAGATCTTCCTTGACTGTGCATATAGCATTTATGAACTCTTTCCCAGTTTTGGCTTTCTTTTCTTTCCTTCTGTAATATCATTTGTTCTCATCTCTTTGCTAATTATTAGTCTCCTTCTGATATTCTCTTGATTTGGCTGCCAATAAAATATTTCTTCTTTTCTAGAATTTTACTTCTCATAATATCCCATCCATTTACATAGTTATTCAGTTAGTGCCTAGACTTAGACTTCACATAGAAGTGACAAATAAGCATCTTATGAATACACAGATAATTAAATAACGATAGAATTTGTTAATGTGTTAACATACACAAAGCCATATGGAAATTCACACTCCTGTGTGCCAGAATCTTCTCTTAGGTTGTGCTCCCAAATCAACTTTTATTACTTGTCCTTGCCTCTTAAAACTTAACCTAATTTCTTTTATTTTTTTTTAAATGATAATAGCTGTTTTACAAATGTCCTCATTCTTTCAAAGTTGAGTGATGATTATAACTAACTTCCCAAATTTCCCTTCTCATATAAAGGGCATCCCAGGTGGTCCTAGTGTTAAAGAACCTGCTTGCCAATGCAGAAGACATTAGAGACACGGGTTGGATCCCTGGGTTGGGAAAATCCCCTGGAGGAGAAAATGGCAACCCACTCCAGTATTCTTGCCTGGAGAATCCCATGGACAGAGGTGCCTTGCAGACTATATTCCAAAGGGTCATAGAGAGTCAGAGACAACTGAAGTGACTCAACACACACAGCACACACACATTTCTAAAACAAGGCTATGTTATGTTTATAGAATATGGTTTGCTGCTATCAAGTGGACAAGAGATTGCAAAATCAGAAGCTAATTAGACTTTTACTCAATTTGATTTCTGTTAATCAGATCAATCTTCTTCTCAGATAATAGACACCAAGACACAATCAGAGAAGTAAACATGTAAATTTATTTTGGTGATTTATATTAACCTTGTTAGGATTCTGCTTTGAAAGATCAAAAATACTCTCATATGTCATTCTTGATTTTCAAAAATAGATAAGTAAATTTTTAAAAAGATTTATTTTTAAATGTATGCTAATAAATTGCATTCACTCTCTAAATTGAATGGTAGTCCCACTCCAGTGTTCTTGCCTGGAGAATCCCAGGGATGGGGGAGCCTGGTGGGCTGCTGTCTATGGGGTCACGTAGAGTTGGATATGACTGAAGCAACTTAGCAGCAGCAGCAACAGCAGTATATTCGTATAGAAATAAGGAAAATATATTCATTTCTAACACTATGAATAGAAGGAATTTAAAGGCATGGAATAAGGAATGTAATGCCACGTAACAGATACTCCAATAAAATGACTGTCCCTGGGCTACTCTTGACAATGGAAATAAGATCTGTAAATTTTATTACTTACTAAGATAATCAAACAATATGCAATTAATTTTGCATTATTTTGATTATTTGATATGATAAAGATTATCTGTTTTTTACATACCACACATGTGATTATTGTAAACTGTATAATGACTAATCACAACTGCATATTAGATTAGTAAAACATGTAGAATATTTTATATATTAGAGTGCAAGAACTTCATCACTTTAAAACAACACAAATGTGAAACATATTTAGCAACATTTTGATTTTTTTCCTTTGTTCATTTGCAAAGTGTGCTATAAAATATTTCTTAAAGAATTTCTATATTATTGACATATTCTGTAATACATATTTTAATGTATGATTTAAACATATAAATTGTCTCTTCAGAAATGTATTTAATGAAGGAATTCAATTATTCTGTTCAGCATATCTGCTATAATTTAGAGGATAAGTTTTAGAAGAAAATATTTTACTTATAAAAATAATGACATAACTAATCATTATGACAAGACTATTATTTAAAACATTAAAAGTATTAAAGTATTGTTTCAAATATAATGTCTTAGGTACTAACATAACTTCTTTTCATATTCATTATATACATTGCCACCAAATATCACTTTCTCTTTTTTTCAAAGAATGTAAAATGTGTTATAAATTTTAGTATGAAATTTCTGCATTGTTATTTAAGAGAAAAAATGCAAGTAAAAAAGCACCTTGAAGTGTGAGTTGCTTGGACAGCTTTGGTGTAATATCGATTCCATTCTTCAGCCAGCTAAGCTGAGGATTTGGTATGCCTTCTGCATGGCACCTAAGACTTGCAGTAACTCCAGGTTCTCGGGCTTGACTCTCTGGATACACCCTGATTACTGGAGGGACTAAAATTAGAAACAGAAGAGAAAATGATTAGTATACATATATGCCACTTGGTTTTCTGAAACAAAGAAAAATAGCAATTATATATGTTAATGATGTTATGCATTTTTACAAGGTCTCAGCTTGCAAATCTCAGTAATTTAGTATCCAGTAACATATGGTTTTTCCAGTGGTCATGTATGGATGTGAGAGTTGGACTACAAAGAAAGCTGAGCACCAAAGAATTGATGCTTCTGAACTGTGGTGTTGGATAAGACTCTTGAGAGTCCCTTGGACTGCAAGGAGATCCCACCAGTCCATTCTGAAGGAGATCAGCCCTGGGATTACTTTGGAAGGAATGATGCTGAAGTTGAAACTCCAGTACTTCAGCCACCTCATGCAAAGTGTTGACTCATTGGGAAAGACTCTGATACTGGGAGGGATTAGGGGCAGGAGGAGAAGGGGACTACAGAGGATGAGATGGCTGGATGGCACCACTGACTCGACGGATGTGAGTCTGAGTGAACTCTGGTAGTTGGTGATGAACAGGGAGGCCTGGCGTGCTGCAATTCATGGGGTTGCAAAGAGTCGGACACGACTGAGTGACTGAACTAAACTGAACTGAACTGAACATGTGCCAGTGGTCCCTGGACAAATGCTATTCTGAGACTGTACCAGGTGAAATACAAGGTAAGCCCAGGATATCTTGTTTCAATAACTAAAGAGGTCCTTAAGGAATGAGAAAAATGTATCAGAAAATACAAAACCAGTTTAAAGGGGCTTTCATTTAACAAATAGAAAATAATTGGAGCATTAAGATAATTACAGGTTATGAAGGAGTATAAAAATAAGACTCTAAATATTCAGTTATATAAATAAGTGAATAAATACTTAAATGGGAGAAAAGGAAAAGCTTTTCCTTGCTATAGTATCTTAAAAAAATTACCATAACAATTCCACTTATGGTACATAAGACTCCAAATGCAAAAAAAATAAAATCTTGAGAAAGAAGAGTGGAGCTGGAGGAGAAAAGCTTCCTGACTTCAGACTATACTACAAAGTTATAGTCATCAAAACAGTATGGTACTGCCACAAAAACTGAAATATAGATCAATGAAACAAGATAGAAAGCCCAGAGATAAACCCAAGCACCTATGAGGACTTTATATTTGACAAAGGAAGCAATATACAATGGAGAAAAGACAGCCTCTTCAGTAAGTGGTACTGGGAAAACTAGACAGTTATTAATACATGCAAAAAATGAAAATAGAATACTTTCTAACACCATACACAAAGATGAACTCAGAATGGACTGAAGACCTAAATGTAAGACCAGAACCTATAAAACTCTTAGAGGAAAACATAGGCTGAACTCTCTTTGACATAAACCACTGAAAAATCCTTTATGATTCACCTCCTAGAATAATGGAAATATAACCAAAAGTAAACAAATGAGACCTAATTAAACTTAAAAGCCTTTGCACAGCAAAGAAAACTATAAATAGGTTGAAAAGACAGCTCTCAGAATGGGAGAAAATAAAAGTGAATGAAACAAATGACAAAGGATTAATCTTCAAAATATACAAGTAGTTCATGCAGCTCAATACCAAAACAAACAAACAAACCAATCAAAAAGTAGGCAGATCTAAATAGGTATTTCTCCAAATAAACACATGAAAGTGAAGTCGCTCAGTCATGTCTGACCCTCAGGGACCCCATGGACTGCAGCTTTCCAGGCTCCTCCATCCATGGGATTTTCCAGGCAAGAGTACTGGAGTGGGGTGCCATTGCCTTCTCCGAAAGAAAACATACAGATGCTTAAATAAATTTATATTAAAAAAATGCTCAATATTGCTCATTATTAGAGAAATGCAAATCATACTACAATAAGGGATCACCTCAACACTAGTCAGAATGGCTATTATCAAAGAATCTACAAACAATAAGTGCTGGAGAGAGTGTGGAGAAAAGGGAACTCTATTGTACTGTTAGTGGGAATGTAAATTGATATAGCCACTATGGACAACAGTATGAGGATTCCTTAAAACACTAGGAATAATACTACCATACGACTCACCAATCTCGTTACTGGGCATATACTCTGAGGAAAACATAACTGGAAAAGACACAGGTACCCCAATGTTGAGAGCAGCACTATTTACAATAGCTAGGACATGGAAGCCACCCAGATATCCATCAGCAGATGAATGGATAAAGAAGTTGTGGCACACATATACAATGGAATATTACTCAGCCATAAAAAGGAAACCATTTGAGTCAGTTCTAATGAAGTGGATAAACCTAGAGCCTGTTATACAGAGTGAAGTAAGTCAGAAAGAGGAAAAACAAGTATCATATATTAATGCATACATATGCGATCTAGAAAGATAATACCGATGGCTCTTTACAGGGCAGCAGTGGAGATAGGGATATAGAGCACTGACTTGGGGACACAATGGAGAAAAGAGTGGTTGGGACAAATTGAGAGAGTAGCACTGAAACACATAAAATACCAGATATAAAACAGAGAGCCAGTGGAAATTATCTCTGTTACACAGTGAACTCAAACCTGGTGCTCTGTGACAGCATAGAAGGGTGGGATGCGGTGGAAGGTTGAAGGAGGGGTCCAGAAGGAGTGGACATATGTATACCTGCTTCCCTAGTGGCTCAGAGGTTAAAGCGTCTGCCTGCAATGCAGGGAGACCTGGGTTCGATCCCTGGGTCGGGAAGATCCCCTGGAGAAGGAAATGGCAACCCACTCCAGTATTCTTGCCTGGAGAATCCCATGGGGGGAGGAGCCTGGTGGGCTACCGTCCATGGAGTCGTAAAGAGTCGGACACGACTGAGAGACTTCACTTTCACTTTCAGTTTTATAGCTGAATCATGTTGCTGTACAGCAGAAACCAACATAATATTGTAAGACAATTATCCTCCAATTAAAAATAAATTAATACAAAAGTTAAAGAAAAGAATTTAGGATAATTCTCCTTATGGCACACACTAAAAATATAGTATTTAGAAACAAATTTCACCAAGAGGGTACAAGACTTTTACACTGAAGACTACAAAACATGTTAAAAGAATTTAAAGCAAACCTAAATAAATGGAAAGACATCATGTGTTCAAGGACTCAATTAATTGGTGAGATAAAAATAACTGGCAAGATGACAATACTCCAAGATTAACCTGTAAATACAATGTAACCACTATCAAAATTCACAATTGATTGTTTTAGTAGATATGGAAGAGCTAATCCTCAGAATAATAGGGAAGTACAAGGCTTCCCAAAGAGACAAAGCAATCCTTAAAAAGAGGAATGAAACTGGAACTCTCATATCTCCCAATTTCCAATCATATTATCGAGGTACAGTAGTCAAAAAATGTGGTACTGGAAATAAGATAAAAATACACATCTATGAAATTAGATAAGAAACACAAGAGATAGTTCATATATATATATATATATATATATATATATATATATATATCAATTTTTACAAGGATGCCAAGAAACAGTCTTTTAAAAATTGAGGCTAGAATAAATGGATATCCACATGCAAGACAATGAATGTGGATCCCTACTTCACACCTGAATAAAAATAAACTCAAAATGAATCAAAGACCTAAATGCAACAACTAAAACAATACAATTGTCATAAGAAAACATAAGAGCAAATCTTTATAACCTTGTATTTGACCATGGTTTCTTAGATATGACCCCAAAACATTAGTGACAACAACAAAAAAATAGGCAAAATAGACTTCATCAAAATTAAAATTTTTGAATCTTCACAGGACACTATCAAGAAAGTATAAGTACAACTGACAAAAGAGGAAAAAATGCAAATGATACCTTTTATGTGACCAGTATCTGGATCATATAATGAACATTTATAATTCAGCAACTAAAAAGCAAAGGACCATTTCTGTACAGAAAAAAACATAAGTCAACATACAGAATGGGAGAAAACATCTGTAAACACTTATCAAATAAGGAGTTAAGCCAAAATATTCAGAAAACTCATACAACTTAATAGAAAAAAAAAAAATGGACGTCATCTATATAAACATTTTTCCAAAGAAGATATACAATGGCAAACATGTTCATAAAAAGGTGCTCAGTGTCACTGATTATCAAGGAAATGCAAATCAAAGCCACAATGAAATAAAATTTTACATTTGGTAGGATGTCTGTTATCTAAAAGATAATTAAGAACCTCCAGATGTTCAAGCTGGATTTATAAAAGGCAGAGGAACCAGAGATAAAATTGCCAACATCCATTGGATCATAGAAAAAGCAAGAGAATTCCAGGAAAAAAAATCTACTTCTGCTTCATTGACTGCACTAAAGCATTTGACTGTGTGGATTACAACAAACTGTGGAAAATTCTTAAAGGGATGGGAATTCCAGACCACCTTACCTGCCTCCTGAGAAATTTGTATGCAGATCATGAAGCAGCAGTGAGAATTGGACATGGAACAATGGACTGGTTCCAAATTGGGAAAGGAGCATGTCGAGACTGTATATTGTCACCCTGCTTATTTATCTTATACATGGAGTGAAAGTGAAGGCGCTCAGTCATGTCCAACTCTTCACAACCCCGTAGACTGTAGCCTACCAGGCTCCTCCATCCATGGGATTCTCCAGGCAAGAATACTGGAGTGGGCTGCCATTTCCTTCTCCAGAGGATCTTCCCGACCCAGTGATCGAACTCAGATCTCCCGCATTGCAGGCAGACACTTTACCTCTGAGCCACAGAGTACATCATGTGAAATGCTGGTTGGGTGAAGCACAAGCTGTAATCAAGATTGCCAGGAGAAATATCAATAACCTCAGATATGTAAATGACACCACCCTTATGGAAGAAAGTGAAGAGGAGCTAAAGAGCCTCTTGATGAAAGTGAAAGAGGAGAGTGAAAAAGCTGTCTTAAAACTCAACATTCAGAAAGCTAAGATCTTGGCATCTAGTCATCACTTCTTGGCAAATAGGTGGGAAAAAGTGCAAACAGTGACAAACTTTATTTTCTTGGGCTCTAAAATCACTGCTATGGTTTTTCCAGCAGTCATGTGTGGATGTGCCAGTTGGACTATAAAGAAAGCTGAGTGCTGAAGAATTGATACTTTTGAACTGTGGTGTTGGAGAAGACTCTTGAGAGTCCCGTGGACAGCAAGGAGATCCAATCAGTCCATCCTGAAGGAAATCGGTCTTGATTACTCTGTGCAAGGACTGATGCTGAAGCTGAAATTCCAATACTTTGGCACCTGATGCGAAGAACTGACTCATTGGAAAAGACCCTGATGCTGGGAAAGATTGAAGGCGGGAGGAGAAGGGGACAAAAGAGTATGAGATGGTTGGATGGCATCACCTGCTCAATGGACATGAGTCTGAGTAAACTCCAGGAGCTGGTGATGGACAGGGAGGCCTGGTGTGCTGCAGTCCATGGGGTCGCAAAAAGTCAGACACGACTGAGCGAGTGAACTGAACTGAACTGAACTGAAAATCACTGCAGATGGTGACTGCAGCCATGAAATTAAAAGACTCTTGCTCCTTGGAAGAAAAGCTATGACCAACCTAGAAAGCACATTAAAAAGCAGAGACATTACTTTGCCAACAAAGGTCCATCTAGTCAAGGTTATGGTTTTTCCAGTAGTCATGTATGGATGTGAGAGTTGGGCTATAAAGAAAGCTAAGTACCTAAGAACTGATTCTTTTGAACTGTGGTGTTGGAGAAGACTCTTGAGAGTCCCTTGGACTGCGAGGAGATCCAACAAGCCCATCTGAAAGGAAATCAGTCCTGAATATTATTTGGAAGGACTGATACTGAAGCTGAAGCTCCAATACTGATGGGAAGTACTGACTCATTGGAAAAGACTCTGATGCTGTGAAAGATGGAAGGCAGGAGGAGAAGGGGATGACAGAGAATGAGATGGCTGGATGGCTTTACCAACTCAATGGACCAGAGTTTGAGCAAGCTCTGGGAGTTGCTGATGAACAGGGAAGCCTGGCATACTGCAGTCCATGGGGTCACAAAGAATCAGACGTGACTGAGCGACTGAACTGAACTGAACAGATAACATGCTGTTGAGGACGTGGAGAAAAGGGATCTCATGTACATTGTTGGTGGGAAAGCAAAGTGGTGATGCCACTGGGAAACTAGTATGAAAATTTCTCAAGATATTATAAATATATCTGTAATTAAGTGAATAGATCCCCCCTTTCTGCCTTAACTGATAAAGATTCCTTCTGAACTTTAACCTTGATATTCTCATCAGGAAAAGTGAGATTTAATAATGTCTCCCCTGTTATATGTATTAATTCCTCTGGTGCAGCATTCACAGCAGTACCTTAAGACTGAAAATTATAACATATTCATCGACTCTATAGATAATGCTGAACACTTCAAAGTCATGTTGCTGGGAAGATGATTCACAGTGAAGTTAATGACATCTCCAGGTCACACAGCTTATTATAGCCCAGAGTTTGAGATAAAAGTCATGGAGCTCTAATTCCTGGACCAACCCTCTCCGCATTTCATGTTGCCCTTAACCAACCTGGCTGAACATGGTCTGTAATAGCCACTGAATTTAGCCAATGAGCTGGAAAGAAAGAAAGACAATCTGATGAGTATTAAAAATAAGTATGTTCCAAATTTTGAGTGGTCAGAATTTCCTATGCCAAAACATTTTAGACATATTTGTATGTATATATATAAATATATACTGTGCCAATTTGCTTCAGTTGTGTTTGACTCTTTGCAGCCCTATGGATTGTAGCCCATCTTCCTCCTCTGTCCATGGGATTTTCCAGGCAAGACTACTGGAGGGGGTTACCATGCCCCCCTCCAGGGGATCTTCCCATTCCCAACCCAGAGACCGAACCCACATCTCTTGAGTCTCCTTCATTGGCCAGTGGGTTCTTTACCACTAGCACTTCCTGAGAGGCATATACCTATATCTATAATGATCTGGCAGTCCCACTTCAGGATATATAATCAAAGGTAAAGGAAAGTTTATTATCTCAAAGAGATAGCTATACGTATGAACATCTTTCCCATGTTCATAGCAACATTATTCACAGTAGCTTAAATATGGAAAGAATCTAAGTGTTCTTCAACAGATAATAGTAAAGAAAAAATATATATATATATACATGCATATATAATATCATAATGTAAATGAAAATCAAAAGGTGGAAATGATACAACAAATATCAACTGATAAATAGAAAATAAAATTTGGTTTATCTATACAATAAAATATTATTTGATGGTAAAAAAAAAGAAGTACTGATATATGCTACTATTTTAACATGCTAAGATATTACACTAAGTGAAAGAAGTGTAACTCATAAGTCCACATATTGTATGAGCCCATTTCTATGAAACATCCAGAATGGGTAAATTCATCAGGATAAAAAGCAGATTAGTGGTTTATAGGAGCTGAAGGGAGGGAGAAATGTAAAGCAACTGCTTGGTGTATATCAGGATTATCTGAGGGATGATGAAAATGTCTGGGGAGTAGACAGTGAGATGGTTGCACAACATTTTAAACGTACTGTAAACCACAGAACTGTTCACTTTAAAATGATTCAATGTTACGTGAAATTTACTTTGATAAGAAAGGAAAGCCTTATAGAAGTGCTTATAGGTCAAGTGACAGAGAAAGTTCCCATGTAAATAGCAGTTAAGAAACAATATTCACGTGAGGGAGCCATCCTGAAAGTAAATTCTCTAGCAAGCTTTTAGATCACTGCTGCTGCTGCTAAGTTGCTTCAGTCGTGTCCGACTCTGTGCGACCCCACAGACAGCAGCCCACCAGGCTCCCCCGTCCCTGGGATTCTCCAGGCAAGAATACTGGAGTGGGTTGCCATTTCCTTCTCCAATGCATGAAAGTGAAAAGTGAAAGTGAAGTCGCTCAGTCGTGTCCGACTAGTAGCGACCCCATGGACTGCAGCCTACCAGGCCCCTCTGTCCATGGGATTTTCCAGGCAAGAGTACTGGAGTGGGGTGCCATTGCCTTCACCACCCTGGCCAAAATGCTGACTGTACCTCAGAAATACTTCATAACAGGGGCAACTGGCTAAGCTTTTCTCAATATTTTTTAACTTCATTTCTCTATTTATTATCTTTTATCTCTTTATTATAGTTTAGAATTCTCATTATGTTGAGAAGATGATACAGCTTTGCTGTTTAAAGCCACTAAGCATTAGGTAATTTAGTATGTGCTCATAGATAAATAGATAAAATCCCCCAAAGTTGAGAGCAATATAAAATTAATACCAAAATTAAGCAAGGACATTACTAAAAAAAGAATAACTACTGGTCAATTTCATTCATGAAAATAGACTTTAAAAGTTTTCAAATATATTAACAAACAAAATCTAACAGAATATAAAATGATAATGAAAGTGTTAGCTGTTCAGTCATGTCCAACTCTTTGTAACCCATGGAAGGTAGCCCACCAGGCTCCTCTGTCCATAGGATTTCCCAAGCAATACTGGAGTGGGTTGCCAAAATGATATTAGACCATAAAATATTTGTTTTCCTATAGATATTAAAAAATCACTCAATATAATTTACAACATATGTAGTTTAAAGGAGAAAAACTATATATCTCAATAGCTACAGAAGAGTCATTTACTTTTAGCACACAGAAATGAGCAAGTATTTTATTTTTTAAAATAAAAGATGTCTTAAAATATACAGCTAACCTTGATAGATGATATGATTAAGTAAAGTAAAATACAAAATAATCCATGGATGAATTGTCAAAATAAGTACACTCTCACTTTCACTTTTCACTTTCATACATTGGAGAAGGAAATGGCAACCCACTCCAGTGTTCTTGCCTGGAGAATCCCAGGATTGAGGGAGCCTGGTGGGTTACCGTCTGTTGGGTCACACAGAGTCAGACACTACTGAAGTGACTTAGCAGCAGCAGCAGCAGCAGTAAGTTTACATGACACAAGTTATTTATATTTGTAAATGTGAGCAACAAACATTCAAAGTACCTTGAATAATGCAGTGTCATAAAGCAACAGGGCTTCCCTTCTTTTATACTACTTGATATTCCCTAGAAGCTCAGCTGGTAAGAATCCGCCTGCAAGGCAGGAGACCCCAGTTTGATTCCTGGGTTGGGAAGATCCACTGGAGAAGGGATAAGCTGCCCACTCCAGTATTCTTTGGCTTCCCTGGTAGCTTAGATGGTAAAGAAACCACCTACAATGTGGAAGACCTGGGTTCGATCCCTGGGTTGGGAATTCTCCTGGAGAAGGAAACAGCTATCCACTCCAGAATTCTGGCCTGGAGAATTCCATGGACAGAGTAACCTGGCAGGCTATAGTCCATGTGGTTGCAAAGAGCTGGACACAACTGAGTGACTTTTACATTCATAAACCAACAAACATGTGTATATATATATAAACATATCTAATGAACGTCCATGCCTCTTGCAAGAAAATTCTAAAATGTTATTTGGAAAAATGTTAAGAAAAATTAGATAAGAACTGATTAATGGAGAAATAAAACCTATTTGCTGTCCTCTAGTTTTCATTATGTCAATTTCAGTCACCAGAAGTTCTTTGCTCCTTTGCCTCCCCATGCCTCAGTAAGGTAAACACATTTGTATAGAAATCTTTAAATATTGTGCCTCTTACCTGAATTCTTTTATTTATTCTATTAACTGGTCATAGATATGTTACCCAATATCTGTGACAAACTGTAAAGTAATATATTGATATGGGAAGACAAGTCTCCTTACTCTCATGTGTACACCATTCAATAATGGAAGCCAAGGAGGAAATAACTTTAACACAATGTTTTGTCCTGCAGCTGAGCCGATGAGGATGTGATGGGTACATAATGAAAGGAGTGATGGACACAGCAAATGTTAAGAGAGTGTTTGAATTGGATTTTGAAGTGTTTTTTAGGAGTACAACAAGAGGACAAGTGAGGGAGGAATTTATAGCAGAAACGTTCTTCAACTTGAGTTATATTATGGGTAGTTAGATGTATGTCATACACATTTGTTCTGAGAGTCAGTTACTAAATTTGCCATCAACGATTCTGTGAGAGAAATTCTGCATTCATTCAATAAACATATGTATATTGATTACACTTTGTGGAAGGGTTCAGGAATTATGCAATGATTAATTATTAATTACACAATTCTCAAATGATCATGTAATATATTTTGAGAGTTGGATGAGAATGTGAGTATATTAGGGCAAGTGATTTAGACACTTTAATTCCAATATCCAAAAGCATTTGTTCTTTTCAAGAAAAACAAATATATTATCTCTAATACAAATATTAAATGTATTAATACTGAAAACAAGCTGTTCTAGATGGGCGGATTTTTTAAGTGTTGGAGGCAAAATCTTTTATAATACTTAATATTTAAGATGAACATTTATTTTTTATGACAGTCTTAAGTGAAATACAGATTTCATATTTAGAAACTTCTATGATAATGAAAGCACTGCTTTATTTGGTCACATTCAGTGACATTTAGACTGTGACAAATGAGTGTGAACCCTTACTCTGTTATTCAATAGTTATGTGATCTTGAGCACGTTTTTAAACCTTTTTAAGCCTTTGTTTTCCTATATTGAAAACAGATATTGTATCATACTATACAGGTTTTGAAAACCAAATGAAATAATAAAAATTAGGTATTATATATTACAAATGATATATATTACATTGTTTATGCTATATATAATATATAATGCTATTTATACTACATATATATGAATATATACATACACTACTGACTCTGAAAGAGATGGGAATACTGGATCACCTGACCTGCCTCTTGAGAAATCTGTAGGCAGGTCAGGAAGCAACAGTTAGAACTGGACATGGAACAACAGACTGGTTCCAAATAGGAAAAGGAATACGTCAAAGCTGTATATTGTCACCCTTCTTATTTAACTTATATGCAGAGTACATCATGAGAAATGCTGGGCTGGAAGCAGCACAAGCTGGAATCAAGATTTCTGGGAGAATTATCAATAACCTCAGATATGCAGATGACACCACCCTTATGGCAGAAAGTGAAGAGGAGCTAAAAAGCCTCTTGATGACAGTGAAAGAGGAGAGTGAAAAAGTTGGCCTAAAGCTCGACATTCAGAAAACAAACATCATGGCATCCAGTCCCATCACTTCATGGGAAATAGATGGGGAAACAGTGGAAACAGTGTCAGACTTTATTTTTATGGGCTCCAAAATCACTGCAGATGGTGACTGAAGCCATGAAATTAAAAGACGCTTACTCCTTGGAAGAAAAGTTATGACCAACCTAGATAGCATATTCAAAAGCAGAGACATTACTTTGCCAACAAAGTCCGTCTAGTTAAGGCTATGGTTTTTCCTGTGGTCATGTATGGATGTGAGAGTTGGACTGTGAAGAAAGCTGAGGGCCGAAGAATTGATGCTTTTGAACTGTGGTGTTGGAGAAGACTCTTGAGAGTCCCTTGGACTGGAAGGAGATCCAACCAGTCCATTCTGTAGGAGATCAGCCTTGGGATTTCTTTGGAAGGAATGATGTTAAAGCCGAAATTCCAGTACTTTGGCCACCTCATTTGAAGAGTTGACTCATTGGAAAAGACTCTGATGCTGGGAGGGATCAGGGGCAGGAGGAAAAGGGGACGACAGAGGATGAGATGGCTGGATGGCATCACTGACTCGATGGACGTGAGTCTCAGTGAACTCTGGGAGTTGGTGATGGACAGGGAGGCCTGACGTGCTGCGATTCATGGGGTCTGAAAGAGTTGGACACGACTGAGTGCCTGAACTGAACTAAACTGAACTGCTACTGCTAAGTCACATCAGTCATGTCCGACTCTGTGCAACCCCATAGACAGCCTCCCACGAGGCTCCCCCATCCCTGGGATTCTGCAGGCAAGAACACTGGAGTGGGTTGCCATTTCCTTCTCCAATGCATGAAAGTGAAAAGTGAAAGTGAAGTCGCTCAGTCGTGTCCGACTAGTAGCAACCCCATGGACTGCAGCCTATCAGGCTCCTCCATCCACGGGATTTTCCAGGCAAGAGTACTGGAGTGAGGTGCCATTGCCTTCTCCGTTATATATATACAGATATACAATTATTTGGCAGAGGGGTTTTTGCCTTATTTAGTTATGGTATCCTCATACATAGCTGAGTGATGAAAGAACCATAGAGTGTGGAAAAGTGGTCCACAGGGTGTGCAGTATAGTTTTATCATACCTGTCCCTTTTTCACTCTCAGACTGGCCTTTTCTGTTTAGAATGACCATCAGAGTACACGTACCCTGCATTTACCTTAGTAAGAACATGGTTTGGCAAAAAAGGAAAGAGTCTAGCTCTCAAAGACTCTTTTGCAGGATCTATCTTAGCAAAGGGACTATGGGCAGAAAATGATTGGAGGAACCATTGTACAATCTGACTGACTAATTGAACAGATCTTTCTGAAAGTAAATCTTTCAGATCTACTGGAATTATAAAAGCACTGCAAATCAGAAGCCTAGTTGAAGTCACCAGATCAGAACTATAGACATGCCTATATCCTTATCATCCCTTAGTTCCCATTCTTGGTTATAGATAATCTAGACATCATAAACCATACTCATGCCAACTGTAATGCAGAGACAAAAAAAAAAGGGGGCTGAAGAATGCTCCTCAGAGACTCAATAATCATCTAGGATTTGACATTGTGTATTGTCTTTCAGAGTCTCAGATGTGGAAAAATAATAATGGAATAATAGTGGAAAAATAACCTCTTGATGAAGGTGAAAGAGGAGCGTCAAAAAGCTGGCTTAAACTCAACATTCAGAAAACTAAGATCATGGCCTCTGGTCCCATCACTTCATGGCAAATAGATGGGGAAAAAGTGGAGAAAGTAACAGATTTCATTTTCCTGGGCTCCAAAATCACTGTGGACAGTGACTGCAGCCATGAAATTAAAAGACACTTGCTCCTTGGAAGAAAAAGCTATGACAAACCTAGGCAATGTATCACAAAGTAGAGACATCACTTTGTGAACAAAGGTCCACCAAGTCAAAGCTATGGTTTTTCCAGTCGTCATGTATGAATGTGATAGTTGGACCATAAAAAAGGCTGAGTGCTGAAAAATGGATGCCTTAGAACTGTGGTGCTGGAGCAGACTCTTGAGAGTCTCTTGGACTGCAAGGAGATCAAACCAGTCAACCTTAAAGGAAATCAATCCTGAATATTCACTAGAAGGACTGATGCTGAAGCTAAAGCTTCAATACTTTTGGCCACCTGATGTGAAGAGCTGACTCACTGGAAAAGACCCTGATGCGGGGAAAGATTGATGGCAGAAGGAGAAGGGGATGACAGAGGATGAGATGGTTGGATGGCATCACTGACTTAATAGACATGAGTTTGAGCAAACTCAGGGAGATAGTGAAAGACAGGGAAACCTGGCATGATGCAATCCATGGGTTCACAAAGAGTCAGACACAACTTAGTGATTGAACAAGAACAAAGCTGTGAGCACCAGAATTCTGCTACACATTTCACAATACACACACAAAAAGGCATGGAAAACAATGATAGGAAGTAAAACAATTCTAGTTTTTTTTTGCTTGATGATTACTTAAATAACTTATTTTAAAATAGCAAATACATTGGTAACCAACAACAGGGAAAGGGAGGAAAGGGATAAATTGTGAATTTGGGATTAGTATATATACATTACTATATATAAAATATATAACAAACAAGGACAGTCTGTATAGCACAGGGATCTATATTCAATACCTTACAATAACCTATAGTGGAAAGGAATCTGAAAAAGAATAGGTATACCCACACACACACCCATATAATATATATATATAAATATGTACATTCATATATGTATTTCTTTTATATGTATATACTTAAATAATTTTACTGTACACCTGAAACACTCTAAATAAACTATACTTTAATAAAATAAAAATAAGTTAAGAATTAAATATCAAATACAATTTCAAAAATAATTCTCATAATACTTCTATACTTGCTTTGCTGGTGATATACAACACATATTTAGGCTCTTGAAATATGTGGCACTGAGTAGTTTTTTCTAGCATTTTATTTTATTGGAGCTTAAAACAAATAATTTTTAATGAGATATTTTAATATGCTGCCAGCAAACCTATATCACCATAAGATGTGGAGTAAAAAGACACTTTCAAAACTCAGACCTAATCTCTAATCACTTAACAACAGGGGAGTTAAGAAATGAACTATTAAAAAAAAAAGAGGTATATAGAAAGTCAAAATGGATAACTACTTTCAATTAATAGTTAATAAGAGAAAGTATATTTGTCACAATATAGTCAAGTCAAGGCTTAATATTTTTTGCAACATTCTTTGGAATAGTATAAACTTGAAACAATCTAAACATATTTGAAAATTAGTTTGAAAGGGAGCAACCAATCAACTCAATGATATCAACAGATACAACATCATTTGTGTTAGAATATATAGATATTATATCTGTCACCTATATGCCTGGTACTTCCCAAAGGAGAATTTTTCAAATAATATGTTTAGGTTTCCCTTGCATTCCTAGCTATTTCTATGTTATTGATACACATATGTGAACTGAAAGAAAGTCAGTCAAAAATAATTATTTGTCATATGATGATTTGCATTCAAACAGATATTTTATTTTGGAAAATAATAATAGTACTCATATAACATGCTTCTCATTTAGTGTTAGTTAGTTAGTTAGTTCAGTTGCTCAGTCATGTCCGACTCTTTGCAACCCCATGAATTGCAGCACGCCAGGCCTCCCTGACCATCACCATCTCCTGGAGTTCACTCAGACTCATGTCCATCGAGTCCATGATGGCATCCAGCCATATCATCCTCTGTTGTCCCCTTCTCCTCCTGCCCCCAATCCCTCCCAGCATCAGAGTCTTTTCCCATGGTATCCAAGTGGTTTTCATTCTGTCTGCCCTCTGATGGATGAGGATAAGAGGCTTATGGAAGCATCCTGATGAGAGAGACTGAGGGGGAAACTGGGTCTTGTTCTGATGGGTGGAGTCATGCTCAATAAATCTTTAATCCAATTTTCTGTTTATGGGGCAGGCTGTGGTTCCTCCCTGTTGTTTGACCTGAAGCCAAACTATGATGGAAGTTATGAACATACCTCCTTCAAAAGGTCCTATGCATTCATTGCCTCATTCAGTGCCCCCAACACTGCAGCAGGCCACCACAGAACCACGCCTCCACTGGAGACTCCTGGACACTCACAGGCAAGTCCGGGTCAGTCTCTTGTGGGGTCACTTCTCCTTTCTCCTGGGTCCTGGTTCACACAAGGCTTTATTTGTGCCCTCCAAGAGTCTGTGTCCCCAGTCCTGTGTAAGTTCTGGAGGTTCACTGGTGGGGTTAATGGCGACCTCCTCCAAGAGGGTTTATGCCATATCCAGATCTGGTGTACCCAGAACCCCTGCCCCTGTGGCAGGCCACTTGTGACCTGTACCTCCATAGGAGACACTCAAACACTCAAAGGCAGTTCTGGATCAGACTCTGTGGGGTCTCCTGGTGTGCAAAAGGTTTGTTTGAGCCCTCCAAGTATCTCTGGAAGATATGGAGTTTGATTCTAAATGTGATTTTGCCCCTCCTATCATCTTGCTTGGGCTTCTCCTTTGCCCTTGGACTTGGGGTATCTTTTTCTGGTGGGATCCAAAATTCTCCTGTCAATGATTGTTCAGCAGTGCATGGTAATTCTGGAGTTTTTACAGGAGAAGATGAGCACACATATTTTCTACTCCACCATCTTGTATTGATCAAAATGGCTCATTCTCCTGTTTACTTAAATAGTAATTGGTGGAATCAGCAAAAGCACTCAGATAGTGTGATTATAGACTTCAGTTTTATCTATTGTGCTATACTGTCAAAATGTAAATACTGATGTTTTCATACTGAGTGAAATAAGTCAGACAGAAAAGGAGATGTATGATATTCCCTATATGCAGAATTAGCACTGTTACTTTGACACAGGTCCTTTACTTCTCTGAATCTTCATTTTTTCACCTCCCTTTCCTCCATTAATCCTTGGAAGCTGTTCCTGCCACCATTACTAATAATGCTCCTCAGGTTAAAGCAGCCACTCCAGTCCTCCTTCTCCTGTGGAAAATTCTTAAAGAGATGAGAATACCAGGCCACCTGACCTGCCTCCTGAGAAATCTGTATGCAGGTCAAGAAGCACAGTTACAACTAGACATGGGAAAACAGACTGGTTCTAAATTGGGAAAGGAGTACATCAAGGTTGTATATTGGCATCCTGATTATTTAACTTATATGCAGTGTACATCATACAAAATGCCAGGTTAGTGAAGCACAAGCTGGAATCAAGATTGCCAGGAAAAATATCAATAACCTCAGATATGCCAATGACATCACCCTTTTGGCAGAAAATGAAGAATTAAAGGGCTTCTTGATGAAAGTTAAAAAGGAGAGTGAAAGAGTTTGCCTAAAACTCAACATTCAGAAAACTAAGATCATGGCATCCAGTCCCATCACTTCATGGCAAATAGATGGGGAAACAATGGAAACAATGAGAGATTTTATTTTGGGGGTCTCCAAAGTCACTGCAAATGGTGACTGCAGCCATGAAATTAAAAGACACTTGTTCCTTGGAAGAAAAGCTATGACCAATCTAGACAGCATGTTAACAAGCAGAGATATTATTTTGCCAACAAAGGTCCATCTAGTCAAAGCTATGATTTTTCCATTAGTCATGTATGGATGTGAGAGTTGGACTATAAAGAAAGCTGAGCACTGAAGAATTGATGCTTTTGAACTGTGATGTTGGGGAAGACTCTTGAGAGTCCCTTTGACAGCAAGGAGATCCAACCAGTCAATCCTAAAGGAGATCAGTCCTGAATACTCACTGGAAGGCCTGATGCTGAAGCTGAAACTCCAATACTGGCCACCTGATGCAAAGAACTGACTCATTGGAAAAGACGCTAATGCTGGAAAAGATTGAAGGTGGGAAGAGAAGGGGGAGACCGAGAATGAGATGATTGGATGGCATCACCAGCCTGATGGACGTGAGTTTGAGCAAGCTCCAGGAGTTGATGATGGACAGGGAGGCCTGGCATGCTGCAGTCCATGGGGTCACAGAGTGGGACACAACGAGCGACTGAAATGAACTGAACTGAACTGATCAAGTGATGGTCTGAAAAATGTCTCACATTAACTTGAAGGATTAGTGATTGGCATAACAGCTATTTAACCTCGAAGACAAGCTACACAGTAATAGTATGTTATTTTTCTCAGGATACATATTATGAAATATAAATGAGGATTGATTTCAGCCTGAATTAAAAAGTCAATAATCCTCCAGAGAACATTTCAAGCCATTTGTTATAGTCATTTTTACATAGGAAGTGTACTCTATGAACTTGTTTTTCCTTTCTCTGGGCAATGCATGTAAAAAGAAACCTAGGGGACCAAGGGGTTCTTACACTGGCCTTAAAGCAACTTCCTCATAATTTAAACAAGGGATAATTTTCAAGTTGTCTATTCACTGAAAATTTCCTAACAATATTGGATGTCTCACAAAAATATCTCAGCATTTTAAATAGTTGACTTTAGTACTATCAAATAATATCAATATTTGTATCATCAAATAATATCAATATATTATTATCAAATAATATTCCTATTAAATATCAATATTTATTAATATATATGTACATAAAACACATTAAATGATTAAGTTTATATATTATTCAGCTTTATTCTATAAATATAGCTAAGTTTCTGTCATTTAAAATGAAAGGTATATATAGAACTGCCTTATGACCCAGTAATCACACTGCTGGGCATACACACTGAGGAAACCAGAATTGAAAGAGACACGTGTACCCCAATGTTCATCACAGCACTGTTTATAACAGCCAGGACATGGAAACAACCTAGATGTCCATCAGCAGATGAATGGATAAGAAAGCTGTGGTACATATACACAATGGAGTATTACTCAGCCATTAAAAAGAATACATTTGAATCAGTTCTAATGAGGTGGATGAAACTGGAGCCTATTATACAGAGTGAAGTAAGCCAGAAAGAAAAACAGCAATACAGTATACTAACTAATATACATGGAATTTAGAAAGATGGTAATGATAACCCTGTATGCGAGACCACAAAAGAGACACAGATGTAAGGAACAGACTTTTGGACTCTGTGGGAGAGGGAGAGGGTGGGATGATTTGGGAGAATGGCATTGAAACATATATACTATCATGTAAGAAATGAATCGCTAGTCTAGGTTCGATGCAGGATACAGGATGCTTGGGGCTGGTGCAATGGGATGACCCAGAGAGATGATATGGGTAGGGTGATGGGAGGGGGGTTCAGGGTTGGGAACTCATGTACATCTGTGGTGGATTCATGTCAATGTATGGCAAAACCAATACAGTATTTAAGTTTTTTTTTAATTAAAAAAATAAATAAAAATAAAATGGAAGGTATATAAGAAGACCTAAATATTTGAATTTTGTTTATGAAAAAAGTTTAAGTATAAAATCTGATTTTATTGTCTTAAGATTATAATTGAGAAATATTTATTAACAACTTCTTAGTGTAGCATGTAGTTGTAGGTGTCATTCTCACTTGTTCAGTTTTTACATATAAACATGTTGAGTGACTACTGAGAACATATTTGGAAATTAGCCTAAGGGACTATGGGAAATAATTGGTCTAAATTGTCTTATCTGGTAGTGATCACAAAATAAGTGGCCCCAGAGAAGTATCTACTGGAATGTGAGTACTGGGAATCTAAATAGAAATTCTGAATTAGACATCATATAGTCATACATAAGGTATATTTGAGATTCCTTAAAAATTGTATTTTTAAATGCCAAAGTCAAATAAATCATCAGTTCATGTATAGTATTTTCAGAGAGGTATTACTAACTCACTTCAAATAGATGTAACCTCTCAAGGAAAGTGAACTATTTCCTTTATCGCCCAGTTAAAATAAGTAGTATCACCTTGCAGATGGTGATTGCAGCCCTGAAATTAAAAGACGCTTACTCCTTGGAAGAAAAGTTATGACCAAACTAGATAGCATATTCAAAAGCAGAGATATTGCTTTGCCAACAGCGATCATGTATGGATGTGAGAGTTGGACTGTGAAGAAAGCTGAGAGCCGCAGAATTGATGCTTTTGAACTGTGGTGTTGGGGAAGACTCTTGAGAGTCCCTTGGACTGCAAGGAGATCCAACCAGTCCATTCTGAAGGAGATCAGCCCTGGGATTTCTTTGGAAGGAGTGATGCTAAAGCTGAAACTCCAATACTTTGGCCACCTCATGCAAAGAGTTGACTCATTGGAAAAGACTTTGATGCTGGGAGGGATTGGGGGCAGGAGGAGAAGGGGATGACAGAGGATGAGATGGCTGGATGGCATCACTGACTCGATGGACGTGAGTCTGAGTGAACTCCGGGAGTTGGTGATGGACAGGGAGGCCTGGCATGCTGCGATTCATGGGGTCGCAGAGAGTCGGGCACAACTGAGCAACTGAACTGAACTGGACTGTGACTAAACTAAACTAAACTAATTTTTATCTAACAATTTTAGGGCATAAATGGTAAAAAAAAAATCGGATGCTTTGTGTATATGGAGGACTAGTAAGTCTAAGAATACATAGATAAGGCTATTTTTAGCTAGTTATAGAAATTAGAAATGTAAATGAGTCTCTGATACTAGAAAGTATTAAATTAAAAGTAAAAAAATGAGTTAAAGATAATAAAGTATGATTAGTATAGTTACATTTCTGGAAACTTCTAGAATCAGTTATAAAAGATATATGCTCAAAACCATGAAATATTTAATGATAATAATAACAGGCTTAAAACTGGGTAATAAAGGTCTATGTATATATTTCTCAAAAACCATAGTAACTTTATTGGATGAGAATAAATCAGTATTTTACTCAATATTTGGAAATATCTAATAGAATCCTTTTAATTTAACAATCTTTCTAACCTAATAGTGAATGTGTGCTCAGTCGCTTAGTTGTGCCAAATTTTTACCAACACCACGGACTTGAGGCCTGCCAAGCTCCTTTGTCCATGGAATTCTCCAGGCAAGAATACCGGGGTAGATTGCCATTTCCTGCTCCAGGGATTCTTCCCCACCCAGGGATCAAACACACATCTTTTGCATTGGCAGATGGATTCTTTACCACTGAGCCACCAAGGAAGCCTTTATCTAATAGTAGAAATGACCTAATGGAAAATTTGTATAACTTGGTAACACTGAGCTCTACCTTTCTGTCATCCTTAACTTTTCATTCTGTGATCTTCCTTTAGCAGCTGCTGCACTATTGCCAAAAATTATGGCACATCCTGGGTATTTTGGAAGTCAGATTTTATAGTTAGGGGATAGCAATCACTGACCCAATACCCTTACTGCATTCTAACTGAAAACAAAAGTGAATTTAAGGTGAATTGTCAGGTCACAGGGATGTAAACAAATAATCGCTGGATATCTTTTTTCCTTTTCTTGATGGCATTATCCTCTATTCTTTGGAAGGATTCTATCACTGCTCTTCCACAAATTATTCATACAGCTGCACTGCTAGAAAGGCTTGTAAGAAAGCTTAAGGGTAAGAATATAAATGTCTCTGAAGTAGTACAGACTCACAGTGGCATCTGGATTGTTCTGTTTGTATTATGAGTTCCTTTGTCATTAAAGCAACTTTCCAATGAAAAATTACAGACCAGGTTTAATAAATATTTTAAATGCTACTGAGCTTGTCCAATGCCTTTTGTCTCTGACATTATTAAAGCCATCAATTTCTTTTTAACTTTGTCCCAAAGCAATCTTTTTATATTCATGACTTTCACACTGCCTCTTGTCAATGTTACAAAACTCTCTGATCACATTACTAAGCCTTCATAAAAGTGTAGAATATGCAACAAATGTTGGAGGCAAAATATAAATTAACAGTAACACACTTGTGGTCATAAGTTTTTCTGATTTTTTTTTAACTTGTTAGATCTTCCCATTTTCCCGTAGTATTGTAATAAATCACAACTATTTAAGCCATTTTGAAAGGGACAGCAGTTTGTCCTACCTTAATTAACTCAGATCTAATCCATCAATCCTTAAAATTACTAGTGGCCTTTTTAATCCCCAATTTCAAAGTCTCAAAGCGACCATTTTCAGAAATGCTCTCTGAAGCGCAAAAGAAAACTAAAGTATTCAATGTAATATGTAAGATGATGTTTTTCTATATCTATGAAAAAATAAAATAGGAATTAATGAAAGAATGAATTTAATGGTGACACATGATAGATGCTGTTTTTTTCTTTCTTAAATGTTATTTACTTTTATATAATACATGTGCAATTTAAAGTTTGTCAAGAGATCTCAAATTCTGGGGAGGGAGGTGGGAGGGAGGTTCATGTTTGGGAACACATGTAAGAATTAAAGATTTTAAAATTAAAAAAATAAAAAACTTAATACTAAAAAAATAAATAAATAAATAAAATACTTTAAATTGTTAAAAAAAAAGACAGATCTCAAATTAAATACTTGACTGTACAGTGAATATATTATTATAACCTATTCAACCTAAAATTTGAATGTGTTTCTACCACTTACTCTGTGTTCTAAGGAGCAATATATTCAATTTCTCTAAGTCTCACCTTCCCCATTTATAAAATTTGAAATCCTTTCTAGGATTAAACGGATTAAAGGGAACAGTATATGGTGAGTTCCCAACCCCTTGCTAAATTCAGGTCAGCAGGAAAATGTTGTGCCTTAAAGCACAACTTTCCTTTCCAGAATTTTTTTTTTTTTAATCTCTTATAAATAGAATCACTGAGGGTTTTTAGGAGAAATAGCAGAGACCTATAATTTCACTGTGGCTCAGATGTTCAGTGGTGTCTGACTCTTTACGACTCCATGGACTGTAGCCCACCGGGCCACTCTCTCCATGGGATTCTAGGTGCCATTTCCTCTTCCTTCCGGAGATCTTCCTGACCCAGAGATCCAGTCCTAGTCTCTTACGTCTCCTGAATTGGCAAGTGGAGTCTTTATCACAAGCACTGCCTGGGAAGACTATAATTTCACTAGTCAATACCAACACAAATTGATTGTACTGCTTGGAGATCTAATTTAAAAGTAGCCTAAATCCATGTATGGGTTCAATAGGAGTGAAAACTATATTTGATCTATATCTGTCAAAACTAGAGAAAGGGAAATGAAAGCAAGACACACATTTTGCCAACTTGCTTAATGTTCAAGATGAAAAACAAACTTCTACATAATACAATGTACTGAAAGATTTTTTTTCAAAGGTGTCTCTAAAAAAATAAAAAATTTTAAGCAGACCAAGTTACATCTAAGCATTTCCCCAATCACATTTATATCCCATTAGTCACAGAACCATTAAGTTCATGCATTCCTGGCAAAAAAGCACTTTGTGTATGTGTGTGTGTATGGCTGAGAAGCAAAAAAGAAAAAAAAATGCATTAGAGCTTAAAAAGATAAGGAAAATGCATGTCATTCAATATAATTAAAATGCATGGAAAATATATATATAAATGACTTTGGAAGATTTTGTTCATAACTTTTCTTACAGCTATTATTCCAGCTAGCCTTATATTCTTCCATCATTTGTGTAAGAAATTTAAAAATTTGAAGAATATGGTAAAACTATAAAAAATAAAACATCTTGCACCAAACAGGATTCCTTAAGAGGCAGATGTTATATCACAAGCTGGAACTAACTAGCTTTGTGATTTTGAGAGGTAGTCCAGCTCTTTTGGTGCCTATTTCTTCATTTCAAGACTGAACATTATAACCAAATAGTGTGTGATGTTACTTTAAAATATAAAATGCCTTTGAAGATGGAGAAATGGATTCATGATAACATTGTTAGTGTAGGAGTTGATGAA
This sequence comes from Budorcas taxicolor, assembly GCF_023091745.1. NCBI lineage: Eukaryota > Metazoa > Chordata > Mammalia > Artiodactyla > Bovidae > Budorcas > Budorcas taxicolor. The sequence continues at coordinate 37,375,273 of NC_068926.1, read as the reverse complement.
AACCTTTTCAATAGAAGTGATAAAATTTGAAAATGTTAAATAACTTTGCTCAGGGATTTTATTATAAATAATAAAGTATATAAATATTTGTATAATATATAAAATGTATTTGTTTTTATGTGAAACTGGAGTTCCCTATATGAACTTATATACCGAGTACATCATGAGAAATGCTGGGCTGGATGAAGCACAAGTTGGAATCAAGATTGCCAGGAGAAATATCAGAAACCTCAGATATGCAGATGACACCACCCTTTCGGCAGAAAGTGAAAAAGAACTAAAGAGCCTCTTGATAAAAATGAAACAGGAGAGTAAAAATGTTGACTTAAAGCTCAACATTCAGCAAACTAAGGTCATGGCACCCAGTGCCATCACTTCATGGCAAATAGATGGGGAAACAATGCAAACACTGAGAGACTTTATTTTTGGGGGCTCCAAAATCACTGCAGATGGCGATTGCACCCTTGAAATTAAAGGACGCTTACTCATTGGAAGAAAAGTTATGGCCAACCTAGACAGTATATTAAAAAGCAGAGACATTACTTTGCCAACAATGGTTTGTCTAGCCAAGGCTATGGTTTTTGTAGTAGTTATGTATGGATATGAGAGTTGGACTATAAAGAAAGCTGAGTGCCGAAGAATTGATGCTTTTGAACTGTGGTGTTGAAGACTTTTGAGAGTTGCTTGGACTGCAAGGAGATCCAACCAGTCCGTCCTAAAGGAAATCAGTCCTGAATAGTCATTGGAAGGACTGATGCTGAAGCTGAAAGTCCAATACTTTGCCACCTGATGTGAAGAGCTGACGCATTTGAAAAGAAACAATTTTCTTTCAGTGGTCTTATTTTTTACACACTACCCAAGAATAAAGCAATATATTCTCCTGAATTTGATATTCTTTCTTCATCATATACTCATATGTGATGATATATATTTTCATTATACATTTAATGTTTCTATTTGATATTTCACATTTATGCATATATGTATATGTTCCTACTTTAAATGATTTTACACATAAACCAATTTTATGTCTGTCTGGTATTTCATCCACCCTTTGAATCTATACCATATTCTTTGGTTAACATAGCTTTAAAAAAACTTTAATATTCCTTATAACAAGTTCATTCAAACTAGTGTTCATTTTAAGTTCTTTTGCAGTAATTTCCTAATATTTATTCTTTTATTGGAAGAAAGGGTGGGGGCAGAAAGGGAAAGAAAGGAGGAGAAGTAAACAGGAAGTGAAGACAGAAAGGAAATAAAGAGGAAAGTTACAAGAGACAAACACTTTGGAATTCTGGCTGAAATGGCCTTAAAGTTATAAACAAAGAAGGCTAATTATTTTAATACATGATCTCCCACTCTAGGACCATGGTATATTATTTCATTTATTTACATTATTTTTAAGACCTTCAATGACATTTTATGATTTTAAGTTAGAATGAATTTTTCCTGGACATTTTTTTTTTTCTCAACATTTTCTTTTTTAGCTTCTAATGGAAATGTGTTTTATATATATTTACAATTAAGTGACTGAGTCCCAATTTTATTTTTGTTGAAATACTTTTAGATTTTGATCTCTGGGTTTTAGAGGGAAACCATCACATCACCTACAAATATATATTAAAAATGTCTATTTTATAATATATATGGTTTTCAACTCTAAAATATTTTAAATAGCAGGGGAGAGCAATGATAAATTATAGCCTTGTCTTGTTTTAATGTTAAAAAAACCACTCAATTGTCAAAAGAATTACTTTTTTATGTTAGCTATCATTTAAAACTAAGCATTATAAAGTATAGCTGGATTCCTATGATAACAAATTCAGAAGTTTTAAGAACGGTATCTTAACACTATCAGGTACTTTCACCATGTACTATTATAAGAGTTTTTAAAAAGCCAATCTTGTCATCAAATAAATGATTTTAAAGAAAGGTAAAAGAACACCACTAATGCTACAGAGCTTACACATCCATATATATATATATATATATATATAATGTACCCCTCAGGTTTGGTGGTTCCTAGATATGTTGTACATTTGATTACATACAATCTCAGGACACTAAAGCCTTTGACTGTGTGGATTATAACAAACTGTGGAAAATTCTTAAAGACATCAGAATAACAGACCACCTTACCTGCCTCCTGAGAAATCTGTATGAAGGTCAAGAAGCACCAGTTATAACTGGACTTGGAACAATGGACTGGTTCCAAATTAGGAGAGGTGTGTGTCAAGACTGTATATTGTCATCCTGCTTATTTCACTTATATGCAGAGTACATCATGTGAAATGTCAGGCTAGATAAAGCACAAGCGAAATCAAGATTTCTCGGAGAAATATCAGTAACCTCAGATATGCAGATGACACCACCCTTATGGCAGAAAGTGAAGAAGAACTAAAGAGCCTCTTGATGAAAGTGAAAGAGGAGAGTGAAAAAGTTGGCTTCAAACTCAACAGAAAACTAAGATTATGGCATCCAGTCCCATCACTTCATGGCAAAGAGATGGAGAAACAATGGAAACAGTGAAAGACTATTTTTCTGGACTTCATAATCACTGCAGATGGTAACTGCAGCCATGGAATTAAAAGACGTTTGCTCCTTGGAAGGAAAGGTATGACAAACCTAGACAGCATATTAAAAAGCAGAGATATTACTTTGCCAACAAAGGTCCATCTAGTCAAAGCTATGATTTTCCAGTAGTCATGTATGGATGTGAGAGTTGGACCATAAAGAAAGCTGAGCACCGAAGAATTGATGCTTTTGAATCGTGGTGTTGGGGACGACTCTTGAGTCTCTTGGACTTCAAGGAGATCAAAACAGTCAATCCTAATGGAAATCAACCCTGAATATTCATTGAAAAGACTGATGCTGAAGCTGAAGCTCCAATACTTTGACCACCTGATGTGAAAAGCTGACTCATTGGAAAAAACTCTGATGCTGGGAAAGATGGAAGGTGGGAGGAGTAGGCGATGAAAGAGGATGAGATGGCTAAATGGCAACATCGACATGATGGACATGAGTTTGAGCACGCTCTGGGAGTTGGTGATGGACAGGGTAGCCTGGCATTCTGCAGTCAATGGGGTCACAAAGAGTTGGACACAACTGAGCAACTGCACTGAAATGAACTGAATCTGGGGACATTCAACTCATTAAGGTTGAAACAGTGAGCATTGATGTTGGTACCAAGTTCCTCTTTGTGTTCACATTTGTGCACTTTCCTTGCTTTTCTACATTTTATATCCATTTGTCTCTTTCCAAATTCTTTCAGTTTCCTTCTATCTTTATATTTATACTATGCCTGTATCACATTATCTTGATTATTGTAGCTTCATACTCAATATATATTTTGCTTTATTTATGACAATATCCAATCAATGGCAGTAACGTGTTTTGAGAGAAGGGCATCTCGTAGTCAACATATGGGAGGTTGGACTAGCCTCAGGAATGGCAGCAAACTCTAGAAACTACTATTTGTTCACTACTGGGTCCTCAGCATCTAGCACAGTATATAATAGATCTCAACCTGCAGATACAATGTAGATAAATTACATGTGTTTGAGTCAATGAATGAATGAGAGCTTGATATCAGCTTTATAAGAGTCCCCATAATAACATGCTGGGAGGCTGCGGAGGCTGATATCATCTCAGCCTCCAGTTGGTTCCTCCCTATTCAGGCTGTGTTCATTTTATTGTTTCTGCTCTTGTTATTCACATTGCTTCCTCTGCTGCAGTGAACATTCTGGTATCTGTAACATGTTATCTGCAGAACTTAGGGTTTAATGGATACCCCCACTGCTTTCTTCTCTTTTGTTCTCTGTAATCCCATCCTTTAGTTAGTATATATACATTTTAACCTAACTGTCCTAAACTATTTGATTTCATCCTGATACTTTAGCCAGAGAGCACATGCATGATCTTAGTCAGATGTACTGTAGTGAGAAGAGCCAAGCTAATTTAAGTTTTCTAAATAATATTCTATTATTGTACATAATAAAATCAAAATCATAAAGAAAAGAAATATTAAAATGGTCACATGCATGCATGCTCAGTTGCTTCAGTCATGTCTGACTTTTTGTGACCCTATGGACTGGAGCCCACCAGGCTCCTCTGTCCATGGAATTCTCCAGGCAAGAATACTGGAGTGGGGTGCCATATCCTTCTCCAGGGGATCTTCCTAACCCAAGAATTGAACCTGGTTCTCCTGTGTCATAGTGGATCCTAATAAGTATGCATGCAAATTTTTACATGTCAAAAATATTTTTGTGTATATTAAGTGAATACATTAAGACCATGATTCCTCTTTCACCATATTTCTTGCTTTAAAATTTTTAGCAGAAAATAGTTAATATTGAATTATTTTTCTTCAGTGATTAGATGGATAAAGTCAACCCAATTACACTAAACCCATAACCAATATTATTATCTGAAGTATCACATTATTAATCTTATATACATGTGTGTATTAGTCACTCAGTCATGTCTGACTCTTTGCCACCCCAGGGACTATACAGTCTATGGAATTCTCTAGGCCAGAATACTGGTGTGGGTAGTCTTTTCCCTCTCCAGGAGATCTTCCCAACCCAGGGACTGAACCCGGGTCTCTTGAATTGCAGGTGCCTTACCTTCTGAGCTACTATACACACACATATACATACATGCACATACACCCACACATACACATATTAATGCATTTCCAGTATTTTGTGTGACACAATAGTAATTTAAAATAATAACATTTATTATTGATAACATAGAATTGGGCTTCCCTGGTGGCTCAGCAGGTAAAGAATCCACCTGGAATGTGGGAGACCTGAGTTCGATTCCTGGGTTGGGAAAATACCCCTGGAGGAGGGTATGGCAACACACTCTAGTATTCTTGCCCGGAGAATCCCCATGGAAAGAGGAGCCTCGCGGGTTACAGTCCATAGGGTCGCAAAGAGTCAGACACTACTGAGCAACTTAGCACAGGCACATATACTTTTTGGAGATATATTCCTATTAATGTAAAAATCTTCATTTTCTTTAAGAAGAAAATGTAGTTTTCAATTTAATCAATAGATGGCACTACTATTTACTGTATTTTGGTGACACATAACATTTGCTAAAATACATTAGTTGAATAAATATTTTCTTTCTTCTGAAATATTTTTAATAAAAAAATATTTCCTTGGCATAACTGTCATTATTTTAAAGTATTCACTTTCAAAAGTGATACTTACAGCTTTATTTTATTTTATTAAGTTATTTTCTTTAGAGTATAATTGATTTACAATGTTGTGTTAATTTCTGCTATATAGCAAAGTAAATAAGTTATACATATACATATATCCACTTTCTAAAATCTTTGATAATACAATTTTAATACATGATAATTACTGTCAAATGTATTGTTATCATACACAAAATATTCCAGATATTTTCTAGAAACTTTTTTTGTTATTAATTTTAAGACATTCTGACTCATAATAGTGTTTATGGAGGAAATGTCTGCTGTAGTTGCGGGGAGTGGGGCTATCGTATGTTTTGCTTACTTGTTATTTGTTTTTATTTCCAAATAATAAAAAATCTTAAGTCAAAATATGAATTGGAGGAAATTCTTAAAATTTAATAGCATTAATTATCTATTAATAGTTATCAAGCATCACTGATAGTCCCAAAATGAATATTTTCTATTGTTAATCTATTATGTAACTATATGACACGCAGAATTATCTCTACTTTATCATGAAGCATACTTCTCTTGAGAGTCTCTTGGACTGCAAGGAGATACAACCAGTCCATCCTAAAGGAAATCAGTTCAAATACTCATTGGAAGGACTGATGCTGAAGCTGAAACTCCAATATTTTGGCCACCTGATGTGAAGAACTGACTCATCGGAAAAGGCCCCGATGCTGGGAAAAATTGAAGGTGGGAGGAGAAGGAGACAACAGAAGATGAGATGGTTGGATGGCATCACCGACTCAATGGACATGAGTTTGAGTAAACTCTAGGAGTTGGTGATGGACAGGGAGGCCTGCTGTACTGCAGTCCACGTGTTTGCAGAGTCAGACATGACTGAATGACTGAACTGAACAGATACTTACAAGTAACTGTTGTGGTTGCCAGTACACGGTAGAGCAAAGTTTCTAATTACCTTCAGGCAAAGCTTATTTAAACTAATTTTTGTTAACTGGAAATGTGGAGATAGAAGCCAGAAGAGCTTCTCAGACTGTCTTATTAACAAAAAAATAATCAGAGCCTCCCAGTCGATATTAATTTCTCATTTTCTTTTGGCATTTCTTGTCTGTCATATAAATTATAATTAACAACATATTTTAGCACTTTATCAATATGGAGTCTTTAGTAGCTTTAAAATTATACATGTATACTTGCCTAGTAATCTCCATCAAATTGAAATTTCCTTATACTTAATATAATGTCAATAAATACATCAAAAAATAGACATGCAGGTTTTTGAGAAAACAAATACTATTTGCAGGGCCACAACTTTCTCCCTCTCATTTATCATTATTCATCTATGTGAGTGGCTGCTGCTGCTAAGTCACTTCAGTAGTGTCCGACTCTGTGCAACCCCATAGATGGCAGCCCACCAGGTTCCCCCGTCCCTGGGATTCCCCAGGCAAGAACACTGGAGTGGGTTGCCATTTCCTTCTCCAATGCATGAAAGTGAAAAGTGAAAATGAAGTCACTCAGTCATGTTTGACTCTTCGCAACCCCATGGACTGCAGCCTACCAGGCTCTGCCATCCATGGGGTTTTCCAGACAAGAGTACTGGAGTGGGGTGCCATTGCCTTCTCCCATGTAAGCGGCATGTAATCCTATTATTAAAAGAAAATTTAAGCAAACCAGATGTCTCCTTGGCCTGCTTTGAAACAGTTCTTGTTTTGCATGCAACCTTTTTTTTTTTTTTTACATACGACTATTTGGATTTGCCTAGCACCTCACATCTGAGAAATTCTGTATGGGTAGGAGCTATGTCCTTGCTTATGCCACTAGAGCTTTTCATTAGTGACCTAATCTGCTGTGAGATTAGTACAGTTGCTGATTTCATCATTGTGAGGGTACCATAAACTGAGGCACAAATCCCATTATTACAATGCAGAGTGACCGGCTCACCAGTCCATGAACCATTTAGTTCATTATTTACTTTAGTATAGCACACACCTTTCCAGTTCAATACACAGAATAGAACAATAAATATGTGTTTACTATTTATTGTTTGCAAAATACAAAATTAAGCTTAAGAAAGCAATGAGGTGCGAAATATGCCCATTTTTCTTTGGCCATCTCATTACAATACCTCATATACATTAAAGATCTAAAGGAAAGGTGTGAAGGTCCAATTAATTATTTCTAATGAAAGCAATATCTAGAACTGCAGGATGCCTGAGGTGGACTTGATTATTGTGCACTTCAGTGTTCACTGATCATTGCTGTTCAGTAGCCTAGTCGTGTGCAATGCTATGACCCCATGAACTGTAGCATGTCAGGTTCCTCTGTCCATGGGATTTTCCAGGCAAGAATACTGGAGTGGGTGGCCATTTTCTTCCTTCATGTAAAACATGGAACATGATCTGAACCTTGAAAAAGATCTGACTTACATCAGCCAGAGAAAACAAGAGACTCACTCACACTGGAACTCCTTGATGGCTTTAAAACTAATAATACACTATAGAGGAAACTGTATTCAAAAAGGAGTGAACAGTAAAAATCCTGAAAATAAATTATAATAATCACTTATAAATACAAACAAAACAGAAAAGTGTATTAATTTGAGAACTCATGAAAGCCTATATATAGAATGTGAATATATGATTCTATAATTTCCAGGGCAGCAGAAAACACAATACTATTGACTGAATTATTGCTACAAATGACTGAATGTTTGAAAAATTATATTCTATATTATTGTTAAATCAATTTCCAAAATATTCTTTCCATTTGAAAGTTAACATTTAAAGTCAAGTTTAAAAATAAATGATATAGTATCAGATGGTGCAATCAAATTAACTGATATATTGGATGATACAATAAAGTATGCTAAGTAAGTTTAGGATTAAATAAGAATCAGGTCATGACTTGTCAAGAATTACACTAATGTGTCATTTTGCAATTTTAAAATGTTGTATTATTTTGCAGTGAGCACAATTTAAGGATAATATGGAAGAAAAAAATTATAAATAATATACATTAAGTGAAAAACTCAAGAAAACACCATCACCAGTGAGAGTAAAACAACACAGAGAAAAAATTAGATACATTCCTTAATTTAAATGAAGTAAATTTTATTTTTAGAACATATGGATTAGCAAGTACACATGCAAATTGCAAAAGGTGCTTAAAACCTAATTAAACTATCTTGAGAGTGCCCTCATACTGAATCTTTAAGATCAAATAAGCCTCATTATCACATTAACCTTCTTTCCACACACTTGTTATACAAGTGTCGTTAATTAATTAGTCATTATGCAGTTCTTTAAGAGCTGGCCACCTCAGGAATGTTTTGTAACATTACCCAGTCCTTGTACACACAAATGTAGTCTATGAAATATCACTTCTATCAACCCCTGAAAACTAGTCTAGTAAACCTTGTCAGACTAATTTAAATATGCATGTAGATATAATCAGGTTGAAGTTTTACAAAGAGAAATAATTTTGCAATATGAAAAATAATACATTCATTTATACCTGAAGATATATAAGCATGCTGACTTATACTATAAAATAATTCTGGTGGAATGAATTTAGATCTGAGTTAATCATAGGTGAGTGCAAAAGAATGGTATCTGAGAATGAGTCATCTACCCAAGAGATTTACTCCGATTAACAGAAGACTGCACACATCTGTGATTCGTGTAGAGATGGCTATATCTGTCCTCTGCCCTTACTAAGCCCTAAGCTGGAAGAGGACAAAGCATCTGCTTGGTGTTTTGAGAATTACTGGACACAGTCAGACCATCCCTTCTCATATCCTGGATTTGTTCTGGTCTTTTGTCTGTAGACCATCAGTGGCCTCAGCCTTGTTTCTCTGCTGAGATCTAGAGTGGTGTTATTTATGGATCTTCTAAATGCCCAAAATCGGATGATCTGGGAAATCTTGAGAAATTCACAGAGTTCCTGTGATTGATAAAATCACATGAGGAAGGATTACAGATTAGAAATGGCTCCAGTGGATAACTTAGCTCTCATGGTATATGCCTTGGAGCTGATTAAAAATATATATGTATATAGGTACAAAAGATGGTTTCTATATGCTGTAGCCTCAGCAGGTAGCCTCAAGTCTTAAGCTTTCAATATATGCACTTGTTGGATTTGATCCCTTTGAATGACTTTTGTCCTTGAGGGATTAACTGTGTTTGTGCAGGAGAGCCCAGTGACATAAACACAGGTCTTAGGAGGCAGGCTGTCCTGCTTAGGGGCTATCATGGTTGAACTTTGAATGACAGAGGGGGCACTTTCTCTGAAATTTCAGTCACAACTGAAGCAAGGATAGGTGCTTTTTAAGGAGCAGCAAGTGACTTTTACTATGTTTCTCAACCAAGTTGGTAGGAAACATTTTAATGGAATTTTCCCCCTAATGATTAGGCAGTTAATTTCCATTAGTGTTACAAAGTACTAAGTGTAAGGTATTGCTTTATGTTATTAGTAGCAGCCCTAGGTTGGCAGTACTAAACTGCCCCAATTCCATTAATAGCCTTTATTCACAAATGAGAGCTCCTGTAAGGAAGGGCTTGTTCAAAACCTAACAAGTACTCTGGTTTCCTTATTTATGTAAATGCTGGTCATGACTTCAGATTGCAGAGGTCTACAGTCTGTCTTCACTCAAAGAAAAATAATATATTAACAAACAAATACAAAGGAAAAAGTCCCCTATTTAAAGGAAATAAGTCTCGAAAGCTGGACAGGAAAAAAAACAAAAACAAAAACCTCAAAACTTTAAAAGCTAAAACACTAAATAGCGGTTAAAGTTCCATATCTCTAATGTCTCTAAGAAGGGAGTTTGCTCAGTTTGTCAAGGAGGACCTGACATGGTTTAAAATACTTACTTTAATGATTCATCTGGACAAAATTAGTAGAAATTGAAAGCAAAATAAAGGGAGAAATTGATTAACCTGGAAAGAGAGATTTACGTAGGAGAACATCTTAGAGGACAGAGAAGCCACCAGATATGAAAAGGAAAATTAGATCTTAAATTCAGTACACACACACACATGCATACAAACACATGCAGGCATGCACACATGAACATGCACATACGTGTACACACACAAATGGAGAGGTGACTCTGAGGACTAAATTCTCTTAAAATAGATATAACTAGAAAATGAGGAAATTTTTTAGTTGTCTGTTTAATAAAATGATTGGTAGTCTCCAGCAATCTGACGCCAGAGGAGACTGGAAAGATCCCAGAGAGCAAGCTAAGCTGACTCTTCAAAGGAATCCACAATCAGGAACTAATCAGAAACATTTAGTCATTTATCAGTGTGCATTTATTCAGGAAATATTTATTGAGTCATAATTATGTTCAAGGCACTGTGCAAGGCATGTGAAAGGAGAAAAAGAGAGAGATAACAAGAGAAAGAGAGTAAATCTCCTCTAGTGAGGGAAAGCCAAAACTGAACTATAAACTTATTAGGTAAAATTGACCTTATTTAATTAAATTTAAGATGCTACTATTTATGTCTCTGTGAAGAAGTTTGAATGCCAAAGAATTGATGCTTTTGAACTGTGGTGTTGGAGAAGACTCTTGAAAGTCCCTTGGACTGCAAGGAGATCCAACCAGTCCATTCTGAAGGAGATCAGCCCTGGGATGTCTTTGGAAGGAATGATGCTAAAGCTGAAACTCCAGTACTTTGGCCACCTCATGCGAAGAGTTGACTATTGGAAAAGACTCTGATGCTGGGAGGGATTGGGGGCAGGAGGAGAAGGGGACGACAGAGTATGAGATGGTTGGATGGCATCACTGACTCGATGGATTTGTGTCTGAGTGAACTCCGGGAGTTGTTGATGGACAGGGAGTCCTGGCATGCTGCGATTCATGGGGTCTCAAAGAGTCGGACACGACTGAGTGACTGAACTGAACTGAACTGAACAAAGAAGGAAACATTGCTAGTTGATAGACACTTTGTTTTTATACCCATTTTTATATATAGAATGTATCACTATTTCAAAGATGTTGACATAATGAGGAAATAAACAATGTTAATACTTTTCTAGGCTATATACATCTTATTAGAAAGTAATAGCACTATCCATAAATAAAATCAAGAGGGACCAAGACTGTGGGAAGATGGGGATTAGTCCTAATCTTAAACTGTATAATTTGGATACATCTTTGTTGAAAAAAGGACATTTAACTAAACAGTTTAAAGTGGTTGAAACTGAGCCTTGTTGGCATTTGGCTAAATATCTTCAGGTTTAAGGAATAGATGCCTGCAAACTGGTTATATTAAAGAAAAGAAAAGCAGTGGACACTAAGAGCAGATAGAGTGGAGTTTGCAAGAGAGAGGCGAACAGGATAGGAAGATACTACAAAATCAGAAAACTCATGGTTTTGATGGGCTTTCAAGACACTGGCTTTTAATCTGAGTGACATTAGGAGTCATTTTAGAATTTTAAGCAGAGGAAGGGTGTGACTTAACTCATAAATGTGAAGTTAGATATACACAAAAATAGGAATAATAATTTTAGTTATGGTTACTCAAGTGTAAGAATAACAGCCCATAAATTTCTATCAAGTGTTTGTACAAACTGTGTAAAATACGTTAGAAAGACAGATGGACAGTAAAACTTTCTCCTGGCATCCAGGGATGTATTCCAAAGCGACAGCTATTGCAGGTGGTCATGAAGTTGTCCTCTGCACCTAAGGACTCATGATCTGGCAGTGTCTGGAATTAGGACTCTGAGGGAAAACACAGCCAAGGTGAAACATACTCAAAGGACTCTAGGCAAGATAATGATGGATCATGTCTGGGCGTAGGTTAGATATCATTTTAATGGAAAAATTGCCCCTGGGTGGGATTACTCAAATCAGTAAGGAAAGTGTGGAAAACTTTTGCGTGAACTATAAATGCTTTTGGCAGATCTAGATGCAATATTTTCAAATCTCTCACTGTGACAAATCCATAAGACTACATATAGAGAAATCCATGGGAACAAATATGTGTCTACCAGAAAGCAGAGAGCAATAAAAGAGAAGGAAGACCCTTGTTTCTGCCACACTGCCTTAGAAAACGTAAAAGGAAAAAGCCAAATGAAGTGGCTTATTCTTTCTGAAAGAAAGAATGGAACAGTTAAGAGCAAGAGAGTATTAGAAACAAGAGGAAATGTGGCAGAAATTAATAGAGCAGAGGATCTAGAAACTTTCAGACTGAGGGTATGAAATATTGTGGAGTTCACGGGAAGTTTAGCTTTGTAGCAGCCCCAAAAGCACAGGCTGTAGAAACGTTAATCTCATTTTCTGTTTCAGAATCAGGGAGAAGATATATGCCAGGTAAAACAGCATGGGGGTTTGGTGTCATCTCTAGGGACCTACTTTCACAAATGCAAGTAATTCCATCTTGGCAGACATATGATTGTCTTAACTGCTTTCTGAGAGAGCTATCAGGCTGCATGGACTGATCTTTCTCCCAGAAAGTTTATGAACACTGGGTTCTTGTGGCAAAACCAGGCTTAATGTACATGAAATATATCCTTTCTTCTTTTTGAGCACAGAGCTCCTTTACTTTTCTCAGATTTCTTTATGTCAAACACACTAATTATGTGTTTTGCTAAGCAGGCAAAACACTATCTGATACCACAAGTCCTACTCTTAAAAAATCTCCTACATAGTCCTTCACATGTGGTCTCTCCAGTGCTTGAGGAAAACGATTCTATTTGCAGTGTGGAGATATTCACCCCCTCCCCTTCAATTTTTACAGCTACTCAGATAAGATCTCTTTTATAGGTCATGGTGCAATATGAACTAACTATACAAATGCTGAAGCTTACTCATACTTGCTGTATTTTATCTCATAACCAGGCCCAGGTAACAAACAGTTCACCGACTGGATCCAGGGCATTCAGTAGCATTGTCTTATATGATATTATGGGCTTCAGAGAGACCAATCCTGGATCACAAGATGATTGCATGAAACAGAGCCCCCTGTTTAGACCCCTAACTGAACTGGCTTGCAGTAGAAATGAGAAATCAGCATGATAAATAAAGTTACATATTGGTTAAACTACTAGAATAACAGAGAAACCACACAGTGGCTTAAGTAAGATATAAATCCTGATATGTGACCATAAAGTGGTATCGTGGCTTCATAGTGTGGCTATGGATTAAGCTATTTTAACACAGAACCAAATACCTTGGCTAAAACAAGATATTAGACTTGTAGGCAGCCAGATAATGATTGAGGAACTTGTTCTCATTGCACACCCAATGCATTTGTTTCGTATTCCTGCTGTAACATATTAAGCAACCTAAATTTATTTTCTTACATTTCTGAAGGCCAGAAATCAGAACTAAGTTTTACTAAGGTGCCAGCAGGGTTGGTTCATTTTGGAGACTCTAGAGGAAACTCCACATCCTTGGAATTTCTATCTTCTTGGGTTACCTACAATCCTTGGTCTATTACTAATTCTTCAAATCACTCCAACTTCTTGTTTTGTCATCACATCTCCCAATTTCTTCTTTGACTTTCTTGCTTCTCCTATTTGGGGACCCGGATAATTACACTTAGAGCCTACCAGAATCATATCCTTATCTTGAGAACCTTAATCATCTATGCAGGTTGCCTTTGCCATATAACGTAGCATTCACATGTTCCAAGGATTAGGATGTGCATAGCTTCTGTGAGGACACTTTCAGCCCTCCATTCTCAGGCACGTTCTATTTTTATTATTCTGCTAACTTCAAAGCATAACTTTCTTTCTCAGAATTAAAAATAGATCCTCCAGCTACCACCATCAGACCCATATTCCAAAAAAAAAAAAAAGAGAGAGAGAGAAAGAAACAGGAAAAAAGGAAGGGAAGGCACATATCTTTTCTCTTATGATCACAGTTCAGGTATTAAACGCATTAGTTACCCTCACACTCTATTGCCCAAAACTTTGTTACAGGGAAACATTTAGCTTCAAAGGAAAGCGGAAAGATACATTTTGGTAGGTTGCCTTAAGCTTGTTAAAAGTGATCTTTTATTATTAAAGAAAACTAAAGAGAGTTATTTGGTAGATAGCAACTCACATATAGTGACAAAATTAATCTGTTTATCTATGGTTTTAAGCAATTAAATATAAGATTTTTGTCCTTGAGTAATTGATATAGAAAGAGAAATATTATACCAAGAAAAACCATTTTGGGGGGTCATTCTCCTTTCTTTACATACTACTGAGTACCTGCCATGGTTTTTAGCAGAATTAAGTACTGAATTCTGAGAATAAAGATGAAATTCCTTGGAATTACTTGTAATTTCTAAATTTATTTGATATTTTCTTGATGATGCCTGCATTAATCATATCCACTAACTTCCAGAATTGTTACAAATGAGGATCATGGGAAACTTGCCTGTAACTAATACAAACTCTCATGCTTTAAAATGATTTTTATAAAATAGAAGATCCTGATGAAACTTAGTAAGAGCTAAGTCCTCTGCCTTAGATAAATAGAATAAATAACACAACAGTTATCAAATACTGAAAATCAGCAGCAGATGACTGTAATCCCTGAAATAAGACAAAAAGGAAAAAAAAAAGGGATGAGCTATATAATGCCTTGGGCTTCCCAGGTGATGCTAGTGGTGAAGAACACACCTGCCAATGCAGGACACGTAAGAGATGTGGGTTCGATCCCTGGGTTGGAAAGTTTCCTGGAGAAGGGCATGGCAACCCACTCCAGTATTCTTGCCTGGAGAATCACATGGGCAGTGGAGCCTGGGAGGCTACAGTCCACAGAGTCACACAGAGTCAGATATGACTGACGTGACTTAGCATACATTTAATGCCTCAGCCATCAAGCATTTGGTTGATATTGATGATGAGGAGAGGAATTGAAAGGTCACAATGAATTAAAGATAAAGCTTGTAAAATTCAGAAAAGCTTGGCAGTTGGAATTTGTAGGAGAGAGTACCAAAAAGTCGAGAAAGATGTTGAGAAAGAGCTATAGTAATCTGAATAGGGGTGGTGGGGGCTTTGGTCCAATGCATAGACTAAAACTACAGAAAGCAGTTTTGTGGACTGGAGAGATCTAACTGAAAAACCAGATTGGAGACCTTAATAGACCCCAGAAACAAGATATCTTAGAAAGATAATGAAATAAATTCTAACCTATAAATACTCAAATAAAGTTAAAAAAACCTCTAAAATGCAAAACTGATTTACAGTAAATTAATGTCAAAACAAAATTCAATACTTCTCAAAAGTATCCAACAAATCTCTCTCAATGGTTTTTATCAATCAATTTAAAAATGTTTCAACAGACATGAGAAGACAGGAAATTTGACTCACTTGCAAGAAAAGTATTAGTCAACAGACACATACAATTTCATAAATGAATTAGCAGAAAAGGTAAAACAATCTGGTATGGAAATACTGAAAGATTTAAAGAAAACGTGAACACAATGGGGATAAACACAGCCAGAGAAATGGAAAAAAATGACTAGAACTAAAAGTTTTATTAGATATTATACAAGTCTGAAAGCAATAGAATAACATGTGAAAAATGTTGAAAGAAAAAAAAAAAAGGAAAACTGCTCCAAATTCAATATCCAGTAGAAATCATTCTTTAATGAAGAAAAAATGAAAATGTCTTTAAACAAAATGGCTGAGAAAAAGTATTAGGAACAGATTTGAATCTCACATTGCTAAATAATGTTTAGTAGGCTAAAGGAAAGTTCAGAAATTTGGATTTAAGTGAAATAATGAGGGGATTAGGAAGGATACATGTAGAAGTCTGTTTTCTTTTTCTTTTAATTTTTGAAAGACATTTGACTATTTAGAGTACAAATAACGCAATGTATTGTGAGGTTTATTACATATGTAGAAGTAAAATGTTTGACAATGTTACCACAACGAATGGAAAGGAGAGAGATCAATGTATACTGTGTTAAAGATCTTATATTTTACGTAAAGCGGTACAGTCTGTGAAGATACATAGTAATACATTAAAGCTGTATGCTGAGAACAGTTTCAGTTACACCTTAAAAATCAAAAGAGTTACAGTTGAGAAGTTTTTGGTGGCTGTTATTTAGTCACTAATCATGTCTGACTCTGCAATCCCATGGACTGTAGCCCGCCAGCCTCCTCTGTCTACAGGGTTTCCCAGGCAAGAATCCTGAACTGGGATGCCATTCCCTTCTCCAGGGGATCTTCCCAACTGAAGGATCAGACCCTCAACTCCTGCAGCTCTTGCGTTACAGGCAGATTCTTTACCACTGGGCCATCAGGGAAATCCAGAACAAGTTAATAAATAATTTTGAGATAAAAAACAAAAATCTAAAAGATATGTACTCCAACAGAAGGCAGAATATAAGAAAATTATGAAAAAAAGAGCTGATGCAACCATTGAAAACAGATATCATGGAGAAGGCGATGGAACCCCACTCCAGAACTCTTGCCTGGAAAATCCCTTGGACAGAGGAGCCTGGTAGGCTGCAGTCCATGGGGTCGCAAAGAGTCAGACACGACTGAATGACTTCACTTTCACTTTTCACTTTCATGTCTTGGAGAAGGAAATGGCAACCCACTCCAGTGTTCTTGCCTGGAGAATCCTAGGGATGGGGGGAACCTGGTGGGCTGCCATCTATGGGGTCACACAGAGTTCAGACACTACTGAGGCAACTTAGCAGCATGACAGAACAGTTAAATTCAGTGAGAATTATCCCAGGATAGAGATGTTGACGTTCTCCCAAAACTATAAACTTCAAAAACTCTTTCACTTAAAGGAAACAAAATGAGAAATTAGGGAGGGACCTGATTCTTCAGATATTACGTGTTCTTAAAGCTTTCAGACTTTCTTTAGACTTTATGTCACAAGGGGATAAGAATTTAATTTTGGATATTAATTACTTTGGACTAATTTCTTTGAAACTTTAATCTTTGAAGTATCATTACTCTCTGGGAATTTAATAATTAGATTATATATTAAAATTTGAACATTATGCTCTCACTATTGCATAATTGGAGTATCTTGATATCATGATTTAATCTAATTGCAGAAGCTCTGAAAAGCCCTTTTGAACAGTATAACTAGACATAATGTATCATGGGAAATAGAAAAAATCTTCAGGCTTTGGAATTAGTGGCTTAATGTACTGTCCTGCCATGATCAGCTACTTCAATTATGTCTGACTCTTTGTGACCACATGGACTGTAGCCCACCAGGCTCCTCTGTCCATGGGTTTTTAGACAAGAATACTGGAGTAGGTTGCCATGCCCTCCTCCAGGGGATCTCCCTGACCCAGAGATCTAACTCAACTCTCCTCTATCTCCCACATGGCAGGCAAATCCTTTACTACTGAGCTACCTGGGGAAGCCCAATGTACAGTCCTACCATATTTCAAAGCCTTTTGGAAGAAAACATATAGTACCCAACAGTAGTTCTCAGGGATGCTACAAAAAGGCAGCAATGGTCATTAGGCTAGTGAGTAAATGATAGTTGCTCAGTTGTCTCTGACTCTTTGCAGTCCCATAGACTGTAGCCTGCCAGGTTCCTCTGTCAATGAAATTCTCCAGGCAAGAATACTGAAGGACATCCTTAGGTATGAGCATCCCCAAGAATCACTCCGCGAATAGAACTTAGTTTGGATAGTTGATCTGGGAAATGATCCCAGAAAGCACAAGTGAAAGATTAGGAAAAATAAGGTAGAGGAAAGAAAAACAGCACCAAAAAAGGCTCAATTCCAGTGCCTTAGGAATTGAGAAATTGGGAACCACTAAGGAGCTGGAAGTTGGGCTTCCTACTCATCAACTCTTGTTCCCCACTGATTAAGGACTGTACCTGGGGGCATTCAATGCCTGGTACACCTGGGATGCACTGAGTGCAGTTGACAAAGCTTCTTGTGTCAAGTAAAGACCTAACTAAAGAGAGTGGAAGAAAGATCCCTACATGACCAGCTGTCAGGGGATGTCCACCACATCTGAGAAGGGAGAGTGAGGTTTGGAGCCAATCATCAAAATTAAGGAGAAGACTGACTTGATGTATGTCTGATCTCAACCCTTGAAGAAACAGGTACTCCCTATATACTTATTTTCAAGTCAAAATTAGGAGAACAAAGCTGGAAACTCTGAAGAAGGATGCACACCCCTGCATCACATGTCTCTGGGGAATCAAATTGTTGTGGCAGTAGTTCTCCAACTGGCATCAGGAGGGTTTGTTTGTCACAGGTCCTCTTACCCCATGACCAGGGCATTCAGGGCATTCAGGGCACCCTGAGAATGTGCATTTTAAAAAATTATATTAATAAATTTATTTACAAAATAAAAATAGACTCACAGACATCAAAAACAAACATATGGGTACCAAAGAGGAAAGGGGGGAGAAAGATAAATTAGTAGTTTAAGATTAACAGATGCACAGTAGTATTAGTGTTAGTTGCTCAGTCATGTCTGACTCGGCAACTCCATGGACTGTAACCCTCCAGGCTCCTCTGTTTTGGAATTCTCCTGGCAAGAATACTGAGTGGCTAGTCATTCCCTTTTTCAGGGGATCTTCCCAACCCAGGGATGGAACCACGGTCTCCTGCATTGCAGGCAGATTCTTTACCATCTGAACCACCAGGAAACCTTAACAGATGCACACTACTCTGTATAAAATAGATAAATATCAATGTCCTATTGTATAGCATGTGGAACTATATTTAATATCTGGAAATAACCTGTAATGGGAAAATTTTTTTAAAAGAATATGTATATTCTTTTAAGAATCTACCTGTAATGCAGGAAGCCTGGGTTTGATCCTTGGGTTGGGAAGATCCGCTAGGGAAAAGCTACCTACTTCAGTATTCTGGCCTAGAGAATTCCATGGACTATATAGTCCATTGGGTCGCAAAGAGTCGGACATGGCTGAGTGACTTTCAGTTTCACTTTCACGTGTATTATGTATAACTAAATCACTTTGCTATACACCTGAAACTAACACAAAAAAGTAAATTAACTACATTTAAGTAAAACAAATTTAATATTAAAAATAAAATAAGTTGTTTGTGCTGCTTGCCCAGGAACCATAGTTAGAGAATGACTGAGCCAGTGTAACTCTCAAAACCTCTCTCTCATCATCCTCTGATTACTCATAGTGGGGAGAAGAGAGAGGAAGAACTTGGCCTTTTTGCTCCCTGCTTTCTGGACCTTACTATTCACAGGAAGTTTTTATTCCCATCTTTACTTTGTCCTTGCTAAAAACTTAGTTGGGAAGCCTCCCTGAGACTGGGTGAGGAAATTCAGTCTCATGATACAAGAAAAAGCAAGCCACTGTTGCTCCAGACTTAAGCTGCTTTATCTACAAAGCTTTACCAGTAATGAAGGTGATGCTTTGATATCTATATAACTAACTCCAAGTGTTGTTTCCAAACTCTGAAGGAGAAAAATAGGGATGTTCTACATAAACATTCTATAAAGCCAGCAGTTTTTTGCAGAAGTTTTTGACATGAGTAGGAAAATATCCACTTGATATTATGTGTGAGGTCTTCAACAATAAACAAGAAAGAAATAACTGTATGCGTATAGGTCTATTTTGAATATGGACGAGCTTTCTGCCCAAAGGGTAATGTAAACACCAAATGACATTTAAAATTTCATAGATTCTGTATCTTAAGCTGAAGATCTAAAGATGATTCGCTTTGTATAAAAAGAAAAAGAAAAGCATGAAATGAATTCCACTGGTAGAGTCAAGCTCCTTTGATTTATACATAATGTTTCCTCTGGCAAGGACACAGAAGCACTCTCATATTTCAATAATCTAATTTTGTATTGTTTGAAAAGAAAAAGGGCTATTGATAGACTTTTATTTAGCCTGCACCCTGGGATATTTAAATAGACTTTGCACTTCAAAAACACTCTTTAACAAATTCCAATGGCTTGTGGTATTTGCAGAAGTTTTTATGGTAATCAATAATATATTTTATTTTTATTACTAATTGACAAACTGTTAAGATATGTTAAATTTCCTATGAAAACCTGATTTTCTAAAGTTCTTTGTAACCTTTTCTAAAAAGTGGATGGAGAATGCAAAATGAGTTAAACTAGTTTCAGAGATTTATTGGGTCCATAAAAGTGCTATTTGTCTAATTTGCATTTCCTTGCATGTTCATTATATTTTTCAGTGTCACAGTTCCTTTTCAACCATTCCTTTGTTATCAGCTTATAACTGTTCTGAGTGATCTCAATTTTAGTATATTTACTTATATACAAATCATACCTTTAAAGTTATTATGCCAAACATAAATATAAAATAAAGAAAAGGGAAACATCAAGAAAAGAGACAAACCACATTTTAGCAAATCACTGGCAGGCTGTTATTTTTAACTAGTCTTATCATTTCTAAATATTTTGTTATAAAGTTATTATTCTACTATTTTTTTTGCATAATATGTTGACATACCAGCATGCTTTGTGATAAACAGGACTAGTTACTTACTCAGTATTTATTCTCACCTTCCTTCCTTCTTTCCTTTTAAATAATTGAACACTTCAATGTTGTGAATGGCAAAACCCCAGTGTCAAAGAAACATCTTTTGCAATCTCTATATTTAGAGAGCCAATGCAGTTATTATTGGCACTCTCTTTAAAGTTTCTTTAAAAATGGGCTCTTGGTGTCAGGCACTGTTTTCCTTCCTCTTGCTTCCTTTTTCCTTCTTGAAATATGAAATTGATGACTAGAATTTTCACCTCCACTTGGAAACATTAAGAAAGGAAACAACATGCTAAGCACAGGTAGGGGAAGCATAACATGGTGATGGCGTTGTGGAATTGCCCTCCTGAACCACCTCATCTGGACTTCTTTTATGCATAAGAAAACCACATTTGTGCCTCCCTCAAGCCCTGTTATTTGGTGTGTTTCTTACAGCTGCTGAAGATAATCTATTACCAATACATGCATAAGACATTTTCTACCCAGCATTTTTACTTATTCAAATAAGCTTAAATATTAAAAAATGATCCTTAAAATGCACTTCTTGGCTTCCCCAGTTGATAAAAATTGCAGTAGAACAAGGGGCTTTTCTTTTTTTAGTCAGTTGTGGTTGAATTTGATGAACACTTTTTCCCCCTCTCAGCTAAGGCCAGAACTGGAAAGTTAGATCTAAACATCTGGGTTTCTAAACATCTATCACATTTTAATGGTCCAGATACTCCTTTATATATGCTTGATCTAAAGAAGTATTTTTAATAGACAGAAATTGCCAGATACCTTAAAAAGACGTTCTGAGTGAAGGTTTTACATTTCTTTCTCTCTCGTACCCTGTACTAGTAGTATTTGACCAAGGTGGATATCCCAGTTAATTTTTCAATTTGTTTCTCCCTGGTGGCTCAGAAGGTAAAGCGTTTGTCTGCAATGCGAGAGACCTGGGTTTGATCCCTGGAGAAGGAAATGGCAACCCACTCCAGTACTCTTGCCTTGAAAATCCCATGGACGGAGGAGCTTGGTGCAGGCTACTGTCCACGGGGTCACAAAGAGTTGGGCAAGACTGAGCAACTTCACTTTCACTTTCTCATGTTCTCACCTACTGCCTTACCTATCACTTCCTTATCGTATCATTTATTCTGTGGTCCATCACTATAATCATTCTTTAACAACTTGCTTAAATTTCTAGTACCTGTCTCTCTCCCACCTACTCATCTGACAAAATAAAATATTGGTTAAATCCAAATCTCTTCTCTCTATGATTGCAAATGCACAACCAACCACAGCAGAAGAAAAACATATCCATATTTATCATCTCAAGGACACCCAAAGGTCAGAACAACATTCCAACTACATACTGCTATTTTCATTGTCCTTCCTACATACCTCTCTTCTCCTCAAAGCACTAAAGCTCTCAACTCTGAGTCCTCAATAGTTCGCATTCCTCATGTCATGAAATAATCCAAGCAATGCAAAGAAGATTTTCTCATGCTCCCTCCCTGAGCATCTTCCCCAGTGTCTTCCTCCTGGTTTAAAGAGATTAACTGCCAATCTTTCAAAGAACAACTTTTCCGTTTGTGTACTAGATTATATCAACTTTTAAAAGATTTGATTACTACAATTTTCCTCTTTTCCTCTGATATGAGCTACTTTTAATTTTTATTGGATTATTCACATCAACATAAAAGATAATCACATCTGCAATTTTTTTTATAAAATTCTTTCTCCTAATCCTACATCACTCTCCAGTCAAGGCACAGTTCTCTCTTTGTTCCCTTTCAATCTATATAATATCATTGCTTCTCTTTGCAAACCCCATCCTTTCACAAAAACATTTATACCAAGAATTTCAAAGCAGATTAAATGTAGTAGGAGAAAATAGGAAAAGACTAGTTTTAATCCCAAATTTAGGAATCTTTCTTCCCAGAAAAAGGAAAACCTTAGTGCTCAATCAAGGTAATCACTGCTAATATTGAATTTGTGATGCTAAGCCTGATAATGGCAGAAAATTCACAGTGTTTTCTGAGACCTCATTATTCCTTTATTCTTGTATTCCATCTTCAGAGAAAAATCTGAGATCAGAGTAAATAGTTCATCCACAGGAGGGATGAAATCAGAACACTTCATTTCCCCAGAACCTCTCAGGGTACATTTTATGACACAAATGCCTACCGTTTGGCTCAAAACCTTCTTCCTGGGCTTCCCAGCTGGAGCATGGCAAATGAGTGAGTTATGTAAGAAACTTACATCAGATGTGAATGGGAAGCAGACACTTGAAAGAGCAACCATTCAGAATAGTTCTCGTGCTTTACATCACAATTACTTGAGAAGCTTGTCAAAATGAAGATTTTAAATCAAACTTCTAGAGGGTGCTGGTAAAACTCCAGTTCTATATTTTTGACACTTTTTCCTGTTATCCTGATCCACTTAGAACATGTACCATGCACTGCTCAACAAACTAGCAAGAGTTCTTACACAGCTGCCACTTAGACTGGATAAACACAGGCTGAAAGTGAGGATGCTCTAAATAAAAGAGATTATTTAGTGTTGTCGTTGTTTAGTTGCTAAGACTTGTCCAACTCTTTGGCAATCCCATGGACTGTATCCTGCCAGGCTCCTTTCTCCATGGGATTTTCCAGGCAAGAATACTGGCCTGGTTTGCCATTTCCTCCTGCAGAGGATCTTCCCAACCCAGGGATGGAACCATGTCTCCTACATTGGCAGGTGTATTCTTTACCACTGAGCCACCAGGAAATGAATGGCTAGCCAAGAACAAAACTGGAGAACGTTTCTCCCTAATATATTTATGTGTATATATATATATATATATATATATGCTCAAAACAAAAAAGCACAATGCATCAGTCTTGATAATTCATCTACTAGCCAGTAAAAATTACAACAAAGAGGGAGGCAATGGCCAAACTTGCTACAACAACCATTTCATCATGGATGCAGCACCCACATAGCAAACATCCCACATACACACTTGTCCTGTCTTCCCAGAACTGTGTGTCCTCCAGGATAGTTGCTATCTCTGAATGTCCTACTTTAAATATCTGAGACCACTGGGAACAAGCATGCTTCACTTCCTTCATATCCTGTCTGCTTTCTTCACTAGTTTCCTTGAAAGTCCATTTCTATGCCTTAACCCATGTCTAGATGACAACTGGGTTTGCATCAGAAATCAAGGTCTAAATCTGCTTCTGTGGAGTGCCAACAGTAGTTAAACTATTGGCAGAGTCATACCAAGTCTTTGATGAAAATCCATCAACCTCCAGCTTTAGAAAGATTTATTTAACATAAATCTTTAAATTAAAGGGTCCAGAGATAAGAAAGGATGTTACAAATAAACAAACAAAAAACAAATGGAAAAAGCTTGGACCAAGATAGCAACAAATGTGACCTCCCACAGACCCTGAGTCTTATTAAACACTGATTTTATTTTATTAGCATATTAAATGACACATCTGTCAGTGGCCATGGGTCAAAAAGTAGAAAAGGGGGTGGCACCCTACTCTGCCTTCCCTGGTAGACTAATGCAAATGTTTTCTCATCATTCACCTCAGCCCTCTTTCCTTTGTCTTTACTCTTTAAAATTAGATTCCTTTCATTAGGCAGGCAGGAAGTTGATCTGTGAACTTAGTTCCCACTTTTCCATTCTTTGGCCACTGAATAAAGCCTGTGTTTTGTCAATCTCAGGTTTGGTTTCATTATTTTCTGCTTTAGCAGACCAGAAAACGAACCCTCCCCAACCCAGGCAGCAGGAGTGAGATCTATAAGAATCTGGTAACAAAACCATAAGCTCCCTAACCTTTTCAAACTTCTTTTTCCAATATTTTCTTGATTTATAGGGTGCTCATTCTAAGTCTTCATTTCTCCAATTGTTAACCTCAGCTTCAAGGCTCAGTTCTCTGATTTCAAATCCAACTATACTTATGCTAAAATGACTTCATCAAGCTCCAATTTAAGACTTTAAATCCAGTCTATGCACACTGATATTATCAAAATATTCAACTTTGCGTTGTCATTCTGATCTTCAGACTTACATTCTAAACTGCATACTTGACTTCCATCTGGATAATTGTATAGAAGTTAACTTGTTGAAACAAATAAACAAACAAACAAACAGACAAAAAAAAACATTAATCTTACTCAGTCTCCAAATATGCTTCTTCCCCATTGCAGTTGACGTTATGACCATAGATCTAAGTGCTGCCTTCAAATTCCTTGGGTTCATTCTTTTCAAAGCTCTCTTCTTCTCATATTCACAAGCCATTCTTCAAATCTACTTTCAAAATATATCCCCAATCTGGCCACTTTTTACCTCTTCATCATTAACACTCAATCTTAAGCCATGTTTATCTCTCCTCTAGACTACTAAAGTTTTTAAAAAACAGATCTGAGTGCTTCCAATCATTTTAAAACAAATTAGAACATGTCATTTCAAATAATAAATGCTTAATATAATAATATATTATAATGTTATAATATAATGATATTCTGGCTATAATAAGAATCAGAATCCAATTTCTTTATTATGTACAGGGATTCATGTGATCTGCCTGGAGGCTGTCTCTCCAATGTCATTCCTGCCAGTCTCCTCTTAATTCATACCAATCACACCAACCACCTTGCTGTTCCTACAGAAAGCCTAGTAAATTTCTGCCTCCTTTTTGTAAACTATAGAGTAAATTAATGTATATATCTGTATGGGAATTAATTAGTGTGTATTAATGAATCATATATGCAATTTTATATCATCAATTCAATTAAGAAAATTTGAATTAAGTCATGAATAACATAAAGCACTGATTATAAAATTGTTATCAGCCTACTTGGCCAATGCTCATAGCAATTAAATTGATTATTGAAATTATAAAACTCAGTTCAATTCAGTTCAGTCCCTCAGTCATGTCTGACTCTTTGTGACGCTATGGACTGCAGGATGCCAGGCCT
The DNA here is from genome assembly GCF_023091745.1 of Budorcas taxicolor. Lineage (NCBI taxonomy): Eukaryota > Metazoa > Chordata > Mammalia > Artiodactyla > Bovidae > Budorcas > Budorcas taxicolor. Next base: position 37,349,711 of record NC_068926.1, on the reverse strand, counting down.
CCCTATCTATCACCAACTCCTGGAGTTGACTCAAACTCATGTCCATTGAGTCAGTGATGCCATTCAACTGTCTCATCCTCTGTTGTCCCCTTCTCCTCTTGCCTTCAATCTTTCCCAGCATCAGGGTCTTTTCCAATGAGTCAGTTCTTCCCATCAGGTGGCCAAAGTACTAGCCTTTCTTAATCATTTGGGATGGTCTTTGAATATCTACTGAAGAAAAAACCATTAAAACAACCCCACATTTCTTACCATTCACTTGGAAGATGTGAGTCTGATAGATGTTTTCATAGCCCTCTGCATAGCAGGTATAATTCCCCATGTGAGTTGTGGTGACTTTGGTTATATACAAGGACCCATCATCTCCAAAGTCCTATAGAAAAAAGGCAAAATTAAATAGAATTAGCCATTTGTCCTTAAAATATATTTTATCAGTTCACATTTTAAAAATGTGTACTCAAGAAAAAGTAAATTAATATATTTAAATTATGGAAATGACCACTGTTAGTGGTTAGTTAGTTCAATAAACTTGGAAGACTTTATGGGCTAAAATTACTTATTTCAAATTAAGTTTTTTTAAAAAAGCATAACTTCTTAGTATTTATTTGAAATATATGAGCTTATATAAAATAACTGAGTTTTTACATATTTATTCTAATTCAGCTTACATTTTAATTAATAAAGCCTACAATGTTTTTTCTTATTTATAACTAAAACAAACAGCTGTTAACTACATTCTTCACATTTGCAGTTTTAATACCCTTTAGTTATATATTTACCCAGGAAAAAATATTAAAGCAGTGTGGTCTCAGAGATGGAATTTATAGCCATGTGAATAGATCACGATTTTTTCAAGCCTCCTGGGAACAATCAGTACATTAGACAGAAATGACTGTGGCCTTTCAAATTTATGAGGAAACATGCGTAACCATTTAAAAAGAACAAATAATCTTGCATTTCCTGTCAAAATCAAATTCAAGAAACACCTCTGAAACAGTAAAGACAAGAAAGCTTTGCTTTCATAAAGGCAATGAATATATTGGCAAAAATTATCTCAATATAAATTTTCAGAACTTTGGAAATAGACAAAGGCTTGCACCAGCCCACAGAGCGTTTACTGGAAACAGTGGCTGCCTCTCAGAAAGAACAGTGAGGCTGATAGTTTCCCTGTCTTCACAGCTACATAAAAGCCTTGGACTACCAACTTTGTGATTTGACTAGCAGTGAAAATCATCATACCTCAAACCTCAGAGTAGGGAAGAACCTATTTAAAACTCTTCCAAGATCCCATCCTCAGAAAATCATCACAGTCTAACCTATGTAGCAGCTCCCTGAATATTTCCATTTTAATGACCTTTTCTGTGAGCAAGACTTGGAGCTGAGTCTCTGTAAATAGTCCTGGCTCTAAGACTAGTTTTTGAAGAGAAAACATCAGCATTTGTATAACATTGTCTATGGGGTCGCACAAAGTCGGACACGACTGAAGCGACTTAGCAGCAGCAGCAGCACAGCTTCCTATGGCAAAGATATGCAATGGAGATAACAAGAACATCAAAACTCTTAAAAATGAAAACTGGAAGGTATCCAAAAAGGGGTTTGAAAAGATCGCATATTCCAGGAATCTAGAAACCCACAGAAATGTGCAAGACTATGTATATAACTAGAAAATGTAGACTTTCTTTACATTTTAAGAGTAAGACAGAATACATAATTTCTCATCTCTATCTGAGTTTGAGGCCCTACACAAGCAGAACAAAGGCTTAGACAGATTTGTAACACTTGCAGAAGTATTCATTGCATAATGCAAAACAGAAATAGAGCACTGGACACTACATATGATCGAGGGATTAACCCAAGAAGATATAAACATTACAAATATATACACACCCAACATAGGAGCAATGCAATGCATAAGGCAAAAGCTAACAACTATTAAAGGGGGAACTGACAGTAGTACAATAATAGTGGGGACTTTATCACTCTGCTCATACAAATGGGTAGATCATTGAAACAGACAATTAATAAGGAAACACAAGAATTAAATGACATTATATCAGTTGGACATAATTGATATCTATAGGATATTTTATGCAAAAGAGTAGAATCATGCCTTGGTTAGTTTTAAAAAATTGAAATCATTTCAAGTAACTTTTCTGACCACAACACTATAAGATTAAATATCACCTACAGGAAAAAAAAAATGTAGAAAATACAAACACATGGATGTTAAAGAATACATTTCTGAATGACCAACAGGTCACTGAAGAAATCAAAGAAATCCAAAAATATCTAGAAACAAAGGACAATGAAAACACAACTCAAAACCTGTGGGATGCACTAAAAACAGTGTTAAGAGGGAGTTTATAGCAATACAAGCCTATTTCAAGAAACAAGAGAAAACAAATAAACCACCTAATCTTACACATAAACCAACTAGAAAAGGAATAAGAAGAAAAACAACAGCAACAACAACAAAGGAAAAAAAATTAGTAGAAGAAAAGAAAATATAAAGGTCAGAGCAGAAATAAATGGAAATGAAATGAAGGAAAGTAGCAAAGATGAATAAATCTACAAGCTGGTTCTTTAAGAAGATAAACAAATTGACCAACCATTAGCCAGACTCATCAATAACAAAAGGGAGAAGACTCAAATCAGTAAAATTATAAATGAAAAAGAAGTTATAACAGAAAATGCAAAATCAAAGAATCATGAGATTGCTATGAGCAACTATGTGCCAATAAAATGGACAATCTGGAAGAAATGGACAAATTCTTAAAAAGCATAACTTTTCAAAACTAAAATAGAAAGAAATAGAAAATATGAACACACTAATCACAAGAATGGAAACAGAAACTATAATCTAAAAACTTCTGATAAACAAAAACCAAGGGCCAGATGTCTTCACAGATTAATTCTATCAAATATTTAGCAAAGCACTAAAACTTATCTTCAAACTCTTCCAAAAAATTGCAGAAGGAAGAACACTCCCAAGCTCATTCTATAAAACCACTATCACCCTGATAATAAAACCAGTCAAAGATATTACAAAAAAGAATATTACAGGTCAATATCACTGATGAATATAGATGCAAAAATCTTGAAAAAATACCAGCAAATTGAATGCAACAATAGAAGGATTGTACATCATGATCAAGCAGGCTTTAACCCAGGGATGCAAGGATTCGTCAGTATACACAAACCAATCAATGTGAAACACCATATTAACAAATTGAAATATAAAAATGTATGATTATCCCAAAAGATGCAGAGACAGCTTTTTGACAATATTCAACACACAGTTATGATAAACAAACAAACAAAAAAAAAAACACACCAAAACTCCAGAAAGTAGGTGTAGATGTAACATCAGTTCAGTTCAGTCGATCAGTCAAGTCTGATTCTTTGTGACCCCATAGACTGAAGCACACCAATCTTCCCTGTCCATCACCAACTCCCAGAGCCTACTCAAATGCATGCCCATTGAGTTGGTGATGCCATCCATCGTCTCATCCTCTGTTCACTTCTTCTTCTGCATTCAATCTTTCCCAGCATCAGGGTCTTTTCTAATGAGTCACCTCTTTGCATAAGGTGGCCAAAGTACTGGAGTTTCAGCTTCAACATCAGTCCTTCCAATGAATATTCAGGACTGATTTCTTTTAGGATGGACTGGTTGGATCTCCTTGCAGTCCAAGGGACTCTCAAGAGTCTTCAACACCACAGATCAAAAGCATCAATTCTTTGGTGTTCAGCTTTCTTTATACTCCAACTCTCACATCCATACATGACTACTGGAAAAACCACAGCCTTGACTGGATGGACCTTTTTAATATGTTGTCTATGTTAGTCATAACCTTTATTCCAAGGAGTAAGTCTCTTTTAATTTCATGGCTGCAATCACCATCTGCAGTGATTTTGGAGCTCCAAAAAATAAAGTCTCTCACTGTTTCCATTGTTTCCCCATCTATTTGCCATGAAGTGATGGGACCAAATGCCATAATCTTACTTTTCTGAATGAGTTTTAAGCCAACTTTTTCACTCTCCTCTTTCACTTACATCAAGAGGTTCTTTACATATCTGAGGTTATTGATATTTCTCCCAGCAACATACCTTTACATAATAAAGGCTATATACCACAAATCCACAGAAAACATTATCTTCAATGTTGAAAACCTGAAAGCATTTCCTCTAAGAACAGAAACAAGACCAGGGTGCCACTTTTGACACTGTTATTTAACACTGTTCTAGATTTCCTAACCTCAGAAATCAGAGAAGAAAAAGAGATAAAAGGAATCCAGATTGAAAAAGAAGCAAAACTCTCACTGTGCCGATAAGTGAAAGTCATTCAGTCATGCCCAACTCTTTGAGATCCCATGAAATTCTCTAGGCCTGAATACTGGAGTTGGTAGCCCTTCCCTTCTCCCAGGTTTGCAGATGACATGATACTATATATAGAAAACTTTAAAGATGCCACTAGGAAATTATTAAAGCTAATCAATGAATATAGTAAAGTTTCAGGATATAAAATTAATATACAGATATCTCTTTCAGTCCTATACACTACAATGAAAATCAGAAAGAGAAATTAAGGAAACAATCCTATTAACCATTGCAACAAAAAGAATAATATACAGAAATTAACCTCCCTAGAGAGACAAAAGACTTGTTTGTAGAAAACTTTAAGACACTGATGAAACAAATCAAAGTTGACACAAACGTAGGGAGAGATATACCAAGTTTTTTGTATTGGAAGAATCAATATTGTGAAATGACTATATTACACAAAGCAATCTATAGATTCAATGAAATCCCTATCAAACTACCACTGGCATTTTTCACAGAACTAGAACAACCAAGTTCACAATTTGTATGGAAACACAAAAGACCCTGAATAGCCAAAGCAATCTGACAAAGAGAAATGGAGCTGGAGGAATCAGCCTTCTTGACCTCAGACAATACTACAAAACTACAGTCATCAAGACAATATGGTCCTGGCACAAAGACAGAAATAGCGACTAATGGAACAAGATTAAAAAGCTCAGAGATAACCCTGCACACTTATGGACACCTTATCCTTCGAGAAAAGACAGACTCTTCAATAAGTGGTGCTGGGAAAACTAGACAGCTAAATGTAAAAGAATGAAACTAGAACAATTGCCAATTCCATAAACAAAATAAGCTCAAAATGGATATAAAGACTTAAATGTTAAGGCCAGAAACTATAAAACTCTTGGAGGAAAACATAGGCAGTGCACTCTTTGACATAATGACAGCAAGATCCTCTTTGAACCACCTCCTAGAGTAATGGAAAAAAAAAAAAGGACCTAATTAAACTTAAAAGCTTTTGCACAGCAAAGTGAAAGTGGAGTCTCTCAGTCGTGTCCGACTCTTTGCGACCCCATGGACTGTAGCCTATCAGGCTCCTCCATCCATGGCATTTTCCAGGCAAGAGTGCTGGAGTGGGCTGCCATTTCCTTCTCCAGGGGATCTTCCCAAACCAGGAATCAAACCCGGGTCTCCCACGTTGCAGGCAGACGCTTTACCGTCTGAGCCACAGGGCAAAGGAAACAGTAAACAACATGAAAAGACAACCCTCAGAATTCAGGAGAAAATAATTGCGAACCACACAACTGACAAACAATTAATCTCCAGAGTATATATGCAGATCCCATAGCTCAATATCAGAAAAAGAAACAGCCCATTCAATAAGTGGGTAGAAGACCTAAACAGACACTTCTCCAAAGAAGACATTCAGATAGCCAGTAAACACAGGAAATATGTTCAACGTCACTAATTATTAGAGTAATGCAAATCAAAACCCAAAGAGCTATCACCTCACACCAGTGTGAGTGGCCATCATCAAAAAATCTACAGACAATAAACGCTGAAGACAATGAGGAAAAAAGGGAACCCTCTTGCACTGTTGGTAGGAATGTAAATTGATTCAGTCACTATGGAGAACAGTATGGAGACTCCTTAAAAAACTAGGAATACAGCTACATATGAAATACTGTTTCTACTAGTGTGCATATACCCTGAGAAAACCATAATTGAAAGTGATACATGTACTTCAGTGATCATAGCAACAATATTTACAATAGCTAGGACATGAAAACCTAGATGTCCATTGACAGATTAATGGATAAAGAGGATGTGTTACATATATACAATTAAATACTACTCAGCCATAAAAAAGAATGAATTTCAGTCAGTTTTAGTGAGGTGGATGAACCTAGAATTGTTATATGGAATGAAGTAGATAAGAAAGAGAAAAACAAATATCATATATTAATGTATATATATATTAAATCTAAAAAAATGGTATTGATGAACCTATTTGCGAGGAAGGAACGGAGATGTAGATACAGAGAATGGGCCTGTGGACACAGTGGGGAGGGAGAGAGTTGGATGAATGGAGAAAACAGGATTGACATATATTCAGTATAAAATAGATAGCTAATGAGAAATGCTATATAATACAGGGAGCCCAGCCTGATACCCTGTGATGATCCAGAGTGATGGAATGGAGGGAGGAAGGTGACTCAAGAAGGGGCTGATATATGCCTAATTATGGCTTATTTGTGTTGCCGTATGGCAGAAACCAACAGAACATAGTAAAGCAATTTACCTCCAATCAAAAAAAAAAAAAAAAAAAAGAGCATCATGCCAAAGTCTGGAACACATATTGATTCAAAGCTTTTAATTAAGTCTCTATCCAGTAATTAGCTCACCACTAGGTACCTGAGCAAAGACTGCAGTAACCACATAAGCAAAGTAAAGAAATTGGATGCATTAAACTTTAACAAAATTAATTTTTAAAAAAACTTCTGTTCCCCAAAGGACACTATTCAAAAAGTTAAAAAAATACCCTTCAGAGGAGAAAATATTTTTGAATTATTTGTTTCATAAGAATCTTGTATCCAAAATATGTAAAGAACTATATAACTGAACATTAAAAAGACACCTAATCAAATCGAAACAATGGATAAAGGATTTGAATAGTACGTCTCAAGAAAGATTTACAAATGAGGAATAAGCACATGATTAAAAAAATCTAGCATCATTAGTCACTAGGAAAATGAAAATAAAAATCTCGATGAGATACAACTTAAAACTTGTTGGAATGACTAAAATTAAAAAGATGGATAGTAACAATATTGGAAGGGTGTAGAAAAACAGGAAGCTTCAGACTTTGCTGATGAGAATTGTGCATATACTTGGATCCTTTGGCAGTTCCTTAAAAAGTTAAAGAGTAATTATATGTATAAAAAATTCACTTCTAGGCATATATTTAACAGAACAAAAACATAAGACCATACATAAACTGAACATGAATGTTCAAAGTAACCTAAAAGTGAAAATAACTCTAATGCCTATGAACTGTTGAATGGACAAACACAAAATCATACATCTATATACAATAGAACAATTTTCTACTTAAAAGGAAAAGATACAGATATATACTACAACATAAATGAATATCAAAAACACACTAAATGGAAAAAAAAGTCTCAAATTGTATGAGTCTATTTGTATGAAATATTCAGAATAGCCAAATCCATACAGGTAGAGATTAGTGGTTATCAGGAGCTGAGGGGATGGAATGATGGGATACGACTTCTAATATAGATGGAGTCATACTATTCTAAACTGTAATCACAATGATGACTGAAAACTTCTGTGAATATACCAAGAACCACTAATTTGCATATTTTAAAGGGGTTAGTTTTATCATATGAAGATTACATTTCAATAAAACTGCTATTAAAAATAATTTATGCATGGAATACATAAATATGATAAATGTAATATATTAAAATAAAACTGTGTATCACCTTGTCTAATGACATCTTTATGAGTATGGAACAATTTATAAATCTAGAAAGAAGGAATAATCAATATGTTTATATAAAGAAGAAACACTGAACTACAAAATATTGTAAGCATTAAAAGATAATAAACCACAGGATATCTATGCAAAATAAAAATAACAACACATAAATGTATTTTAATCCTTAGTTGCAAAGCAGTTATGTCAGAAATTGCTCTAATTCATAAATATTGACATATTCAACCTGTAAACCAAATCTATGAGAAGAGACTTCTAAAATCCAGCCATTTGATAGCAGAAGATACTGATAAGTCATTCCCTAAATTTCACTTAGCCCTTAATTAGTAAATAGATTCAGGTTTGAAAAACTGGGTAGGCTTATTCCAGAATGTGGGCTTTAAACCCCTATACATGGTACCTACCTTGCCAATCATAGATTGACCTAGTGATTTAAAGAATAAAGAAGAAAGTGAAAACAAAATGTCCAAAACAGAGATCAAATATCCTGGTAGGTTTGAAGAAAAGAAGCTAGAAATACAGTGGAAGTGTATGATGAAAATGGAAGAAGGGAACCTGGACAGATCTCCTGAGGTCACAAAACAGCAGCTTTCAAAGTAAGTCAACAGTCTCCCTGCTTTCTCAACAACAGAAAATAAAGAAATAAGGTGCTGATTCACTCCCTCCTCTTAAAGTGTAATTTGTAATATCTCCTCTTAAGGCAACATTTATTCTCATGTTCTTATTGTTATAACAATTATATCTAAGCATTTATAATTTCCTTTCAATTTTTTTATAATGAAATGACTATTCATTGTTACCTCTTTTTCTCAACTGTAACCATTGGGTTGGCCAAAAAGTTCCTTAGGTCTTGAGTAAAAATAAAAGAGATATTTTCCATTCTCATTAAGAAATTTATTGAACATCTTCACCACTTTGTTCTGCAATCTTCTGCTATTTTTCAGGTGACTTTATAATTCCATCTTCCCCAAACTTTTTATCTTTTTGAGCAAAGAGCTGTTCCAGGTACCTTTTTCAGTCTTCCAGGGAATTGGAATTTTTTTCCATTAAGAGAATTTTGTAAAGACTAAATAAATGGAAATTTGAAGGTCCAATGTCTGGTTAATAAGGCAGATGAATCAGAACTTCCTAGCCAAGCTATAAAAGTTTTTACCTCATCATCAAAGAAACATGTGGTTTTGCATTATCTTAATGGAAGATAATGCATTTTCTGTTGAATAATTTTTGACACTTTTCATTAAGTGCTGTTTTTATTTGGTCTAACTTGGAGCAGTACTTGTTGGGAAATAATTGCTTGGTTTTCCAGAAGGAGTTCATAATAGAGGATTCCCTTCCAATCCTAGAATATACGCATCAATTTTGCATAAAGACTGGCCTTTGGTTTGGTTGGTGATGGTTCAGTTCTATTGCCTTACAATCTCTTTTTTCCCACGGTATGCACTTGTCATTGCCTGTCACAATTTGCTTTAAAAATGGAATATTTTCCTTATGTTTAGAGAATCATGTATGGAAATACAGTCAAGTGGCTTATTTTTTTGGCTTAACTTATGTGCAACCCAAACATCAAAGCAATTAACATAATCAAACAGGTATAAATGATTTCCAATGCTTGATTTGAATATTGATTATCTCTCACATAAAATAATGTTGATTATTTTGATTGTTCTCAATGAATGTCTCAATTTGGTCTCCATGAACTTCAACTGGTCTCCCAAATCATGGAGCATCACGCAGCAAGAAATCCCCAGGGCAAAACTTCACAAACCACTTTTGACAAAGTCAATTCATCATAGTACCTTCTTTATACACTGTACAATTCATTTTGTGTGTGTGTGTATGTGTGTGTGTGCTTCGGTTACACTTTATCTTTCTTGAGATAATAAAGCATAATATGCCAAAAATGTTTTTGCTTCTGTATTCACTATTAAAATTGCTACACAAAAATTCACATATTTTGATTTTTTTAATGCACACTGATACAGCAGCTCATAATACAATCTTACAAAAATGCTTTAAATGAAGTTCAAGAAAACTAAGCCCTACTAGAGCCATTTTGTGGAAAAAATGAGTGAATATTTTGGCCAACCCAGTATAAGAGATTAGGCATATCATGTTTTGGCACCTCCCAGGGGGATCTCACGGACTTGCAGGAAAAGCCTTATGTTTTGCTTGATAGGAGAGGATTTAGAGATTTAACCCTAACAAGAATGTCAGTGTGTGACACCAATGTGTCATAGCATCCCCTACACAACCATGGGTTACCATTTAAAACAGGGATTCTACACCCCCTCCTAGGCTACAGAGCAGAAACGCCAAACAGAAAGGCCAGAATTATTCCTCAGGTTAACACTGAAGCAGGTAGGTGACATGCACTTGGTATAATATGGAGAAAAGCCAAACATCTGTAGAGATCAATTAAGGATGATAGAATTAAAATATCTTGAGAAACATTATAAGCCAAACATAACTCTTGATAACCTGAAATGTAACAGTAAGATTCTCAGTCAGCGTAAGGCAAGCAAGTACATAGAACATGCACGTAGAGGAAGGACTCCTCACAGCAGAATAGATTAAGGGAGACCAAGTCAGAACAAAGGTGAAATCCCTCACTGGACAAGAATAAATGGAAATCAGCATAAAAACCCAAAGTATGTCTAATATGTGTAATTATGTTTATATTTATTTATGCCAAACTGCACACACGTCTTAAAGGCAATTTTCAAATAACACTTTTTAAAAAACTTTTTATTTTGTATTGGAGTATAGCTGATTCCCAGATGGTGTTATTGGTAAAGAACCCACCTGCCAATGCAGGAGATGTAAGAAATGTGGGTTCGATTCCTGGGTTGGGAGGATCTCCTGGAGGTGGGCATGGTAACCCACTCCCGTATTATAGTCTGGAGGATCCTGTGGACAGAAGAGCCTGGCGGACTACAGTCCATGGGGTTGCAAACAGTTGGACACATCTGAAGTGACTTAGCAGGCATGCACATAGTTGATTAACATACAATGTTGTGATAGTTTCAGATGAATAGAGCAAGAATTCAGCCATACACAAACATATCCATTATCTCCAAAACTCCCCTCCCATCCAGGCTGCCATATAATGTTGAGCAGCGTCCCATGTGCCATAGAGTAGGTCCTCATATTTTTAAATATCCACAAAACCTGAAATAAACAACTTTTCCAGATGTTTTCCTATATTACTACCTAGAAAACACTGTCCTCTCCAAATTACTATAATCAAGATTCTTTCACCCAATGATGTGAAAATTTTCCAAGAATATAACCTTTGGAATGTTTATTATTTTATTTTTCTATGTATTATTCTGCAATGTGAAGTCCCTTTAACTTAGATATTTTCTAAATTAGCATACTGTGTGACCCCTTCTAGTTTCTATATTTTTTCATATTTTTTCCTGTTTCTTTCAAGTACAAGCAAAATCTTTCAGACTCAATTTGTTTCAATATATCATTTTATAATCACCTTCTCATATAGCATTTCTGAATAAACAAGAGTGTCCCACCCCTTCAAATGAAACACAGATTGCTTCACTACATTTATAATACAACTCAACAAATATTTATTGAACACTTAACTATGTCACATGCTGTGATAAATAATTTAAATAAATTACCAAATTTTAACCTTAAGTAACTTTTTAAAAATGTTCTACTGTTAGCTTCCTTTTATATAGAAGAAATTGAAATATGCTGTTAATTTGGGGATGATCTGAGATCACCAACTGCTATGGTCTGAATGTTTGTGTGCCTCACCACACACTTCATCTGCTGAAATCCTAAAGCTTAATGTGACAGTGGGCCTTTGGAGGTTTATTAAATTGTGAGGGTGGGGACCTTAAGCATGGTTTTCATGTTCTTGTAAAAGAGACTGCACAGAGATGCCTTAGCCATTCCATGCTTTGAGGACACAGGAGGAGGACTCTGGTGTTGAACTGGGAAAAGTGTATCTTACTCAGAAGACTAATGTGTGGATGCCTTGATCTTGAACTTGGCCTCAGAACTGTGAGAAATACTTTTTTGTTGTTTATACCATCGAGCCTGTAGTCTTTTGTAATAGAAGCCCAACAGAATAAGACATCAACCAAACAAAGGGGTCTAAGATTAACACCCAAATGGTCAGATTACAGAACAGAACTCTTGTTATTATGCGATCGTTCAATGTTTCTTTAATTTGTTACAATATCACTTATGTCTTATGCTTAGTTTTTTGTTTGTTTGTTTGTTTTGGCTACCAGGTATTTTAGCTCCCCAGTTCAGCTCAGTTCAGTCGCTCAGTCGTGTCCAACTCTTTGCGACCCCATGAATCGCAGCACACCAGGCCTCCCTGTCCATCACCAACTCCCGGAGTTCACTCAAACTCACGTCCATCAAGTCAGTGATGCCATCCAGCCATCTCATCCTCTGGCGTCCCCTTTTTCTCCTGCCCCCAATCCCTCCCAGCATCACAGTCTTTTCCAATGAGTCAACTCTTCACATGAGGTGGCCAAAGTACTGGAGTTTCAGCTTTAGCATCATTCCTTCCAAGGAACACCCAGGGCTGATCTCCTTTAAAATGGACTGGTTGGATCTCCTTGCAGTCCAAGGGACTCTTAGAAGTCTTCTGCACAGTTCAGCACCACAGTTCAAAAGCATCGATTCTTCAGCCCTCAGCTTTCTTCACAGTCCAACTCTCACATCCATACATGACCACTGGAAAACCATAGCCTTAACTAGAAGGACTTTTGCTGGCAAAGTAATGTCTCTGCTTTTGAATATGCTATCTAGGTTGGTCATAATTTTTCTTCCAAGGAGTAAGCGTCTTTTAATTTCATGGCTGCAGTTACCATATGGACTTCCCTGGTGGCTCAGACGGTAAAGCGTCTGTCTACAATGCGGGAGACCCGTGTTCGATCCCTGAGTCGGGAAAATCCTCTGGAGAAGGAAATGGCAATCCACTCCAGTACTATAGCCTGGAAAATCCCATGTACAGAGGAGCTTGGTAGGCTACACTCCATGGGGTCGCAAAGAGTCGGACATGACTGAGTGATTTCACTTCACTTCACTTCACTTCACTTCAGTCACCATCTGCAGTGGTTTTGGAGCCCCCCAAAATAGTCCATACTCTTTTCACTGTTTCCCCATCTATTTGCCATGAAGTGATGGGACCAGATGCCATGATCCCCAATCAGGGATCAAACCCACACTTCCTGCTTCAGAAGGCAAAACTTTAACCAGTGAACCTCCAGGGAAGTCCCACACAATTCTTAAACCATATTCCTGTCCCAATTATTCATTATTTTAGGGAAACTTCAAAATTACTTGTGGAGTTTTTTCATACCGTTACATCAACCCTATACTTTACCTCCATCCTGATTCATCATTTCTACTCTTTTCATATTTCATTTTCTCAGCAGTTTTTCCAATCTTAAATAGATTAAAACAACTGTGTGATTTGGATGCTTGGCCACGGTTGAAAGTTATGGCTTTAGAACAGATACTACTTGAATTCAGAGACAAAGTTTGCACTTTTTCTAAATCCCCATCACACCTTTATAATCTTGCTGCAAATAGATTCTCCATAAATATTTCTTCAGTGATTAAATCTTTATGAACCTCTATACCATTAGAAAGTCGCCTCAAGGCACTAATGTCTGGAACGTCAATACAAAATAAAAAAACACCTAAAATCACTTATTTTGTTGAGCTGATTGCTTATATTCTTTAAGGCAGCACAAAAGGGAAATAGAAAAAAGGAAAATCTGCAGCACATTTCTAAAATTTGAATAGTTTATAGCTACTATTCATTGACTATAATCAATGGTTTAAGGGTAATAATGGCAAAGTTTAATCACCTGTAGATGACAGGGAGTGATCATTTAGAATGTACATGGCAATAAACATAAGGTCAGATTATACCAGAATAAAACAGCAGAATTTAAGGCCTGCATTTATCCATACACATTTGTTATGATTAAAAGATAAATCCCATCCATTAGAAAATGGTACATTTTGAACTTAAGTGTACTTTCCTATTTCGTATTATGCTTTTACTGATCATTTCAAATTATATGGTCCCAGTATTACTAGACTTTAAATGAGGTTTTATATGTAATATACACTGTTTCAATATACACAGACATTAATTTCCTTTCTAATTTCAGTTATGCTAGTATGCTGTTACTTTGTAATGTTGTGAAAGTTATTTTACTAGATTTTTATGTGTACAAAATATATTTTTATAAAATAGTAATAAAAGCAATTTAAGATAGGATCTATATATTGAAATTGATGAAAGTTCTATAATCTCATAATTTATATGGTTTTCTAAAAATTATGGAAGTTTCTTACCAGTCTTTTTTCTTAGATGTTTAACCTATCACCAATTAAAAGCACAGTGAATGATAAAATCAAATAATAAAAATTCAATTTGGTCAATACATTTCTTTTAATAACTTTTTATCAATTTAAAGAAATAGAATAGAACAGTAAACTAATATGAGTGAGAAATACTTTGAAAAACAAACAAAAAACAAAATTTTGATTATTGGTAGAAAAATCAAAGTGATAAAAAAACTGTGAATAACAATATTATTTGAGATATATGTAAATAATTATATAAATTATTTTTCATCTCCTTAAGAAAATTGCTCACAAAAAGTTTCCATCAATATAATAGTAAGTAATAAAAATAAGCAAAAATATCAATCACTTTTACAGAACCACTCTTCAAGGTATTTTGCATACATGCAGTCAGATGTGCCTTGAAACTGACAGAGTTTACATTTCAGAGCCCTTTATTTGTACAAGCCCTTCCCAAGGGCCCGACAGTAGCCATGGAATATGTTTATATGGACATATATTTCTGTAAAGTTTAGAAATATATTTATAATTTTCTGTGATTTCTTTTTTTACTGGAATTAATATCCTATGTTATAACTAATTGTCAATTATAATTTTCGTCCTATTTCTTATACAGAGCATCTTCAAAATGTAGGTACTCTAAAACATAAAGATCCATATAACTTTGAACTGTAATATATTAATTAACCATATTAATTACTCGCATTGACAATATGTTTTACACACAAAGAAACAGAGGTCAGGAAGGTTGAGTAACTTCTCTATGAAGGAAAGCTATTAAGCTAATAACACAATAGTCATAACTAGGCCACCTGAATCTGGTTCTAAGGTCACACTTGCTGGCCCAAGTGTCTTCACGGATGCATCCCCAATCTCAGGGTCATATATATTTAGGGTGCAGTACTGCTCAATTTACATAAAGTCCAAAATAGGCAAAAATAAACTGTGCCTTTTAGAGATAAATACCTTTATGGTAAGAATAAAAAGAATAGCAAAGGGCTAGTTAACATATGGCTCATGGTAGGAATCATAACTGAGTAAAAGAAAAATATAATGAGGAGGAATCTACAAAGGCTTCAAGTGTGTTTGTCATACTATATTTTTAAATAAGTATCGAGTCTATAGTTATCCATGTATTATTTCACTTTAAATTGTACACATCTCAGACTTATCCTTATTTGAGTGTAAATAAACTGTTTTTTGAAATATTAAAAAAGTAAAATTCAAAAAAAAATATACTAGGATGTCTCTAGGCAGATGAGTGTCCATCTGCTAATACAGGGGACACATGTTTGATCCTGGTCCAGGAAGATTCCACGGGCCATGGAGCAACTAAGCCCATGGATCACAACTACTGAGCCCACGACCTAGAGCCAGCACTCTGCAACAAGAGCGGCCGATGCAATGAGAAGCCCATGCACCACAAAGAAGAGCAGCGGATGCTCTCTACAACTGAAGAAAACATGCATGCTGCGACAAAGACTCAGCCCAACCAAAAATAAATAAATAAAATTTTAAAAATATCTACTAAATGTTAAATCAACACATTTCAAGTACATAGCTTCCCCTAAGTATATGTAGAAATTCTCAAAATATCTTATTACTTTAAATAGAGAGGAATGGCACTTCTTAATTTAGTGAACTAAAACCATTTAGATTTTAAGCTATATTTTGATGTATTTCAAAGAGAATAAATACTTATTTTGGTTTCCTCAAAAATATTAACAATATAATAACCAAAGGTACCTGGAAGCTGATGACTTTTATGTAATTAATGAATTAATGATATGTATTATGGCTCCATCTTACGACAGATATATGAAAAGTGTACTAATCCAACAAGAAGAATCTGGGCCACCTGCAAAATCACATTCTTCTTAAACCTATCAGAGTGCTGACTTCTTTGAAAAGCAATAACAAGGGAAATATGGGGAGAGGTGAAGTAAACCTCCAGACAGGCAAGACACAGGCAATCACTCACCTTGCCCAGAGCATTGCTATGACACAAGGCAGGCATCTGCACAGGTACTAAAGGTTATCAACTAACTTCTTAAGGAACCGCTGAAAGCGGAGCAGCCACAGCTGTGAGAATAGAGAGTCCTGGGAGAACAGACACTTGCAGCCCCTTCTCCATGGACCAGCAGTTTGCTCCTGGAAAGACTGGGGGCAGGAGAGAGCGGAGGAATCATCCCTCCCATAACAGCACTGCTGAGAGAAAAAACAATTCTTAGCTGGATCCTTCTCCCCGATGGAATAAATTCTTAAGCTGCTGAAAAAGGGCAGCAAATCCTGTCACTTTCAGTGGGTGAAAACTCACGAGCTTGGGTAAAGGAGAGGGGCAAGAAAGCCTCCTAGTTTCAGATACTTAAAGACCCTTTACTACTGGCGCTTCCCTGGTGGCTCAGCTGGTAAAGAATCTGCCTGCAATATGAGAGACCTGGGTTCAGAAGAACCCCTGGAGAAGGGACTGGCTACCCACTCCAGTATTCTGGCCTGGAGGATTCCATGAACTGTATAGACAATGGGGTCACAAACAGTCAGACATGACTGAGCTACTTTCACTACCACTGGAGGAAGACAGCACCACCGAGGAAACTTGGCTCAAATGACTCAAGGACATATGAAATGCCTAAATCTGATGCTGAATGAGGAAACTGTAGAAAACTTTGCTCCTCACCGCCCAGGATAAGGAGCTCTAAGAAACCAGCAGCAGGAGACTAATAGAGGGATAAGAGTGTTGAGAGATGAAGGTGCAGGCTCCCAGGGAGCACCTAAAACTGAACGTGGACCAGACACAACCAGAAAATGCTCAGATATTCCATCCATCTGCTCCCTCCGTAACCACAAGGTAACACTGAAGGAATCTGAGGCTCACAGTGCATTGACAGTAATCGTCACAACCAAAAAAACTGAAACAGCTCCTCAATAAATGCCAAGCAGGAAGAGAGACATGTCTATGCCCAGGCGCAAATAATATTTACCTTTATCTCTGGCACCCTACACAGAGTATGTAGATTTAAACTAAAAGTTATGAGATATGGAAAGGAAAGGAAAAATAATCTGCTGTTGAGAGACAAAACAAACAACAAGAACTAAAAATCAGACAGGGGATTTAAAATGACTGTGATTAATACGTTACAAGCGCCAGTGGAAAAATCTTGAAGACATTCCTGAATAGATGGGTAATTTCAGCAGAGAAACGGCAACAATAAGAAAATGTCAAAGGGCATGCTGGAAATAAATTTACCCCCCATACACAGTAACAGAAATGAAGAATATCTCTGACAGGCTCATCAGTAAAGCTGACACATCCAAGGAAAGCCTTGGTGAACTTGAATATAGGTCAATACACATTACTCAGATGGAAACAAAAGAGGAAATTATTGAAAACATTTTTAAAAGAACAGAGTACCCAAAAGATACTGGCCCATATCAGTGTAAAATATGCTTACTTGAAGCCTCAGAAATAAAAGAGAGCGAGAATGGAGAGGAAAACATTTGAAAAATGAATGGTTAAGAATTTTCCATAGATAATGAACTAAAATGCAACCTATAAATACTGGGTTGGTCGAAAAGTTCATTCAAGTTTTTGTATAAGATATTATAGGTAAACCCAAATGAAGCTTTTGTCCAATCCAATATATTCATACTGCTGAAGGCCAAAGGTAAAGAGAAGTATTAAAATCTGTCAGATAAATGTACACAATCATCTTCAGGAGATGGAGTCTCCTAGGTTTTTGAGATCAGGTGGTAACCACAGTAAAGATATCACATGCCTGAAAAATTTATCTTTCAGTGAGAGAAGTGAGGGATGAAAGAAGGAGATGAAGAAAAATCAGTGAAGAGAGGTAACAAGGTCAGTTTTCCATCACAAAACTTACTTTTCCTGGCTAGGAAAATTTGGATCACCCAGTAGTCCATAGCTTTATTATAAAAATCAGGCAATCATTCAGTTGATCGTATGAGCACATATGTTTGCTTTGCTGTTCAGTCACTCAATCATTCCTGACTCTTTGTGACCCCCAAAGCTGTAGCCTGCCAGGCTCCTCTGTCCATGGGATTTTCCAGGCAAGAATACTGGAGTGGGTTGCCAATTCCTACTCCACGGGATCTTCCTGACCCATAGATTGAACCCACATCTCTTGCATCTCCATATAAATAAAATATAAACACAATTTTTTTTAATGACCAGATTCAGGTGCTAATATATATTCAAGTGATAAAACTATTCATTTATTGGTATTTGTACTCAATATGCATTTCTTATGGTTTTCTTGCAATAACATTTGTTCCTTACTTTCAATGTGGTTTTGATCATTATCTTTCCAGGTTGATTTTAATGTTCCATTAAGTTGAGTTTAATACCCATTGACAGCTATTTTACATATCATGAATTAAATTGGCAAATAATATTGTGCTGAATCTATTCAGAATTACTACCATGAATTATCAGTTTTGAATCAAAAGAAATTTGGAAACTTGAAAAAAGCAAGCACATCATTCAAGAAATAATCATTACTTTGCCGACTAAGGTCTGTCTAGTCAAGGCTATGGTTTTTCCTGTGGTCATGTATGGATGTGAGAGTTGGACTGTGAAGAAGGCTGAGCACCGAAGAATTGATGCTTTTGAACTGTGGTTTTGGAGAAGACTCTTGAGAGTCCCTTGGACTGCAAGGAGATCCAACCAGTCCATTCTGAAGGAGATCAGCCCTGGGATGTCTTTGGAAGGAATGATGCTAAAGCTGAAACTACAGTACTTTGGCCTCTTCATGCGAAGAGTTGACTCATTGGAAAAGACTCTGATGCTGGGAAGGACTGGGGGCAGGAGGAGAAGGAGGCGACAGAGGATGAGATGGTTGGATGGCATCACAGACTCGATGGACATGAGTCTGAGTGAACTCCGGGAGTTGGTGATGGACAGGGAGGCCTGGCGTGCTGCGATTCATGAGGTCGCAAAGAGTTGGACATGACTGAGCAACTGAACTGAACTAAACGGAACAGGAAGCATAGGGTGATTTGAACATGGAAATTTTAATCAAAACAATAAACTATAACAAGTAATTGTCTATAAATAAATAAAGGATATTCCATAACCCCTAGAGATAAGATTGGGAAGCCCAGGAAGAGACTCTTTTTTGTAGAGGGTGCCTCATTAGAGAGTAGAGAAATTCACTGAGACTGCAAAGTCTCCCAGGGTTCCCCTTTTGGGAACACCCCACTGAAAAACCACTATGGCATTGCTAGAGAAATCTGCCCATGGGGGTTACCCTGAGCTGCTACAAATCAGGTAATTTTGGAGCCCAGAGCT
Source organism: Budorcas taxicolor (assembly GCF_023091745.1). NCBI lineage: Eukaryota > Metazoa > Chordata > Mammalia > Artiodactyla > Bovidae > Budorcas > Budorcas taxicolor. Next base: position 37,330,197 of record NC_068926.1, on the reverse strand, counting down.
GGAGGAGCTGTGTGTTCCTCTGAAGCCTACACACTGAGAAATTTGCACTTAGTGCAGGAGCCTGTCTAGAAAAACACACCAAATTTGGGAAAGAAACCCCTTCCTTACTCTAGTTACCCTCTGCTAACAATGCATGCCATCTGCTGCCAGAGAAAAATTTATGAGGTGTAGATGTATTATTCCAGGGCCATCATTTAAGGGTGATTTGCAGAAAAGAGTCAATGCATCAATAACCAGTACATCAAATTTTAATATCTCTCAAGAAAAATGCCAATTTGGAAAATTAATGGTCAGCTCTATGGCTGACTGAATGTCACACATTTTGCACTACATACACTTTCTATTCTAATCATTCACCAATAATAAGGGAAAAGAAAAAGTTAATGCACAGAGAATAAATTCAAAAGCATCTCGGAGATGGTTACATCAGGATTTTCAATTTGTGAAAACTCACCAAACTGTACACTGAAGGTTTATGTAGCTGTCTTTATCATTTCCATATTTCAGTAAAAACTTTAAAATAAACAATACATGTTGCAAAGTTTAGTTTCTGATTATGTTGCCTGTCAGGGCACTCCATAGAATTCACATACTTAACCCTATTGACACATTTTATTTCTCTATATTTCAATTGGCTATTTAATTGCAATAACTCTTAATTGAAATGAACTTTATTTTCAGATTCTAAATCAAGGTTTGTTCAAAAAATAATAGAACAATTATCTTATTTTGAAAGTAAATACTTGCCAATCATTCAAAATATGTTTCTTTTTAATGAGTTCTTAAATCTTCCTTGTTTATCTCTAAAAGAAGATAATTGCCATTATAAATACTATCAGGAAACTGCTTCCAACAGTATTAATTATCTTATGGTAAAGATCAAATGACTCACATCTCATTCATTAAGTTCTTTTTTTACATAAAATGACATATATTTTACTTACAATATGTTAGTTTCAGGTGTATAGCATAGAAACCCAACATTTTTATAAGTTGCAATTTACACAAAGTAATTATAAAATATTGACTATATCCCTTGTGTAACTTACTTATGTTATGCATAGTAGCTTGTGCCCTTTAATCCTCTTCACCCATTTTGTCCCTTTCCCCAATCTTTCTCTACTCTGGAAACCACCAGTTTGTATCTGCGATTCTGCTTCTGCTTTGTTATAGTTGTTCCTTTATTTTTTCAACTCCACATATACTTGAAATCATGCCCTTCATTGACATCAAGTTGGAGACCCAACTCTTGTCTCCAAAGTGAAAATTGAACTGTCTTCACCTTTCAAGAGAGGATCATTCCCTGTTTCAGAAGACAAGTCTTCTCAACAGCCTTGCTATCAAATGCATAAACCCAGCTGAAACCATCCAAGACAGGTCAGTTCAAAGCTTACCCGTAAGCTTATCACAATTAAATTCAACCTTGATACTTCATATGGTTACTTTGCTGGATGAAATCAGTTCAAGCTGTCAAGAACTGAGAATGATCTGATATTTTTTCATACTTACAAGCAAATAAGTAAGCCTGACACAGTTTTGTGAATGCTGGCAGAAGACAAGAGGTTCCTGGATCAGAGACAAATGGCTTTATTTCTCATGGCACAGCAAGGTGCATGAGTTTCAAACTTGCATCAGCTCCCCCTGACCCCTATTCCCATGGGAGCCCTGTGAATGCTGTAGACGGTAAACAAACCTGTACTCTGCTTTGTGAATAACAATATTTCTATCTTCAAGGACTGTGTATCCTTACACATATAGCTCAGAACACAAACTGGAAATGCCTCTGCTCACAAGCCATGCAAAACTATGACACCTGTGGGCCATTTTGTCTTAATGTATTCTCATACTAATGAGAATCTTGAAGATTACATTTTGAAATAAACATTTTATTTATTTTATCAGAACAGTACATGTATGTGTCAGAAAACTTCAATTTCAATAGGCAAACTTATGCCTGCTAATTATGCCAATTAAAAATATACTGGTTTATTGAAACTCTTCTTGCTAACAACAAAATGGTTAAAAATCTGAGGTTTTAAAAATATTAAAAGTGTGGCTTCCCCTCTTTTGGGCTGCATTTCTAAGTTCAGTCATGTTGGACATTTTGAAAGTGATTCTTTGGATGTGTAGGAGTTACACGTGCTCCAATCAGAAAAATAAAGCTTAATTATAGAACCTTAAGCTAGCCATAGCAATAAAGATGACTAACTCAGAGGTGTGCGTGTGTGCAAGCTCATTTGTCTCTGATTCTTTGCAACCACATGGACTGTAGCCTGCCAGGCTCTTCTGTCCGTGGAATTTTCAGGCAATAATACTGAAGTGGGTAACGATTTCCTCCTCCAGGGGATCTTCCCAGCTCAGGGATTGAACTGATGTCTCCTGAATTGGCAAGTGAATTCTTTACCACTGGCATCACCTAGATGTACATCACACATAACATCCAAAATCAGTTATATCCCTTCACCATTCCCAACATGTGCTGCTGGTTTCAGAAGAAACACGATTCTAGCCATGTTATAACCAACTTTGGTTTAAAATTGAGAAATCTTAGGTGAATGCATGACTGAGATAAATAAGAATTCAGGTTTCTGAAATACAGTGAAGTACTGCTCTAAATATGAGGAAAGGGAGGACCATTTCCTTAGGGACAACCTTGCTCCTCTCATGGAAACCTACTGTAGATGTCACAGAAAGAGCTGGAAAACCAAGATTCTGCACAAATCTCCTTGAAATAATTATATAGTTGCTTACTTATTGATATACAATTAACATTGCATTTATTTCCTCTCTAACATATTTTATTTATATTTTGGTTGTACATTTTGTTTTTGTGTTGAAATTGTTTGTGCCATAATTTTTATCTGCTAATTTTCAGTGCAGATATAATAAGAAATGGATTTGCCTAATTTTGATTTTCTGTAACTTATTTTCTCATTCATAAGACAAAATAGGCAACCTATTTAAATTTAATGTTATAAAAAGAAGATTTAGAGTTACATCTAAGATAATTCAGCATATTTGTTTTGAGAAGCAGTAAGCTGAAACAGTAGACCTGAATAACTTGCACAAGGTTTTAGAACAGATGATATCAATTATATATGTGTGTATATATAATATATATATATATATATATATATATATATATATATATATATAACTTCCTAAACCAGTTGATTATATTTCATTCATCATATCATGGTCTTTGTAATTTAAACATGAATACCAAGAAAATTGAGATATTTGTATTTTCTTCATCTTTTTTTAAGACTCCTGCCTGACAGGGAATAGCCATTCTGATTGATTTTACTGAGGATCATGTTTTTGCACTAGAAGCTATAGATAAACTGTCTGCTCTGCCACATCAGATGAAATGATGGACCCCAAGTGAGGGTCAGGTACTGAGAACAGTGCTTTGGATCAGAAAATCCATGATGCCACGTATGGTGAGTTTTTAACTTAAGGGGAAGCAGCAACAGAAACACCCCTAATCCAAATCTTGAGAGCAGAGTCTACAGAGGGGACAGAAAGAATGGCAGAGGGGTGTTCAGGAGTCTTAGAAGAACAATGCCCAACCCCAAATGTCTGTGACCCTATGGCCAACCCAAGATGTCTGTGACCCTATGGTAAGGAAGATGGTATTTAAATGCCAGGAGGTAAATATCTTCCTAGCTCTCTCTCTTGGGTTCATGAAATGGAATGTCTCATGAAAAGTAGACCCTGCATCTAAACCGAGTGCAGGTGAGGCAGATTTGAGTAGATATGAAAGGCACAGTGTGCCAGGCAATGCTGTGAGTGTGCCAGGCAATGTTAAGTGTGAATCACCTGATTGTATCCTCGCAAGGTCCTGGGTAGTGGGCAGGATGGTCTAATTTTACAGATGAGAAAACTGAAGTTCAGAGTGGGGAGTTCCTGCTGGTAGGAAGTGTTCCCAGAGCTTGAACCAACCTAGCCTGGTTGGCTGAGTGCTTTTTCAGAAAGCACTCAGCTACAGCTGAATACCTGCTCATGGAAGGTCATGGATACAATTTCAAAGGAGGACCTGACAGAAGGGACACTGTGGTGGATTTGAGTGAGGATTTGAAGGTGGTTTTCTGATGCCCCAGAAAAAGTGGGCACAATTGTAGGGTGTGCTGAGGGAGATGCTGATCTCTCAGCTGTCGGGGGACATGGATTGAGAAGAGGGTCACCTGAGGGAATCTTGGTCTGACCTGCCCTATGGGAGCTGGATCTCCTACTTGTTCATGATGCAGGAAGCAAGTGATTTTCCATTTCTTCCCATCACTGGTGAAACACTAGGTGATTAATCAGTAGAATGAAGGGAAAATGGTGAGAGAATTAAAGACATCTTTCCTTTAGTTCTGGAGACAGGTTGCCTCACCTAAGCATCACACTTGAGCTTGCAGTGCTATGACCACCCACCATCCTTATAGCAATGCAAAATGCGGGGTTCTGAGGGTCACAGATTGTGGCTGTAACCAGGTGCAGAATGCTGGAGAGCACACAGTGGGTCCTGCACACAGGTGACAACCCAGCATGGGAATTAGGCGATCATGGTACTATCTTACTTATGTGCACCATGTGTCTTTCCATTATAACATGAACTCTAGGGCACAAGGATGGCATCTTTTTTTTTTTTTTTTTTAAGCTATGGTCTTAGATCATATTTTCCCTGAAATTCCTTGCAATACTGCTGCAGAGCAATTTCTCTGTGAGAAGCAAGACTAGGCAAAAGGAGAGGGTGGTCTGTGATGCTGTCAGAACAGTGTCCTCTGCCCACCCATTCAGAGTTGGAAACATTCTTGTTTGTTACCCACAAAAACAAGTGATATTTGTATTTTGTTTAAATTTCTTCTTTAGTCTCTCATTCATTTATCTAAAAAATTTTTATTTATAACTCAGTACATACATTGGTCTTCCCAGGTGGTACTGGTGGTAAAGAACCCACTTGCCAATGCAGGAGACACAAGAGACTAGAGGTCAATTTCTGAGTTGGGAAGATTCCCTGGAGGAGGACATGGCAGCCCATTCCAGTATTCTTGCTTGGGGAATCCAATGGACAGAGGAGCCTTGTGGGCTACAGTCCATAGGGTTGCAAAGAATCAAACACAACTGAAGTGACTTGGCATCTATGCACACATATGCTCTACTATAGTTACTATAGGTTCTATTCCTCATTAACTAAAAGCTAGCAATGTTATGTATTTTCATTTACTCATGAGTTTTTCTACTTTCATTTTAAATGTTATGGAACACCTGCTATGGAATAAATACCATTCAAGTACAGTGTATAGAACAGAACAGTGAGCCAACTGAATAAATCTTGGCATCAGGAGGCATAATTATAGCGAGGAGAATCAAACAGTAAACACAAGGAAGCTCATCTCCAAGGAAGCTCATCTCCATTGTAAAATTATGTTAGGGAAAAATTAAGGTGGGAAAATGACTTTAGATGGAATGGCCATTGAGAAAATTAATTCTCGAGGTAGGTGGATAGGAAGTCCAGTGCCCTTGAGGAGGAGGAAGAGACAAACATTTTTATTCTACATTCCTTTGCCTTAGTCATGTAATACTTTTTTTCTTAAGTGCTGATTTGCTATGGCAACCATCTATTTCAATTAAGACTAACTTCTCCAAAGAAGACATACGGATGGCTAACAAACACATGAAAAGATGCTCAACATCACTCATTATTAGAGAAATGCAAATCAAAACCACAGTGAGGTACCACTTCACACCAGTCAGAATGTCTACGATCCAAAAATCTGCAAGCAATAAATGCTGGAGAGGGTGTGGAGAAAAGGGAACCCTCCTACACTGTTGGTGGGAATGCAAACTAGTACAACCACTATGGAAAACAGTGTGGAGATTCCTTAAAAAATTGCAAATAGAACTGCCATATGACCCAGCAATCCCACTGCTGGGCATACACACCGAGGAAACCAGAATCGAAAGAGACACATGTACCCCAATGTTCATCGCAGCACTGTTTATAATAGCCAGGACATGGAAGCAACCTAGATGTCCATCAGCAGATGAATGGATAAGAAAGCTGTGGTACACATACACAATGGAGTATTACTCAGCCATTAAAGAGAATACATTTGAATCAGTTCTGATGAGATGGATGAAACTGGAGCCTATTATACAGAGTGAAGTAAGCCAGAAAGAAAAACACTAATACAGTATACTAACACATATATATGGAATTTAGAAAGATGGCAATGACGACCCTGTATGCAAGACAGCAAAAAAGACACAGATGTGTATAGTGGACTTTTGGACTCAGAGGGAGAGGGAGAGGGTGGGATGATTTGGGAGAATGGCATTGAAACATGTATACTATCATGTAAGAATCAAATCACCAGTCTATGTCTGATGCAGGATACAGCATGCTTGGGGCTGGTGCACGGGGATGACCCAGAGGGATGTTGTGGGGAGGGAGGTGGGAGGGGGGTTCATGTTTGGGATCGCATGTACACCCGTGGTGGATTCATGTCAATGTATGGCAAAACCAATACAGTATTGTAAAGTAAAATAAAGTAAAAAAATAAATAAATAAATAAAAAGACTAACTTCCTTTAAGCCCAGAGCTAATGATTACACAACAAAATAATACATCTTGCTCAAAGATATGTTTTTCTTTAAGCTCCATTCTGATGATTATATAACAACAAGGTATCTTGCTTGAGGACATGTTTCTCCTTAAGAGAAACCCATTCTTTCTGGCTAATCTTTTTTTTTTTTTTTTTTAATTTAAATTTATTTGCTTTAATTGGAGGCTAATTACTTTACAATATTGTATTGGTTCTGCCACACATCAACAGGAATACACCACGGGCGTACACGTGTTCCCCATCCTGAACCCCCCTCCCACTTCCCTCCCCATACCATCCCTCCAGGTCATCCCCGTGCACCAGCCCCAAGCATCCTATATTGAACCTGGACTGGCAATTCATTTCTTATATGATATTATACATGTTTCGATGCCATTCCCCCAAATCATCCCACCCTCTCCCTCTCCCACAGAGTCCAAAAGACTGTTCTATACATCTGTGTCTCTTTTGCTGTCTCTCATACAGGGTTATCATTACCATCTTTCTAAATTCCATATATATGCGTTAGTATACGGTATTGGTGTTTTTCTTTCTGGCTTACTTCACTCTGTATAATAGGCTCCAGTTTCATCCACCTCATTAGAACTGATTCAAATGTATTCTTTTTAATGGCTGAGTAATACTCCATTGTGTATATGTACCACAGCTTTCTTATCCATTCATCTGCTGATGGACATCTAGGTTGCTTCCATGTCCTGGAAACAACCAGGACAGGATGAAATTAGAACACTAACACCATACACAAAAATAAACTTAAAATGGATTAAAGATCTAAACATAAGACCAGAAACTATAAAACTCCTAGAGGAGAACATAGGCAAAACACTCTCCGACATAAATCACAGCAGGATCCTCTATGACCCACCTCCAAGAATATTGGAAATAAAAGGAAAAATAAACAAATGGGACCTAATTAAAATTAAAAGCTTCTGCACAACAAAGGAAACTATAAGCAAAGTGAAAAGACAGCCTTCGGAATGGGAGAAAATATTAGCAAATGAAGCAACTGACAAACAACTAATCTCAAAAACACACAAGCAACTCCTGCAGCTCAAGTCCAGAAAAATAAATGACCCAATCAAAAAGTGGGCCAAAGAACTAAACAGACATTTTTCCAAAGAAGACATACAGATGGCTAACAAACACATGAAAAGATGCTCAACATCACTCATTATCAGAGAAATGCAAATCAAAACCACAATGAGGTACCATTTCATGCCAGTCAGAATGGCTGCTATCCAAAAGTCTACAAGCAATAAATGCTGGAGAGGCTGTGGAGGAAAGGGAACCCTCTTACGCTGTTGGTGGGAATGCAAACTAGGACAGCCACTATGGAGAACAGTGTGGAGATTCCTTAAAATCTGGAAATAGAACTGCCTTATGACCCAGCAATCCCACTGCTGGGCATACGCACGGAGGAAACCGGAATTGAAAGAGACGCATGTACCCCAATGTTCATCGCAGCACTGTTTATAATAGCCAGGACATGGAAGCAATCTGGCTAATCTTGTACTGATGTTATCGCAAGATGTATGTTGTGGGAGCTGGTCTGGTAAGTCCTTTATAACCTTGAGACATTCTTTTGATCTATTGTTAGTAACCAGTTCAAAAAGCATATAATGCCTTGCGAAAACCAGCGAGGGGGGTACTCTTTCTGCCCTCTTCTGATGTCTATGTCAGAAGAGTTCCCTATCCCTTTTCACGTTAATAAAACTTTTGCCACACAAAGCTGTAAGTGACTGAAGCTGTGTCTTTGGCCCCAAAGCAACATTTTCTCCCTCAGAGATCACAAATCCAACACCGTTCACCATAAGCAATCAGCCATGAAAATCCTCTCTACCAGGGGATGTCTTTCTAATGGGAAGTTGAGTGTTGGAAAGAAGCTGCCATGAGAGGATCCAGAAAGAGCTACAGATGAAGCTGCAAAGTTCTGAGCTGCTGGAGATGCCCTGGTGGTGTCATCATCACAGGCTCCAGGGCTGGGTGGGGTCACTGAGGGAAAGAAAAGAGGGTAAAATCCAAGATGTTGCCAAAATTTGAGGTAGTGAGTGGGGCGCATATTGGCAAACAAGAAGGCTGAAGGTCAGCCACACATACAAAAATAAAATCAGCAACATGTGGGAAGCCAGGAGAGAAAAAGAGATGCTTCACATTGTACTCCTTCTAATAATTAACAAACTCAAATTCAAAGGACAAAGTTGAACCTTAGCCTTACTTTCAGATGAAGGGAAAGCAATCAAATAATATATATGTGAAAATGCATGCATGCTCACTAGCCAAATCGTGTCTGAATCTTTGAGAGCCCATGGATTGCAGCCTACCAGTCTCCTCTGTCCTTGGGATTTCCCAGGTAAGAATGCTGGAGTGGGTAGCCTTTTCCTCCTCCAGAGGACCTTCCCAACCCAGGGATGGAACGGGTCTTTTGCATCTCCTGCACTGGCAGGCAGATTCTTTACTACTGAGCCACCTGGGACGTCCATAGGTAAAATTATTTTGACTTAAATGGAAATGGTGTATTCATACTAACTTATGAATGAAAATGTTCTATCCCTACTCATTTTTAGGATAACAGTACATAGTCCAGTAACAAAGTGATAAATGAACAAGGGTTATGTCAAAGTTTTCAAAGTGTGTTTTCTCAGTAAAGAAAAATATAATTAGTGACAGTTTAGATGATTATAAAAGTCAGATTTCTCTAGTTTCCCCTTCTCCAGAATTCTATGATTGTGTTGTGTGTGTTAAGTCACTTCAGTTGTGTCCAACTCTTTGCAGCCCTATGGACTGTAGGCTCCTCTGTCCATGGGATTCTCCAGGCAAGAGTACTGGAATGGGTTGCCCTTTCCTCCTCCAGGGGGTCTTCCCCACCCAGGGATTGAATCTACCCCTATTAAATCTCCAGCATTGGCAGATGGGTTCTTTACCACTAGTGCCACCTGGGAAGCCCAAATTAATCTACTAGAATCATAATCATGTTTCTATGATTCTGGTAGATTAACTTGGTGCTGAATCCACACTATGGCACTTAACCTTTGTGATATTCATTAACCCTCATGAGCATATTTTCACAGGCTTGTATAAAATTTTTTAGATTCTTCTAACAAAGATAAAAGGGTGGAGATGAGAAGTATGGGAGACACAGTGCCTTTTTGAGAGAACTACTTTAATTAGGCATAAAGGGTTATGAAGCTTCAGAGGGAATTCTTGCTCATGAATTGATAGGCTAAGATGGAAGTTAGGAATTTGAGGATGTATGAAAAGATGTTGAGATGGAATCTATAACAGAAACAAAATTTAAATGATAAAGGCAAGTCCCATAAACTTTTGTTCTGTAATTATCATCTATAAAATGGTGAAATATGTAATAACTACCATTTACAAGACTCAATAATTTAATTTGTAAAAAATACAAATGTGTTGGCAATGTGACACTCATAATATAAAACCTTAATGTTGTTGTTTTGTTATAATAATTTTATAATAATTTTAAGTATCTTAACCATTATGGTTTAAGATTGAATTCTGAAATTTAAACAAGTTTGGAGTTAAGTAAGGTAGTAAAACTTTTAACCAAGCCTGAGGCTAACAATATCTATTGAACCTAAAATATAATCACAGAATTTCTTGGAAATTAATACCTGATATAATGACCCCAATACTTATCATGCTGGCCTAACCATGTGAGTACTTAGGAGGGGTGATGCTGCTGATGGGAAAATAAAGGGTAGAGAAGGCAGCTTAGGGAATAGAGTGGGAGTGGGGGGGAAGGTCACACGGAAATCAGAAAACGTCTCTGGTCACTTCTTCAAATATTACCCACTTTAAGGAAACATTCAGGCAACTTCGTAGGCAGAAATTCTATTTATATTTCAGAAATATTCACCTGAAACTTCCTTTAAAGAGAACAGTCTCTTATAATCCTTAAAATTACAAATAACAAGTTTTGTTCATCATGTCTCTTTTCTAGAATGTTTCTGGTCTGTGAACTAGCAATGTAAGCATACAGAGTTCAGAAAATATAATTAAGTCTCAAGGTCATGTTTAAAATATTTATGATCTGGGAAGACGTTGATTGAAACAAACATTAAATATGCAAAACATGAATTTCTAATGCAGTTCAATTATATTCCATATGTCATTGACTATTTAATTAAGACCAGTTTGTGTTTTACTTTTTTATACTTATAGCAATATATATAAAATAGTCCCAAATTATTTTCATGTTTAAAGAAACAAAATATCTGAACATTTAAATTTTAAAAACGATATGGGCTTCTAATAGACTATTGCTATTTAAAATACTTGAGCTTCTAATTTACTTGAACTCCTGAAAAGGGAACATCACCAAGTCATTTTAAATACGATATGATCAATATCTTCTGTCATATTTTACACTCCTTTAATAATTAATTTATCTCAGAATTATAAAAAAATATATTCAGTAAAAATGGCATGGCTATAAAGCTGAATTGCTATGTAGGTATTCTGTTAAAGTTCTCACTCGTTTTCTGTATGAACCCAAAGATCTGATATTTAACAATTATGTAATTCTGAGACAGTAAGATGAACTCCTTGAACCTCAGTTTCCTCATCTTTAAAGTAGGTTAATAAAACATTTTATTTGATTAAATTAAATTTGGGTCAGTTAGTTAATATGTATACTACCCATAAAAAATTGACTTTCATTAAATCAGAAATAATTTAGAAGTAATATATCAGAGTAGCAAAAGGAAGTTTTGAAATCAGAACCTTGGAAAGGATTCAGATTCCATTCTCTATTTATTGTATATATTGACAAGTAGTTTGACCTCATAGATTACTAAGAATAAAAATGCTTCTGTTGTATTATACATGTACATGAAGACCTTGGTAAATTCATGTAAGCACTATCATTGTCATTTATGATTATACTACAACCATCTATTCTCATTAATAAATCTTCTACCTAAATTCTGATAGAAAATTATTCCTGTATGCCATCCACTATAGAATTTACTATACTTAAAATGATTTTATTCTCAGGGAGTAAGTAATCACAATCATTAAAAAATTAATTGATCCCTCTTCATCATTAATGGTAGATAATGCTGCACAAAATATGTCAGCAAATTTGGAAAACTCAGCAGTAGCCACAGGACTGGAAAAGGTCAATTCTCATTCCAGTCCTAAAGAAAGGCAATGCCAAAAATTATTCATATTCCTGTACAATTGTACTCATTTCCCATGCTATGAAGGTTATGCTCAAAACCCTTCAAACCAGGCTTCAGAGGTATGTGAATCGAGAACTTACATATGTACAGATTGGGGGTTTTGAAGAGGTAGAGGAACCAGAGATCAATTGCTAACATCACTGGATCATGGAGAAAGCAAGGGAGTTCCAGAAAAGCTTCTGCTTCATTGACTATGCTAAACTCTTTGATTGTGTGGAACACAACAAACTGGAAAATTCTTAAAGAAGTGGGATTACCAAACAACCTTATCTGTTTCCCAAAAAAACCTGTATGCAGGTCAAAAAACAACAGAATCAGATATGTAACAACTGACTGGTTCAAAACTGAGAAAGGAGTAAGACAACACTGTATATTGTCACCATACTTATTTAACTTATACGCAGAGTGCATCAAGTGAAATGCCAGGCTGGATGAATCACAAGCTGGAATCAAGATTGCTGGGACAAATATCAACCACTTCAGATATGCAGATGATACCACTTTAACAACAGAAATTGTAGAGGAACTAAAGATCCTCTTGATGAGGGTGAAAGAGAAGAGTGAAAATGCTGGCTTGAAAATCAACATAAAAAAGTAAAAAAAACTAAGATCATGGCATTCAGTCCAATTTTTTTCATGGCAAATACAAGGGGAAAAAGCAGAAGCTGTGACAGATTTTATTTTCTTAAGCTCCAAAATAAAAGTGGATGGTGACTGAAACCATGAAATTAAAAGACACTCTTTGGAAGCAAAGCTTTGATAAATCTAGACTGTGTATTAAAAAGCAGAGACAGCACTTTGGTTTTTCTAGTAGTTATGTACGGATGTGAGATTTGGATCATAAAGATGGCTGAGAGCTGAAGAACTAATGCATTCAAATTTTGGTGCTGGAGAAGACTCTTGAGAATCTTTCGGACTGCAAGGAGATCAAATGAGTTAATCCTAAAGGAAATCAACCCTGAATATTCATTTGAAGGACTATTGCGGAAACTGAAGCTCCAATACTTTGGCCACCTGATGCAAAGAGTTGAATCATTGGAAAAGACTCTGATACTGGCAATGATTGAAGGCAAAAAGAGAAGATGCTGGCAGAGCATGAGATGGTTAGGTATCATCATTGACTCAACGGACATGAATTTTAGCTAACTCCAGGAGATGGTGGAAGACAGACGAGCCTCGTGTGCTGCAGTCCATGGAGTCACAGAGTCTGACATGTCTTAGCAACTGAACAACTAAATAACAACAATACCAAAATTGGTGAAGTAAATGAGAATCTTAAATATAAAGCTACAGTCACATGTGTACTATCCTTTGTGGAATCTCAATTAGAGAGATTCACTGAGATAACGGAAACTGTAAATAATTGTGGATGAAGAGTGTCACCAGCCATACATTAAGCAAAGGTTGTTGAGGCCATCAAGGCATCAGCCACAGCATCTGTCCCCAGCTGTACACCCTGAAGGAACTCAAGAGTGAAATGGAAAGAATACTGGCCCCAAAGAGTTAAGGTGCATATCAAAGGAATGATTGCAATAAGCTCAAATACTTCTATCTTCCCATCCATAGAAAAATGCTAAACTAATTAACTTGAGATATCTGATTTCTTTAATTAGCAATAATCTTTTGATGTTATGACTATCTGATTTTTTTTAAAATAAACTCCTATGTATCCTGGCACCTTTCTTACCTCTTCAGAACATTCCCTCAGAGCTGAACAGCTGTCTCCTGGGATTAAGTCTTCAGTATGCCCACCAGATACAACATAATCCTCAATTTTTTGTTGTGCAGTTTTTTTTCTGGGCAACAAAGTCAACAAGAATCAGGTAAAATAAATACAAATAAATAATTAATAAAAAATGAAAACTTCCTGAATGACTAGAAATTTATATACTCCCATCCTCCAGGTTTATATTCAAAGGCTACATAACAAAAAGTGGTGAATTTATCAAATGTTACCAATATATCTAGAGCAAAATGATTCTATTTTTTGCCTCTTCAAATAATGAAATTTTTAAACATGAAAATATTTAATGACTTATACAATCCATTTGTTATTGCATAAAATATTATAAATTGTTTCATTGAATGATATTTCCCTCTATCATTCAAAAAATGTTCAATTACCAAACAATTACATTCATTTCATATGCTAGCAAAACAATCCTCAAAATTCTCCAAGCTAGGCTTCAATAGCTCCAGATATTCAAGCTGGATTTAGGAAAAGCAGAGGAACCAGAGATCAAATTGCCAACATCCACTGGATCATATAAAAAGCAAGAGAGTTCCAGAAGAACATCTATTTCTGCTTCATTGACTACACCAAAGGTCTTGACTGTGTGAATCACAACAAACTGTGGCAAATTCCTAGAGATGGGAATACCAGACCACCTTGCTTGCTTCCTGAGAAACCTGTTTGCAGGTCAAGAAGCAATAATTAGAACCAGACATGGAACAACAGACTGGTTCCAAATTGAGAAACGAGTATATCAAGACTATGTATTGTCACCATGCTTATTTAATATATGCAAAGTATATCATGTGAAATGCTGGGCTGGATGAAACACAAGCTGGAATCAAGATAGCTGGAAGAAATATCAATAACCTCAGATATGCAAATGATACCACTCTTATAGTAGAAAGTGAAGATGAACTAAAGAACCTCTTGATGAGGGTAAAAGAGGAGAGTGAAAAAACTGGCTTAAAACTCAACATTCAAAAAATGAAGATCATGGCATCTGGTCCCATCACTTTATGGCATATAGAGATGGTGAAACAAAAGAAACAGTTGACAGACTTTATTTTCTTGTACTACAAAATCACTGCAGATGATAACTGCAGCCCTGGAATTAAAAGATGCTTGCTCCTTGGAAGAAAAGCAATTACAAACCTAGACAGTGTATTAAAAAGCAGAGATGTTACATTGCTGACAAAGATGTGTATAATCAAAGCTATGTTTTTTTCCAGTAGTCATATATGGATGTGAGACTTGTAACATAAAGATGGTTGAGCACTGAAGAATTGATGCTTTTGAACTGTGGTGCTGGAGAGACTCTTGAAAGCCCCTTGAACAGCAAGGAGATCAAACCTGTGAATCCTAAAGGAAATCAATCTTGAATGTTCATTGGAGGGATGGATGCTGTGGCTGAAGTTATAATACTTTGGTGACCTGATGCAAAGAGCTGACTCATTGGAAAAGACCCTGGTGCTGGGAAAGATTGAAGGCAGGAGGTGAAGGGGACGACACAGGACAAGATGGTTAGGTGGCATTATTGACTCAATGGACGTGAGTTTGAGCAAGTTCCAGGTGATGGTGAAGGACAGGGAAGGCTGGTATGCTGCAGTCCATGGGGTTGCAATGAGTCAACTCTCTATGGCACCACAGGGCTTACCAGGTAGCTCAGAGTCTTCAGTGCATCATGTGGCATCTTTTCTTGCACAGCACAGATTCTCTAGTTGTGGTGTGTTGGCTCAGTAGTTGTGACTTGTGGACTTTGTAAAGAATCTGCCTGCAGTGTAGGAGACCCAGGTTCGATCCCTGGGTCAAGAAGATCCCCTGGAGAAGGAAATGGCAACCCACTCCAGTATTCTTGCCTGGAGAATGCCATGGACAGAGGACTGTGTACAGTCCATAGAGTTGCAAACAGTCAGACAGGATTAAAGCAGCTTAGTACACACACGGCACGGTAAGAAATGTTAAAGTGACAAAGGATTTGATTACTCTCATTAGATCAAATAAACATTAAAACAAAATCATACAAGGATTCTCCATTTCTTCTAGGGCTTATGGAATTTATACATTAAAACAAAATCATACAAGGATTCTCCATTTCTTCCAGAGCGTATGGAATTTATACTATCATTATACTTCTGGATCCATCAACATGTTCTATATTTTCATGTACAGAAACTCTTAAGCTATTGTTGTTAAAAACTATATGGGACTTCCCTGGTGGTCCAGTGGTTAAGAATCCATTTTGCAATGCAGGGTACATGGGTTCAATCCCTGGGTGGGGAACTAGGATCTCACATGCCACAGAGCAACAAAGTCCACAAGTCACAACTACTGAGCCAACACACCACAACTAGAGAATCTGTGCTGTGCAAGAAAAGATGCCACATGATGCACTGAAGACCCTGTGTGCTGTAACTAAGACCCTGTGCAGCCAAAGAAACAAATAAATATGTATATTTTTTAAACTGTTTTTCAAACTGTTTTTCTCTGTCAAAGTTATTATTATGCCACAGCTTTTGAAATTGTTTGAATTCTGTCTGCTTCCTGGCAATCACATTCTCTTATTTCTCCCAGTAATCTGAAAGAGCAACATATTGTCTTTTCTTCCTAAAGGGTATCTTCAGACTTTATTACTTCTTTGTTAGAAGGTGTGGAGAGAACTATGCCTGATACTTACACACTTACCTTGTAAAAAAGTTTATCATTCTCATTTTACAATGATGTGGTTCACAATTTCAGTCCAGATTTCCATCTACTTAAAAGTAGAGAAAGGGTTTCTGAAGGTAAAGGTCACGGCCTTCATACAGCATCATTGTTTCCAAACTTCCTGGGCTGTATTGCTTAGCTCAATATGTAAATCAGGATTAACACTACTTTACCAAAACAGGTTTTTTTTTGTGTGTTTTTTTTTTGCCTTTCTCACTTACCATTTTATAAATATTATAAATATGGAATTGTGTTTCCCAATATTTTCTATAATTTACTTTTCAATTTTTTTTTTCTAATCCTGAGGGAATAAACCCCAAGGTTGTATTTGTGAAGTCTTATCAAGATCACTACATATTCAGTACCATTTACAATTTGTATAGTTTTCAGGTCAGTTACTAATTACAATTTGCATGGTTTGCAGGGCAAAGAATACATTGAAAGTTTTTAAGTGAAGGTCGCTCGGTTGTGTCCTATTTGTGACACCATGAACTGTGGTCTGCCAGACTCCTCTGTCCATGGAATTCTCCAGACAAGAATACTGGAGTGGGTTGTCATTTCCTTCAGGGAATCTATCCAACCCAGGGATTAAACCTGGGTCTCCTGTACTGCAGGCAGATTGTTTGCCATCTGAGCCACCAGGGAAGCCCCAGACTGAGAGTACAGCTGTAGCAATGGACGTGGTGTGTCTTGTGCATCATAAATTCAATCAAAGCTTATATTCATTTTGTGATGTTGCTGACACAGTGCTCACAGAACTTTAAAACTGTTTTTCAAGTCTCACTCATTCAACTCTCATGATAGTGACAGAATTTTAAAATATAATTTATAGAGAAAATGTGTGAATATTGTATGTTCTCTTTTATTTAAAATGTATCATTTCAAATATAATCTGCATAAAGCTTGTATCAGAATCCCAATGGACACTTGTTTTAAAATATAGATTACTTCTTCTAGCCAATCTATTTATTAGATAATGAAAGGGAACAAAATGATGCATAATCAAAATAATTCCAAGATGATTTTTGACATATATTAATATTTGAGACCCAATACACATGCACCTGCCATTTTGCCTTTAATAGTGAAAAAATAAAGCTTTCTCTCAATTTCAATAGTTAAATATTTAGTTTTCTTAACCACTTTACCTCACATTATCTCATGTTTTTCTTTTGTCATTCTTGCAAAACATCTTCCTTTATCTCTAGAAATCTTAAAAGCTAGTAACACTATTGTCTAATAACATATTCTGATTTCCACTAATAAAAACTAACTTGATCCAGCTATACTGCTTGTTACATCAACCCCAATTTCAGACTTTAACTGCTGACCTCACTGACAGTAATCTGGGAGTCTAAAACTGGGTAGGGCATATGCACGTGCCTGTGGTAGCTATTACACCACTTATACACAGATCCTTGAGCCATAGGAATACCATGCCTTTAGCTTGGCAACCAGTACATGATGGTAGAAGATAAGACAATGCTGCTGATTGCAGAAAAACAATTTATTGTCTCACGCAATGTTCATGTCACACATATCCTCATGCGACACATTTGCTCTAGAAGAATAAGTTAAAAATTAGCCAGAAAGATTTGAGATGCTTTACTGATGATCTTTAAGATGGAGGAAAGGAACCATGAGCCAAAGAATGCTGACAGCCACCAGCAGCTGGAGATGCTAAAGAAATGCATTTCCCCTTACTTCCCTTTTGCCAATACCTTGATTTTAGCTGATGAGAATAATCTTTCACATCTGATTATACCAAAATGAGTCACTTGGTCCATCCCCTATGCAAGGAGAAGGGATTTTTACCAGGAAGTGGGATCTATGGAACCATCCCTACCACTGCTATAATTTTTTTTTTTTGATTGGAGGGTAACGTCTTTATAATGTTGTGTTGGTTTCTGCTATACATCAACATGAATCAGTCATAAGTATACATATGTACCCTCCTTCTTGAAACTCCCTCTTAATCCCCACCCCATCCCAACCCTCTAGGTTTTTACAGAGCAGAGGGCTGAGCTCCTAATGTTGTACACCAACCTCCCACTGGCTATCTATTTCACACGTGGTAGTGTATAGATTTCAGTGCTATCCCTCAATTTGTTCTACCCTCTCCTTCCTCCTCTGTGTCCACAAATCTGTTCTCCATGCTTGTGTTTCTATTGGTGCCCTACAAATAGGATCATCAGTGCCATTTTTCTAGATTCCATGTATATGCATTAATATATGATACTTGTTTTAATGGGTGACAATACTTCATTAAATTCTGAGTCCTCACAGGCTGCATGGGATGAGAAGATCCTCACCAGTGACGTACTGACTGGATGGATTTTCAGACTAACATGATGCTGACTTCATTAAGCTTTGTACGTCTCTCCTGAGCTCCAGCCTGTGAACATGCCCCACACAGTGGGCAATGGGAAATGTTTTTGGAAAAGCATCTTCCACTGACCCTCTGCCTTTTATGACTGTGTATTATAGAAGCAGCTGTGAGCCAGGGGTTAAGACTCTGGAATTATTTAGATTTCTTGGTTGATGCTCGCTGTCTAGATCAGTTTAGCTCCTGAACCCTTGCTGGCTAAAAGACCTCTCTCCCTCCACTTTGCCAGGATTTGTAAGCATACTTCTAAGACACTCAGGAACCTTGGAGGAATAACTTTTGGTGACAATGGCTCTTTAGATTTCTGTTAGAATAATGGCACCTTAATATAGGATTTCATTAGGAAAAAAGCTCTCAAATCACAATTCTAAAAAAAAAAAAAGAAAAGAAAAGTAGCCCAAAGATTCAATAATGCAAGTGGACTATTAGGAAGTTAGCTGGGCTTGCTTTTACCACTTTCTTTCTCTGCCTAAAATGCTTCCATGATGGCTGAAGTGCAGCAACCATGACAAAGGAAGGCCCAGAATGGGAGAAAAGTAGCCTGGCCCTAGGCTTCTGCTTTTTTTGCTTTGCTTTTGCTTTTCCATTCAACTACTCTATATCTTTAGATTGGAAGATTTAATCCATTTACATTTGAAGTAATTATTGGTAGGCATATGCTTATTTCCATGTTTTAAATTGTTCTCTGGTTGTTATACACTTCTTTTTTCTTTTTTCGCTATTTTCCCTTGTTATTTTATATTTACATTTAGTGTTATGTTTGAGCATCTTTCATTGTTTGTGTGTGTGTATCTGTTACAGGTTCCTGGATTGTGATTACCATGAGGTTTAGATATAGCAATGCATATCAACATTGATATGAATGCATTCCAACAGCCCCGCCTTTTCACAAGCCATGAGCACTTTTAATAGTTTTAACATCATATTTTACATCTTTTATTTTTTTGCATTATTTCACTACTTGCTGTGGATACAAAATATCTTTACTACTTTTGCCTGTTAGCCTTCTCACTTACTTCATAAGTCGTTGGCCTACCACCTTGGCTGCATATTTGTCTTTACCAATGAGATTTTTCCTTTCATAATTTTTGTATTTCGGATTGTGACCTTTCTTTTCCACTTAGAGAAGTCCCTTTAGCATTTCTTATAAAGCCTGCTTAGTGAGGCTGAACTCTTTTAGCTTTGCTTGTCAGTAAAACTCTTTATCTCTCATTCACATCTGATTAATTTGCTGGATATAGTGTTCTTGGTTGTAGGTAATTTCCTTCTAGCTGCAGTTTTGTGGAAAGGTCAACTGACAGTCTTCTGCTATTTCCTTTATACATAAATAATTACCTTTGCCTTGTTGTTTTTAATAATCTCTTTTATCTTTTGCCATTTTAGTTATTATAATATATCTTGGCATAGTCCTCTGGGTTTATCTGTTTGGGACTCTTCTTTGATTCCTGGACCTGGATTTCTATTTCCTTTTCCAAGTTAGAGATATTTTCAGCTGTAATGTTTTCAAATATGTTCTCTGCCCTTTTCTCTCTTTTGAGGTAGCAATATTTATATCAGACCACATAGTTTTCAAAGCAAAGTCTCTAACAAGAGACAAAAGAGGGCATTACATAATGATAAGATGATCACTTTAAGTAATCTTATCTAATAACTACATTATGAAATTATAAATCAACTGCAAGAAAATATTGCCAAAACCACAAACATGTGGAGGCTAAAAATATGTTACTCAATATCCAGTAGGTCAAAGAAATCAAAGAGGAAATTTAAACAAAATGGAGATAAATGAGAATGAAGACACAATGATCCAAAATTTATGGAACAAAGTAAAAACAGTTTTAAGAGGGAGATTTTTAGCAATAGCATCTTAGGAAACAAGAAAAATCTCAAATAAATAAACTAATCTTACACCTAAAGGTACTAAATAAATAAGAACAAACAGAACCCAAAGTTAGTAGAAGAAAAGAAGTCATGAAGATCAGAGAAGAAATAAATGAAGTGGAGATCTAAAATAACTAAACAGATAAAGAAATAAAAAATCAATGAAACTAAGAGCTGGGTTTTCAAAAAGATAAAAAAAATTGAGAAACCTTTAGCCAGACTCATTAAGAAAAAAAAAAAAAAGGAGAAGCCAAAATCAATAAAATTATAAATGAAAACACAGTTACAATTCAAGGCATAGAAATACAAAGGATCATGAACAATTATGCACCAATAAAATGGAAAACCTAGAACAAAGGGACAAATTTTTAGAAAGCCACAGTCTTCCAAAACTGATTCAGGAAGAAATAGAAATTATGAACAGACTAGTTACCAGTAAAGAACTTTAATTTAAAAAACAAGCAGAAATAAAACCAAAAGCCTCCCAATGAATAAAGTTCAGGACCAGACAACTTCACAGGTAAATTCTACCAAACATATGGAGAAGAGTTCATATCTATCTATCCTCCTTAAATTATCAGAAAAGGTTGCAGAGGAAAGAATGCTTCTAAACTCATTCTATAAGCTCAACATCACCTTGAGACTAAAACAAGAGGAAGACAACATGCTAAATAAATTTATAGGTCAGTGTTACTGATGAACATAAATATTAAATTATATTCTACAACTATGTATGAAAATTGTTGAGTGAATCATAAAAGTTGGCATCACAAGGAAAACTATTTTCCTTTATTTTGTATCTATATGAGATGATGAATGTTCACTATACTTGTGATAATCATTTCATCCTGTACGTAAATCAAATCATTATGTTGTACAGTTTAAATTTATACAGTGCTATATGTCAATTATAACTCGATAAGCCTGAAAGAAAAAACATGGAATTAAAGACTTCATTCTCATTAGGAAAAAAAAGGCAAAAAAACAATAGAATGACATTTTTAAATCATGAATTAAAATAAAAATTTGAGTGAGGGAGTGTGTATCTAGTGAAAACAAATTTTACAGATAGAGAAATAGAGAAATGCTCAGATCAACAAAGTAGATAATTTACTTCCAGTTGTATTGCTCTACAAGAAGTGTTAAATGGGGTTCTTTAGGACATAGGTAGTGTATATATATATATATATATATATATATATATATATATATGTATATATAACATGCACAAATATACGTATATATATATATTTAATTTATAAGTCATAGAAGAAATCATAATGTAGTTATCCATCACACTAAATAATGATTAAAATATAACATTTCAAAATGTGTTGGTTGAAGTTAATATGTTGCATATATAGATGACTCAGCAGTAAAGAATCTGCCTGCAATTTAGGAGATTCCTGAGACGCATCTCTGAATTGTGTCTCTGAGTTGGGAAGATTCCCTGGAGGAGGGCTGGACAACCCACTCCAGTATTCTTGCCTGGAGAATCCCATGGACAGAAGAGCCTGACAGGCTACAGTCTATAGGATCACAAGGAGTCAGACACAACTGAAGGGACTGAATACACACGCAGCTTATAGGAAAAGTTTAAGCTCAATTAGCTAAGGATAAATAAGCAAATCTAATCCATATTAAATAGAAGGAAAATAATAAAGAACATAACACAAACCAGTAAAACATAATAAAAACAGAAATAATAGCAAAGCAAAATTTAGTTACTTGAGGACATGAATAAAAGTGATTAACTTCTTACAAGTTTCTTAAAGTAAAGGAAAAAATGACCTGTGTTATATCCAAATTGAAGTATTTGCTATTACTACAGGTCCTAAAGGCATTAAAAGTGGCAATAAAGATGTGCTTTACATAATACTCTTATGACAATACATTTTATGATTGGAATTAAAAACTATGTACTAATGATTGAAAACATACATATTAACCCAACAAACACGAGATGAAATAAAATATCTGACTAGCCCTATATCTCTCAAATAAGTGTATTTATTGCCAAACTCTCCCCGCCAAAAATAATTCAGACTTTCAATGTCTTTATTGGTGAATTCTGTACAAATTCTACCACAAAATAGATAAAAGGACCACAGCTCAATGCACAGCCTGAGTTCAGGAAAATCTATTACCAAAACATGACAGAAATCTGACTAGAATAGAAAATTGTAGCCTTTTATTAATATCAGTAAAAGATTTAACAATATATTGGGAATTAAAAGAAACAATATATGTAAGTGATCATAAATAAGCAATAATATATATTTGAGCAAGTAATATTGTCTCAGGAATGATAAGGTAGTTTAATCCTTGAAAACTAGACACTATAATCTACCAAATTATCAGACTACTTTGATCACCTTAATATATTAAAAACAAAACACTGGATGCTTTTCAACTCTAATTATTGATAAAATTTATGGCACATTAAAGTAGAAGATAACTACCACAATCTAATGAATCTCTTGGCCAAGAGAATACATCATGGCTGATGTATATTATAAAAATAAACTAACTATAGTAAAACACTGAGAGAAAATTCTTAATATCATTCCAAAATCTGAAAAAAACACCACATTTAATAGAAAAGAATCATTGATGGTAATATTCTTTGACACACTCAGAATAAAATGAGCATCCTTTATCTGCCAACACATATTTATAACTTCTAGAATAAGCACCATATTTAAGGGGCAAACCTTGAAAGCTTCAATTTGAGATCTGTAAGAAGAAAAAGTTCCTGTGTTCAATACTTTCATTCAAGATTGTACTGGAGTTTCAAGAAGGTTCACTAAGTCAAGGAAAATAAAAGCATGGTGACAGAACACAAAGAAGCATTTCAGTATTCAACAGCATTAGAACAAAATGCAGAAGTTTCAACAAAGTGTCAAGTAAGAATACATCTATCTTACATGCTTCTCTTCAATATGGGAAATATTTGTGTCAGTACCTAAAGATTTATTTTTCCAACTTAAATAGATTTTTGAAGCAGAAAAATGATTTTTTAACTAATTTATTTTAATTGGAGGCTAATTACTTTACAATATTGTAGTGGTTTCTGCCATACATAGACATGAATCAGCCATGGGTGTATATGTGCCCCCCATTCTGAACCCCCCTCCCACCTCCCTCCCCATCCCATCCCTCGGGGTCATCTCAGTGCACTGGCCCTGAGCACTCTGTCTCATGCATCGAACCTGGACTGGTGATCTATTTCACATATAGTAATATACAGGCTTCAATGCTGTTCTCTCAAATCGTCCCACCCTCGCCTTCCCTACAGAGTCCAAAATTCTGTTCTTTATATATGCATCTCTTTTGCTGTTTCACATATAGGATCATCATTACCATCTTTCTAAATTCCATATATATGCGTTAGTATACTGTATTGGTGTTTTCCTTTCTGACTTACCTCACTCTGTTTTATAGGCCCCAGTTTCATCCACCTCATTAGAACTGATTCAAATGTATTCCTTTTAATGGATGAGTAATATTCCATTGTGTATATGTACCACAGCTTTCTTATCCATTTCTACTGATGGAAATATAGCTTGCTTCCATGTCCTAGCTATTGTAAACAGTGCTGTAATGAACATTGGGCACACATTTCTCTTTCAGTTCTGGTTTCCTTGGTGTGTATGTCCAGCACTGGGATTGCTGGGTCATATGACAGTGCATAAAATGTGTTCCTTATTTTATGTCTAGAGTTATTGGATAATCTCAACAGAAATATAAAGCATCACAAGGATGGTTAAAGTTGTATTTAACTAAACATACATCGTTGTGCTTTGGGTTATATTTGGTACTGATTCTTCACAATAGGATTTTTCTATATTTTTTGGCTCAAATTTTATTGGTCAATATATTGAATGCAATTAGATACTATGATATCAATATAGCACTATCATTTCATTCTCAGGTGCACTAACAAAACTAAGAATTTTGACTATAAATTTTGGTTTAGTATTTTTAATTTTTTAATTATCACTATTTGTAAAAATACATTCATTCTAATCATTTTAATATTTATGTGACATTAGAGTAAATAAATGACTTCCAAATGATATGTATTTAAAAATTATAACTTGAAATACGACGGGATTTTCAAGGCAAAAGTACTGGAGTGGGTTGTCATTTCCTTCTCCAGGGAATCTTCCCAACCCAGCGACTGAACACAGGTCTCTAGCATTGTAGACAGACGCTTTACCTTCTGAGCCACCAGGGAAGTCCAAAATACATGCACATTTATATATTAAATATATAAACATTAAATACACACACACACACACACACACACACACACACATGCATATATATTTTGGCCATTCTGTGAAGCTTGCAGGAGCTTAGTTTCCTAACTAGGGATTAAACCTTGGCCAAGGAAATGGCAACCCACTCCAGTACTCTTGTCTGGAAAATTCCATGGATGGAGGAACCTCATAGGCTACAGTCCATGGGGTCACAAAGAGTCGGACACAACTGAACAACTTCAGTTTTCACTATGGTTAATTATGATTATTGTTGTTTCTAAAGATTATTCCCCTTTTCATGTTTTTGAATAGAGTCCCTGGTTGTCAGAATTTTGAAATGAAATGTTACATTATCAATGAAACCACTCTGTATTTAATTTTTGATAATATTTTACTTTAGTCTTAGGTTCAGCTTTTACAGATACACTCCTTTTTATCCCGTGACACATTGTTTACAAAAGAAAAGAAAAGAAATTATGGTTTTGAATTTTCCACCTAAAATGACTGATTTCTGGCATAATTCAAGTCAATGACAAATATCTGTTCATTTCTATTAAGAAGGCTACCACTTTTCCTCTTTACTTGGAATCTCTAATTAAAAGCAGAATTGTACAGAATAGCTTGCAGTCTCTGCTTGGCAAGCTTTAAATTAACATATTTGATATATTGGAAATAGTAAAATTCCCTAGGTCTTGCTTATATATTTCAAATTTATTATTTCTATTTAATTAAATTCATTTAAGGTCTTAAGCAATTAAGTATTCCAGAGAAATTTTTAAGTGATAAGAAAGATTATACGAATAGATGGACAAAAGTGAAATTTTTCAATACTGGTTTCATCTTATTGTACATAAAACAAAGACAATGAGGGTATATAAATACTTTCTTATAAGACATAAGTTAGCTGTTATCAATTAAATGCATTTGAAATAATTGCTGAAAAATAAAGGCAGTCACTCTATTACATGAGAAATTTTTGAATTTCTCATGCCTGACAAATTGAACTGTGGATCTCTATTGCATAATTAATACACTAAATTTGCTCTATTTTTTCGTTTTTATATTAGTTGGACCACATGCTAATTTTTGAAAGCCTAAATGCCTCCAAATCTGAAGTCCAGAGATAAGCACTTCTTTTTGCTATTTTGATTTTTCTCTGTATGTATGTATCCATAAACATGGCAATGTCATTTATTTTAAAGACTGAAATTTAGAAAATCTTTGGATAAAATAATTTAGAGAATAATTAGAAAACATAAAATTATGAGCCCTTTAAATTTGAAGATTATGTACTTTTTTGATTCTCAAATACATATATTTACTGAAAGTTGTTTTATGTTATAAATAGAGATTCAGTTTAGTCACTCAGTCATGTCCAACTTTTTGTGACCCCATGGACTCCCTGTCCATCACCAACTCCTGGAGTTTACTTAAACTCATGTCCACTGAGTCAGTGATGCCATACAACCATCTCATCCTCTGTCGTTCCCTTCTCCTCCCGCCTTCAATCTTTCCCAGCATCAGGGTATTTTAAAATGAGTTAGCTATTTGCATCAGATGGCCAAAGTATTGGAGTTTCAGTTTCAACACCAGTCCTTCCAATGAATATTCAGGACTGATTTCCTTTGGGATGAACTGGTTGGACCTCCTTGTACTCCAAGAGACTCTCAAGAGTCTTCTCCAACATCATAGTTCAAAAGCATCAATTCTTCAGTGCTCAGCTTTCTTTATAGTCCCACTCTCACTTCTATACATGACTACTGGAAAAACCATAGCTTTGACTAGATGGACTTTGTTGGCAAAATAATGTTTCTGTTTTTTAATATGCTGTCTAGTTTGGTCATAACTTTTCTCCCACGGAGTAAGTGTCTTTTAATTTTATAGCTGCAGTCACCATTTGCAGTGATTTTGGAGTCCAAAACAATAAAGTATGCCACTGTTTCCAGTGTTTCTCTATCTCTTTGCCATGAAGTGAAGGGACTGGATGCCATAATCTTAGTTTTCTGAATGTTGAGCTTTAAGCCAACTTTTTCACTCTCCTCTTTCACTTTCATCAGGAAGCTTTTTAGTTCTTTTCACTTTCTGCCATAAGGGTGGTGTCATCTGCATATCTGAGGTTATTGATATTTCTCCCAGCAATCTTGATTCCAGCTTGTGCTTCATCCAGCCCAGTGTTTCTCATGATGTACTCTGCATGTAAGCCAAATAAGCAGGGTGACAATATACAGCCTTGATGTACTCCTTTTCCTATTTGGAACCAGTCTGTTGTTCCATGTCCAGTTCGAACTGTTGTTTCCTGACCTGCATACAGATTTCTCAAGAGGCAGGTTAGGTGGTCTGGTATTCTCATTTATTGAAGAATTTTCCACAGTTTATTGTGATCCACACAGTCAAAGGCTCTGGCATAGTCAATAAAGTAGAAATATACTTTTTTCTGGAACTCTCTTGCTTCTTCCATGATCCAATGGATGTTGGCAATTTGATCTCTGGTTCCTCTGCCTTTTCTAAAACCAGCTTGAACATCTGGAAGTTCATGGTTCATGTACTGCTGAAGCCTGGCTTGGAGAATTTTGAGCATTACTTTACAAGTGTGTGAGATGACGGCAACTGTGTGTTAGTCTGAGCATTCTTTGGCATTATCTTTCCTAGTGATTGAAATGAAAACTGACCTTTTCCAGTCCTGTGGCCACTGCTGAGTTTTCCAAATTTGCTGTCATATTGACTGCAGCACTTTGACAGCATCATCTTTTAGTAGCAATGACCAGTGGCTGCATGGTGCTGGGAGTGGTTAGCAGCTGGGAGGAGATACCCCACATCCAAGGTCAGGAGCTGCAGCTATGCTTTGCTGGACTGGCCATGTAGAGATACCCCACTCCAAGATCAGAAAACCCCAGTAAGATGGTAGGTGCTGAAGCAACTTTGAGGAAATACCCCATGTATAAGGGCAAAGGAAAGCCCCAGCAAGATGGTAGGAGGGGCAAATTTATGTTTAGAATAAAACCTCATTCCCACCAGGACGCTCAGAGGGCTGAAACAAACCTTTTCGACACCAGGACCCAAGGACCCGACAGAAATTGAGACAGAAATGTGTTTGAGCATCTCCTGTGGAGGTACGTGTTGGCAGTGGACTGCCACAGGGACAGAGGCTCTGGGTGCAACAGACTTGGGTATGGTATAAGCCCTCTTGGAGGAGGTCTCCATAAACCCTACCGTAGAGCTGCCAGAACTTACACAAGACTGGCAAATAGACCTTGGAGGGCACAGCAGAATCTCGTGCACCAGGACCCAAGAGAAAGGAGCAGTGACCACACAGGAGACTGCCACAGGCTTGCCTGTGGGTGTCCGGGAGTCTCCGGCAGAGGCGTGGGTAGGTGGTGGCCTGCTGCAGGGTTGGGGGCACTGAGTGCAGCAGCGTGTGGGAACTTTTGAGGGAGGTCACCAATATCTTCATTACCTCCACCATAGTTTGGCCCCAGGCAAATAGCAGGGAGGGAACACAGCTCCACCCATCAACAGAAAATTGGATTAAAGATTTACTGAGCATGGCCCTGCCCATCAGAACAAGACCCAGTTTCCCCCTCTGTCAGTCTCTCCCATCAGGAAACTTCCATAAGCCTGTTATCCTTCTTCATCAGAAGGCAGACAAATTGAAAACCACAATCACAGAAAACTAACCAATTTGATCACATGGACTACAGCTTTGTCCAACTCAGTGAAACTATGAGGCATGCAGTGCAGGGCTACCCAAAATGGACGGGTCATGATGGAGAGTTCTGATAAAATGTGGTCCACTGGAGTAGGGAATGGCAAACCACTTCAGTATTCTTGTCTTGAGAACTCCATGAACAGTATGAACAGTACAAATAGATGTACAGGTATATGAAAATAGATCTCTAATTTTTTAACCATAACACAGTAAATGTTTTATCCTTCGATGTAAGTTAATTACTTTTTGTGTTCTCTTAAAATGCTTGCAGAGCTCTATTTCAAAATAGGAATTTTGTAGTTCTTGAGAAAATAAAACATCACCTGTTACTCTGAAATATCTTGAGTGTCTAGAACAGAGTGTTGCTCTTTATCATTTAAAAATCCATGTGGAATCTAAAAAAAATGATACAAATGGACTTATTTACAAACAGAAATAGACACACAGACATAGAAAATAACTCATGGTTGCCAAAGAGGCAAGGGAGGACAGAAGATAAATTAGGAATCTGGGATTAATATATACATACTATTATACATAAAGTAAATAAACCACAAGGACCTCCCTACATGGCAGAGTTAACTATTCCATATCTTTCAATAACCTATAAGGGCAAAGAATCTGAAAAAGAGCATATATTATATATTTATTTATATGCAATTATATAAACATATTGTACATTTATATTTAATTGTATAATATATATATTTATGACTATAACTCAATCACTGAACTTTAAACCTAAAAGTAGCATAACTTTATAAATCAACTACACTTCAATAAAAATGAAAATAAGCAAAATAAGTGTTCACTCCTCTAACTTGTTGTCACAACTTAGTGCATATCTTCTAAAATCTGTATCAGAAATTTCCAACCTATTCGCTATAGTGGTTTTATAAATTTACATTGCCACCAACTATGTAAAAGGGCTCCCTTTTCTCCACATACTCTCCAGCATTTATTGTTTGCAGATTTTTGATAATGACCATTCTGACTAGTGTGAGGTGACACCTCATTGTAGCTTCAATTTGCAATTCTCTATTAATAAGTAATACTGAGCACTTTTTCATGTGTTTATTAGCCGTCTGTATGTCTTCTTTGGAGAAATGTCTGCGTAGGTCTTCTGATCATGTTTTTTTGTTTGTTTGTTTGATTGGGTTGTTTGTTTTCCTAATATCAAACTGCATGAGTTGCTTGTATATTTTGGACATTAATCCTTTTTCAGTTGCCTCATTTGTGATTATTTTCTCCCATTCTGAGGGCTATCTTTTTATTTTGTTTATGGTTTTCTTTGCTGTGGAATAGCTTTTAGGTCTGGGCATATGCCCTGAAAAAGACTTCAATTTTAAAAAACACATGTACCACTATGGTCATTGCAGGAATATTTACAATAGCCATGATATAGAAGCAGCCTAAATTTCCATCAAAAGATGAATGGATAAAGAAGTTGTGGTACATACACACAATGGAGCATTACTCAGCCAAAAAGTAACAGATTTGAGTCAGCTCTAGTAACCTGGATGAACCTACAGCCTGTTATACAGAGTGAACTAAGTCAGAAAGAGAAAGAACAAATATCATTTATTAAAGCATATAGACAGAATCTAGAAAAATGGGTGCTGATTTTTAAGTGAACAATGCAAAGAAATAAAGGAAAACAACAGAATGGGAAAGACTTGATATCTCTTCAAGAAAACTGGAGATACCATGGGAATATTTCATGCAAAGATGAGCACAATAAAGAACAGAAGTAGCACATATCTAATAGAAGAGAAGAGATTAAAAAGAGGTGGAAAGAACAAAAGAAGAACGTACAAAAAAGGTCTTAATGAACCCAGTAACCA
This sequence comes from Budorcas taxicolor, assembly GCF_023091745.1. Lineage (NCBI taxonomy): Eukaryota > Metazoa > Chordata > Mammalia > Artiodactyla > Bovidae > Budorcas > Budorcas taxicolor. The sequence continues at coordinate 37,299,856 of NC_068926.1, read as the reverse complement.
TGATGGTATGGTCAATTATCTAGAGCCAGTCATTCTGGAGTGTGAAGTCAAGTGGGCCTTAGGAAGCATCATTACAAACAAAGCTAGTGGAGGTGACAGAATTCCATCTGAGCTACTTCAAATCCTAAAAGATGATGCTTTTAAACTCTACACTCAAAATGCCAGCAAATTTGGAAAACTCAGCAGTGGCCACAGGACTGGAAAAGTTCAGTTTCATTCCAATTGCAAAGAATTGCAATGCTGAGAATGTTCAAAGTACCATACAATTGCTCTTATTTCACATGCTAGTAAGGTAATGCTCAAAGTCCTTCAAGCTACGCTTCAACAGTACATGAACTAAAAACTTGCAGATGTACAAGCTGGATTTAGAAAAGGTAGAGGAATCAGAGATTAAATTAGATCCAAGATCCGTTGGATCACAGAAAAAGCAAGGGAATTCCAGAAACACATCTATTTCTGCTTTATCAGGTCAGTTCAGTTCAGTTGTTCGATCATGTCCTACTCTTTGCCACCCATGGACTGCAGCATTCAAGGCTTCCTGTCCATCACAACTCCCAAAGTTTGCTCATATTCATGTCCTTTGGGTAGTTGATGCCATCCAACCATCTCATTCTCTCTTGTCCCCTTCTCCTCCCTCCTTCAATCTTTCCCAACATCAGGGTCGTTTCAAGTGAATCAGTTCTTTGCATCAGATGGTCAAAGCATTGGAGTTTCAGCTTCAGCATCAGTCCTTCCAATGAATATTCAAGACTGATTTCCTTTAGGATGGACTGGTTGGATCTCCTTGCAGTCCGAGAGACTCTCAAGAGTCTTCTCCAACACCACAGTTCAAAAGCATCCATTCTTCAGCACTCAGCTTTCTTTATAGTCCAATTCTCACATCTGTACATGACCACTGGAAAAATCATAGCTTTGACTAGACAGATGTTTGTTGGCAAAGTAATGTCTCTGCTTTTTAATATGTAGTTTAGGTTGGTCATAACTTTTCTTCAAAAGAGTAAGCATCTTTTAATTTCATGGCTGCAGTCACCATCTGCGGTGATTTTGAAGCCCAAGAAAACAAAGTCTCTCACTGTTTCCATTGTTTCCCCATCTATTTGCCATGAAGTGATGGGGCCAGATCCCATGATCTTAGTATTTTGAAAGTTGAGTTTTAAGTTAACTTTTTCACTCTCTTGTTTCACTTTCATCAAGAGGTTCTTTAGTTCTTCACTTTCTGCCATAAAGGTGGTGTCATCTGCATATCCGAGGTTATTGATATTTTTCCTGGCAATCTTGATTCTAGCTTATGCTTCATCCAGCCCAGCATTTCACATGATGTACTCTGCATATAAATTAAATAAGCAGGCTGACAATAGACAACTTTGACATACTCCTTTCCCATTTTGGAACCATTCTGTTGTTCCATGCCCAGTTCTAACTACTGCTTCCTGACCTGCATACAGATTTCTCAGATGGCACATCAGGTGGTCTGGTATTTCCACCTCTTGAAGAATTTTCTGCATTTTATTTTGATCCACACAGTCAAAGGTTTTGGTGTAATCAATAAAGCAGAAGTGGATATTTTTCTTGAACTCTCTTGCTTTTTTGATGACCCAGTAAATTGCATGGGGCCTCTGGTCAGCATCATAGCAGCTGCTTTTGGAGATGGGGGAAACCAGCTTGCCCTTCTATGTCTTCTCCAAGTGTCAACAGCATGCAATATTGTTCACCAATGAAGCAGAAGAATAAAATACCCATCGTACAGAAATAGCAGCCTTCTAGAAAGTCATTTTCAGTTCAGTTCAGTTCACTCAGTCGTGTCCGACTCTTTGTGACCCCATGAATCGCAGCATGCCAGGCCTCCCTGTCCATCAGCAACTCCCGGAGTTCACTCAGACTCACGTCCATCGAGTCCGTGATGCCATCCAGCCATCTCATCCTCTGTCGTCCCCTTCTCCTCCTGCCCTCAATCCCTCCCAGCATCAGAGTCTTTTCCAATGAGTCAACTGTTTGCATGAGGTGGCCAAAGTACTGGAGCTTCAGCTTTAGCATCATTCCTTCCAAAGAAATCCCAGGGCTGATCTCCTTCAGAATGGACTGGTTAGATCTCCTTGCAGTCCAAGGGACTCTCAAGAGCATTCTCCAACACCACAATTCAAAAGCATCAACTCTTCAGCACTCAGCCTTCTTCACAGTCCAACTCTCACATCCATACATGACCACAGGAAAAACCATAGCCTTGACTAGACAGGCATTAGTCGGCAAAGTAATGTCTCTGCTTTTGAATATGGTATCTAGGTTGCTCATAACTTTTCTTCCAAGGATCAAACATCTTTTAATTTCATATTTGCAGTCACCATCAGCAGTGATTTTGGAACCCCAAAAAATAAAGTCTGACACTGTTTCCACTGTTTCCCCATCTATTTCTCATGAAGTAATGGGACCAGATGCCATGATCTTCATTTTCTGAATGTTGAGCTTTAGGTCAACTTTTTCACTCTCCTCTTTCACTTTCATCAAGAGGCTCTTTAGTTCTTCTTCACTTTCTGCCGTAAGGGTGGTGTCATCTGCATATCTGAGGTTATTGATATTTCTCCCGGAAGTCTTCATTCCAGCTTGTGTTTCTTCCAGTCCAGCGTTTCTCATGATGTACTCTGCATAGAAGTTAAATAAGCATGGTGACAATATACATCCTTGATGTACTCTTTTTCCTATTTGGAACCAGTCTGTTGTTCCATGTCTAGTTCTAACTGTTGCTTCCTGACCTGCATACAGATTTCTCAAGAGGCAGGTCAGGTGATCTGGTATTCCCATCCCTCTCAGAATTTTCCACAGTTTATCGTGATCCACACAGTCAAAGGCTTTGGCATAGTCAAGAAAGCAGAAATAGATGTTTTTCTGGAACTCTCTTTCTTTTTCCATGATCCAGCAGATGTTGGCAATTTGATCTCTGGTTCCTCTGCCTTTTCTAAAACCAGCTTGAACATCAGGGAGTTCACGGTTCACGTATTGCTGAAGCCTGGCTTGGAAAATTTTGAGCATTACTTTACTAGCATGTGAGATGAGTACAATTGTGAGGTAGTTTGAGCATTCTTTGGCATTGTCTTTCTTTGGGATTGGAATGAAAACTGACCTTTTCCAGTCCTGTGGCCACTGCTGAGTTTTCCAAATTTGCTGGCGTATTGAGTGCAGCACTTTGATAGCATCATCTTTCAGGATTTGAAATAGCTCAACTGGAATTCTATCACCTCTACCAGCTTTGTTCATAGTGATGCTTTCTAAGGCCCACTTGCCTTCACATTCTAGGATGTCTGGCTCTGGATGAGTGATCACACCATCGTGATTATCCCGGTCGTAAATTTAAAGTCTTCATAAACTGACCATTTTCTAAGATAATCAGTTTTTAACACCTGTATTTCACAATAAGTTTACAATATGAATTCCCACAAAGTGTCTTTGTGGAAAATACAAAAGCTTAAAAACCGTAATGATTAATTATATGAAATTCATTTTTTATATTCACCAATTTTTTATTTCTATTACCATAGTGATGAGTAGTGGACAGCCAGATGATTTCCCTTGGATATTATCAGATATTTTCTTGGAATATTAAAGTGAATTTGACTAAAATAACAGCATTTCTACTCTATGCCAAAAAAAGCATATGACTTCACATTTGAAATACAAGTTGTTATTGAGAAAAAATTAAATATATCTTGATCTTATCCTACAGATATGGACTTTGAAATAGTTTTTATGATGTAGACATGACAAAATAAGTCTTTTTAAATTCAAACCAAATACACAAGGAAGATTTAGACATTAATGGAAACATTTTTACACAGAAATAATGGTAAAACTTTAGAACCAATAAATCTGGCTTCATTCTGGTTTTACTTTCAGCCTTCTTTATGTGATTTTGGCTAATCAGTCACATAGCCTCATCTTCTCATACATAAATAGAGAAAAACAGCACCTTTTCTTAGAAGATTTTCATCACAATTGAATAAGTTAGTTTAATATAATGCATTAACACTGTGTTCATTATCTGATTGGCACTCAAAAATGTTAATCTCCCTAATATTTTTTTATTTTATTTAAAATATCTATTTTATTTGAAAAATATATAATTTCTATGTTTGATATGGAAATATTGTAGTTATGGGAAATAGTAACAAAACACTCAAATATTGAACTTAAAATATCAATGAGTCCTGATGAATTTAAAGATTTTCTTATGAACGAAATGTCAGAGTGGAAGCAGAAATATGACCGCAGTGCTAAACTGCTTAAAAGAAACATAAGACCGGAAATTCTATGTTTAACATTATGCTTAAATAAAAGTTAATATATATAACACAGTATCAGAGTATCATTATTTTACTTCCTCAGATTCACCAAAAATGAATGACAGCCATATTAGTTTTAATGTGCACAGTGATGCCAAGAAGGACATTTGAAATCACTTTTTCCATTAATTGTAACATTAAACCCCAATGAAATTTAAGTTTAAATTTTCTAATGCATCTCAATCTGAAACCTCCTTTTCTAATTAGTAATTTATTCCATTTAACTTCCTATCAAATTGGTTTTTCCAGTTTTAAGCCAGAATCGCAATTTGTCATTTCTAATATCAAGATTCAGACAGACATCTGTACTCTCCTGTAGCCTGAATGTACAAGAAAAAGACACTGATCTCCAGGAATAACAAAGCTCGATGCCTTATTAACTGCTTACCATATTCAACTCAATAATATTCACTGGATGCTTCCTATCCAGATATAATTTTGGTATTTGTTACATGGTTGTAAAATAAGAATTAAGAAATACTGGCAGTGAACAAAGCTTGTGTGTACGAAGATATAGTAGAAAAAAAATTGATACTAATGTATTGATGAAATATTAGTTAAACCTGTTTGTTTTATTTCTGAAGATTGGTGAATTGTATGGTACATCCAAGCAAGTAGAACTCCCTAACAGAAATGCCAGCACATAGTTGCTCCCTCTTTCCTCTTTTAAGGGGACTCATGATCTGAACCTCTATCAACTCCTCTGTTCTCTATCCTGCATTACAATAAATATTTCCAAACATATATTTTATTGGTAAGGAATAGACTTCCCTGGTGGCTCAGACGGTAAAGCATCTGTCTACAATGAGGGAGACCTGGGTTCGATCCCTGGGTCAGGAAGATTCCCTGGAGAAGGAAACTGCAACCCACTCCAGTACTCTTGCCTAGAAAATCCCATGGACGGAGGAGCTTGGTACAGGCTCCTTCACTTCAGTCAAATTACAAGAGATTATAGAAATATAAGTAAAGTCATAGATAATTTACTAAAAATGTTTTTAGTGACACCAAAACTTTTGAATCGAAGAAAATATTGATTTTTTTCAAGTCTTTACGTACACATTTTGTTTAAATCAGTTTGTGCCAAAATTGTTGGGTCTGGCCTCCTGGTCAGAAACCTACATGTGATCTTTGAGGCCTGACCACAGGGAGTTACAAAGGCTTTACTGGGCAGGACTCATAGGGAAGGCTGCCTTCCTCACACCAGCCAGGCTGAACAGACAATGCATCCACCACTCTGAAGGGAGTAGCAGTCAAGGCCTCTGGGATGCCCATGCCGGCTGTGCACTGGGGTCATCAGTATTCAGAGCCCAATCATGTCCACTAGGGGGCGTCTTCACCGGACACTATCTACCGCACAGGCTTTCTTGCCTGAGACATTTTTAGGGGGATAGAAGCAGGGGAGGCAACGGCACCCCACTCCAGTACTCTTGCCTGGAAAATCCATGGACAGAGGAGCCTGGTAGGCTGCAGTCCATGGGGTTGATAAGAGTCGGACACGAATGAGCGACTTCTCTTTCACTTTTCACTTTCATGCATTGGAGAAGGAAATGGAAACCCACTCCAGTGTTCTTGCCTGAAGAATCCCAGGGACCGGGGAGCCTGGTGGGCTGCGGTCTATGGAGTCGCACAGAGTCGGACACGACTGAAGCGACGCAGCAGCAGCAGCAGCAGCAGCAGCAGCAGCAGCAGCAGCAGCAGCAGCAGCAGCAGCAGCAGCAGCAGCAGCAGGGGATGGTGAATACACTTTTTTCCACTATTCTCAGTATTTAGTTCTTTGGTCTCCTAGACCTTACCCTTCCTTCCTCTCCTCCTCCAGGTCCATAAAGCTGCAAGATCCTTTTTTTCAACGTCTCTTAGTAGTGAGTGATCACCCAGTCCTTGAGTGATCCCCAGCACTCTCACCGGGGAGAAATGGAGCAATGAGAGAAGGTAGCCTTTTCTCTAATTAAGCTGCTTGCTTACACTTTTGCACTGAGTGACTATAGGCTTATATGTTACTTTCATTTTGGCTTTTTGTGTCAATCAGCTACTCTGACAGTACGGCTCAGCTCACCCCTTGAAATTATTTACCTTCTTTGAGCCTTTCTTGTCTGACAAATGGGAATACCAATACCCCTCCCATCATAAGCAAGAGATGATATAAGTGGATTTCTTAGGATGAACTGATAGAATTTGCAATCTCAAAATCATAATTATAACTGGAAAGTTGAAGGATCTCCCAAACAGTAAATAACAGTAATTTATGAATCATTTTACACTCAGTATAAGTCATTTTACACTTGGAGTAGATAAGTTTTTATAGATGGATAATAAATTTTGTCTTCAAATCACATTTATTTTCTATAGGATGTCATTTGAATGCTTCAAAGTCAACATATTCATGTGCAAGCGACATTCTAATTTGAGCAAGAATCCAATCCACAAGATTCTTTCATTTTTACTAATAGTGCTCTCATTTTTAAGCCACTAAAACTTAAGATTTTGAGTCATATTTCATTCCTGCTTTTTTCCTCATCTGCTTGATAGAGTTGTTCCATATACACTTACAAAAAAGAAACAAAACAGACTCTCACTTGCTATCTACCTGTTCTCTCAAGAGCAATTTGAGGCAAAATGCCATTTGGCTTTATTCCCAACATTTTCATAATACATTTGTTCAATAACAAAGCAACAAACAACACTTAAATACATTGCTTTCAGGACAAATTAATAATCGGTCATATATACACCAACATTTTCAGTATTGCTTTAGCCAGGAAAACCTCATTCTCCATGGGTAGTTTATACTAAGAGGCAGAACCGCAATGGAGTAGTTGATTCTGTGCCTCCTGAGTATTATTTGTCCATTTCTACCTTCATAATAATATCTCTACAATTAAGTTTCCATATATTTCTTTAAAATTATCTTGTTTCTTCTCATGCTTCAAGCCTAAAGCTTCTTCATCAATATTTTTCAGTTCAGTCAATCAGTTGTGTCTGAATCTTGGCAACTCCATGGACTGCAGCACACCAGGATTCCCTGTCCATCACCAACTCCCAGAACTTACTCAAACTTATATCCACTGAGTTGGTGATGCCATCCATCCATCTCATCCTCGGTCATTCCATTCTCCTCCTGCCTTTGATCTTTCCCAGAATTAGGGTCTTTTCAAGCGAGTCATTTCTTTGCATCAGGTGGCCAAAGTACTGGAATTTCAGCTTCAACATCAGTCCTTCCAATGAATGTTTGGGACTGATTTCCTTTAGGATGGACTGGTTGGATCTCCTTGTAGTCTAAGGGACTCTCAAGAGTCTTCTCCAACACCACAGTTCAAAAGCATCAATTGTTGGCGCTCAGTTTTCTTTATACTCCAACTCTCACATGCATACATGACTACTGGAGAAACCATAATTTCGACTAGGCGGACCTTCTGTTCTTCTATTAATAATATAAGTGACCCATAACATGAAAATTTGGTGCTTGATGCTGTTATTATATTTAATAATATGGCTAGTATTTAAAGTGCCATATAGTCTCCTTTTGCATCCACAATTACTACAGCATTTTGACTAGACAATTCTAATAACAAATTAAAACTTTCAAAGCATATCTTATTTATTTAATAAGTATAGTTTCAAATTTGAACTGGTGCCTGAACATTTTTGGTAATTAAATCAAATTGTGTAAGACATTTCAGTGTGTTTTATTCAAGTGGAGATTCAGATAAGGCATTTCCTATGAGTCTTACTTTATTCTATCCTACTGATTCTCAGTTAAGATTACCTCCAATTTAGAAATATATTAAAATTATAGTTGGTTCATATAAGACTTTAGTGTATGGCAAGATCAGCTGTAACTTCAACAAACACAACTCCTCTTTAACTTCTTGATATTATACTGCACAGGGGTATTTTTTTTTAAATGAGAGAAATAAATCCAAGTAAATATGGTGGCAATGGTATAGTTAGACATTTGTATGTACATTTTCAAAGTCTTAAAAATTTGCATCATTTAAAGACTAATATTTTTTTCTAAGTAAACTACATGACCATGTATACCTTTTACGGTAAATATAATTATATTATTTTGACTATTCTCCTGCATATTGCAGGTTGTATATTCTACCTTAAATTTGCATCAGGGAAAATATATTTTATGTGATATTAAGAGTCTTAGATACAAAGAAATATTTTCTTATCAATATTTTTTTGTTTTTAGTTTTAAAGTGAATATCACATGTTCCTGTGACAGAGTCAGTGGAGTTATATATACTTTTTTCAAATTTATTGAAAAGTTACTTTGTTCAGTCAGTTGATTAATAACATATTTAAATATAATAAGATACAATCTTATTAGCAAATGAACAGAGTAATTTGAGAGAGGTCAAAAGGAAGAGAGTACTGTTCACCTGAAATTATGAGACCACTGTTAATCAGCTATAACCCAATACAAAATAAAATTTTATAAATAAATACAGATAAAAAAGAAAGTTCCTGAGAAAGAAGTAACACTAAATCTTATTAACTTGTTACTATCTACCAGATGTTAACCTAAAGATGTATGGCCCTTTTAATAATAGTTTTTCTACAAAGCTGATAGGCAAGTTGCTAAAATGTCTTTTATTTTTCTTATAAAAAAAGAAAGTTAATTTTTTTTAAATTTCACATATTTATTACTCATTTGGCTGCAGGGGTCTTGGTTGTGGCACTCAGGACCTTTGTGCTGCACACTGGCTTCTTTCTAGTTGTAGTACATGGGTGGTGGCATGTACAGGCTCAGTAGTTGTAGCACTTGGGCTTGGTTGCCCAGGTTGCATGTGGGATCTTAATTCCCTGACCAGGGATTGAACTGGTGACACTTACATGTCAAGGAGAATTCTTACCACTGGACCACCAGGGAAGTCTCAAAGAGAATGTTTTTAATTAGCTATCCCTTTGGCTTGCCAACATCCTATTACATGGGAAATAATGAGAGTGATGACTGCAGTGTTTCAGGGGTGTAAATCTATGAGGCCAGGGATTGTGTTAAAGTCTCTACATGCCTAAAAATAGTAAAAAAAAAAAAAAAAAAAGAAAAAGAAAAAAACAAACGTAAGATGCTTCTACCTTTATTCCACAAAAAATCCTATCCCTAATATTTAATTTTATCACTAAATTTTATAAATAATAACTTCCTCTTTTGTTCAATTACAGAAAGTAAAAGGAACATCTTCTCAAATATCAAACTAGTATATTAAAGAAACTTTAAGTGTATGGAGCTAAAAATGTTGCTGAGGCATAATTTTAAAAGTGCTAAAATACAATTCCCAGCTAAATGTAAGGAAAACATGAGGCAAATTTTATTTGTCTCATTAATGAGAGATTCCAAATTGGGAAAGGAGTACATCAAGGCTGTATATTGTGACCCTGTTAATTTAACTTACATGCAGAGTACATCATGTGAAATGCAGGGATGGATAAAGTGAACACTGGAATCAAGATTGCCGAGAGAAATATCAATAACCTCAGATATGCAAATAACACCATCCTAATGTCAGAAAGCAAAGAAGAACTAAAGAGATTGTTGGTGAATTGAAAAAGGAGAGTGAAAAGCTGGCTTAAAACTCAACATTCAAAAAAAAAAAAAAAGATTATCATAGCATCTGATCCCATCACTTCATCGTAAATAGATGGCAAAACAATGGAAACAGTGACAGATATTAATTTCTTAAGGCTCCAAAATCACTGCAATGGAGACTGAAGCCATGAGATTAAAAGACAGTTGCTCCTTAGAAGAAAAGCTAGGGAAAACCTAGACAGCCTATTAAAAAGCAGAGACACCATTTTGCCAACAAATGTCCATGTAGCCAAGCCTATGATTTTTCCAGTAATCATGTATGGATGTGAGAATTGGACTATAAAGTAGGCTGAGCACTGTAGAATTGATGATTTTGAACTGTGATGTTGGAGAATTGAGAGTCCCTTGGAGAGCAAGGAGATCGAATATGTCAATCCTAAAGGAAATCAACCCTGAGTATTCATTGAAAGGACAGGTGCTGAGGCTGAAGGTCCAACACTTTGGCCATGAGATGTAAAGAGCCAACTCCTTGAAAAAGACCTGATGCTAGGAAAGATTGAATGAAGGGGGAGAAGGGCATGACAAAGGAGGAAACGCTTGGATGGCCTCACCAATTCAATGGACATGAATTTGAGCAAACTCTGGGAGATAGTGAAGGACACGAGCCTGGTGAGCTGCAGTCCATGGGGTCACAAAGAATTGGACATGACTGAGCAGTTGAAAAACAATGAAAGAATCAGAAAGTTGGTAAAGCTAGTTCAAAGTCTGAGGAGACATTTGCATAATTTGGTTCAGGCATGTTGACAAAGGTTTGTTAACTTAAACACAAAACTGTTCATTGTCCTTCAGTTCAATTCAGTTCAGTCACTCTGTCATGTCTGATTCTCCAACCCCATGGACTGCAGCACACTAGGCTTCTCCCTGTCCATCACCCACACCCGGAACTTGCTCAAACTCATGTCCATCTGAGTCGGTGATGCCATCCAAACATCTCATCCTCTGTCATCTCCTTCTCCTCCAGCCTTCAATCTTTCCCAGCATCAGAGTCTTTTATAAGGAGTCAGTTCTTTGCATCAGGTGGCCAAATACTTCAGGTTCAGCATCAGTCCTTCCAATGAATATTCAGGACTGATTTCCATTAGGATTGTTTTGTTTGATCTCCTTGCACTCAAAGGTACTCTCAAGAGTCTTCTCCAACACCACAGTTCAAAAGCACAACATTTTTGACATTCAACCTTTTTTATGTTCCAGCTGTCAAATCCATACATGACTACTGGAAAAACCATAGCTTTGACTATATGGACATTTGAGGGCAAAGTAAAGTCTCTGCTTTTTAATATGCTCTCTACGTTTGTCATAGCTTTTCTTCCAAGGAGCAAGAATCTTTTAATTTCCTAGCTGCATTCACCATCTGCAGTGATTTTGGAGCCCAGAAAAATATAGTCAGCCACTGTTTCCACAGTTTCCCCATCTATTTGCCATGAAGTGTTGGGACTGGATGCCATGATCTTTGTTTTTCAAATGTTGAGTTTAAAGCCAGGTTTTTCAGTCCTCTTTCATTTTCATGAAGAGGACCTTTAGTTCCTCATCACTTTTTGCCATAAGGGTGGTGTCATCTTCATATCTGAGATTATTGATATTTCTCCAGTCTTGATTCCAGCTTGTGCTTCATCCACCCCAGTGTTTCTCATGATGTACTCTGCATAAGTTAAATAAGCAGAGTAAAAATATACAGCTGTGTCATAATTCTTTCCTCATTTGAACCAGTCCATTGTTCCATACTCAGTTCTAACTGTTGCTTCTTGACCTGCACACAGATTTCTCAGAAGGCTGGTAAGGTGGTTGATATTCCTATCTCTTGCAGAATTTTCCACAGTTTGTTGTGATCCACCTAGTCAAACTCTTTGGCATAATGAGTGAAGGAAAAGTAGATGTTTCCCTGGAGTTCTCTTGCTTTTTCTATGATCCAACAGATGTTGGCAATTTGACCTCTGGTTCCTTTGCCTTTTAAAGTCCAACTTGAATATATGGAAGTTCATAGTTCACAAACTCTTTAAGCCGAGACTGGAGAATTTTGAGTATTAATTTGCTAGTGTGTGAGATGAGTTTGAACATTCTTTGACATTGCCTTTCTTGGGATTGGAATGAATACTAATCTTTTCCAGTCCTGTGGCCACTGCTGAGTTTCCAAATTTGCTGGCATATTGAGTGCAGCACTAGGATTTGAAGTAGCTCAGCTGGAATTCCATTAACTGAACTAGCTTTATTTGTAGTGATGCTTCCTAAGGCCCACTTAACTTTATTTTCCAAGATGCCTGGCTCTAGGAGAATGATCACACCATTGTGGTTATCTGGATCATTAAGATCATTTTTGTGTAGTTCTTCTGTGTATTCTTGCTGTCTCTACTTAATGTCTTCTGCTTCTGTTGGGTCCATACCATTTCTGTCCTTTATTGTGCCCATCTTTCCATTAAATGCTCCCTGGCATCTCTAATTTTTTTGAAGAGATCTCTAGTCTTTCCCATTCTATTGTTTTCCTCTATTTCTTTGCCCTGATCACTTAGGAAGTCTTTCTTATCTCTCCTTGCTATTCGTTGGAACTCTGCATTCAAATGGTTATATCTTCCCTTTGCTCCTTTACCTTTCACTTCTTTTCTCAGCTATTTGTAAGACCTCCTCTGACAACCATTTGGCCTTTGTGCATTTCTTTTTCTTGATATTTTTGATCACTGCCTCCTGTACAGTGTCACAAACCTTCATTCATAGTTCTTCAGACACTCTCTCTATCAGTTCTAATCCCTTGAATCTATTTGTCACTTCCACCGTATAATCATAAGGGATTTGATTTAAGTCATACCTGATTGGTCTAGTGGTTCTCCCTACTTTCTTCTATTTAAATCTGAATTTGGGGAAAGAGTCATGATCTTAGCCACAGTCAGCTCTTGGTCTTGTTTTTGCTGACTGTATAGAGTTTCTCCATCTTCAGCAGCAAAGAATATAATCAATCTGATTTCAGTATTGACCATCTGGTTATGTCCATGTATACAGACATCTCTTGTGTGTTTGGAAAAAGGTGTTTGCTATCACCAGTGCGTTCTCCTGGCAAAACTGTGTTAGCCTTTGTCCTGCTTCATTTTGTACTCCAAAGCCAAACTTGCTTGTTATTCTAGATGTCTCTTGACATCCTACATTTGCATTCCAGTCCCCTGTGATGAAAATGACGTCTTTTTTTTTTTCTTGGTTTTATTTCTAGAAGGTCTTGTAGGTCTTCAGAGAAGCATTCAACTTCAGCTTCTTCAGCTTTAGTGGTTGAGGCATAGACTTGGAGTTCTTTGATATTGAATGGTTTGCCTTGCAAACGATTAGAGATCATTCTATCATTTTTGAGACTGCATTCAAATACTGCTTTTCAGAGTCTTTTTGGTGACTATGAGGGCTACTTCATTTCCTCTAAGGGATTCTTGCTGACAGTAGTAGATATAATGGTCATCTGAGTTAAATTCACCCATTCCAGTCCATTTTAGTTTGCTGATTCTTACAATGTCGATGTTCACTCTTGCCATCTCCTGTTTGATCACTTTCAATTTACCTGGATTCATGGAAGAGGAATTAATATCTTCCTGCTGAACAATAGTTGATTCATTATTTTTTGACAATAGTTGTAAAATTACAATTCACTTTTCCCGTTGAAAGAAGGGTTTATGAATCATAATAATATAAATATCCTTGAACATCAGTTATATAAATTTAATAATGTTTACTAAGTTATATGTCATAAATAATTTTCAGAAAGACAAGCAGTAATTTATAAGCAGTTGCCAATGTACATGCTCCTCAAACATAACTTGAATTTCCCACATCTCTTCATGAAGTTCCTCCAGTGAGCAAAAAAATAAATGTTTATGTTTTTATTTCCTTGTCTAATATTTAATAGTGTGTACTCTAAGGAAGAAAGTATATGTTTCCAATCTTTGTCAAAACTCTGCTAAATTGAACAGAAATAAAAAACAAATCTTTGAAGGAATAACAAAATAAGATGACTTTTTACAGCTTTTCTCTTTAATCATCTCTAACAGCCTTCTTAAATTTCTCTGTCTAAAACACTGAGTACTCAGAAACATAACTGTGATAGCTTATATGGATACTGTTATATCCATATAACAGGAATATCTATCATACTGCTTATTTTAAATCAAGTTATAAGCTTTGCTTCTTGAAGAAAAGGACAAAAAAAGAAAAATTAGAATCAACAGTTACTGGAAAAGTGATTGGGGGTCAAAAATTCTCCATTTTGCCTTTAACTCTGCAATACAGTTTTGATTTTAAACCCTGTGATTTTTTGGTGCTTGTGAAGCAATTATCCTGCTATAATTTTTCCTTTTTTTTTTTTTTGTTTCTGTTGAACATAAATTTTGTAGCAGTAATATCTCTCACAAACTGGGCATTATTTAAAAGGTCTGGAATAAACTTAGCTGCAATTGAACAGCAATGAAAAGTCTCCTGTAAAATTAATTATATGTATTTTAGATAGTTTGTAAGATCAGCTGGCATCTTTGAATGGGGCTTGCTAGTTTCCTTTGCTAAGGAACTTAAAAATGGCTTAAAATTGTATGGATGTATTATTCATTCAAATTATAGTTCTGTCTACATATATGAACCAAAATGAAAGGACAAAAGTTAACTACAAAGCAATAATTGAAATCACACCATTAAAAATTGACATAACCCTCATCTTGTACGGGCATAGGTATGCTGTTCATTTACATATGTCATGTGTTCAGAAGTAAATGAGGTGATACATTTTTTAAAAATGATAATTTAGAATGGTTGGTAAATATTTAGTTTCCTTGGTTTTTTGCTATAAATGTAAGTATGCTCTAAAATCAAGTGGAACACCCTGATTTTATTTGGTATGTTCAAGTCTTTTATTAATATATTGCCTTCACTTACTCTAAGACATAACAGGGACCATCACGTCTGTTAAGGCACCATACCATTTGAAGCCCATATACCTTTGCAAAGCCCATACACCACTCCTTCATTTAGGTATCCTCTCAACTGCAAAACCAATATAATCTTAAATGTCTTTATGTCTCTAAAAACTTAAAACTAACTACCCTTTTCTATTTATACATTAATATATGAAGTATACAAATGTATATATGTATCAAGCTGTTTTATACTGTATTATTGAATGTAACACAGTCATTTTCTTTCTTGATTCCTTCTACCTGTGAGATGTTGAGGCCTGAAATGATATTTCTTGTAGGTGTATTCTTACCATCTAGCTGAGTGTCTGGAATAGTGTAGCAGTTGAATCAACATTTGGGGATCATAAAGATTAAACAATGATCAAATATGTGTTTCTCCTCATCTTTTTTTTATCCACTTTATTGCATATGGTAGAAGATTAAATTGAAAGTGTAGTAAAAAATCAATATGTTTCATCAGAAATGTTATTAAAGAAATTGAATCCAAAAATTATTGAACTGTGCTTGGCTTAAATGATTGACTGCCATTAAACATCAGTTGATTAATAATCCTTGATGTGGTGAAATAAATAAATAAAATCCCTAGCAAGGTTTTAACTATAAAAAATCCCAGGAACAAACTAAGTAATGTAGATTTGAAAATATAAAACATGTCATTGTGTCATTTGTTCTTTGAGCATTTAAAAATTTTTGACTATTTTCTTTGTCCATATAGTGCTAACATCATAACATGAAATTGAACAGACAAAGGTCCTTGTGTTCAGAGTTTCTAGGTCAGAGAAGAAAGAAGTATATTCATAGCTTTATTGTGATAAGTATGTAATGTAGTTACTAGGCAAAGAATTTAAAAACAAATCAAGTTTAGGCATTGCAAATATTTGTCTATTTTTAAAGGAGAAGTGGATTTAGGTACATGAAAGGGGCAAGGGAAGGTTTTCAAATGAGAGAAGAATGTTTTTGACAAAAGTAATAGTAATAACATACCAGGTGGTGCTAGTGGTAAAGAAACCACCCGCCAATGCAAGAAATGAAAGAGATCCCTGGGTTGGGAAGATTCCCAGGAATACTCTACTAATCTTGCCTGAAGAATCTCATGGACAGAGGAGCCTGGTAGACTACAGTCTATGTGGATGCACAGAATTGAACATGATTGAAGTGACGGAGCATGCACGCAACAGAGAATGGGTGGTGTTTTGGAAAGTTTGTAGTAAAGAATGAACAGGGGTGAAATGTAGGAAGAATTAATAGATAATAAGCTTTTAAGAATACATTAAATAATTTTCAATCTTTCCTTTTTCCTGAAACCGACAAGAAGTCATTAAAGGTTCTTAAAGAGGAAAGTGAAATTTCCAGATGTAAATTTTATGGAGCTATGTCTGACTGTATTATGAATAAAAGGGTAGTCTCAGTAGGCAAGGATGAAGTTTGATTGTAAGAACTGGACTTCCCTGGTGGCTCAGACGGTAAAGTGTCTGACTACAATGTGAAAGACCTAGGTTCGATCCCTGGGTTGGGAAGATTCCCTGGAGAAGGAAATGGCAACCCACTCCTACAGTACTCTTGCCTTGAAAATCCCATGGACAGACGAGCTTGGTGCAGGCTACTATCCATGGGGTCGCAAAGAGTCAGGCATGACTGAGCAACTTCACTTTCCCTAAACTAAGGCACCTGGAGAAGGCAATGGCAACCCACTCCAGTACTCTCACCTGGAAAATCCCACGGATGGAGGAGCCTGGTGGGCTGCAGTTCATGGGGTCACTAAGAGTCGGACATGACTGAGCGACTTCACTTTCACTTTTCCTTTCATGCATTGGAGAAGGAAATGGCAACCCACTCCAGTGTTCTTGCCTTGAGAATCCCAGGGACGCGGGAGCCTGGTGGGCTGCCGTCTATGTGGTCACACAGAGTTGGACACAACTGAAGCGACTTAGCAGCAGCATTAGCAGCATGGCATATTAGATTTGAGGACAAAACTGAGAAATAATTCTAGCCATACTTAGTTTGTGGTTACATTTACATGAACTGGGAAAGACACAAATATTATAGGTTTAAGGGTAAAATTATTGCCTTGAATTTTGCACATTTAAATGGATATATCAGTGCTCAGAAGAAAAATTTCAAGTAGAACTATGATTTGGAATATAACAGCTTAAAAATTAGAGCCTTAGGTTCAGAGCCATGATAATGAAAAAAAAAACAAAGAAGAAAGAAACAAAAGGAGAAAACAAGCCTGATCACCTCAAGAACTTGTATAGATATTTGGCCTTGGTCCTTGCTGAAAGAAAAAAGAAATGTCACAGTGATGTCCTATTTCCCTACTACTATTCCACATAAATGTATTTAAATGACATGATCTTCCATAAGTTTGAAAATGGAACATAAATTTAAAATTTAAAAAAAAAAAATACCAAGTACTCAACAAACTGACATGTGAATATTTATTCCACTCATTCAGACATGGATATTTTATCTTTACCTATGGTTAGATAAACTTTGCAAGAGTATCTTCCCAAAGAATCTAGGCAAAGACATTCAAAAATATTCTTTTTAATGATTGATTTTAAGATTCTTTGAGAACCGAATTATAAAATGCAGTGCTCTACAATATCAGCAGAAGAAAAAGCAATATAGGAATAATATTAATTTTCATGCAAATTAAATATTTTAGGCAATA
The DNA here is from genome assembly GCF_023091745.1 of Budorcas taxicolor. Lineage (NCBI taxonomy): Eukaryota > Metazoa > Chordata > Mammalia > Artiodactyla > Bovidae > Budorcas > Budorcas taxicolor. The sequence goes on along the minus strand of NC_068926.1, from coordinate 37,282,324 downwards.
TTTATAATTACACAAAATTTCACCAAGTTATCAAATGTTATGAAACTGCATAACATATTTAGTAGAAAGATGAATGCCTATTTCATGCTGTGTATTTGTGGAGGAAATTCAACTTCTTCAACCCTGCCAAAGCTCCCTGCTTGATTTGTCTTGGAAGATTTTAAATCATAAATATTCTCTAACTTCACTTGGATTTTAAAAGCCACAGTGGCCTCAGTCTTATATTAAAAATGAGTCGGTGATAAAAAATTACATGACGAATGATGTGTATAAACATAAAGTTTCTACATTTTTGTTGAAGGGGAAAAAGAGATGGCTTGTTTATAGTCTAGAGAAGAAAAAAGACAATAGCTTTCTTTTTAAATAACTAGTTTTGATTGTGTGCTCCAATATGTCCCAAATTAAAACATAACACTTCAGGGTTCTGAAAAAGTTAAAAAGAAAACTTAATAATTTTAATTGTTTGTACTAAGTAATTTCAGTCGTGTCTGATTCTTTAAAATCCCATGGACTGTGGCCTGCCAGGCTCCTCTGTCAATGAGGTTCTCCAGGCAAGAACACTGAGTGGTTGCCACAGCCCTCCTCCTCCAGCGGATCTTCCCCACCCAGGGATAGAATCCATGTCTCTCCCACTTCCTGCCTTTGCAGGCAGGTTCTTCACCACTACCACCACTTGGCTTTATGTAATCTGGGCTGTCACCAATGAATGGACTAAAGGTAAAACTATCCCTTTCATATATATATAAAATATATGAATATAAATATGCCCCACAAGGGAAGACCTGTGGCTCAGCTGAAAATAACTTTAAAAATCACACATTTAAAGGAAAAAGTTATATTTCTACCTGTTTTAATGCTAAAATTAAGTAACAGTATATCTTCTGTTTCTAGGAACTAAATATGGCTTAGGGATTTTGCTTCTAAATTCGAAGAGCAATATATACTCTGAAACTTTTTTTTTTTTTTACCAGAATAGAATATAATATTCTATATTAAGCATTTAATGGCTTTAATAATCCAGACATATAAATAATATTCTATTTATTATGCTTTTATATGCTATCATCCAGTGTTAGTTTTTCTAGCTATATACTAGAAAATTTAGCATTAAAAAAAACCTGGTAATATGACAAGTGCCATACCAGCAACTGGATCCTGATTTGAAACAAAATTTTTATTTTAATTGCTTTATTATCTGTGATATTTTTCCAACAGAATGCTTTGTTTTAAGAGAGATCATCTATACATGGTGAGAGTTACATCAAATAAGTTGCAGAGATAGAACAATCTTGAGAATGATCAGAAGAAAAAATCACCAGACTGAATGAAATGCGGTTAGTAAAATATTAAGGAAACTGAAAAGTGAAAGTGAAGTCGCTCAGTCGTGTCTGACTGTTTGCGACCCCATAGAATGTTAACCTCATGCTCCTCTGGCCATGAAATTTTCCAGGAAAGAGTACTGGAGTGGGTTGCAATTTCCTTCTACAGGGGATCTTCCCCACCCAGGGATTGAACCTAGGTCTCCCACATTGTGGGCAGATGCTTTACCACCTGAGCCATCAAAGGACTTCAAAAGAAAACAATGAAAGAAATGTTGAAACAGATAGAACTATGGATGGAACTTAAATGGTATATAGAGCTGTTCAAATTTGAATTCAGAGGGATAATCATATTTAATCAATGCAGAAAGACAAAGCATAATTGAAACATCTTATATTCTCTTAGATGGCCTTGTAAAGAGAGTTTGAGATTGTTCTCCTAGTCCTCCTTTGTAACTGAAAGCTGAGCAGTTATGCCCAGTTAAACAATTGTATTTACAGGTCTTCCTGGTATAGTTATTGCAATAATGGCACATCAGTGATCTATAAATAGTGTGGGACTTCCAGGAACAAGTGCCATTCATCTTTCACCTGCTTTGTACTACTATGAGCCTTGATTATAGCTTGATGGAATATAGATTGGTGACTGGAGGTCCTATAGCCCTCCAGAACCCTGAGATGATCTTGGAGATGAAAGCCATGCTCCTGGAATGCCAATAAAGATGGGAAATTGAGTTCTAGATGCCACATTGTGCAATTATATCAGCTGTAGACAGTATATTCCATGAAACAGTAAACTTCTGTCCATTCAATCCACTATTTTTTTTTTCAGTCATCTACTTGGTGTTGGACACAATTACTAGCACAGGTTTAGTTCAGTTCAGTTCAGTCGCTCAGTTGTGTCTGACTCTTTGCGACCCCATAAATCACAGCACACCAGACCTCCTCCCTGTCCATCAACAACTCCTGGAGTTTACCTAAACTCATGTCCATCAAGTCAGTAATGCCATCCAGCCATCTCATCCTCTGTCGTCCCCTTCTCCTCCTGTTCCCAATCCCTCCCAGCATTAGGGTTTTTTCCAATGAGTCAACTCTTCGCATGAGGTGGCCAAAGTATTGGAGTTTCAGCTTCAGCATCAGTCTTTCCAATGAACATCCAGGACTGATCTCCTTTACAATGGACTGGTTGGATCTCCTTGCAGTCCAAGAGACTCTCAAGAGTCTTCTCCAACACCCCAGTTCAAAAGCATCAATTCTTCAGTGCTCAGCTTTCTTCACAGTCCAACTCTCACATCCATACATGACTTCTGGAAAAACCATAGCTTTGACTAGACGGACCTTTGTTGGCAACATAATGTCTCTGCTTTTTAATATGCTATCTAGGTTGGTCATAACTTTCCTTTCAAGGAGCAAACGTCTTTTAATTTCATGTCTGCAATCACCATCTGCAATGATTTTGGAGACCCCCAAAAATAAAGTCTGCCACTGTTTCCACTGTTTCTCCATCTATTTTCCATGAAGTGATGGGACCAGATGCCATGATCTTAGTTTTCTGAATGTTGAGCTTTAAGCCAACTTTTTCATTCTCCCCTTTCATGGGTTAGATAGATGTAAAAAACAAAAATCACAGAATAAATGTTGAGAATGAGAAAGTGAAAAAAATTTACAAAACCCAGGATTTTTCTTCAGATGAACTTTTAGCATTTCAAACATTTCATATCAGTGATATAAGCCTCAGTGACATTTTTAGAAGAGTAGCATAATGCAGTATTCAAACTAATTTGAGTTTCATGTAAATTGAGTGTCAGACTTAACAAATAATATATGGCATCTATTTAAACTTGAATTTCAGATAGATAAGAAATATTTTATATAAACATATCACATGCAATGTTTGGTAGGTACATATGTATGGTAAAAGTTGATTTATCATATATCTGAAATTGAAATTAACCAAGATGTTCTGCATTTTATCAAACAGATCTACCTATAAAATTGTTGAAAGTCATAGTTATGCTCATTACTTAGGTAATTTTCAAAATAATATTTTCATGGGGTTCTTCTATTCACCATGATCTACAATGCCATATAAAATCAATCTACCAATAGTGATAAAATAACATTTTTTATTGAGCACTTAGGTCATTGAATTTTACAATAATACTTTCTTAGTAGATAAAGATATAGAAGCTTAATCTTCAATCAATTTGTTGTGGTCACACAGCTAAAAAATAGCAAAACTAGGATTGGAATCTAGATTGGTATTATATAATTTCATTTCAATGTTAAGTATATGCCAGATTATAATATATCTTAATGAATGGTGAAAGATACAGATATTAAAAATAAAATGCAGACAGGATGCTTAAACCTATATTTTTCCCACCCAAAATCAAGAAAAAAATTTTTCTTTCCAGAGATGTACTGAAACGTTTCTTGGTAAAATCAAGACACTCAAAAAATGCTATATTTCATCTCCTCTCTTTTCTTCACTTCTGACCGCCAGTCTTGTCAGTGAATTGTGTTTTCTATCCACATTCCTCTCAATTCTATATCTTTGACTATATGCTCACCTTGCCTTCCTTAATCAAACCTCCTTAATAAAGAGAAAGTGAAGTCACTCAGTCATGTCCGAATCTTTGCAACCCCATGGACAGTAGCCTACCAGGCTCCTCTGTCCATGGGATTTTCCAGGCAAGAGTACTGGAGTGGGCTGCCATTTCCTTCTCCAGGGGATCTTCCCAACCCAGGGATTGAACCCAGGTCTTCTGCATTGCAGACAGACACTTTACCATCTGAGCCACCAGGGAAGCCTTCCTTAATAAAAGGAAATTGCAAACCAGAAAGCAGCTGGAGAGAAGTAAGTTATCTTGCCATCCTCATCTTCATCCCCTTATCACCATCAGATCAGAATTAAGACTCATGCTCAGTCACAACAATACCACATTTGAAGCTTGGGTTCCACACTTCATCCAAAACTGGATGATCAAAATAAGCCAGTTATCTCTTTTGGGATCCTGGGCAGAAAGAGGATTGAGGACATGCCAAAAAAGGTAGATGAATACATAATAGCTAACTGAATGTAATGGCATATCTTTAGAGGAAGGATTAATACAAGATTGCTAATAAGGAGATACAGCAGCATGATTTTAAATCTGCATGAATAGAAACAAATCTTCCAATTTCAGTGGCTATGATTGGATACAATTTGGTTCTGGCATTTTCTGCAAGTCTCCAACTCTGTTATTACTATATGTATCCTATGTTCTGAGCACATGTCAGTGCTCCTTGAAACAAATATTAGGAAGAAGAGAAAAAGGAAGAGTGAGTAGGAGGAAGAAATGATAGAGAAGAAAATACAAAGTAGCTAGTTTGACTGAACATTTACAGTATGTCTTACTGAGTGTTACCAGCTAAAAATATCTCACAAGAAATATGAATTCATTCTATTGGTATATCCAGTTGACAGAAAAGGAAGCTGGGGCACAAGGAGGTTGCATCACTTGCTAGAGGACATGTCACTCCCAAGAGACTTTTATTAACTGGATTCTAGATAGTCTGAATCCCCAGCCTATGTTGTAAACCTCTGTATCATCTTTCCTCCAGTAATTCAGCAGTCCCCTTTTTAATCAATAGCCTGCAAAACAGGCAAAGTGAACGTCTTCAAACATCAACTGATCATCAATCAATCCTGCACCCAATAGCAGAATATAACACACCTATTTGTAATTTAAAGGAGCCAGAATTATTTGGGATCCATTTTACAAAGGGCAGCAGAACACTACAGAGCTTCTCACTTCCATGCAATAGTTAAGCTCATGATCTAGAGTAGATTAGACCATGTAAACATCCCAGGTGTACCATTTAAAAGCTCACCAACTTGGGGTGGACAACTCTCTCAGCATAAATCCTCATGTGTGTAAATAAGAACTTATGTCTTGCTTTCATGTAGTTGTTTTTAAGGCTAGTGAGGTAATGAGGTAATGAGATGCAATATAAATATATCATTAAATAAACAAAACTATATCTGCAATTCATGGAAAGGGGATTCAAAGTGTAATCACAGGACTTCAGCACCTGAGAATAGCAGTAAGTAGATATAAAGGTGAAGAGTAAGTATGCTTTAAAAAAAGTTTATATTATTTTAATCTTTTGCAATCAGAGGTATTAATGTATTGAGTAGGTAAATACTAAATATTATATATATTAAGTAATCAGAAAATAGTACAAATTGTTACTGATTCCCTTTGACTTAAAAAGCACTGATAAATTTAACTTTACACAGCTTAATGGGATTTAGACCCACTTTTGAGAAAACAGACAATACACTAACAGAGTATAAAACTGACTCATATCTGAATTTTTGAAAGTCTCCTTTGTTTATAAACAAATTAAAGTGTATTTTACTATAGTAAGATTATCTTGATCTTTCAACACATCAGAAATCCACATAGAACATTGAAAATACATTTAGGAGATACAATTAGCAATATTTCTTAACATATTAAATGAAAAAATAATTAGACAACATTTGTGGTGGTAAACAATAGAATATATTTTTTTAGTTTTAAGCAGGGCAAAGATTTAATAGAGATATTAGGAAGGTCATAGAATAGCCAAGATATCAGCATGTCAGCTTAGGGAATGAGAAGGCAGGAAAGATGCACAAACCACATACTGAAAGTGGCCACCTGGAGACTCCAGTGAAGCTGAATGCTGACCAACGCCTGAGCTTTTGTTACTAATGTCCTTGAAAGTGGGATCCTGCTGCCACAGCGCTCACTAGGAAGGATGGGTGGGGAGGGTAGATTCTGTGAAGCACCTGCATTTGTCTCTTCTTTCTTATAAAAAGAAATCTTGTTCAGCATTCTCTTTATTAGAATCTAATTCACATATCTGCTCCCTCAAGAAAGCAGATTAAGTAAGAATTTTGGTTTCCACTCTGGGGCTGACAAAAATAAAAACATTTCCAAAATATTTAAAGGGGTTCAGTAACCAAAAATCACAGCACATGTCCATCAGAGACAGTACTAAAAATATGTATATTTATATGGTGAAGTCTTTATATTACTGGATTTTAATTAAACAGAAATAAATATAAAGACTATCACAAATGATAGTTTATAACTATTTAATATCATATTTTGGTTTTATTAGTAAATGCATTTAAATGAATTTTGATAATTTGGCAGATGATGTCATAGCACTCTATGAAAATTCCAGGTATCAGGTAGTTGAATAAATATCCCTTTTTTCAAAGGCATTTGGATATTCCTCAGTGCTTTACTTGAAAAGCTGGTAGTTTTGTGTACACTGTAGATTATGAATGTTTGTTCAACTTAATTAAATATGGATTGATATGAAATTGAAACTTTGTAAATACTTGAATTTTTATAAGTTCTCAATATTTTTATACTGTGTTAAATATGTCCAAAATAATTTCATCTAATAAATACAATGTATTGATGCCAGAATCATCTAATATTTACATTATTTGAGAGCTCTAAGTTACCTATAATTATTTTTTTGCTGGAAATTTCTAGATTCTATAATAGTCAAGAATTAGAAAGTAAGCAAAGTAATTTATAAGGTCCATGCACAAGAATGTGTCTACTTTTGCATGTTGTCCACATATTATAACTCAGTATCACTCATAGCATAGTTCCCCTTATTCTTGAAATAATTCAAGTGATCTTATTTTGAGGTATCCAAACTGAGGTACATTGAATATATTTGCTTCTTTAAAATAACTGCAGTAAGCTTGATAGTAAGGATGAAGATAGAAAATAAAACAAAAAATGCAGAGAGTGGCTTAGGATTGTGGCATAGAACTTACCTCATTCCACCTCCAGACCAATTCTACAACTATAGATTGATCAACTCCCTCAGAGAAAGAACTGTGAACTAGCTAACAGCTTCTCTGCAAGAAGGGACCACATTGATATGGTAGAAGAGGCAGAGACACAGACTCTTGATAAACTTTATACCCAGTGCGGCAAGACCCTAGCAGGAGGAAGTCCACAATTATAGACTTCACTTTGAGGAGCTAGGAGTTCCAGCCCCACCTCAGGCAACCCTAACCTGAGAACTTGCACTGGAAATATGAATCTCCAAAAGTCAGGCTTTGAAAGCCAGTGGGTCTTACATTCAGGATACCCAAAATCCTGTGACGAATGGAGAGTCTGCTTTCAAAGGGCTTATGTGCAGACTCAATGACACCAAGACCCACTGCAAAAGCACCAATTTGAAAAATGCCTAGACCCCAGGTGAAGGAGATTTACTAGCTAATCTTAGGAGTCATTTGAGGCTTTCTCTGGGGATGGAGGCACTGATGGGAATCATTTTTGCTCTCACACTCCACCTTGGAAGAGCCAGCACAGGGGAGCACCAGCTTCGGTGACCCCTCTACCTTGCTAGTGCTAGCTGGCTTACCCTATCCACATGCTCTCCCAAAGCCGCACTGAAATCAATGATCTCAGCTCTCCCATGAGCCTCACATGGCCCTGGTGCAGGCAGTAGGCTGGCCCAGCTCTTCTCCTCCCTGATTTCATAGTCCTGTTGAAGTTGATGTCTTTGCTCCATCCACAAGCCCTCTTATGAACCTGCTGAAGCTGGCAGGCTCACCCCATTTCTGTGGCCCCATATAAGTTGGCAAGCATACATGGTCCATACAGGGGACACTCCTTGAGCACTGGGCTCAGGTGGCCAAGGGAGTCTGTATTTCTGGACCCCATAGGTTTGCAATACTTGGAAAGAAAGTTCTTGGTAAGCTACCACTCCCAGGATACAACACAAACACTCTCAAACTTTTTGTGACAAAGGCTTCTTTATTCGTCCTGGATGATCAGCCTGAACATTAGCTTCAGATTTACAACATGTATAGAGGCTGCAAATTTTTCTCAGCAAATGCAGGTTGGAGATGCCATCTTCATGTTCTCCTTTGGCCTTGCTACAGCTCACTGGTACCTCTCAGAAAGGACATTATACACTCATTTGGAACCCTGGTTTTTGCAACTGTATCCAAGGATACATTTTCAAATCACCTGATTGAGGCTAGCAAGGGTAATGAAGGCAGTTCCACAAGAATGTATATATTTGCATTTTTAAAAGCTCCTACTTGCAGATCTGGCTTCCAATTAGCCTAAAGCTTGGTGTTGACAAAAGTCTCTTTATCAGTAACACTGACAAGGTTTGGCATGGTCTCAGCAACTGGAAGCTATAAAGAATAAAGTGGACTGCTTAGGCAATCAGAAAGATTCTAGAATCAAGCAGAACTAAGGCAAGATTGAAAAATAACAATGCCTACACAAGGCTATACCTTTAAGACTATAAGAGATAGATGTTTCACCTAATACATGGAAAGAAACTCAGAGAACATAGAGAATCAAGAAAACCATAAGAGAAACATAGAAACATAGAGAAACAAGAAAATAAGGAAACAAAGGAAAATGTTACAAACAGAAGAATAAGGTAAAACCCTAAGGGGTTGGGGGGGGGGGGGAGCTTTAAAATATAGATTTAATTTACCTGATAAAGAGTTAAAGTAATTGTCTCTGAACATGCATAACAGTGGGTGAACACAGTGAGAAGTTCAACAGAGACATTAAAAAATACAGAGAAGCATAAAAAAGAAGTCACAGAGCTGAAGAATGTAAGAACTGAACTAAAAATACACTACAAAATTCAAAAGCAGTCTTGATGAAGCAAAGAACTAATCAGCAACCTAATGGCAACCCATTCCAGTACTCTTGCCTGGAAAATCCCATGGACAGAGAAGCCTGGTGGGCTACAGTCCATGACTGCAAAGAGTCGGACATGACTGAGCGACTTCACTTTCACTTTCAAAAGCCAGAACAGTGAAACTCACCCAAAGAGAGCAGCTAAAAATAATAATAATAATAGTAATAATAACTAAAAAAATAAAAATAGATTAAGAGATCTATGGATTAGAGGGTATCATTCAGGTTAGATGGGTCCCAGAAGGAGAATATATTTCAAGAAATAGTGGCTAAAATCTTTAACCTGGAGAAGAAAACAGACATTCAGTTCCAGGCAGCACAAAAAAGTTCTAAAAAAGATGAACTCAAAAAGATCCACACCAAGCACATTGTAATTAAAATGTCAAAAGATAAAGAAAAGAGTTTTAAAAGTAGCAAAAAGAACAAAAAGTGCAAAACAAAAAGAAACAAAAAACTACCTTTTACATACAAGTAAATCCCAAAGTAAATCCCCTTAAGCCTATCAGCTGGCTTCTTAACAGAAACATTGAAGGCCAGAAGGAAGTAGAATGATTTATTCAAAGTGCTGAAGGTGCAAAAAACAAACAAAAATATCTAACCAAGAATACTCTATTTAGCAAAGTTAGGTTATGAGATTCATTTCTGATCTAAAGTTACACGTAGACTGAAAGTGAAAGAATAGAAAAAAACATCCTGTGCAAATGAAAACAAAAGGAAAGCTGGTATAGCTATACTCATATCAAACAAAACAGACTTTAAAACAAAAACTATAAAAGACAAAGAAAGAAAATGCATTATGATAAAGGGATCAAGCTGATAGGAATGACATAAATATATAATCCAGCTTGTAAATATACAGTCACGCAACAAATAAGCACCCACATATATAAAGCAAATATTAAAAGACCTAAAGGGAGAAATTGACAACACCTCAAGGAGCTTTAACACCTCATTAACATCAATGGACAAACTATCCAGACAAATCAATTTTAAAAATTGGACTTAAAAATATAGCAGTTGACCTTTATATATATATATGAAATGATCCATTCAAAATCAGCAGAATACATATTTTTAAGTGTACATGGAATTTCCTCTAGGTTAGATCACATATTAAGCCAGAAAAAAGGCCTCAATAAATTGAAATAGATTGAAATCATATTGAGCATTTTTTTTCCTGATCACAATACTATAAAACTAGAAATCAATTACAAGAAGGAAGCTAAAAAAAGTTAGCAATATAACATTAAACAACATAATACTGAGAGAAATCAAAGAGAAATCAAGAATTCCCAGAGACAAATTAAAATAGAAAAACAGTGCTCCAAAATCTATGATATGTAGGAAAATAAGTTCTAAGAGAGAAATTCATAGTAATATTGGCCTACCTCAAGAAATAAGAACAATTGGAAATCAACAATCCATTCTTAAAAGTAAAGGAATTGAGAAAAACATGAAAAACAAATCCAAAGTTATTAGAAGGAAAAATAATAAATAGCAGAGCAGAAATAAATAACATAGACACTACAAATAAAACAATAGAAATTAAACTAAAGAATTTTTTTTTTTTTTTTTTTGTGGGGGGAGGATAAAATCCTCATTTTCACCTAAGGGGAAAAAAAAAGAAAAGAAAAGCATCTCAAATAAATAAAATAAGAAATGGAAAAAAAAATCACAATTCATATAGAAACACAAAAGACCCTGAATAGCCAAAGTAGTCTTGAGAAAGAATAACGGAGCTGGAGGAATCAACTTTCCTTACTCCAGATTATATTACAAAGCTACAGTCATCAAGACTGTCTAATACTGGCACAAAAACAGAGATATTGACTAATGGAACAAGACAGAAAGCTCAGAAATAAACCCATGTACCTGTGGGTACCTGAATTTTGACAAAGGAGGCAAGGATATACAGTGGGGCAAAGACTACCTCTTCAGTAAGCGATGCTGGGAAAACTGGACAGCTACGTATAAAAGGATGAAATTAGAACACTTCCTAACACCATACATAAAGGTACTCTCAAAATGGATTTAAAGACCTAAATGTAAGACCAGAAATTGTAAAACTCTTAGAGGAAAACTTAGGGAGAAAACTTGATGACATGATCAAAGCAAGATCCTCTATGGCCCACCTCCTACAGTAATGGAAATGAAAACAAAAGTAAACAAGTAGGATCTGCTTAAACTTAAAAACTTTTATACAGCAAAGGAAACTATAAGCAAGGTGAAAAGACAACCCTCAGAATGTGAGAAAATCATAGTAAATGAAACAGTTGACAAAGGATTAATTTCCAAGATATACAGTTTAAACAATTCAATACCAGGAAAAAAAAAAAAAAAAACTGATCAAAAAGTGGGAAAAAGACATAAACAGAGATTTCTCCAAAGAAGACATACAGATGACTAACAAACACATGAAAAGATGCTCAATATCACTCATTATTAGAGAAATGCAAATCAAAACTGCAATGAGGCATCATCTCACACCAGTAGGAATGGCCATCATCAAAACATCTGCAAACAATAAATGCAGCAGAGGGTGTGGAGAAAAGGAAACCCGCTTGCACTGTTTGTGGGAATGAAAATTGATACAGTCACTATAGAAGATGGAATGAAGTTACCTTAAAAAACTAGGAATAAAACCACGATGTGAACCAGCAATCCTATTCCTAGGCATATAACCCTGAGGAAGCCGAAACTGAAAAAGACACTTGTACCCCAATATTAATTGCAGCACTATTTATGATAGTTAGAATATGTAAGCACCTAAATGTCCATTGGCAGATGGATGGATAAATAAGTAGTGGTACATATATACAATGGAATATTACTCAGCCATGAAGACGGAACACACTTGAATCAGGTTTAATGAGGTGGAAGAACATAGAGCCTATTATACAGAGTGAAGTAAGTCAGAAAGAGAAAGATAAATACTGTATACTAATGCATATATACAGAATCTAGAAAGATGGTACCAAAGAATTTATTTGAAGGGCAGCAATCGAGAACAGACATAGAGAACAGACTTACAGACAAGGGGAGAGTGGAGGAGAGGGTGAGATGTATGGAGTAACATGGAAACTTACATTCATTTCAGTTCAGTTAGTCATGTCTCACTCTTGGAGATCCAATGAACTGCTGCACCACAGGCTTCCCTGTACATCGCCAACTCCTGGAGCTTGCTCACACTCATGTCCATCGAGTCAGTGATGCCATCCAACCGTCTCATTCTCTGCTGCCCCCTTTTCCTTCTACCTTCAATCTTTCCCAGAATCAGGGTATTTTCCAATGAGTCAGTTTTTCGCATCAGGTGGCCAAAGTATTGGAGTTTCAGCTTCAGCATCAGTCCTTCCAGTGAGTATTCAGGACTGATTTCCTTTAGAATTGACTGGTTTGATCTTCTTGTAGTACAAGGAACTCTCAAATCTTCCCCAACATCACAGTTCAAAAGCATCAATTATTCAACGCTCATTGTTCTTTATAGTCCAACTTTCACATCCATACATGACTACTGGAAAAAACATAGCTTTAGCTAGATGGACCTTTGTTGGCAAAGTTATGTCTCTGCTATTTAATATGTTGTCTAAGTTGGTCACAGCTTTTCTTCCAAAGAGAAAGCATCTTTTAATTTCATGGCTGCAATCACCATCTGCAGTGATTTTGAAGCCCAAGAAAGTGAAGTCTGTCACTGTTTCCACTGTTTCCCCATCTATTTGTCATGAAGTGATGGGACTTGATGCCAAGAAATTAGTTTTTTGAATGTTGAGTTTTAAGCCAGCTTTTTCACTCTCCTCTTTCACTTTCATCAAGAGTCTTTAAGTTCCTCTTAACTTTCTACCATAAGGGTGGTGTCTTCTGGAAATCTGAGGTTATTGATATTTCTCCCAGCAATCTTGATTCCAGCTTGTGCTTCATCCAGCTTGGCATTTCACATGATGTACGCTGTATAAAAGTTAAATAAGCAGGGTGACAGTATACAGCCTTGACATATTCCTTTCCAAATTTGGAACCAGTCTGTTGTTGCATGTCTGTTACTAACTGTTGTTTCTCAACCTGCATATAGATTTCTCAGGAGGCAGTTAAGGTAGTAGCCTGGTATTCACATCTCTTGAAGAATTTTCCACAGTTTGCTGTAACCCACACAGTCAAAGGCTTTGGCATAATGAAGAAAGCAGAAGTAGATGTTATTTTTTGGAACTCTCTTGCTTTTTGTATGATCCAATGGATGTTGGGAATTTGATATCTGGTTCCTCTGCCTTTTCTAAATCCAACCTGAACATCTGGAAGTTCACATTTCACATACTGTTGAAGCCTGGCTTGCAGAATTGTGAGCATTACTTTGCTAGTGTGAGATGAGTGCACTTTTGCAGTAGTTTGAACAATTTTTGGCATTGCCCTCCTTTGAGATTGGAATGAAACCTGACCTTTTCCAGTCCTGTGGCCACTGCTGAGTTTTCCAAATTTGCTGGCATATTGAGTGCAGCACTTTCACAGCATCATCTTTCAGGATTTGAAATAGCTCAACTGGAATTCTGTCACCTCCTCTAGCTCTGTTTGTAGTGAGCTTTGTATGGCCCACTTGACTTCACTTTCCAGGATGTCTGGCTCTAGGTGAATGATCACACCATTGTGGTTATCTGGGTCATTAAGATCTTTTTTTATAGTTCTTTTGTATATTCTTGCCACGTCTTCTTAATGTCTTCTGCTTCTGTTAGGTCCATACAATTTCTGCCCTTTATTGTGCCCATATTTGCATGAAATGTTTCCTTGGTATCACTAATTTTCTTGACGAGATTTCTAGTCTTTCCCATTCTATTGTTTTCCTCTATTTCTTTGCATTGATCGCTAAGGAATGCTTTCTTATCTCTCTCATGCTCTTCTTTGGAACTCTGCATTCAAATGGCTATATCTTCCCTTTTCTCTTTTGCCTTTCACTTGTCTTCTTTTCTCAGCTATTTGTAAGGCCTCCTCAGACAACCATTTTGCCTCCTAGGGATGGTCTTGATCACTGTGTCCTATACAATGTTAGGAACCTCCATCCATAGTTCTTCAGGCACTGTATCAGTTCTAATCCCTTGAATCTATTTGTCACTTCCACTGTATAATCATAAGGTTTTTGATCTAGGTCATACCTGAATTACCATGTGTAAAATAGATTGCCAACTGGAATTTGCTGTATGTTGCAAGAAACTCAAACAGGGGCTCTGTATCAATCTAGCATGGTGAGATGGGGAGTGAGACAGGAGGGAGGTTCAAGAGGGAGGAGATATATGTATACCTATGACTGATTCATGTTGAGGTTTGATAGAAAACAACAAAATTATGTAAAACAATTATCCTTCAATTAAAAATAAATAAAATTTAAAAATGAAAAGGGAGATTGTTACAACTGATACCTGAGAAATGCATAGGATCATAAAATACTACTATATATAATTATACACTAACAAATTGACAAACTAAAAGAAATGGATAAATGCTTTGAAAAAATAGGACAAATTATTATAAAATTTATTTGGAATCATGAAGACCTTGAATAATGTAATCATTCTTAAGATAGAAAAACAAAGCTGGAGGCATCATGCTTCCTGATTACAAACAATACTGCTACTACTGCTAAGTCATTTCAGTCGTGTCTGACTCTGTGCGACCCCATAGACGGCAGCCCACCAGGCTCCCCCATCCCTGGGATTCTCCAAGCAAGAACACTGGAGTGGGCTGCCATTTCCTTCTCCAATGTATGAAAGTGAAAAGTGAAAGTGAAGTTGCTCAGTCATGTCCGACTCTTGGCGACCCCATGGACTGCAGCCCACCAGGCTCCTCCATCCATGGGATTTTCCAGGCAAGAGTACTGGAGTGGGGTGCCATTGCCTTCTCCAACAAACAATACTACAACCTATAGTAATAAAAATAATCTTCCATGGAAACAGATACATGTATCAGTGGAAAAGAATAAAGGGCCCAGAAATAAACTCACAGATAATAACATTAATAATAAAGAAACCAAGAAAATGCAATGGGGAAGAATAGTCCCTTAAATAAATTGTGTTGGGAAGATTAGACAGCCATATGCAAAAGACTGAAATTGGACCACTATCTTACACCCTACATAAAAATAAATACAAAATGGATTAAAGACTTGTATGTGATACCTGAAACCATAAAATCTTCTAGAAGGAAACATAGGTGCTAAGCTCCAAGAGTTTGAGCAAACTATTGGAGATAGTGAATGAAAGGTAAGCCTGGCATGCTGCAGTCCATGGGGTCACAGACACAACTGAGTGACTGACCAACAACAGCAAAGCTCCTTGATATTACACTTCTTGTGGACTTTTGGGCCTTTAGCCAAAAAACAACAGCAACCAAAGCAAAAACAAGCAAGTAGAGTGCATTAAATAAAATGCTTCTAGACAGCAAAGGATACCATCTGAAAAACAACAACAACAGCAACAACAACAACAACAACCTACTGAATGGGAGAAAATATTTGCAAACCACATGCTTGGTAAAGGAGTTAATATCCAAAACATATCAATACCTTAAATACCTCAATAGCAAAGCACCAACAATCCAATCAAAAACATAGGTAAAGAATCCAAATAGATATTTTTCCTAAGAAGAAATTCAAATTGACAACAGCCACATAAACAGATGTTCAACATCACTATCAGAGAAATGCAAATCAAAACCACAGTAAGATGTCACCTCACACCTGTTAGAATGACAGTTACCAAAACTACATGAAATAATAAGTGCTAAAGAGGATGTGGAAAAAAGGAAAACCTTGTACACTCTTAGTAGAAATGTCAATTGGTGCAGCCACTATGGAAAACAGTATGGAGATTACTCATAAAATTAAAAATAAAACTACCATATAATCCAGGTATTCCACATCTGTGTACTTAACCTAAGAAAATGAACACACTAATTCAAAAAGATATATGTGTTTCTATGTTTAATACAGCATTATTTACCAACATTAAGATATAGAAGCAAATTACTGCCTGTTCATGGATGAATGGATAATGAAGTGATGCATATATATTTGTGTGTGTGTGTGCTCAGTTGCTCAGGTATGTTCAACTATTTGTGACTCGATGGACTGTAGCCCTGCAGGCTCCTCTCTCCATGGGACCTTTTAGGCAAGAATACTCGAGTGAGTTGCTGTTTCCTCCACTAGGCAATCTTCCTGACCCAGGGATTGAATGCATATCTCCTGTGTCTCCTGCATTGCAGGCAGATTCTTTACCTGCTGAGTGCTTCCCTCCAATGGCTCAGCAGTTTAAAAATCCACCTGAGAAGCAGGGGACATGAGTTCAATCCCTGAGTCAGTATGATCCACTTGGCAACTGACTCCAATATTCCTGCCAGAAAATCCCATGGTCAGAGGAGCCTGGTGGGCTGTGGTCCATGGAGTCACAAACAGTTGGATGCAACTGAGGAGAGCTCTCTTTCTCTCTATCTCCCTCTCATACACACATACATATATAGGTACACACACGCACACACAAATATACACACAGCGAATACTACTCAGCCAAATAAAAAGAAGGAAATGTCATTTTCTATAGCAGACCAAAGGGTGTTATGCTAAATGAAATAAATCAGACAATTTCACTTATATATGGAGTATAAAAAACAAAGCAAACATACAACACAGAACTTGTATATACAGAGGACAGATGGGCAGTTATCAGATTGGAAAGGGTAAAACAGTTGGGGAAATGAGTGAAGGGGGTCAATTGCATGATGATGGATGGTAACTAGACTTATTATGGTAATTGCTTTGTAATGTGTACAAAGATTGATTGCTTTATGCTTTACATCTGAAACAAGCAAAATATTATATACCATTTTACCTCAATTAAAAAAAAAACAAACACAATAATCCATAACACAAATCTGAGATTATTTTGTTTAAGGCCATGCCTCTTAAACAATTTTGAATGATCCTGAGATTATGGCACAAAGTGTCTTAGCATCTTTGCAAATTAAACATTATTTTCCATATAACCTGAGGAAATTTCCCAGATAAAAGCAAAGTTAGAAAAATTTTATCAAAATAAAAAATTATAAATTTGGAGGCATTTCTCTTTTGAAGCATTCAAAGACATTAAACAAGAATATTAGTAAAATGTAACAAATATGAGTGAATATCTCACACCTGTGATTTAGGGATTCTTTATAAAGTAGCAAAGAATAAGT
Organism: Budorcas taxicolor; assembly: GCF_023091745.1. NCBI lineage: Eukaryota > Metazoa > Chordata > Mammalia > Artiodactyla > Bovidae > Budorcas > Budorcas taxicolor. The sequence goes on along the minus strand of NC_068926.1, from coordinate 37,265,061 downwards.
GCATAGGTGATGGCTCTCTTAAGCAAGAGTAAAAAGATAACTAAAATTTATACACAAATACATCACTAAGGAAAAGAATTGGCTCAACTCTTTTCTGTGGACATCCCATAGCATACAATTTTCACTTCTTTCCATCATCTAAGGTGATGGTCACTTCTTCATGCTCATTTTCAACAGACAACATGGGAAGAAGAAATTAATTTCCTGCAGTTGTTCAGGTTTTGTCTCATGACGGGGGCTGTACCCTATTGAATTTAGATTCTGAATCTCTAGGTATAAACAGTGATGAAATATATTCCTTCATTCCAGGAAATAAACCATTTGTTTATTTTATTAATATGTGTTGTTCTAACACATTATGAAGTATTTGAAGCTAAAACTGCCTTTACCCACTTTAACACTTCATAAGCTACAGGCTGTTGCAATTCTAATAGCTAGTATATAGAGATAGAAAAGCAAAAGTGAAGTCATTCAACCATGTTCCAGTCTTTGCGACCCCATGGACTGTAGCTTGGCAGGCTCCTCCTATGGGATTTTCCAGGCAAGAGTACTGGAGTGGGTTGCCATTTAATTAGTTGTTGGTAATTACAGAAATTCTTAGAGCCAGAACTTCATGATTTAAGTTGAGGCAATTTCACCAACACAGTGGTATATAACGTGCTTACCATGCTTAAACAAGTGATTTGGATAATTTTAAATATTCAATAAATGCCTTCCAGATAGTAGAATGGATATGACAGTGTAATAATTCTCTTGAATTGTAATATCTGATTTCATTAAGCTCCTCAGAATTCACAAGGTCTAGACTATATCACATGAGATACATAAATTATACACAACCTCTGTTGATGTACTCACATTGATGTCTTCCAAATCTAAGTTGTTGAGAATAATATTGTTCCTCTTCCAAATGATGGGGGGTCTCAGTGCTCCCTGAATGGCACAGCTCAGAACGGTACTCTGCCCCACTGTTGCCGCTGTGATGCTTAGTTTCTGATCTTCAGGCAGACTCAACTGGATAACCTCTGAAAAGATAGTGTCAGGAATATTGAGGAGCATGTAGTTTGGTAAAGTTAATTAATACAAAGTTTCTGAATACAACTAATTAAAGCTTTTAAATTGTATAAAATGGAGCAAAGCTTGTGATGAAATGAGAAAAATAGTAAATTGTTTCCAATAAAAGGTCAGAATGACATTTCAGTTTCATTGATTGACAGGCATCCTCATGAGGCACAGAACTATTAAAGATGAAATGAATATCAGGAGTAGAGTTATAATAAGCCTGGCAGATTGCACCCAGAAGAGAGATAAATTATTTAACTGCCAAATCGACATGTAGTGTGTCACTGGCATTGAAATAAAAATGATGTTGTTTATTCACTGATAGATTTATATTGTGGGTGAGGTGAGATCATTGCTGGCTGGCTTCACAGAACACTAGCATAGCTGAATGGGTAAAATGCATCATTATGCTGGGAAACATAAATTGACTCTAAAGGATTAAGATTTATTTGGGAAGTTGAAGGAGGAAAAACTGAAGTTCACCAACTAAACAACAATTTCCTAAAATTCTGTCAGCTGCCTCTATCACACAGTGTGAGTACAGTAAAGCCATTTCCTTATTCATACAATTTACATATATTTAAATAACCATTAACATATTTCTAATTATAATGCTATAGCAGGAAATATAATTTGAATCTGGATCTGCTTTCCTGTCCTGATTCCAGACAATCCTTACCAATGTTGGGAATGAACTGTGTCATTCAGGAGAAATGCCTGGGATAATCCCATCTTCATCCATATGACAATTGCCCTTTAGTTTTCAAATGACATTCACCGGCTCGTTATCATTTCTATGCTATGATGGAGTTGTGCATTTTGATTTTGCTCAGTCTCTTTCAGGAAAGAAAGAGCAAAATCACTATTCTCACTGAAATTTCTGTGGAAGTGAAGAGACTATAATTATCTTTTTTTCCTTTGTTGCTGTTGATGATTTTTTTTTTATGATGGGGGAATTGACTTGTCAAAAGTGGTGGCTTTTAATTTGCAATCAATATTATCAGGTACAATTAGTGCTGTCTGCTCCCTTCCTTTTCACCACTTGAACTTTTTCTCTCCCTCTGAATCCTGTCTACCTCTTAAGGAGGAAGGTAAATGCTAATCAAATGACTTTTATTGGAAGAGCCTGCCTGCCAATACAGGAGGCACAAGAGATGTGGATTTTATCTCTGGGTCAGGAAGATTCCCTGGAGGAGGAAATGGCAACCCATTCCAGTACTCTTGCCTGGAGAATCCCATGGACAGAGAAGCCTTGAGGGCTACAGTCCATAGGGTCACAAAGAGTCAGACAGGACAGAAGCAACTTAGCACACAGAGCGCATTCAACAAACAGTTCTTTGAAGTTTTGGTACTATTAAAAATTATAACATCAAAAATAGCACACATCTTTGTCTCAGAAGGCCAGTATTTAACATATTGTCCCCTACATGCACTTGTTAAGTGCTGTTGTATAAAATCTTGTCTTTAAACCTAAAAGTCATAGTTATTCAAGCCCTCATTATTTTGTGTGGTCAAAGAATGGGGTAGGCAATCTTTTGAAATTGAAAAACCCTATCAGAAGAGACTCAGTCAAATTTATCCTTTTGTTCCTTATATCACTGAATGAAATGAAAGCAATGAGGAACAAGTGTCTTGGCCAGTCATTTGTATTGACAATTTAATGTTCCTTAATGACGTTTATCCATATTCACATTTTATTTCAATGTTCACTGAGTAATAAGACCATAGGGAATATGTTCAATTATCTTTTCTGTAATATTCACTCTTGTACTTCTCTATAGATATATAATTTTATAAAATCTCTAAAAGAAAATATATTTAACTAATTAGACACATGACATTTTTGATATTTGCAGATAGGGTATCTTTATGTCTTTTTATTTATATTACAAACTTAAAGGGAAGACAGAAAACCATAAAAGTAATAACATAATGTAGGGTACCACATAAGAATTATTAATAATTTTCATTAGCATTCCTGAATTTCAGTTTCTGGTTCCTCATAAAATCATGTACAAGATAATGAGACATTTGATTCTGAAAACAGCATGTTAACATTGGCTATTCTGACATTTAATAATAGAGTTGGTACTGAATCACCTTGAAATACCTTCACTAAACTTTTGCATCTGGTATTAGGTCTTAGGCCATTCAAATAGTTGTGCTTTTGGTAGTTATATATTACAATGCTAATTAGATAACATGAATATTTTAAAATAAATGCTGAGATTTGGCATAACATTATGTAGGACATCCTTTTAAAATGTAATTTTTTGAGAGCTTGCCTAATTAGAAATAAGAATTACTATTCACCCAGGGAACATTAACATGCACAGCAAAAACTTTTATGTTAATTTGGAGATTATGGTTTTAAATGATTTTTAAAATTATCTCAGTAATATGTGCTATTAATTAATATGTATTTTTAAAAATCTTTAGACCTTTTTCCTCCAGGTTTCATGCTACACATTTCACCTTTTCCTTAATAATTATATAGAGCTACATGCACAAATATAATTATATTTACAAGTTATTCTTCAAAATCAAGTGATGCTTTCCTTAAGAAAATTTAGCTGCAAGATTTATTTTATTTGCAATCAATCTTTCTCTTAGTTATTACCAGACTAAGATTTAGTCTCAAAAAAATCACAAACGTTAAATATTGTTATTCTTGTATTCTAAGGTCTTTCAACATGCTTTTATGGTAAGTAAAATGTTTATAAAATATGTCACGTTCATATATTTCATAGAGAAATGATGCTTATACCTAGAAATACATTCACAAAAATAGTTATGAAACTATGTGAGTCAGTTTAAAGAGGTGAGATTGATTGTATCTGAGTGTTTGTGTGTATGTTAGTGATCATAGTTGTTAGTCTAGAAATACGATTTTCAAAGAAAAAATGTTGAAAATTTAATTCTATATCAGTTACAATTAATATACAACTTTGTAGATATACATCAATGATAACTTTTTTTTTTGCATTCTGTCCGCAAGTATCTTATGGTAGTTATGTACAGACAAGCAACTGTTATGCACAGTGCAGCGTCTTTCATTTTAGTACTCTATCTCTTTAGCTCCAATGATAATGCTCATTTGAATGTTTTGTTTAAAATCATGCATCACATGATAACAAGTCATTTAATGTCCTGACCAAAGGTAAAAGCACATAGGTTAGATATAACAGATATTACTGAGCTTTTTGCAATATGTCAGTACTCTTTTTTTGACCTATAAGCTTGGCCTCTTATTGGAAGCTGTCTCAAGAATTCAAAGAAGAAACCAGAGTCTAGTTGTGATGTTTCTTTTGATCTCATATTATGAAGACTATTGCTGCCATTTCCAGATCAGCTTCTTTTGTCTTCTTACTTGGAAAGGCTGAGAGGCAATAAAATAGTTTTTCTATGGATCTCTTTTTATACTTTCACAATTTGACTTAGAGGATTATAAAGTGTTTGTTTTCAAAAGCATGAAAAATTGAATTCTCCTCTAGCAGAACCTGAAGTTGGACAGACAAGAGTAGTTGAATACAACTTTAACCGCTTTATTCCAATAGCAACTAGTTGATAAGAATAACAATAAGAACTATAATAAAAATATTATGTAAATTTCAAGTAGTACAGAAAGGAAGAAAGTATTTTGACTATTTGTGAAACACCAGTTTATAAAAGAAGATCATTTTAGTAACTGAAAATCAATTCTGTATATCATAATTTGTCATAAACAGAATTCTGTTCTTAACACCTACATCTTTTCAAGTTCCTAAGTATATACTTATGTTGAATATCTTATTTAATTGATTGAAATATTAGTCTCATAATTTATTGAGCTGATCATGCTTATAATTTCTACTGTAGGAATGATACCTAGAAGATATTTTATCAGTGATATTTTCAAATAACATGTATTTTCCCTTCTCTATTCCACTAACAGAAATTATTAATTAATTAAAAGCAGATAATAATGTAAAAAAATCACAATAAAAGACATTTAGGAAGTATAGAAGGAATGAATTAATCATTTTCATAGTAAGAAAACCATAGTCAATGACAAGCTCTTTAACTGGGAAATTATTGTGGCATTGTCTATTAAGAAATAAGTTATTTCCAAATAAATGTTAAGTCTGATCTAAGTTAGACATGCCAATATATACATTAACTTATTATGAAAAAATGTTGAGTTTTATGCTAATTGATTATCTATAAACTATTATATACTTATATAACAATGTGTATTATAAAAACAAAACAAAACGAATTTAAGATAAGAATTAGAAACTTCTTCAATAGCAATGTATTAGACAATTTGGACAAACTCTTCCACTAAAGAAATAAAATAGCAACAAACAAATAAATAACCCTGAATTAAACACACATAATATATTTTAAAGAATATATGAAAGAGATAATTTTTTTTCTCATTCTTAACTAGGAAAGAAGTAAGACATTGAGAAATTTCCCAGCCTATGTCCTGAATGGTGTCACAGTGCTTTGGGAATTTTTCCACCATAAGAAGATGACAGAGCAGCCTAAATGCCCTATGTGGTTTCTCATAGCTAGAGGCATGGAATAGATGGGATAGGTACCATCTCACTCTGTGACAGGAGTTTAAAGTGTCTCACTCTACTAGTAAACATGTGAATTGCAGGCTACTTTTGCCTAGATGTTTCATAAAACAGTCTTCCTCTCCATATTAAGATAACATCATTCTAATTTATCTAACTATTGTTATAAAAATTTTAAATAAAATATCCAGTAAACAATGAAGGATCACATAGTACACACAAAAAAAGACTATAGCATTATGAGAATAATTATGAAAATGATCAGCAAGATCAAACCAGTCAATCCCAAAGGTTATCAATCCTAAATATTCATTGGAAGGACTGATGCTGAAGCTGAAACTCCAGTACTTTGGCCACCTGAAGTGAAGATCTGACTCACTGGAAAAGACCCTGATGTTGGGAAAGATTGAGGGAAAGAGGAGAAAGGGATGACAGAGGATGAGGTGGTAAGATGGCATCACTGACTCAATGGACATGAGTCAGAGCAAACTCTGGGAGACAGTGAAGAACAGGGAAGCCTGGCATGCTGCAGTTAGTGGGGTCACAAAGAGTCAGACATGACTTAGTTACTGAACAAGGTATGAGAATAAGGATAAATAAAATAACAACAGTAACAAACACATCAAGTTTGTAAAATTTAGGTTTATGAAAGCAAAATCAGCTTAGAAATTCTAAAAAAATAACTTAAATATATAATCTACAAACATTATAAGTTGATTAAAGAGCCAAATATAAATTATATAAGTAGAAAATATTGCATTGGTCACAAAAGAATTGAATTCCAGAGAACTGAATTCCTTTTTTCTGAGAGAATTTTGTAAAGACCAGAATAAATGGAAATCTAAAGGTTCAAAGTCTTGTGAATATGGTGGATGAATCAGAACTTCCAGGGAAGCTGTAACAGTTTCTGCCTGGTCAACAAAGAAATATGTGGACTTGCATTATCCTGATGGAAGATTATGTTTTCTGTTGACTATATTTTTCATCAAATGCTGCTTTTAGTCGGTCTAACTGAGAAAAGTACTTCTGGAACTAATCACTTGGTTTTTCAGAAGGAGATTATAATAGAGGACTCCGTTTCAATCCCACCATATACACAGCATCGGTTTATTTGAGTGAAGCTGGCCTTTGGTGTGGTTGTTGGTGGTTCATTTTGCTTGCCCCATGATCGCTTCCATTCTGCATTATGGTACACATTATATCCACTTTTCATCGCCCATTACAATTTGTTTAAAATACAGGATGTTTTCATTACATTTAAGCAGAGAATCACCTGCAGAAATATGATCAAGAAGGCTGTTTTGCTTAACATATGTGGAACCTAAACATCAAAATGATAAACATAACCAAGCTGTTACATATTATTTTCAGCACTTGATGTGGATATTTTGAGTATGTTGGCTATCTCCCACATGGTGTACTGTTTGTTCTCAATTAATGCCTTTATTTGATCACTATAAACTTCCTCTGACCTACCCAACCTTGGAGCATCCTCCAGCGATGGATAAATCTCCAGCATGAAACTTCTCAAACCACTTTTGACATATCCAATCTGTCACAGCACTTTCTCATACACTGCATAATTTTCCTTTTAGCGTTTCAATTGCATTTTTACCTTTCTTGAAATAATATAATATGCCCACAATGTTGGATTTTTTCTTTCATCTTCAATATTAAAATGGTTACACAAAAAATTACCAGTTTTGATAAACTTTAATGTACAGTTACAGACTTTATTTTATTTTTGGGGGGCTCCAAAATCACTGAAGATGGTGCCTGCAGCCATGAAATTAAAAGACGCTTGCTCCTTGGGAGAAAAATTATGACCAAAGTAGACAGCATATTAAAAAGCAGAGACATTACTTTGCAGCAAATGTCCATCTAGTCAAAGCTATGGTTTTTCTAGTAGTCATGTATGGATGTGAGAGTTGGATTATAAAGAAAGCTGAGCACCAAAGAAATGATGCTTTTAAACTGTGGTGTTAGAGAAGACTCTTAAGAGTCCCTTGGACTGCAAGGAGATCCAACCAGTTGATTCTAAAGGAAATCAGTCCTGAATATTCATTGAAAGGACTGATTCTGAAGCTGAAACTCCAATACTTTGTCCACCTGATGTGAAGAACTGACTCATTAGAAAAGACTCTCATAATGGGAAATATTGAAGGCAGGAGGAGAGAGGATGGCAGAGGATGAGATGTTTGGATGGCATCACTGACTCAATGGATGTGAGTTTGAGTAAATTCCAGGAGCTGGCGATGGAAGGGAGGCCTGGTGTGCTACAGTCCATAGGGTCACAAAGAGTCAGACACAACTGACTGACTGAACTGAACTGAATGTGCATTGATGTGATAATTGTCACAATACAATCAAACAAAATTGCTTTGAATGAAATTAAAAAGACAACAAAGTGCTACTAGAGCCAACTTATGGAAAAACAAAATAAAGTTTTTGGCCAAACTCATAAAAAAACCTGAAATTAAGAATTAAATTGGTGTCATTATGAACAGATTATACCTGTAATAAAAAAAAATATGTCATAAACTGAGAAAGAGCATAAAAGAAACATTACAGAATTAAAAGCAGAAAATTAAAATTTGAGATATACACAAAAAGGTATGTGAAACCTAGAAGAAACAAAGGTAATTGGGCAGAAGTAGTATTTGAAGAAATAGTAGCTAAGAGATTTCTCTAAATATCGAGACTCTAATCAATAGGTTTACAATCATCAAATGTCAAGCAAAGCAAATGTAACACTAGAATAATCCACACATAGACAGTAGTGACATTGAAGAAAATAAAAGACAAATCTAAAAATTATGTAGATGAAAAAATACAGATTGACTTTGCAGTAAGGAGAGTTAGGTAACTGACACCATGAGTGCAAATAGGAACAAGAAGCTACTGGGATTATATAAGTGATGAAACAAAGTAAAATCAATCTTAGAATTTTATACACACACATACAAATTAAAATAAATATGCTTTCAAAAAATAGTAAGAAAATATATGTCTAATAACTTGTCTTAAGTTTAATTCTGAAGGCATTTCTTCAGGCAAAGGAAAATGATTTTAGATGGAAGCTTAAAGATACAAGAGGAAAAGTGAGAAAACAAGGTGCTTAAATATGTATTCAATTTTAAAACTTTGATACTTCAAGAGTGCATGATAATATAATTATACACATTTATAATAACAGTAAATATATTTATAATAATATATTATGTAAATAAAATATCTTCAAAATCTTATGGTAGAGAATTATTCTTAAATAAGGACCAAAAAGTTACCTTTACAAAATGATTTATATGTTTGATACATTATTATTTAGATCATCTTCTCTTCAAAAGATACTATTCAGTTCAGTTCAGTTCAGTCATGTCTGACTCTTTGCGACCCCATGGAGTGCAGCACTCCAGGCCTCCCTGTCTATCACCAACTCCTGGAGTTGACTCAAACTCATGTCCATTGAGTCAGTGATGCCATCTGACAATCTCATCCTCTGTCATCCCCTTCTCCTTCTGCCTTCAATCATTCCCAGCATCAGGATCTTTTCTAATGAGTCAGTTCTTCACATCAGGTGGCCAAAAACTAGTTTCAACTTCAGTCCTTCCAATGAATATTCAGGACTGATTTCCTTTAGGATGGACTGGTTGGATCTCCTTGCTGTCCAAGGGACTCTCAAGAGTATTCTCCAACACCATAGTTCAAAAACAATTCTTTGGCACTCAGCTTTCTTTTTAGTCCAACTCTCACATCCGTACATGATTACTGGAAAAACCATAGCCTTGAGTAGACGGACCTTTGTTTGCAAAGTAATGTCTCTGCTTTTTAATATGCTTTCTAGTTTGGTCATAGATTTTCTTCCATGGAGCTCCTCTGTCCATGGGATTTTCCAGGCAATAGTAGTGGAATGGATTGCTATTTCCTTCTTCCGGGGGATCTTCTCGATGCAGGGATAGAACCCGGGTCTCCAACATTGTAGACAGATGCTTTACCGTCTGAGCCACCAGGGGAGTCCTCCAAGGAGAAAGTGTTTTTTAATTTCCTGACTCCAGTCACCATCTACAGTGAGTTTGGAGCCCAAGAAAATGAAGTCTGTCACTTTTTTCACTATTTCCCCAACTATTTGCCATGCAATGATGAGACCAGATGCCATGATCTTAGTTTTCTGAAAGTTGAGTTTTAACCCAACTTTTTCACTCTCCTCTTTCACTTTCATCAAGAGGCTCTTTAGTTCTTCTTCTCTTTCTGCCATAAGGGTGGTGTCATCTGCATATCTCAGGTTATTGATATTTCTTCTGGAAATCTTGATTCTAGCTTGTGCTTCATCCAGCCCAGCGTTTCTGATGATGTACTCTGCATATAAGTTAAATTAGCAGGGTGACCATATACAGCCTCAACATACTCCTTTCCCTATTTGGAACCAGTCGGTTGTTCCATGTCCAGTTCTAACTGTTGCTTCCTGACCCTCACATAGATTTCTAAAGATACTATTAATGGACCAAAAATGCAAGCCACAAAGCAGGAAAAGATACTTTCCATCTACAAAGCTAGCAAAGTTATTATATATAGAATTAATAGACTCTGAAAATTGATAAGAAAAAGCTCCAAAGAACTACCAACAAGAGACTCAAAGAAATGCTTTACGAATGAATTAACCCATGGCTAAGAAAAATCTGAAAAAGTGTTCAAAATATACAAATAATCAGTGAGATACAAATTTAAGCCAAATCTTCCAGATTGGTATGGATCACTAAATCTAATGTCAAGAAGAACTTGAAGCAACATGAATTGTTACATAACTTGAAAAATAGTTTTCTTTCTGCATTGGTAAATGAAGCTCAGCTAGAGAAACTTTCCCTGCCAGCTCATGTTTCCAAGGACTCAGTTATCTACATGCCTTGTGGAAGCCTATAGTATGACACAGAGATGGCAGAATATTCAAGCGTTATAAAGACGATGCAGAGGAAGCAATAGATATGTACTCAAAATATTTTTAATATACTGGACAGAGGGAAAAAGTAGAGAGGTTTAAATGTGGAAAAATGAATCTGATAAGGAACAGGAAAAAGAAATCCCAAGTTTATCCTCAGGAAAAGAAGCCACTAGTGAAGAACCTTCTGAGAATTTAAGTGAGAATAGAATTATTTCTTTCACAAGTTCTGAAAGAAAGAAGGACTTATAATCACAAACATAAATAAAAGTATTTTGTAGTTAAAACCAAAGGTCATTTTTTTTCTCTGTCATCGGTGGGATTTAAAAGCTATGGGGATATATTTTTAAAAAGACTTTTCCATAAAAGATTTTTCTGTAAAACAATGAAGCAAAAAGGTTCATGTTCAAAAGTAGAATTTTATTCTTATTCACTTTATAACTAGTAATAAGGAAAATATATTATTATAGACAGGACTGTATTTTGACAATACTTCAAGTAGTTTTACATGTTCACAATAGGCAGTCTCATTTTCCTTTTTATTTATTCATGATTTTGATATTCTTTCTGTGGTCTTACAAATATAATACAATTACCATTCAACATTTCTATTCCACTTTATTTAATTTCTTTCTTTCAAATAAATTATATATAGTTGAATTTTAAACTGAAGAATAAGACCATTCATTCAATGATATGTATGACACTAACGGCTTGAAAAATAATTCTTTATGAAAAATAGTTTTGTTTGAAACCTGATCTAACAAAAATTGTATCCAACAGAGAATTTGGTTAGCTACCCAAAGTAGTCAAGTTAATTTCAACTTTATGATTTGGAAAAATTGGAGTGCATACAACTGGACGATTTTATCATGATAAGTATATAGTCAGGGATAATAAGGTACTGATATTTCAATATATATTATACCAAGTTTAGTGTCTCCTAACAAGGGAGTCATTCTTTGTAGGACTAGAATAAATGGAAATAATTGTCAACAAGGCTTCCCTGATAGCTTAGTTGGTAAAGAATCTGCCTGCAATTCAGGAGACCTGGGTTCAATTCCAGGGTCAGGAAGATCTGCTGAAGAAGGGATAGGCTACACACTCCTGTATTCTTGAGCTTCCCTTGTGGCTCAGCTGGAAAGGCTACCCACTTCACTATTCTGGCCTAGAGAATTCCATGGACTGCATAGCCCATGGAGTTGCAAAGAGTTGGACACAACTCAGCGACTTTCACTCACTTGTTACCTGACATTTGCCAAGACATTGTTCTAAGTAGTTGATTTATTTAATCTTCACATCTATGAGTAGAAGTTTAGTGAACCTAACATTTGTTTCTAATTATGGTACCCTCAGGTAAGGAAGAATTAAATAGCTGAAGCTTCACCAGACATCTTGCGATCAGACAGGAGCTTTCCCGAATGCAATAGGACACAAAAAGAGGAGTTTAGGTTCATGAACACGATCGGTGAGAAGAAAGAAAACACCCTATCTTTGGATATTCTGTACAGTAGTTGTCTTAAAAAGATACATGCTGACAAAGGAGCCTTCATAGCATGGGGAATGAAGGCATGACCTATATTACCAGCAACACTCAGATCTGATACATGGCTTGATGGTTTACCAGGTTTGATTTCGAATGCACGCTATTGAGAAGATTCTTCACAGTGATTTAAACTCTGTCTCTCTTTTTTTTTTCTTTTTTATGAAAAGATGGTACCTCTTAGAAATATTGTGAAGATAAGATATGATGTTTTAAAACACTTATAACTACTCCTGGCCTTTAGTAAATTCTCCATAACCTGCAGATGATATTACTAGTGAAGAGCTGTTGAAGTGCTTGTATGTTAAGATAGGCACCATTTCACCCAGTTTATAAATATACATTATGATTTCTTTGAGAAAGGTGAGAAAGGTATTGCTTATATAAAATCACATGGGTTTAATTTTCACAGATATTATTCAAGCATGAGAGAAAAAAAAAGTCTCATGACCCATCAGGCTACTTATGCTCTAGTTTTACATTCACCTACAAACTAAGTGCCCTTGAGGTTGAACTTAAATATATGTATGTTAAAAAATAAAAGGCTATGACTTTGGAAAGCAGTATGAAGATACCTTAAAAAAAACAAAAAATGCAGTTGTCATATGACTGCAAACCCACCCTTGGGCATATATCTGGAGAAAAAAATATGGTTAAAAGGATACATGTATCCCAATGTTTGTTGCAGCATTGTTTATGATATCCAAGACAAGGAAACAAAGTAAACCCCCACTGACATATGAATAGAAAAAGAAGATATTGTACATACAGATAATGGACTACTCAGCCATTAAAAAGAATGAAATGATACCATTTGCAGCACATGGATGACCTAGAGATAGTCATACTGAATGAAATCAGGCAGAGAAAGACAAATATCATATGATATCACTTACATGTGAAATCTAAAATAGTTGATACAAATGAACTTATTTGCAAAACATAGACAGACTCACAGACTTACAGAATGAATTTATTGTTACCAGGAGTTTGAGATTTACATGTTTCACTGATCCAGCTCACAGAGCCAATTGTCTTGCTGTTCACGCTGTCCACACTGTTCACTGAACCCAGGGTAGGCAAGGTGCAAGCTAAGAGACTGGAAGGAGACTTGAGGAGCCATAGTAACTGCGGACATGTTTATTCTCTCCTGGCTGATGCAACAGCTGAAGCAGCAGCCATAGCATGACCTAGCACAACGCAGTCTTCCCCCAGCTGACAGAAGCCTTGACAGTGTTCTCGCTTGGTTGGTGAAGCAGCCGTGGGCAGCAGACATGCTACAGTCTCTCCTCGTGGCTGACCCAGTGGACACAACCATGATGCAGCAGAAATGCTGCCGCTTTTTAGGTGGAGCTTATGCTTCCCTACAGCACTAAGTAGCTTGTGAGCAAGCAAGTACCGCTTGGTGTGCATGCACCGTGCTGTAAGTGATCTCAGCTGTTACGTGATTGTTATTTACAAAAAGTGGGGCAAGAGAGCCTGATAATGCCATCTTGGCTAATTTGCTCTCTCCCCACACATGTACACATTGCTGTGTTTAAAATGGATTGCCAACAAGGACCTACAATATGGCACATGGAACTCTGCTCAAAGTTATATAACAACTTAAATGGGAAGATAATTAAAAAAATAATACACACATGTACACGGCTTCCCAGGTGATAGTGCTGCTGTTGCTGCTAAGTTGCTTCAGTCATGTCCAACTCTGTGCAACCCCATAGATGGCAGCCCACCGGGCTCCCCCATCCCTGGGATTCTCCAGGCAAGAACACTGGAATGGGTTGTCATTTCCTTCTCCAATGCATGAAAGTGAAAAGTGAAAGTGAAGTTTCTCAGTTGTGTCCGACTCTTAGTGACCCCATGGACTGCAGCCCACCAGGCTCCTCTGCCCATGGGATTTTTCCAGGCAAGAGTACTGGAGTGGGTTGCCATTGGTGCTAATGGTAAAGAACTTGCCTACCAATACAGGAGACATAAGAGATTCGGGTTTGATCCCTGAGTTTGGAAGAAATGGCAAACCACTCCAGTATTCTCGCCTGGGACAGAGCAGCCTGGTAGTCTACAGTCCATGTGGTTGTAAAGAGTCAGACAGGAATTAACTGACTTAGCAGGCACACATGTACATGTATAATTGAATCACATTGTTGTACAACTGAAACTACCACAACATTGTTAATCACTCTAAGATAAACAGTTTTAAAAAAAGCTTGGAACATAATGATAATCACTTTTCTATTTCTAAAAAGTTGTGAAAAATATCAATGAAATGTTGAAGTAATCAAGTATCTTTTTCCCTATACACATTATTGATATAAACATCATACATGATTTGAGAAAATGTTATATTATGATCTAAAAATCTAAATGCGTAAAATACTGAATCATCTTGCTAGCTCTAGTAATTTATATAAAGTATATGATAATTTATAGATAGAATTCAGTGTAGTAATTTGGGGTAAGAAATTGCATAGAAGTACTTCTCATACAATCCTACATGAGGAGTTTGCTGTGAACACTCATTCATCAGTCAAGGTAAAGCAATCGTCTAATCAATACCCATTTCCTGTATGTTAACTGTGTGCTCAGTAGCCTGTTAAAAGCTATTCCAGATATAAGGAAAGAAAGTTAACCTGTGTTCATTCCCAGTTTATCTCTGGGAAACCCTAGGATGTTAATGCAAGAGTCAATCAAACAACACATTATTTGCTCTGTCTTTAATAAATTGAAAAAAAATTCACCATTTTTAAAGATACAGTCTGGCAGACAGAGCTAAATGAATGAACTATTCATTCCACACAGTGAAAGAGAATTTGAACATTTCCTACTGAAAAAGACTTAAGCATTGTTTGCCTAATTAAAACAATTCAGGTAAGAGAGATTGCTGTTAGTCATAATGCACTGCTATTATTGATAAAACTGAAACTGGGATCCGGAGCATTTGCCTTCACTATGAAATTTTACTGAGTTAGAGTCTCTAAGATGTTAGAGCAAATGGATGTGAAGAATGGGGAATTGAACACTGGCTGTACATTTTGGCAGCTCTTCAACAGCATCAGAAGACTGGGCTTCAGCTATGCAAATCCAGAAACAAATTTAAACAATTCATCCAGAATTAATTAGGCCATTGGGGATTGACTGAACTAATCAAAACCACAGGATACTTTTGTTTATCCTGAAATACCAATTTATTCATTTACAATTGGGAAAGCATCAGGTTTAGTAAGTAGTGTCAGCTGTGAGCTTGGGAATCTCCCTTGTAATGCACAGGTCAAAAGCGTCTCAAGATTGATGACTAGAAAATTACAAAAAAGGGATCTGGCTATTCTCAACCCAGTCAAGCACTAATCAGCTAATGAATTGCCCTTTTCAACTCCAAAGACATTTATGTCTAGAGAGCCTTGCTTTTTCTTGTCACTTTCAAGTTTATTGGCAAATTCTTAGTTCTTGCCCTTTGTTTTTTTTTTAACACCATGGATATCACCATGTGTTTGCAACTAGAGCATTAACTCAGATAGGCTATGAAAGAATTGAATTATTAGAGCCATCTTCATATCAGCAAACGTTCCCATTATTTGTGCTTAGCAACTACATGCATTCCCATTATTTGTGCTTAGCAACTTAGCAACTACATGCATAGACCAAATCTGACCCACCACCTGCATTTGTAAAGTTGTATTAGATCACAGTCATATCCATTCATACTGCTGTCTGTGCTATTATTGTCTACGGCTGATTTTAGCTATATAGGCGGAGTTGAGCAGTTGCTATAGAAAACTTATGGTATGCAAAGTCTAAAATATGTATACTGCCCCTTCATAGAAAGTTACCTAGTAAACAGAAACACTTCTTTGCTAGTTTACTTTCCTTCAACATGCTTTAGTTATTTAAGTATCATCCCTTGGATTCTGCTCATTCTCTAGGTCAGAACACTAATGAGAACTAAAATATTGCCTGTCATATTAGTAAACAAAGAATGTTGCAGCCATGAAGCCATTCCATCCGGGCTGCCCTGACAGTAAGCCCTGAGAAAGCTCACAATGGAGACAAACAGGCGGCCCACTGCCAAGACCACCTAGCAGTCAGCGGCTGCAGCCATCACCAAGGGTGCACCCTGAGGAAACGCAGGATGAAAACACAGAATACTAGCCCCAGAGAGCTGAGGTGCATATCAAAGGAATGATTTCAATGAGCCCAGACTCTTGTATCTTCCCTTACAGAGAAAAGCACTGTGTTCCTTAGCTTGATACATCTGGTTTTCTTTTATTCAGTTCAGTTCAGTTGAGTTCAATTGCTCAGTCATGTCTGACTCTTTGTGACCCCATGGACTGTATGTAGCATGCCAGGCCTCCCTGTCCATCACCAACTCCCGGAGTTTACTCAGACTCATGTCCATTGAGTCAGTGATGCCATCCACCATCTCATCCTCTGTCATCCCCTTCTCCTGCTTTCAATCTTTCCCATTATCAGGGTCTTTTCTGAGTCACTTCTTCACATTAGGTGGCCAAAGTATTGGAATTTCAGCTTTAGCATCAGTCCTTCCAATGAATATTCAGGACTGATTTCCTTTAGGATGGACTGGTTGAATCTCCTTGCAGTCCAAGGCACCCTACAGTCTTCTCCAACACCACAGTTTAAAAACATCAATTCTTTGGCACTCAGCTTTCTATAGAGTCCAACTCTCACATCCATACATGACTACTGGAAAAACCATAGCTTTGACTAGATGGACCTTTGCTGACAAAGTAATGTCTCTGTTTTTTAATATGCTATCTAGGTTGGTCATAACTTTTCTTCCAAGGAGCAAGCATGTTTTAATTTCATGGCTACAGTCACCATCTGCAGTGATTTTGGAGCCCCAAAAAATAAAGTCTGTCACTGTTTCCATTGTTTCCCCATCTATTTGCCATGAAATGATTGGACCAGATGCCATGATCTTTGTTTTCTGAATGTTGAGTTTTAAGCCAAGTTTTTGACTCTCCTCTTTCATTTTCATCAAGAGGTTCTTTAGTTCTTCTGCACTTTCTGTCCTAAGGGTGGTGTTATCTGCATATTGAGGTTATTGATATTTCTCCCGGCAATCTTGATCCCAGCCTATGCTTCATCCAGCCCAGCATTTTTCATGATGCACTCTGCATATAAGTTAAATAAGCAGAGTGACAATATACAGCCTTGACGTACTCCTTCCCGATTTGGAACCAGTCTGTTGTTCCATGTCCAGTTCTAACTGTTGCTTCCTAACCTACATATGGATTTTTCAAGAGGCAGGCCAGGTTGTCTGGTATTCCCATCTCTTTAAGAATTGTCCAGAGTTTGTTGTGGTCCACACAGTCAAAGACTTTGGCATAGTCAATAAAGCAGAAGTAGATATTTTTCTGGAACTCTCTTGCTTTTTTGACTGTTTTATTTTTATTCTTTATAACTAGTAATCTTTTGTAACCCCTGAGCACTACAAGGAAGACTACCTGTTTTTTATTGCAAATGCTTCTATATATCCTGGCTAATTCCTCTTGCCTTTTTGGAGCAGTCTTTCAGCGTTTTTTGAGATGGTATGTCTCTTGAGCTTAAAGTCTTAAAATGTCCACTGAATAAAGCATAACTCTCAACTTTTAGGTTGTGCATTTTTTTTTTTTTTGTTTAGTCAACACTAAGTATAAAGTAATTACAGAAAGGATATGTGAAAATTCTAGCCATTTATACATGGGTGAGTTTGTAAACCTCCAATCTCTGAGTCCGTTGTAAATAACAAAAGAATAAATTTTTATTAAAACTACAACAGTTGTGACTTTGAGAATTCAGTGCAAAATGTAAATGTGAGTTAAATTTGTCTTATCCAAATGCAATTTCTTAGTCCCTGATGGTGGCATCCTACTGGGTCTATATTCTCCAAGTTTATCATGTAGAACAGTGATCATTTCTCCCCTATTCTTCCCAACAAAATACTTATTCTCTGGGCACAATTCTGAGCCAGAAATGCCATCTGATTTTGGCATGTAAGTCATTCATAGTACTAGTCTGTGAACAAGCTTGATTACCAAGAGAATATTTACATTTTAATAGGAAACATTTTAATTCCTATGTGTCTTTAACCAAAAAGATGCTTAATAGAAATGCTTTGAGAAGAAGTCACCTCTGCTACCACTTTCTTTCTAAGAAATCGGAGGAACCTAGATCTGTCTAGGCCTGCCTTCATGCTTTTTTCAGTTGGACTAAACCATTAAAAAACAACAACCAACAACAACAAAAACTTATCTGGATTACAAGCCTCTGATCTCCCTGTCTTAGAAAAATTGTAATTATAAATGCTTTCTCTGCCCCTCTGAGATGTAAACCTTCTCCAAGCTTGTTCTGGGTTTTATAACCTATGAGTGTCTTTCTCAAGGTCTTAGGAGGTTCCCTTTGATCCTAGGAGGTTCCCTTTGATGATCAAGGAAGATAGTACCCTGATTTCAGTATCTGTGAGAATGTAACAGTTTAAATCCAATATGTGCCAATTAGCAGACACACATGTCCGAATCCAGTTCAGTGGAGTTGAATTCAATCTCTCCTGCTCTTGTCACAGTCTTCATAAAGTCTTCCTTGTCTTTGTAACTTGTCTGGTGTAGTTTTTCATTAAGAATAAAAACTCAGATTCCCTCATCTAAAAAATTGCCAATATTTGCTCACTTTTGTTCTCATTCATGTTTGAGTTTACAAAATATTAATGAAAGGATGGGTAACATTTATTTATGATCTATTGATATAATTCTAGAGAGGACTAGGATTGAAAAAAAAAAAAACAACAGAGATTTTCTCGGTTTATTTGTACCTCTCCCAAAATAAAAATTCATAAATTTAAAAATCTTTATAAACCTATGATTGTTGCCATACCATAATAGTTCCTTATCACTTGCAAAGCTTGGAATGGCTTTTCTCTGTATATGAATGTAGTTTTAATGACTTTAAACATGTATGTCTCAGGATTCTCTAGCCATAATTTAAAATAATATCACTACCTTGAAATTACAAGTCCCATGTAAATGCAATACAAGTGGAAGCTCTTTGGTAAATTAAATACCTAAGAACTCACATCTAGGGTCATTTATCTTCATCATCAAAACAAAGAAGAGATGTAAGCAATTTTACAATGAACTAGATAACTGTGCATGAATGTTCTGTATATTGATTGCTAAAATTAGTGTACTGGATTTAAATTATACAATTTGAAAATGCATTTATACAAATTAGAACTTGTATGACTTTAATTGAAATTCTAAATGTGTAGATCTCAGAACTGCCAAAGCACACTTGATTATTTGAGAAAAGAAGTACTGTGCAATAAACATCAGAATCTATATTTTGAAGCTTTTTTCATGCAAAAATCCCAGTTTTTTGTGTCATTTCAACAATGTTTCTTAATTTTGTGAAGGCTTAACTGGCTACTATATCTTTATCCTGCTCATCTGGAAAAATTTTTTAAATAGTACTGACTAGAAATATTAAATACAATTATTTTTGAAAGAAACTTTGAAGCAAACCTGAAAGAGGTTTTAGTGATCCTTAAATAATAACAATCTAAACTATAGCATTGTATGAAATACAAGTAAAACAGGTATTTCCCGGTTAAGTAAATAAAAAAGGGAATCAAACCCATATACTGATAAATTCCAGCATCTGAAATATATATTTTTGTAATAAAGTGTCAAATATCCTTATTTTTATATTTAGTTTGAACTTTGTATTATTAATTTTATGTTGTTAAGTGTTATTATTCTGCAATAAAATACATACTTTTTATCAGATGACATTTGTTTATATGTCTAAATTATTATTTTGAGAATATATTTTATGCTTGTTTTAAATTCATGAAGAAATGATTTATAACTGGTTTTGCTTAAATATTAACAGGTGGGAAAAAATAGAAATGAAAAAAATAAAAAGAAAAGAGTTGGTATAGCTGATTCAATGGAAGAAATGTACAGAATAAATGACACCAAATAAAAGATACTAACACCAGACAATAACACTATACACACAGACACACACAATTACAGCATGGGCTTCCCTGGTTGCAGAGATGGTAAAGAATTTGCCTGCAATGCAGGAGACCTAGGTTTGATTTCTGGGTTGGGAAGATTCTCTGGAAAAGTGTAAGTTACCCATGCCAATATTCTTGCTTGGAAAATTCCATGGACAGAGGAGCCTGGTGGGCTATAGTCCATGGGTTTGCAAAGAGTTGGACACTACTAAGTGAATAACACTTTCACTTTCAACCCTGCTGAACATAGATGTGAAAGCCCTCAAAAAAATAGAGAGAATCTGATACCAAAATACATTAAAAGGAAGGATCAGACACCATGATCAAGAGAGATTTATCTCAAAGATTCAAGAATGGTTCAACAGTGTTATTAACAAACTATTAAGTAAAGTAACAAAATAAAGAATAAAAATCATATAATCACCTCAATAGAAACAGGAAAAGTGTTTGACAAAAATTCAAACTTAATCTCAACAAAGTTGGTGTAGAGGGCACATACCTCAACGTAATAAAGATCACATATGAAAAGCCTACACCTAATATCATACTCAATGGTAAAAAGCTGAAAGATTTTCCTTAAAGATCAGGAATAAGACAAGGATGTCCACTACTGCCACTTTCATTCAACATAGTTGTGGAAGTCCTAGGCAGAGCAATCAGGAAAGAAAATAAACATAAGTAATACAATTTAGAAATAAGTAAGAAAAACTGTCACTATTTGTATATGACATAATATTATATGTGGCTTCCCTGGTAGTTTAGCTGATAAAGAATCCACCTGCAATATAGGGGACCCTGGTTCAATTCCTGGGTTGGGAAGCTCTGCTGGAGAAAGGATAGACTACACACTTCAGTATTCTTGGGCTTCTCTGCTGGCTCAGTTGGTAAAGAATCCACCTGCAATATGGGAGATCTTGGTTCAATCCCTAGGCTGGGAAGATCCCCTGGAGAAGGGAACCCTCTCCAGTATTCTGGCTTGAAGAATTCTATGGACTATATAGTCCATGGAGTAGCAAAGAGTCAGGCATGACTGAGCTACTTTCACTTTTCACTAATATTATATGGAGAAAATACTGATAACACCACTAAAAAATTGTTAGAACTAATAAACAATTTCAGTAAAGTTGCAGAATATGAAATAGATATGCAAAAATGTGTTGCATTTTTGTGCACTTATAATAAGCTAGCAGAAATTAAGAAAATCTGAATTACAAATGAATCCAAAAGAAAACAAAACAGGACTGTAATTAACTAAAGAAATGAAAGACCTGCACACTGAAAATTATAACATTAACGAAATATATTTCAGTTCAGTTCAGTTCAGTCGCTCAGTCGTGTCAGACTCTGTGCAACCCCATGAATCGCAGCACGCCAGGCCTCCCTGTCCATCATCAACTCCCGGAGTTCCCTCAGACTCACATCCATCGAGTTTGTGATGCCATCCAGCCATCTCATCCTCTGTCATCCCCTTGTCCTCCTGCCCCCAATCCCTCCCAGCATCAGAGTCTTTTCCAATGAGTCAACTATTCGCATGAGGTGGCCAAAGTACTGGAGTTTCAGCATCAGCATCATTCCTTCCAAAGAAATCCCAGGGTTGATCTCCTTCAGAATGGACTGGTTGGATCTCCTTACAGTCCAAAGGACTCTCAAGAGTCTTCTCCAACACCACAGTTCAAAAGCATCAATTCTTTGGTGCTCAGCCTTCTTCACAGTCCAACTCTCACATCCATACATGACCACAGGAAAAACCATAGCCTTGACTAGATGGACCTTAGTTGGCAATGTCTCTGCTTTTGAATATGCTGTCTAGGTTGGTCATAACTTTTCTTCCAAGGAGTAAGCGTCTTTTAATTTCGTGGCTGCAGTCACCATCTGCAGTGAATTTGGAGCCCCCCAAAAATAAAGTCTGTCACTGTTTCCATTGTTTCCCCATCTATTTCCCATGAAGTGATTGGACCGGATGCCATGATCTTCGTTTTCTGAATGTTGAGCTTTAAGCCAACTTTTTCACTCTCCTCTTTCACTTTCATCAAGAGGCTTTTTAGTTCCTCTTCACTTTCTGCCATAAGGGTGGTGTCATCTGCATATATGAAGTTATTGATATTTCTCCTGGCAATCTTGATTCCAGCTTGTGTTTCTTCCAGTCCAGCATTTCTAATGATGTACTCTGCATATAAGTTAAATCAGCAGGGTGACAATATACAGCCTTGACGTCTTTTCCTCTATTTCTTTGCATTGATCACTGAAGAAGGCTTTCTTATCTCTCCTTGCTATTCTTTGGAACTCTGCATTCAGATGCTTATATCTTTCCTTTTCTCCTTTGTTTTTCACTTCTCTTCTTTTCACAGCTATTTGTAAGGCCTCCTCAGACAGCCATTTTGCTTTTTTGCATTTCTTTTCCATGGGGATGGTCTTGATCCCTGTCACCTGTGCAGTGTGACAAACCTCATTCCTTAGTTCATCAGGTACTCTGTCTATCAGATCTAGGCCCTTAAATCTAATATATTTAAGAAGACACAAATAAGTGGGAAGATATCCCATGCTCATGGATTGGAAGAAATAATATTTATAAAACATCCATATTGCCTAAAGAAATCTACAAATTCAATGAGATCACTATTAAGACACCAAAGGAATTTTTCCCAGAAACAGAAAAAGCAATCTTAAAATTTGTATATAACCACAGAGACTCCAAATAGCTAAAGTAATCTTCAGGAAGAAGAACAAATTTAGAGACATCTCGCTCCCTGTTTTGAAGCTATACTACAAAGCTATAGTAACCAAGATAATACAACATTGATATAAAAACAGACATATAACTCAATCACACAGAAGAGAGCTCAGAAATAAACCATTGGCTTTATTGCCAATTATCAACAGAAGAACCAAGAATATGTGATGGATAAAATGTATTCCCTATAATAAATTGTGTCAGAAAATTAGACAGTCACATTCAAAAGAATTAATTTAGA
The DNA here is from genome assembly GCF_023091745.1 of Budorcas taxicolor. Classification (NCBI taxonomy): domain Eukaryota; kingdom Metazoa; phylum Chordata; class Mammalia; order Artiodactyla; family Bovidae; genus Budorcas; species Budorcas taxicolor. The sequence continues at coordinate 37,241,972 of NC_068926.1, read as the reverse complement.
TCAGTACCTCCCACCATAAGGAAAAATTAACTCAAAATGGATTAAAGACTGGCAATTCGATGCTTGGGGCTGGTGCGTGGGGATGATCCAGAGAGATGATATGGGGTGGGAGGTGGTAGGGGGCTTCATGATTGGGAACTCATGTACACCTGTGGTGGATTCATGTCAATGTATGGCAAAACCAATACAGCATTGTAAAGTAAAATAAAGTAAAAATAAAAATTTTAAAAAGAATTTTAAAAAATGGATTAAAGACTTGAATGTGAGATTTGAAACCATAAAAATACCTAGAAGAAAACATAGGTAATTACCCCCTCCTTGACATAGGTCTTTGCAATGGTTTTTTTAATCTGACACCAAGAGCAAAAGTAAAAATATGGATCTGTATCAAGCTAAAAAGCCTGGACAACAAAAGAAGTCAGCAACAAAGTGAAAGGTATATACCAAATGGGAAAAATACCCATAAATCATAAATCTGATAAGGGGTTATCAGATATATGAAATCATATATCTGATATCAAAAATATAAAATTACTCATACAACTCAATAGCAAAAGAGATGATTTTTTTAAAATGGTCATAAAATCTAAACAGACATTTTTCTGAAGAATACTTATTGATGGTCAACAGGTATATGGAAAGGTGCTCTTTATCATTAAGCATCAGAGAGATGCAAGCAAAATAACAATGAAATACAAGTGCATACCTGTTAGAATGGTTATTGTAAAAGAAAAAGGCATATATATGTTTATATGTATATTTATATGTGTAAGCAAATGGTATATATACATGTGCTGGGCTGTACTTAGTTGCTCAGCTCACTCATGTCAGACTCTTTGTGTCCCTATGGATTGTAGCCTGCCAGGCTCCTCTCTCTATGGGGATTCTCCAGGCAAGAATCCTGTAATGGGTTATCATGCCCTCCTCCAGGGGATCTTCCCAACCCAGGGATTGAACCTAGGTCTTCTGCATTGTAGGCAGATTCTTTATCATCTAAGCTACCAGTGAAGACCGAGAATACTGGAGTAGGTAGTTAATCTCTTCTCCAGGGGATTTTCCCAATCCAGGAATTGAACTGGGGTCTCCTACATTACAGGTGCATTGTTTTTACCAGCTGAGCTACCAGGGAAGCCCGAATATGTTTAAATATACATGTATGTATAAACATACAATGGAAAAGACGATGGCACCCCACTCCAGTACTCTTGCCTGGAAAATCCCATGGATGGAGGAGCCTGTAGGCTGCAGTCCATGGGCTCGCGAAGAGTCAGACACAACTGAATGACTTCCCTTTCACTTGCATGCATTGGAGAAGGAAATGGCAACCCACTGCAGTGTTCTTGCCTGGAGAATCCCAGGGACGGGGGAGCCTGGTGAGCTGCTGTCCATGGGGTCACACAGAGTTGGACATGACTGAAGCGTTTTAGCAGCAGCAGCAGCATAAACATACAAAGAACAGATTGGTGGTTGCTAGTGGCTGGGGTAATTGTGGGAGAAATGGGTATACTTTCTTTGTGTTTCTTTTTAAATTTAATTTTTTTTAAAAAATCCCCAAAAATGTAATAGTGAAAATATCTTAAGAGGAATCTTACAAATCCATTGGCTTTTTTTTTCTATTGCTACCCTAGCCTTTGATGCAAATAATACTCAAGATAAAAAGTAATTCTTATCCTTTTATATTTGTGTCCTTTCTTTTAAAAATAAAGTTTCAAGACTCAGAAACCAATGTGGCATGGTCCAGCAGCATCTATGGGATTGGTTCAAGGCACAGTGAGGGCATGGCCCTGTGGTCATATGCGTCTGTCATTATTTCCAAAGGCTCTGTGGTAGGCATTTTAGATTGGGGAAACATAAGAAATAGCTAATGACTTAACTTAGAATCTCAGGTCTGAAACTTAGCAGTATATCTGGAAAAAGGTAGTAAGGGAAGTCATTATGTATAAGGCACAAAGAGGGACTATTAACATTGACAAAGAAACATTTCAGCCAAGACACGTCCCATTCTGTTTAACAGGATTGTGTCAAATCTTGTCCCTGGGAGCATCCTCTGGACCCAAGCATCCAGTGTTGTCTTTGTGCTTCTGGATTTTCACATAAGTTAGAGGCCTCTCTCCCATACTTCATCTCATGCCTCAGTATTAGATTTCTGCTTTATAACCTCTGTTTTGACTTAGCTGAGATATCTGTTTCAATTTAGTATGGATAGATTTAAAGGTAACAAAGCAAGTTTATAGATAATGGGGGATACTGCATGAGCATTTCAGTTTACTAGAGAGATATAACTAAATAGACGTGTTTCTATTTAGATGTGGTTGCTAGTGGCTGGGTAAGTATGGGAGAAATAGGTATACTTTCTTTGTGTTTCTTTTTAAATTTAATTTTTTTAAAAATTCCCCCAAAAATGTAATAGTGGAAATATCTTAAGAGGAATCTTACAAATCCATTGGCCTTTTTTTTTCTATTGCTACCCTAGCCTTTGATGCAAATAATACTCAAGATAAAAAGTAATTCTTATTCTTTTATATTTGTGTCCTTTCTTTTAAAAATAAAGTTTCAAGTCAAGTCACTTTGTTAAAAAGTCAAAAATATATCGATATATGCTTATTTAATTGCTTATTATCAATAAAAGAGTAGCAGAAATATTTTTAAATTATGTGACAATATTCTATTAGTAATACTCTCTTCATGAAAATTTAATAAACCCATACAAGTTTCATTTTATTTTTGAATTTAGTCTGTAAAGAATGTCACATCATATTCTCTAAGTGAATATTTGCTAGTATTTTATTTACTTCAGAAAACAGCAATACAAATGAAAACACAGAGCACAATGTTTCCCAAGTAATTCTTAATGATCAATTTAATATTAAACAACTCAGATATTAAGCTAACATTTTATTAATATAATAACCCAGGAACACACTAAGATCCTTAACTAATCTCTCTTATGCTCATAAAAACAAAATTTTATAATTAGCACAGTTAAAAGCAAAGTGCTTTTATATAATCCATATTTTTATTCATCAAAATTCTAGTTTTATAGTTTTAAAAAGCAAGAATTTGCTATATTATATTATCATGAAAGCATAAACTTCCATGTAGTAATTTCCTCAGAAGTACCAATAACAAAATTTGGAGAGAGGAAAAAAAATAACAATAAAGTAATTTTCCACCAAATCATATTGCTTAATCAGATTTTAATGTTGCTAAGAAATACTTATATAAATGTGCTTCTAAGAAAAGCTTTTTTTTTTTTTTTTGAGTCAAAAGAGATGTCTCAAAATGGGCTATGGAGAGATCCTAAACCTACTTCCTCCCAGGAACACAACAAGTCTTCAAGTACAATGGAATACTTAAAAGAGACTTGAAAACTGGATGAACAGAACCTCTACAACAAAGACTGAAAGGAAGGCATTGAAATGTATAATAAAGACAGAGATATGTGCTAGCCAAGGGGAAAAAAAAATCTACACCCAAGGTATAGCAACCCTCAATTGGGAGAGGGTCACAAATATATGGACTTTTTCAATCTGAGGATCAAAGGATTTGAGCTCCACATTAGACACCCCAACTTGTAGGTCCTGCTCAAAAGAGATGAGCCTCCAGACACCTGGATTTTAAAAGTAAAGAAGAATAAAACCTGGAAAAGCACAATATGGTAGAGAATTAAAAACAACAACAAAAAACACTCTTAAAGACTGTGTACAGCTCAAACTAAAAGTCAGCACAAACACACCAGATTAAAAAGATCACAGACCATAGGTGTAGGGAACCCATATATTAATATCAAATTGTCTTACAGAGAGACTGAAAAGAGTCAGAATGTCCCCAGTGGAGTAGTCACTAGCAGGAGCCATTTATTTCAACTTAGGCTACCTTGCTAACATCAGGGTTAGCCAGTGCAATATTGGAATTCTCCATGTATCCTACTAGTACTAGAGGGCATTCCTGGCTTGGGTGAGAGCCTCTGAAACTTGGCCAGGCCTCACAGCCAGCTAATGATACCCATACCCACCATTTCCCCACAGCAGCAGCCACAGTTATGCCTGGCCAGGGTGAACAGGTGGCTTTGCCCTTCCGAGCTACACAAGATACCTCCTGAACAAGGCTACTCCTTCAAGACTGATACTCCTAATACACAGAAACAAATAAAAGGAATTAAGCAAAATGAGGAGTCAGAGGAACAAGTTCCAATTAAAAGAGTTTATTGAGGTGCTACTACTACTAAGTCACTTCAGTCATGTCCGACTCTGTGTGACCCCATAGATGGCAGCCCACCAGGCTCCCCCGTCCCTGGGATTCTCCAGGCAAGAACACTGGAGTGGGTTGCCATTTCCTTCTCCAATGCATGAAAGTGATAAGTGAAAGGGAAGTCATTCAGTAGTGTCCGACTCTTCGCGACCCCATGGACTGCAGCCGACCAGGCTCCTCTGTCCATGGAATTTTCCAGGCAAGAGTACTGGACTGGGTCACCATTTCCTTCTCCAGGGGATCTTCCCAACCCAGGGATGGAACCCGGGTCTCCCTCACTACAGGCAGACGCTTTACTGTCTGAGCCACCAAGGAAGCCCATTATTGAGGTGGGGGAGTGCTAAATGAGTAGGGAAAAGCACTCCATATGATATGGAGTTCAAAGTAATGGTCATCAAGATGCTAATCAAACTTGGAATAAGAATGGATGAAAACAACAAAAACTCTAACAAAGAGGCAGAAAATATAAGAAACTACCAAACAAAAGTTAAAGCAGAATAAAAAATAAGGGGTTCAACATCAGAGTGAATGAGGTAGAAGAATGAATCAGTGATCTGGAAGAAAAAAAAAAAAAAAGAATCTCACCCATATGGAGAAGCAAAATGGAAAATGAATTTAAAGAAGGAAGATAACTAAGTGACCTTTGAGACAACATAAAGTAAAATAGCATTTGTATGATAGAAGTCCCAAAAGGAGAAGAAAGAAATGATCAGAAAGGTTATTTGAAGAAATAGTAGCTTAAAAGTTTTGCAGTCTAGGGAAGGAAACAGATACTCAGATCCAGGAAGCTTGAGAGCTTCTAATGAGATGAATCCCAAGTGACACACATCCAGACACACTGTAATTGAAATGGTAGAAGTTAAGGATGAAGAGAATCCTAAAAGCTGCCAGAGAAAAATAACTAGTTCTGTACAAGGGAAAACCCCATAAACCAATCAGCAGGTTTTTTAGTGCTAACTTTACAGGCCTAAGGGAATGACGTGACAAATTACTGAAAGGAAAAACTTCCAACCAAGGATCCTCTATCTGATAAGGATATCATTCAGAACTGAAGGAGAGATCAGAGTTTTCCAGGTAAGGAAAAGTTAAAGGAGTTCATCACCAGAAAAATACTTTTACAAGAAAAATTAAAGACTTTTTTAATCTGAAAAGGAACTAATTTCATAAAAAAATATGTAAGTAAAAATTTCACTGGAAAAAGGGTAAATATATAATAAAGGTAGTGAATCAATTACTCGTGAAGCAAGAATGACAGTTAAAACACAAAAGGAATAAAAATAACAGAAATCACAATAATTAGTAAAGTGAAAGTGAAGTTGCTCAGTCATGTCCGACTCTTTGGAACTCCATGGACTGTCGCCTACCAGGCTCCTCAGGCGACAGTCCATGGAATTTTTCAGGCAAGAGTGCTGGAGTGGGTTGCCATTTCCTTCTCCAGGGGATCTTCCCAACCCAGTGATTGAACCTGGGTCTCCCTCACTGCAGACAGACGCTTTACCATCTGAGCCACAGGGAAGCCCAGAACAATTAGTAAGGGGATGCATGAAATAAAAAGATGTAAATGTGTCATCAAAGAATAAAACAAGGGAGGAGTGATAAAAAGATTTATCTCTGGAATGTGTATGAATTTCAGTTCAATTTAGTTGCTCAGTCGTGTCCAACTCTTTGCCACCCCTTGGACTGCAGCACCCCAGGTTTCGCTGTGATAGAATTTCAGTTGCTATCACTTAAAGCATGCTGCTTATTACAAACAATGCCATATATTCAGTTCAGCCACTCAGTTGTGTCCCTCTCTTTGCCATCCCATAGATTGCAGCATGCCAGTCGTCCCTGTCCATCACCAACCCCCAGAGCTTGCTCAAACTTATGTCCATCGAGTCAGTGATCCCACCCAACCTTCTCATTCTCTGCAGTCCCCTTCCTCTCCTGAATTCGATCTTTCCCAGCATCAGGGTCTTTTCCAATGAGTCAGTAGTTCTTTGCAACAGGTGACCAAAGTATAGTAGCTTCAGCTTCAACATCAAAACTTTCAATAAATATTCAGGACTGATTTCCTTTAGGATTGACTGGCTTGATCTCCTTGTAATCCAAAAGACTCTCAAGAGTCTTCTCCAACACCACAGTTCAAAAGCATCAATTCTTCAGTGTTCATCTTTTTTAATGGTCCAACTTTCACATCCATACAAGACTGCTGGCAAAATCATCCCTTTGACCAGATGGACGTTTGTTGACAAAGTAATGTCTCTGCTTTTTATATGCTCTCTAGTTTGGTCATAGCTTTTCTTCCAAGGAACTAGAGTCTTTTAATTTCATGGCTGCAGTCACCATCTGCAGTGATTTTGAGTCCCAAGAAAATCAAGTATCTCACTGTTTTCAATGTTTCACCATCAATTTGCCATGAAGTGATGGGACCAGATGCCATGATTTTTGTTTTTTGAATGTTGAGTTTTACCTCAGCTTTTTCACTCTCCTCTTTCGCTTTCATCAAGAGATTCTTTATTCTTCTTCACTTTCTGCCATAAGGGTGGTGTCATGAGATTCGACTTTGGTAATCCTAGTTATAAGAGATTCCTTTTCGGTTACGTTGTGGTATTATATTTTAAGTAGGCTTAGTTCCGTCTTTGTTCAGGAAGTCTAAGACACTGCACGCATTCGTGGAGCACTGTGCGGGTTTTTCAGTAGTTGTCTTATTTCCAAAAACGAACGTTCGTGTTAATTTAAGTTTCTCCGCTGTTTACTTATTGCGCCGCCGTGGACTGAAGCTTTAGCATCTAGTCTTTCCAGTGAATGGTCAGGTCTGATTTCCTTTGCGGATTGAGCAGTTGGATCTCCCTGCAGTATAAGGCAGAGAAGGCAATGGCATCCCACTCCAGTACTCTTGCCTGGAAAATCCCATGGACAGAGGAGCCTGGTGGGCTGCAGTCCATGGGGTCGCTAAGAGTCGGACACAACTGAGCGACTTCACTTTCACTTTTCACTTTCATGCATTGGAGAAGGAAATCACAAGCCACTCCAGTGTTCTTGCCTGGAGAATCCCAGGGACGGTGGAACCTGGTGGGCTGCCGTCTATGGGGTCGCACAGAGTCGGACACGACTGAAGCTACTTAGCAGCAGCAGCAGCAGCAGCATCTTCATACATGAGGTAATTGATATTTCTTCTGGCAATCTTGATTCCCAGCTTGCGCTTCATCCAGCCTGGCATTTAACATGATGTACTCTGCATATAAGTTAAATAAGAAGATGACAAAATATAGCCTTGACATACTCCTTTCCCGATTTGGAACCAGTCTGTTGTTCCATGTCCAGTTCTAACTATTGCTTCTTGACCTGCATACAGATTTCTCAGGAGGCAGGTTAAGTGGTCTGATATTCCTATCTCTTTAAGAATTTTCCAGTTTGCTGTGATCCACACAGTCAAACACTTTGGCATAGTCAATAAAGCAGAAGTAGATGTTTTTCTGAATTCTCTTGCTTTTTCTATGATTCATTAGATGTCAGCAATTTGATCTCTAGTTCCTCTTCCTTTTCTAAATCCAGCCTGAACATCTGGAAGTTCATGGTTCATGTACTGTTGAAGCCTGGCTTGAAGAATTTTGATCATTATTTTGCTAGGGTGTGAGATGAGTGCAATTCTGCCATAGTTTGAACATTCTTTGGCACTGACTTTCTTTGGGATTGGAATGAAAAATTACCTTATCCTGACTGTGTCCACTGCTGAGTTTTCCAAATTTTGCTGGCATATTGACTGCTGCACTTTCACAGCATCATCTTTCAGGATTTGAAATAGCTCAACTGCAATTCCATCACCTCCACTAGCCTTGTTCATAGTGATGCTTCCTAAGGCTCACTTGATTTCACATTCCAGGATGTCTGGCTCTAAGTGAGTGATCACACCATTGTGGTTTTCTGGGTCATTAAGATCATTTTTGTATAATATTTCTGTGTATTCTTGGCACCTCTTCTTAATGTCTTCTGCTTCTGTTAGGCCCACACCTGTTCTGTCCTTTATTGAGCCCATCTTTGCATGCAATCCTCCCTTGGTATCTCTAATTTTCTTGAAGAGATCTCTAGTCTTTCCCATTCTATTGTTTTCCTCTGTTTCTTTGCACTGATCACTGAGAAAGGCTTTCTTCTCTCTCCTTCCTATTCTTTGGAATGCTGCATTCAAATGGGTATATCATTCTCTTTCTCCTTTGCCTTTTGCTTCTCTTCTTTTCACAGCTATTTGTAAGGCCTCCTCAGTCAACCATTTTGCCTTTATGCATTTCTTTTTCTTGGAGATGCTCTTTGTCACCACCTCCTGTACAATGTCACGAACCTCCGTCCATAGTTCTTCAGGTACTTTATCAGATCTAATATCTTGAATCTATTTGTTATTCCCACTGTATAATCATAAGAGATTTGTTTTAGGTCATACCTGACTGGTCTAGTGGTTTTCTCTACTTTCTCTTATTTAAGTCTAAATTTAGCAATAAGGAGTTCATTAGCTCAGCCACAGTCAGCTCCCAGTCTTGTTTTTGCTGACTGTATAGAGCTTCTCCTTCTTCTGCTTCAAAGAATATAATCAATCTGATTTCAGTATTGACCATTTGGTGATATCCATGTGTAGAGTTGTCTCTTGTGTTGTTGGAAAAGCATGTTTGCTATGACCAGTACATTCATATTTAAATATAAATAATAAATATATGAAATCATTCATACAACACACACACACATACACAAACACACACATATAGAAAGCAATGCACAAGGAAAACACTTGCTTTCCCTGGGATGGGTATAAATTTCTAAGTTAATTTTCATATTTTCTGAGAATATCCATTTCCATACATTAATTGCTTATTGTTTATTCACACATTAACTGATTTCAACATTAAGCATTTAAAAATATTTTGTTTTAAAATATGTTGATTGAAATAGCAATTTTTTTTCTTCCTGAATGAATCTCTAATCATAATTCCCATTTATTCATTCCTTTTTATTCTTTTTATAAATATCAATATCATTTTTGAATTAAAATATTCAAGAATCAATCTCCAATTTGGGAATTTGTATATACTTGACAACTAATTTTGATCATAGCCATATAGTAATTAAACTTATTATGATGATCATTTCATAATATATAATATCACTATATTATACATCTTAAACTAACATAATATTGTAAGTCATTTATATTTTGATGAAATGAAATCACAAAAGATTGCAAAATGTTAATTTCAAACTATAGAATATAGTTGTTTGAAAAATATTTAGTCGTGTATGTCAATAATCATCATGTACTGCCAACTGATAAGAAAAGAAAAGAAAGAGACAGACAGACAGTGACAGAGTCAGAGAGAGACAGAGAATTATGGAGAGCCAGACCAAAGGGAGACAATTAGGGAGATGAAGAGAGAGAAAGGGAGTGAAGAGTTAAAGAAAGCAAAAAATATTAACAAAATATTGTATTTTAGGAAAATAAATAATTTAAAATGAGAGTAATAGCTACCACTTTACAATATACTGTTTTACTTTATTTCAAAGTTATTATTCATAAGTTAGTAAGTATGCAATGCATGCCTCTTAACAGCATACATTTGGAAATGCCATCAGTTCCCTTCCTAAAGCTGTTACTATTATTGGGGAGCCTGAAGAGAAAAAGCTGCGAATGTCCATGTGTCGGTTCTCTTTTCTGGACCCTGTAGTTTCCAAGTGAGAACAGATGGGATGTGCACTTTCACTAACAAGCTGGAGTGCTTGCTATGGTTTCTTAAGACTAAGAAGACTGCAATTTAATGTCAGATAAATAATAAAGAAAGCATGGATTTTTATAAACCAGTCACTATCTGTTACAGATGTGAATGTATTATATATGTGTGATGGTTATTATATGTAATATGTATTAGGTATGCATAATAATATTTACAATGTGAAAAAATACATTATTTATATATGCACATATATCTCACAAAATTGGGTATAAATCCTGGTGACCAATCATTACACCAACTACTCTCATGGAAGTTTATTCTTTGTGGAAAGGAATATTGAGGGGGAGTGAAGGGAGTAACTTAAAATGTGTTGTTTCTGTTTTACAGTTACCAAGGAAAATAGAATATTGCCACCAATCTTTGGTTCAATTTGTAGACATTCGGGCTCAGAGAAATGCAACAAAAGAACAATGAACCAACGTTGTAGCTCCTAAGGTCCGAGCTCTTTCAAGTTTTATTTTCATCATTATTACTACTACTACTGATAACATAAATTACAGAAATAAATCATTTTGAAAGTATAGAAAAAGAATGTTAGAATTATATGAGTCAAGTTGAATCCAGAGAGGGGTCTATCATTGCATTTGATCAACAGAGAGAAGAGTATGCATTTATCAGAGCAACAGAGAGATTTTCAAAATAAACTGCAAACCAGCGGAAGGTGGAGAAATGTTTCAAGAGTGATGAAAAGTGAGAAATGGGAAAACAATAGAGGATGAGATTTAATTTAGATAAATATTAGGTAATACACAACAAGACTGCTGAAAGAAAGAAACAAGTTGAAGTGTACTGGTTAGAGAACACTGTTTGTGATTAACTACATACTGCATGGGAGAGAATTTTGCTGCATGACAGTGAATTAAAAGCTAAATAAAAACGAGCCATGGTATATGAAGGGTATTAACTATCTTTTGATCCATACACAAAGTCCTTTTTTTAGAAAACAATAAAACTTTAAAAACAGCAATAATAATTTTCATAACTAAATGTCATTGAACACTATGTGCTAAACTTTGTACTAATTGTACTAAATTCTTTTCTCAGTATTGAACACTCAAATATTGAAGCAAATAATGTTATTATCTGGATTTTACAGATAGTATTAGATCTTAGGTTAAATAATTATTCAAGGCTGAATCATTATAAGCAATGGAGTGAGGGTAATGTAAATATTGAAAACATAGCATAAAACTTGAGACAAAATTAAAGGACACAGAAAAAAATACTAACAATATACAGAAACAAAAGTTTAGCAAAACATGTTTTTCACAGCAATTTCTAAGATACATTATGAACTTACTGTGTGCTGCGTACTGTTTCTCATACTTTGTTAGGTTACATTTAATCCTCCAAAAATATATGAGTTAGGATTATTATTGCATTTTAATGTTAGGAACACTGAAACAGGGAAAAATTGTATAATTTTCTTAAGGACATTTGGCTATGAAATGGCAGATCTAGGTTTGGAATATAGCATTCCCCACTCCCAGCTCCAGGACTATGGGCTAGTTATCAAGCTGCACTAGGGCTAGAGTTGGGGTTGGGGAGCAAATACACAATAGAATATAAGTGTAGAGATATTTAAATGCAAAATATGGGGATTATTGAAAAAATTGTGTCTGGCACATAGTATAATTATTCATAATTATATATTAAATACATAGAATTACCTAAATGAGTTAAGGAAGTTTGGAATAGACAATAGGTCATTAAGAAAATAAAAATAATTAATCATTATGATCTCTTGACTTCTGTATGGAAAATATTTATTGCTCACATATGATATGCTATAAGTTCATTTCTGAAATGAAGAGATACAGTCCTGTCCTCCCCAGAAAGTATGGAATAATATTATATCAAAGCCCCAATATTTATACTTTTATTCCTAATAATATTCTTTCACTTAGTTTTGAATCAAAATATTATTCATGATATAAAATTAAATCCACTATTATATCAAGGACAACTAAAGGTGTGATTTTAACTTAAAACTTTTCTTTACGTAAATATTTGTTTATGTAGGAAGAAATATTGCATTAAAAATTAATATAATCCAAAGTTCAGTTAGGAACCAAGAGCTTTGAGATACAAGTTACATGTGAACATGATGAAGTTAGATGCAATGTTATATATTATTCTTGTCACATCATATTCTGAGCTCTGAATATACTTAATTAGATCAGTTTGAACCACCTATCCATCTTGTATGCATGTCCTAATTCTAAGCTGTTCTTTGTCCCTTCAATTTTCCATTCCTGAACCCTTCCATCTCCTTTTGAGCTTACATATGCCAAAGTTTACATGAAGACTTATTATGTAATCTTCTTGATGAAAAGCTACCTTAAAGCTTTAACTTTTCCATTTTTGTTTGTTTTGTTTTCATCTTTCCCTGTCATCTTGATTTGGGAAAGCAAGGAAGTGGTACAGAAACTCATGTCCCAAGTGGTGTGACATATGCCAGCTTTCTCAGAGATCAGAGTTTGTTTCTGTGTCAAATTTATTGTTTTTTTAATTAAATAGAATATTAGAGAAAGACTATAATGAAATGTATATTTTCAAATATATGTCTACATTTCTCCTTGAAGAAAATGTCTGGAAAAAGCACTATCTTGTCAAACAAAACATTTACAAAAGATTAAGCAAAAATTTGAGGGAACACACTAGCAGTGGTATTAGGAACATTTGAAAAATATGAGGCACTGGAAGATTGAATATAGCAAGATTCAAAGGAATTCCATGTTTTCTAGTATTTACTGTTTGTAAGTCCCTCAGCATTAAAGAAAAACACATTAAATCATTCAGTTCAGTGAAGTGTAGCACTGCAAATGGTATTAATAATAGTATGTAGATGCCATCCAGAAATCAAACTAAATTATAGAGTTAAAGCAAAAGTTTCATTAGATGAGAGAATAACTATGGAAATCAATTAATGAAGCAGCTAAATCCAGCCATTGGTCATGTCAATCAAATAAAAACAGCCTCTGTGTGTGTGCGCGCGTGTGTGTGTGTGCACATGTGATTTGAAAATTCATGTGAATAGAAATGATTCCACTAAAAATGTGTAAATACTGGTATTATAAACAAGCATTTTGATACTATTGTTTGTGTTTTCTCTTTTATAAATGTAAAATATGCAATAATAAAAAAAACTATGTCACAGAAAACCCAAGAAATATAAACCTGAATTAGAAAATAATCTAGCATACATCAGACTTCCCAGGTGACCACTAGTGGTAAAGAACCTGCCTGTCAATACAGGAAGCATTGGATTGGGAAGATCTCCTGGAGGAGAACATAGCAACCCACTCCAGTATTCTTGCCTGGAACATCTACATGGATAAAACGAACCCAGAGGTTCAGTCCATAGGATTACAAAGAGTCAGACACAAATGAAGTAGCTTAGCATGTGTGCATGCTAGCACACATCAGAAACATTTTGATACCTTTTTCAAGGTGTTTTTCAGTTAATGGATGGGTATTTGCAGGTTTCAAGACTTTAATGTTTATTTTCCATTCTTGTACCTGAAATATATTAAACAATTCTCATAAACAGCATCACATTGGTACTGACCAATCAAAAGAGGCTATACAGGAGCTACTACTAGAATTGTCCATGCCAGATGAATATTAGCCCGGGTGATGAGCAGAATTTGCATAAGCATTGAAACCTTATTCGAAATTATCTTTTAAAAAATACCTAGATATAGTCTGGAGTAGGTCTAATTTAATTATTCTTTACTGTAATAAAACAAAACAATGTGCATTTTCATGATTATTGATATTCCTCTTATTTTATATTATCTTGCCCTAATTTCAAAACAGGAATTTAAAAGTCAAAATCAAAAAAAAATTTCTGAAAATTCTTGGTACATAGTGTGAAATTGTCTTACCAAAAAATGAATTATCTAAAGCTTATAAATACATGTATAGTGAAAGTCACTCAGTCATCTCCAACTCTTTGTGACCCCATGGACTGTAGCATGCCAGGCTCCTCTGTCCATGGGATTACCCAGGCAAGAATACTGGGGTAGGTAGCCATTGCCTTCCCCAGGGAATATTTGTTACCAGGGTCTCCTCCGTTGCAGGCAGATTCTTTACCATCTGAGCCACCAGGAAAGTCTCATGTATGTGAAAACATACATATAAATCTGTTACTGCTTCCATGTTTAAATAATGTTATGTATTAAATATATTTAGTATCTAATTTTATAATAGGGAAAAATGAAAAAAAAAACCCTACATATAATAAAGGTCACTTATAATTCTCCTACACTGAATTATTTTTAAATGTGTATACAGTGAGATCTGAATTTTGCTCAATATGTGTGTATGTATAGTATATAACATTATTATATAAACATATGCACATATATGGTAACATAAAACATAGAAGAGTAATGTTGTGTATGTAGATTTATATAATTTTTCTAAATAATATGTGGGCATATTTTTATACCATTACCAATATTTCTTTATTCTTTTTAGTAACTACACTATTTCACATGAAAGTGAAAGTGTTAGTCAGTCATGTCTGACTCTTTGTGACCCCATGGACTGTAGCCCACCTGGACTCTCTGTCCATGGTATTCTCTAGGAAAGAATTTGGAGTGGGTTGCCATTGCCTTCTCCAGGGGATCTTCCCAAACCAGGGATTGAACCCCAGTCTCCTACATTTCAGGCAGATTCTTTACCATTGAGCTACCAGCATTAAGTAGATACAAAATATTTATAATTTATGTAATCAACCTCATGCTTTTAGTATCACAGTCATTTCCATCTCTATTGCAACTTACTCTAAATATCTCATGTACTCTAGATACTCTTTTTAATCAAATTGATTATTTTTAGGGTAAATCCTTAAAAGTAGAATATATGAAACAAATTTTGTGACGAATGTAAAATTTTCATCCCTATTTGAGATGTCAAAGTGAATACTAATTTTCAATCTGATAAATTTGACTAAGAATGTCTATTGCTCTGGCCCCTGCCTACATTATGTACTATCACTAAACAACACACACACATACACACTTGGCAATTTAAAAAATGAAAAATTTTTAACTTAATTAGCATTTTCATAGTTATTTATAACAGAGAACGATTTGAAGCAAACTAAGTGTATAATGACATACTAATGTTAAAATAAATATATATTACATTTATTGTGCTTTAGTACAATGCTTATCACTTATCTGTCATGCATGTCACAATGATGTTTTATGGCAGTTTATGTTAAGGAGTCATATTTAATTATTACCAAATATACTTCAGTGTTTATTCCATTAGTGTTTTTCCTACACGAAGCTTTCTATCCTGTGATTAAATGCCTTTATTATTTTATATTAGTTCAATTATTTCTTTTTATCTTTTGGAATGGTTTTACACTAAATTTTCACAAAGATATGAGTTATGATTAGAATGCAATATATTTTCAAATAGTTAATCACTGACTCTTTGTATCATTTTGAATAGTGTAAACACAAAAGATTTTATTCTCCTTCAGGCACTGGGGAGAAGTCTAGAATTGGTGGCTTGGCATTATCTATAGAAAGCTAGGATTTTCTCTCTCTTTCACTCCTGCTTTTCATTCTCCAAGCTAACTCTTGATCAAAATAACTATTGTACAGTCTTAACATGCCACACAAACTGAAAGGAAGAAATTGGAATGAGAGGAATAAGCCTTTCTGAAAATTCTGACCTCAGTTTTAATCTTATTTTTAAAAAACAATCATATTTAAATAGATTGGAATGCATTAAGTTCATTAATTAAACCCTTCCTTCCTTTTTTTTTTTGCATAACAAACTACTTTAAAATTAAATGACTTGAAAGAGAAAAACCTATTCACTTATGATTCTGGAGGTCAGTATTTCAGCCTCAACTCAATTAGTCATTCTTTTTCATGCCATTTGCTTTGTTGCATTCTGCTGCTCAGTGCACGGGACCTAAAGTTCTAGGAGTCTTTGTTCACATGTCAATAGGGCATATGCATCAGTGCTCTTTCACAAGGCCATTCTCTCTTCACCTTGGTCTTGAGTTTCCTTGAAAGTGAAAGTCGCTCAGTCATATACCACTCTTTGCTATCCCATAGACTGTGTAGCCTGGGTGGCTCCTCCATGCATGGAATTCTCAGGGCAAGAGTACTGGAGTGGGTTGCCATTTCCTTCTCCAGAGGATCTTTCTTATCCAGGGATCAAACCCAGGTCTCCTGCATTGCAGGCAGATTCTTTCCCAACTAAGCCACTACAGCACAGTAATCGCTGAGCATTTGGACTTCTTACATGTCACACAGCTTGCATTTTTATTTTATCACATCTTTCAAAAAATTTTATAACTTCTCATTTACAGATGTGTTCTTATATACAAGCAAGCTAATAAGGATATTTAATTATACTGCTGATACAGTGAATGCAATCTTTTACTGTATTTTCTAAATGTTTGTTGATGGAATCAGAAGTACCCCTGCTTGTGTATTCCCCTTGAATCCGAAATATTTCTCAATTATAGTGCTTTTTAATTGAGATCTTTATATTTTCTAGATATACAATTATATCATTTGCAAATTATAATTGACTTTTTCTATTCTTGTATATTATTGACTTTATTAGCACTATTATGGTTCAGTTCAGTTCAGTTCAGTCACTCAGTCGTGTCCAACTCTTTGCGGTTAGTTAATTTCAAAACAAACAGATTACTTGAAGTCATGAATGATTTAATTTCATGCAGCACTTTTATTGGGAATCATTTATGCCACTATGCAAAGCTATGTATACATATTTATATATATATCTTCTGTATATACTGTATCCTTTTAAGTATTTTATAATTTGAAACTATGAAACTAAGGAGAAACTCTTGAGTAAAATGAAAAGTGTTTGCTTAAGAAAGTCCTCTTTATTTTCTTAGGATAGGACAGACTTTTGTTTTTCCAATCATAGTAAATTCTATACATAAACTATTTTTTATATTGTTATAAACTATTTTGTTCAGATTCATGGAAAGATATTTTAGTTTCTAATGCAGCATACCCCAGGACAAAGTCAGCAGGTACATGGGATCACTAAGAACTTGAAACATGACCAGTCTGAGTTGCAATAAAGTACATCAAATATAAACTCTATTATAGGGCTTCCCTGGTGGCTCAGAGGTTAAAGCTTCTGCCTGCAATGCAGGGAGACCTGGGTTTGATCCCTTGGTCGGGAAGATCCCCTGGAGAAGGAAATGGCAACCCACTCCAGTATTCTTGCCTGGAGAATCCCATGGGTGGAGGAGCCTGGTGGGCTACCGTCCACGGGGTCGCAAAGAGTCGGACACAGCTGAGCGACTTCACTTTCACTTTCACTTTCATAGGCAACACAGAAAAGCAAAAGATCTTAACAACATTTATAGTAATCAACATTAATTTTTGATATATTGATTTAATAAGTATGTTTTAAATTAAGTCTTATAGGTTCCTTTTTATATTTTTAATGTAGCTACTAGTAAATCTAAAATTACACATGTGCATGGAATTAGAATTCAATTCAATAGCATAGTTCTAGAGGGCTTATTTTTTTTAACTAAGATGATATTCATGCAGCATAAAATTAAATATCTTAAAGCGTACAATTCAATGGATTTAGTGCATTCACAGTGCTGTGCAACCAACATGTCTCTGTTCCAAAAATTTTTATTTTCTCAGAATACCCTGTATCTTATACATCTTTCCCTCATCCTCTGGCAACCATTAACCTGCTTTCTGTGTCTATAAATTTAGGTGTTTCATGTAAAAAGAGTCTTTCAATATGTGACCTTTTTGCAAACCTTTTGCAAATATTTTTGACCTTTTGACAATTCCAATTGTCACTGAAATTCAAGATTCATCCAGCTTATAAAATGTATCAGCATGTCATTTATTTTTAAGGTTGAAAAATATTCTAATGTGTGGATCTGCAATTCCTTTATCTATTTGTATGTGTTCTTTGAGGAATTGTGTATTCAAATGCTTAGCCCATTTTAACAGATATTTTTTGTCTTTCTGTTGTTGAGTCATAAGTTATTCATGTATTCTAATGCAAAACTAGTATTCCGATCCATCATTTGAAAATTTTTCTCCCTTCCTATAGGTTTTTTCACTTTGTTAATAATGTTGTTTGCAAAATAACAGTTTTTAAAGATCTATTATCTACTTTTGTTGTTTTGTTTTTCTCATGTTGTATGTGTTTGTGTCAAGTGAATAAATGCACTGTGAAATTCTATTTCTTGAGGATTAACCTCTATGTTTTCTTCTAATTGTTGTATAGTTCTAAGTCTTTGTTTAGACCATTGACCAATTTTGAGTCAATTTTATGTCTGGAATGAGGTTGGGTGTCCAACTTTATCTTTCACATGTAACTATCCTTCTCAGCAACATTTGTTGACATGATTCTTTTCCCGATTGGATGATCTTGGAACACTTGACCAAAATAAATTGGTTAGAGGTCTGGATTTATTTGGGGACTTTTAATTTTACTGCATTGAATCATATGTCTATTCTTATTCCAATAACACACTGTTTTGATTGGTTAAGCTTTGGAAACTGAGAACTGACTTTTTATTTCCTAAAGACTCAACGCTGTTTTCCTTTCTCACCATTGTTTTCACTATGGGGGAACTTTGACGGTTCTATTTCTGAAAAGTACAAAAACGGGCACTGAAATTTTGATAGGAATTGCACTGAATTTTCAGAAGAGTTGGGTATCATTTACATGTTAACAGTATTCAAGTCTTTCAATTCAAATAAGTGATGTCTTTCCATTTACTAACATTTTCTTTAAATTCTTTTGACAGTTTGTTATAGTTTTCAGTACACAAGTCTTTAAGATAGTGGTTAAAATTATTTCTTAGATATTTTACTATTTTAAATGAAATCGTTAAAGAATATTTTCTTAATTTACTGCTGATGTTAGACAGAAACACAGTTTCTGTTTTTAGTTTCTTGGTGTTGAGTTTTTATCATGCAATTTTGCTGAATTTGTTCATTAGGTCTAGTAATTTTTTTATGATTCCTTGAAACTTTTTACAGATAAGATCATAGTATCTGCCAATACTTGTGGTGAAAACGAACATTTGTCTTATTTCTGAACTTGGGAGGAAAGCTTTCAATTTTCACCATTGAATATGATTTTGTCTTTGTGATTTTCGTAAATGCTCTTTATTATGTAAAGGAAATTCCATTAATTCCTAATTTGGTGAGTGCTTTTTAATCATGAAAGAATATTGAGCTTTGTTAAATGTTTTGTCCACATTTGTTGAGATGTGGAGGTTGTTTTTAATTTACTCTCATTCTATTAATGTGGGCTATTACATTGATTGATTTTCTTATGCTGAATCAGCTCTTTGGGACTGAATTATGTCTCCTCTAATTTTATATCTGGGATTGAATTATGTCTCTTCTAAGTTTATATCTAGAAGACTTAACCACCACTATCTCAGAACGGGACTGTATTTGAAGACAGAGCCTTTAAAGAGGTAATTTAATTAAAAACAGACCTTTAGTTCAGTTCAGTTCTATTCAGTCCCTCAGTTGTGTCCGACTTGTTGCAACGTCATGGACTGCCACATGCCAGGCTTCTCTGTCCATCACACACTCCTGGAGCTTGCTCAAACTCATGTTGCTAGAGTTGGTGAAGCCATCCAACCATCTCATACTCTGTCATCCCCTTTTCCCAAGACAAACCATTCAATATCACAGTAATCTAAGTCTATCCCGGGATCAGTAATGCTGAAGAAGCTGAAGTTGAATAGTTCTATTCAGACCTACAAGACCTTCTGGAACTAACACCCAAAAAAGATGTCCTTTTCTTTATAGGGGACTGGAAGGCAAAAGTAGGAAGTCAAGAGATATGTGGAAAGAGGCAAATTTGGCCTTGGAATAGAGAATGAAGCAGGGAAAAGGCTAATAGAGTTTTGCCAAGAGAACACACTGGACATAGCAAAAGCCCTCTTCCAACAACACAAGAGAAGACTCTACACATGGACATCATCATGTGCTGCTACTGCTGCTGCTAAGTCGCTTCAGTCATGTCCGACTCTGTGCGACCCCATAGATGGCAGCCCACTAGGCTCCCCTGTCCCTGGGATTCTCCAGACAAGAACACTGGAGTGGGTTGCCATTTCCTTCTCCAATGCATGAAAGTGAAAAGTGAAGTTGCTCAGTAGTATCCGACTCTTCGCGACCCCATAGACTGCAGCCTACCAGGCTCCTTCACCCATGGGATTTTCCAGGCTAGAGTACTGGAGTGGGGTGCCATTGTCTTCTCCACATCATCATGTGGCCAACACCAAAATCAGACTGATTATATCCTTTGCAGCCAAAGATGGGGAAGCTCTATACAGTCTTCAAAAACAAGACTGGGAGCTGACTGTGACTCCGATCACAAACTCCTTATTGCCAAATTCAGACTTAAACTGAAGAAAGTAGGGAAAACCACTAGACCATTCAAGTATGACCTAAATCAAATCCCTGACAATTATACAGTGAAAGTGACAAATAGATTCAAGGGACTAGATCTGATACAAAGAGTGCCTGAGGAACTATGGATGGAGGTTCATGACATTGTACAGAAGGCAGTGATCAAGACCATCCCCCTAAAAATGAAATGCATAAAGGCAAAATTGTTGTCTGAGGAGGCATTAGAAATAGCTGTGAAAAGAACAGAAGCCAGAAGCAAAGGAGAACAGGTAAGATATACCCATTTGAATGGACAGTTCCAAAGGATAGAAAGGAGAGATAAGAAAAGCTTTCTCAGTGATCAATGCAAAGAAAGAGAAGAAAACAATAGAATGGGAAAAACTAGAGATCTCTTCAAGAAAATTAGAGATACCAAGGGAACATTTCATGCAAAGATGAGCACAATAAAGGGCAGAGATGGTATGGACCTAACAGAAGCAGAAGATATTAAGAAGAGGTGGCAAGAATACACAGAAGAATTATACAAAAAAGATCTTCATGACCCAGATAATGATGATGGTGTAATCATTCATCTAGAATAAGACACTGTGGATTGTGAAGTCAAATGGTCATTAGGAACGATCACTGTGAACAAATCTAGTGGATGTGATGAAATTCCAGCTGAGCTATTTCAATCTTAAAAGATGATGCTATGAAAGTGCCACACTCAATATGCCAGAAAATTTGGAAAATTCAGCAGCGGCTGCAGGACTGGAAAATGTCAAATTTCATTCCAATCTTAAAGAAAGGCAGTGCCAAAGATTGTTCAAAGAACTGCACACATCTCACATGCTAGCAAAATAATGCTTAATATTCTCCAAACCAAGCTTCAACAGACGTGAACCGTGAACTTCCCAATGTTCAAGCTGGATTTAGAAAAGTCAGAGGAACCAGAGATCAAATTGCCAACATCTGTTGGATCATCAAAAAAGCAAGGGACTTCAAGAAAAACATCTACTTCTGCTTTATTGACTATGCCAAAGCCTTTAGTATGTGTATCAAAACAAATGTTGGAAAATTCTTCAAGAGTTGGGAAAACCAGACTACCTGACCTGGCTCCTGAGAAATCTGAATGGAGGTCAAGAAGCAACAATTAGAAGTGGACATGGAAAAGTGGACTGGTGCCAAATCACAAAAAGAGTACGTCAAGGCTGTATATTGTCACTCTGCTTATTTAACTTATATGCAGAGTACATCATGAGAAACGCTGGGCTGGATGATGCACAAGCTGGAATCAAGATTGCTGGGAGAAATATCAATAACCTCAGATATGCAGATGACACCACCCTTATGGCAAAAAGTGAAGAGGAACCAAAATGCCTCTTGGTGAAAGTGAAAGAGGAGAGTGAAAAAGTTGGCTTAAAGCTCAACATTCAGAAGACTAAGATCATGACAACTGGTCCCATCACTTCATGGCAAATAGATGGGGAAACAATGGAATCAGTGACAGACTTTAATTTTTTGGACTTCAAAATCACTACAGATTTTGACCGCACTCATGAAATTAAGAGACGCTTGCTCCTTGGAAGAAAAGTTATGACCAACCTGACAGCATATTAAAAAGCAGAGACATTACTTTGTCAACAAAGATCCATCTAGTCAAGGCTATGGTTTTTCCAGTAGTCATGTTGGAGAATATGAGTTAGATTCTATAGAAAGCTGAGCGCTGAAGAATTGATGCTTTTGAACTGTGGTGATGGAGAAGACTCTTGAGAGTCCCTTGGACAGCAAAGAGATCCAACCAGTCCATTCTAGAGGAAATCAATCCTGAATATTCATTGGAAGGACTGATGCTGAAGCTGAAACTCCAATACTTTGGCCACCTGATGCAAATAACTGACTCATTTGAAAAGACCCTGATGCTGGGAAAGTTTAAGGGTGGGAGGAGAAGGGGGTGACAGAGGATGAGATGGCTGGATGGCATCACTGACTTAATGGACATGAGCTTGAGTAACTCCCAGAGTTGGTGATGGACAAAGAAGTCTGCTGTGCTGCAGTCCATTGGACCACAACGGATCGGATATGACTGAGCAACTGAAGTGAAGTGAACCGAATGAATCTAATATCTGGGCTTCCTCAGAGATGTTTTCTGACATTTTTATTTTTTCCTAGGTGAAATTGATATCTTCTGGTTTGTTTTGATACTTTTTCTTTTTCTTTTTTTTTTTTTAGTATTGAACATCTTTAATATTATAATGAGTTGTCTCTGGAAATCAAATTATCCTCCCTTCCTAGAAATTACTGATGCTACTTATTACTGATGCAAGGTTTTCATTTGCTTAGTGACTTTTGTAGGCTTTTTTACTTTTATGTTTGCAAATACTTCATTCCTTGTCATGCATAATCACTGATATCTTTGTTTTGTTATCTCTACAGTCATCTAGTGACTTTACATTGATTTGCTTAAATTCCTGGGCCTAATATAGAAGTAAGCAAAAACGATGGTTTTTAAATTATTTTTACATACGCTACCAAGGAATCCATTTGAGCCAACCTCTGCACGAGTCACCCAGCAAACCAATAGGCAAATCAACATGAAACTCTGATCTCTATAGGACAAAATCCATACTGTCCAACCAGGCTGCAGCAAGCCACACCTTGAATGTGTGTGCAACTATTCACACAGTTGGCTTCCGTGAAATTGTTGAATAGAAAATCCTCAAAATGTACCAACCCGTTTATTTCTCAATCACTCTCCTGGGTACTACAATTGTTCGACTAGAATCAAGAGTCCTGATAGTTGATTCTGACAATTCTTATTGAGCAATTAGCTGTGATTTCAATGAAGAGACTATTTCTTAGAGCTTCCTACTCTACCATCTTCTATGACGTCCTGAAAGGAGATTGGGAATCAGTACTGAAAAACAGTGGCCTATAAAAAGATCTAAATATTGAAGTTCACAGCTATAATAAGCATTTGGAGGAGAGCAAGGAGTAGGATAAAGTGAACTGAGCAGTAGAAGTAATTTGATGCAACAATCAAAGCTCTAAAGAGCAAGAAAGAAACATAGAAAGTGTGAGGAGCAGCAAAACAAATAGGAATTAATTTTAAGTTATCTGTTTATCTTTAAATAACTGATTCATTTCAACACATCATTTACTATCTGAAACTCTTGCTTTTTAATTTTAAGATAATGGAACTATGATTTCTTTCTATTTTCCTTTCACCCACATAGCTTTGAAAATTAAATGTGTAAATACCAAAAACATTAAATATTTTTATTTAAAATAATGCTTATAATATAAATATAAGAAGATATTCTATGTGATTATAGATTTTTTCACTCAAACAGTATTGAACATATATTGAACATTTAATATGCAATATTTAGTACTAGTTGCAAGAAATGGTAAATCTTCCAGCTCAAGAACTAGACAAAAGCAGTCTGCTTTATTCCTCCCCTAACCTTCACTCCTGTTTTCTAGAAGTACCCTCTTTCCCAAGTAACAGCCAGGTTTACGTTAACTTGAAATCTACTGGGTTAGTTATAGGATATTTTTGAGGCACAGATTTGCATTATGTGATAGATAATCAACAAGAAATATATTAGCAAACTTACATTTAAGATATAGAAAACAAACATAATTTTGGCCATTTATTTTGTGGTGTATAAAATGCTGAATTTCTGTAGAATACAATTATATAAATTTATGTTAATTTGTACATTTATATGCCTGTGTTTTTATAATGTATATAATGTGCTACTAATTATGACATGATAAAGAGAAAGATTTCTTTTCAATATGTATGTTTCAGTTACATATTCAATTACAAATTCTATTAACAATGCTGTAATTTGGAGTATCTCATTTCTTTAAGTTCTGATTCATTGTTTCCTCCCAATAGTGCTAAAATTCTGAACTAATAAACCTTATGGAGGCATATACTTGCTATCTGAAATTGAGACTGAATTAACCTTGTGTTCATTTGGTTTATCTCTTTCTAATGCAATATGAAAGTAATCACATTTTAAAACCACAAAAATATCATTTAGTCTACAGACTGTGCTTCAAGTTTAATGAGTCTCGTCATAGGCATATAAGCACATTTAGATGCAGCAGGGCATCAGCTAAGAAAAAATCAGTTGAGTTCAGTCATTTAGTCAGGCCCTACTCTTTCCAACCCATGGAATGCAAAAACGCCAGGCCTCCCTGTCCATCACTAACTCCTGCAGTTTACTCAAACTCATGTACATTGAGTCAGTGATGCCATCCAACAATCTCATCCTCGGTTGTCGCCTTCTCCTCCCGCCTTCAATCTTTCCCAGCATCAGGGTCATTTCAAATGAGTCAGTTCTTCACATCAGGTGGCCCAAGTATTGAGGTTTGGCTTCAACATCAGTCCTACCAGTGAATATTCAGGATTGCTTTCCTTTAGGATGGACTGGTTGGATCTCCTTGCAGTCCAGGTGACTCCACGAGTGTTCTCCACACCACAGTTCAAAAGCATCAATTCTTCAGCACTCAGCTTTCTTTATAGTCCAACTCTCACATCCATACATGACTACTGGAAAAACCATAGCTTTGACCATACAGACATTTGTTAGCAAAGTAATGTCTCTGCTTTTTAATATGCTGTCTAGGTTGGTCATAACTATTCTTCCAAGGAGCAAGTGTCTTTTAATTTATGGCTGCAGTCACCATCTGCAGTGATTTTGAGCCCCTAAAATAAAGTCTGACACTGTTTCCACTGTTTCTCCATCTATTTGCCATGAAGTGATGGGACTGGATGTCATGAATTTTGTTTTCTGCATGTTGAGCTTTAAGCCAACTTTTTCACTCTCCTCTTTCACTTTCATCAAGAAGCTCTTTAGTTCTTCCTCGCTTTCTGCCATAAGGGTGATGTCCTCTGCATATCTGAGGTTATTGATATTTCTCCCAGCAATCTTGATTCCAGCTGTGCTCTATCCAGCCCAGCGTTTCTCATGATATCCTCTGCATATAAGCTAAATAGGCATGGCAACAATATACAGCCATGATGTACTCCTTTTCCTATTTGGAACCAATCTGTTGTTCCATGTCCAGTTCTAACTGTTGCTTCCTTACCCGCATACAGACTTCTCAAGTGGCAGGTCTCAAGGGGCAGGTATTCCCATCCCTTTAAGAATTTTCCAAGTTTTTTCCTGGAAGAAAGTCTTTGGAGTGTCAATAAATCAGAAGTAGATATTTTTCTGGAGGTCTCTTGCTTTTTCTATGATTCAACAGACATTGGCAATTTTAACTCTGGTTCCTCTACCTTTTCTAAATCCAACTTGAATATCTGGAAGTTCATGGTTCAAATACTTCTGAAGCTGGCTTGGAGAATTTTGAGTATTACTTTGCTAGAGTGTGAGATGAATGCAATTCTGCAGTAGTTTGAATGTTCTTTGCATTGTCTTTCTTTGGGATTAGAGCGAAAACCGACCTTTTCCAGTCCTGGGGTCACTGCTAAGTTTTCCAAATTTGCTAGCATATTGAGTGCAGCACTTTCACAGCATCAGCTTATAATATTTGAAATAGCTCAACTAGAATTCCATCACGTAGCTATCTTTGATTGTAGTGATGCTTCCTAACGCCCACTTGACTTCACATTCCAGGATGTCTGGCTCTAGGTGAGTGATCACACCATTGTGATTATCTGAGATTTGAAGACCTTTTTTGTATAGTTCTTCTGTATATTCTTGCCATCTCTTCTTAATATCTTCCACTTCTGTTAGGTCCATGCCATTTCTGTCCTTTATTGAGCCCAGCTTTGCATGTGATATTCTTTTGTTATCTCTAATTTTCTTGAAGAGATCTCTAGTCTTTCCCTTTCTATTGTTTTCCTCTCTTTCTTTGCATTGATCACTGAGAATGGCTTTCTTATCTCTCCTTGCTATTCTTTGAAAAGCTGCATTCAGATGGGTATATCTTTCCTTTTTTCTTTTGCTTTTGCTTCTCTTCCTTTCACAGTTGTTTGTAAGGCCTCCTCAAACAGCCATTATGCTTTTTTGCATTTCTTTTTTTGGGGATGGCCTTGATTCCTGTCTCCTGTACAATGTCAGGAATCTCGGTTCATAGTTCCTCAGGCACTCTGTCTATCAGATCTAGTCACTTAAATCTATTTATCATTTCCACTATATAATCATAAGAGATTTGATTTAGGTCATACCTGAATGGTCTAGTGGTTTTCCCTACTTTCTTCAAGTCTGAATTTGGCAATAAAGAGTTCATGATCTGAGCCACAGTCAGCTTCCGGTCTTGTTTTTGCTGACTGTATAGAGCTTCTCCATCTTTGGCTGCAAAGGATATAATCCATCTGATTTTGGTGTTGGCCATCTGGTGATGTCCATGTGTAGAGTCTTCTCTTGTGTTGTTGGAGGAGGGTGTTTGCTATTACCAGTACTTTTTCTTGGCAAAACTCTATTAACCTTTTCCCTCTACGTTCTGTACTCCAAGGCCAAATTTGCCTTTTACTCCAGGTGTTTCTTGATTTCCTACCTTTGCATTCCAGTCCCCTATAATGAAAAGGATATGTTGTTTGGGTGTTAGTTCTATAAGATCTTGTAGGTCTGAATAGAACCATTCAACTTCAGCTTCTTCAGCATTAATAGTCAGGGCATAGACTTGGATTACCATGATATTGAAAGGTTTGCCTTGAAAACGAATAGAGATCATTCTGTTGTTTTTGAGATTACATCCAATTACTGCATTTTAGAGTCTTTTTGAGTCTGATGGCTACTCCATTTCTTCTAAGGGATTTTTGCCCACCATAGTAGATATAATGGTCATCTGAGTTAAATTCCCGCATTCCAGTCTACTTTAGTTCGCTGTTCCTTAAAATGTAGACATTCACTCTTGTCATCTCCTGTTTGACCGCTTCCAATTTGTCTTGATTCACGGACCTAACATTCCAGGTTCCTATGCAACATTGCTCTTTACAGCACCAGACCTTGCTTCCATCACCAGTCACATCCACAACTGGGTGTTATTTTTGCTTTGACTCCATCTCTTCATTCTTTCTGCAGTTATTTCTCTACTGTTCTCCAGTAGTATATTGGGCACCTACCGACCTGGGGAGTTCATCTTTCTGTGTCTTATTTTTTTCCTTTTCATACTTTTCATGGGTTTCTCAAGGCAAGAATACTGAAGTGGTTTGCCACTCCTTCTCCAGTGGACCACATTATGTCAAAACTCTTCACAATGACCCATCCATCTTTGGTGGCCCTGCATTGCATGGCTCAAAATTTCATTGCGTTAGACAAGGCTATGGTCCACGTGATTAGACTGGTTAGCTTCCTGTAATTGTGGTTTTCAGTCTGTCTTCCCTCTGTTGGAGAAGGATAAGAGGCTTATGGAAGCTTCCTGGTTGGGAGACACTGAAGGGGAAACTGGGTCTTGTTCTGATGGGTGAGGCCATGCTCAGTAAATTGTTAATCCAATTTTCTGTTGATTGGTGGAGAAAAAATAATAAGTACTTTATTAAAATATTGGTTATCAATGATTTTAATTTCTCTTCATATGGGTGATAAAGTCTCCAAGATACTTAAAGTTCATTGAAATTAATATTTTGCATTTTCTTAAATGTTAAAACTGTCTTTCTCACTTAGAAAAAATATTAGTATGTATTAAAAACTTTTCTCCAAAGTAACTTTCACAAGCAAAACTGAAGCTAATGTTTTTCCTCCAAGAAAACACATAAATATTTTAATATCTGATTGAAAGAATTGAGAAACCAGCAAATTACCATTTTAGTATCTACTATGAAATTGGGAAAAGTTTTAGGCAAAACTTGTTGTGACTTTTACAAACAATATCACTATGTTTTCATAATGATCATTCATACTCACAAATGGTGATATTCTAAGGAATTCTACATATTTTCTTTCTTATTCAATATGTAAGGATTTTATTATAAATGCATGTAGTTTAGGGGCAACTCATTTGACATAAACAATTGTTAAGTGATTCATTCAAGCATATTGCTCAAACTATGTTTGAATATACTGTATATGAAATAACCATCTGTTATGAAACAGTTCCAAACTGGTTTTATTTATGTTTTGATTATGGTATAAGAATAGCTATAATGGAGTGTGATTAGATTGATACTATACACTCATCACTTACATATACATATGTTAATACACTTAATTACAATGGTTTAATATTTAAAAGATGTTATGTTGGTGGGCTTCCCTGGTGATTCAGATGGTAAGGAATCTGCCTGCAATGTGGGAGACACTAGTTTGATCCCTGGGTTGGGAAAATACCCTGGAGAAGGGAATGGTAACCTACTTCAATATTCTTGCCTGGAGAATTCCATGGACAGAGGAGCCTGGCAGGCCAGAGTCCATGTGGTTGCAAAGAGTCGGACAAGACTTAGTGACCAACACACACATACAATAATATATTCTATAATGTGCTTCATTTAAATACCTTTCCAGGTGAATATAAATATATTCTGTCACTGATGGTATTTATGGAGTCATGAACAATGGACTATGGTATTCTCCTACTTAAAGCTATTAATGATTTTCATTGATTTCCAAAGTGAAATATAAGCTACAGTATGGCATTGAAATTAATTCTTTAATGACACTCCAGGTACAAGTGAAACTACATTAAAATTTAAAAATCTTTTTGGATCAAATGAAAGATTAGTGTTCCTGCAGTTGATGGGAAGGGCCAGAGAAACATTACATGTGATGGATCTTCTTCATGGGGACCTGTAACAGGCTTATTAATGTCCATTTGTGTACAAGCAGACATAGTTATCCCCCTAAAAGAAGCGCCAACTCCAGGGCATCACTTCAGAGAGAAATTAGGGTTTTCTACATTTTGCGCTTTATTTCTTGTGGCATTCTACAATAAGAGAATAAAATCAACCGTGCTAATTATCAGACTAGATAACAACCATAGATGTGACAAACTTCAAAGGTAATCAATAGGCACTTTTCCCCAGACAACCCTGTTGAATGCGGACACAGTCATCTTCTGCTGAGTGATTTCTCCTGTCATATCACTGTGGTCTTTAGAGCAACTTTGCTGCTCTGCCTTCTACTAAAATGATTATTGACACAGCTAATTCCTCAGTCTCCCTTTCTTGATGAAAGAAGCCAATACAAAGTTGAACTCTGCTTCCTCTCTTCCTTCCTCAGAAAAAGGGCAACTACACAGTTGTTATGGACTGAATCGCATGCTCACTTCATGTGTCAAAGCCCTAAACCCCAGGACCTCAGAATGTAAGTTTATTTGGAGGTAGGGCTTTTAAAGGTATAATACATTGAATTGGGGCCATTAGGGTGGGCTCCTGATCCAGTATGACTGGTGCCCTTACTCAAAAAGAAGCATCAGCGATGAATGTATACAGACTGACAATTGAGTGAGGACCCAGTGAGAGGGAACCATTTGCAAGAAAACACCCAAGAGAAACCATACTTGCCAGCATATTGGACGGATGAGCTTGGATTTCTAGCCTCTGGAACTGTGAAAAGATACATTTCTATTGTTTGGCCCCTAAAGCTATGATATTTTGTCACAGTATTCTGAGCTTCCCAAGGATTCTGTGTTGCAGCAAGTGAATGGACCAATGACTCCAGGTTTGTTCCTGGTGGTCTTTATCTGATGAGCTTTATCATCCATTTTCTGAGGGTAAAAACCATCTCTAAGCTCAGATAACACTGCTTGAAGTCAAAAGCCATATTCCATGGCACCTGTGTAGACTTAACTGCCAGTATCTATAAAAAACATTTCTTAAATATAGTAGTTTAATAACAGAATATGTATTAGCTTATAGTAAGTATAAAGAACTGACAATAAGCAGTTGTGTGGAAGTAGGTGATAATTATTTAATTTTATACACAGAAAATATGTGATCCTTATTATTTTATCATTTATTATATAATAAGTGAAAGTTGTTCAGTCGTGTTCAACTCTTTTTGACCGCATAGACTGAGGCCTGCCAGGCTCCTCTGTCCATGGAATTCTCCCGGCAAGAATACTGGAGTGGGTTATCATTCCTTTCTCTAATTATATAATAAAGTCATTTAAATTAATTAGAAGAAAAATCTATCATTATTTTAGACTGGTTTTATTGTAACAATATAATGTACTGTGAATAAATATCACTGATTTATCCAAGTTTGCATACATAATGGTCTTAGAAAAAAAATTATCTAAATGTCCAGTTGTCAGTATAATGCTTTATTGACTAAATACCTGTTAGTGCAAAACAGAGAGGAAAATTAGTAGGAGATGTTACAGGATGTTTGCTAATACTGATGTGTCTCTTCTGCTTTTATTCTCCTAAAAGTATTAATCATTTTAAATAACATTTTCATAGGTTAGGCATGATTTGTAAACATTTTTTGACAAAAGTGATTTTTTAGTTTAAAATGAGAAAATGTATACTTAATGAATTTTTGGAACATGGAAATCATCAAAACTACCCAAAACAGATAAATTTGGATGAACTGGTTTATTTAAATTAATAAACTAATTTTATCCGGAGCAGACCAAATCACAGATTCTAAACCAGGTTCTTGAAATTAGCCATTGCAGACTGAAATCATCTCATTGTCAGCATCACCCAGCTATTAGGACAGTGCTTCACTGAAAAGAGACATAAGGTAATAGTAAAAAAATATATGCACAACTACTGACTATCTATTCTTAAATTAACATTACTTTTGCATAGATTCTATTCTGTGCTATAATATAAACTATTTCATTGTATAACAGTTCTAATGCATTTATTTCACCAAAGATTCATCTCAGCCAAAAATTAACTAATGTTTCTTTCTATAAATTAGCTTGTTCAGAGAAATGTCTTTCTAGAAAAAAATAATTATAATTACTAATAATAGTAAATAATAAGGACAGTAAACTGATTAAAATGAACTAATAATAGTTATGGACCTAACAGAAGCAGAAGATATTAAGAAGAGGTGGCAGGAATACACAGAAGAACTATACAAAAAAGAGCTTCATTACCCAGAGAATCATGATGGTGTGATCATTCACCTAGAGCCAGACATCCTGGAATGTGAAGTCAAGTGGGCTTTAGAAAGCATCACTACTAACAAAGCTAGTGGAGGTGATGGAATTCCAGTTGAGCTATTTCAAATCCTGAAAGATGATGCTGTGAAAGTGCTTCACTCAATATGCCAGCAAATTTGGAAAATTCAGCAGTGGCCTCAGGTCTGGAAAAGGTCAGTTTCATTCCAATCCAAAAGAAAGGCAATATCAAAGAATGCTCAAACTACCACACAATTGCACTCATCTCACATGCTAGTAAAGTAATGCTCAAAATTCTCTAAGCCAGGCTTCAGCAATACGTGAAATGTGACCTCCCTGATGTTCAAGCTCATTTTAGAAAAGGCGGAGGAACCAGAGATTAAATTGCCAACATCCTCTGGATCATGGAAAAAGCAAGAGACTTCCAGAAAAAAACATCTATTTCTGCTTTATTGACTATGCTAAAGCCTTTGACTGTGTGTATCACACTAAATTGTGGAAAATTCTGAGAGAGATGGGAATACCAGACCACCTGACCTGCCTCTTGAGAAATCTGTATGCAGGTCAGGAAGCAACAGTTAGAACTGGACATGGAACAACAGACTGGTTCCAAATAGGAAAAGGAGTACATCAAGGCTGTATATTGTCACCCTGCTTATTTAACTTATTGCAGAGTACATCATGAGAAACACTGGGTTGGAGGAAGCACAAGCTGGAATCAAGATTGCTGGGAGAAATATCAATAACCCCAGGGATGCTGATGACACCACCCTTATGGCAGAAAGAGAAGAGGAACTAAAAAGCCTCTTGATGAAATGAAAGAGGAGAGTGAAACAGTTGGCTTAAAGCTCAACATTCAGAAAAGTAAGATCACGGCATCTGGTCCCATCACTTCATGGGAAATAGATGGGGAAACAGTGTCAGACTTCATTTTGGGGGCTCCAAAATCACTGCAGATGGTTACTGCAGGCATGAAATTAAAAGACTTTTACTCCTTGGAAGGAAAGTTATGACCAACCTAGAGAGCACATTTAAAAGCAGAGACATTACTTTGCTAACAAAGGTCCATGTGGCCAAGGCTATGGTTTTTCCAGTGGTCATGTATGGATGTAAGAGTTGGACTGTAAAGAAAGCTGAGCACCAAAGAATTGATGCTTTTGAACTGTGGTGTTGGAGAAGACTCTGGAGAGTCCCTTGGACTGCAAGGAGATCCAACCAGTCCATTCTAAAGGAGATCAGTCCTGGATGTTCATTGGAAAGACTGATGCTGAAGCTGAAACTCCAATACTTTGGCCACCTCATGTGAAGAGTTGACTCATTGGAAAAGACTTTGATGCTGGGAGGGATTGGGGCAGGAGGAGAAGGGGACGACAGAGGATGAGATGGCTGGATGGCATCACTGACTCGATGGACATGAGTTTGAGTGAACTCTGGGAATTAGTGATGAACAGGGAGGCCTGGCATGCTGCGATTCATGACTCATGGGGTTGCAAAGAGTCGGACACGACTGAGCGACTGAACCTAACTGAACTGAACTGTATAACAGTTATCTGCTTTTCCATTTATCAAACAGGATATTTAGTTTCCCAATTCAGAAAAACATTGTGCTGAAATGAATTTTAAATCTCAGTTCAGTTCAGTTCAGTCACTTAGTTGTGTCTGACTCTTTGCGACCCCATGAATTTTAAATCTAGTTTTGGCCAAATTACTATTATGGAAACATGACATGCAGTTTGAAAACATATGCTTCTATGGTTAATGACTAATTTATTTCATTAACAAGCAAAAATCATGTTAATACACCTATTAGAAGGTAGATTTGGAAAGGAGAGAATATAATGAAAATTTAAAATTGCATGTCATTCATTATGCTACCAATGTCTCAGTGGCATAAAAAGGTTTAAAG
This sequence comes from Budorcas taxicolor, assembly GCF_023091745.1. Classification (NCBI taxonomy): domain Eukaryota; kingdom Metazoa; phylum Chordata; class Mammalia; order Artiodactyla; family Bovidae; genus Budorcas; species Budorcas taxicolor. Next base: position 37,208,613 of record NC_068926.1, on the reverse strand, counting down.
AATTAAAATTGAAGTGTGTACTTTCTCTAATATATTGACAGCCTATTGATGAAAATGAAACATATGTCTATTCCAAAATTGCTTCAAAGTTTCTTCACAAAATATCATCATTTCAATATTATTCTGCCAAATATAGTGACATATGAAAATATCTTGTTTACTAACATTTTTGTTCTGGGTTTGTAAATTTAATTTTATAGCATAATGGAAAACAACCATTGATTATAATTATTTAATAGTGAAATAAAATAAAAGAATATATGCCACAGCATCATTTGAGTAGATAAAAACATCTCTACAGAATTTGGGCTCTGGACAGTGTCTTTGTATCATTGATACTTGATCTAAACCTGGCTATACTGAAGCAGATAAATATAAAAGAGAAACAAAGTATCAGGAGCAAATAGATACTTATTTCTCCCCAATAATATCTTACAAGTTTTGTAAAGGTGTAGTTTATCAGTTGTAGAACTTTAACACCTCCTCACAAAATTCCAGACGGTGAAAAGTTCAAGCAAATACATCTTAGTGCCATGTGGAAGGTAGGTTAGATGTTTCCTATCTGTACAAACAGGACTGGAAAATGTCCGTTTTCATTCCAATACTAAAGAAAGACAATGCCAAAGAATGTTCAAATTGCACTCAAAATGCACAAATTGCACTTATCTCACACACTAGCAAAGTAATGCTCAAAATTCTCCAAGCCAGGCTTCAACAGTACATGAAATGTGAACTTCCAGATGCTCAAGCTGGATTTACAAAAGGCAGAGGAACCAGAGATCAAATTGCCAACAGCTACTGGATCATCGAAAAAGCAAGAGAGTTACAGAAAACCATCAACTTCTGCTTTACTGACTACACCAAAATCTTTAACTCTGTGGATCACAAGAAACCAGAAAATTCTTAAAGAGATGGGAATGCCAGACCACCTGACCTGCCTCCTGAGAAATCTCTATGCCGGTCAAGAAGCAACAATTAGAACTGGACACAGAAAAACAGACTGGTTTCAAATGATGAAAGGAGTACGTCAAGGCTGTATATTGTAACCATGTTTATTTAACTCATATGCAGAGTACGTCAGGTGAAATGCCAGGCTGGATGAAGCACAAGCTGGCATCAAGATTGCTGGGAGAAATATCAATAACCTCAAATATGCAGATGACACCACCCTTATGGCAGAAAGTGAAGAAGAACTAAAGAGCCTCTTGATGAAAGTGAAAGAGTTGGCTTAAAATGCAACATTCATAAAACTAAGATGATGGCATCTGGTACCAGCACTTCATGGTGAATAGAAGGGGAAACAATGGAAACAGTGACAGACTTTATTTTGTGGGGCTCCAAAATTACTGCAGGTGGTGACTACAGCCATGAAATTAAAAGACGCTTGCTCCTTGGAAGAAAAGCTGTGACCAACCTAGACAGCTTACTAAAAAGCAGAGACATTACTTTGCCAATGAAGGTCATCTAGTCAAAGCTATGGCTTTTCCAGTAGTCATGTATGGATGTGAGAGTTGGACTATAAAGAAAGCTGAGTGCCAAAGAATTGATTCTTTTGAACTATGGCGTTGGAGAAGACTCTTGAGAGTGTCTTGAACTGTAAGGAGATCCAACCAGACCATCCTAAAGGAAATCAATCCTGAATATTCATTGGAAGGACTGGTGCTGAAGCTGAAACTTGAATACTTTGGCAACCTGATATGAAGAACTGACTCTTTTGAATAAACCCTGATGCTGGGAGAGATTGTAGATGGGATGAGAAGGGGATGACAGAGGATGAGTTGGTTGGGTGGCATCACTGACTCAATGGGCATGAGTTTGACTAAGCTCCAGGAGTTGGTGATGGACAGGGAAGCCTGGCATTCTGCAATCCGTGGGGTCGCAAAGAGTGAGACACGACTGAGCAACTGAACTGTTCTCCATGAAAATTCAGCACAAAAATTACCTATGATTGTGTCCCAAATTCAGAGGCAAAGAAAAGACTGTAAATCTTGTTTTCATTGTAACCCATATAGATCCCTTGTCTACCGTGTTTTTTTTTTAACCTTTGTCTACTTCAGAAAACTACAGTTTTCAAAGCTTAAGCTTATGTAAAATGTATTAATCCTCTACACTACATCTCTTCTTTTACTTCAAATTTATCTAAGATAAGAGGTACTTGTTTGATAGTTCACATTTTCACTCAGTATTTTCTAAAATAATACTGCTCCATCCTTAATGCATAGTTGTACTTTAAAAATATTAATCAATAAAACAATAAAAATATGAAACCCATAGACAATTGAAAAAATGCTGAGTTCAGAGTCAGAAGCAAAACTATACTCTTGATGATGTTTTCTTAAAGCTCTCTTATACCATATGAATCATCCAGACACTAAGACTTTCTAGGGTCTACTTATATAAAATAAAGGGTATTATATACATTATTTTAAAATTTTTCCAAATTAGAAAATACTGTCATTGTATCTGTATTTTCTTTTGTGGCTGTGATTTCTTGTCTGAATTTTCCCTCATGTTTAATGATCCTGTATATTTTTAATAGCTACAGAAATGGATATGAATTGTACAACAGAAAAAGTATTTCATCTTATTATTTGCCTACCAAGCCCAAATATGATGCTGATTGTAGATCCATAAAAATATATATCAGGAATATTTCTTCTCAATATTTCTGTCAAATGTTGAATTTCATAAAACTGTTTTACAACATTACACAGAATATTTATGAAATGTCAAATTTAACCTAATGTTAATAATTTGCTAATTTTCTTTTTCTTAGTGCAGTTTATCATAACTATTGTAGTATCATATGTCTAAAAAAATCCACTATGCATTGATTATTTATCATCTAAAGTGACACAAAAATTTCCTACTGTTTTGCCTCTAACTTATCTGCTGCTATGTTTCACAGCATAGCTTGAAAAATTTCAGGGACCTGAAGAAACTTTTATAAATAAAAATGTATAATACTTTCATCATTTTACATATACTCATTTAATTTTAAAAATATTCCAGCAAAACTTAAAAAATGTCTATTTTTGATGTACAATTACAAAAACTTGGGCAAATTAATATAAATTTGAAGACTTCATCCTATTTTTAATATAATCTAATTGTATCATCAAAAGAATTATTTAAAGTCTTCTCAGGAATTCCCTTACAGTCTAGTGGTTATGATTCTGTGCTCTCACTGCTGAAGGCCTGGGTTAAATCCCTGATTGGGGAATTATAATCCCACAAACCAGGTGATGTGGCCAAAATATATTTTAAAAATTGAAAATTAAAAAATTAAAAATAAGAACTCAATAAGAGATACAATAAGTTCTACACTATATATACCATAAATGATAATAATGAATCAGAAAGTAAGAAATTGATTTATTACTTTATTCTTGAGCTTTTATTTTTATTCATTTTTTTCTTGACTTTTAGAGTGGAACAGGAAATTAAAAACCATATTAACTTTTTAACAGGAATAATAGTGATACAGTACAGATCATTTTATTTTTTTTCAAAACCATTTAATATTCTAAGATATATTTTGAGAATATATGAATAAATGATAATTATTTGCTTATTTGAAGAACATCTGCATACCAGATAGTTAAATAAAAAACCTAGCTCAAAATAGCTTGGATGAAATTAGGGAGGCATGCTTTCTACAAGGCAGTTAAGAATTACATCTGGTCTGGCTTTAGGCATTGATTGTTCAAAGGTTCCAAACTATGTTATCAAACTAGATTTGTGACCAAGTGAGATTTATCTTATAGATCTAAGATTGGTTCAACACCTGAAAATCCATTAATGTCATACACCATATCAGTATAATAAAGAAAAAAACATACACAATCATTTGAATAGATATGGGGAAAGTATTTGACATATCCCCCCAATTTTTGTGATAAAAATACTCAATATCTAGAAAGTGAAAGTGAAGTCATTCAGTTGTGCCCTACTCTTTAGGACCCCACGGACAGTAGCCTGCACCAAGCTCCTCCGTCCATGGGATTTTCCAGGCAAGAGTACTGGAGTGGGTTGCCATTTCCTTCTCCAGGGAATCTTCCTGACCCAGGGATCAAACCCAGGTTTCCCGCATTGTAGGCAGATGCTTTACCATCTGAGCCACATTCCTGAGCCTGATTAAGAATATCTGTGGGAATACCACAGCTAGCAACATGCTTAATTTGAAAGACTTGAGCCTTTCCTCCTAAAATCAGGAAAAAGAAACAACCGTTTTCTGTACTATTTGATATTATAGAAAAGGTTGAGGTGAATGTGGAGTATGGGATTTCTTTGGAGGATTTTAGAAATGTTCTAAAATTGATTGTGGTGTAGGTTGCACAGTTCTGTGTATATACTAAGGAGCTACTAAACTGTACACATGAAATATGTGAATAGAATTGTAGGTATATGAATTTATCCTATCGATAAATTCGAAGGATACTTTTTTAAAAGTAATAAGTATAGGGCCGAGATTGGCTGTTGTGTAGGAAAAAAATAAAGTAGTGGTAAGCATTCTTAAATTCTTTTGACCACTAGGTTAAATCATTTGACCTTCAGGTCAACCTTCCTAGTAGTGATTGAAAGACCCATTCAATGCTCACAATGAATACAATGAAGGCCTCACCACAGAATTAGATTGAGACTAAGAGGCTTTGAAAACATTGATTTGCCAAGTGGTAACCTGACAAGAAAAAAAAAAAAAAAAAACACTTGAAAAATACAGTCATTTGCTAATAACACACGGTTGTCAGATTCAAATGAACAAGTGTTCAGTTGTATAATACATAGTTAATGAACCCAGTGAGAAAGTCCTAACTTGCCCCCAACAACTGTTTGACTTAAAGGAGTACTTCTTTCCTGGTCAACTTACTGTAAATAACAAAGAATTGAAGGGCAAATTATGAATAATAATAATAATGTGACAAGAAAAAAAATGCATTAAAATGTATTTTACCCACATGCATGTTATTATTAGTTCTGCCTGGGTATATGCTGTTGTCCTTACACAAGCAATTGAGGTGTGAAAGTTTCTAAGAGAGTTTCTCAGGCCACAAGCAGTATCACCTGTTCTGTCAAATGGGGTTTCCTGGGTGAGTACTTTAAGGACAAGTTGGGTAATACAAGGTCAAGTGTGTTTCCTTGTTTTGTGCATTACTTTGAAAAGCCAATATTCAACATAATTTTCAACATTTTCTTAATATCCTTAAATTATATTAGAAAATATCTGATAAATTCTATCAGTGTGTAAAATAATGCCTTCCTTATAAAAAGAATGAAAAAATGATTAATGCCTGAAATCTCTCTAAACAAGGTGAAGACATTTGATTATCTATTGAAAATCACAACACATACATAAATATATACACTCACACACACACATGCACACACACACACACATACACACACACACTTCTCTACATCTAGCACTAGAGATGTTTAAAGTTTTCCTTAATTGTATTATTCTTTCCATCATGTTTCATAATTTACTTTTTATCCTAACATGACAAAAATAGTCATATTCTTATGCAAATATCTTTTCATTTATATAGCCTTTATTTTTTGTATACTTTAGATTACTCTTATTTAATTATTTATTTTTAATTATAGGATAAATGCTTTACAATATTGTATTGGTTTCTGCCATATATGAACATAAAGCAGCCATAAGTATACGCCTGTTCACTACCTCTTCAAACTCCCCTCCCACCTCCCAGAAGAATTGAGTGAGTGGCACTGAAATGTATGCATTACCATGTGTAAAATTACAGAGTCAGTGGAAATTTGCTGTATGATGCAGGGAGCTCAAATCTGATGCTCTCTGTGTTAACTAGATTACTCTTGATGTGGTCTGGATTGTTTTACATTTTCTCTACTTAGACTTGGAATGTTTATTAATGGATATGTTTTTTGACTTTTAATGCCAGATTGCACCCTTTTTTACTCCTAGGGAATGCCTTATCCATAACCTTGTGGAAATTGCATTGCCACTTTTTTCAACCTATTATATTTGCAAATATTTAAAACAATCCCATTGTGTCAGATTTTCTTTCTCTATTGACTATGGAGCTGAAGGACGTTTCCTATTGGTTGGTCACTTGCATTACTACGTTTTAAAACTGCTTCTTTCCCCAAACCTTTCTTTGGGAAAAACTGTTTCAGGACCTTCTCATCCGAAGGAAAGACTCGGGGCAGGCAGACACTCATTAAAGTATGTCAAATGGTCTAATGTCATCTCATGACACCCTTTCTCACACAAAGAGAATGTAAATCACAACCTGAAATTCTCATTCAGGTTACTCAGAACCAGAATGCGACATAAGAACATTGTATTGTGCATCCTGTGGTTTTTTTTTTTTTTCTTTTGAGTTAAAGTGAACTCCATTTTACTTAATTCTACATTCCTTCTCTACTTAATGTTCAGACATAAAGCATTTCATAAACAATATACACAATGAGGCCTATTGTGGTGAATACAAAAAAAAGAAAAAAAATGGGATTCAAATCTCCTAATCCTTTAACAAATCTCCTAATCCAGTCGCCTGCCTCCTGTAATGAACACTGGCTCTGTGAGCAGGATTTGCTGTGCTGCTGACCAGATTCCAGCTTCCTGCTCTCAGTCTTCCTCTCATCTGCTTAGTTTTGTACTTATTTCAGTGTCACCTTTACATACTAACCAGTCTCTTCTAGAAACAAGGAGACAGAAAAGTATCAGCTCTAATTAAAAATATTTGTTTTAGAGACAGCCACAGTTTCTGTACAAAGAGAAATAAACTTTGATTTGTGCTTTGTTGATTACAGAGCCAAACAGGTGCAGCTTCATTTTAGTAGAAGAGTTGGGATTTTTTTTTTCTTTTGGCAAAAAGTCTTGAGGTTATTTTCTCTGTATAGTGTATGCTTAGTTATTCAGTCATGTCTGACTTTTTGTGACCACATGGACTCCTTTGTCCATGGGATTCTCCAGGAAAGAATACTGAAATGGGTAGTCATTCCCTTCTCCAGGGAATCTTTAAATATGTAGCAAATATAAGACAAGTAGTTACAATGTCAGTTTAAAAATATTGTTTCCATTTTAGGTTTGAAGAAATATAATAAATTTAATGTTTTGACCAGTTTTAAAGCAACAGTATTTCACAGGAAGACTAGATAAAAATCTTTAAACAATGAAGAAATTTGACTATTTAAGATAATGTATGATATAGAATGGAATATTACTCAGTCACTAAAAGAAACAAAATAGGGTCATTTGTAGAGACATAGATAGACCCAAAATCTGTCATATGGAGTGAATGAAGTAAGTCAAAAGAGGAAAATAAAAATGGTGTTATTAATGCATATATGTGGAATCTAGAAAAATGATACTGCTGAACCTATTTCCAAAGAAAAATAGAGACACAGAAGGGAAGGTATGACAAAACGGGAAATTAAGATTGACATATATACACTACCATGGAGAAGGCAATGGCACCCCACTCCAGTACTCTTGCCTGGAAAATCCCATGGACGGAGAAGCCTGGTAGGCTGCAGTCCATGGGGTCCCTGAGAGTTGGATGCGACTCAGTGACTTCACTTTCACTCTCACTTTCATGCATTGGAGAGGGAAATGGCAATCCACTCCAGTGTTCTTGCTTGGAGAATCCCAGGGACGGTGGAGCCTGGTGGGCTGCCGTCTATGGGGTCGCACAGAGTTGGACACAACTGAAGCAACTTAGCTTAGCATGTGTAAAATAGATAGCTAGCAGGAAGCTCCTCTATAGGGAGCCTTGTCCTGTACTCTGCAAAGACATAGAGGGGGTGAAATGGGAGAGGAAGGTAGGAGGGAGACTCAAGAGGGAAGGGACACGTATATTTATAGCTAATTCATTTCACTATAAAGAAGAAAATAACACACGATTCTAAAGCAGTTATATTCCAATACAAATAAAATAATTGATGTAGCTATGTTATGAATAGAGCCAGAATTGCTGCAATGAGAAAGAAATATTTTAAAAGGATGGCAGGAAAAAGAGAAAAATGCACTGTGAATCTACTGCTGTGAGTCATTTAGCATATATATGTAGGTTTCTCCTTCCTTCTGAAAATAGAAACAGAAGTGCAGAAAGGGCATTAGGATGAGCTATGCCAAACTGATGATTTTGTCTGTCAAAATTCTTTTGTCTGATGACCAAGAATTTGATCCCCATTAATGGATCACTGCCTTGTCATGGTAAAGGGGCTTGCATAACTCAATGAAGCTGTGAGCCATGCTGTGCAGGACCACCCAAGAAGGACGGGTCATTGTGGAGAGTTCTGACAAAATGTGATCCACTGTTAAGCCTGGCATGCTGCAGTCCGTGGGGTTGCAAAGTCAGACACGATTTGGCGACTAAACAGCAACAACAAGTAATTGATAATAATTGATCCTTCTCTCCCTATTGGAATAGTCTCTTCATTTGGCTTCTCAAATGACACACTATGCAGCTGTGTTTTTGTTGTTGTTTCCAGTTTTACTGGCTACTTGTTTTCACCTCTTTGCTGGAGGTTTCACCTTCCTGATTGCTAGAGAGGAGGGTGCAGCCTCACTCACAACTCATAATATTCATGGGAGTTCCTCACAATCCATGATTTAAAGTGCTACCTATTTGTACATCCAATGTCAATCTCTCTTCTAAGTGCCAACTCAACATTTCCGCTTGGATGTTCATAATTACCTAAACATAATTGCTCTCATTATCTTCCCCCATCAAGGGAAGCAACAACTCATTTGTTCAAGTATTCTGAGGAAAATTCTGAGTTATCATTGATTTTCCTTTCTCACCCACTCTACACTTGATCAAAATTTATGCTCTATGAAATATAAAATATTTGAATAAATAGATGAAAAATCTCCAGCCTGGAATAGACCAAAACACACCTTCCAATCAATCACTTTCAATCGTGCCCTCTCTTATTCCATAGACTATTCTCTGCAGCCATCAGAAAAATTCCATTAAAAAGGTGATGATTGACCTTCTATCAGATTCAGAATCAAAGTCAAAATTCGTATCAAGTATCTACATAGCCTAGTGATTGCTCATCTCCTAATGACCGTTTTTTACCCCCTTCCAAAATAATGGAAGCTCTTTGAGACCATGTATTTTATTTACCTTTTTATCCTCAGTGGCAAGTGAATGACACACAATTTTTGTTACCTGAAGGAATGAATGAGTTTATTGGTTTAGTTGAGAAAAGAGAATCCTTTTTGAGGGTTCCCTTGGACAGCAAGGAGATCAAGCCAGTCAATCCTAAAAGAAATCAACCATAAATATACATTGGAGGACTGATGCTGAAGCTGAAGCTGAAGCTCCAATATTTTGGCCTCCTGATGTGAAGAGCCAGCTCATTGGAAAAGACGCTGATGTTGGGAAAGATTGAGGGCAGGAGGAGTAGAGGCTGACAGAGGATGAGAGGGTTGGATGGCATCACCGACTCAATGGACATGAGTTTGAGCAAACTCCAGGAAATAATGAAGGACAGGGAAGACTGGAGTGCTGCAGTCCATGGGGTCACAAAGAGTTGGACATGACTGAGTCACTGAACAACAGCAACAGCAACAAAAGAGACTATTCTGATTTTATTCAGGTCATGGCATTGAAGATAGACTGAAAGAGTTAGGGAAAGTAATCTGTGTAGTAGTTTCAATACAGACTTCAAAATGGTTTAAATATTTTTATGGCTAGCATGGAGAAAAACTATTTGGCTAAAACTAAAAATATTATTATTTTTATGTGAGCTTGAAATTCACTTTTTTGGAACAGACTTTCCCTTTCTTTTGGAAAATTGCCTTTAGTAGGCTTTTGATTATTGGTTAAGACATGCATGTAGTTACATTACCTGAATGCCCATTTTTTGCACTGAGAAATTAATGCTCTTTTTATTAATGGAAATTGACAGAAAAAGCAGAGACATTACTTTGCTAACAAAGGTCCATCTAGTCAAGGCTATGGTTTTTCCAGTGGTCATGGATGGATGTGAGAGTTGGACTATAAGAGAGCTGAGCACTGAAGAATTGATGCTTTTGAACTGTGGTGTTGGAGAAGACTCTTGAGAGTCCCTTGGACTGCAAGGAGATCCAACCAGTCCATCCTAAAGATCAGTCCTGGGTGTTCACTGGAAGGACTGATGTTGAAGCTGAAACTCTAATACTTTAGCCACCTAATGGTGAAGAACTGACCCATTGGAAAAGACCCTGATACTGGGAGGGATTGGGGGCAGGAGGAGAAGGGGATGACAGAGGATGAGATGGCTGAATGGCATCACCGACTCAATGGACATGGGTTTGGGTGGATTCCGGGAGTTGGTGATGGACAGGGAGGCCTGGAATGCTGTGGTTCATGGGGACGCAGAGAGTCAGACACGACTGAGTGACTGAACTGAACATTCATGAAGATCATGTGTTCTTTAAAGATTTCATTTTCTAAACAAATATTTAGACTGTGTTGAGTCTTAGAGCTCATACAACTGAGTGTATTAATAAAAAAGACCCTGTCTTCCTCTTCATTATGAGATGTTATTACTGATTTCACAGCAGTCATTGTCCTTGCAGAGTTTAGCATGACAGCAGACCTTACCCACTAGGGCTAATGCCCAAGTGGACGGAGACTCAAAGTACACAGATATAACTTCAAAAGCATACCTCTTGTGTAAATGAATGCATTTGCTATCATATGCACCTTAAAACTCCCATCAGTTCTATTCAATTCAGTTCAGTCGCACAGTCATGTCTGACTCTTTGCGACCCCATGGATTGCAGAACCCCAGGCCTCCCTGTCCATCACAACTCCCGGGGTTTACTCAAACTGATGTCCATTGAGTCTGAAATGCCATCCATCCAACCATCTCATCTTCTGTCGTCCCCCTCTCCTCCCACCTTCAATCTTTCCCAGCATCAGAATCTTTTCAAATGAGTGAGTTCTTCTCATCAGGTGGCCAAAGTATTGGAGTTTCAGCTTCAGCATCAGTCCTTACAGTGAATAATCAGGACCTATCTCCTTTAGGATGGATTGGTTGGATCTCCTTGCAGTCCAAGGGACACTGAAGAGTCTTCTCCAACACCACAGTTCAAAAGCATCAATTTTTTGGCACTCAGCTTTCTTTATAGTCCAACTCTCACATTCATACATGACTACTGGAAAAACCATAGGCAGACCTTTGTTGGCAAAGAGATGTCTCTGCTTTTTAATAAGCTGTCTAGGTTGGTCATAACTTTTCTTCCAAGGAGCAAGTGTCTTTTCATTTCATGGCTGCAATCACCATCTGCAGTGATTTTGGAGCCCCCAAAAATAAAGTCTGTCACTGTTTCCGTATCTATTTGCCATGAAGTAATGGGACAAGATGCCATGATCTTAGTTTTCTAAATGTTGAGTTTTAAGCTAACTTTTCCACTCTTCTCTTTCACTTTTATGAAGAACTCTTTAGTTCTTCTTAGCTTTCTGTCATAAGGGAGGTGTTATCTGCATATCTGAGGTTATTGACCCCATACGGTCAAGTAAAAAAATTGACCTCTTCAGAGAATCATTTTCTCAGATCCTTAGATTTTTGCAAAGGAAGTCTACTTATGGGAAAGAATACATTTCGGGTGTCAGCTGTGTGTTGTTAAACATGATTTGTATAGGTTGTTGTTTGGTCATTAATTTGTGTCTAACTCTTTTGTAACCCCATGTCCTTAGCCCGCCAGGCCGCTCTGTCCATGGAAGGATTTCCCAGGCAAGAATACTGAAGTGATTTGCCATTTCCTTCTCCAGGGCATGTTCTGACCCAATGATCAAACCTGCATCTCCTGCATTAGCAGGCAGATTTGTTACCATTGAGCCACCAGAGATTTCATATAAAATGATGTGATTAATTTTTTGCTTCACTTCACTTTAATTTTTTTAAATTGTAAAACAACATATATTTATTCAGTTTTTTATATTGTTAAATCATTCTATAAGGATGTAATTAAAATAAAAATGTTCATCATATTTCTGTTTAGGTGAAAGTATTTAACGAATTATATATTTACATATGTAAAGACATAAGTATTTTACCATTGAATAGGTTAATACTTATTTAATTATTTTTAAAAACAATTTATTTGACAGATGCAATACATAGTATGTGTTATATCAATTTAGCCTATGAAATATTAATTCCAAATATTATAGAACTTTACTATGTGTTAAGGGCTTCCCTGGTGGCTCAGAGGTTAAAGCGTCTGCCTCCAATGCGGGAGCCCCAGGTCTGATCTCTGGGTCTGGAAGATTCCCTGGAGAAGGAAATGGCAACCCACTCCAGTATTCTTGCCTGGAGAATCCCATGGACTGAGGAGCCTGGTGGGCTGCAGTCCACGGGGTCACAAAGAGTTGGACACGACTGAGTGACTTTACTTACTATGTGCTATGCCATCTAGCAGAAAAAAATCTACATTTATTTCCTGATATTTGAAATCATTGCATATTATGTTTTTAAAAAAAATCAACTGGTGTGCTTTTAAAACAGTTGCTATATCTTACTTATAATCAATGATACAAACTTTGGAAAATTCTGGCTGTTGTTTTAAAATGCTTTTCTTTAAGCATAATGTATTTTACTGACCTATAATTCCATAATTGAAAAGAGAAATTGAACATGATCTTTACTATATTTTCATTTTTTACTATCAATGATATTTGAAGCCAGAGATATCTTTATAATACTAAGTAAGGAATGCATTTAGATTACTGTATTTGACTAATATGTGAGCAGCATCTTGGGGCAATTTGACAGAATTATTGTCATTTTTATGTTCCTCATTAAACTGCTTTATCTCAAAATTAGTATTTCTTATACTCCCCATCTCTAAATTATGGTACTTATGGTATAAATTATGCAATATGCACCAATAAATAAAAATACATTAAAGCAATAACATCACAGTAGCTATATTCTACCAAGTAATATTTTGAAGGAAGATCTGCAGCCCTATATGCTTATTTTATTTCCATTGACACCGATGTTTATTTGTTATTCAAATTAGTTACTAAAATTTTGCTTTAAAAGCAAGGAGTAATAAAATCTAGATCTAGATATTCCTTTGGAAGCCACTAGATATCCACAAGTTGTATCTGAGAAATATTGGTACCAACAATTCATATATAAACCTTCATCTATAATGACATCAAAACAACAACAAGAACAATATCAAATGTGAAGCCTCACTGGTTAAAAACTGAGATGGTTAGGTGAGTCAGAAAGTGGAAATCCAAGTCCCACCCCCAGGTTTTTCCCTCACTTCCTATAAACAACCTCTGAGCTTTTCTTGTAGGCAGACTCCCAGAGTCTTTCACATTTTGGAAACCATAAATACTATCCCATGTAGATGAGTTTATCTTTGAAAAGAAGCTCCTTAATAGAAAATTTCAAGCACTCCCTTTGGTAAAGATTATACAAAAAATACTGAGTGAATTTTAAAACAGTTCACAGAGTTAGTCTCAAAGAGTATAATCAGGTATCATTATACTGGTGAACTAAGGGTCAAAGTAATTGAATTTGTAAAGAGGCACAAAGGATATCTGGTGAATTAAATTATAATTAGAGTGTGATAACATCTGATACACAATGTGAATGCAAATATAAATGAAAAAATACTTTAGTCTTTTTCTTTCATTTCTCTGGAATAACATGCCTAATTTCTACTACCTTGTCTTAAAGATTATGTGGGTGTCTGGGACTAGTTACCAGAAATGTTAATATTACTTTATTTTTATTCTCTCACTGATGTGAAAGCACAGCTGGGAAATTAAGTGCAAATGCAAATATTTCCTTAGCAAAATTCTTTGTACTCTTGTGAAAATCACTGGTATCTATTTGTTTTAATAACAAATCCCATCCACCATTTGTCATTATTAATTAGCAACATGGATTTGATTCAAAAAGAATAATCAGGTCATCTAAATCTTTTTGGAGTATTCCTTTCCAGGCTCTTTCTGGCTATAAAATTATTGAATTTCAAATAATTTTCTCTCCTATTCTACAGATGAAGCTCACTTGATGTTCAGCTCACATTCCATATTTCTCCTTTTAGTTCATTTATTTTAGGTGATTTCCCCTCCTGGTATTTTCAGTTCCTTTAAATATTCTGATATATGTAAATTGCAATAATGTATTTCCCTATAATGGCACTGTTGATCTATCTATATGCCGAACTAACCCTGTGGCACTTAACCAGCTACTTTCTACTTCTAGACAATTTCCATTTGAATCATTCTCACAGCTTTTATTCACCTAAATATATTGAATTATATTCTTAGCCAAACTACTTTTAAAATGGCATATCTCATAAAACATGACTGATTAGCTTTTTAGGCCAAATATACTAAATGTCACTAGAAGGGGATCATGAAGGCATGTTAATCCTTTTGGGGCACTAGAATACCACAGAGGTTTCTGGGCCCTGAATAATTGTTGTTAAAGCATGTCTTTATTAAAAAATACTCAGTAAAAGATATATAAGACTTTTTCTAAGAGTAACCCTCACATTTATAGAAGACCAGCTCCATTACTTTCTGCTCCTGCTTCTGCTAAGTCACTTCAGTCATGTCCGACTCTGTGTGACCCCATAGACGGCAGCCCACCAGCCTCCCCGTCCCTGGTCCCTGGGATTCTCCAAGCAAGAACACTGGAGTGGGTTGCCATTTCCTTCTCCAATGCATGAAAGTGAAAAGTGAAAGTGAAGTCTCTCAGTCGTGTCCGACTCTTCACGACCCCATGAACTGCAGCCTACCAGGCTCCTCTAAGAAATGTCTTATTTTATAAGAATAGACATCTGCAAGTCTAAGTCATCCTAAAAGACACCAGAAAGTGCATTTCTGAAATAAGAATGCATCTTTATAATTAATGTGCACAGTTAAGGCATATTTCTCCTGCAGAAATGCTATTTGTAAAGAAATGAGGAAATATAAAGGTTTATAGCTAGAAACATACTTGATTAGCAGTTTCCTTCATCTACTAAAATATATGAAGATAACAAAATCAAAAACAAAACTTAGACTGATGAGCAATTTATTGGTAGACTAGAGAGATTATCTACTTACTGCAACACTGATTGAGCTTGACAGGGAGAGAAAAATCAGTGGGCAGTTTGTGCTTCTTTATAAATTAAGCAATTGGTTCCCATCCTTCTCTTTGTCCTCTAAATAGAAGATCAAGAATCTGTACCAAACAGAATTTTAGGCAGTGTGCAATATTTTTAGGGCACCCTAAAAGCTGAAACTTTTCTTCCATTTGCTCTCTACTCATCTTTCTATATGCTCAGTTGTTCAGTATGTCAGACTTTTGTGACCCCATAGACTGTAGCCCACTAGGCTCCTCTGTCCATGGAAATATCCCGGCTAGAATACTGGAGTGGGTTGCCATTTCCTCCTCCAGAGGATCTTCCTGACCCAGGGATCGAAACTGGGTCTCTTGTATCTCCTGCATTGGCAGGGGGATTCTTTACCACTAGTGCCACCTGGGACTTTATTATCAATGACATCGTTATCATACGACTGGCAAATTCTTATGGAAATAAATTAACAATGAACAATGTTTTTTTTTTCAACCCATCACCATGTTTCAAGAAGAGCTACATTACACATCACCCTGGATCATCAAGAACTTTGTTTTAAAAGTCTCTGAACTTCTAAAGTTTTAGAGACTTCTAAAAAGGTGGCTCCTAGACTCAGTGGTAAAGAATCTGCCTGCCATACTAGTACAGCCACTATGGAGAATAGTGTGGAGATTCCTTAAAAAACTGGAAATAGAACTGTCATACCACCCAGCAATCCCACTGCTGGGAATACATACCAAGGAAACCAGAATTGAAAGAGACACATGTACCCCAGTGTTCATTGCAGCACTGTTTACAATAGCTAGGATATGGATGAAACCTAGATGTCCATCAGCAGATGAATGGATAAGAAAGCTATGGTACATATACACAATGGAATATTACTCTACTATTAAAAATAATGCATTTGAATCAATTCTAATGAGGTGGATGAAACTGGAGCCTATTATACAGAGTGAAGTAAGTCAGAAAGAAAAACACCAATAGAGTACATTAACACATATATATGGAATTTAGAAAGATGGTAGCAATGACCCTATATGTGAGACAGCAAAAGAGACACAGATATAAAGAACAGACTTTTGGAGTCTGTGGGAGAAGTTGAGGGTGGGAATATTTGAGAGAATAGCATTGAAACAAGTATATTGCCATATGTGAAATAGATCACTAGTCCAAGTTTGATGCATGAAACAGGGCACACAAAGCTTGTGTACTGGGACAACCCAGAGGGATGGGATGGGGAGGAGGGAGGGAGGTGGGAGAGGGGTTCGGGATGGGGGACACATGTACACCAATGACTGAGTTATATCAATGTATGGCAAAAACCACCACAATATTGTAAAGTAATTAGCCTCCAATAAAATAAATAAATAAATTTAAAAAAAGATTCTGCCTGTCAATGCAGGAGACCTGGTTTGATTCCTGGGTTCAGAAGATCCCATGGAGGAGGGCACAGCAATTCACTCCAGTATTCTGGCCTGGGAAATTCTATGAACAGAGAAGCCTGGTGGGCTATAGTACATGTGATTGCAAAAAGCTGGATACAACTGAGCTCCTACATTCAGGGCCCCAGGGAATGGAGCATCACTGAGTTGGCTTTTACAGTGGATTCCAAATAAAAAGTTCTTCCCTCACCGCAGTTCCCAAATGCCTAAAATTTTCCTTAGAGCGGGATGCCTCTCGCCCCAACAGATTATTGCATATTTTACAGAAGTGTCCTCTAGAAAAGAAGCCCTCTGAATGTTATTTATAAAATGTACATTTAAAAGACAACAACTGGTAATAAAGGGAGAGGAATATTAAAGGTACACTGAAAGCTGAAAGTCTCTCAGTCATGTCTGACTCTTTGGTAGCTGTTCTCTTCTCCAGGAGATCTTCCCAACCCAGAGATGGAACCCAGCTCTCCTGCATTGCAGGCGGGTTCTTTTTTTGTTGTTGTTAATTTATTTATTTCAGTTGGAGGCTAATTACTTTACAGTATTGTAGTGGTTTTTGCCATACATTGATATGAATCAGCCATGGGTTTACATGTGTTCCCCATCCTGAACCCCCTCCTACCTCCCCCCCTGCTCTGGGTCATCCCAGTGCACCAGCCCTGAGCACCTTGTCTCATGCATCAAACTTGGACTGGCAATTTGTTTCATATATGATAATATACACGCTTCAGTGCTATTCTCTCAGATCATCCCACCCTCGCCTTTTTCCAGAGTCCAAAAGACTGTTCTATACATCTGTGTCTCTTTTGCTGTCTTGCAGTATAAGGTTATCATTACCATCTTTCTAAATTCCATATATATGTGTTAGTATACTGTATTGGTTTTTCTTTCTGGCTTACTTCACTCTGAATAATGGGCTCCAGTTTCATCCACCTCATTAGAACTGATTCAAATGTATTCTTTTTAATGGCTGAATAATATTCCATCGTGTATATGTACCACAGCTTTCTTATCCATTCATCTGCTGACCAGCTGAGCCACCAGGGAAACCCAAGAATACTGGAGTGGATAACTTATTCCTTCTCCAGGGGATCTTCCTGGCCCAGGAATCAAACCAGGGTCTCCTGCATTGAAGGTGGATTCTTCATCAGCTGAACTACCAAGGAAGGAAAAGTACAGTAGATGCTCTGAAATGGAATGGTTTAAAAAAAGTAGAATGGTGCCTGGCAAACTCAGATGAGCTTAAAAGTGAAAACATATATATATATATATATATATATATATATATACACACTTATATATACTTATTTTCTGAAAGCTGAACTTAAACACTAGCCATTGGCCACTGCACAGAACAATCATCTAGACAGAAGAGTATGTTGAAGAACAAAATAAACTAACACTTGATTTTGAAAATGGTTCTTAATCAGAAGGGAAAAGATATCCAAGGAGAAGAAACATATAATGGAAAATATATCTACAGAAAAAAAAAAAAAAAAAACTTCTTAGATGGTCAGTGAAGTTTGAAATAATACTGTCTATGAAGGAGAACTGAAGAATGTGAGAAGAATAAAATATTTTTGAAATGATATAAAGGTGAAATAAAAGTAAAACTGAAACTCAAAGAAAGAGGCTCTTGAAAGAAAGGTCATAAAGAAAGCAAAATTGCATTAGCAGAGAGAAAACTATAGATGAATCTTGAACAATCCAGGTTTGAGTAGACTAAGTAATGCAAAATCTAATTAGTTATGTTTTAAGCCGGTTTAAAACTCAACATTCAGAAAAATAAGATCATGGCATTAGGTCCCATCACTTCATGGCCAATAGACAGGAAAACAATGGAAATAGTGATAGACTTTATTTTCTTGGGCTCCAAAATAACTGTAGATGGTGACTGCAGCCATAAAATTTAAAGACACTTGTTCCTTGGAAGAAAAGCTATAACAAACATAGAAAGCATATTAAAAAGCAGAGACATTACTTTCCTGACAAAGATCCATCAGGTCAAAGCTATGGTTTTTCCAGGAGTCGTGTGTGGATGTGAAAGTTGGACCATAAAGAAAGCTGAGCACTGAGGAATTGACGGTTTTTAACTGCGGTGTTGGAGAAGACTCTTGAGAGTCTCTTGGACTGCAAGGAGATTAAACCAGTTCCTTTTCCTTAGGAAATCATCCTAAATATTCATTGGAAGGACTGATGCTGAAGCCAAAGTTCCAATACTTTGGCCATCTGATGAGAAGAACTAACTCATTGGAAAGACCCTGATGCTGGGAAAGATTGAAGGCGGGAGAAGAAGGGGAGACAGAGGATGAGACAGTGGGATGGCATCACAAAATTGATGGACATGAGTTTGAGCAAGCCTCGGGAGTTGGTGATGGTTGGGGATTCCTGGCTTGCTGTAGTACATGGGGTCACAAAGAACAGGACACAACTGATTGACTAAATTGAACTGAATGAGTGATGTTGAGAAAAAACATGAGAAAATTTTTGTAGGGATGTAGAAAGGAAATGATAAATAAGGATGGAAGTGGGCCACACAAATATTCATGTTCTTGAGTAGATGCAAGGATGGTCAAATGAGAAGTGTCAATAAATAGTGAGGTATTTTTTTGTGTGTGTAATGAACAATGGCTATGTGTTTTTATGTAATTTTAAAGATCACTTTCCATTTTCAGTTATGACAATACATTAGCTATATTGAACATATTGCACAATACATCTTTGGCTCTCCCTGTCTTATTTCACTTAGCACAACACCCTCTACATTCAACCATGGTGCTTCAAATGGCGTAATTTTAAAGATCACTTTCCATTTTCAGTTATGACAATACATTAGCTATATTGAACATGTTGCACAATACATCTTTGGCTCTCCCTGTCTTATTTCACTTAGCACAACACCCTCTAAGTCCAACCATGGTGCTTCAAACAATGACATTTCCTTCTTGTTATGGCTAAGTAGTACTCCATTGTCATTGCAGAAGGAAATGGCACCCCACTCTTGCATTCTTGCCTGGAGAATCCCATAGACAGAGGAACCTGGTAGGCTACAGTCCATGGGGTCAAAAAGAGTCAGACATGGCTGAGCAACTGAGCATTCCATTGTGATATATATAATTTTCTTAATCCACTCACCTATTGATTTTACACTTAGATTGCTTCCACACCTTTAGTTATCATTGTTGTTCAGTCACTCAGTCATGTCTGACTCTTGGCTACCCCATGAACTGCAGCATGCCAGAATTCCCTGTCTTTTACTATATCACTGAGTTTCTTCAAACTCCTGTCATTAAGCTGATGATGCCATTTAACCATGTCATCTTCTGTCACTCACTTCTCTTCCTGCTCTCAGTCTTTCCCAGGATCATGGACTTTTTCAGTGAGACAGCTGTTTGCATCAGATGGTCAAATTATTGGCGCTTCAGCTTTAGCATCAGTCCTTCCAATGAATATTCAGGATTGATTTCCTTTAGGATGGACTGGTTGGATGTCCTTGCACTCCAAGGGACTCTCAAGAATTTTCTCCAACACCACAGTTCAAAAGCATCAATTCTTCAGCGCTCAGCCTTCTTTATGGGCTAATCTTTATATCCATACATGACTACTGGAAGAATCATAGTTTTGATTATACAGACTTTGTTGGCAAATTAGTGTCTCTGCTTTTTAATACCCTGCCTAGCTTTGTCAAAGATTTTCTTCCAAGGAGCAAGTGTTTTTAAATTTCATGGCTGCAGTCACCATCTGCAGTGATTTTGGAGCCCAAGAATATAAAAGTTTGTCATTGTTCCCTTTTGTTCCCCATCTGTTTGCCATGAAGTGATGGGACCAGATGCCATGATCTTCATTCTTTGAATGTTGAATTATAAGCCAGCTTTTTCACTCTCCTCTTTCACCTTCTTCAAGAGGCTCTTTAGTTCCTCTGCACTTTCTGCCATTAGAAGGGTGTCATCTGAATATCTGAGGTTACTGATATTTCTCCCAGTAATCTTGATTCCAGCTTGTGCTTCATCCATCCCAGCACTTCACATGATATACTCTGCATAGAAGTTAAATAAGTAGGGTGACAATATACAGCCTTGATGTACTCCTTTCCCAATTTGGAACCAGTCCATTGTTCCATGTTCGGTTCTGCACACAGATTTCACAGGAGGCAGGTAAGGTGATCTGGTGTTTCATCTCTTGAAGAATTTTCTGCAGTTTGTTGTGACCCACACAGTCAAAGCTTTAGCATAGTCAATGAAGCAGAAGTAGAGTTTTTCTGGAATTCTCTTGCTTTTTCTATGATCCAGCGGATGATGGCACTTTGATCTCTGGTTTGTCTGCCTTTTCTAAATCCAGCTTGTACATATGGACATTCTCCATTATCATACTGTTGAAACCTAGGTTGAAGGATTTTGAGCATTACATTGCTACCATGTGAAATGAGTGCAACTGTGTGCTAGTTTGAATAATGTTGCTGTTAACATTAGGATGTATGTATCTCCTTGAATAATGGTGTCCAGGTGGTTCAGTGGTAAACAATCTACTTGCCAATGAAGGAGACATAGGGGATGCAACTTCAATCTTTGGGTCAAGAAGATCCCCTGGAGGAGGAAATGGCAATCCACTCCAGCATTCTTGCTTGGAAAATTCCATGGAGATTGGAATCTGGTAGGCTACAGCCCATGTAATCACAAAGAGTCAGACAGGACTGAATGACTGAGCAGACACACACACACATCTCTATGAAATAGTGTTTCTATTCTCTTTTCAGATATATATCCCAGAGTGGACTTGCTGAGTCATATGGTAGTTCTATATTCAGTTTGTTGAGAAACCTCCATACTGATTTTTACAGTGGCTGCAACAGTTTACATTTCCACTAACAGTGTACAAGTACTCCCTTTCCCCACATCCTCGTCGGCATTTATTTGTGTTATTTTTGCTGGTGGCCATTCTGACAAGTGTGAGGTGATATCATATTGTGATTTTGATTTTCACTTCCCTGATGATTATTGATGATGAACATCTTTTCAACTGCTTGTTTGATACTTTCACTTCCTCTTCAGAAACATATGTATCCAGTTCCTCTGGCCAGTTTTTAATTGGGTTGTGCTTTTCTGATGTTGAGTTGTACAAACTGTTCATCTATGATGGATATTAATCTCTTATCAGTCATTTGTTGTTGTTGTTCAGTTGCTAAGTTGTGTCTGATTCTTTGTGACCTCATGAACCTAGCACACTAGGCTTCCCTGTCCTCCACTATCTCCTGGTGTCTCCTCAAATTCATGTCCATTGAGTCTGTGATGCTAACTAACCATCTCATCCTCTGCCACCCCCTTATCCTTTGGCTTTCAATCTTTCCTAGCATCAGGGGTCTTTTCCAATGAGTTGGCTGTTTGCATCAGGTGGCCAAAGTATTGGAACTTTGCTTCAGCATCAGTCCTTCCAATGAATATTCGGGGTTGATTTCCTTTAGGATTGACTGGTTTGATCTTGCAGTCAAAGGGACTCTCAAGCATCTTCACATGCACCTCAATTCAAATCATCAGTTCTTAAGTAGCCAACCTTCTTTATGGTTCAAAATGATTTGAAAATATCTTCTCCTAATCAGTTGTTTGGCTTTGTGCTTTTTGGATGGTTGCCTTTGCTGTGCAAAAGCTTTTAAGCATAATTCTTCTCATTTTTGCTTTTATTCCCTTTACTTTAGGAAACAGATACAAACTATTGCTGTGATGCCCACACAACAAAGTGTGCTCTGTTGATGTTTTCCTCTGGGAGTTTATAATATCTGGTCTTCCATTTAGATCTCTAATCTGAGTTCCTTTTTGTATATGGTATTAGACATTGTTGCAATTTCATTCATTTTCATTTAGCTGTCCAGTTTTCCCACCACTGCTGCTGCTGCTGCTAAGTTGCTTCAGTTGTGTCTGACTCTGTGTGACCCCATAGACGGCACCCCACCAGGCTCCGCCGTCCCTGGGATTCTCCAGGCAAGAATACTGGAGTGGGTTGCCATTTCTTTCTCCAATGCATGAAAGTGAAAAGTGAAAGTGAAGTCACTCAGTCATGTCCTACTCTTAGTGACCCCATGGACTGCAGCCTACCAGGCTCCTCTGTCCGTGGGATTTTCCAGGCAAGAGTTCCCAGCACTACTTAGTGAATAAACTATATTTTCTCTATCGTGTATTCTTGTCTCCTTTGTCATAAATTAATTTACCATAAGTGCACGGTTTTATCTCTGGATTCTACACTGTTTCATGTGCCTTTTTTTGTGCCAGAACCATAACATTTTGATGGCATTACAGCAGTCTGAAGTCAGGGAGCATGATTTGTCCTACTCTGCTCCTCTTTCTCAAGATTGTTTTGGCTATTTGAGATGTTTTTTATTTCAAATAAATTTTAAAATCATTTTTTCTAGTTCTGTGAAAAATGACACTGGTATTTTGATAGGTATACAGCTTCCCAGGTGGCTCAGATGGTAAAGAACTTGCCTGCAGTGCAGGAGATCTGGTTCAATCCCTGGGTTGAGAAGATCACCTGGAGAAGTTAGGTAATGGCTACACACTTCATTATTCTTTCCTGGAAAATTTCATGGACAGAGGAGTCTGGCAGGTTACACACACACACACACACACACACACACACACACATCTACATATTTCATCAAAATAGCTATGGCATTTCCATCAAATATGTAGATGCCTTAGGTAGTATGGTCAATTAACAATATTGATTATTTCAGTCTAAGAACATAGAATAACTTTCCAACTGCGTGTGTCATCAACAACTTCTCTCATTAGTGTCTTATAGTTTTTGGAGCGCTGATGTTCTACCTCCTTAGATAGGTTTATTTTATTATTTTTGATGTGATGGCAAATGATAAATGGGATTGTTTCCTTAATTTCTCTTTCTGAAACTTCATTGTTACTGTATAGAAGTAGAAGAGATTTCTATATATATATATATATATATATATTAATTTTGTATCCAACAACCTTACTGAATTCATTGATGAACTCTGGTCATTTTCTATAGGTGTATCTAAGGTTTTCTATGTATAGTATAATGCAATTTTAATAGAAGTAATACTCCTTTTTTGAACTGAAAAAATGAAGAAAATTCATATTCCAGACAAAATAAATGGAAATGTTAGTGAAAAGGTATCCACGTACACTTTAGACAAAACATGTACATACACATATATGTATGTAGACACACAGCCATATAAGGAATAACGTTATGAATCATTTTATAGATTTCCTGGGTTCAATCCCTGTTATGGAAAGATCCCCTGGAGAAGGAAATTTTGGCAACCCACTCCAGTATTCTTGCCTGGGAAATCGACAGAGGAGCCTAGCAGGCTATAGTCCGTAGAGTCGCAAAAGAGTAGCACATGCCTTAGCAACTGAACACACATACATATAGATTTCCTTTAGAATATAATATATTAAAAGACATTGTACAATGCACAAATGTGGCCTTTAATGAAAATTTTTTTTTGTGTTCAGGGTTTTTGGATTGTTTTAGTTTTAATCTGGAAACAATAAAGAGATAATCACATATACAACTTTATTCAGAAAACTTATTAATTATTTTTAATAATTATCTCTTATCTGTAAAAATTTTTTGAAGGTTATATCCTACGTGAATGACATGAATCCAAATTAAATGCTAAGCATTTGGGAAAAGACATACAAACTTTTTAAAATGAAAATTAGAAACACAAGCTTTAATATGAAATATAATATAGTCAGGGCTTTCCCGGTGACACAGAGGTAAAGAATCCTCCTGCTATGCAGGAGATGGAGGAGACATAGTTTGATCCCTGGGTGGGGAAGAACCCCTGAAGGAGGGGACGGCAACCCACTTCAGTATTCTTGCCTAGAGAATCCCTTGGACAGAGGAGTCTGGCAGGCTACAGTTCATAGGGTCACAAAGAGGTGGACACGACTGAAGCGAATGGACACATAATACAATTAATGGAAACAAACAATATGTAGATGCATGAACATCAAATTCTAACAATTCATAATTGCTTGTGCATATTTAGGATGATTTCGGAAATTCACTTAAGTGATTTGTGAAATGGATCCCTCCAGGAAGGTGAATTATTTGGGAAAAACAGAAAGAGCCTCACAATTATGCACCATTGAGTCTGTAAATCCTTCAATATTATTTATTTCATAGCCTATACATATAATAATAACTTGACAGATAAAGTAGAATATATATAAATACATATATGAAAATATTACATAATGTATAACCAATATTTATACATATTTTTGGAAAAAATTGTTTAAAGGAGTTAGTGATAGCAAGCATTTTT
The DNA here is from genome assembly GCF_023091745.1 of Budorcas taxicolor. Classification (NCBI taxonomy): domain Eukaryota; kingdom Metazoa; phylum Chordata; class Mammalia; order Artiodactyla; family Bovidae; genus Budorcas; species Budorcas taxicolor. The sequence continues at coordinate 37,183,784 of NC_068926.1, read as the reverse complement.
GCTAATGCAATTCAGTGCTTCTGTGAAAAGACAAACTCCATAATATACTTTAATCCTTGGAGTCATCTGCATATTCAAGGAGAAAGATTACCTAAATTATAAGAGCAATGATTAGAGTGAGTGTTCTGGCTGTGTTCTAAAGACTTTAAGAGACAGTATATATATATTTAGTCTTTTAGTTCTCATTACCACCCTATTAGATAGGTTGCATTATAATCCCTATATCATAGCTGAGGAAAGAGTTGATTAAGTAATCTACTTAAGGTAAAAATGAGAGCAGCAGAGTCAGGGTATAAACACAGGCCATCTGGCTCCACAGTACACTGGGCTATTCTGCTTCTACAGTGGATTCAAACTAAAAAGACTATTTGGCAATGTGAACAATTTTGATGTGATGATAATTGAAAAGAATTTGAATGCACTTTAATAAAAAATATGAATATAATTGTAAAAAATTAACTAAATATATACTATACACAGAAAAATACTGGAAGGAAATATTAATAGAGGTTTTAATGTTACTGGCATCACCTATGATTATTATTAAAAGCACCATATTTTATAAGAACTAAAATGTACAATCATCCCTTTCACTATCTTAAATATTAAAAGTATGTTATGTGCACATAAATAGTTAAATAATTAAATAAGTGAGTATATAGATAAAACAGTTCATCTGGGAGCTGATATTCTCAAAATACTAAAGATTAAAGAAGTTATTATCAATCAAAAACCCTAACATTCAAAGAGGCAATCAGTGCTCTGGCAAGAAATCAACAAAGAGAAAAACATTTTCATGTAATTTGTATTGCTTCTGTGTTTGGATGAACAAAACCAATGTACAACAAAAGCATATTTTATCTCGTGTATTATATATATAAATTTTAGTTTAAAACTTTAAGAGAAATGAGCCATTTTACAGAGATATTCTGATTGTCAGAGATATTGCCTGCATAATATGAATCTGAACTCTGAGGCAGATATAAAGCTTCTGTACTGAAAGTTATAGTGCCTGAGGATGTACACAGGTGAGGGGTCCTGGTGTTGCTGATTTTATAAACAGCATTTTGAAAACTGACTTCTTTATTTATCTCATTATACTATATTTTGAGATAATAGTTGCCTTTAATTATTTTTGTTTCAATATATTTTAAAATAACTTGAATTATTCATTCTTTACAAGTATGAAGCCAAAATTAGGTAGAGACACTGAGTGTTATTCCTGATTGAAATTCAACCAGATTGAGATATAGCTCCAGCCCCAGGTAGGCACATATGATTCTGCTTATTTTGTGAAGGAGATAAAAAATTATTGAACAAAGAAAGGCTGGCTGGTGGGCCAAATATCATTTCACTTTTTTTTATTGAATGGCCAAACTGCCAAATTGCTGAATAGTTGTCTGAAAGTTATCATTTGTTCCCTGAAAGCTCTGTCCCCGATCCTAATCCTGTATATTTTTATGTGGAATTGGGTGACATTTTTACCTACCATAGCATTACCTACCTTCCCATTACCTACCATAGCATTAGATAAATAGATAATTGTCAATACAAGACCAGGCTTTCTGAAATAGGTGATGTCTTAGTTTTGCAAAACTTGAGATAGAGAAAAGACAGGAAAATGTGTTCAAGGAAAAGAGACTAGCTTTTTAAAAACCATGGTTTATAACAAAGCAAGACATGTCCTGAATGTGTTGAAACAAAACCTGTGAGGATGAAAAGTTATATGACCCGGAAAAAGAGGGAGATAGCTACAATGATGCCTAAAATGAAAGCAGAGAGCAGAATCCACCAAGTCCAGCTTGATCCTCCAAGACAGAGAAAAACTTTGAGAGACTTACAGGAGAATAGCAACAGTTGTTTTTTTTTTTAATTTAATTTTATTTTACTTTACAATACCATATTGGTTTTGCCATACACCAACATGAATCCGCCACGGGTGTACATGAGTTCCCAATCCTGAACCCCCCTCCCACCTCCCACCCCATATCATCTCTCTGGATCATCCCCATGCACCAGCCCCAAGCATCCTGTATCCTGTATCAAACATAGACTGGCGATTCGTTTCTTACGTGATAGTATACATGTTTCAATGCCATTCTCCCAAATCATCCCACCCTCTCCCTCTCCCCCAGAGTCCAAAAGTCCATTCTATACATCTGTGTCTCTTTTGCTGTCTCGCATACAGGGTTATCCCTACCATCTTTCTAAGTTCCATATATATGTGTTAGTATACTGTATTGGTGTTTTTCTTTCTGGCTTACTTCACTTTGTATAATCGGCTCCAGTTTCATCCATCTCATTAGAACTGATTCAAATATATTCTTTTTAATGGCCGAGTAATACTCCATTGTGTATATGTACCACAGCTTTGTTTTTAAATTTAGAAATATCACCTTGTTGACAACACTCTTGTTGTTTTTCAGTCACTCAGTCGTGTCCAACTCTGTGACCCCAGGGACTGCAGCACACCAGGTTTCCTTGTCCTTCACCAACTCCCAGAGCTTGCTCAAATTCATGTCCATTGAGTCAGTGATGCCATCCAGCTTCTCATCCTGTCATACTCTTCTCCTCCTGCCTTCAATCTTTCCCAGCATCAGGGTCTTTTCCAATAAGTCAGTTCTTCACATCAGATGGCCAAAGTATTGGAGCTTCGGCTTCAGCATCAGTCCTTCCACGGAATATTCAGGATTGATTTCCTTTTTGGATTGACTGGTTTGATCTTGTAGTCCAAGGGACTACCTAGAGTCTTCTCCAACATTCTAGTTCAAAAGCATCAATTCTTTGGCACTCAGCTCTCTCTCCAACTCTCTTATCCATACATGAGTACTGGAAAGATCATAGCTTTGACTTGATGGAACTTTGTCCGTAAAGTAATGTCTCTGCTTTTTAATAAGCTGTCTAGGTTGGCCATAAGTTTTCTTCCAAGGAGCAAGTTTCTTTCCATTGCATAGCTGCAGTCACCACCTGCAGTGATTTTGGAGTCCCCAAAATTAAAGTCTGTCACTGTTTCCATTGTTTCCCCATGTGTTTGCCATGAAGTGATGGGACTGGATGCCATGATCTTAGTTCTTTGGATGCTGAGTTTTCAGCCAACTTTTTTACTCTCCTCTTTCACCTTCATTAAGACGTTCTTTATTTCCTCTTCACTTTTTGCCTTATGGGTGGTGTTATCTGCATATCTGAGGTTATTGATATTTCTCCTGACAATCTTGATCCCAGCTTGTGCTTCATCCAGCCTGGCATTTTTCATGATGTACTCTGCATATAAATTAACTAAGCAGGGTGACAGTATACAGCTTTGATATACTCCTTTCCCAATTTTGAACCAGTCCATTGTTGCATGTCCGGTGCTAGCTGTTCCTACTTGACCAGCATACAGATTTCTCAGGAGGCAGATAAGGTACTCTGGTTTTCCCATCTCTTGAAGAATTTTCTACAATTTGTTGTGATCCACATTCAAAAGCTTTAGTGTAGTCAATGAAATAGAAGTAGATGTTTTTCTGGAGTCTCTTGCTTTTTCTATGATCCAATGGATGTTGGTGATTTGATCGCTGGTTCTCTGCCTTTTCTAAATCCAGCTTGAACATCTAGAACTTTTTGGTTCACATAATGCTGAGGTCTAGCTTGGAGAATTTTGAGCATTACTTTGCTAGCATGTGAGATGAGTGCAATCGTCCAATAGTTTGAGCATTCTTTGGCATTGCCTTTCCTTGGGATTGGAATGAAAACTGAATTTTTCTAGTCTTCTGTGGCCACTGCTGAGTTTTCTAAATTTGCTGGCATACTGAGTGAAGCACTTTCACAGCATCATCTTTTAGGATTTGAAACAGCTCCACTGGAATTCTATCACCTCCACTAGCTTTGTTCACAGTGAGGCTTCCTAAGGCCCACTTGTCTTCACATTCCAGGATGTCTGGCTCTAGGTGAGTAATCACACTATAGTGGTTATCTGGGTCATTAAGATCTTTTTTATATAGTTCTCATGTGTATTCTTGCCTCACCTCTTCTAATAACTTCTGCTTCTATTAGGTCCATACCGTTTCCATCCTTATCATACCCATTTTGCATGAAAAGTTTCCCTGGTTATCTTTAATTTTCTTGAAAATCAGATATTAGGTTGAGAACTTTTGAAACAAATATTAATTAGGAGACTTGCAATAATCTAGCCAATCAATATTGAAAGACTAAACAACTAGTACAGATGTGGATAAAATGGAGACATTTTTGAGAGATAACTAAATAGCATTCTAATCTTGATAACAAATTGTCTGCTTAAGGCATTAGGAAAACAACACTAAGTGAAAACATTTGGGCCTGGAAAATTGGTGCTTACTCACAGAGGAAATCAATGAATAATAAGTTTAGAGGAGATAGTGGTAATTTGGCTTATTTTGAATTTAAGATGGAATCAAGGGATTATGTATGGTAATTTATCAAACTCTGTGTGTGTGTGTGTGTGTGTGTGTGTGTGTGTGTGTGTTTGGGTTTGCACTTAGAGGGGAGAGAGAGATAAGGATTAAGACATACTCAATATAACTGAAAGCATATATCACATAGGAAATGCGTATTGGTAAGAAAAAGTAACAAGCTTTGACAGATAAAGGAAGATACATGATTGAGCTGGGAAGAACTTACATAAGTTTATCTATGTAATTTCTTCTCTTCTGATTCAAAGAATTTATTGGAAATCATAACTATTACTGATGTACATATATATAATATATAATAGCATATATATGATAACTATATATATATATATATATATATAAAATACTCTCTGCCCCTCTGTCCTCCTCTCTTTCTCCACTTTCCAGTTAATAATTATGGGGAGAGAAGAATTGGCCATAAGAGAACTTCAAGATACTGAAAGACTTCCACCACTAGAAAAGAAGATTTTTCACATGCTTTCTAATTGCAAATATCTTACCTGTGCTTCTATGATTTAGCTATGTTAATGCTTAGATTTCCACCATTACATAGACCATATTAATCTATATAATGTGTTACACAGAAATGAGAAGTGTGCCTAGTTGTTCAGGGAGCTATTAAAAAAACAAATAACAATCAAAACACAACAACAAAAAATGAGTTGACTAGCAGTGAAAGTTACTGTTCTTCCAGATACTCTTCTTCCTCAATGGAGATGTAGTGAATCACCAAGAAGACTGGGTAAATAAGCACAGGAAGTAACTGACAAGAAAGCAATGCATACATTAGACACTTCCTATTTGGAAGTCAAGGTTATTACAGCCTCCAAAGGATGTGCCTGCTACTGTGGTATGCTGTCACTAAACAGTCCAAGAAAAGGATGTGTTTTCTGTGCTGATGGTATAAGCTCATAAAATCCTGGGATTTTAGGAAAACTTCTATATCTGCTACCAAGATGTTTAAATTTGAAAGCTCTTCTGGATATAGGCACTCTAGCAACGGGGAGAAATCAGTTGATAAGCTTGTAAGGATTATCAAGCACTCACTTTAGAAAGCTAAGCACAAGCATCAGTGCAGCAGACAGGATATGCAAAGCAAAAATCCATCTGTAGGTATAGTCCAGGCTAGAGGAGTGGGATCTGCTGCTTACACAGGAGATGCAGGAGATACGTGAAAGGACTTGTGTTAGAATTTTCTCTCATATTGTGTGTATTAGGCACAATAGTGGCTTTTCAAATATGCTTGTGCCTAAATCCCCAGAACCTCTGAATATGGTGTGTGACAAAGGAGACTACGGAGATAATTAGCATCCTGTCCTTAAAACAAGCATATAATCTTGGATCCAGGTGGGTCTTATCTTTTCACATAATTCCTTAAAAGCAGTGAACTCTCTTTAGCTGGTGTCAGAGATTTAGCAGAAAGAGAAGTCAGTGGAATTTGAACCATGAGAGGGACTCCACAAGCCATTGCTGAAATTAGAATAATCTGGAAAATAAGAAAATGAATGTAGGCAGCTCTCGGAGAAAAGATAGACACACGCTGAAAGCCAGAAAGGAAATGGAGTTCTCAGTCCTACAACTGAAAGAAAGTGGTCAGCCAGCAACCCGAATAAGCTAGGAAGCAGATTTATCCTTGGAACAGCCAGAAACACCACAACCTCCCTTACCCCTTGATCTTGACTGTATGAGAGTCAGTGTTTTTGTATCATGACTTCTGACCTACACAACTGTGAGACTATATATAAGCTGTTTTGAGCTGTTTAATTTACAGTAATCTGTTGTGGCAGCAACAGAAACCTACATTGCAGGTGTTAACATGTGATATTGCTAAGAACTTAGATTGCATTAATAAAATGATGATATCAAGATAGAACAATAGAAAAATCTCACGTACTCACAAAAGACTCTGATGTATATTTTATTTCATCTGCACATCCTACTCTAAAAAAAGTGAACAAAATGATGAAAAAATTTGACAAAGTCAACAAAATTGAAACTGCTGTACACATGTGATTCAGTGATGTACACCAGGTAATCAATTTACTGTATAAAAATTGTAGAATAAAATTTTTAAAAAGGATTCAGCTCATTTCAGTCGTTCAGTCATGTCCGACTCTTTGCGACCCCATGAATCACAGCACGCCAGGCCTCCCTGTCCATCATCAACTCCTGGAGTTCACTCAGACTCAGGTCCATCGAGTCAGTGATGACATCCAGCCATCTCACCCTCTGTCCTCCCCTTCTCCTCCTGCCCTCAATCTTTCCCAGCATCAGGGTCTTTTCCAATCTGATCCTGGAGGAGGGAATGTCAACCCACTTCAGTATTTTTTCCAGGAGAATCCCATGGACAGAGGAGCCTGGTGGGCTATAGTCCATGGGGTCGCACAGAGTCGGACACAACTGAAGTGACTTAGTGTGTACACACACAAAATCTGAAATATAAATAAGTGGGCAGATATAGTTAATCTGTAATGGTACATGATGTCTTTTCAGATCTCTTAATAACACTTAAAATAAGAGAAATTATTTAAGAAATCTTCCCCAATATTATGAAGTTAAGTGCTACTCCCTTCAGTTGTCATTACTGCTACTCCAGCTCATTCATAATTGCCTTGTGCAGCCTCCTAATTATCCATTTGAGAATAGCCTTGAAAATTCCAGAAATGTCACAGTTCATGGCCCATCTCCCACCAATTTTAGGAAATGGCACATAAGAAGCCAGTGTGTTAGGAGGCCAGCAGAGTTTGCCTCTCCATCTCAGTGTTCAGTTCTGAGAGTGGCGTATATACACCACGTGTGCTTTCCTGCTGTTTAATAACCCCAAGCTTCTGCTGCCTCCTTTTAAGTCAACATACAATTGGAGGAGTGTGTCCTAACACGAAAAAGCATTTATAAAATGTAGGTTTAAGAAAGTTTTAGTGTGCATTCTAGGCCACCCTCTCCATTTTAGAACTCCCCAAGCAACTTTCATAAAATGAATGTTTTATCCTCCTCTACCCATCACTTGCCTCTAAGTGGAAGCTGAAATCTATGGGGCCAAGAGCTAGAGAGTGGAGCATATTTTACGATGCTGAGCATGTCAGATTTTCAGCTTCATGGGTTTTAAAAACACACTTCTGAATAACTCTGCCCTCAGACCTGCTCTTTCTAGCCCTGTAGTCTTAAAAAAGATGGCAATTACCACTTCATCATGTTCAGTGATATGTGATTTGTCTCCTTTTTATTCTTGTCAGTGATTTAAACATTTGAAAAGAGGAGCAAAAATAGATATTTTAAGCAAAGACAATTCTGATTTATAAATGTCTATTTAAAAATATGGAGGAACTATTCCTTTCTGATTTGAAAGAAACACAAACAAAATGTTACTCTTCTGGGTATAACCATTTATTTCCAAGGGTATTTAGTGCTGAAGTTGGGTGATAGTAGTAGGTCAATGATTATATTTTCAGCCTAGAATGTTCTAAATCAGTACTTGTTGGAACTGTATGTATTGATCGGGCGGGGCGGGGCGGAGGGGGCGTGGTTATTCAAGATGAATGCCTTTGTTATTTTATATTAATCTTTTTCATGTTTGTGGATAAGATTCATGCCAGTCTTATTCAGATCCTGTGTTGTGTGGCTTCAATTCTTGTGTATGTGTGTGCTTGCATATGTTGAATTACATGACAGGAGAATTTTGAAAGAAACTAATATTCCTTCAAGAATTATAAAAGTTCCACATTATATTGGAAGCTTTGTTTCAGAATAGAGTGCCAGAGGAATTATAAATGAGTTATTTTGAGATTTTTTTCAGGTATCATATTTTTCTGGATTCATTTACAACAAATAATAAATAGTAACTATAAAGTATCTAAATCTAAAACAATTTCTTATAGAAGAGTTATTTTCCATGTTATGTGTATTTTGTTATTTAATATAAATATTTGAAATTTGAAATTAATTCTTATTTTATTTATTTAAATACATTTAAAATGAAATGTATTTAACTAAATACATTTATCTAATGCCTTAGAAAGCATCACTATGAACAAAGCTAATGGAGGTGATGGAATTCCAGTGGAGCTATTTCAAATCCTGAAAGATGATGCTGTGAAAGTGCTTCACTCAATATGCCAGGAAAAAAGGAAAACTCAGCAGTGGCCACAGGACTGGAAAAGGTCAGTTTTCATTTCAACCCTAAAGAAAGGCAATGCCAAATAATGCTCAAACCACTGCACAATTGCACTCATCTCACAAGCTAGTAAAGTAATGCTCAAAATTCTCCAAGCCAGGCTTCAGCAATACGTGAACCGTGAACTTCCTGATGTTCAAGCTGGTTTTAGAAAAGGCAGAGGAACCAGAGATCAAATTGCCAACATCTGCTAGATCATGGAAAAAGCAAGAGAGTTCCAGAAAAACATCTATTTCTGCTTTCTTGACTATGTGAAAGCCTTTGACTGTGTGGATCACAATAAACTGTAGAAAATTCTGAAGGAGATGGGAATACCAGACCACCTGACCTGCCTCTTGAGAAACCTGTATGCAGGTCAGGAAGCAACAGTTAGAACTGAACATGGCACAGACTGGTTCCAAATAGGAAAAGGAGTACTTGAAGGCTATATATTGTCACCCTGCTTATTTAAATTATACGCAGAGTACATCATGAGAAACGCTGGGCTGGAAGAAACATAAGCTGGAATCAAGATTGCCGGGAGAAATTTCAGTAACATCAGATATGCAGATGACACCACCCTTATGGCAGAAAGTGAAGAGGAACTAAAAAGCCTCTTGATGAAAGTGAAAGAGGAGAGTGAAAAAGTTGGCTTAAAGCTCAACATTCAGAAAACGAAGATCATGGCATCTGTTCCCATCACTTCATGGGAAATAGATGGGGAAACAGTGGAAACAGTGACAGACTTTATTTTGGGGGGCTCCAAAATCACTGTAGATGGTGACTGCAGCCATGAAATTAGAAGACGCTTACTCCTTGGAAGAAAAGTTATGACCAACCTAGATAGTATATTCAAAAGCAGAGACATTACATTGCCAACAAAGGTCCGTCTAGTCGAGGCTATGGTTTTTCCTGTGGTCATGTATGGATGTGAGAGTTGGACTGTGAAGAAAGCTGAGCACCAAAGAATTGATGCTTTTGAACTGTGGTGTTGGAGAAGACTCTTGAGAGTCCCTTGGACTGCAAGGAGATCCAACCTGTCCATTTTGAGGGAGATCAGCCCTGGGATTTCTTTGGAAGGAATGATGCTAAAGCTGAAACTCCAGTACTTTGGCCACCTCATGCAAAGAGTTGACTCATTGGAAAAGACTCTGATGCTAGAAGGGATTGGGAGCAGGAGGAGAAGGGGACGACGGAGGGTGAGATGGCTGGATGGCATCACTGACTCGATGGACGTGAGTCTGAGTGAACTTTAGGAGTTGGTGATGGACAGGGAGGCCTGGTGTGCTGTGATTCATGGGGTTGCAAAGAGTCGAACACGACTGAGCGACTGAACTGATCTGAGCTGAACTGAAAATATTTCATAAAGAATGTAGTGAACAAATAAAGATTTTCTTATATTTATGTCCTTAAACAATGGCCTCAATTGACTCTTCATAAGTAAAGCAAGTACAGAGTGTTTGCTGCTGTTAGAATCTATCTTCAGTTGTTGACCTTTCACTTACCCTTTCAGTGAGATTCTAACAAATCTAACCCTTTCTCTGAAATGAAGCATTGGCTCATTAGTCAGAATTCTGAGCCTACTGTCCATAAATTTTGATTTAACACTGATTTACATTTTCTTAGTTACCTTTGACTGCAGAAGCCATAGAGATTTAGAAATATTTAAGATTTCCATGTGAACATTGAATTAGAATTGTATGTTAGGAAAGTGCAAATTCTACATGAAAACACTATAATTCCATATCAAATTAGAAGAAATGGAATTTGGGGGGACATAATTTCCAGGTAGCACTGCTGCTGCTGCTGCTAAGTTGCTTCAGTCGTGTCCGACTCTGTGCGACCCCCTAGACGGCAGCCCACCAGGCTCCCCCGTCCCTGGGATTCTCCAGGCAAGAACATTGGAGTGGGTTGCCATTTCCTTCTCCAATGCAGGAAAGTGAAAAGTGAAAGTGAAGTCGCTCAATCGTGTCTGACTCTTAGCGACCCATGGACTGCAGCCTACCAGGCTCCTCTGTCCACGGGATTTTCCAGGCCGTGGACAGAGGAGCCTGGTAGGCTGCAGTCCATGGGTTGCTAAGAGTCGTACACGGCTGAGCAAGTGGTAAGTAATTCACCTGCCAATGTAGGAGACATAAAAATGCAGGCTCAATTCTTGTGTCAGGAAGACCCCTTGGAGAAGGAAATGGCAACCCACTCCAGTATCCTGCCTGGAGAATCTCATGGACAGAGCGACCTGGTAAGCTATAGTTTACAGGGTCACAAAGAGTTGGACACAACTAAAGTGACTTAACATGCACACATGAAAATACTTATTGCAAATCAGACAAGCAAGCAAACAAACATCGCTAATGCTCATGTAAAAGGAAAAATATGAAGATATAAATGTATGTATGTTGACTTTTAAGATCATCTATTATTTCTATGAGATTTATTTTTTAGATATGTTTTAGATTCACAGTAAGATTAAGAAGAATATAGAAAGATTTACCATAAATTATGCCTGACCTTCACATGCACAGCCTTCTTCACTACCAACATTCTGCACCAGACGTTACATCTGATACAACTGATGAACCTACATTGACATATCATAATACCTAATGTCCATAGCTGACATTTGGGTTCATAAGGTGTTGAACATGCTATGGGCTTGAGAGAATTTATTTTTTGTATGATTAATTTGTGTCCAACTCTTTGTGATCCCATGGACTGTAGTCTACCAGGCTTCTCTGTCCATGGGATTTTCCAGGCAAGAGTACTGGAGTGGGTTTCCATTTCCTTCTCCAGGGGATCTTCCTGACCCAGGGATCAAACCCAGGTCTCCTGCATTGCAGGCAGACAATCTACCCTCTGAGCCACCAGGGTAGCCCAACATAGTTACCAGTCACTATCAAATGAAGCGGCACTAAGCGCGGACGGCTGCGACCTGGCGCACTAAGCGAGGCCGATAGGAGTTACCCCACGTCCGAGGACAGTGGCAGCGACCGAGAGTGCCAGGCTGCGATGGCGCAGGAACGGCTAAGAGGGGCTACCCAAGTCCAAGGTCACGGGCAGGAGCTGGGAGTCGCTACCTGGTGTTCAAGGTCAGGCCCAGCTGGAAGAAGCCACCTTGCGCCCAAGGCTGGGAGGAGCCACCCCATGCTGGAGGCCAGGGGCAGCGCCTGAGGCCAGGGCAGCGGCCAGGAGGAGCAACCAGAGGAGCGGTGGCTGCGCGGGTGTAGGAGGGCCTAGAGGAGCTATCCTACTTTGAAGGTCAGGAAGGGTGGCAGTAAGGAGGTACCCCTCGTCCAAGGTAAGAGAAACCCAAGTAAGATGGTAGGTGTTGCAAGAGGGCATCAGAGGGCAGACACACTGAAACCATACTCACAGAAAACTAGCCAAAGAAAAAACAATACCCAGTTGTCAATGTGACTGATGATAGAAGCAAGGTCCGATGCTGTAAAGAGCAATATTGCATAGGAACCTGGAATGTCAGGTCCATGAATCAAGGCAAATTGGAAGTGGTCAAACAAGAGATGGCAAGAGTGAACGTCGACATTCTAGGAATCAGCGAACTAAAATGGACTGGAATGGGTGACTTTAACTCAGATGACCGTTATATCTACTACTGCGGGCAGGAATCCCTCAGAAGAAATGGAGTAGCCATCATGGTCAATAAAAGAGTCCGAAATGCAGTACTTGGATGCAATCTCAAAAACGACAGAATGATCTCTGTTCATCTCCAAGGCAAATATCCAATATCAGAGTAATCGAAGTCTATGCCCCAACCAGTAATGCAGGAGAAGCTGAAGTTGAATGGTTCTATGAAGACCTACAAGACCTTTTAAAACTAACACCCAAAAAAGATGTCATTTTCATTATAGGGGACTGGAATGCAAAAGTAGGAAGTCAAGAAACACCTGGAGTAACAGGCAAATTTTACCTTGGAATGCAGAATGAAGTAGGGCAAAGACGAATAGAGTCTTGCCAAGAAAATGCACTGGTCATAGCAAACACCCTCTTCCAACAACACAAGAGAAGACTCTACACATGGACATCACCAGATGGTCAACACCAAAATCAGATTGATTATATTCTTTGCAGCCAAAGATAGAGAAGCTCTATACAGTCAACAAAAACAAGACCAGGAGCTGACTGTGACTCAGATCATGAACTCCTTATTACCAAATTCAGACTCAAAATGAATAAAGTAGGGAAAACCGCTAGACCATTCAGGTATGACCTAAATCAAATCCCTTATGATTATACAGTGGAAGTGAGAAATAGATTTAAGGGTCTATATCTGATAGATAGAGTGCCTGATGAACTATGGATAGAGGTTGGTGACATTGTACAGGAGACAGGGAACAAGACCATCCCCATGGAAAAGAAATGCAAAAAAGCAAAATGGCTGTCTGGGGAGGCCTTACAAATAGCTGTGAAAAGAAGAGAGGCAAAAAGCAAAGGAGAAAAGGAAAGATATAAGCATCTGAATGCAGAGTTCCAAAAAATAGCAAGGCGAGATAAGAAAGCCTTCCTCAGCGATCAATGCAAAGAAATAGAAGAAAAGAACAGAATGGGAAAGACTAGAGATCTCTTCAAGAAAATTAGAGATATCAAGGGAACATTTCATGCAAAGATGGGCTCGATAAAGGACAGAAATGATATGAACCTAATAGAAGCAGAAGATATTAAGAAGAGGTTGCAGGAATACACAGAAGAACTGTACAAAAAAGATCTTCACGACCCAGACAATCATGATGGTGTGATCACTAATGTAGAGCCAGACATTCTGGAATGTGAAGTCAAGTGAGCCTTGGAAAGCATCGCTACGAACAAAGCTAGTGGAGGTGATGGAATTGCAGTGGAGCTGTTTCTTTCTTTTTTTTTTTTTTTAAGTTTTATTTTTATTTTATTTATTTATTTTTTAATTTTAAAATCTTTAATTCTTACATGTGTTCCCAAACATGAACCCCCCTCCCACCTCCCTCCCCATAACATCTCTGTGGGTCATCCCCATGCACCATTCCCAAGCATGCTGTATCCTGCGTCAGACATAGACTAGCAATTCAATTCTTACATGATAGTATACATGATAGAATGCCATTCTCCCATATCATCCCACCCTCTCCCTCTCCCTCTGAGTCCAAAAGTCCGTTATACACAGCTGCGTCTTTTTTCCTGTCTTGCATACAGGGTCGTCATTGCCATCTTTCTAAATTCCATATATATGTGTTAGTATACTGTATTGGTGTTTTTCTTTCTGGCTTACTTCACTCTGTATAATCGGCTCCAGTTTCGTCCATCTCATCAGAACTGATTCAAATGAATTCTTTTTAACGGCTGAATCCTGAAAGATGATGCTGTGAAAGTGCTACACTCAATATGCCAGCAAAATTAGAAAACTCAGCAGTGGCCACAGGACTGGAAAAGGTCAGTTTTCATTTCAATCCTAAAGAAAGGCAATGCCAAAGAATGCTCAAACTACTGCACAATTACACTCATCTCACATGCTAGTAAAGTAATGTTCAAAATTCTCCAAGACAGGCTTCAGCAATATGTGAACTGTGAACTTCCAGATGTTCAAGCTGGTTTTAGAAAAGGCAGAGGACCAGAGATCAAAATGCCAACATCCACTGGATCATCAAAAAAGCAAGAGAGTTCCAGAAAAACATCTATTTCTGCTTTCTTGACTATGCCAAAGCCTTTGACTGTGTGGATCACAATAAACTGGAAAATTCTGAAAGAGATGGGAATACCAGACCACCTGACCTGCCTCTTGAGAAACCTGTATGCAGGTCAGGAAGCAATAGTTAGAACTGGACATGGAACACCAGACTGGTTCCAAATAGGAAAAGGAGCATGTCAAGGCTATATATTGTCACCCTGCTTATTTAACTTCTATGCAGAGTGATCATGAGAAACGCTGGACTGGAAGAAACACAAGCTGGAATCAAGATTGCCAGGAGAAATCTCAATAACCTCAGAACTGCAGATGACACCACCCTTATGGCAGAAAGTAAAGAGGAACTAAAAAGCCTCTTGATGAAAGTGAAAGAGGAGAGTGAAAAAGTTGGCCTAAAGCTCAACATTCAGAAAACAAAGATCATGGCATCCAGTCCCATCACTTCATGTGAAATAGATGGGGAAACAGTGGAAACAGTGTCAGACTTTATTTTTTGGGGCTCCAAAATCACTGCAGATGGTGATTGTAGCCATGAAATTAAAAGATGCTTACTCCTTGGAAGAAAAGTTATGTCCAACCTAGATAGTATATTCAAAAGCAGAGACATTACTTTGCCAACTAAGGTCCGTCTAGTCAAGGCTATGGTTTTTCCTCTAGTCATGTATGGACGTGAGAGTTGGACTGTGAAGAAGGCTGAGTGCTGAAGAATTGATGCTTTTGAACTGTGGTGTTGGAGAAGACTCTTGAGAGTCCCTTGGACTACAAGGAGATCCAACCAGTCCGTTCTGAGGGAGATCAGCCCTGGGATTTCTTTGGAAGGAATGATGCTAAAGCTGAAACCCCTGTACTTTGGCCACCTCATGTGAAGTGTTGACTCATTGGAAAAGAATTTGATGCTGGGAGGGATTGGGGGCAGGAGGAGAAGGGGGAGACAGAGGATGAGATGGCTGGATGGCATCATGGACTCGATGGACGTGAGTCTGAGTGAACTTTAGGAGTTGGTGATGGACAGGGAGGCCTGGCGTGCTGCCATTCATTGGGTCGCAAAGAGTCGGACACGACTGAGTGACTGAACTGAACTGTCTGTTACTAATATTTTAAGTAATATGATAATTTACCCCTTCACTGAGATAAAATTGATGTATAGAAACTGCATATATTTAAACATGTGATTTGATGAGTTTTAATATATAAACCGCCATGAAGTCAATACTACACTCCAGATAAAAACATCCATCACTCCAAAAGTTTTTCTATATCCCTTTGTAATTTTTTTACTTGCACTGCTCCAATTCCAACCCTGCAACATCCCCAGACAAACTATGGAATCTTTTTGCTACTATAGAAAGTTTGCATTTTCTAAAATTTGTATAAGTAAGGTTGGATTTAGCTCCAAGTCCTCTGGGGTTTTCTTTTGAATTTTGTCTCTCCAGAGACTAATTTTGATAGATTAACATGTTATGTTTCCTGCATAAGTACTTTTCTATTTATTTACATCTTCTTCAATTTCTTCATGAATATTGTCATTTTCAGTGTACTAATTTGCACGTTTTTGTCAGATTTATCTTTAATATATTTAATTTTGTTGCTATTGTGTTCAATGATTGATTTCTAAATTTATGAATTTTCCAGTTCATTGTAAGCAGATGAGCTTTATATGTTGGTATGATATCTGTGTCTTTAAAAAAATCATTTATTTTTTCTACAACTAATTTTTGGACAATAATGTTTTCAAATAGACACTTTGACTTCAGTTTTAATCTACATATATTTATTTCAGGTCATTTTATTGCCTTTTAGCACTGAGACAACCTTTAAAACAGTATTAAATACAATGCAGAAGGAGCAGACACACTTTCTTCCCCCCAAATTCAATCTTTCAACTTCATGTATGATTGTTGGAGGGCTTTTGTAAATGCATTTTATCAGTTGATAAAGTCTTCTCCTATTTAAAGTTTGTTAATTTTTTATGAATAATAAAATTGGAATATTTTAATTAGTTTTAGATTTCTTACTTATGAAACTTACTAAAGTTTGTATATATGTCTACTTAATTTGTAATTAAAATTTGTTAAAAAGGAGCTTTCCTGGTGTGTCAGTCAACAAAGAATCCATCTGCAATGCAGGAGATGCAAATTCAATCCCTGGGTTTGGAAGTTCCCCTGGAGAAGGAAATGGAAACCCACTCTAGTATTCTTGTGTGGGAAATTCCATGGACAGAGATGCCTGGCTGGCTACAGACATGGTTTCTCATGAGTTGGACACAACTTGGCTACTAAACCATCACCATAAATTCTTACATATATGGAAAGTTGGTACTTCATTTACAAAGATAGGTAGTTATGGAAGCTATCATCTAAACATTATATTTGAAGATAATGATTATAATTTGCAGTCTGTTTAAATGACCATTTCAGGTTACACAATAGTACAGAGTACATATATAAGATTTTCTTTTTCATTTTCTCTCTTCTAATATGCATTGTGTATCCAGTGGGAAAATAGGAACAGATCTTTGCTGATTTAACAATGCTATTTTAGAATGATTTTAATAAGTGAGAAACATTTTTTTTGAACATTACACAATACATGAGCACTTTCATAAAGGTTTATTTTAGAAGTATTAATAAACTTTTCAGTCAATAAAGGAAGTAAGATGTACGTGCCAATAATATAAATAATATTATTTAAAGTTTCTTTTACAATGACAGTAAAACATTTCTAAGCCGTTTTAATTTTTATTGTTTAGTGTAGCGATAGGTAAAAGACAGGTTATCTAGAAACAACATATTAGTGTCACAGTAAAACTTAACCTTAGCATCCAAAGAGCTATGATGAAGTTTCAGTGAACTAATGACCTTTGAAACCTTGAGCAACTTATTTCTTATCTCCAGACCTTTTTTTTATTTAAGTTTAAATATAAATATTAAAGTAAATGATATTTTGATTCAACTTTTTTGTGACCTCTGATTAGCCTGATAGGTGATGAATATTCATTAATTAACTTTTTGAAATGTGCTTTACTGAAAATAAAATAACCGCAAACTAAAGAGGTTGTTTCAATATTTACTAATGAAATTCCCTTTGATTTTATCAGAAAATAAAATATTTTTGCTACAAATAGTAAATCTTTGAATTCAATCTAGAAGAATTAAGTATCTAAGAATTAGGTGATTTCCCTATCTTTACTTATCATCTGCTTCTTACAAGATCAGTAAAGTGAAGCTTAATTTAATATGTTAATTATATGCAATCTTTCATTAAGAAAACTTTTTATTTGATTCAGAATTTAAAATTTGTATATATAAGCAATAATTTTATTTGTTTTTAATGTATGGATAATTTCATCAATAATGACAAAAAGTTATTTTTAAATTACTGGTTACTGAGAACTTAATAAAAGACTGTCATTTTGTTTGTATTTAATTAAATATACAGAGTTCTCAGTGTAATTTGTAAGAAAGCAAGAATTTCTACTGTATATTCATTCTTATAAAGAGTGTGCATCAAAAAATATAATGTTTGTTTTCCTAAAACTTCAGTTTCTAACAGAATAGTTTAGGCTTAGCTTCAATGCAAAAATGTAAGAAAACAACATAATCTGAGGAAGAGATTATTTATCAGTTTGTCTACTTCCACATTCAGGAAACGGAAAAGCTAGATTTCCACAATTATGGGAGTATTCTCTCAGTATACTTAGTATTTGAGTGTATGTGACTTTTAAAAATCAAATTTAACATATTTGAGCTCTCAAAAAGCAATCATATTAATTTTTTATAGCAGTACATTTGATTACAGCATATTATTTGCCTACAATCACCAAAATAAACATGTTTAATGCTGTAATAATCTTCAGGGACTAGTTTACTTGTGTCATTTAACTCATTGTTTTACTAACATTCTGTTTTAATAAAAACAAACATTATTAAAAATTCTTGCCTAAGAAAAAGCGACATTATGACATAAATTTCTTGTGAAGATAAAATGAAACTACCCAGATAGTTATGTATTTAATGGAGGGAACCTACCACTTAATTAGCAGTTTTGGCTTTATTAAAACTAATCAATATATTTTGTAGTACATAAAATACATCTGTTTCATTTCCATCCTAGACTTTATTGATGATAATGGGATGTAACTAAAATAGTGACCTAATGCACCCCTCCCAGGAAACAAGCAAAGTAAAGAATAATGATCATGCCAAGGAAATTCCCATTTTCCCTTAATATGTAGCCAAAAAACAGTAATTACAAGAGTTCTTATTTTCCCCTATTTCTACACAGTAGAGGGTGTGCATAATCTGAATAAGGTTATGAGAGAATTTGTCTTGCAAATTGGAGCTTGTCAGAATTGTCTGTGTCTGTGGGGTGGTGTGTGTATGTGTGTTTGCATGTGTGTGTGTGTTAGATTAAACTGTGAGTCCTGGAAAATTTAAAGAATAAAGTCGTATCTGCACTTCAAGGAACCAATATTAGCCTGGAAAATCCTTTGAAATTTAGATTGCCAAAAAACTGAGTGAATATCGACAAAATGGACCTTGGAAGAAGAAGCAAATTTCTTGAATAATTACTGGAGAGCAGCAGAGCAAACAACTTTCCTTACCAGGAATATTCACAAAGGGATTAACTTTGTGAGTTAACTATGTAAAAGCTTCGGCTTTGGTTTATGGAGAAAGTTTGGGTCTTTGCTTTTTTTCATCTGTTTATAATCCCCTTTAAGCTTCCCTGATACCTCAGTTGGTAAAGAATCCACCCGTAGTGCAGGAGACCCTGGTTTGATCCTTGGGTTGGGAAGATCCCCTGGAGAAGGGAAAAGATACCCACTCCAGTATTCTGTAATCCCATTTAGTAAATCTAACTCTTCAGTAGACTTCTACACTTCAGTAATCCCCTTTAGTCAACTCTTCTACACTAGTAACACTTTTATTCTTCTACATGTAGTAACTCTTCTTCTACTGTTTTTCTACACTTCAGTAATCCCCTTTAGTAAATCTAACTCTTTATTAATGCCTGGGATGTCCATAAAGCACCGTGTCCTAACTTTATGGAAACTGAGGGAAAGGAAATGAAGTGTGCCCATCAGTGACCCTCTGCTGGCTTACACTGAGGCACATGCTTGCATCCTTGAGGGTGAGCTGAAAGAGAATTTGGTCCTGAAGTGCACCAGGAAAGACAGGAAGGGTCACTGAATGTGGGACAATTCTCAGACTTTATAAATACATTCTGCAACATTAATTTGAGACACTAATGCTTTCACTACCTTTCAGAGTCTTTTTATCACCAGTTGGGCACAAGTATGAAGTAGATCTCAAACATTATTTTTGCCATATTTTTTCATGACAAATTCAAAGGATGGAAGGAAAACTAAGAGTTGAAGACAGCTGAACTTTCACTTACTTGCGTTCTATATATTAATTTCCAACCAAAACAACCATCAGTCCAGTTCAGTTCAGTCACTCATTCGTGTCCTGCTCTTTGTGACCCCATGAATTGCAGAACACCAAGCTTTCCTGTCCATCACCAACTCCTGGAGTTCACTCAGACTCATGTCCATTGAGTCGGTAATGCCATCCAGCCATCTCATCCTCTGTTGTCCCCTTCTCCTCCTGCCCCCAATCCCTCCCAGCATCAGACTCTTTTCCAATGAGTCAACTCTTCCATTAGGTGTCCAAAGTACTGGAGTTTCAGCTTCAGCATAAGTCCTTCCATGGAACACCCAGGGCTGATCTCCTTTAGAATGGACTGGTTGTATCTCCTTGTAGTCCAAGGGACTCTCAAGAGTCTTCTCCAACACCACAGTTCAAAAGCATCAATTCTTCGGCGTTCAGCTTTCTTCACAGTCCAACTCTCACATCCATATATGACCACTGGATAAAACATAGCCTAGACTAGATGGACCTTTGTTGGCAAAGTAATGTCTCTGCTTTTTAATATGCTGTCTAGGTTGGTTATAGCTTTTCTTCCAAGGAGTAAGGGTCTTTTAATTTCATGGCTGCAGTCACCATCTGCAGTGATTTTGGAGCCCCAAAACATAAAGTCAGCCACTGTTTCTGCTGTTTCCCCATCTATTTCCCATGAACTGATGGGACTGGATGCCATGATCTATCTCAGTTTTCTGAATGTTGAGCCTTAAGCCAACGTTTTCACTCTCCACTTTCACTTTCATCAAGAGACTCTTAGTCCCTCTTCCCGTTCTGCCATAAGGGTGATGTCATCTGCATATCTGAGGTTCTTGATATTTCTCCTGGCAATCTTGATTCCAGCTTGTGCTTCCTCCAACCCAGCGTTTCTCATGATGTACTCTGCAATAAGTTAAATAAGCAGGGTGACAATATACAGCCTTGATGTACTCCTTTTCCTGTTTGGAACCAGTCTGTTGTTCCATGTCCAGTTCTAACTGTTGCTTCCTGACCTGCATACAGATTTCTCAAGAGGCAGGTCAGGTGGCCTGGTATTCCCATCTCTTTCAGAATTTTCCACAGTTTATTGTGATCCACACAGTCAAAGGCTTTGGCATAGTCAAGAAAGCAGAAATAGATGTTTTTCTGGAACTCTCTTGCTTTTTTGATGATCCAGTGGATGTTGGCATTTTGATCTCTGGTCCTCTGCCTTTTCTAAAACCAGCTTGAACATCAGGAAGTTCACAGTTCACATATTGCTGAAGCCTGGCTTGGAGAATTTTGAGCATTACTTTACTAGCATATGAGATGAATGCTATTGTGTGGTAGTTTGAGCATTCTTTGGCATTGCCTTTCTTTGGGATTGGAATGAAAACTGACCTTTTCCAGTCCTGTGGCCACTGCTGAGTTTTTCGTATTTCCTGGCATATTGAGTGCAGCACTTTCACAGCATCATCTTTCAGGATTTGAAATAGCTCAACTGGAATTCCATCACCTCCACTAGCTTTGTTCGTAGCGATGCTTTCCAAGGCCCACTTGACTTCACATTCCAGGATGTCTGGCTCTACATTAGTGATCACACCATCATGATTATCTGGGTCATGAAGATCTTTTTTGTACAGTTCTTCTGTGTATCTTGCCGCCTCTTCTTAATATCTTCTGCTTCTGTTAGGTCCAGACCATTTCTGTCCTTTATCGAGCCCATCTTTGCATGAAATGTTCCCTTGATATCTCTAATTTTCTTGAAGAAATCTCCAGTCTTTCCCATTCTGTTGTTTTCCTCTATTTCTTTGCATTGATCGCTGAAGAAGGCTTTCTTATTTCTCTTTGCTATTCTTTAGAACTCTGCATTCAGATGCTTATATCTTTCCTTCTCTCCTTTGCTTTTTGCCTCTCTTCTTTTCACAGCTATTTGTAAGGCCTCCTTAGACAGCCATTTTGCTTTTTTGCAATTCTTTTCCATGGGGATGGTCTTGTTCCCTGTCTCCTGTACAATGTCACCAACCTCTATCCATAGTTTATCAGGCACTCTATCTATCAGATCTAGGCCCTTAAATCTGTTTCTCACTTCCACTGTAGAAATTCACCATCGACTTTTATTTATTGTTTTTACGTTTCATAACATCAACTGCTGACTTCCAGTTACTGAGAAATTTTAAAGGAAAAAGCAGGAAATGGAAGGAGGTTCAGATTTTTCTGAAGCAGGTACTTTATATATGCCTTATAACTTTAAACTTAAAGCATATCTGAGTGGGATACATTTAAATATAACAACTATGACTAATTTTAAAGATCAAATATTTAGAACCAATACTTTATAGAGTATCAGTACTGCTCAGCTTTTGACCATTTGATGAGCAGATGACCATATTGATAAAGAGTATAAAAAATGAGAAAACTAAATTTTTACTTATTTTGTAAATTATCATGTATGTGATATTTTAAAGAGAAAGGCCAGTATTTACCTGATAACAATTATGTTATATATATATATATATCCTCTTATTATACCAAACAAAAATATATACTGTTTTATGACTTAACTATGTTTTAATGACAATACTTAATTTTGAGTGTCGATTTTATTCAAGAAAATGGAGATGATGGTCTATTGAAAAGCATCCTTATGTTCAGAAGTAGCCATTAACCCCTAAATAATGCTGTCAGTGCAGCAATTTATGTTACTGGCTTTTATTTATTTATTTATTTTTGGCTTTTTAAAACAAACAAAAAATACATTATAATACATATGATTGGTTCAATAATTGGCTCAGTAATTGTGAAGAAGTTCACAATATACTTAGGGATGATTTTTCTCAATGACAAAATGAGAAAGGTAAAGAATGAACATGGGGAGATAGCACATTGAAAACAAGTATTATGTGAATAAGAATAAAATAAAACTTAGACAAGTTATCACTGAAGCTGATTCAGAGATAGGGTAACTAACATAATACACTATGATCAAAGTGTAACTTGTGTTATACTAAAGCTTACAAAAATGAACAAAAATATAATGGTAACACCTAGTAGAAAGTTAACCAAATTAATTTGGTGTTGATCAAATTCAAATAATAATGCTTTACCTACTTGAAAACTTATATGCAAAATCAAAACTATTTGCCTTAACAAAATACTAAACTAGAAAATAAGCCTGATGATTTGCATATTTTTGAGAATACTTAAAACACTTGACTTGTTTTTCTGACTATTCTCATTTAGTTGCATATTTTGGTTAAATTACTTGCACAATTTCCTTAATCATACAAGTTTTAATCAAGCTCTCTTATAAATGCGCTTTTATTTTTTTAATTTACCAAGAAAAACATTCTTGTCCAAATTTCATTTAATGCAGTATTTGTAAAGGAAAATGCCAACAACTATGCTTCACATTATTTACATACACATGATTTTTACACTTAAGTTTTTAAAAATGTGTTTGACGTGACTACTTGTATCATGGATTTCTGTCCCCTGGCCAAAATTCATTTGTTGAAACTTTGACCCTCAATACCTAAGAATGTGACCTTGTTTGAAAACAGGGTGATTGCAAATGTAATTACTTGTTAAGAAGAGGTTATTGGAGTAATCCATAATCCAGTATGAGTGATGTTTTTATTTAGATAAAAAGGGAAATTGGGACACAGAGACATGTGTATAGGAAAAATGCCATGTAAACATGAAGATGACCATCTACAATCTGAGGAGAGAGGCCCATCCCAGATCCTTCATTCAGCCCACAGAGGAACCAAACCAAACTTGTATTTGGACTTCTAGCATCCACAGATGTGAGACAATAACTTTCTATTATCTAAGGCACCAGGTTTGTGATATTTTGTTATGGTAACTCTAGCAAGGTAGTATAACTTGTTTAATATCATTTTATCCCTAAATGGTTCATTACTGATTTAACTGCCAAATTTTTTACACAGTGAGTCAAACATTTGTACAAGTTGACTTAACTGTGGAGCGATTATAAATAGAAAAAGGCAAGAACAAGAGTCTCCTCAGGACCCCAAGTGATGAAATGCACAATTTGGAACAAAGCGCAGACTCAGAGACCAACATTCTAAACCTGGGCAGAAATAAGGTGTTTAAATGTAAAATTAGGGGAGGCTGGGGATGGGAGTAGTTTGAGGTGGTGAAAAACACCTCTGTCATTTGATTAAAATTTAAATGTGCATTTAAAAATTAGGATTTACATACACACACTACTATATGTAAAAGAGAAAACTAGTAAGAACCCGCTGTATAGTGCAACAGTTGCTATACTCAGTACTCTGTAATGGCCTACATGGGAAAATAATTTAGAAAAAGAGTGGATATACATATATGTATAACTTTACTGCACACCTGAAACTAATACATTGTAAATCAACTATATTCCAATAATTTCAAATCCTGAAAAAGTAAAATAAAACTTCAGTAGCCTAATACACTTCTATTTTTGAAAGGGTAATTGGGCTCCATAGAAGCAAGGCAAGTGTTGCCTGGTATCTGTTGAAAACTATACTAAAACTTGAATCATCCTTAAATACAGGTTCAATGACAAATCAAGGACAAATGATCCCAGATGTTAATTCAGGTATCTCAAAAAAGATAGACTCCTTTATGCTTTGATTGACAATATTCTAATTTTGTAGAGAGTCTAAGAAGAGGATTGATTTTTTTTAAAAAATTTATAGGATAAAAATGGCAGACCCTATATCAACCTTCATGCTTCAAAGCAAAACAAAACACCAAAAAACCTGATTACTAGAAAGATAGACTAACTTTTTCCAAATCACGAATAGGATAAAGCAGGACTGAACAAAATTCCAGTCTCTAGCTTTTGATTTCCATCTAATTTACACTACACCATATTGTACTGACTCACACAGTAGCGCTATGTCTGTTCAGCGCTTTTCATAGAAATTGCAAAAACATTAACTTTACACCAAAATTATCATATTGAATTTGATATCTCTTAAAATTCATTCATTGACAGTTGTTTCATTCATAAAATAGATATTCATAACACTTGTCTTCTTAGAGAGTGTGATACTTCCCCCCAATGTCCACATATTAATCCTAGGAATTTGTGAATATGTTAGATTGCATATATTCAAAGAAAAATTCATTTACAGTTGAAATTATAATGTCTAATCAATTGACCTTGAAATGGGGAAGATTATTCTATGATATTCTGAGGAGGGCAGTGTAATCACAAGGGTTCTCACAATTGGAAAAGGGACACAGGGGTGAGAGAACCAGAAGATGGCAGCTTGCAGAAGCCTGACCCAATATTTCTGGTTTTGAAGATGGAAGATGGAAGATGGAAGATGGGATCCATGAGTGAAGTACTGTGGTGGCCTCCAGAAGCTGAAAAAGACAAGGAAACAAATTCTTCTCTAGGACCTTCAGAGGAAATGAAACCTTGGAACTAATACCTTGATTTTAGCCAGGGATACTTGTGTCAAATTTCTGAACTACAGGCTCAAACATATTTGTATCATTTAAGGCTACACATTTTTGACAGTTTGTTACAGAAGATGTAGAAAGTGAATACAGATAATACTCCTGATCTAAGGCACCCCACAATTGAACAGAGAATTCCTAAAAAAATAAACAGGGAATTACAGTGTGTGTGGGGTGAGTGTGTGCTAAAGAAATAACAGTTAGTGTAGGAATATTTAGGCAAGCTCACTGAAGCCTTTGAGGAACTGAGAAGAAAGTAGGACACAAAGAAAGAGTGAGTTTTCATTAGGAAAAGTTTGGGTAAGTATTATGACCTAAAGTGAGAGAACAGAAGACCAAGAAGCAAGAAGCAATGTAACATTTTGGGTAGTATTTTAGCATGGCAGGAATATAGCTTATGAGTAAAAAACAAAGCAGAAAACAAAAGCGAAATGAGATAAATAAGCTAACAAAAACTCCAAGTACTGTCAGGTTAAAAAAGGATTATATATTTGAGAGATAAGTATATTAAGGAGAATGCATTTGCTATCTTGAGGGGACTGAATGGTAATTAAAATGATCTCTGGAAGAGTTTTGCATTTGAGGAAGTATATTCTGATAGAAAAAAACAGAGTAAGAGAGGGCTGCAATGGGTGCGGGGAGACAGTGTAGAAAGCTGTTGCTTTATCTACTTAAAAATGGTGATGGGGTCTTCCCAGATGATCCAGTAATTAAGATTTCACCTTCCAATGCAGGGGATGTGGATTTGACCCTTGGTCAAGGAGCTGAGATCCCACATGTCTCATGGCCCAAAAACAAAATATAAAACAGAAACAATAAAGAATTTATAAACGGTCCCCATATTACATATATACAACGGACTACCCAGCCATTGAAAAGAATGAAATAATGTTATTTGCAGCAACATGGATGGACATAGAGGGTGTCATACTGTGTGAAGTAACTCAGACTGAGGAGAAATATCATATGATATTGCTTAATATCTGAAATTTTTAAAAAATGATAAAAATGGACTTCCTTATTAAACATTAAGAGACTCTGAGAACAAATCTGTAGTTGCCAGGAGGAAGAATGAGGGGAAGGAATAGTTAGGGAGTTTCAGATGGACATGTACACATTGCTATATTTAAAATGGATAATCATCAAAGACTTATTCTGTAGCACACAGAACTCCCCTCAATTTCAGTCTGGATAGGACAGGAGTTTGAGGGGAGAATGGATACATGTATATGTATAGCTGAGTCCCTTTGCTGTTCACCTCAAATTATCACAATGTTGTTAATTAGCTATACCCCAATACAAAAATTAAAAGTTTTTTAAAAAAGAAGAAAAATAGTCCACATCAAAAAATATTTTAAAGAACTCCACACACAAAAAACAATGGTGGTTTGAACTAAGAGACTTGTAGGGAGGAAGACAGAATGAACAAGATTTTAGAGTTTTTTAGAAGAAAAGGTTGACATAATTTTCTTTTTTAATTCCTTGAGGAGCAAAAGAAAGATGGAAGAATGTATTTTGATTGCTTTAGTCACTAAGTACACGGTGATGTCATGATCTGAAATCGAAACACAGAAAGAAGAATAGACTAACAGGAGATAAACAGTGAATTTAGATTTGAACAATCGGTTATGAGAATCCAAGAGACAAGTTCCAGTGGGCCAAGTATGTGTTATGGTAAGAAATGGTAAGAAATCTAGTTGGAGGTGTTGATTGGATTACTACAGCGTATAGATTGCAATCACCAGAAGAGAGTGTGTTAGACAAGAAGAAAAAAAAATCAGAGGCAGAATCTTGAAGAATTTCAACCTTCATGTGATGAGTAAAGGAACCCAATAAAAGCAACGGAGGAGTAACCAGCAATAGATAACTTTTTTGAGGAAATGTGTTGAGTGCAAAACCAAGAAAACAAATGTTTAAGTGGAGAGACTAAAAAGCAAATTCACACACTTGAGGACACACTTGATGTGAAAACGTTTCATTGGACCTAGTAACAAGCAAGGTAATGTTGCCACTGGCAACAGCACCTTCTTTGCAGTGGTAGCATGGGGATCAGACTGTGGAATAAGTAGAGGACCACAGTCTGGTGCTCTGAGGTGACCTAGAGGGGTGGGATGGGGGATATGGGAGGGAAACAAGAGACAGGATATATATATACATATGTTTATACTTATGACTGATTCATGTTGTATGCCAGAAACCAACACAACACTGTAAAGCAATTATGCTCCAATTTAAAAATAAAGAAGAAGAAGAAGAATTAAAAAAAAAAAAAGAAACTGTAAGGTTTATATAAGAAAGGAGTGCAAGTAGAATGGCAGTTTGAAGAAAGTCTGCAGTTTCAGGGGAGAAAGACTTGAAGTCCTTAAAATTATTAATGCAAGGTAGCCATCATAATGTGAGCGACAGAAGTTAACCCATAGAAAAGGAATCCCTTTTAGACTCAGATCTTAGAGGATGTAAAACAAATGGATACAGAGAATGAATATAAAACATTACAAGGAATTGATAGTAGAAGTGCTTCCTTTCATTAAAACTAGAAATAATGAAGAAAAGATGAATACGGATGCAGATAAGGGGACAAATTTGTCTGGAATGTATAACCTACTCCTATCCACTGTATGGAGAATTTTAGCGGTACATTAATTGATGTCAATCACCAACAATAAACAAAACTGACTCATAATGAACAGTCAATTATTTTCTGGTCACATATGGCAATAGTAGATATCCATTCTACTCAGTAAATAATATTGGTAATAAAAGTAAATAAACTCTTGGATCATTTGCATATATTTTACAAAGTATTTGCAGATACATCTATTTTTGTTTAAAATTGTAATTAAATGTACATAATGTAAAACTAACCATTTTTAAGTCTACACTTATGTGGCATTAAGGAGAGTACATTATTGTGACACTACCACCATCATCTTTGTCCAGAATCATTTCACTTTTCCCAGACTCTGTATGAATTGAACATAAACTACCTGTCTCCCCTCCTCTAGTCCCTGACAACCATCTACTTTTTGTATCTGAATTTGATGAGCTTCAAATAACTGGAAGCATATAATATAAGCATATAATATTTGTTCTTTGGTGATGGGTTTATTTTACTCAGCACATCTTCAAGATTCATCCATTTTGAAGGATGGATCAGAATTTGCTTTTAAATGTTGAATAATAGCCCATTGAATCCACATACCACATTCTGTTTATCCATTTCATCTGTTTATGAACTCCTGGGTTGCTTCCAGTTTTGATATTGTGAATAATGCTGCTATTAATATGAGTCCATAAATGTCTTTACAGTCCCTGCTTTTGACTCTTTTGAGTACATGCACAGAAGTGGAATAACTGGATCACGGGATAATTTTATATTTAATTTTCTGAAGAATCATTTACCATTTTCCACAGCAGCTGTAATGTTTTACATTCCCACCAGCAAATACATAGGATTTTGATTTTTTTCTTGTACTCATCAGCACTTACAATTCCAGGGGCTTAGTCACTCAGTCATGTCTGACTCTGTGTGACCTCATGGACTGTAACTGGGCAGGTTCCTCTGCCCATGGGATTCTCCAGGCAAGAATACTGGAGTGAGTTGTCATGCCCTCCTCCAGGGGATTTTCCCAACCCAGGGATCAAATCCAGGTCTCCCAAACTGCAGGAGCCACTAGGGAGGCCCTAGTTTGTTGATAATACTCATCCTGATGGGTATGGAGTAGTATTTATTCATGGGTTTTATTTGTATTTCCTTGATGATTAATGATGTTGAACAACTTTTTATGTATCGATTGGACTTATGCATACCTTCTTTGGAGAAATATCTATGTAAAGTCTTTTGCCCATTTTTGCCCATAATTGATTTGTTTTTTATGTTCATGTTGAGTTTATGGGTTCTTTATATGTTTTGGATGCTAATCCCTTATAAGATCTGCAAATACCATTTCCTAGGTTCATTTTCACTATACTGACAGCATATTATGGAGCACAAAAGTTTATTTTTCATTTTAAGTCCAATTTTATATATCTTTTTTTTCTTTCATTGCTCATGTTTTTAGCATCATATCCAAGAAAACATTGCCATATCTAATGTCATAAGCTTTTCTCCTATGTTTTCTTCAAATAGTCTTATATATATAGCTCTTTTTTCTTTTAATTATCAGAGCATAGTTGCTTACAATGTTGTATTCGTTTCTGATGAATCAGCTATATGTTTACATATATCCCCTCCTTTGAGAGTTCTTTCCCATTTAGGTTACCACAGAGCACTGAGTAGAGTTCCCTCTGCTATACAGTAAGGTTCTCATTTGATTAATTGGAAGACTGGGAATGACATATGTGTGTGTGTGTGTGTGTGTGTGTGTGTGTGTGTGTGTGTAACTCTTAAGTCATTGATCCATTTTGAGTTAACTTTGAAAATGATACAAGATATGAATCGAACTTCATTTTTGTTTATGTAGATAGCCAGTTTTCCTAACACCAACTGTTCAAAAAGACTGTCCTTTACCACTTGAATAATTGTGGAATTTTTGCTGAAATCATTTGATTTCTGGATTTTTTCATAATTTTCTATATGTCTATCTTTATACCAGTATCACACTGGTTCAGCTACGACTTTATAGTTTTAAAATCAGGACCAGTGAGACCTTTAATTGTTCTTCTTTATCAAGTTTATTTGGCGATCCAGGGTCCATATGAAGTTTGGAAGGTATTTTCTGTTTCTGCCAAAAATGCCACAGGAATGTTAATAGGGATTGCACAGCATGTGTATGTAGATCACGTTGGTTAGTATCGACATTTTAACTAATCCAGGAACATGGAATGCCTTGCATGTACATTTAAACCTACTACATTTATAACTTCTTTCTCTACAATCTCAGATATGCATACTAATTTAAAAATCAATATAGACATAATTTGGTTTTGAAATTATAGATTCACAGATTGTTTTTTTTTCAAACTGAGAGATGAGTATAAGATTAACAAGTTTTTCAAGATGAATTATGCAGTTGCATCTGAAATAATGTTTTAGCTGGAAGCTATATGTTTTTTACAGAAGGAGACTTTTTAAAGTCACACATACTTCTCTTCTCCCTTCAAATAGAATCTAATATGCAAATTTACTTACAGTGGTGGAAAGTTCAGAACCATTTAATCTGTTATGCTAAACCAGGAGCAATATCCATCGGTACTACAAGACATGACCAATGCAACTATTTTTTTTTAATAATTCTATACTTTCACTAATAAGTGCTTTGCTTAAATGACAAACAGTGTATTAGAAGCATATAATCAGGGTTGCCTAAGGATCAAGTGCATGACTGTGAAGACTTTATTTTTTTACAGTAGTGCTTTTTGAGCAAATTACCAACCTAATTAAGAAATATATTCATATTTACTTTGGCCACTTGAGGCAAAGAACTGACACATTGGAAAAGACCCTGATGATGGGAAAGATTGAAGGCAGGAGAAGCAAGGGAATGATAGGGGATGAGATGGTTGGATGACATCACTGACTTGATGAACATGAGTTTGAGCAAGCTCCAGGAATTGGTGATGGATGGGAAAGCCTGGTGTGCTGCAGTTCATGGGATCACAAAGAGTCAGACACGACTGAGCAACTGAAATGAACTGATTCATACTTCAGTTCAGTTCAGTTCAGTCGCTCAGTCGTGTCCAACTCTTTGCGACCCCATGAATCGCAGCACTCCAGGCCTCCCTGTCCATCACCATCTCCCGGAGTTCACTCAGACTCACGTCATCCTTGGTCATCCCCTTCTCCTCCTGCCCCCAATCCCTTTTCAGCTTTAGCATCATTCCTTCCAAAGAAATCCCAGGGTTGATCTCCTTACACCACATATTTCCGACTATGACTTAATTGTACATCCAAATTTATAGATAGATTTAAGTATCCAATGGTACTTAAGAACTGGTAGAATCAAAGTTGACATGATTATCCAACTATCATGGATAATATTGTCTATAGTTAATTATAAAATGTCCTAGTGAAAATTATGCTATTGTGCTAATCTGAATTATATCTCCATCTATTTATGAAAGTGTGATGAAAGATGAAACCAACTCTCACACCAAATTCTTCCATACATACATACATACATTCTTAAGTACAAAATGACTGCAAATGAAGCCATTTCTGTTACTGCAGAGCCTCTGAATGAAGTATGCATTCATCCATCTGTAACTCTTTGAGGTCTCTGATAGTCATAACAAGCATCCCAGTAGCTTCTAACAATCCAGTACATTGAAATCCTGTCTCAGCTGAACTCACCAGAATAATCTGATAAAGTTATTCATAAAACTTGTTCAGTTTAAAGCCATTAGCTCTTTTAGAACTATAAATCTCCTACGTATAAGGATACTCTCTCAATTGATACTGCTTCTTTGGTAATAGTTTGGCCTTGGAGTATAAAATGAAGCGGGGCAAAAGCAAACAGAGTTTTGCCAAGAGAATGCACTGATCATAGCAAACACCCTCTTCCAACAACACACACATGGACATCACCAGATGGTCAATACTGAAATCAGATTGATATATTCTTTGCAGTTGAAGATGGAGAAACTCTATACAGTCAGCAGAAACTAGACCTGGAGCTGATTGTGGCTCAGATCATGAACTCCTTATTGCTAAATTTAGACTTAAGTTGAAGAAAATAGGGAAAACCACTTGATAGATTCAGGTATGACCTAAATCAAATCCTTTATGGTTAAACAGTGGAAGTAACAAGTAGATTGAAGGGATTAGCTTTGATAGACAGAGGTTCATGACATTGTACAGGAGGCAGTGATCAAGACTGTCTTCAAAAAAAATGAATGCAAAAAGGCAAAATGGTTGTCAGAGGAGACCTTGCAAGTAGCTGAGAAAAGAGAAGCTAAAAGTAAAGGAGAAAAGGAAAGATATACCCTTCTAAATGCAGAGTTCCAAAGAATAGCAAGGAGAGATAAGAAAGCCTTCCTAAGTGATCAATGAAAAGAAGTAGAGGGAAAAAATAGAATGGGACAGACTAGAGATCTCTTCAAAAAAATTAGAAATACCGAGAAAATATTTCATACAAAGATGAGCAAACCCAAGGGCAGAAATGTTATGCACCTAACAGAAACAGAAGATATTAAGAAGAGGTGGCAAGAATACATAGAAAAAGTAACCACAATGGTGTGATGACACACCTAGAGCCAGACATCCTGGAATGTGAAGTCAAGTGGGCCTTAGGAAGCATCACTACCAACAAAGCTAGTGGAGGTGATGAAATTCCAGTTGAGCTATTTCAAATCCTGAAAGATGATGCTGTGAAAGTGCCGCACTCAAATATGCCAGCAAATTTGGAAAACTCAGCAGCGGCCACAGGACTGGAAAAGGTCAGTTTTCATTCCAATCCCAAAGAAAGTCAATGCCAAAGAAATCTCAAACTACTGCACAATTTCATGCATCTCACAAGCTAGCAAAGTAATGCTCAAAATTCTTCAAGCTAGGTTTCAACAGTACATGAACTGAGAACTTTCAGATGTTCAATCTGGATTTAGAAAAGGCAGAGGAACCAGAGATCAAATTGCCAACGTCTGTTGGATCATACAAAAAGCAAGAGGATTACAGAAAAACATCTATTTCTGCCTTATTTACTATGTCAAAGCCTTTGACTTATGTGGATCACAATAAACTGTGGAAAATTCTGAAAGAGAGGAGATTACCATCTGCCTTACCTGCCTCCTGAGAAACCTGTATGTAGGTCAAGAAGAAACACAGTACTGGACAGGGAACAACAGACTGATTCCAAATTGGGAAAGGAGTTTATCAAGGCTGTATATTGTCACCCTGCGTATTTAACTTATATGCAGAATTTGTCATGCAAAATGCCAGGCTGGATGAAGCACAACTGGAATCAAGATTGCTGAGAGAATTATCAATAGCTTCAGATATTCAGATGACATCACACTTATGGCAGAAAGTGAAGAGGAACTAAAGAGCCTCCTGATGAAAGTGAAAAGGAGAGTGAAAAAGGTTGCTTAAAACTCAACATTTAAAGTAAAATTAAAAAAAAAAAACTCAACATTTAAAAAACAAAGATTACTGTATCCAGTCCCATCACTTCATGGCAAATAGATGGGGAAACAATGGAAACTGTGAAAGACTTTATTTTCTGGGGCTCCAAAATCACTGCCGATGGTGACTGCAGCCACAAAATGAAAGGGCGCTTGCTCCTTGGAAGAAAAGCTATGAGAAACATAGACAGCATATTTAAAAGCAGAGATGTTACTTTGCTGACAAAGGTCCACCTAGTCAAAGGTATGGTTTTTCCAGTAGTCATGTATGCATGAGAGAGTTGGACCATAAAGAAAGCTAAGCACTGAAGACGATGCTTTTGAACTGTGGTATTAGAGAAGACTCTTGAGAATCCCTTGGAATGCAAGGAGATCAAACCTGTCTATTGCAAAGGAAATCAGTCCTAAATATTCATTTCAAGGGCTGACGCTGAAACTGAAGCTCCAATACTCTGGCCACCTGATGTGAAGTACTAACTCATTGGAAAAGATCCTTACGCTGGGAAAGATTGAAGGCAGGAGGAGAAGGGGACAACAAAGAATGAGATGGTTGGATGGCCTCATGGACTGGATGGACATGAATTTGAGCGAGCTCCGGGAATCAGTGGTGGACAGGGAAGCCTAGCATGCTGCGGTTATGGGCTCCCAAATAGTCGGACACGACTTCGCAACAGAACTGAACTTCTGAACTGAACTAAGATCAAGTTTTCATGTTTGGGTAATTATCATTTTTTGAATGGCTATCCATGCATCAAAAAATTGCAAAAGGCCAATAACACAAATTATAAAATTAATTTTTGAGCTAGAACATATCAGGTGTAATTTATTCTACCTTATTAGATCAAGTACCAGCAGAGTGAATAGTTTCTAGAGAAAAGAATGCAATTCTTTGCTGAAAAGGCAAAAATAAGTAAATCCATATAGCTTAGACTTTGAAGAATGATCCCAATTAAATTGGTGAGTCCTAATCTCTCCATAAACAGTTATGTCTGGAAATCCTAAAATATTTTTCAGTAGGTGACAACTTGTGGAGCCAAGTATGAAATCAAAATTTAAAGTTAATAAATCCTTAAAGACTAAAAAATGCACGATATTGTGTATATTTATCACTGTACATAAAAATATGCTACTTTTTAAGTTAAAAAGCCTATAAACACCACTTTTCTATTACAAACACTTTTTCAAATAATGTATTAAAATAAAATTGCTTTGTTACATTGTGGGGTGATAATGTGAATATTTTATAAGCAATGGCATATGTGGCACTTTCATCTGTTGTTTAAACATAGTTGCAGGGTGTTAAAATATTTAATTATGCATTGTGAGTAGAGTGTTGAATGTGTATGAAGGGCTGGAAAATAATCTGAACTTTTAATCAAACTTCATAAAAATAATATTCATTACATAAGAATTGTCACTCACTATAGCAGTAACATAAACTCCTGATTTCAAAAGAAAATGTTACCACTTCATATATTCTAGGACAAATGCAATTACTAAAAAAAAATGCTGAGCCATCATTTATGCAGTTTTCAGAATGTTAATATAGACATTTTTTAATAAAAGATTCTACCAAAATTAATTGTGTCAAAGAAATACGACTAGCAACACTGTATATTGTTACTCTGCTTCTTTGATTTATATGCAGAGTACATCATGAGAAATGCTGGGCTGGATGAAGCACAAGCTGAAATCAAGATTGCTGGGAGAAATATCAATAATCTCAGATATGCAAATGACACCATCCTTATGGCAGAAAGTGAAGAACTGAAGAGCCTCTTGATGAAAGTGAAAGAGAAGAGTGAAAAAGTTGGCTTAAAGCTCAACATTCAGAAAACTAATATCATGGCATCTGGTCCCATCACTTCATGAGAAATAGATGGGGAAACAGTGGAGACAGTGACAGCCTTTATTTTGGGGGCTCCAAAATCACTGCAGATGGTGACTGCAGCCATGAAATAAAAAGACACTTACTCCTTGGAAGGAAAGTTATGACCAACCTAGACAGCATATTAAAAAGCAGAGACATTACTTTGCCAACAAAGGTCCATCTAGTCAAGGCCGTGGTTTTTCCAGTAGTCATGTATGGATGTGAGAGCTGGACTATAAAGAAAGCTGAGCACCGAAGATTGATGCTCTTGAACTGGGGTGTTGGAGAAGACTCTTGAGAGTCCCTTGGACTGCAAGGAGATCCAACCAGTCCATCCTAAAGGAAATCAGTCCTGAATGATCATTGGAAGGACTGATGCTGAAGCTGAAACTCCAATACTTTGGCCACCTAAAGTGAATAGCTGACTCACTTGAAAAGACCCTGATGCTGGGAAAGAATGAAGGCAGGAGGAGAAGGGGACAACAGAGGATGAGATGGTTGGTGGCATCACTCACTCTATGGACATGAGTTTGAGTAAACTCTGGCAGTTTGTGATGGACAGGGAGGCCTGGCATGCTGTAGTCCATGGGGTCGCAAAGAGTTGGACAAGACTGAGCAACTGAACTTATACCATTAATCACAATCGCTCATTTATTTTTAGTTTGCTCAACTAATTAGGTTTGGTATCATTTCATTCTTCATTTTATATCAGTAAAAAAAATTTAATTTCTTGTTACTTCAGTAGCTCAAAAATTGTGTAACAAATTTTTCAAAACTTCATTTTTAAAAATCTGCTGTATTCCATATGTAAATTATTTCTACTATAATGAAATGATACATTAAGATCTCTAGGAATAATGTGAATATTTTTGAATTTGAAGTTTGACAAACAAGAAACATAACCAATTAATTTATTTCAATTTTTTTTTGTTAGTCACAGGAAACTGGTTGATATAATTCTTATCAGAACTAATCTTTAATTGAAATGTGTGTATTTTCTTAGAATCTTTTCTAGAAATTGTCAGCTGTGTCCTTCAAAAAATGTTTTGGGTATTTTCTCTTAAATATTCCTCAAGCCCATACTCGGTTACTGACTCTGTTTCCCTTGTTCAGTCCCTCAAAATGTATCACCTAGAAAATTGCAGCTGGTAGTCAGCTATGTTCTGGTGAATTTTTAAAAGCATGCCATGGGCCAATTTCCCGTTTCCAATATGACATCAACTTGATAGTAAATTTCCTGAAAATGTAATCGCTGCCTTCAATACATCATTGAACAGCAGCAATCTGCTGTTCTTTCTGATTCTGATCTTGTTTTTTAACTGCATCTTGCACTCAGCTTAAATGATTCTTCCAAATTTAGATCTGATAATTCCATATCACTGCCAAGTTCCTTGCCTATTATACATGAACTAGCTCTGTTTCTCAGTATCCATCAAATTTCAAGATCTATTCCCTATCTCCTTCCTCAACCTGTTTTCTCACTGATTTCCAGCTTGTATTTCCATCTTCTGTGACTCCCACACTGCTTGCAGTTTCCAACACCTAGATCTTTCCTAATATGATCTCCTTAGTGGAAATCACCTGGTCTCTGGCTGTCTCCTTAAGAACTCATACTTGGAGATATACTTAATTCAGAAGTTATCTCTGCTCAGAATCCATCACTGAGAGTGCACTCTTTTTTGGTGCCTTGTGTATTACACAACACACCTTTTAGTGTTTAATTTCCTCAAGTTGAAAAGACAAAGTCTTATCTATCTTTATATTTGTAGTGATAAGCCTTGATAATGTCACATAAAAATATAACAGATGTTGGCTCTTGTGGATAAAGTTAATAATTGTAACATGAAATAGTAAATATGTAAAAGGATGTAATTGAGTTTGTACAATTGATAAAATGTAAAGTATAGAATACTTAACGTGAAATATACCATACTTCTTCTTTCCCTTTCTTTTTCTTTTTAATCTCCCATCTCTGTTCTCTTTGTTTTTCTGCCTCCATCCCTAACTCTCTCACTCCTTCTGTCTCTTTCCTCCTTCCATCCAACTTATCTTTCTAACTCTTATCTTTAATTGAAAAGGATCATCCTTTTGGTATAGACAAGAACAACATATTGTATACGAAGATGTCTAATTTACTTATGTATTTACTCAAGTGTAATTATGATTACTAATCAATTTATAGCCACACTAAGAAGAAACGAATCATTCACTCTCCCCTAGGCAGTCAAATGTGTATTACCTTTCAAGATGATCAGTAATCTGTAACTTCTTTAATGTTTTAAACATCACAGATGCTTTGCTTTAGTCCCAGCTGATCATCAATAACAAAAATCCATCTAACATTACTTGAATGTCTGGTAACAGATACACTGAAATTTGTTCCCCTTTTATAACAACAATTTCTGTCAGAATGAGCACGATTTACAGTGTATACATTGCATATGATAGACAGTATTCCAAGTCCCATGAAATACTGTCAGGCAGCTAAACAGCACTAGGAGTAGATGTCTCCTTTCCATTTTTGTTAAGAAATTTATTTAGCTTAAATATATTGTAAAGTTGTCACATAAGGATATAACAACCATCCATTAAATTTTAAGATAAATATATTTATGTTATAGATGAATTTTCATTCAAAATGTACTAAGGATGATTGCAATGGTAGAATATGCTAAAAAATGCACTTGCCAATTAACACCGCAGAAATAGAGGTCCATTGTAAATTGAGGGAGAGAAACTGGAATGGAATTTAAATGGAGTAAAAAATAAAATTGAAAATTATTAAATACAAACATACATACCTTAAATAGGTAATCATCAATTATTTGTATACAAGTGTGAAGATAAATGTGTATTAACATTTTATTCTACTAACTCTTAAATGTTTGTTAAAAATATTGTCTTTAATACATTTTATACCTGGTTTTAGAATATCTGAAGGGGAATCTGCCAAGAAATTACTGTGCACTGAATAATGATAAGGCATGGTAATAAGTACTTTGCATATATCTTGTTAAGATGAATATGCATACCAGTCCACTTCAGTTCAGTTGCTCAGTTGTGTCTGACTCTTTGCAACCCCATGGACTGCAGCAAGTCAGGCCTTCCTGTCCAGAGTTTATTCAAACTCAAGTCCATTGAATTGGTGATGCCATCCCACTATCTCATCCACTATCATCCCCTTCTCTTCCCACCTTCATTCTTTCTCAGCATCAGGGTCTTTTCAAGAGGCATCTCTTCGCCTCGGGAAGCCAAAGTATAGGAGTTTCAGCTTCAACATCAGTCCTGCCAATGAACATTCAGGACTGATTTCCTTTAGGGTGGACTGGTTGGATCTCCTTGCAGTCCAAGGGACTCTCAAGAGTCTTCTCCAACACCACACTTCAAAAGCATCAAGTCGTTGGCACTCAGCTTTCTTTATAGTCCAGCTCTCACATCCATACATGACTACTGGAACAACCATAGCCTTGACTAGACGGACCTTTGTTGGCAAAGTCATGTCTCTGCTTTTTAATATGCTGTCTAGGTTGGTCATAACCTTCCTTCCAAGGAGTAAGTGTCTTTTCATTTCATGGCTGCAGTCACCATCTGTAGTGATTTTGGAGCCCCCAAAATAAAGGCTGTCACTGTTTCCACTCTCTCTATCTGCCGTGAAGTGATGGGACCTGATGCCATGATCTTAGTTATCTTAATGTTGAGCTTTAAGCCAACATTTTCACTCTCCTCTTCCACTTTTATTAACAGGCTCTTCAGTTCTTCTTCACTTTCTGCCATAAGGGTGGTGTCATCTGCATATCTGAGGTTATTGATATTTCTCCTGGCAATCTTGATTCCAGCTGGTGCTTCCTCCAGCCCAGCGTTTCTCATGATGTACTCTGCATAGAAGTTAAATAAGCAGGGTGACAATATACAGCCTTGACATGCTCCTTTTCCTATTTGGAACCAGTCTGTTGTTCCATGTCCAGCTCTAACTGTTGCTTCCTGCCCTGTATACAGATTTCTCAGGAGACAGGTCAGGTGGTCTGGTATTCCCATCTCTTTCAGAATTTTCCACAGTTTATTGTGCTCCAAACAGTCTAAGGCTTTGGCATAGTCAATAAAGCAGAAATAGATGTTTTTTCTGGAAGTCTCTTGCTTTTTCGATGATCCAGTGGATGTTGGCAATTTGATCTCTGGTTCCTCTGCCTTTTCTAAACCAGCTTGAACATCTGGAAGTTCATGTTTCATGTATTGTTGAAGCCTGGCTTGCAGAATTTTGAGCATTACTTTGCTAGAGTGTGAGATGACTGCAATTGTGCAATAGTTTGAGCAATCTTTGGCATTGCCTTTCTTGGGATTGGAATTAAAACTGATCTTTTCCATTCCTGTGGCCACTGCTGAGTTTTCCATATTTGCTGCCATATTCACTGCAGCACTTTCACAGCATCATCTTTAGGATTTGAGATAGCTCAACTGGAATTCCATCACCTCTACTAGCTTTGTTCATAATGGTGCTTTCTAAGGCCCACTTGACTTCACATTCCAGGTTATCTGGCTCTCAGTGAGTGATTACACCATTGTGATTATCTGGGTTGTGAAGATCTTTTTTGTACAGTTCTTCTGTGTATTCTTGCCACTTCTTCTTAATATTTTCTGTCTGTTAGGTCCATACCATTTCTGTCCTTTATTGAGCCCATCTTTGCATGAAATGTTCCCTTGGTATCTCTAATTTTCTTGAAGAGATCTCTAGTCTTTCCCATTCTATTGCTTTCTTCTTATTTCTTTGCACTTATCACTGAGGAAGGCTTTCTTATCTCTCCTTGCTATTCTTTGGAACTCTGCATTCAAATGGGTATATCTTTCCTTTTCTCCTTTGTCTTTAGCTTTTCTTCTTTTCACAGCTATTTGTAAGGACTCCTCAGACAGTCATTTTGCTTTTTGCATTTCTTTTCCATGCGGATGGTCTTGATCCCTGTCTCCTGTACAATGTCATGAACCTGCATCTGTAGTTCATCAGGCACTCTATCACCCTTAAATATATTTCTCACTTCCACTGTGTAATCGTTAGGGATTTGATTTATGTTCATGCATTTCTTTTCATTGTGATGACCTCGAGGCATTGCAGAATATTTTGGTAATGTAGGTTATTTTGAGTGTAGTGTATTAATTCTTTGGGATCTCAGAGGTAACAATAGTCTGAAACTATTTTCAATACTCTCCAAAACTGGATATTAAACTTTGTGATATATAAGGATGTACGGGCTCCTTGAAACTGTCTCACTGTTCATTCAGTACAAGGATGGAAGAAACTCAGACTAGTGATTCTTTTATTCTTAGAACAGGTTTTCAATGGAAGGCTTACATAATTGGTCCATTTATTTTAGATCAGAAGGAAAAAAGTCATTAATTTTAAAATAAGATAATTAAAAATCAGATAATATATTTTAGAGGTGTTAACTGTGAATAGAGATAATACAGTTTAAACTTCAATTGATAAGAAACATTAGGGAAGCACTGGTAGAAGGTGACATATAAAATATATGGTAGACTTCAAAACTTGATGAGAAAAATTATACAAATCATTTCCTTGATTTTATGTTGTGACAATAATATTTTGAATATATTGAGGCAAATAAAGTGTCTTTAAAATCAATTTTACTTCTTTCTTTTCTGTTTGTAATGCAACTACTACAAAAATTAAAATTATTAGGACAAAGAAAATCTTTTCCTTCTTTTTAAATGAGTTAGCATTAATCTCTAAGGAGAGGAATAATAGCTTTACAACAGTAATAAAGTATCATGATTTTAATTTTTATAATCATGATATCTTTATACAAATGCAGGTCATTAAAAGCATGACATTAGACTATATTTGTTGATGCTGTGTTTCCAATATGCAATTAATTAAAAGAAGGTAGAATTAAAAGAAATCTTGAATATAAAAGTAATATGGTCATATATATTTCTCAATGTGATTTTAACTGATGGTGGAATTAAAATAGATTCTTATTTTTGTTTTGAATGTCTTTCTCTGGTCTTTAACTTCTACAATAGGAAAAATAAATATTGTTTTTGTATTTTAGTCAATAAGTCATGTCTGACTCTTTGTGATCTCATGGAGTGTAGCCCTCCAGACTCCTCTGCCTGTTGGATTTTCCAGGCAAGAAAGCTGGAGGCAGTTGCCATTTCCTCTCCAGGGGATTTTCCTGACCCAAGGATCGAGGAATGGAAGCCCAAGAAAAATAAATATCCTTTCTTTAAAAAAAAAAACTGTAGAATTATGGAATAAATGCAAGCAAAAAATAAAGACCTTGATAGAACTTTTATTGATACGTGATTTGGGTTAAAATTTATGAAAATCTGAAACACTTTGATTCATTTCTTTTTTTCAACAAGATACAATGGATTCAAATGAATATGACACTGAACATAAATCTTATGATTTCTATATGCATTGATAAGTTCTATGTAAAGCTTCATGTTTTATCTGGTAATATCCATACAACTCCTCTGTGAAAGTGTTAGAACTCACTTAAATGACAGGATAGACCTCTAGTGGGTAAAAAAAAAAAAAAAAAAAGAGAGAGAGAGAGAAAGAAAGAGAGACAGTAATAACTATGAAGTGAAAACAAACATGTTAGTCATTCAGTCATGTCCAACTTTTTGTGACCCCCATGGAGTGTAGCACAGAGACTCCTCTGTCCATGGGATTCTCCAGGCAAGAATAATGGAGTGGGTAGCCATTCCCTTCTCCAGGGTATATTCCCGACCCAGGAATAGAACCTGGGTCTCATGCATCACAGGTAGATTATTTACAGTCTGAGCCACCAGAGAAGCCTAAGTAATAGATATACATTAAAAAGTAAATTTAGTAAAAATGTAATTTTTAAGTATTAGCTTCCAAATAGTATAAATTAAAAAATATCTGATTCATCTGCTATTATGTGTTTATAAGTATCGCTTTTTATAGTTCATAATAACACTCGCTTGGTAAATTAATGCCTCTCTAAAGGATCACTTGACAGAACAGACTTTTATAAGGAAACTTTCAATTGGAAACTTTAGATAAAATGCATCCTTTCAAACCAACCTAGAGAAAGAAATTCAGAAAAGAGCTAATAATTTAAATGTGACATATTTCATTCCAATTGTTTTAAACTGCTGAACAATTTTGGCCAATTAAAAACTTAAATCCCATAAGTAGGAACTCAGTTTGGGAATCTGAGTTACTTTAAAATGAAGCAAAGGCTTTGTTGCCAATCTGCAGCCACTGTTTCATGTCCAAATAGATGGGATCTTTGACAGCAGTGTGGCTGGAATCTTCACAGTAAAGCCGCTATGAGGAGATGCCAACCAGATATGGTTTCATATCACAAAAGGACAATGCAAGCTTCAATTCAAGATTTTTCTGAGAAATTGGTATTAAGAATGCTGCTGCTGCTGCT
Organism: Budorcas taxicolor; assembly: GCF_023091745.1. Classification (NCBI taxonomy): domain Eukaryota; kingdom Metazoa; phylum Chordata; class Mammalia; order Artiodactyla; family Bovidae; genus Budorcas; species Budorcas taxicolor. Next base: position 37,141,328 of record NC_068926.1, on the reverse strand, counting down.
AAGTCACTTCAGTCGTGTCTGACTCTGTGCAACCCCATAGATGGCAGCCCACCAGGCTCCCCTGTCCCTGGGATTTTCCTGGCAAGAACACTGGAGTGGGTTGCCATTTCCTTCTCCAATGCATAAAAGTGAAAAGTGAAAGTGAAGTCGCTCAGTCGTGTCTGACTCTTAGCGACCCCGTGGACTGAAGCCCACCAGGCTCCTCCGCCCATGGGATTTTCCAGGCAAGAGTACTGGAGTGGGGTGCCATTGTCTTCTCCGGTATTAAGAATAGGGGGTTAACAAAGCTTAAATGTGAAAGCAAAATAGTTAGTCACTCAATAGTATTTGACTCTTTATGAATCCATGGATTGTAGCCTGTCAGGCTCCTCTGTCCATGGAATTCTCCAGGCAAGAGTACTGGAGTGGGTAGTCATGCCCTTCTCCAGGAGATCTTCCCCACCCAGGGATCAAACCCAGGTCTCCCACACTGCAGGCAGATTATTTACCAGTGAATTACAGATATGATTGTGAAAATCTACAAACAGCCTCAGGCAAAGTTCTCCCCAGAATATTATACTGAAATAAGCGGAAAGTAATTTTAAGTCAGATGCACTAAATTGTGATTGACAAGGTATGTCACAGTGTAAAAAATAAGAATAATTGGTCAGTTACCATTTCATTATTTTTTATTTCTATTTCACTTTGTCTCAGACAAGTTCTTATTTTCAATATCTATATGACAGAAAAGTCAAAATGTCAAGAAGTAAATAAAAGTGTTTCACTTGAAATAAAAGAAGTTGAAATATCTAATTCAGTCTGCACTTAAAAGTAACAAACAGGTCAACAAACAAAATTTACCTGTGAGAGATAAGAGCATGTAGAATGCCAGTGGTTATAGGTAAAAAGAGAAATATAAAGGTATATCAGCTACACCAGATTAAGGTAATATAAACAGGATGAGGACAGAGTCATCTTGAAATTGGAAAGATTTAAGATCATAGTTATATAATCTTACAGTTTTGAAGATTTTAAAATCATGGTTCAAATCTGTATTACCTCATCAGTTGTTGTTTTATTAACAGTTAGGGTATAAAAGTTTTTGTTTTTTGTTTTTTTTGTTGTTTTGTTTTTGGTTTAAGACCAAGAAACTGTCCTTTTGGAATATGTGTGTATACATAAAATTTCAACAATCATGTTTTGCAATAGTATTTTTTTTATAGTGGCTGGAACCCAGACACAGCAAAAATAACACACAGTGTAACCATCTGTAAGGCAGTGATTCTGTATTTATCCAACCATCAGGGCATATCTGCACACTCCAACACAGAAGATTATAGCCATACACACATGTGAACTAACTTTGTAATCAAAGCTTGTAGTAGATTGATTTCTCCAGTGAATCAGTCAACTAAAGTTCCTGCAAAGTTTTATACTACGATGATCCAGTATGGATTCTTTTATGAATATAGCAGTTCTATCAATCCAATGCAGCATTTCCCAAATCAGTGTGGAATTTTTAAATCCAGATAAATAGCATAAGCTTGCCAGCACGTTAGAAGTCTTTCTTTTGCCCATGTTCCCAAAGAGGACCATTCACATTAACTACTATAACCACAAATGAGTTTTATATAATTTAGATTTTAACTAAATATATACTTTAATGTACATTTATGTGCTCTGCTTCTTTGCTCAGAATTTTTTTTCACTTTTTTATATCCAACTTTTCAGCCACTAGCACTTAACTGTCTATACTTCCATCTCTGTTGCAAAGTGCCATGACGAAAGTTACCAACAACTTCCTTCTTGCCAATCCAGTGCCTGTTCATCTGTTGTATACTTTCTTGCTTTGAACTTAGCCTTGAAAACAATTCTATATTAAAAGTGCCTGATGGTGTACTCCTTTGGCTTTCCTCCTTTCTCTCCGTGCTAATATTGTTGAGTTTTAGTTTCCTACTGCCGTTTTACTCTTCTCTCCACAAGCAGTAAGTCTCCTACATATGACTCTTCAAGTTGTGAACTTTCAAAGATGCTACCATGTGTTCCCTCAGTGTCAAGCATAAGAGAAATTGCAGCTTGCTCTTCACCTCCTCTTGCTGATGATCTTTCAGCTAGCTCTACCATCTGCCACCTCCTCTGCCTTCTCCAGTCAATAACTCTTCTTGCCTGCTTACTCAGTGCCAGCCCCTGTGTGCCAGCTGTTGTACTTGTACTACTGTTCTTTTCAAGGTACTGTAAGATTAAAAATGTGTTTTTAGGTATTATTTGTGTGAAAAGTATTATAAACTTATTATATAGAACAGTACTATATAGCTGATTGTGTTAGTTGGGTAGCTAGGCTAACTTTGTTGGATTTATGAACAAACCAGACTTATGAATCTGCTCTTGGCATGGAACTTGCTCATATGAAGGGGACTTCCTGTACTTACCTTGGACACCTCCATCCTTGCCACAGAATCAAATTTTAACTGCATGCTCTATGTTTCTCATTGTGACCCAGAGCTCTCACCTGATTCTGGGCCACCTGATTCTGCAGCTAAAAGTTTCTATTTGAATATGCCAATATGTCTAAAATTTAACTAAATGTACTCCCCAAACTTGTTTCTCTTCCTGTGCTTCCTACCTTAATGAGTAGCATCATTGTTTAACTTTGTATGCAAACTAGATAGTTTGACATTATCCTTGACCCTACCCTCTTCGTCCCATGTGTATGTAATCACTCATCTAATCCAGCTAATTCTGCTGCTGCTAAGTCACTTCAGTAGCGTCCGACTCTGTGCAACCCCATAGACGGCAGCCCACCAGGCTCCCCTGTCCCTGGGATTCTCCAGGCAAGAACACTGGAGTGGGTTTCCATTTCCTTCTCCAATGCATGAAAGTGAAAAGTGAAAGTGAAGTCGCTCAGTCGTGTTCAACTCCTAGCGACCCCGTGGACTGCAGCCCACCAGGCTCCTCTGTCCATGGGATTTTCCAGGCAAGAGTCCTGGAGTGGGGTGCCATTGCCTTCTCCACCAGCTAATTCTACTTGTAAGCTATTTTCCAAATATGGACACAGCCTTACATTATTGCTACTGCTCTTCTAGTCCTGTCTCCATCACTTTCACATACTTCAACAGTCTTAATTGGTCACTAAATTCTGGTCACTAAATTCAGCTATTTTTCTCAAATAAAGAACTTTCATATACTAATGATGTAATGTCAATGAATGTTAATATGATACTCATATTTCATTGCTTGAGTTATTAGATGGTTCCGATAATTAACATTTTATTGCAGCAACTGTGATTTCCTAGAAAAATAAATTTTCTTTTCCTTAGAATGTCACTATCAAATCTATACTCCATTAAGAAGGTTTTCACATATAATCATGAAGACTTAGGTGACTTAAAGTAACTTTTGCATTAAAAAAAAATTAGAATCCTAATTATTCTTTTTTAAAAATGAGAGATAGATATTGTACAATTAGTTTCAATATAAATCTCACAATTGATGCATTAGGCTTGCAAAACCTGAATTACTTTATGCATAGTAGAAAAATATCTTCCTGTGGATCCTTCCACATAGAGATTGCTTCTGAATTGAATAAAGATATATTTAAGGGTGACATTAGACCTGTAACCACTAGAACACATACGTGTCTTAAAGCATATATAAATGGCTTAGGGAACTACAACTCATAATTATTTAATAAAATTTCAAGAATGTCAGAATTACACAAACTCCTCACTTCATACAATTTTAAATCAAAGCAACATATAGTTTAACTTAGGAAATTAAGTACTTGATAAGCATTTCCAAAACAAATGTACATTTAGGGGGTAGACAACTGCACTAATTTTGGCAATCTAAATGTCCAAATGAAAACAAATATTTCCTAAAATTAATAGTCATATAATTGTACTTTATTATCCCAACTGAATGTGCAAAACTAAATATATATAAACATTTGAACATCACTTCTGAAATTCTGTGTGTGGTCATATTGTCTGATGGTGAATTACTTGCACTTACCTACAGATTTTAAGCAAAAATATGTATTTCAAGGCAAGTCAAACTTAATCAAACATTGTATTTTGATTTTCAGTTGGAAGAAAATAAAATACTGTTTCTATATGTCAGTACAAGTCCTTACAGTTAGTAAAAATACTATTTGTTTTTAATTCTAAGCACTGTTTACACTGCAAATCTACACATTTTACTATTGAGACAACAAAAATGCATGGGTGCAGGGTGCCCACAATTTGAAAAGAAGGTTTAGTATTTCCTCCAAGTATTCAAAACTATGTCTGACCTCACTTAGTTTTATTGGATCCCATTACACAGATTTCCAAGTTTGTTAAACAAAGAAGGCATGATTTAAGATATTTGATACTTGCAGTGAGAGTGAGGGATTTAGGTATCTTAGAAAACTCAAAGGATTTTTTACTAATGTCAAAAACACTGGAGAGAAATTAAGAATGTCACATAATGCTTATTAGGAAATAATGAAATAATTTATCTTATCCAAAATGAAAAAAAATTATGAAAAACCTTATAAGTGTGAAAACAGCACTATAATATAATGTAATAACACTCAATGGTGAGCTGGCTTTTTTTTTCTTTACCATTAACATTTACCTGTTTGCTTTGCAAACTTTTTCCCATTTTATATGATGGGAGTTTATTAACTGGAATTCAATAATTCATATTCATTTAGGGACTTTTTAGTTTTCCGTGGTTTCCTTTTAGAAACTATCTGGGGGAATGAATTCTATGTGTGAAAAATGATTAGTATTTACCCTTCCTCCACCTGTCATTTTTATCATTGTCTTTCTCAGATGATGTATCCCTCTGGGAAAGGAAACATCTTTTTCAAGTTACTTTAACTAATACACCACTCTATACACATAGGTACTTAGTACATAATTTTAAAATGGATTGCTTTTTCACTATTTTTATACATTTTTATTCATAATACTAATATTTTAAATAGAATGATTTTTAAAAATGATGTCATTACACAAATCCTGTCACAAAACTGAGGTGGGTGTAGTTGTATTATAACAGAAGGAGAGAAAGAAATAGGCATATGTTTCCTACTCACATATAAATACCTTGCTGATACAGATAATCCATACAAGTTAGTTTTGCTCTCTCCAAAAAGTCATTATAGAACTGGTTGCCCTGTTTAATAAGGTTGAAACACTAATAATGTAAAACTGTATGGAAAACTGCTTGGTTAAACCACAAGGAATATTAAAACACTCCAGATAATTCTAGTATTACTTAGAAAAACATTATCTTTTCCAATTGATTGTTAACATAATTTTATCATAGTTAAGAAAAAGTTTTGTGATGATTCAAAGAGAAAAAAGCTCATGATTGCCGATTGCCAAGTGCTTGCATTACCCATTATCCCTTTATGGTTCAAAATATTAAAAATGTAGACCTTTTGTATTAGACACAATTTTCACCTAATAGCAGAACCATTAATGATATTCATTCAATTTCATGGCATTTCCTATAAATAATTTCTGTAAAATTGACACCATATTACCTTCCAGCCATCAACAGAATCATATAGATTTTCTTCTATCCAAATTCAACTGTTCCTAGTGCCCAATAGTTCCTTTATAAACCATGTTTCACTATGGCTCCATTGAATGCTTGTCCTGATGCTACAGATTTCTGAATTGCATAATTTTATTTTTCTTTACAATATACTGAACTACCTTGCCTTCCTTAGCAGCATCAAATCATCTCTCAAACACAGTTTCATATTTTCCCCTTCATCGGGGCCAGATAGCAGTATTCTTGAGAAGATTCTTATGTATTGATATTGCTAGGGATCACTATTCAGTCTTTGCCATGTTATCACAAAAATAATACGTTATTCACACTTTATTTTCATTGTTTTGTTATTTTCTGGCTCCACTTTTCCAGCGTCAACAATAACTACATTTTAAATAAAAATCCTGTAGAAACATATTTAATTCTCTTATTCACCCTTGATAGTTTATATACCATTAAAAATATTTCCTGCTATTGTTACAAATTTCAAGTACTTTTATTTAGCCAAATCCCAGTGTCTTCATATTATGAGAGTGTGGAATAGTAGTTGTTAGATTAGACTGCCTGTTTAATAAAATAAGTTAGTAAAATAGCAATAATAGGTAGTTCATAGACTTTCAGACTTAGAAAAGAGCATGTGGTTGGACTCATTTCTCTAAATACTGTGGTATATCATGCAGCTGAGATTTTATTTATACCACAATAGGAAGCATACTTGACACCCTAAAATGTCTCTTTAGTATACGTACTACTTGTGTACTAAAGAGACAATCAAAGCCCAAAAGACTGAGACAGTAACTTCAATTTTCCCCCTAACTGCCTAAAAGAAAGCAGATAGAAGACCTGTTCCAGGAAAGGAGCTGTCACTGTAGGTTAAGTATAATGTGAACTAGGTGTGGACAGGGAGGAACTTAGCAAATCTCTGTTTGTTAAAATTCCTCTCTATGTTCTATTTTCTCTGCAGGGCCCAGCAAACACTTGTTTACCAACCATCTGCTTTTTCATCTGTCTGAAAATTGCCTTCCTCCCCTCAGAAGTCCTCTTTTGTCTTTAGCTGAGGATGGTACTTTCAGTCATTTAAGGTAAGAGTTTCAGTCATTGAGGACAGTACTTAAGGTAAGGGTTTTATTACTTAAGGTGAGGGTTTTGGTTTTCCTGGATCTCTCCCATTTATATACATTATTAAACTTTGTTTGATTTTCTCCTGCTAATATGCCTCATGACAGCTTGATCCTTGGGCCAGTCAGAGAAGTCTAGAAGGGTAGTGGAACATTGCTTCCTCTTGGACACTATTCTGTTTGTCCATCTTCCGTCTCTCATCCAACAAAGTCCAAATCCACTCATCCTGAAGACTCATTAAATTATTACTGCCTTCACCACCTCTCCTTGACTCCCCAAGGGGGAGATTATATTTTTAATTCACTTAATATTTTGTGTAGGACTTTCTATGACATTTATCTCCTCCTATCTTAAATGATTTGGTATAACATAATATAATATAATGTGATTTTTTATAATATAATATATTATGTTTTCCTGATAAACCGTAGTATTCCTGTTATCCTAAGCACACAAAAAAATGCTTGCTAAAGAGTGAAGTTCAATGACAGACACATAGACTTCATAGTTTGGCATAGATTCAATTATAAATTCAGCCACTTAATTCTTAACTTCTCATGTTTCAGTTTCTTCACATGATCTTCCAGTGATAATGCTGCTTTCTTCTTACATTTGAAAAGTTGTACACACCTTTAAAGGATGAAATGTTTACTGAGATATCCCATCTTGTATTCTGCTTGCAACTTAAAGTGGAAATACAGCTTAATTTAATCTGAAGCGCATACTAACTTCTTGCCTTAAAGCTTTATAACCTGCAACTCTTTCATATTTATTACTTTGCTAGTATCAAATACTGCATAAAATATGATCAATGTTTAATATAAAATGAATTATGTGATAATTACTATCATTATTTATATGAATGTTTAGAGATTTAAGTAATTTTTTCCAATATCAGACAGCTGATGTATGACAGGCATAATTCAAACATGATATTTTTACATGAAACAGTCTATTTCCTGTCATCTTGGAAAAAAATTATATGTGTATACATTTGGAAAGCCCTACATATGTGAATACATATAAAAATATTGAAGACAATCTATTTATCTAAAATGCCCTTTAACTTAGATTACTTTGTGATTTTCAAATACCAACCAGTTTATTTAATGATTTTTTTTTCCTTTATTTTTAACACACAGCTCTGAAAACATTCCTTTCTGTTTTTCTGTCCCAGTTTCCACCCCCACCCCCACCTTTGGAATTATTTTTAAAGAATAACCTGGCATGTAGCTTTTTAAAACAAAAACAATTTTATAATTTCGCATTCAATTTGAAGAAGTCTTCAAACATTTATACATATATCATTCATTCTAAAGTATCTTAACATACATATAAATTTTCATTCTTATGCTAATTTTGTTACCATATATGCAAACTATCTATTAAACAACTTTAGTTTACCTCTAAGGTAAAAGAGTCACTGTGTAAATAATTACATTGTTTTTGATAAGCAGTGACAAACAATGAAGTACTGTTCCTAGTCTAAAATAACCTTGGAAACAGCACTGTGGAATTAATATCTAAACGAGAATCAACAAGAACTGATAGCAAGGGCTACTGAATATTTCTAGCTCTTTATTTTACAATATTAAACCTCTTACCTCTTACATTCTTTTCAATAGAGCCAAACCCTTAAATTTTCTCAGTTGTATCACTTCTCTTAAGTAGCAGCTTGTACTTTGAGATCAAGCAAACACATCATATTGGGTAATGAAGCAGGAAAAAGAACAAAGAGGAATTAGAGAATGGATCTTATACTCACGGAATGTTCTATAAAATTCTTCAAGAGCCAGGTGCTTGTCTGAGTTAAAATCATCATATTTCAGTAGATCATACAAAGTACAATCAGAAAGGTCCTTGCCAAGTTCTTCCTGTTTTATCACCTGAAAAGAAAATTAAAATCATGCAATTATATCAGTGTCTTAACGTTTCTATAGGTATTTAAGTCTACACTTGAGCAAAGAACTGAATTTACAGTAAACCTGGGTTTTCAGTTACTGGACATTCATTTTCAAGGGTCTCAATGACATAAAATTATAAATTTGACTTAGTTTATTGTGACACTCATACAGATACTTAGAATTTAGCCTGAAAGTTCTAATACAAAAATCTCCCAGTAGGACCCAGAAAACTTGAACATTAAAGGGGTATTTTTGTATTTTACTCATTTCCTTTGATCCACTTACATTGACTCAAGGAGATACTTTACTTCTACATGAAAATTGCCTCCTAAGTCTCAGTGACCCAAGTCAAAATGGAACAGCTCTTTCCCAACAAAAATAGTCAGTAGCTTATTCCAACTTTCATCTTCCTATTATTTGTGAAAAATGAAGTTAGATTTTTTTTTCTCTTTTGTCTAGCATCCTCCCCAGCTGGAAGTGAAGCCATTTGGGATTCTGAATTAGCTCCCTGGATCACAAAGGAGCTATTAAGCAAATGACTGTTTCTAGGAGCCTGTTAGAATTAATGCACCAATTGATGATGGGAATCTACCCAAGCATGGGTGAGAAAAATCACCAAATTGCTTTTCTGCTCTGTGCTCTGTTCCATAGACTGTGGCAGTATCCCTTTTAAGACTCTACTGATTTTGACTATAGCTTGTCTGGTGAAAGGGCTCCCCAAGATTTTTCAAACATTCCCTTTCCCTGGGTAGCTTCATGGCTGTGTCCAACAGTCTTTCATATTTGTCCACAGAGGAAGTGGTTCATATTGCTTGGAGCTTTGCTTCACAGTGTACGTTTTGTTAAAGTTGGTGCAATCAAGAAACACAAGCTCTGAAGTCAGCCAGCTTTGGGTTTAGACCATGCCAAGGCTACTTAATAGCTCTATAATTTCTGGCAAGTCACTCAACCTTTTCTCGCTAAGAAATTAATGATAGCAACCTCTCCTTCTCCTGGTTGGTGTGCAATTATAAATACAAATATACATATATATACATAAACAGTTTTAGTCAAGTGCAAAACATATAGTATACACTCAGACATAATCATTTAATGTTAAAAATAATGATTTATATATACAAATATGCTTCTCATTATAAAAATTCACTGGAGTTTTCCACACCAGCTTGTATATGTTATGGTTACATATAGTTTGAAAAATTGAGACTTTGTCATAGCAATGGCAGATTGGTGATAATAATGTCTATTTTAATGAGCTATTTTTATGGAACACCCCAGTGTTAAAAGTTGTCATGCCTGTGTGAGGATGAGCTGCAGAGACAGCTCTGAGGATGGAGCTTAGCCTATGCATCACTAGAAGCTCCTGCCCCTGTCACCTGAGTAGTGACACACAATGACAGTGTTTGTACTAGTAAATATAGTTTTCACAACTTCATGTGCTCTTTATTCTTATTTACTGTATTCAAATTTCATTGGCTAAGCTGGCATTTGCTGCCTTAGAGGAGGAAAATTGTGAGTGGTTTATCTGCTTTCCATATAAATAGATATGGTTGATACTGAGTGGTAAAGCCCTTGGCTTTAGCACAGTCCAGCTGGAGGGATTAACAAAACTACTTAATGGCTAGAGCTATCTCTCCTATAAGCCTAATGGGAAAACAAATACTGCTTTTCTGTTTAGAAAGCAACCAAGCTCTCAGCCACTCTCCATCTGTTGTTTGTTAGATGATGAGAAAAGGGTTTTCCAAGGTGGCAGAGGGGCAATGTTTTTGATCTTACCTCACTATGCTCTTTCTAAAGACCTGTGGGGCCAGCACCACAGTAATTTTTAGGATGCAGTGACAATAGAATCTGGTCAGATGCTTTAATACTATTTTTGCTGGCTTTAATTCACATACTTCTTTGTGAAATGATGGAACAGAAAGTTGGGAGAGAAGCTTTCATCATTGTCTCATATTAATTTCTGTTCTAATATTTTATTCAAGGTAAATTGTGTATAAACCAAGAGAAAAGATGTCTATCTTTTTCCTTAATACTGACTTTGGCATAAGACTAGCTTGCTTTTGATTTGATCTTGATTTGATCATGATAATACAACTCAAGCTGGATATGCTGTTTTAAGGAATTTGCTTTAGAAAAGTGCATGGTCCTGGCTAGTGAGATATATATATATATAAAACTTTGTTCAATGATATTTGGCCATGCTATGATAGAGGGGTTAAGTGATTCATCCCTTCATAAATCCATTGTTTAATATATATTTTCCTCATTCCATTTCTGTTCAATGAAATAGCCTACTTAAGACATGCTTCCTGGTAAGCATGTTTCTCCTTTGTTTCCTGATGGGAGCTTTGGCATGGTCTGAGGTGTTTCAATGTGGGAGTTATTATCTTGTGACCTTTTAACCATCATGGGAAAATTGGTTTAGATATTCTGGGTTCTAATAGCCTTAAAGAGCTGTGTGTTTGACTGTTGAGAAGAAAATAAAAAAGAAGATAGAAGCAGTAATACATTAAGCACTCTGGCACTGGGAATTCAAACTTGTAGGACACTTATTTCATTTATTGTCTGGCTCTGGTTCTAAAACCTTTCCAGTCTAACCTCTTCAAAATGCATGTGTTACATCTGACATAGAGACTACTGGCAAAGCCAGATTCACTGAACATACTGTCATTTAAAAATATATTTTAATTAGGATAAGTACATTATTTATATGTAATGAAGTGAAGTGAAGTGAAAGTCACTCAGTCATGTCCGAATATTTGTGACCCCATCTACTGTAGCCTGCCAGGCTCCTCTGTCCATGGAATTCTCCAGGCAAGAACACTGGAGTGGGTAGCTGTCCCTTCTCCAGGGAATCTTCCCACCCAGGGATTTAAACCCAGGGCTCCTGTATTACAGGTGAATTCTTTACCATCTGAGTCACCAGCGAAGCCCTTATATATAATGTTATTGCACAATTAATAGAATATTGTGTAGTATAAATGTAACTTTTATACTCACTGAAAGTGAAAGTCGCTCAGTCAGGCCTGACTCTTTGTATCCCCATGGACTGTATAGTCCATGGAATTCTCCAGGCCAGAATACTGGAGTGGGTAGCCTATCCCTTCTCCAGGGGATCTTCCTGACCCAGGAATCAAACCAGGGTCTCCTGCATTGCAGGCAGAGTTTTAGCAACTGAGCTATATACTCACTAGGAAATAAAAATTCATGTAACTTGCATTATTACAATATTCACTTGACTGAAGTGGTCTGGAAATGAAAGTCGCTCAGTCGTGTCCCACTGTTTGTGATCCCATGGACTACAGAGTCCATGAAATTCTCAAGGCCAGAATACTGGAGTGGGAAGCCTCTCCCTTCTCTAGGGGATCTTCCCAACCCAGGGATGAAACCCAGGTCTCCCTCATTGCAGGCTGATTCTTTAATAGCTGAGCCACAAGGGAAGCCCACAGTGGTCTGGAAGCAAACCACAATAACTCTGAGAAATGCTTATAAAATACATAGTATCTCAGATGATCAACAAGAACTGGAAAGAGAAATAGAAAATGCCAGAGGCAGATGTAGAGGGTTGTCTCCTGCTGTGAGATATATGGGTATTAGATTTCTGGGGATAAGGTATGATTTGGAAATCCAAAGTTATATTAACTTCCATGCAAGAGATACAGTGCATGTGATTTTGATGGTATCAAGTCATGCTGATGAGACTATTTGTGTAGGAGGTTGGAGACAGAGGAGTGAAATCTTCCAGTTTTGTTTCTTTTCTTTACTCTCCTTAGTGGAATAGGAGAGAAGGAAGAAACAGAACAGGCTCTATCTATTTGAAAGCAGGACTCCATCTTAGGCCGGACTGTGGACTTTGAGCTATATGCCCAGTATTTATGGAAATGACATACCAACTGGGAAACCAGGCCCACGGAAGGAAGAGCCCCAGTGCTTTCCATCACCTATAAAAATACCCTAATTATCTGTGTAACCAAACAGAATCATACATTCTATTACGCTTATTGGAGAATGACCACAAGTCTATTGATAATTGTCCATTGTTAACTACCTAGGTTTAAGGCATATAAATCAAAGGTTAACTTTGATTGCGTCTTTCTTTTTCCTTTGTTCAGACTAGTTTCAGGGAATTTGGGTGTGGGTTTGGGCAAGTATGCTTAGGGTATATAAGGTTTTCACAAAAACTGGTCAGGGTCCTTGGCTAAGAGGAGACTTTGCCTTGGGCCCGCTGGTGTAATGAACTGCACTTCACCATCTGCATTGTCCTTCTGAGTGAGTTTTGCTTCCCAGAATGCATGACTACAACAGAAGAAATGATGGACTTAAGAGAAATATACTATTCACATTGCCAACTACAAACTGGCGCTTGCCATCTGCCTCTACAAGGATTAAAACTTTAGCCTCTGCAGCTGCTGCCTTCCTTTAACACTCCCTTAAATGAGGCACTCTGCTATCTGGGCAAAACTGGCAGAACAGGTCTTCAGTTAGAGATTATTCAGGAGATTTTATTAGCCCAATCCTTGAATCTCCTCCTATCTAGAAAAATGCTAAAATCCTTCACAGTGATATCCCCACTTCATGAATAGCAGTAATCTTCATGAGACTAGTAGAAACCTTCTGAAAAACAACATGTGCTTGATTGCATGTACTCCACCTTCACCAAAATCACATGTACTGTCCCTCCACCTATTTTTTTGGACTAGTTTCTGAGAGCTATCTGAAATGCTGTCTCCCAGTCTATAGTCTTCATTTTGCCCTAAATAAAGCTTAACTAATAACTCTCAGGTTGTGCATTTTTTTTTTCCACTTGATAATACATTCAAGTAACATGAGCTCTCCTTCATCCTTTGCAAACTATTTTTCTCAAACTAATCATGAACGTGTCAGAATCACAAGGTCTTAGTACTGACTTAGAGCTCAGTGATCCTCTATTTTAAAGAAAACCCATCACATTTATGGAGTTAAGGAGAGGCAGATATATTCACTCCTTTACTTGACAAATGTGTAAATTACATCAAAGCCCAAAGCTCAGAAATAAATATACTCCTGTGGTAACAATATGCATCTCCAGGCATTGCCTTTAAGTTTTTCCCACAGTAATATATAGGTTGGATCTTTTATTACTTGGCTCTCCAGTCAGCTTCTTGTACACTTTCTTTCTTTCCTTCTTCCTCTCTCCCTTCCTTCATTTTTATTTCTTTCCTTTCTTTGCAACCAACAAATGTCAAAAATAGAGCTAGGGACTGGAGATTAATCAGTAAGGAAGAAAAATACACTCTGCCCTTATGGAGTTAATATTCTAGAAAGGATGAGTGGGGCAAGTTATTAGAAAACTTGGGGAAAAAGATAATTGTAGATTGTCAATCATGTTAAAAAATAAACAACATAAAAGGACAGAAGATAAATAATTAACATTATAAATAATAGTTGTTTGATCATATATAACTGATGCTACCCTGTGATAAATGTATTTAAAGAAAAGAATCACATGGATATAATCACATCTTCTAAGTTCTCTTTTAGGTTTTATAACATGTCTAGCTAGTTAAAAGACATTTAAAAATCGTTAGGGTCAATATTAATTTTTAAAGGCTAGCTGAAATACAACAATATGAAATCATTGGTGGGATGAAAATTATTTTATTTTCAAGGCATTCTGTATGGCTCACTGGGGTTCTCTGAACACGAGTGCCAACATTTTTAATGTACCTTGACATTCTAAAGGAAATATGCTACAAATAATATGTTTAAAAACTAAATTTTGGTATATACATATGATGGAATATTACTCAGTTGTAAATAAAAGCAAATAATAGCACTTGCGGCAAAATGGATAAATATAGAGATTGCCATACTGAAAGAAGTAAGTCAGACAAAGACAAATGTTATATGATATCACTTATATGAGAAATCTTTAAAAAAAAAAGGTACAAACAAATTTATCTACAAAACAGAAACAGAGTTATCAATGTATAAAACAAACTTATGACTTTACCAGGGCTAAGGGGGTAAAGAAGGACACATTGGAAGATTTAGTTTAACATACACTCATTACTAGAGCTTCCCTGCTAGCTCAGTCAGTAATGAAATTGCCTTCAATGCAAAAGACCTGGATTCAATCCCTGGGTCGGGAAGATCCCTGAAGAAGGAAATCGCAATCCACTCCAGTATTCTTGCCTGGAAAATCCCAAGGACAGAAGAACCTGGTGGGCTATAGTCCATGGGGTCACAAGAGTCAGACATAACTTAGTGCCTAAACCACCACCACCACCATATACATTACTAGGGCATCCTAGTTGGCACTAGTGGCAAAGAACCTGCCTGGCCAATGAGAAAGACATGGGTTCGGTCCCTGGGTTGGGAAGATCCCCTAGAGGAGGGCATGGCAACCCACTCCAATATTCTTGCTCGGAGAACTTCATGGAGAGAGGAGCCTGGCAGGCTGCAGTCCATGGGGTTGCACAGAGTTGGACACGACTGAAGTGACTTAGCACATATGCATACACATTCAGTTCAGTTCAGTTCAGTCGCTCAGTCATGTCCAACTCTTTGCGACCCCATGAATCACAGCACGCCAAGCCCTGTCCATCACCAACTCCCGGAGTTCACTCAGACTCACGTCCATTGAGTCAGTGATACCATCCAGCCATCTCATCCTCTGTCGCCCCCTTCTCCTCCTGCCTCCAATCCCTCCCAGCATCAAAGTCTTTTCCACATTACTATATATAAAATAGATAACTAATAAGGATCTACTGTATAGCACAGGGAACTCTACTCAATGCTCCATAAAAACCTAAATGGGGAAAAATTACATACATATATAGATATATAACTGAATCACTTTGCTTTATGGCAGGAACTAACACAGTGTTATAAATCAACTATACACCAATAAAAATTCAAACAAACAAGCAAAATAACATTTTTTAAATTGCTAATAATTTTCATTGTGGTTGAGGACATACTGCTATGGACATTCATAAAGGTCAAAACATGCTGTGATAAAAATTAAACATGGTGTTAAGTTTTAAAAAAAAGCAGTACATTTTAGCTTTTGAGTTATTTGTAGGAACAGCCTTAAAGAAAAACAAAATAGTATTTGAAACTAGTTACTATGGTTTCCAGATACAGTTGAAAGTATTGCTTTTTTAATTGTAGCAGTGAGCTGCCCCTAAACCAAAAATTATAGGCCTTACTTTTCTCTGTTAAATGCTAACCATTGTCGTTATTATTGTTACAAAACCCTTAGCTCTTGAAAGGTAATTCCCAGTTCTACTAGGATCTACCTACTGGCATTGCCAATGCTGTTCTGATTCCTGGTTTCTGCTGCCTTATTTTGTATACCTGACAGGTTCATGGGATTTTAAAATCTTGAATAGGATTAATTACCATGGCATTCCCAGAGAGTCCCCGCTTATCCCCTTCTCTATCCACAGGAGTGCTTATTTGTTTGCAAATAAAAAGTGCTTATTTGTTTGTTTAGTTTGTTCCCACTAAAATAGTGTTTTATCTATGAGGCAAAACAATTCCTACCAATCTCATTGTAAATAAATATGTTGACTAGCCACCAGAACCTTTCAAAAAAAATTTTAAATTTGTAATAGGCTTAACAACTCTCAAAATAAAGATTAACTCAAAATAAAGATTAACTATGTAACAGTTCTAATAAGTTTTAAAGAAAATGAATATGTACTAAAGTCTGTAAAGACATCAGCATCATGCCCATCCTATTAGCTAAAAATATCTAATGTTATTTATTCCTTTTTTATTTAATTTTGCAAATGTATTCACACATAGTAGTCATTGAATAAATGGCTTTTTAAGCCAAATATATATATATAGCATAATAATCTAAATCCTGAGAACAAGTAGTTCTTCTTATTATTTTAATAAATAGTTAACATGTGTGCACATTAGGGAAATATTTCATTCTAATAGGTATTCCTAATGTGAATCAGCTTATTAAGATGACAGAATCTAAATGAAGGAAAAAGCTAAATCAATATACTCAATACAGCTGCTTATTTAAACTCAGAATCACAAAGGAATAATCTGGTTTACTTAAATTTCATGGGTGGTTATTTTCTGAAATGGGGAGAAGGCTGAGGGATATATTTTCCAAGCTGTTAGCACCGTTTGCCTTTAAGAGCACTATGTTGGCTGTTCTTAAATTAAACCAGGAGAATTTTAGGCTGAGAAGGCTCTAATTCCTTGGTGCAAAGGTAATCCAGCCAACACCTAAGCCTGTAAATGCTTCAGGTTATGAAATCAAAACTTATCACAAACCAATCAACAAACACCTAACTATGCTTTAATCTGTAGCCAATCAGGACACTCCTTACTTTGTTTCCATCTTCTCTTTATAAAAGCTTTCCTAGCTCCCCTCCACAGAGGGCTTCTAACTACTTCTGGTTTGGCACTGCCAGATTTGAGTGGATTTTTGCTCAAACAAGCTCTTAACATTTTAATGTTAAGTATTAACAATTAACCTTCAGTTTCTCTTTTAACACTGCTAACAAATTCAAGGGTGCCATTCTATTGAGTGAAGTCTGCCTATGTATCTTCTCATCTTATCCTGAGGAACAAATAGTTGGGATCATGATGCAAGAAGTTGTTCTTTCTCTAAGGGACACTTTATTCACCCTGGTTTACCTCTGTGACCCTGTGAAATTCATCTTCTCATATTGCTTGTTTTCCAATCTGCAGCAATCTCCTTTCCTTTCCAACTCAAACACATCATAGTACCCTCTGGAAATCCTGATCTGATCAGAAAACTTTCTTTGCCTTATGTTTCTTATGAAAAGATATTCTTCACCACATTGACTTTAAGAAAATCTGACTACTCCTTAATAAAACCATTTGTCCAATAGGTATAGCAATTGAAAGTTAATTTTTCTCTCATATCTATTCTACCTCAATGGATGGAAGATAGTCAATAGCTAAATGGTTCTCTATTGGCACATCTGGATTATTTCTTTTTCCCAAGTGAGTTTTCTTTCATTAAACATAGATAGGTAGGTAGATAGATAGACAGAAGATGAACAGGTGGATGGAGGGATGATAGAAACTATCCCTTTGAATGTCAGGTCATTCAGCTAGGTAATTCTTTCCTACTCTGCCCCCATTTTTCACCAATGTATTTACCTCTTGATTCACAATGTTTCTGTCCACCTAAACTCTTTATCAATGTCCCTAGCAACTTAAAAATGCATATGAATAAGCCACCGGAAAGATTTCTGTGATTCATTTCATAACTACTGATTATTAATCTTCTCTCTTCTGAAGACCTTTTCTTACATGTCAGCCTTCCAAGAGGAATGTGATCATATCTTAGGTTACTTCATCCTGAAATCTTTAATTCACGCATTACAGGTCTCTTTTAGGAGTAACAAATGTCCTTAAACCCATAAATGCATTACTATGTCTCCAAGTACCTGATCACACTTGTCACATGCACAATACCGAGGGAAAAACCCTCTTTGTGTTTCAAATAAAGATACTTTATATTTGTTAAAGCTTTTGCAATGAGTTATTATCCTATGATACATGCAAATTTATATTGCTACAATACGACAATATGATACTGCTACAAAAAGACAACTTTTACTGAAGCAAACATTAATAAACATCAGATTTCAGAGAGCACTGAATTCTTTTTGTTGAAGACAGTTTAAGAGAAGGAACAGAGACAAATGATAGAGATGAACCTGACACTTGTCTAGATTTATACAGTGGAACTGAGAACAACAAACAAGTGAGGTTTCACACCTCATCAGCCTGATCTTTAGAAAGAGCCAAAACATTTGATTTTGCTTTAGTACACAGAACTAAAGTGAAACAGAAGAGTGAAAGTTGACTCAAAACTCAATATTCAGAAAATTAAGATCATGGCATCTGGTTCCATCACTTCATGGCAAATAAATGGGGAAACAATGGAAACAGTGACAGACTATTTTTGAGGCGGGGGGGGGGGGGGGGGGGCTCCAAAATCACTGTAGATGGTGACTGCAGCCATGAAATAAAAAAACGCTTACTCCTTGGAAGAAAAGTTATGACCAACTTAGACAGCTTAATAAAAAGCAGAGCCATTACTTTGCCAATGAAGTCCATCTAGTCAAAGCTATGGTTTTTCCAGTAGTCATGCATAGATGTGAAAGTTGGAATATAAAGAAAGGTGAGCACTGAAAAACTGATGCTTTTGAACTGTGGTGTTGGAGAAGACTCTTGACAGTCCTTTGGACTGCAAGGAGATCCAACCAGTCCATCCTAAAGGAAATCAATCCTGAATATTCATTGGAAGGACTGATGCTGAAGGTGAAATTCCAATACTTTGGCTACCTGATGCAAAGAACTGACTCATTGGAAAAGACCCTGATTCTGGGAATGATTGAAAGTGGGAGGAGAAGGGGACGACAGAGGATGAGATGGTGGGCTGACATCATCGACTGAATGGACATGAGTTTGAGTAAGCTCCAGGAGTTGGTGATGGACAGGGAAGCCTGATATGCTATAGTCCATGGGGTCACAAAGAGTCAGACATGACTGAGCAACAGAACTGGACTGAACATAAAACTGGATACTGGTCAAGACCATTCAGTTCTACAACCTCATTCTGAATAGGATCCAGGCAATCTAGCACAGATTCAAGAAAGATATTAGGGCCGCTCAGAACAAAATAAACTAAAAGTGCCCGTTTGTTTTTAGTCACTAGGTCATGTCCAGCTCTTTTGTGGCTGCAAATATTATAGCCCACCAGATTCCTCTGTCCATGAAATTTCCCAGGCAAGAATACTGGGGTGGGTTGCCATTACATTCTCCAAGGGATCTTCCCAACCCCAGAATCAAACCCATGTCCCCTCCATTGGCCGGCAGATTCTTTACCACTGAGCCACTAGAGAACCCCAAATGCCCATTTACCTGTTGTTAATAAAGGGAGGTGATACATATTAAAGCAAAAGTTCTCAAAAAAACACTTCAAATGTGATTGACATACTACCTTTGTCATACAGTAATTAAGACACATATATGGGAGATAAGACAGTGATACTCTGTTCTATTTCTATAAAAAAGCAAATTTGATCAAAACCCCAATCTCCCCTATCATCTAACCCCACATACTTTGAGGAGACAAAAGTCCTTGTCATGGGGTGTAAATAGATCTGATACCCACTTGAGAAAAGAGAGAGATATGAGATTTCACCTTTCTCTGAGGGGTATAAAAAATCAAGGCAGAAGACTGAGCATAGGAATTTCATGTAGCTAGGCTCAGGGACTGAAATTTATTTCCCCAGAGGAAAGAATGTGCTAGATATTGGTTTTTGATGTTGACATTGTTATATTCTATAACTTGCCATTAGTTAGTTTTTTTTTTTCCCTAAAGAGGCAGATAGATGTTGGCAACTACTGATTGTGATGTCTTTTGGTTATACACATATAGGGGGAGAATCTAAATAAAACAGACCATATTGTTTGACATGATAAGAAATTTGAAGCCCCAGGGAAAGTTAAATAATTGAAACTGAGAAATAGACTTGGGTCCTGCATCTGTGGTGTAGGGAATGCAATGCACACTCTGGACAGAGCACAAGGAAAGGAAAAGTGTACAAAGTGCCTCTTCTAAATTGGATTTCAATATGCAATTTTTGAAATATGTGGTATAATCTTATCTTCTACCACCCTTACACATCTTCAATCATTCAACCAATACACATTGCTTTTTGCAAATGAAGTGTGTGTGTGTGTGTGTGTGTGTGTGTGTGTTTAGCTAAAAGAGAAGTGCAAAGGAGCTGACAGACATCTGGATCATAGTAATGTAATAGTATTAATAGTATTATTACAATCGCTACTACTATTATCATTAGTTACTATACTAACTGAGGATCTACATATTTTAAAAATATTTAAATTGCACAATATAGTCAAGTAAAGCATATTATTTATTTAATAACATATCTAAGGGTGCCTTGCTGAAAATGTTGCTGTCAATTAATTCTTATAACTTGCTATTATGGACAAGAAAAAAATTGCACAAAAATAGATATTTCATAGTTTGACAAGTAGAGATATTTTGCTATAACATGTACCAGCATCTTGAAATATATATTTGATATTTATTTAAAGTTTAGGTCAATTTAACATTATATCTGTAAACATGGGACACTATATACTCTGGGGAAAATGCTCGATATCACAGTGGTTGCAAAATGATGACACGTACTTGTCTCTAGGCTAGCACACAGGATTTAACAACATTCATGCTAGCTACATGAGGCAAGTATGTGAATACCTCAAATGAGATGAACAGAATAAAATATATAAAATAAGATAAAATAAATTATGAGATAAAATAAAATGAAATTTCTTTAAAAAATACTACAATTCATTTTTTCCTAATTTCTTGGAATAACTAAATTATTTTCATTCCCTTTCAAGAAACATTTTTCATTGTAAAAGTTGGCATTAAAATGTTTGTGTACCCTCATGTTCATCACAGCACTGTTTATAATAGCCAGGACATGGAAGCAACCTAGATGTCCATCAGCAGATAAATGGATAAGAAAGCTGTGGTGCATATACACAATGGAGTATTACTCAGCCATTAAAAAGAATACATTTGAATCAGTTCTAATGAGATGGATGAAACTGGAGCCAATTGTACAGAGTGAAGTAAGCCAGAAAGAAAAACACCAATATAGTATACTAACACATATATATGGAATTTAGAAAGATGGTAACGATAGCCCTGTATGTAACACAGCAAAAGACACAGATGTATAGAACAGTTTTATGGACTCTGTGGGAGAGGGAGAGGGTGGGATGATTTGGGAGAATGGAATTGAAACATGTATAATATCATATAAGAAACAAATCACAGTCTAGGTTCAATGCAGGATACAGGATGCTTGGGGCTGGTGCACTGGGATGACCCAGAGGGATGGTGTGGGAAGGGAGGTGGGAGGGGGGTTCAGGATTGGGAACACGTGTACACCAGTGGTGGATTCATGTTGATGTATGGCAAAACCAATACAATATTGTAAAGTAAAAAAAATAATAATAATTAATAAATTTTAAAAATATTTGCATATTTAATAATGTGGATATAGATTTCTGGGTTATGATGGCTGATTTGTTCTCACCTATCAAGCAATTGTAAACATTAAAAATGCACGGGATGACCTGGATGGAAATATTGATCAGTTGTTCATCCACTAACTCAAGCATGTATGCCCTCTTTATTTCCATTGTCATCTACCATATCCACAGGCAAGTTGGATTTGAAATATAATTATAACTAATGATTTCACCATGTTGTTTCTATTGTGTGAGTTATGTTTCTTAGAAGGCTACATTCCCAAAATAATATTAATATCACATACAATTTACATATTGTGTCTTATTATCTTTCACAATATGTAGACAAGGCAGTTGGGACACAGAGAGCTTGAATCACTTGCTAAAAACTGCACGGTGTCAAGTAAAGGAGAGGAAATTTGATCCCAAATTCTATAATTAAAGTTCTTAATCACTACACTATGATCATAAAAATGATAATATTTTAAAGACATCCTAGGACTTCATCAGTACAGGCCATGCACTCCTTTGCTACTTAAAATATCCTCCTAGATCTTTTAAATGTATATCCCATCATAACATTTACTGACTTTTGTTATTACCTGTTTTAACTCTTCCAGACCTTCAATTGTTAAGGGCAAATCTATCCATGTTCTCACATCAATTGTTATCCATTTCATAAAACATGATTCTTTTGAAAGTATAAAGTTTCAATTTTGATAAATTTGAATTTACAGTTGGATATTTTCAAAATACAAAAACCAGACTCAGATCCTAAGCATGTGGTAACAAGTATTCATGTCAAGCTAGAGCGGTGAAGAGTTGGATCGAATGAGATCTAGGTCTATACCTTATCATCTGACACTAGCAAGTACTTTCTTATTATTACGAGTTGCTGTGATTTCATGGGTCTTACCCCCTTCAGCTATTGTTTTTTATTATCTTCTCTCAAATGGAAAGAACTTTAGTTTCTAATTTCCTGCAACAGAAGCTTTGTGGTTGTGGAAGACACTCAGTCATGTCTGACTCTTTGAGACCCCATGGGACAGCAGCCTGCCGGGTGCCTCTGGCCATGGGATTTCCCAGTCAACAATACTGGAGTGGGTTGCCATTTCCTTCTCCAGGGGATCTTCCCAACCCAGGGATTGAAACCGGGCCTCCTGCACTGTAGGCAGATTCTTTACCGTCTGAGCCACCAGGGAAATCCAAGAGAAGCTTTAGAAGATTTTATATATATATATATATATACACATATATAAATACATATATTCATTATTTGGAGTAAGAACAGAACATGTATAGCAAGCATTAATGCTGCATTTATAAAACCTCAAAGTCAAATCATGTTCTTGAATTTTTACTTGCAGTGTCTTAGAGTTTTATATTACATTTCTATTAAACATCGTTTGTAAATTATTAACAGAACCATTAAGATCTTTTCCCTTTTTACTCCTCTAATTTACATCTTTTTGAAACTTGATATTAAATGATGATGTTACGTGTTTCCAAGTTGATTTTTAAAGTCATATATATCATTGACTTTCATATTATAATACTTGAAATACAAGTTTTTCTAAAGCACCTGTAACCTAAAGAGACAAGTCAAAAACAGTATTTGTGCTGTAACTAGCTAGAAATATGTTATATCCTTTCCACAGTGGCTGTTAGTTGATTGCTGATGGATGAGATGATACCATTTCCACTCTATAAAGCTGAAGGAAGGACTGACTTTTGTGGGATGTGTGCAGAGGAGTCAGTAACTATTACCTTCTGAGATCCTTCTTTGTGTGTACCTCATGTTTGACCAATGTATAAGTGGGATTCTAATGATCATTTCTGCATGGTAACTTTCAGATGAATTGGGAGGGCACTTTCAGATGTAAATTAAGTCTGAATCAAAATAATAATAATAATAATAATAATAAAAACTAAACTCTGTACCAGATGACTTTATTATGGATTGATATGTGCCCTCCCCAAAGATATGTTAAAGCCTTAACCTGAGGACATCAGAATGTAAACTTTTTTTGGAAATAGAGTAATTTCCATGTATTTCGATGATGTTAGATGAAGTCCTGCTGGAGCAGGGAGGACCCTTAACCCAATATGACTGGTATCCTTTGAAGAAGAGACAAGATGATGTGAAGACAGTACACAGAGAGTAGCTATGTGACTGTAGAGGCAGAGACTTGAGTGATGGACTACAAGCCAAGGAATACCTGGTGCTACCTGAGGCCGAAGAAGGGAAGAAAAGACTCCTCCAAGAAGCTTCTAAGGGGGGATGGCCTTGCCAACACCGCAATCTCAGATACTGAGCCTCCAGAACTGAGAGAGAGGTTGTCTGAGCCACAAAGTTTGCTGAACTACGTTACTGCTACTGTAGGAAATTAATATTAACTTGGATGTAGTAGAAACTTAAAACAGCTACTAGTGAGTGCTTTCAATACCATTTTCCAGTGATGATCAGTTTTTCCATTTGGGCTCAGATGTGGATCTTATAATAGCTAGATTTGGTCAAATTATGTGTTACATCCAACCAGTGGTTACAGTAGTACATACATGTTAATAGAGAGTGAAAATATTATAAAATAAAAAAGTAAGACTCAAAACCAAAACCACTACATTTGAATATGTCAGGCACACAAAGATCAAGGTGATATGTTTTAGTTATAATTCATTTAATTGAATTGTCTAGTCATCTCTGATTATTATCAGAAGTTTAAATTTCTAAAGAATTTCATTTGTGAAAAATAAATTATGAGTTATATACCAACATAGCTATCTGAATGAAAAGTTTACTATTTTTACCCTAAAATTCAAAGTTTCATTCCTTGAATTCCAGTGCCTAGGACTTATAACTGTTCTATAAGTATAAGCTGGATTAAAGAAGATAATGAAAATGATATATATTTTAATTAACTGAAATTGACAAGTCAATTGGCTCAGAAGGTCACTTTGATAATGACTCCTCTAAGTTACACTATCCCAAAACTTGAATGCTTGCAAAATAAAACTGATATTCCACATTGTTGATTTTTTAAAATAAGCCATTAAATTAACTATGAAATATGAATGGCATGATGTTGTGAAAATACATAATTGAATTTTTTAAAATTATTTTTACTGTTAAGCACAGAAGCAAAATCTACCTAAGATCCAACATAGGAATTATCAGGCAGTCAGCAGCATTCCTCAGAGCTAGTACTAATTTCCTAGTCATTCTGGATTGGCTTCTTTCCCTTTCTCCCTCAAAACCTATATGTATGTTTACAGCAAAATCTTATGTTCCTTATTTTACATTTCCACCACTATCAACCAGT
Source organism: Budorcas taxicolor (assembly GCF_023091745.1). NCBI lineage: Eukaryota > Metazoa > Chordata > Mammalia > Artiodactyla > Bovidae > Budorcas > Budorcas taxicolor. The sequence goes on along the minus strand of NC_068926.1, from coordinate 37,116,388 downwards.
TTAGGTTCTTAAATGTGGGTATTTCACTTTCTTTCAGAGTAGTTTATCAGTCTCAGTAACACACACATAAAAATAAATCCATTTTTTCACAAATATAATTGCTCACATAAAAAAAATTGTGTATTAAAATATTCACTTAACAAATTTTATGTATGTATCATTTTGGTGACAATTTTCAAAGACATGAAGTTTAATAATATAGACATAACATTAAAACTGGATTTAATATAGTTGATTTTTGATTATTGAAAAAGTACTAATAGATCAATAATTTAGCGCTTTCTTAAATCACTTATTTACATTATGTTATAGATGTGTTCAATTGCTTTTCAATAATGTCCTTGAATATTAGCTAAGCAAGCTCCCATAAGAAAATTAAGAAAATTACAAAAGCTCCAGAACATATCTGGTGGTATTTTATAAATTCTATAAATAGAGAACTGGCAATTCCTTTTGGCATTTAAGGTATAGAAATCTGTCAAAAGTAGATGCCTCTTTTAAATTGTGTAACATCATATAAGGATCTTGTATGATGTTACTTGAAATTAACAAATTACATTTGTTACTTGAAATTCATACTGCTGAAAAAGTAGTCAAATATTTCTCTTAAAATATTTTATGCCTACAGTCAAACAATATGAATTCAATATTTTTATTAATATGGTAAAAACTCACACAAATATAAATATATTGAATATACTATACTTAAATAAGCTTGTTAATCATTAATCATACCTGAGTTAGTTCATTAATATCTACAAGTCCATTACTGTCGGCATCAAAATATTTAAACATTTGATCCACCAGCAACTTCTTCCGAAATACGTCATCACCATTAGGGTTTTCATTGTCTTGTGTGATGTATTTTTGATTTTGTAAATCTAAAAGCATACTTTTCATCTTGCTGTATTCAGTGGCCTTGCAGTTATCTCCTGTAATGAAAGAACTAAGTTATTTTCAAAGCAATATTATTAAAAGGGAATCATTTATTTTATTAATGCTCAAAGTTGATACCTAGCAGATAACATATTTTGTACATAATATTTATGCTTCTACTTTGCCTACTACACAAGGAGAAAAGAATGGACCATTAACATGAGTGGATAAAAATTTTAATTGTTATCAAATTTAAAAACACAATATGTACTATGTGTTCCCTCAATGCCAAAGTCATTGGTTCTATAATGGACACAGAAAAAAAGATAACTTCAACTGGCTCCAAGGATTAAATACATCTTAGTTTAACTCCTCATTATACATGATTAGAGTGATGATTTCAGAGATTTTGACCATGAAGTTTAGGGAGAGGAAATGACTTACCCAAGCGTAAGCTTAGATTGTACTGCATTTTAAACTTAAGCTCATGTCTAGTTCCAAACTAGTATAGCAAGTTTCTAATTGGAAGTGCATCTTTTTTATATATTTAGATTTATTTTGAAGAATTTTCTGTGTATGTACTTACAATTTTTTTAAAAATTTTTAATCATGCTAAACTCATATTTGCTTTCTTCTGAAAGTCTATTTTTCTGATATTTATCTATCTCTCCTTTAAGAGCACGTGGTGAATAATATGATCTATGTTTGCATATTGTATCTTGAAGTTTTAACCTTGCAAATATCGTTTTCACAACTAAAATATGAGCTTATTGAAGTAATAATGCATTACAGAATTCAATATCTTCCATAAAATAGCCCAAATACTGGGGACTTCACACTCAATGAAAGTAGTTGTTGGCATATATCTTCAAAAATAACAGCAATTATTCTATCTTGGGCTTGCCAGGTGATGTTAGTGGTAAAGAACCTGCCTACCAATGCTGGAGACATAAGAGACCCAGGTTTGATTCCTTCAGCAGGAAGATCCCATGGCTGGAAGAGCCTGGCAGGCCATGGTCCATAAGGTTGCAAAGAGGTGAACATGACTGAAGTGACAGCACTCACACACACACACTACTCTCTTGACATAATTAGTTTACAAGAATTTTTCTTACAAAAATATGCATGCTGCTGTCTTCATAAATAACACATTGAAATGAATGTATGTTGATAATAAATGTGATATAAAATATTGACATACAGTCTATAAATACAGTCTATAAAATATAGTATATAACATAATTTATAAATGAAAAAGCAGGTATTATTATATTAGCTAAGAACTTTTGCAATATATCTTTAAAGAAAAAAAACTAACTTTATAATTGTGGTTCATTTTGACAATTAGGCTGTAGCAGAATCTACAATTTTAAAGATTTCTAAAGATTTAAAAATATATATCTGAGAAGCAGGGGATTGAAGAACAATATTTGAATTCTCATTCTCTTCCCAGACAAGATGGAAAACAATCTTTCAGAGAGATGAGATCTTATTTTTCAAAGACGTTGAAATGACTTCTGTTGTTCAGCAATTTTAGTGTTTAACAATCCTGTCAATAACTTCTTTTCTACAGCACGATGTAAACTTTGTGCCACGGATTAAGTCAATTTTGCATCATTTTAGTCTCAGTAAGAAATGGTAATTAGAATAGTTCTCATAAAAACACAGAAATCACTGACAAAAGAGAAAAGTAATCAAGTACAGAGGGACAGGTAGCAATTTTGGTGTCTGTGAAAGCTGCCTAAGAGGGACCTTCAAGTATACGTGCCCATGTGTGTGTCAGGAAGAGAGAGAAACTGATCAAAGAAGGGAAAAGGAGAATAAACCATTCCAAAGCCCTCCCTGGATTTCTGTATTTGACCGTGGGCCTTCCTATCATTTCATTGGACTGATGGGAAGAAGGATGGAGTTTCGGGAGCTCCCCTGGGTCCATTGTTATAAGCAGATAAGAACATGGGAAATAGAATTTAAATGCAGAACACTTTTCAGTTAATATTTGAAATTTGGGGTTTTGTTGTTGTTGTTTAGTTGCTATTGAGGAGATATAATTTGGGGTTGTTACATTCTAATTTTGACCAAATCAAGGAATACAATCATCATGTTCTTCATGAATGCTTCCATTTCCCAAATTGTAAATACCCTAGTAAAACCAGGGATTAAGTTGTTTGCTGACAATCCAAAGCTAACAAAAATTAAAAGATTACAATTAAGGCATTGATATTCCACTGAAATGTACGATGGAAAATGAAAGTGTTAGTCACTCAGTCATGTCTGAGTCTTTGTGACCCATGGACTGTAGCCCACTGGGTTCCTCTCTCCAGGTGAAAATACCGGAGTGGGTTGACATTCCCTTCTCTAGGGGATCTTCCCAAACCAGGGATGGAACCCGAGTCTCCTGTATGTACAATAAACAACCATATAATTATGGAAAATTTTATAGAATTTAGATATTTTAGGTAACCTCTGTCACAGGTCTTTGTTAGTAATAGAAACATCTATTATGAATAATAGATTACATGTAATGCAGACCTTCTATGTGCCAAGAACTTTATATATATGTAATCAGTTAACTCTCATAACAATCCAACATGAAGGACCTTATAATTACCACAACTTTACAGATGAAGAAGAATTAAAGCACAGAAAGATTAAGTAACTTGTTCAAAGTTACAAAGCCAGAGAGGAGCTCAGTGACTTTTACACCCAGGCAATATCTTATCATTTCTAGCCTTTATTCTCTACTTTTTTCATCTTCAGAACTGAATTTTAAAATGAACTCACACATGGTTTCAACAAATTTGTCAAAGGATTATTTGAAAAATGAAAGGCAAATATAACAATAAACCAGGCAAAATTACTGCTTAAATTACAGGTAGAGAAAAAAAGAATTTTCAAAGGGAGAGAGAGAGAGGGAAAAAAAAAAAAAGGAGTACCTGAAAAATAGCAGGGAAACTATAAGAAAGTACCAAAGAAGAAGAAAAAGAGAAAAGAACTTTTCAAGAAAGAGGATGTGATGACATGATAAACATTTCAGAGTTTTGTTTTTTTTTTAAAGGAATAAAACATGCCCATTAGATTACTTAACTTGGAGATAGCTTGTAACTTTAAAGGAACATTTTAATGAATAAGTGAAAAATTCCTATTATAATGGGCTAAAAGGAGTAAAGGCAAAATAATGATTTGAAAATATTAAATGTTTGTTTTCAGTCACCCAGTCATGTCTAACTCTTTATGATCCCATGGACTGCAACAAGCCAGACCTCCCTGTCCCTCAGCATCCCCCGAAGTTTGCCAAGTTCATGTCCATTGCATCAGCGATGCTATCCAGCCATGTCATCCTCTAAGGCCCTCTTCTCCTGCCCTCAATCTTTCCCAGCATCAGGGACTTTTGGTATTAAATCTTTACCACTTTTTTAATGAGTATCAATGTGAAAAAAAAAGAAGTAGCATTACTAATGAAACAGAAGCTATTTAGAAACAAACATCAATGTATATTAATATATCATGGCCTCATTCAAGAATAACTTCAGGAAGGAAGCTAACTCGTTGATTTGTTTGTTTTGGTGAGTCCTTTCTCAATACTTAATCCTCAGTGGTGTTAGGTTGGTATAATGAAGGAAAAGAAATGCTCTTCTGAAGTTACTTTCTGCTGCCAGAGACCAGTAAGAGATCTCCTCTGCTGTCCCTGTTCTAGACACTAAGGACAAGATGAATGAGGTCCCCAACTGGTGGTGCCTATACCCCATCTTCCTTCCTGTGAATGCAGTGATGCCAGGGCTGTGCTGACTCTGGACTGAGTCATTCTAGGGCAGTTAAAATCCATCTGGCCTTGTGGGGCAAAGAAAGAGGTGGAATCTCTGACTTTCCCCCCCTTTTGTTTTCTCATTTAAACACTAGATTCATAATTTTACTCCAACTAAATTATTTTGTGAGCAAAAACATGATTGATAACACCACATGCCCCAAACATGCATATTAATCCTATATTATCATTATGCGCACAAGTTCTCATATGCTTTGATTTTTTTGTAAGTTAATTTTTACTGGAGTGTAGTTGATTTACAATGCTATTAATAGCATCTGCTGTAAAGCAAAGCAAATCAATTTTATGTATACATATATACCCTCTTTTTTTAGATTATTTTCCCATGTTTCAAATTGTTTCCCATGTAAGTTATACTGAGTATTGAGTAGTTTCCTGTGCTATACAATAGTTCCTAACTGGTTATCTATTATATAAATAGTAGTGTGTATATGTCAATCCCAATCTCACAATTTATCCTTCCCCCCACTTTCCCCTTGGTAGCCAAAAGGTGTTTGCTTGTTTGTTTTTTTTTTTCCTACATCTGTGACTTTATGCTTTATAAATAGGTTCAGTTATACCATTTATTTTAGATTCCACATATAAGCTATATTACATGATATTTGTCTTTCACTTCTCCATGTCCCTATGGAACCAAGGATAGTTGTATATTATATATCTGATAGTACAGCCATAGTTTTGAGTACATAATAAGTGCTCAAAATTACAGATTCTACCAATTATGCTTAATGCTAGTGTTTCAAAAGTTGTAATTTGTTATTAACTCTTTGAAGTTACCCTTTTATCCTTACTCCCCATCTATCAGAAAAACATACTAATTACTTTCAACATAAAAATATTGAAATCTAAGTATATAATAATATTGCTTGCCTCTTTTTAGCATTTCTAGTTTGAAATTGATTAATTTAATTCTAATAAAAGCTGAAATCTTAGAAATTAAATAAGAAGATATTAAATATTTTATTATAGTATCAATTCTACTCATGTATTAGATTGCATACTGGAATTGTATTTTTATCAATCTATTAAATAATTGCTAATAAAAACTTTTAAAGCTTTTTAATATGTAAACATATTTAAATTTATATAAAATATTTCTCAGAAAAGTACTTTGCATTTATGACATAAGGAAAGTATCAAAACTTTAATATGGTGATTTAATATGCATCCGTGAATCAAATTCAACATGGAAAACTATTATACTTAAATGAATTGTAAATTGTTAAACTGTGTGTTTGATGGAATTAAACTTATCTTGGTTAAAAGTAGTCTGAACAAAATAAAAACAAAACAAAACAAAAAACACAATCTTTAACCTAAATTGAGCTTCTATAAAATGTGGAAAAATAAAGGTGTAAATTGTTTTGTATCACATAAACTTTACTGAAATGTTCTTATCTAAAATGTTTACAGGTAAACATAAGATTAATATAAAGCTACTATGCTTCAAATGCTAATCTAATTCTGGAAATTTACTAATGCAAATATACTTATATATACCACTTCACAACTTTGTACCTTTAAAGGGCCATGATTTTCTCACAGAGAAGGAATTTTTGGAAACAATCTACTTTCTTTTTCAGAGCAGTTTTATATTCAAGGAGAAACTGAGCAGAGAGCGCAGATTTTCTCGTACACCCTCTGGTTCTCTACATGTGCAGACTCCGGCGCTATCAACATTCCCACGGGAGGAGAAAAATGATCACAATACACTGAGGTATCTTTAACCCAAAAAAGCCCGTAGTTTATATTAGGGTTCATTAAGTACATAGGGTACTTGGTGTTGTATATTCCATGGGTTTTGACAAATGTATAATGACATGCGTGCATATCTATCATGCAGAATAGTTTCACTGCCTTAAAGAGCCTCTGTGCTCTGCCTGTCCATCTCTCCATCCTCCTTAACCTCTGACAAACACTGACGTTTTTAATTGTTTCAAGAGTTCTGCCTTTTTCAGACTGTCATTTAGTTGGACTCACACATAACCCTAACCCTGGCCCAATTCAATATGCAGCCTTCTCACACTGGCTTCTGAGAAGCAAATACATTCAAGGTTCCTCTGTCATGGCTTGTTAGCTCTTTTTTTTTTTTTTTTCCTAAATCGCTGAATACACTGGATGTACCACAGTATATTTATTCATTTACCTACGGAAGGACATCTTGTTACTTTCAATTTTTGGTAATTTTGAATGAAACTGCTGTAAACATCCCTGTCTAGAGTAAGTTAACTCTACTCTCCCTGGGTAGAGTTAAGTTTTCATATCCTTAGGTTAGACCCTAGGGGCATGATTTGTTTTGAAAAAAAGAAAGAAAGAAAAGAAAATTGCCACATTTTTTTTTTCCAAAGTAGCTTATACCATTTTGCATTCTCATCAGTAACACATGAGAGCTCCTTTTGCTCCACACCTTCACCAGCAGTTGGTGCTGTCGGTGTTTTGGACTTCATCATTCTGATAGGAGTGTAGTGGCATCTCATTGTTTCACAGGGAATCTCAAGTGAGTGAGAGACTATATTTTACAGGAGACATTAGTCCCATTGCCCTTCCCCTGCTCTTTACACAGACACAATGTGATCTGACTTAATTTTATATCTCCTTAAATACCATTGATTTGTTAAATAAAAATGATTAGAAACATAATTAATTGATTGATATTCTTACTGATTAATTTGGGAATTAATATTATTAGAAATAAAAAGAAAGCATTGTGAGTTAAATATTCATTCTCCAATCACATTTTGTAACTTTTGTCAATTATATGCCACGTTGTCATTGTCTGGCGCACTAAGCGTGGGTGGCTGTGACCTGGCCCACTAAGCGCGGCCGAGAGGAGTTACCCCACATCAGAGGTCAGGGGCAGCAGCCGAGACTGCCAGGCTCCACCAGCGCAGGAACGGCCGAGAGGAGCTACCCTGGGTCTGAGGTCAGGGGTGGTGGCCCTGAGGAGCCACACCGCACTGGAGGCCAGGGAAGGCAGCTGGGATGAGCCACCTGGCACCTAAGGCCAGGGGCAGCAGCCAGGAGGAGCAACCTGAGGAGCAGTGGCTGTGCGGGCACAGGAGGGCCTAGAGGAGCCATCCCACGTTGAAGGTCAGGAAGGGCAGCGGTAAGGAGATATCCCTCGTCCAAGGTAAGGAGCAGTGGCTGTGCTTTGGTGGAGCAGCCGTGAAGAGATACCCCATGCCCAAGGTAAGAGAAACCCAAGTAAGATGGTAGGTGTTGCAAGAGGGCATGAGAGGGCAGACACACTGAAACCATACTCACAGAAAACTAATCAATCTAATCACACTAGGATCATAGCCTTGACTAACTCAATGAAATGAAGCCATACCCACCGGGAAAACCAAGATGGGTGGGTCATGGTGAAGAGGTCTGACAGAATGTGGTCCACTGGAGAAGGGAATGGCAAACCACTTCAGTATTCTTGCCTTGAGAACCCCATGAACAGTATGAAATGGCAAAATGATAGGATACTGAAAGAGGAACTCCCCAGGTCATTAGGTGCCCAATATGCTACTGGAGATCAGTGGAGAAATAACTCCAGAAAGAATGAAGGAATGGAGCCAAAGCAAAAACAATACCCAGCTGTGGAGGTGACTGGTGATAGAAGCAAGGTTCGATGCTGTAAGAGCAATATTGCATAGGAACCTGGAATGTTAGGTCCATGAATCAAGGCAAATTGGAAGTGGTCAAACAAGAGATGGTAAGAGTGAACATCGATATTCTAGGAATCAGAGAACTAAAATGGACTGGAATGGGTGAATTTAACTCAGAAGACCATTATATCTACTACTGAGCGCAGGAATCCCTCAGAAGAAATGGAGTAGCCATCATGGTCAAAAAAAGAGTCCAAAATGCAGTACTTGGATGAAATCTCAAAACAACAGAATGATCTCTGTCCATCTCCAAGGCAAACCATTCAATATCACAGTAATCCAAGTCTATGCCCCAACCAGTAGCTCTGAAGAAGCCGAAGTTGAACAGTTCTATGGAGACCTACAAGACCTTTTAGAACTAACACCCAAAAAAGATGTCCTTTTCAGTATAGGGGAGTGGAATGCAAAAGTAGGAAATCAAGAAACACCTGGAGTAACAGGCAAATTTGGCCTTGGAATGCAGAATGAAGTAGGGCAAAGACTAATAGAGTTTTGCCAAGAAAATGCACTGGTCATAGCAAACACCCTCTTCCAACAACACAAGAGAAGACTCTACACATGGACATCACCAGATGGTCAACACCGAAATCAGATTGATTATATTCTTTGCAGCCAAAGATGGAGAAGCTCTATACAGTCAACAAAAACAAGACCAGGAGCTGACTGTGGCTCAGATCATGAACTCCTTATTGCTAAATTCAGACTTAAATTGAAGAAAGTAGGGAAAACCGCTAGACCATTCAGGTATGACCTAAATCAAATCCCTTATGATTATACAGTGGAAGTGATAAATAGATTTAAGGGCCTAGATCTGATAGGTAGAGTGCCTGATGAACTATGGAATGAGGTTGGTGACATTGTACAGGAGACAGGGATCAAGACCATCCCCATGGAAAAGAAATGCAAGAAAGCAAAATGGCTGTCTGGGGAGGCCTTACAAATAGCTGTGAAAAGAAGAGAGGCAAAAAGCAAAGGAGAAAAGGAAAGATATAAGCATCTGAATGCAGAGTTCCAGAGAATAGCAAGAAGAGATAAGAAAGCCTTCTCCAGCGATCAATGCAAAGAAATAGAGGAAAAGAACAGAATGGGAAAGACTAGAGATCTTTTCAAGAAAATTAGAGATACCAAGGGAACATTTCATGCAACTATCGGCTCGATAAAGGACAGAAATGGTCTGGACCTAACAGAAGCAGAAAATATTAAGAAGAGGTTGCAGGAATACACAGAAAAACTGTACAAAAAAAATCTTCACGACCCAGATAATCATGATGGTGTGATCACTAATCTAGAGCCAGACATCCTGGAATGTGAAGTCAAGTGGGCCTTAGAAAGCATCACTATGAACAAAGCTAGTGGAGGTCATGGAGCTGTTTCAAATCCTGAAAGATGATGCTGTGAAAGTTCTGCACTCAATATGCCAGAAAATATGGAAAACTCTGCTGTGGCCACAGGACTGGAAAAGGTCAGTTTCATTCCATCCCAAAGAAAGGCAATGCCAAAGAACGCTCAAACTACCGCACTATTGCACTCATCTCACACGCTAGTAAAGTAATGCTCAAAATTCTGCAAGCCAGGCTTCAGCAATACGTGAACCGTGAGCTTCCTGATGTTCAAGCTGGTTTTAGAAAAGGCAGAGGAACCAGAGATCAAATTGCCAACGTCTGCTGGATCATGAAAAAAAGCAAGAGAGTTCCAGAAAAACATCTATTTCTGCTTTATTGACTATGCCAAAGCCTTTGACTGTGTGGATCACAATAAACTGGAAAATTCTGAAAGAGATGGGAATACCAGACCACCTGACCTGCCTCTTGAGAAATCTGTATGCAGGTCAGGAAGCAATAGTTAGAACTGGGCGTGGAACAACAGACTGGTTCCAAATAGGAAAAGGAGTACATCAAGGCTGTATATTATCACCCTGCTTATTTAACTTTTGTGCAGAATACATCATGAGAAACGCTAGACTGGAAGAAGCACAAGCTGGAATCAAGATTGCCAGGAGAAATATCAATAACCTCAGATATGCAGATGACACCACCCTTATGGCAGAAAGTGAAGAGGAGCTAAAAAGCCTCTTGATGAAAGTGAAAGAGGAGAGTGAAAAAGTTGGCTTAAAGCTCAAAACGAAGATCATGGTATCCAGTCCCATCACTTCATGGGAAATAGATGGGAAACAGTGGAAACAGTGACAGACTTTATTTTTGGAGGCTCCAAAATCACTGCAGATGGTGATTGCAGCCATGAAATTAAAAGACGCTTGCTCCTTGGAAGAAACGTTATGACCAACCTAGATCGCGTATTCAAAAGCAGAGACATTACTTTGCCAACTAAGGTCCGTCTAGTCAAGGCTATGGTTTTTCCTGTGGTCATGTATGGATGTGAGAGTTGGACTGCGAAGAAGGCTGAGCACCGAAGAATTGATGCTTTTGAAGTGTGGTGTTGGAGAAGACTCTTGAGAGTCCCTTGGACTGCCAGGAGATCCATCCAGTCCATTCCGAAGGAGATCAGTCCTGAGATTTCTTTGGAAGGAATGATGATGCTAAAGCTGAACTCCAATACTTTGGCCACCTCATGTGAAGAGTTGACTCATTGGAAAATTCTTTAATGCTGGGAGGGATTGGGGGCAGGAGGAGAAGGGGACGACAGAGGGTGAGATGGCTTGATGGCATCACTTACTCGATGGACGTGAGTCTGAGTGAACTCCGGGAGTTGGTGATGGACAGGGAGGCCTGGCGTGCTGCAATTCATGGGGTCGCAAAGAGTCAGACATGAGTGAGCAACTGAACTGAACTGAACTACATCTAATACATTTAATACCACAGTATTAAATTGGGGTTTGAGTTTCTAGCTTGCCAAAAGTTAACATATATTAAAATTTCAGTGACAGTGCTCTAGTAACCAAGTCACTTTGCTCTCTTTACCCTGAAAGAACATTAGTTAAAATGACTTTGAGGGATGAGATTAGGTATCCTAGACTCTGTTTTCAATTATATTCATTAAATGTGACACACTTTGGAGCAAGTAGGCAATTTAGCTGTTACTATTCCCACTTTCTCACATCATCTTCACAAACACAATCACATAAAGTAAAAATGCAGAGAATGCTGATAGAAAATAAAACAAAATAATACAGAGTATAACAATGGTGATGATTATCTAGGATGTTTGGGAACTTAAGTGAAAAAGGTAAATTTATCTTACCTGAAGTAAATACAATTTATTATATTAATTATAATTGTTCAAATATATGATTTTAGTGTTTAGTGAAAAGTCTTTTTAAGCCATTAACTGTATAGTCAAAACCAAGAAAATATAATTTGCTTCATATGAAAAGGCATATTTCCTATAGAATGTATGATAGGTAATGCTGTCAAATAGTTTGTGAAATTATTTCCCAACTAACTATGTTTTCTGGAAACCTCTGGAAAAATATTTTGTACACACTATGTAATAAGACCTTTCATTTTTTTTTTAACATTTTACTAATGTCTGTTGAGACTTAGTGCATATTGCCTTAAATATTACACCACATTTTCCTACAGTTCTTGTATGCTCTATTTTTCTAGAGGTTTTTAATTTTGATTAATATAACCACAGATTTATACTACTTCTAGGAGTAAATATATATAAAACATATTGTTTAACTTTTAAAGAATTTGATTAAAATTTTGAAAAAATTTAACTGTTACAAAAAAGTGAATCTATCACTGGGTCAGAGTCAAAACTAAAACTCATATAACTCCACTAAGAGTAGGACTGCTAGTACTTCTGAACACTAAATAATCATAGCACTCAAATACATGGTTTTCAATGGAAAATTTTGTTGTTCATATTGATCTTACAGAAGATAAACTATTCATATCTGTGAAGCCACAAGGATATAATGATTTTAATCCAGTATTTACACAGGAATTATGATGTGCTGGCACTGTATAAGTACTTTACAGATAATTCATTTAATCTTTAAAATGATCATGTGAAGTAAGTACAAAGACTATGCCATCTCCTTGAAACATATTAATAATAAGCCCAATGACAGGCTCCACATTTGACTTTACATGAAAGATGTAGAAACTTCTGACCCTAGAATTGTAAGGCCATCATTTAGAAATTAACTCAGACATATCTCATGAGATATAGAGGATGCACGAGATACATCTATTTGTGTCTTAAGAAGATAGTGGTTTTAATTATTATTATGTTTCTGTTATTCTACAAATTCATTGAAATTCTGCCAAGAATTTACAATCTTCTGATGACTGCCTGCATACGTATAATCTGTTATGCATTTCAATAATAAATAATGTGTTTTCTCTCTTCTATATTGAGACAGAGAGGTCTTGGTAAGATTTTTACTTTCTCCAAAAATCTTTAGGGGTGTTATGTAACAATGACTTAAATGACTCCCCAAGCCTGTCTAAACATTATGATTTTGATAAGCACCTAATAAAATAACTTCAAAAATGTAAATAAATGGGGATATAATTACCAAGCAAATCACAATGATAGAGAAACACTGTAATATTTCTAGATAGAAAAATGCACATCAAGAAGTCATTAAGCATAGTACCTTCATTTGGAGCAAATCCAGAAATGTACTCCTATAGGGAAATAATATTCTTCTTTAAGAATCAAGTTTAATGCTAAGTTTATATACATTAAAGTTTGAAGTTTAGTTCATTTCATGAAGTTCATAGTTTGGTGTTAAAAGTTCCAAGATACTAGCATAGTTACATGTCTTTTTGTGGTCACTGAATATCTTATTTAGTCAAGAGTTCATATGTCTTGTCTCTTAAAATATGTTGGTCTTTGTCTCATTTATCACAGAAAAATTCAAAAGTGATAAAAATAGAATTTCTTCTGTGTTTCTAGTTTATATATTTTCTATGTAGCCTGTTCATTCTTTTCTATCATAAGAAAGAAAAGATAATAGTCATGACCGGGCATCAATCCCTAACTGTCTTTATCCTATTAAATTTAACATAAATAATATTTCCAAAATACATCTAATACTAATGAATGGTAAATATTCAAATGCCACTATATACTAAACATTACAACGGTAACATTTATAGTATTAGTGTTTCTATTTGGTGTTATGATAGATATTTTCATGCAGGCTTAATATTGAAGTGAGTTACTGTATGTAACACTTTATGCCCAAGATTAGTTTAAGATGACAGAGTAGAAGGACATGTGCTCACCCCTTCTTGTGAGAGCATAAGAATTAAAACTAACTGTTGAACAACCATTGATGGATAAATGCTGGAACCTACCAGAAAAGATACCCTACACTTCTCAGAAAGTAGAAGTCATAAGATGGTAGTTCAGTTCAGTTCAGTTCAGTTCAGTCGCTCAGTCATGTCCGACTCTTTGCGACCCATGAATCGCAGCACGCCAGGCCTCCCTGTCCATCACCAACTCCCAGAGTTCACCCAGACTCGCGTCCATCGAGTCAGTGGTGCCATCCAGCCATCTCACCCTCTGTCATCCCCTTCTTCTCCTGCCCCCAATCCCTCCCAGCATCAGAGTCTTTTCCAATGAGTCAACTCTTCGCATGAGGTGGCCAAAGTACTGGAGTTTCAGCTTTAGCATCATTCCTTCCTAAGAAATCCCAGGGTTGATCTCCTTCAGAATGGACTGGATGGATCTCCTTGCAGTCCAAGGGACTCTCAAGAGTCTTCTCCAACACCACAGTTCAAAAGCATCAATTCTTCGGCACTCAGCTTTCTTCACAGTCCAACACTCACATCCATACATGACTACTGAGAAAACCATAGCCTTGACTAGGCGGACCTTAGTCGGCAAAGTAATGTCTCTGCTTTTGAATATGCTATCTAGGTTGCTCATAACTCTTCTTCCAAGGAGTAAGCAGTAGGAAGGGCACAAATATGATAGTATCAAATTCCATACCTGCTGGATGGGCAACCCATAACGTGGAAAGCAATCATACCACAGAAGTTGTCCCACTGCAGTGAAGGTTGAGATCTCCAAGTCTTGTGTACACCAAGACCCAGGGGAAAAGAGCAGTGACCCCATAAGTAACTGGGTCAGCCCTACCTGCAGGTGCATGAGGGTATCCTGCAGAGGAGAGGGTATGCCTGGGGCTCACTGTGGAGCAAAGACTCTGGCAGCAGCAGTTCTGGGAAGTACTCATTGGTGTGATGCCTTCCAAAGGCTGCCATTAGCTGCATCATACAACTTATACCCTCCAGGACTGGGTTGCCTCAGTCCAAAAAACCAACAGGGAGGGGACACAGTTCTAATCATCAGCAGGCAAGTGGATTAAAGTTTTCCCGAGTATGGCATTCCTAACAGGGAGATAAGACCCAAATCTACTCTGCACCCCCCTCCCCCCACTCCGCCCCACCACCAATTGCTTCCATCAGGAATCTTGCCCAAGTCACTTAGATAGCCTCACCAACCAGGGAGCAGATAGCAGAAGCAAGAAGAGCTACAATCCTGAAGCTTGTGGAAAGAAAACCACAATCACAGAAAGTTAAACAAAATTAAATGGCAAAGGGTTATGTCTTAGATGAGGGAACAAGATGAAAACCCAGGAAAACAACTAAGGGAGGTAGATATAGGCAACCCTGTAGAATAAGAAAACAGAATAATGACAATGAAGAAGATCCAGGATTTCAGAAAAAGAATGGAGGCAAGTATCAGGAAGATGCAAAAAATGTTCAACAAAGACCTAGAAGAACTAAAGAACAAGCAGAGATGAGCAATATAATAACTGAAAAGAAAAAATACATTAGAAGTAATCAATAAGGGAATAACTGAGGTACCATGGATAAGTGACCTGGTAGACAGACTGGTGGAAATCACTGTCTTAGATCCAAAAAAGAAAAATAAATAAATAAAAAGAAATGAAGACAACCTTAGAGACTTCTTGGAAAATATTAATTGCACCAGCTTTCACATTATAGGGGTGCCAAAAGGATAAAAGAGAGAAAAAGGACCTGAGAAAATATTTGAAGACATAATAGCTAAAAACTCCCCTAACCTGCGAAAGGAAAAAGTCAACCAAGTTCAGGAAGTGCAGAGAGCTCCTGGCAGGATAAACCCAAGAAGGAACACACCACAACTCACAGTAATCAAATTGACAAAAATTAAAGAGAAAGAACAAATGTTAAAGTAACAGAGCAGAAGTAACAAACAGCATACAAGTGAACTCTTATAAGGTTATTAGCTGATTACTCAACAGAAACTCTGCAGGCCAGAAGGCAGTGTCACTATAACACACACCACACACACACAAAGCAACCCAAACACAACACTACAGATGGTTATCAAGCCATAAGAGAAGAGAACAAAAAAGGAAGAGAAGAAAAATACCCTCAAGAATAAACCCAAAACAATTAAGAAAGTGTCAATATAAATGTATATATTAATAGTTACCTTAAATGTAAATGAATTAAACCCTCCAATCAAAAGACATAGACTGGCTGAATAGATACAAAAATAAGACCCAAATATATGCTGTCTATAAGAGACTCACTTCAGACCTAGGAACACATAGAGACTGAAAGTGAGGAGGTGGAATTAGAAGACAGATAGAGTAACAATACTAACATCAGACAAAATAGACTTTAACATAAAGACTGTCATAAGAGAAAAGAAGGACATTCACAAAGTGAGCCTTGGTAAATTTATGAAAATCAAAATCATAGCACAAGATCAACCCAAGAGAAAGATATAACAGTTGTAAATATATATGCATCTGACATCAAAGCACTTCAGTATATAAGGCAAATACTAATAGCCATAATGGGAGAAATTGACAATAACATAATATTAGTGGGAGACTTTAACATTCCACTTGCATCAATGGACAGATCATCCAGACAGAAAATCAATAAGGAAACACAGGTCTTAAATGATACATCAAAAGAGATGGACTTAATTGATATTTAAAAAAACATTGCATCCAAAATCATCAGAATACATATTCATCTCAAGTACACATGATACATTAAGATTCTCTAGGATTGACTCATGCTGGGCCACAAAGTGAGCCTTGGTAAATTTAAGGGAATCAAAATCATGTAAAACCTCTTTTTCTGACCACAACACTATGAGATTAGAAATCAACTATAAGAAAAAATAACTGCAAAAAACACATGAAGGCTAAACAATACTCTACTAATCAACCAACAGATCACCGAAAAAATCAAAGAGGAAATGAAACAATGCCTAGAGACAAAATGAAAATGAAAGCACAATCATCAAAAAGCTATGGGGTGCAGCAAAATCAGTTCTAAGAGGGAAGTTTATAGAGATACATCTTACTTCAGGAAACCAGAAGAAATCTCAAATAAACAACCCAACCTTACAATTTAAGAAACTAGAGAAAGAGGAAAAACAAAAGCAAAAGTTAGTAAAAGGATATCAATCAAAAGATCAGGGCAGAAATAAATGAAATAGAGACAAAGAAAATAATAGCAAAGGTTAATGAAACCAAAAGCTTTTTCTTTGAAATGATGAACAAAATTGATAAATCTTTAGACAGACTTATTAAGAAAATAAAGGCAATGACTCACATCAATAAAATTAGAACTGAAAAATAAGTTACAACTGACGTTACAGAAATACAAAGAATCATAAGGGACTAGTACAAGCAACTGTATGCTAATAAAATGGACAACCTGGAAGAAATAGAAAATGTGAACAAACTAATCACAAGTTCACACAAATTGAATCACAAATCACTAATCACAAATTGAAACTGTGATTTAAAAATCTCAACAAACGAAAGTCCAAGAACTGATGGTTTCACAGGCAAATTCTATTATATATTTAGCGAAGAGCTAACATCTATCCTTCTGAAACAAGTTCATTCTGTGAGACCACCATCACCCTCATACCAAAACTCAACAAAGATATCACCAAAAAGAAAACTACAGACCAACATCACTGATGAACATAAACATAAAAATCATGGTCCAAAAGGATACATGCACCCCGATGTTCATTGCAGTACTGTTTACAATAGCCAAGACATGGAAACTACTTAAGTGTCCACTCACAGAGGAATAGATTTTAAAAAATGTAATACATGTATACAATGGAATATCACTTAGTCATTGAAAAGAAAGAAATGGTGCCATTTGTAGCAGCATGGACAGTATAGAAATCATCATACTTGGGTGATGTAAATCAGACAGAGAAAAACAAATATTGTATGATATTGTTTACAAGCAGGACCTAAACAGAAATGATACAAATGAACTTATGAAACAGAAAGAGATCCACAGACTTAGGGGGAACTTACAGCTACCAGTGGGGAAGGGATAGTTAGGGGGTTTGGGATGGACATGTACACACTACTATATTGAAAATGGATAACCATCAAGGACATACTATATAGCACTGGGAACTCTACTCAATATTTTGTAACAATATAAGTGGGAAAAGAATTTGAAAAATAGATAGATATATAACTGAATCATTTTGCTGAACACCTGAAACTATTATAACACTGTTAATCAACCAACTATCCACTGATATAAAATTAAAAAGTTTAAATATATATATATAGAGAGGGAGAGAGCTTGGATTTGGGAGATCTTTTGTCTGTACTTTATGTAGGTAGAGCAATGTCACTTTATTGGATTTTTCTATCTCAGTGCAATAATTTATTTGACTAAATGTAACATTTAAAAAGGGCTTCCCTGGTGGCTCAGAGGGTAAAGTGCCTGCCTGCAATGCAGGAGACCTGGATTTGATCCTGGGGTTAGGAAGATCTGCTGGAGAAGGCAATGGCAACCCACTCCAGTACTCTTGCCTGGAAAATCCCATGGATGGAGGAGCCTGATAGGCTACAGTCCATGGTGTCGCAAAGAGCCGAACATGATTGAGCAATTTCACTTTCATATAAAAAACCATGTCCCTGGGGTAGTCACTATGTGTTGTAATGACTTTTTCTAAGGACTGGTGAGCTTCAGGAGACATTGTCCATTGAGAATCCTTTGCTATTACACATTTTGATTGTTCATGTCATGGATGCCAGCATTAATTGCCTTCTCACTCACTGACCCCCAAGCCATCATATAAACACAAATTATTCTACCAATTTGTGTCTCTCTAGAAAAGGATAACTCAGTGCTTAAATAGTTCAATCATCAACATAAGACTTCCTTAACTAGACATGTATCTGCCATTTTTACTCTATAAGTATTCTTCAGAATATTTCCAAAATGGACTCCTATTTTTATCTGTAATTTCATCAACTTAAAAATACTGTATGTTGAGAACATTTGATCATATATTGCCTGCATGCAATGCTCATTGTTTTGTTCTCTGGAAGATTATAAATGTTAACTGTTCAATTCCTCAATATTATATATATCATAAAAATATGATGTGATTTGACATTTTATTTTCATTTACACATATTTAGTCACACACAATAAGTCAGTCATTCTCTTTCTTGTGGGTATTCATCATGCTTTAGTGATAGCTAATCATTATCTTGATCAAAGATTTATAAGAAATAGAAAAGGCAGAGGACAAATGATATAAAGGATGTGAATAGGAGGACATGGAATAATTAATACTGGAAGATTTCTACTTGAAGTATAGACTGCACGTGTCATCAGTAGAAATTGGGCTTATGAAATCATAGGCAAATAAATTGGATGAAATAATAAATTAATCATTTTTAAAAATAGAAAAATATTTCTTCATTATAGTTCCTTGGAGACTTTTAACAAGCCATTGTAAATATTAGAAAAAACAAGAATTTCCTGATGTTATTATTATTATAAAAATTTAGAAGCAAGTTTTTCATCAACAAAAATGAAAAATATTCATGTGTTTGACACAAAAATAGATCAGATTTGATTCACAAACAACATGATGACTTCCTAATTAGGCTAATGGCAAACATTTTCCATAAATTCATCATCTAATTTTGTTCATGGGCTTCCCTGGTAGTTTGGATGGTAAAGCGTCTGCCTACAATGTGGGAGACCTGGGTTCAATCCCTGGGTCGGGAAGATCCCCCGGAGAAGGAAATGGCAACCCACTCCAGTATTCATGCCTGGAAAATCCCATGGACCAAGGAGCCTGGTGGGTTACAGTCCATGGGATCTCAAAGAGTCGGACTCGACTGAGTGACTTCTGTTTACTTCTTTACAAGGTAAAATTTATATTTATATTATGTTATAGCTATAATTAATAGCCATTTAACAGTCTTCATGAAGTATATTTTGAAAACCTCCCAGAAATTGAGGAAATGAATAGTCCTAGTGAATGAACAAAAATACTTTTGTAAGCTGAGTTTTTCCCCATCACTCCATAAATAATTGCCTTTTAAAAAGAAAAGAAGAAAAAAAAAAAAAAGACCTGAGGCAGAATCTAATGAAATTGTCAGTAAATCACCAATTTAAAAATAATTCCCAGAAGTGGATCACTGTATGATTTTTAGCACATAACCTAAAAGGAGTTCAAAGAATTGACTGACCTATTTGGTAAGAGTCCAGTCAAAAAAAAAAAAAATCAAACGATATTTGAAACAGAAAATTTAATATAGGCAATTAGTTTCACTGTTGTTAAAACTGGTAAGGCAAAAGAAAAGAACTTGTAACTCAGAAGAATTGGAGGAAGCAGCTATGACTTCAAGGGTTGGGGGATTAACTTTTAAATGAGATGAGTTTGAGAAAATTGTGGAATATCCTGGTAGAAGCTGCAATGAGATTAAAAGAAACATAGTTATAGTTCAAAAGCTCTATAGTTTATAAGAAAGGAACAATCTGATGAATTGGATTTGTGTCATTGACAAATGCATGGAAGCTAAAGTCTGAATGATAAAGGAGAGCATTTGTAAAGGGTAAAGTAAAGATGATTGTGGTCAAAACATAAATGTGGGCATTTTTTTTAGGAATAGTAAGACACAGACAAGTTAAAAAGAGACTGAAAGCATTGACTAGTTTGGTGGAAGAAGAGATGATATTTTCATCATACATCTTTATGTGCTAAATCAATTTCTTAAAAAGGGAAAAATATTGACTAACTGTAACTGAAGGTAGGGGCCCAGCTGCTTACTGCTCAGAAGCAATAAAGAGGCAAAGTTGATGGAAAGGAAAATTTGCTTTGAGGCCATCAACTGGGGCAGGGTGGGGTGTTTCTGGTCTCTTGTCCAAAGGCTGACTCTCCAAACACTGGCAATCAGTGGGCAAGCACTTTTGTAGATGGAGAGAGGGAGCTACATGCAGAAATAGTGGTCAGTTCTGATAGTCATCTTGAAATTGGTCATATGGTAATCTGATCAGAATCATATTGTTATCTTGATTGTTTTCAGTACAGTAAGTCTTTAGTTCCACGGTTGATTTGTTTCCATTTCTTCAAGTCCCAATTTCAGAATTGTGGCTTATGTGATGGCTATAGTCTGATAAACATGCATTTAAATTCTTCCATCTGATAGAAGTTTTAGTATCTACAAAACATCTCAAAAGCTATGGCTCAGAATATTATTTGTAGCCCCCAAAGGGGAACTAAAGGTTTTTGACTTAATTTAATGGCTCAGCTATTATTATTTGTCCTGTTTGCCTGTTTTTTCTTTTGCTCTATATTTTCTCACTTTTCTGATTAAACTTATTCTTTGGCTAAAGTTTTACTACAGGCAAAAGGCAGGCTGAAGACAGGAGGTGCAAGGACCATAGGGTCCTGCTACATTTGATAAGTGCTGCAAATTAATTGAAAGAATATGAAGATGAGGATGTTGCCTTTCTCTGAAATGCAAAATTTTCTATGAAATCCAGCTGACATATTGATTTTTACCATGTACATGAAGTAAAGTGCTAGCCGCACAGTAGTGGCTGACTTTTGCAACCCCATGGACTGTAGCATGCCACACTCCTCTGTCCATGGAATTTCCCAGGTAAGAATACTGGAATGGGTAGTCATTCCCTTCTCCAGAGGATCTGCCCAACCCAGGGATCAAATCTGGCAATATGCATGGTTGTGTATGTAAATGTGTATAAAGAAAAGTTTGTGATTATATTAATATGAATAAGAACAGTGTATGAAGAGATATATTTCTTTCATTTGGCTTTAGCTCAGCTGATAAAGAATCTGCCTGCAATTCAGGAGATCCCAGTTTGACTCCTGGGTTGGGAGGATCCTCTGGAGGAGGGATAAGCTACCCACTCCAGTATTTCTGGGCTTCCCGATTGACTGAGATGGTATTCTTGTCTGGAGAATCCCAGGGACAGAAGGCTACAGTCCATGGGGTTTCAAAGAGTTGGACACGATTGAGCAAGCACAGCACAGCACATAGAAGTTCAAGATAATGTTACAGAAGGAAAAGTTCTTTCTTCATCAAACTGACTTTTATTAGGCTGATTTTGCTACAGTCTAAAAGCATGAACTTTTAATATGTTTACCTAAAAATCATTAATCAAAATGTATGAGATTTTTAAAATCAATAGAAAGACATAAAGCTCCAAATTTTCACCTCATGAATAAATAGCCGAAGAGAATGACTTATGTATTTTCATTCCCATGCATTCTTTCAGTTGAAAATGAATTACAATTCCTCTCATTTTAAAGTCATTCATTTTTACCAGTGAGTTGTTAAATTACTTAATAGACATTTTCAGATAATGTCCAGTTTTCTAGTTTCTGGAGAAAGAAAAAAAATCAAGATTTTGCCTTTATATACACTCTAAAATTCATGCTAATATAATTTCTTGGTTAAACTACTTGATATGAGCAGTGGACATAAAAACATCCTCTCTTTGAAGATAAGACATTAATATTTATATATTTATATATGTTCTTGTGTATACTAAGGCAAAATATAAAATGGTTTTAATGAGATAGTATTTTCTTCAATTAAATTTATTTCTTCTTGCCTCTATAATTAAAAAATTAAAGTAGCTTATATAATTTTTTAAAGATGAATATTTATTCAAGCTTATATAATTTGTGTCTAAAGGTTTTCACTTTCTGCTATTTGAATGTCATTTAGGCCACATAGTGAATTCTACTATAGTTTGGTAAATAGGTTTGGAATAAACAAAGGTGTTATTAGGTGTTTCCAATGGAAAGATACTCATAATTTATAAATGACTTTCTGGATTATTTTACTTGAGCCTTTCATTGCCTTAGAAGTATTTTAGTACTTTATAGATTGCAGACAAACCAACGGAAAATAATTCTTCTCTATGAACTTGCAAATGAATTCTGACTGGAAGAGATTCCACTGATTTCTATCCCCCCTAAAAGGGACTTCCCTGGTGGCTCAGATGGTAAAGAATCTGCCTGCAGTGGAAGAGACTGAGGTTCAATCCCTGGGTCTGGAAGATCCCCTGGAGAAGGGAATGGTTACCCACTCCAGTATTCTTACCTGGAGAACTCCATGGACAGAGGAGCCTCGCAGACGAGCCTGGCATGGGCTCACAGAGTCAGACATGACTTAGTGACTAACTTGATGTGGACAAGGCCAGGTTAATGTCTATTTGTAAGTTCATTTACACACTTGTTTAGCCCATATAAATATATGGCTCTTTAACTTTGAGCCAATTATAAATCTGCCTAGTCCCCAAGTAAACAATGAACTAATTAAATATTTAACACCTATTAAATTTATATTTTCAAGAAAGTCATCATTTTGCTCTGAAAATTCTCTGGTGGTCCAGTGGCTATGAGTCTGCATTTCCAATGCAGAGGGCACATGTTCAATCCCTGGTGAGGGAACTAGATCCCACATGCTGCAACAAAAAGATCTTAAACGTCAAAGTGAAGATCAAAGATCCTGCATGCCACAACTAAAACCCAGAAAAGTCAAATCATAAATATAAATAAATGATTTAACAAGAAAAAACATCCTTTAACAGTCTAGATAGCCGATTCTTTTATCTTAGAAGACAAGATGGCCTAATACAAACGCAAGTCTCTTTTGATTGTTTCAGATATACGTGATGAAATATCACTTAAGATAGATGAATGAGTACATATAAACAGATTTAAACATACTTCCTGCATTTTAAACAAAGAATATAACAAGAAAGTATTATAAATAACAAACTTACAAAACACAATTTTAATTTTTCCATTCTGTTACTACACAAAGTAAGCTTTAAAATAATCGACCTCATTAACTGAATTAACTCTTGACCTTTCTAAAGCAAATCTCCTAAATTTCTTATATTTCTTTTTAAAGTTTACTTTAAAAAGATAGTCCTTTTATTGTTTTTATTCATTGCAACATCCTTTCAAGGAGAAAATTGTTTTAGTCACTGAGTCATGTCTGACTCTTTTGTGACCCTTTGTTCATGGGATTTCCCAGGCGATAATATTGGAGTGGGTTGTCATTTTATTCTCCAGAGGATTTTCATAAGCCAGGGATGGAACCTGCTTCTCTTGCTTTGGCAGGCAGATTCTTTACCACTGGGCCATCGGGGAAGCCCAAGGAGAAAAAAACACTTTTTTATTGTGGTATAATGAAATAATACAAAAAAAAAAGAAGCTCTATTATTTTCTGAAGACACACAACTTAGATTTTTTGTATTCAAAAGAATTTTCAAATTGTTGTGCATTTCTAACAGGGTCCTATAGACTTTACTTCTCCTTCTAGTGAATTAAGAAGGCAGTCACCTAAGTGGACATGACTCTGGAAACAAAACTTAGCAAGCAACTATTGCCCTTGTGGAAAGAGGAGAACACTGGTGAATACAACCTATCATGGAAAGAAGAAAGGTCTTACTGGTGAAGATACCCCACCAAGGGTGTCTGGCTTAAAAAGTGAGGCGGAAGATTGATTTCAGCCCCACTCATTGCCTTGATCCACTGTTTTTGTGCCATGAACAACTGATGGCAACGTTGCCTGTATACTTTTGTGCTGGGCATCATTTTTTTATTTTACTTTGAATAAGCTAACCATTCCACTATAAGTTTTAAAACGGACCTTTTATATGAAAAAAACCTCTATTTTTACACCATTAGTTGTATCAACTTATCATAGTGTTTCATATCTTATGTAAAGATGCCAGCCAGTAATATTTAAAATAATAATAAAAGTACTATGAAAAAATTACCATTAATAGCTATCTGATTGTAGGAAAACCAAAAATATAGTTCAAACAAAAAGGTATCACTATTTAGTCAATAGCAACTCTACTAAAGGATGGATTCTTTTCATATTTTGCATGTTCCTTCATAGCATACACTTTATACCAACTTTCTGATGCCACTGTCTGATGCCTGCTCTTCTCTAGCCTTGGCACCCTAAGGAACAGACAGGACTTGGGCTGGTACCCAATACTTGAGTCAGGACCAAGTCTCTAGTACAGTTCCATCTTGGAATTCTGCCAGGTTGAGAGAAACTAGATGGAAAGTTATGTAAGGCATGATCTGAATTTCTATTGTATGCTAATTACCCTTCAAATCATCCTTAAATGATCTTTCCCAGACTTGGTCTTGGGAAAGCAAAGAAAAATTGGACAGTTGATTGTGGAAAGATGACAATCAATTTAAAATTTCCAGGAAGTATGGCTTTTTAACTAGACCAAGGAAGATTGGAAAACATGGAAGACTGGAAAACATAGAAGTAAAAAACATACAAACAGAAAATATGTGAAGAGGGAAAAGAGAGAGATTATATCACACTGAAAAATGGATTTACTTCACAAATAATTTCTTCTTCCTCTGTTTATTGCAAGGAATTGTCAAAGATCAATTGGAGAGAATTAGTAATCACATGTTATTTTAACAACAGATTATTAAAAGCCAATTTTTAGCAGGTTTGGATGAACCTTTTCTGTAAACGGCCACAGAGTAATTATGTTACTCTTTCTGACTATCCCATCTCTGTTACCATGTTTACAGCCACTTGTATACCAAAAGCAGACACAAGCACTTGTGAATGAACAGCTGCGGTTTTGTGCCAATAAAAATTTATTTATAAAAGTAGTCTGTGGGCCATATTTTGTGAGCCACTGACCTATACAATAATGGTATAGTATAGATAGATACCAGTATAAAACTCATTAACATTATTCCTGTGTTTTCTTTTAAGGATTTTGTGATTTAAATATATGTATGATATCACTTATATGTAGAATAAAAAATATGACAGAAGCGAAATTATTTACAAAACAGAAATAGACAAACAGACATAGAGAAGACACTTTTGGTTACCAAAGGGGAAATTGGATTGGAAAGGGATAAATTAGGATTTGGGGATTGGCAGATATGAGCTAATACACATAAAATAGATAAGCAACCAAGTCCTACTATACTGTACAGGGAGCTATATTCAATATCTTGTAACAAACCATACTGGGGAAGAACATAAAAATAATATATATATATAGTAAATATATTAAAAAATAAATATACTTATATGTGTGTATGTGTGTGTGTGTAGGCTTCCCAGGTAGCACTAGTGGTAAAGAACTCACCTTCCAAAGCTGGAGACATAAGAGATGCGAGTTCGATCCCTGGGTTGGGAACATCCCCTGGAGGAAGGCATGATAACCTACTCCAATTTCTTGCCTGGAGAACTCCATGGACAGAGGAACTTATAGGGCTATAGTCCATAGGGTCGCACAGAATCAAACATAACTGAAGAAAATTAGCATATAGGGGCTTCCTTTGTGGCTCAGCTGATAAAGAATTTGCCTCCAATGTCAGAGACCTGAGTTCGATCCCTGGCTTGGGAAGATCCCCCGGAGAAAGGAAAGGCTACCCACTCCAGTATTCTGGCCTGGAGAATTCCAAGGACTCTATAGTCCATGGCGTCGCAAAGAGTTGGACACAACTGAGCAACTTCTACTGTCACTATCATATGTATATATATATATATATATATATATATATATGAATCACTTTTCTGTTAATCAGAAATTAACACAAGATTTTAAGTCAATTACAGTTTAATTTTAAAAAAAAGAGAAAGATTTAAGTGTAGAGCTTTTGTAATCAGAGTAAAACCTGTGGATATAGCTATATTCTTTGATGTATTTAAAAGTAACAATTTTTGTTGTGTGAATTTTAGACATCTTCTAACATTTCAAATGCTGAATGAGTAAAGTTGCTCAGTCATGTCCGACTCTTTGCGACTCCATGGACAGTAGCCTACCAGGCTTCTCTGTCCATGGGATTCTCCAAGCAAGAGTACTGGAGTGGG
This sequence comes from Budorcas taxicolor, assembly GCF_023091745.1. NCBI lineage: Eukaryota > Metazoa > Chordata > Mammalia > Artiodactyla > Bovidae > Budorcas > Budorcas taxicolor. Next base: position 37,089,897 of record NC_068926.1, on the reverse strand, counting down.
TTGCCATTTCCTTCTCCAGGGGATCTTCCCGACCCAGGGATCAAACCCATGTCTCCTGCATTCCAGGCAGAAACTTTAACCTCTGAGCCACCAGGGAAGTTTCAATTAAGAAATAACATTTAAAGTAAGATGTGATAAATTAACATTTTATGTGAATTCAGGGGATAGTGTCAGAAGAAAGGAAGGCTTCTCTATCATATACATCATAGGAAAGTCACTGATTTTTCTCTCTTGCCATAAGAGTGGACTAGACCTTATACTTCTATTGGAGTAACCTCTTAGTTGTTTCAGGTGAAGTCATTTTGTTAAGTATAATCAAGGTGAATTTAGTCATGTATTGAATGGTAAACATAAGATAGAGCTATGATTTATCTAGTGAGGATGGTCAGGAAAGCTAGACACACAGGTAATTAGACCACAAAGAGTATTGTTGGCACAGCTTAAACTTGCTTTTCAGTTATTTTGAATGAGGAAATAGGATCTTAGAAGCAGTAGTTGTTCACCTTTTTTTCACTTTACAGTAATCAGGAGTATTAAAATAAGTGCTGTCTGAGCCTCATTTACAGAGGTTCTGATTTAATTCTTCAGTCATGGGACCTGAGCTTCAGTGTTTTTTTTAAAATATATCAGGTAATCTATGTGTGCAACCAAGGTGGTGAGAGTTTAAATAAAATAAATTAAAATCACGTCCCTCCAAGGGGAAAAACTGAACTTTGACATTAGTTCAGGTGCTCAGTCTAGATCATAATCCCTCAGTTGCTTCATAATGCACAGGGGCCTACTAGATTATGCAACAGAAAAATTCCTTGAGCATTTAGAAGGCTCAGTGTGACTGTGTATTGCAGTACTTGTAAATCTGAGTTAAATTAGTGGAGCTGAAGGAAAATACGCTTTTATCAATAAATTGAGTTCTAAGTCTCATCCATTTCTAATGCTCAATTTAGGGGCAATCTAGCCAGTGTTCTCAGTTTTTCCAAGCTAAGAATTATAGAAGCCCTAGCTGGGGCCTATTTTTGTTTCTCCCTTGAAACTTTTATAGTGTTTTACCTGAACCACGTTAGTTTTCTCTCTCTTTCTCTCATTTTACCTTTTATTCTTTAAACATGTCTCTTCCCCCTACTTTTGGACTATGATGTGCTAATGTAAGGATCACTTATGATTCATTTCTCTATCGTCTGTGGGTTCTTGAACTGAGTTTTCTAAATTTTATTTATTTTTTTGGCTGTAGTGGGTCTCCACTGCTGTATGGGCTTTTCTCTCTGCCGTGCTGTGCTTAGTCATTCAGTTGTTTCCAGCTCTTTGTGGCCCCATGGACTGTAGCCTGCCAGGCTCCTCTGTCCATGGAATTCTCCAGGCAAGAATACTGGAGTGGGTTGCCATGCCCTTCTCCAGGGAATCTTCCAAATGCAGGGAAAAAACCCAGGTCTCCTGCACTGCAGGCAGATTCTTTACCATCTGAGCCACCAGGGAAGCCTGGGCTTTTCTCTAGTTGTCGCTAGCAGGAGGAGCTACTCTAGCTGTGGTGCTCAGGGTTCTCATTTTGGTGGCTTCTCTTGCTGAGCACAGGCGCTAGGGTGCATGAGCTTCAATAGTTGTGGTACGAGGGCTCAGTAGTTGCAGTTTCTGAGCTCTAGAGCACAAGCTCAGTAGTTGTGGTGCATGGGCTTAGTTGCTCTATGGCATGTGGGATCTTCCCACATCAGGGATCGAAACTGTGTCTCCTGCATTGGTAGATGGATTCTTTACCACTGAGCTACCAGGGGAGGCCTGAACTGACTTTTACACATAGTAAAATTTCAATAAGTTGTCATAAAGTAAATCAAATGTCAATATAAGAATGTTGTAGCTTTTCCTATTGTCCCACTGTGTATATATATATCATTTATAAGATGTAAATGTATATAATTTGGGGGGTGTGGTATGGGGGTAAAAAAACATGATAAAGGTATTGCTATCATGAAAATAGTTATCTTAATCTTATATAAATGGATGTAAAAAATCTGATTTTCACTTTAACTGGTTGGATTAATCCATTTATATTTTCAGTTGCTATGATCTGAATGTGACACTTCAAAATTCATGTTGAAATTCTAATACTCAATGTCATTGTATTAGGAGGTGGAGCCTTTGGGAGGTAATTAGGTCATAAGAGTGGAACCCACATAAATGATATTAGTTCTCTTATAAAAGAGAACCTACAGAAACCTCTAACCTTTTCTACCATGTGAGGACTTAGCGAAAACACAGCCATTTATGACCAGGAAGACTTCACCAAAATGTGAATTTGCTGATGCCATGATATTGAACTTCCTAGCTTCTAAAACTATAGGAAATAAAGAATTGTTATTTATAAGTCACTCAGTCTGTGATATTTTATAAGAGCTAATGGACTAAGACAATTAGCATGATTTATATATCTGGGCCTACTTCTACAACTTTTCCTTGTGCTTACTATGTCTTTGTATGTTTTCTTTTCGGTCACATTGCATTTGTTTTGTTTTCATTTCATCCTTTTCCTATTACAGATTCGGAATTTGCATGATTTTCCCCCCTTATTTCAGAGCTTGCTCTGAGTATTTTATCATGCATCTTTAAAACTGTAGAAATATTTTTTATCCTATTGTGTGTCTTTGAGAAATTTATTTAAAGTTATTTTCATTAATTACCCAACTCTTTTACGGCATTATTATTTTACTCCCATTCTATCAAAGTCTTTAAAAGGTAATGAGATGAATGCTTAATCTCAGCTGCCTTTCATCCATCCTGCCTTAACGTCTGTTGTATTTCTCTAACCATCACATAGCAGGTAAATTAATTCAGGGCTCCTTTATCATTCCTCTCCTTCTTGCATAGTTTCCCAACTCTGCCTAACTTTTAATTCTCTTTGCGTTCAACCCTGCCAACTTCAATCTAATTACTGTTAAAGTCACTTGAATTAATATTTTTAGATGTCTTTCTGCCGTAAAGCTTTAAATGACTCACCATTTCTTTCTATATGAAGTCCAAGCAGAGACATGTGGTGTACTTCCTGTAGTAAAGCTACCAACTCTTCATTTCTAGTGTAGTTAACTTTGGAAACTTTGAAGTTTCTGAGAGCTGAATGATCATTGGCTATTCTCTTTCTTTTAGTATTCCATACTGTCTATTCAGCAGGGTCATGGTACAAAAAGCATATTGAAGATGTGCAGTAAGCATTATGCTTCACTCAAATTGTTTAAATGTCCATACACATATTAAATTACTACAAATTGAACACTATAACATTCTGGGAATTGCCTAATGATATTCAGTATAGCACTTAATTTTCCTATAACAGTTTGCTTATATTAATTTTGTTTTAATCAAGTAAAATTCTACTTTTTTACCACTGGCACTATTAGGCATTCTAGTAGAAAAATGACAAGTCTTCTCCAAAATTAGGAATTGAAGTAAATATTCAGCTAAACAACTGGTCCAGATGATTATATTTCAATTATAAAGTACATGTTACATTATTAGAAAAATTGGACTTTAAAACAAAAGGTGGATTCTGCATGTTGTTTCATAAGTACTATGTTTATTAAAGAATTTAAAATATATTTACTTAATGAACACAGTAGTATCAAAAATAAGAAACTGCTTTTCTCATAAGTAGCAAAGCCTATTTGTTGCTCTACTAATATGGTATTTTTGAAGGTTTTTATATTGGAAATATTTCAATTATAAGCTTTCAGAAATAATATAGTTGAATTGAAAACAAAAATCCATGCAAACATGTTAAGCTGAGATTTTAATTTCATTTTGACCCTTAATGGTTGTGCACCCTATGTATTTTCATCTAATAAATCCTCTAAGCAAAATATTTTACATTATGCAAAGCATAATGTCATCATCAAAGTAAAAGCTAAAACTCATATATCCCTCATTGTGTATATTTCTAAATGATATGATAATAAAACTACATAATGGGTTGCATGTGTGCTAAGTCACTTCAGCTGTGTCCGACTCTGTGCAACCCCATGGACTATAGCCTGCCACTCTCCTCTGTCCATGGGATTCTCTAAGCAAGAATACTGCAGTGGGTTGCCATGCCCTCCTATAGAGAACATAATGGGATGGATGACATTATCATTTTCCCCTTTTAGGTCAGGAAACTGTGGCACATGGGAGTTAAATAATTTAATCAGAATAACATTTAAGAAATGGTAAAGCTGGAATTTGAATTTCAGGTAGTTTGGCTAAGAGTCTAAGATACTTTACAGTTTGTCCAGTGATAGTGATCAAACTTGGGAATTATAACTAATAAACTTGATTATAGTCTCCTTTTTCACAAATATTTTTGTTTAGTCTGTGAAATATGGAAACATATCTAAAAATGGAAAACAAACAAATAGTCTTAAAAACTTTATCAACCTCAATCTAATGGGGATATTTTGCTGGTTAGAATTTTGTCAAGGGTTAAAAATGCAATTTAAAAAAATGATCATGCTAATTTAAAAAGTACCTTAGCATTCATGGGAATGTAGCAATTGAAAGGATTTATAAATATACTATGTTATTCTGCACCAGTGGTCTCACATTGCAGCCTAACTGCAAATTCTCAACCTCAATCAGTACTTAATGAATCAGAAACTTTAGGTGTGTGACCCAATCATTTGTATTTTAACAAGATCTTCAGGTCATTCAGATGAACACTCAACTTTGACAAACATTGGATTTTATTCACAGCAATATGATCCAGTGGTGGGGCCCATTGGAAACAGAAAAAACACAACATTTAAGAAGTTTAGAGATGTGCCAAGTCTAATTTTTGGCATGACCTGGCATACCAAATGAAAAGGTGTTTGTTTTAATAATCTGAGCTAACAAAGAAAAAAAAAGTTGAAAGTATTTGAACTTCTAAGGATTTAAGGAATGGTACCAAAGCTGAAACTCCAGTACTTTGGCCACCTCATGTGAAGAGTTGACTCATTGGAAAAGACTCTGATGCTGGGAGGGATTGGGGGCAGGAGAAGGGGAAGACAGAGGATGAGATGGGTGGATGGCAACACTGACTCGATGGACGTGAGTCTGAGTGAACTCCGGGAGTTGGTGATGGACAAGGAGGCCTGGCATGCTCTGATTCATGGGGGTCGCAGAGTTGGACACGACTGAGCGACTGAACTGAACTGAAACTGTATAATGGAAAGAAAAGTGGAAATTGTGGAGTTGGAGAGTGGGATGGGATTTTGACAGGCCAGAGATATAAGAGAAATGATGATTGGCTGTGAAGGCATTATGAAAGTGAAAGTGAAATCACTTAGTCATATTCGACTCTTTGTTGAATAGGACTTATGGATTGTAGCCCACCAGGCACTTCCCTCCATGGAATTCTCCAGGCAAAAATACTGAAGTGGGTTGCTATTCCTTTCTCCAGGGGATCTTCCCGACCCAGGGATAGAACCCAGGTCTCCTACATTGCAGGCTGATTCTTCACCATCTGAGCCTTAGTGGTCTTATTTAATATAGTGATATCAAAACCTAACCTGTGCGTTTTTATAAAGATTAAGTTATATGCGAAGAGCTCACCATAGTTTATGTCACATAAGTAAACTTACCCTCCACTGGATTCTCCTATAATGTAAACAGGATTCATCAGCATAGTGATGAGTGAGGCATGAGAAACCAAATATATTGATATTCTACTTACAAATGTTTGGGGTTAGATATTAGTGATATTAACTCAGTTTGAAGTTATTATTTTCTAATGTTCTGATGTTTTCATAGGTAAAATACATGAAAAAAAATAGTTTTTTCCCAAACTATTTTGATAGTAAAAGCGAAGAGATATTTGACTCAAATTACGTTACTGCATATCCCTGTTCTTCACTTGACATCTGTTTCACATGGTCTATATTCATATGGCTTGTTTGATTCCAAAATGGAAATATAGAAGCAAGACCTAATGTATACATAAATAACATCTAATTATATTTTAATATTCACCATGTTAAAAGGTCCAAAGCTTAGGATTAGCACATTTAACCCCTTTAGCTTTATTATAGGGGCCTCCCAGATGGTGCTGACGGTAAAGAATTGGCCTGCCAATGCTGAAGATGCAATGTAGGTTCAATCCCTGAATCAAGAAGATCCCTTGGAAGAGGAAATGACAACTCACTCCAGTATTCTTGCCTGGAAAATCCTGTGAACAGAAGACTCTGGTGGGCTAGAGTCCAGGGAGTCTCAGAGTCAGACAAGACTGAGCGCGCACACACACACATACATACACACAAAATATATTATGAGATAACTATTGTCTCTTTTTCACGAATGAGTAAACTATGGCAATAGGGCATTGAATAAATTCCCAAAAAAGATAGTTTGTGAATAGTGGAGCTGGGTTATAAAATCAACCAGTTAAACCTCAGAGTCTGTGTATTTAACCACTGTGCCATGATTCAAGACACTTGAAATAAGGATGTTTACAAAGTAGTATTGATTCATAGCCATAATAGCAATTCAAATATTGACATAACATTCAGGACATCTGTTCAAATTTAGATTTCCATATTATACAGATGTAATACAGAATGCTGGAGACAGGCTAAGATTAGATTTGGCTAACTGATTATTGAAATAGTGATGTCTCATCTCAAAAAGCTAATTACACATTTTGTTTTTATCACTGAAATAAAAATCTTTTTTCCATTTTTAGTCTGTTTGTTTTAAGCTTTAATTTTTAGATATAATCTCTGAAGAGCTGAAAATTGTTGACCTATTATTTTAAAGTAAATGTTGCACAAGAAAAAGCCTATATTATAAATCTTATCTCTCTCTATTGGTTACTTTGATTGAATGAGGAACACATAGTAAATAATCCACAAAACCAGTCCAACTAGAGAGAAGCACTTCTTAAAAGAAGGGGCTAGAAGACCATTTCCATATGATTTTATCTCCTCTTTTATAATGTAGGCACCAGACCTACAATCAGCGGCTTTCCTGCATGGTCTGGCCAATTTTTTCCTGTCAATGTTTACGTCAAAGGACATTTCAGAGCCTTCATGTAGACTACTAAATTTAAATTGTAAAAGAATCATATAAAAGAAAACCTTTCTCAAGCTGGCAGATGGAAATGAATATACAAAAGCTATCTTTTTCTTTTTCTCCCCTCAGCTGGGACAGAATTGACCTGCATTTTTTTTATCACTCATGTAATGCTAACTTTTAATGTACATTTTATAGGCCAAAAACTTTGATAAACTAGCATTTTTAAGTAACTGAAATAGTAACTGGAAATTTAAAGAAGCTCATTTATATTACATTTCAGTCATATTTTAAATAAGAAAGTGCCATGAAAAATAATAGTTTTTTAAAAAATTGTAGGCAATAAACTGTTTAAGGTTGACGGCAAAAGATTTTCTTCAAGTAGAATGGATATCTTGAATATAAACAAATATATTTGATTTAATTCCCATATGATCAATCTTTGAAACAATCTTTGAAAAAAATAACAAAATCAATGACTATTTTGAAATATATTATGGTCATACGTTTAAGTAGTTGATAAGCTTATCGTGGTTTATATGAACACATTGTTTAGTTTCTTTTGATAGGAGTTTGGAAATACTGAAAAACTATTAGAAAATAATGATAAATGACAGTGGATATGTTTCATTAAGCAGCTGCAGGGATTGGTATTAGGTGATGAAAAGTGCTATACTTGTCACATTATGGAGATGAAAATGAATAAAGCAGCATTTTTGCAGTCACAGTTTAAAAAAAAAAACAACCTTTTCTTAAATGTCTTAGTTTTTATATTTATGTGATTCATGTACTTTTTTATAGGAGGGGATGTGTTTCTGGGAGGACCAAAATGATGCATATATTATATGATCCTTATATGAACTGTTATTCCTTCTTAACCTTTCCCATGCTATTTTGCACCATCATTGGCAAATAGTAGGGGTGCCATTTGAGTTTATGTAGGAATGTATATCCACATGGTTACAGTGGCACTGATGGCAAAGAATCTGCCTGCAAAGGGAGACCTTTGTTCAATTCCTGGGATGGGAAGATCCCCTGGAGGAAGAAATGGCAACCCACTGCAATATTCTTGCCTGGGAAATCCCAGGGACAGAAGAGTCTGGCAGGCTACAGTCCATGGGGTCGCAAAGTGACTGAGCGACTAACCATAGCAGAGCACATTTACTCAATGCACATTTATTTTGTGGAGGAATGAATGAGACTTGAGTGTCTTTCTTAGCTCTATGTCTTCCAGGGTTTAAAAGATTTTCTTTAGAGGAAATCTCCTCAGAGAAATATGAGAAATAAATCATTTCTGCAATATCAAGAGATCCTTCTGTTTTATCCCTCTGTGTCCCTGATGAGAAAGCAAACTCCTCCCCTCTTTCCAGATTTTCTAGGGCTCAGATTTCAAATCTCTCATCCAGCACAGCTTTCGGTTTCAAACATACTGTAATCAGAATTTTCAATATGACTGATACATTCTTGTGAAACTGTGGTGAATATATCACTTTATGGCTGTGTTATATAAATATTTATAAGCATCTTACCTAGCTGATACAGTATGTACAACAATAATAAAAAAGCCTTTTGAGAAAAATGTCTCTACATAGCAGGCATTTTATCAAGTTTCTTGAACACTTGATGAGCTTTGATTGAAAATCTGAAGGACAGATTAAAAAGAGGTTCCTGTTTTGCCTCTTGTCCTTCTCCCTAGCAAATACAACCACAGGATATGGCATTTTTGAAGATCTTTCTCCTTGTTTGCACAATATCCAAAGATAGAATTTTATTTTATGGTGATACTCCACCTACAATAGGAATAAAATCATTCCGTCATCCAAAGGCCTCACTATGTACACTTTGAAAAATATTTGGAGAGTATGCTATTCTTTACATTTAACGACTCATTGGTCAAATTTCAGTATTTTCTTCATTAGGAAAATGACGGATTCTTTGAATTCTCCATGCCCATATGCTTAAAATGCAATCTCATGTTGTTTCTGTCATGTGGCTAAAATAAGTCAGTTTTAGTCATAAAGTGGAGAAGGTTAACTGGGCCCCTAAGAGTTAGTCATGGGATATTAACTGTAGTCATCTTAGTCTAAGTATTGCTAAAACCAGGTAGGACTTTGTATGTGCATATGTGCATGTTTTTAATATTTTCTGAATCCGACACAGTGAACCCATTTATAATTTTGCAAATCAGAGGACTCTGGCCAATGGTAAGTGAAGCAGCGATGAGTGAGGGGAAATGATGTGGAGCTCTCACTTTTCTCTACTCTGCTATCCATTCATCCAGCTAGGTAAAAAGAGGTAGTAAACTTTACCATATGAGAAGTTTTCCTAAAGCCTGCATGCCCCAACCTTCCAAACTCCATGACATTAATTATTATTAGATCAACATGTAAGGTGCTCTGCTGTATATTAAATAAAATTTAAGGTCTAGCAGGTGCTATGTCTCAAAGAGTGTCTTGCTGCTGGTAAAGCAAAAAAATAAAAAATAAAATAAAAATAATACACGTGTTTTTATTGAAAAGAGGAACTCCATTCATATGTGGATGGGAAGATGAAAAAAAAAATCTTTCTGTATCATTGCTAATGATTTTCATAGCATTATTGAGCAGAAGGATGCCTTCTGAGGAGGCAGACTCCATTCTTGAAGACAGCTGAATTGAATATATTTTGTGGCCATAGTTTGAAAATAATTTTGAAACAATAATTCACTTTCTGTGAAAAGTTATTTCTCCTATTATTTACACTAACAATCTGCAGAGACATTAAAGGTATAAGACATATATTGAGCTTTGATATCCTAGTATCTAGTATATTTTATATTTGTTGGTTTACAAAATCCAAAGTGTGTTATTTGGCTACTGTGCTGAAAAGAATGCTGCATGAGTTCTGCATAAAGCATTACAAAAGTCATTTACACCTTTATTTTATTTCTGTGCATGGCAGTGTTCAGTGTTTATCAGTTACTTTTTGATCGATTAACTGGGTAAAATTAATCATTTAGCATAATAAAGTCATGCTAAATCTTCAGAGTCATGCTTAAAATCCATATAAAAGGGAATCATAGAAATAAAACATTGGAATTTAATAAATTGTAACTTCTTGAAGAGAGATAATATACAATCTGTATAGTCTTTTAATATCTATGATCCTATAAAGTATTGATAATCAAATATTCTTTAACTGACTCTTCCTAATGGTCAAATTTGAAAGTTTCATGTTTCAAAATATTAAAAAATAACCCCATGGTGGTGAATATCAGTTTTATTTTATCAAGTGTATCTGCATGTGCAAATGCGTTTCCCTATGCAAAGCTAGTAATTAATATTTTAAATGAAAACTGTATAATAATGTGTTTGCTAATTTCCACTTGTTGCCCTAACAAATTACTACTAACTTAGCTGAATTAATCCAACTCAATTTCATCATTCCATAGTTCCTCCAGGCTAGATATCCAGATCTAGTGTAGTTCAGATGGGTCCTTGCTTTGAATTTCTCAAGGCTTAAGTCAAGGTGTCAACCAGATTGCAGTCCTTTCTAAATTCACGAGGGATAATAGACTTCCAAGCTCATCAGGTGGTCAGTCAAATTTAGTCCTTGAAATTGTAGGGCTGAAGTTTTCTTGTTGTTATTCTTAGGCCTCTTTGTTCTTATTACCAGCAATGGCACTTGAAATTCTTTCGATCCTTCAAATCTCTCTGCTGTTTCTCTCTGATTTCTGCTTTAAGGGCCCTCATGACTAGTTAAGCTCATTCAGATAATTCAAGGTATTCTCACTACTTTTAGGACCCTAATTATAACTATAGCTGCAGTATTAATTTTGCTATTTAATATAATTTGTTCACAGATTCCATTGGTTGGATGTAGATATCTTTGGGGGTAAGGGGTGGTTTCTGCCTACCACAGAGTTTGGGGATTATTTTACATATCTTATTTTTTAAAACTGAATTAATTCAATTATATTTCATTTTCAAATTCCAATTACTCATTGAAGTTTATTAATAAATTATGTGCCAAAATATATATTGAACGGTCTCTCTTATGAACAAATATTTTTACACAGTTATTATTTTTCTTCAAAGTGAAAAACAGCTCTCATACTTGCTATATTTAAGAGATAATTCTTTAAAACATGGGGGGATTTTTATTATCTTTTAAATTAAAAAAAAAGTGTAGAAAAAGGAATTTTTGACTAGCACAGATGGCTGGAGGTTTTTATAAAAGTGTGCTTAATGTAAATTTCAGAACTTGTATCAGTTTCTTGATAGACATGAAGTTTTATCGTTTACTCAGTTAAATATCAAAAGAGACTGTAACATAAAAGTCAATTTTGAAGAGACTCTTAAGACATTTAAAAATTGTTGACATTATGTAAAATATGGAAATCTTAAGATCCATTGACACTGAAGTGGTCAAAGGAAGTTTTCAGAGGTCATACCTAACCTTCAGTGTTTATAGATATTACTAAGTGCACAACATTATTTTAGCATTCAATTCTAAAATCTAATCCTATGAGGTAGGGGTAATTATTAAACTACATTTTACAGATGAAAACCCAAGCCAAGGGGAAGTTAGTTTTACACACATTATACAATCATAATGGTGGCACTGGGATAAACACTCAACATTAAGTCATGTACAATGTTTCTGTGTATATGTTTGTATCAGGGTCCATCTCTCCCACCACCATACCACTGTTGGCCATCACCACTTTAGTCCATCAAGGACTCAAAGAAAGGTTAGGACTCAAGAGAGATTGGAGGAGAAAATGGAATATATCAGTTTAAGTAAAGAAGGCTTAAAGAGGAAAAACGTCCAACAGTAAAAGACAAATATTATGATCTAAGTAAGAAAAAGCCTGAGAATGGCTGTCAGACATAGCAAAAAGTAAAACCATTGGTCACATTATAAATGCCAGAATAGTGAGAATAAGGCCAAACTGAAGCTGGTTAGTACCTGAGTTGATTAGAGTCAGTGAAAACAGTTGAGAATGACTATGAAAGGAAAAAAATTAAATGATTAGTGGTCAAGAGGTAAGTGTTCAAGGATGGCTTCATATGTATTTTGTATTCCACAGACTAAACAGTTAAACACAGGATAGATACATTGATAGGTCTGATTTTTTAATGTGAAGAAAAGTAAAATAAATTAAAGTTAAGAAGGGATATTAGAAAGGAATGTGAGTTGGCTCATAGGTAGACAGATGGATACTTGGGTTAGAGGACTATTCTTTATTATAATAGGACATAATCAGAAGCAATGAGTTTCAATATAGGTTAATCAGTTGGTTTATAGGCATATAATTGATGATAATAATGTTCACACTGAGTGATAAATCAAGGTCATTTATGACGAGTGTCTGAAGAAAAAGGAGACAATTTGAAATAGCTCTTGTGAAATATGAAGACAGGGATGACTTGAAAATGTAGAACATTGCCACTGGGCAAAATTAATATTCAAATTGTGGCTGAATTTGTGATGCTGATATTCAGTGAGATTTGTGATACTGTAAAGGCATGGGTCAGCAGACATTTTCTATCAAGGTCAGGTAGTAAGTATTTTAGTAATTGGGAGTCGTATCTCTCTAGTAGCTACTCAATTATTGTTTAAATGTGGAAGCAACCAGAGAAAATACAGGAATCAATGTGCATGACTCTGTTCTCATAAAACTTTGCAAAAATAAGTGGTTGGCTTGATTTAGCCCATAAACCGTAGTTTACAGACCTTTTCTATGTAGGAATGTATATCCACATGGTTGTAGACTAGGAAGCAGACACTTATATTACACCTGGGGAGAGGGTGCCAATCAGTGGACAGGATGGACAGACAATAAGATGTGCAGGGTCAGAATATAGGCAAAATCATGCCAAAAGTTCTGACGATATCAAATGTTGCTGACAATGAGAGTAAATAAACCAGGGACCTTATATACAGGGAGAAAATAAAGGAATCCAAAGTCAAAAGGGACAAATAACATGAATGCTGTACATTATTGGGTAGAAGAAAGGGAAATAAAATAGCTAGATGAAATAGAATACAGCAAAATCAGGCTACTGCAATTTTCTCTCTAGGTAAATGATGAAATAATTATTTTTGGCAGCATAGAGAAGAAAATAAGTATTATACCTTCCAGAGAAAGGGTTGTTGGGAAATTAAAACCATGTAGACAGAAAATAAAAATAGTGACAAGTAGATGAAAGAGAGATATGGATATAGATAGAGAGAGAGAAGTGTATGATAACAGTGTAAAATAATTACATAAAGGTTCTCCAAAAGTTAAGTATCACATTTCCATATGATATATAAATTCCATTTTTAGGCATGTACTCAAAAGAAATAAAAGCAGGAACTTGAACAAATATCTGTACTCCCATGTTCATAGCAGTATTATTCACAATAGTCAAAAGATGGAAACAACTGAAATATCCACCAACAGATAAATAGATAAACAACAAAAGAAACTATTACACTATATACAAAAAGTTGACTCCAAATTGATGAAACACCTAACTATAAGACCTAAAACTATAAATTTCACATGAAAACATTAAGAAAATGCTTCACAACTTTGGATTTGGCAACAATTTCTTGCATATGACACCAAAAGCACAGGCAAAAAATAGAGATGAATTGGACTATATCAAAATGATGTCTGTGCATCAAAAAACACAATCAACAGAGCAGAAAGGAAACCTACAGAATGAGATAAAATATATCTTATAGGTATTAACATCCAGAATTTATAAAGAATTACTGCAACTCAATAACAACAATGAAAATAACCCAATTAAAAATGGGGAAAGGACTTGAATAGCTATTTTCCCAAAGATGATAAATAGGTGCCTAGAAGCATATGAAAAAATGGTCAACAAGTTATTTAGTAGGGAAATGCAAATCAAAATAAAATATGTCATCTCACTCCTATGGGAATGATTATTATATATGCACACATACACATACAACAACTGAAGTTAAGGCCAGGATTTGGAGAAATTAGGTACTATTAGTGGGAATGATTACTGGTGTAGTCACTATGAAAAACAGTATGGAGGTTCCTCCAAAAATTTAAAAAAATAGAAGTGCCGTGTGCTTGGTGTCTCAATCATGTCTGAGTCTTTGCAACCCCATGGACTTTAGCCCACCAGGCTCCTCTGTCCATGGGGACTCTCCAGTCAAGAATACTGGAGTGGGTTGCCATGCCCTCATATGATCCAGGAATTTCACTTCTGGGTATATATTCAAGAAAATTGAAATCAGCATTCCAAAGAGATAATTGTAGCATCACTTATATTCCAGAGGTGGAAGTAGCTCAAGTGTGCATAGACAATTCAATAAGTTAAAAAAATGTGATCAGGACTTCCCTGGTGGTCCAGTAGTTAAGACTCTCTGCTCCCAATGCAGGGGCCCTGGTTTCAATCCTGGGTCAGGGAACTAGATCCTGCATACTTCAACTAAAGATCCCATATGCCACAACCAAGACCCAGTGCAGGTAAATAAACAAAATGAATACATATATTTTTAACATGGTCTATACTCCCTGGTGGCTCAGAGGTGTTATTTGCATTCATGTTATTTGTCCCTTTTGACTTTGGATTCCTTTATTTTCTCCCTGTATATAAGGTCCCTGGTTTATTTACCTCTCATTGCCAGCAACGTTTGATATCGTCAGAACTTTTGGCATGATTTTGCCTATATTCTGACCCTGCACATCTTATTGTCTGTCCATCCTGTCCACTGGTTGGCACCCTCTACCCAGGTGTAATAAAAGTGTCTGCCTGCAATGTGGGAGACCCCGGTTCAATCCCTGGGTTGGGAAGATCCCCCGGAGAAGGAAATGGCAACTCACTCCAGTATCCTTGCCTGGAGAATCCCATGGAGGAAGGAGCCTGGTAAGCTACAGTCCATGAGGTCGCAAAGAGTTGGACACGACTGAGCTACTTTACTCACTCACTCATACATATTAGAATATAAAAGAAAAATTCTGACAGATACTACAAGATGCATGAACTATGAAGACACATAAAGTGAAATAAGCCAGAATAAAAAATAAATATTACATGATTTCACTTAAGTGCAGTACCTAGAAAGGTCATATTCATAGGAAAAGAAAGTAAAATGGTGGTTGTCAGGGTCTGAGGAAAGAGAGAAATAGGGAACTGATACTTAATTGGCACCTACTGGGGAAGGTGAAAAATTCTGGACATGGAGGTAAAGATAGTTACACAACAATGTGAGTGTACTTATGCCCCAGAACTATACATTAAAAGATTGCCAAAATATTAAATTGTATCTTATCTACATTTTACCTCAATAGTAAGAGGAATTGTATGGAAATTAAGTATTCTAATCACTGACTAACAGATTCTGTATATATGAATATTATGTTCTAAATGTTAGGCTATGTATGTTTTAATCAAAATATCAGTGCTTGAAGACTGGTGAACCTGGACAAATCAATTAACCTCTCTAAGACCCAGTTATTACATTTATAAATGAGAATAATACTAAAATGTGAACCATGATAGTGTTCTGAGATAGGATGAAATAATACATTTGAAGTAATTAGCACAACATGTGGCACATGGAAAGAAATCCAGACTAATTATACTTGGTGATTATTATTATTTCATATAGTCAAAGCTATGATTTTTCCAATAGTCATATACAGATGTTACAGTTGGACCATAAAGAAGGCTTAGCACTGAAGAATTGGAGAAGACTCCTGAGAGTCTCTTGGACAGCAAGGAGATCAAACCAGTCAATCCTAATGGAAATCACCCCTGAATATTTGTTGGAATGACTAATGCTGAAGCTGAAGCTCCAATACTTTGATCACCTGATGTGAAGAGACGACTCATGGGAAAAGATTCTGATGCAGGGAAAAACTGAGGGCAGGAAGAGAAAGGAATAACAGAGGATGAGAAGGTTATATGGTATCACCAACTCAACAGACATGAATTTGAGCAAACTCTCAGAGATAGTGAAGGACAAGGAAGCCGGGCGCACTGCAGTCCATGGGGTGGCAAAAAGTGCAAATGACTGAACGACTGAACAACACAATGCCCAAAGATTGGTGCATTCTTTTTTGTTTTCGAGTAGCCAAAAAAGAAAGCTATAGAGATGTTTAATAGGAAATGGGGAACTCAGAAGGAAATGTGAGATAAAATTTCTGACCAAGAACGTTAATTTGGCAACTGTTATGGTAAATTGCTACCATTTCCTACAAAGTTATATTTTATAAATATTAATAGAAAAGAAATACATTGTGATGTCTAACCCTATCACCATTGTGACTTTGAGTATTTACTTTAAATTTTAGTGAGAGAGGCAATATTTATTTAATAGCTTTGTTATTAAATTATTTTATACTTATTTATTAAAATAGTAATCAAAATAATATTTATATATAGTAATAAAAAAAGTAATTTATCTAAGCTCCTTAACATGTAGAAGGTACTTAGCTACAACAAAAATAACTATTGACATGCACTTAATAAGCACCCAATAATAATAATAATAATGAAAACAAAAAAAAGGCAACAAAATAAAAGCATCACCACCATCTGAAGGTGTGAAACACTCACTATGTAACTGTGTTGCTGCTGCTGCTGCTGCTGCTAAGTCGCTTCACTTCAGTTCAGTCGCTCACTTGTGTCCGACTCCTTGCGACCCCATGAATTGCAGTGCGACCCCATGAATTGCAGTGCGACCCCATAGACGGCAGCCCACCAGGCTCCTCCGTCCCTGGGATTCTCCAGGCTAGCACACTGGAGTGGGTTGCCATTGCCGTCTCCGATGTAACTGTGTTAGCCCTGTCCTAAAGATTTATCATGAAATTTCTCCTCTAATCTTCAATAATCTATAGGATCTGTTTTTACTCTCCACCATCATTTTTTATGAACAGGTAATACAAAGTGACTCAGTAGAAAGGGGATGAGAAATGCGGAGGGTATTTTGAGAACACCTTTTTTGTTGCTAGAAAGAAACAATCAGAGAAGCAAGTGGGCTTGAAGAAACAGCTTCAGTGCCCAAAGAAAAACTGAACAAGAGCAATCTCACTGAATCGAAGCAGAAAAGAGTTAAAAATATATAATCCATACAATTTTTTTGCCAAGTAATCAAATTATAGCATTATTTTATAATGAGATGCTTAAAATGTTTTCCTTTCATGTCGATGCCAAGTATTTGAATTACTGAATGACTTACATTGTGACAACATTTTAATGGACTTTCTCTATACACAATTGAATCTAAATTTCCCTCACTCAGCTTTCACTGCAAAAAGCAACAGCATTAATCTTAAAATGACTCTACTAAGAGGAAAGTAAATTTTGCATAGTGTACAACATGTCTGAAAGCATAGAGATGGAATTACAAATGAAACATTGACCTCAAATTTTACTTTATGTTCAAATTAAGGCAAGGCTTGAAAAAATAAAAATATGTTGTTATTCATGTCTAATCTATGAAACCACTGAAAGCACAATACTATATATACTAAGATGCCATTATTCTACTGTAAATCAGCAGATTTCCTGCACAACAGTTCATTTAAATACTTAATGTTACACACAATGTGCCATAGCATCAAATATTTAGCTTAAAAATTAAACATAAACACCAAATTTCTCTAAAATAAATAATTATTTGCAATTGGCTCTCAGATCTGCCTCACTGAATACAAATTAAAGGCTCTGAATATTACTATTTATAAAGCTAAATTTACCCTATGAGTATTTCTTTCTGTTTTAAAATTTTACTTTACTCAAGTATAGTTGATTTACAATGTTGTGTTAATTTCTCCTTTACAGCCGAATGATTCAGTTAT
Source organism: Budorcas taxicolor (assembly GCF_023091745.1). Lineage (NCBI taxonomy): Eukaryota > Metazoa > Chordata > Mammalia > Artiodactyla > Bovidae > Budorcas > Budorcas taxicolor. The sequence goes on along the minus strand of NC_068926.1, from coordinate 37,072,073 downwards.
ACACCCACATGCACACATATGTATATACATTTTTTCATTTTCTTTTCCATGTTGGGTTATCACAGGATACTGAATATAGGTGACTATACTATAGAGTAGGACCTCCATCTATAGAATGGACCTGTTTATCCATTCTACATGTAATAGTTTGAATCTGCTAATCCCAAATTCCCAGTCCATCCCTCCCCCTGAGTTATTTCTAACTAATGGATTGCATGTTGAAGTAATACTTGACAACAGTCCTAGGAAATATTTGAATATAACCTAAATATTAATAAGAAATACTTCCCTCCGAATCCTAGAACCTCTGTTTTGATATTATGTTACATATTACAGTGATGTAGCTGAAAACTCAATAGATATTACAGAGAAATCTGCTCCTAAACTGTGTTTTAGGTAACACTCATTCTATAAAATATTAATAGCTGTTTCATTAAAAAAAAAAATTGTAAAGCAGAATATTTGGAAAATATTGAAGCAACCAGCCTCAAAAAGATCTCTTTAGACCTTTCAAAAAAGCACCCTGAGTTTTCAAGAGAGGATCACATAGATGCGGTTTCCAGCACTTTTCTTGGTCTCTGGGCTGGTGCACAGATGCTACAGCAGTGCTGTGATGCTTGACTAGGAGCTGAACTCTGGGATCACACTGACTTGACACAAAACACAGCTCTGCCATTTTGAAGGGGTAAGACTGTGCAGATTTCTTAACCTCTCTGTCTTTATATTTCCCCATCTAATGTTAAGAAAAAAATACACAGAAATCAAACAAACAGGAGCATTTCATGAGTTTCTAATGAAGAGTGAAAGTTGTTTTGAGGATTTTTATTACCTGACACATAAGACACCCCCATTAACATTTGTCTGTTGTTACTATGAGCTAGCGAGTGAATGCTTATATCCTTCTTCACCTACATTCATATGTTAACACTCTAATTCCCCATGTGATGGTATTTGGAAGTGGGACCTTGGAAGTGTAATTTGGTCATAAGGGTGGGGCCTTTATTAATAAGACTAGCACTCAAGTTTAGAACAAGTGCGATTATGTTGATAAGAGAAAACAGACATGAGATCTCTCTCTCCCCCTACCATGTGAAGCTATAGTAAGAGATTGCTGCTAAGTCACTTCAGTCGTGTCTGACTCTGTGTGACCCCATAGACGGCAGCCCACCAGGCTCCCCTGTCCCTGGGATTCTCCAGGTAAGAACAATGGAGTGGGTTGCCATTTCCTTCTCCAATGCATGAAAGTGAAAAGTGAAAGTGAAGTCGTTCAGTCGTGCCTGACTCTTAGCGACCCCATGGACTGCAGCCTACCAGGCTCCTCTGTCCATGGATTTTCCAGGCAAGAGTACTGGAGTGGGGTGCCATTGTCTTCTCCATAGTAAGAAGTTAGGTTTCTGCAAAACAGGAAGAGGACCCTCACCAGATACCAAATCTACTAGCATTTTGAACTTAGACTTCCATCCTTAAAACTGAGAAATAAGTATATTTTGTTTAAACCATTCAGTCTTGGTATTTTTGTCACAGTAGCCCAAACTAAGACACTGATTTCTGGGAGCATCTCTGAAGAGCAGTGTGCAAAAGTACACAATCTATTTGGGCATGTTTCATCAGTATTAGTTCCCTGGTGGCTCAGATGGTAAAGCATCTGCCTACAATGCGGGAGACCCGGGTTCAATCCCTGGGTCCGGAAGATCTCCTGAAGAAGGAAATGACAACCCACTCCAGTACTCTTGTCTGGAAAATCTCATGGACAGAGGAGCCTGTAGGCTACAGTCCATGGAGTCACAAGGAGTTGGACACAACTGAGCGACTTCACTTCACTCCATCAGTATAAAAACTGAAACTGAAGTCATTCAGTCGTGTCTGACTCTTTGTGACCCCATGGACACGAGGCTCCTCCATCAGTGGAATTTTCCCGGCAAGAGTACCAGAGTGGGTTGCCATTTCCTTCTCTAGGAGATCTTCCAGACCAAGGGATTGAACCCAGGTCTCCCGCATTGTAGGCAGATGCTCGTCTGAGCCACCAGGGAAACTGAAGATGATACCATCCTTATCACATGGCTCCAGATGAAGCATAGAACAAAATTCAAAGGGCAATGAGTAGGCTTCACACATTGAGGGAGGCCAAATTATTCTTTGAAATATTGTTAATTAGAGGCTAATAAGAAGAGAAGATTGTTAGGAACAGCTATGTGGTCTAACCTGGGACTTTCATAATTCATGCAATTAAGTTACATCTGTCCACTTGCTTCCCTCCATCTTCAAAGTCACAGTACCTTTACAGTGCTAAGTGTTGTTTTGACTGATTGGTTCTTCATGTTAAAATAACTAATTTTACTTTGCAAGTATATTTAAATATAAAAATACAGTAAGTCTCTACTTACGAACCTTCAAGTTGCAGACTTTGTAAAACACAAAACTGTTCCATCAATGTCATTGCAGCTTCTCTCCATCTCTTATCACTGATGATCCTTCAGCTCTACTATCTCCCACCTCCTCTCCCTCCTCCAGTCAGTAACTCTTCTTCCTGTTCACTTGATGCCAACCCCTGGATACCAGCTGTTGTATTACACGACTGTAATTTCCAAGGTACTGTTTTGTAAGGGTTAAATATTTTCTTCATTTTTGTGTCAGTTTATTGTATTTTTTGTGTGAAAAGTATTACAAACCTATTATAGTACAGTACTATAAAGCTGATAGGGTTAGTTGAGTACTTAGGCTAATTTTGTTGGGCTTATGAGCAAATGTCTAAGTTCTCGGAACAGAATTCATTCATATGTAGGAGACTTGTAAGTCACTTGCCATATCACCTATATTAGCAATATTAGAAATGCTTAATTTTAAAGGTTCTAAATCATCCAGAATTAGGTTCTAACTTTGTTGATGTCCTACACTGTGTAACTATGTAAGAAGATAAGCCAAAATTATAATATTTTGTCATTGGAGTAATTAGAGCAAAATTGCATGTGTCACTGTAATAACCAAGAGATCAAAAGTCAAACTTATGGAACACATGAAAGTGTTCAATCAAAGGTCTACATTGTCACAAAGAAGACACAGTATATTAAGGGCCAAAGTTGAAGTTGGAAAAATCGGACAATTAGGTTGAAAGCCAGGAACCAATTTAGAGTCCATAATCTAATATGAGAAGGTATTTCTTGAGCTGTTCTTTCAAAGGTTCTCAATATAATACCAGTGGAGAGGACACAGAAATGTTATGATGCATTGTAAAACACAGGGAAAGAAGTTTAATAGCTTGTCAGAATCAATGAAAAGGCCTACTTAAAGATTAAGCTTGAGATAAAAAAATAAGTATGTAGAGATATTGCTAATGCTAAAAAAAAAAAAGTGAAAAGTGCTTTTAAGAAAGGAAGTTTTAGGGGAGAAAATAAAGTACAATATACAACTTGGCAGCTAGGTGAAGCCAGCCCGGAATAATGGAGATGGAGCAGGAGTTACTTCATAATTGCCTGGTATTGAGCTTCAACTAGATTTTCCAGTGTTGAAGACAATTGACTGAGATTTCTAAACAGGAAAATTATTTGTATTCTCATTTTTCAAAATATTTTCAACATTTCTTAGTAGTTTTAGTTTTTCTTAAATGTTCAGTAGTACTTTTAAAACAATTTTCAAATTTTATAGACATTTAAATGGCAATGATCACATAATACACCTGGAAATTGAATGTGAAACACTGTGTGTGTGTGTGTGTGTGTGTGTGTGTGCTTTCAACTAAAAGGGTCTGGGATCATAGGAACTTCTAAATTATTTCAATTCTCTTAAATAATTGGATATTAAGCTTGCAAAGAAAATCCAAGAATAGCACATGACTTTTCTAATGGAGGAAAAAACCCTTTATCTTTCAGAGCTTTCTAAAACTTCAGCATATTTTGAGCTAAATGGCGTTTATTCCAAAATTAAATAACATCAACTTAGTAATCACAACAGTCTTCGCTACATAATTTTTGTGTCTATTGATGGGAACCTTTTTTACTGTTGTATCTATTGATGGAAACCTTTTACCTATTAACTTTCCTGAATATATTTAATTTTCAATAAACTTGTTGCTTCATTAAATGCTTGGATTTTGACTTTTGAAAGGAAATTCCTCAAATAATTACTTTGCTCCTCATATTCTTAAAGCTTAATAAAAACTTTATTTAGTGATGAAAAAAATGAGATGCATAAGCTGAAATAAAAACAATTTATAGTCAATTTATAATTTATTAATTTATAATAAATTAATATGCATCTAAATAGTAATACTATGATATATATGCATTCATTTGTCTATTACAATGAAATATACTATTAACCTTACTATTTTATAGCTTAATATGTGAAGTAATGTATTTCTGTAATAAGAATTACCAAATTAATGATGTTCTTGATGAAATGCATGTCACTGTGTTTTTTTTTTTTTTTTTCATATTATTTTATTTTTTTTTTATTATTTTTTTTAATTTTAAAATCTTTAATTCTTACATGTGTTCCCAAACATGAACCCCCCTCCCACCTCCCTCCCCACAACATCTCTGTGGGTCATCCCCATGCACCAGCCCCAGGCATGCTGTATCCTGCGTCAGACATAGACTACCGATTCAATTCTTACATGATAGTATACATGATAGAATGCCATTCTCCCATATCATCCCACCCTCTCCCTCTCCCTCTGAGTCCAAAAGTCCGTTATAGACAGCTGCGTCTTTTTCCTGTCTTGCATACAGGGTCGTCATTGCCATCTTTCTAAATTCCGTATATATGTGTTAGTATACTGTATTGGTGTTTTTCTTTCTGGCTTACTTCACTCTGTATAATCGGCTCCAGTTTCGTCCATCTCATCAGAACTGATTCAAATGAATTCTTTTATAAGTACTGAAAGCCTAAAATTTCTCAATATTCAAGAGAGCTAAGAAATATCTATTAGAATTAAGCACTAGCTTTCTCTATTGAATAACTTAGCAAAAGCAGGAATTTGAGTTGGCCCTTTTTATTTTATGCAATAATAATCAAACTACTTCCCTGAGATTTTGTTTTGTATAGCTAGCATAAAGAGGGCTTACAGTTTCTCAAACTTAATCTTTTGGCTTCCAGTTTACCTTTCCAGTTTTACGTTTCTCTGTGGATTTTCACCATTTTAAAATGCAGTTTTGCATTTTGATATCTACACAGAACCTGATCTTTATAGCAAAACTACATCAATCAGATATACTACAATTTATTTTCAAGCCATTGCATCAAACAGGAAGAAATATTGGACTAGAAAAAATCTAAACTTAGTTTTGATCATTTAAGAATACATTTTAATTGTGGCAAAGTCCTTTGAAATTCATATAAAATTAGCATATTCTAATAAAGTTGGCAAGAAAGATATGTAAATAAATCACAGTCCTCAGTAGTTTTAATTCAGGGCAAAATTTAGTTCACATCTTTTAAAAAATATTTTATTTGAGTATAGTTGATTGCAGTGTTGTGTGAGTTCACATCTTCTGAGTCAATTATTTCTTTAAAAATAATTTGAGTATATCAAAACGATTACATTTTGGAATTTTTTGTTCATGAGATAATGGAAAATTTATTTATTTATTTTGTATAGCACCCTTTGAATTCTAATATTTAAGAGTTTGAAATATCATTGTATTAATTAAATTATGTTAGGGTATTGTAACAAAAATGTGATGGCAAATAATTTTTAAAATGTAAATAGCAATTTTCTTTAAAGGACATCGAAAACTCCTTAATTCCATTAAAATGCTGGATAGTTAATCTTTTACTCTATTAGGGTATATTTTTAAAGCAGGGAGAAATGTCTCCTGATGCTTTTCAAAACCTCTCAGTAACACAAAGGAGCAAACCATTTACAAAAGTTTACCAGAATTTCCTCTGCATTGTCTACTATTTCAAGTAATAATAATTGACAGAAATGATTTCTAACTTAAAAAAGTAGTAGTAGAAAGCATTTTGGAAGATAAAGATTACAGGAAGTCATATATTGCATAATCTCCCATTGTATTCCAGGCAGAACACTAATGGAAACAGTGAGAGAAGAAAAACAAAATCTAAATTACCTTTAAGAACTTTTTGGGATTCTTGGGATTCAAATAGACATATTTTAAGGATTATATCCAACATACAACAATCTAATACTATGCATATACATACATACACACATACATACTAATTTTAATTTTAAAAATAAGCAATAGCTCTTCATCAAACCCCTTAACCAATTTTCCTTCTTTTTTTATTCTGAAATCGCAAACGTGTGAAGTTTTCAAATTTCCTGTAGTGGTTGTGGCTGTGTAACAGCTGATGGGAAATGAACACGTGTTTATGGTGATTTTAGTCAGTCAGTCAGTTCAGTCGCTCAGTTGTGTCCAACTCGTGTCCACCCCCATGGATTTCAGCAAGTCAGGCCTCCCTGTCCATCGCCAACTCCCAGAGTTTACTTAAATTCATGTCCATTGAGTCGGTGATGCTATGCAACCATCTCATCCTCTGTCGTCCCCTTCTCCTCCCACGTTCAATCTTTCCCAGCATAAGGGTCTTTTCTAATGAGTCAGTTCTTCACATCAGGTGACCAAAGTATTGCAATTTCAGCTTCATCATGAGTCCTTCCAATGAACACTCAGGACTGATCTCCTTTAGGATGGACTGGTTGGTTCTTGCAGTCCAAGGGACTCTCAAGAGTCTTCTCCAACACCACAGTTCAAAGGCATCAATTCTTTGGCACTCAGGTTTCTTTATAGTTCAACTTTCACATCCATACATGACTACTGGAATAACCATAGCCTTGACTAGAAGGACCTTTGTTGCAAAGTAATGTCTCCACTTTTTAATATGCTGTCTAAGTTGGTCATAACTTAAAGTTGCCCCTGGGTGGTCCCCATTGTGTGTTATTTTCATGGACTGAATGCACGTGAAAAGGGTGCAATTTGAAGTCCTGTTGAAGATAATGAAGCATTAAGATGGAAGAAATTCCAGTCCTTGAATTGCCACTGGGAGGAAAATGAGTGAGTAGTCCTTCAAAACATGTTTTTGCTTTAATATAAGCATGAAAATTATATCTATCATATTTAAAACATCATGTTTTTTGTTATAATACCTTAGCATCACTTAATTAATACAGTGGTATTCTGAAGGCTCTTAATTGTTAGAATTCAAAGAGTGGTATACAAAAAAAGCAATAGCTTTGCAAGTGAAAAATACATATATTTGTAAACTCAATATTCTATTAAATACAGGTTTAATTAGAGTACAATGAATAATTACATGATGAATATTTCCTAGATTCTATTGGTATGTTAAGATTCATGTTTCTTTTAAAAAGAGATATTTATTTGGAAGGAAAGCATTTTTTTAACTATAAAAATGGACATTGATTTTTTAGAAGTTATCTGACAATTTTAGAATCTGTAATTTCTTCTGTTAGATTGTGTTTTCTTTGAGGGTAATATCATATATCCTTATCTTTCTGCTGTTGCTCCTGCTAAGTCACGTCAGTTGTGTCCGACTCTGTGTGACCCCATAGACAGCAGCCCACCAGGCTCCCGTCCCTGGGATTCTCCAGGCAAGAATACTGGAATGGGTTGCCATTTCATTCTCCAGGGGATCTTCCTGAACCAGGGATCATCCTGCTTCACAATCAGTTGCTAAATATACTTAACTCTGATCTAGAAAGATTAATGGCAACCCACTCCAGTACTCTTACCTGGGAAATCCCATGGATGGAGGAGCCTGGCAGGCTGTAGTCCATGGGGTTGCAAAGGGTCAGACATGACTGAGTGACTATTTAGTGGCAGCCACAGAACATCTGCAAATTTTTTTTTGAATAATTGAAAAATTTTATACCTAATTCTACTTTAGCAGTTATGATATTTATTGTGAATCATCAGTAGATGCTTACTAGATTGTACAGTGTCTTATACACGTGATGTGCATTCAAACAGAAAGGAAGGTCAATAGAGAGATAGAGATTTCGATCTGGTCTAGCTATGGACAGGAGCCTGTTTCAATAAACTAAAGATTATGTTAGAAGCTGGAGCTCTGTCCTCTACCAGGTCTCAGGTGAAGAACGAAGTGATGAGGGGAATGGACTTTTGAAACTCTGTACATTGTACATGTCACTGGTAGAAAGTTTAGGATGCTTGAAAAATATCAATAGATTAACTCCAAAGAGGAAAAATTGGTAAATTTAAAGGTTTCAATCACCTTAGGCATTATGAAAAGAAGACAAGTGGATTGCACCTCCAGGAAGACAGTCTGTAAATTTTAGATTATCTCTTTGCCGATAAAACTTCTGACTAATGCATTAATGAAAAAAATATTTATAATATAGATATGCATTATGTATATCATACCTATAATATTATACATTATATATGTAAAACTTGCATATAAGTGTGTATTCAATGTGAATTCTGATATTTAAAAGCAAAATCTCTAAAAAATGTTAATTCTAACTCAACGACAATCAGGAAAATATTACAACTTTCCATATTGTGATTGAGAGCTAAAGGAAAAAAAGAATTATATAATCATTTTGAAGACTGTCAGTATATAGAAAGCACTCAGCTTAAACAATAGCAAATCAAAAGATAAACCCAGAGAGAACTAGATTTTATGCTGAAAATCAACACAAATCACATTATGATGAATGTCTACAATTATGACAGTATGTAATCCAAATTGATACAGATTTTTCTTCAAAATTAGCTCACTTTAAGCATTTCTTATGAATGGAAAATAACTTCCAGTTTTGTTTTGAGCCATCAAATAACAAACACCTTGTAAATGAGACGGAAACAAGAATCCATTTGGCTACTGTGCCAGGAGGGACCCTAACGGCAGGTGATTACAATAAAAAAACACCTTATTGTTACATAGTTAACATCTGTGCTTTCTAAATGATAAAGCAAATGAACATAATGGATATAGTTTGGGTTTCACGCTTTGCCACCTGCCTTTACACAAGCGTATGTAGTGTCTTCAAATCACACATCCAAAATCTCAGATGCGTGCTGCCAATTTTCCCTTAAATGATTTTATGTATCAATGGCAAGGAATAAACATGTTTTGCAATTTTGCTCACAAGGAGAAAGCAATAATTAAGTTTATAACAGTGAGAGACTAGAATCTAAAGTGGTTTTTGAGATGAATAAAGACTAGGAGGCAAAGATACAGTAGAATTCTAGAGTCAGCTTGTTGTGTTAAATGTTTTTAAAATATATATGATATAAAGATAACAAGTTTGAATGGCAACAAATATCTGTGGACCTTTTGGCTGTTACAACAACATTCATAAGGATTTAACTTAAAGATAAATATTTACTATTGGGCTATTTACTATTTACTACTATTTACTATTGCACTCTTCTGCAAGCAGAATTCTCTTTGTGGTTGCAGCTATAGGATAGAGAAAAATTGGTCACTCATTATCAGACATATTTTTTCTTTTTTAAAAAAATAATTTACTTATTTTAATTGGGGGATAAGTACTTTAAAGCATTGTGATGGATTTTGCCATATATCAAAATGAATCAGTCACAGGTATACATGTGTACCCCCACCCTGAACTCCCCTCGCATCACCCTCTTCACTCTATCCCTCTGGGATGTTAGAAAGCATTTGCTTTGGGTGCCTTTTTTGGCACTTTTGGAGCATACCTAAGATACTCCAAGCTGTCTTCCTTGAAAGTAAGTAAACGTGCTGCCAACTATTTCCACAGACTTTGTTACCTGCTAGGATATATCTTACTAGTTCTTAATGAACAGTAAGACTTAATAAAAATACCCATTAGATATTTTAAATTTGAGTGTTTACTGATTTTATCTCAGATATGCAGATGACACCACCCTTATGGCAGAAAGTGAAGAGGAACTAAAAAGCCTCTTGATGAAAGTGAAAGTGGAGAGTGAAAAAGTTGACTTAAAACTCAACATTCAGAAAACGAAGATCATGGCATCCGGTCCCATCACTTCATGGGAAATAGATGGGGAAACAGTGGAAACAGTGTCACACTTTATTTTTTTGGGCTCCAAAATCACTGCAGATGGTAATTGCAGCCATGAAATTAAAAGACTCTTGCTCCTTGGAAGAAACGTTATGACCAACCTAGACAGCATATTCAAAAGCAGAGACATTACTTTGCCGACTTAGGTCCGTCTAGTCAAGGCTATGGTTTTTCCAGTGGTCATGTATGGATGTGAGAGCTGGACTGTGAAGAAGGCTGAGCACCGAAGAATTGATGCTTTTGAACTATGGTGTTGGAGAAGACTCTTGAGAGTCCCTTGGACTGCCAGGAGACCCAACCAGTCCATTCTGAAGGAGATCAGCCCTGGGATTTCTTTGGAAGGAATGATGCTGAAGCTGAAACTCCAGTACTTTGGCCACCTCATGGGAAGAGTTGACTCACTGGAAAAGACTCTGATGCTGGGAGGGATTGGGGGCAGGAGGAGAAGGGGACGACCAAGGATGAGATGGCTGGATGGCATCACAGACTCGATGGACGTGAGTCTGAGTGAACTCCGGGAGTTGGTGATGGACAGGGAGGCCTGGAGTGCTGCGATTCTCGGGGTCGCAAAGAGTCGGACACGACTGAGCGACTGAACTGAACTAATCAAAATTACTTTGCCTTTCTAAAATTAAAGGTTTTGATATAACTGAAATTGTGTTTACAGTCATACTTTTGTACAGGCAGAACATTTGATTATAAGGGAATAATACTCTATCTTCTCTGTTCACTTGTTTTGTGACCTAGATATGGTCTTAAAAGTCTCTGGTCTAGAGATTCTCTGTCTACAAAATGAAGGTATTAGTCACACTCAAACTCAAGATGATCCTGTGTACTTCAAACACAAAAATAAATGAAAAGAAATCCTTGATAAAATGTTTGGGAAATAGTCATTCTCTAGCCTCTCAAAACAGAGATCTTACAAACCTCAGAATATTAAGGACTTCAAGCAACCTTGAAAAAAATCCTAAATAAATAAATAAATAAACAATAAGTCTGCATTTTCTCAAAATGACAAGAGTACTTCCATAAATTGAGATCGGGTAGTAGAATTTGAACACATATTAACATCTCTCTGCCCCTAGGGATAATTCGCTGTTATTTGAGGAGAAAAGTGGTACAGGATGACATATGGGTTCCCATCAACAATAAATTGCAAGATGCTTAACTTGTTCGAAAAATCACAGTGCATATACATACGTGTTCTCCAGAAGTCAAATAGAGATTTTCATGACTTAGCATAATGGAACATTTTCTTTCTTTGTGTCATTCCCAAAGATCTAATCAATACTTATTATTTTATAGCTTATTTGTAAATTCTTATTTGGACATTTAAATTTAATTTTTCCTTTTTGAAATATACCTCACATCATACATCTGATAAAAAAGCACATAGCATATACATAGTTTTAAAACTGACATATTCATCACCTGAATGCCTTCTTTCGTATACTTTTGTGAAAGAAATAATACAGACTTTAGAAATAGAATGGAAAGGTTTAAATTTCCAACATTACTCTTTGTTCCATCAGGAAGTACACATGAATCACATAAAAACATTAAGAATAGAATATTTTAAATGCCTAAGTCCAAAAATTTGCATTATAGTATACATGAGATTAAACAATGATCAAATATAATTAAATATCTTTCTTACATGTTCTAATTCAATATACTATTTTATTCTAAATGCATATTTCCACAAGATTTTCATTTGAAAAGTAAAAGTTGTTTAGAAATCTCTTAAAGCATTGAAATTCACAGAGTAACTTCTATTTTATTTTTAATATGTATACTTATGAATAGATACCAGTGTATTATATATACTAACATATAATGTAAACGTATATACATTATACACAAATACTGCAATTCTGAAAAAACATTTAAAAATATTTCTGGAGTTTTAGAGACAATTTGCAGAAAAACATATTATAAAAGACTGATAAAATTAATGACTTGTGACTTTATTAACCTATTATGTGATTTGAATAATAGCAAGGGACATCGCCCAATTAAGACCAAATGATCTTCAATCAACAGATTCTTACTGTGTCCAGCTTGGTATGTGCACAGAAAGTTAATAGAGAATTGAAAGATGCTTGATAGTAAATCTAGTACAGAATTCCCTCACATCAACAAACCACTATAATACAACCTGGGGAGTGTTTGACAGTTTTATGCATGGTATCTGCAAGCCTTGAGGAGACTTCATGTGAGGGATGACTAACCAATCATTGCCTCAGTACAAGGACAAATGAAGAATTCATAGATGGTATGAAAATTCAGCTTAAAAATGAGCTATACAATAGGACAAGGTGATGGTGAATTTTGTGATGAGAGCTGATTATTCCAGAGAGTCAGAACACAAGTAGAGATGCACAGAGTTGGTAATGAGTATGAACTATTTCTACACTTGCATTTAGTGCAATATCCCTGAGGATGTCTAGTAGGAAATGAGCTGTTCATGAAGACGTTTTTATGTTCCTCTGAGGAGTTTGGACTATATCAGGGAGTCTACTTTAAGCAAAGCTACTGTATAATCAAACTTGTATATTAGAAAGAGCACCCGAAAGCATCTTTTGGAATAGACTATTGAGAAATAATTTGGGATATTGTGAAATTTGGGATTTTTCAAAACTTATTTTTCAAATATTAAAATAAAGAATGAGTATGAACATATAGTGGAGAAGGGCATAGCAACCCTCTCCAGTATTCTTGTCTGGAGAATCCCCATGCCCAGAGAAGCCTGACGGGCTACAGGCCATGGGGTTGTAAAGAATCAGACATGACTGAGCGACTAAGCATATGCACATATAAGAAAAGGAGATATAGTGGAGATATATTGGAAAGACCATGTTTTTAAAAAATAAAGTTCAAATATCTTTCTATTTCTTGATATGAATAATAGAGTAGTTGTTGATTCCATTTTTTGAGATAGAAAAAAATGAGGGGCAGTTTTTTTTGTGGAACAGTGATAAGTAAGTCTGGATCCTTTGATTTGAAGACACATCTGTGTAACCACCAACAGCAGGTGCTACATGTGTAGTTAAACCTGTGGATTTGGAAGCTCAGGAAACATTTTCAACTTAAGAATTCATTCAAATGTATGTGATACTTGAAGCCATGGAGAATACTATTTATTTGATAATAGGGTGCAAAACAGGTTAAAAAATTTTCTTTGGAATTCAACAGAGATGATGAGATCATCCTAAGAAAGCATATTGTGAAAAGAAAGAGCAATAAATAACAGATTCGAGAAAGACCCTTACTTTGTACCAAAAGAGGACAAAGGGGGGCTCCTTAAAGAGACTAAGAAGTGCTGAGGAAAATTTAGAAAATAATGCTAGTGAGAATTTCTAGCTATATGATATGCTCAGAAATCTCAAATAGCATGAAAAAACACGTCCAACAAATCCTGGAAAATGCCTATTTCATATGGTAACTAAGTAGGATGACTTTGAAGTTAAGCAAATAAGTCAGTGGGTTTGGGTGAGCAGAAGTCATTGTATTCGTTTGAGGTGAAGAGACAGAAGGATTTGAAATAATGAAATTGGACAAGATATTTTAAACTAAATGAAGCACTTGAATATCACTAGTCAAATAAAAAGATTGCACTATTGTACCTGTGAGATCTCATTTATGATTCATGAAGAAAAAAAATCCCATCACAAAACAAATTCTAATATTTAAAATACCATAAAGAAAAACAAAAGCACTTTGTAAGAGTTAACTTTTAATACAGACTTGAGTAAGGTTAAATATATTCTATGGCTTATGAAGTGAATGCATTTTCTTTATTATGCATTTAATATCCTTTTATCTACCCATATAAGCAATGCTGACTCACTTTAAATTATGGACATCACTTCATCTATAAAATACATTTACTTTTGACTTTGGGGGTCAATAAAATAAATACTAATATATCATTATGGAAGCCACAGATAACCATTTGGTATGATCATTTTATATGCTTAAAAGATTGGTCTTTTTTAACATGATTTTAATGTTATATGTACAATTTCTTATTTTGGCAAGTAGGAGTAAGTTCAATAAAGTCTATATAAGATTTACACACAGACAGACAGACAGACACACACACACACATAATAGTAAATAATCTTGTGTAGGTTTTGGATCCACTATCACAGTCAAGATAAGGAACAGATCCAGTCCTACAAGAAATTTTATATTCACTTTTGAATATACGTTGCACTTTTGTATTCACATCCCACTCCCTCCAGCTTCCCCTGGCACCCACCTAATCTCTGGAAACCGAACACTAAACTTTCTTCCATTTCTAAAATATCATACTTTTAAGCATGTTGTATAAACAGAATCATGCAGTATGTAACATTTAGATTTTTTAAACTTGGAGATTAAATGTAAACTTGTTTATTTATTGCTGAATCATGGTCCAGAGTATGTATAGACCACACTTGGTTTCCCCATTCACCTGTTGAAGGACAAATGATTCCAGTTGTGAATTACTATAAATAAAGCTGCAACAAATATTTGTGCATAGCTTTTTGTGTAGGCATAAGTTTTCATTTCTCTGTAATAAATGACAAACAATACAGTTATTGGATTATATGGTATGTTTGTTGGCAAGGGTTGTCATAAGAAAAAGCCATAAATTCTGTGGCTAAAATACAAAAATATAACTACTCACATGCCTGGAGTCTGAAAGTCCAAAGTCAAAGTAAAGAAGGTTTGGTGTCTGTTGAGAGCTCACACTGTGTTGCAAACGGTCATCTTCTCACCATGTGCTCACAACTTGTGTGTGTAGAAATAGTAAGCTGTCTCACGTCTCTTCTTATACAGACAGTGAGTCTACTGGGTCAGGGCCCCATTCTTGTGACTTAATTGAACATTATTGGTTTCTTTAGGGACATCGTCTCCAAAGACAGCCAACCTAGGGATTAGGCCTAACAAAGGACTTTGGGAAGTACAGAATTTTTCAGTCCATAACATACAGTAACTGGATATTTTATTTCACAAGAAACTGACAAGCCACTTTCTGGAAAGGCTGTACTGTACCATTTTACATTGCAACCAGTGATGCATAAGTGATCCAGTTTTCCTGCTTTCTCACTAGAATTTGATGTTGTCATTATTTTTAATTTTAGTTATTCTGATATATGTGGAGTGACATCTCCTTGCTTTAGTTTACATTCTCCTGATGATTAATGATGTTGAAAATTTTTTCATGCATTTGACAGTTGTATATCCTCTTTTGTGAAAGTGCTCATGTCTTTGCCCAATTTAAGATTTGATTTGATTATTTACTTTACTGTTAAGTTTTGAACTTTTTTATATTTCTAAATGCAAATCCTTCCTTGGATATGTAATTTGCAAACATATTCTTCTACTCCATATTTTGTCTTTTCATTCTAATCCAGTAAGATTTTCTAGAACAAGAAATTTTGATGATACTCAGATTATCATTTTTTTCCTTTATGAATCATGATTTTGTTCAGATTCTAAGAAATCTTTATCAAGTCCAAAATCCTAAAGATTTTAGTTTAAAGGTTTGAAGTTTGTCATCTTACATTTAGCGGTAAGGTTTAGATTGAAGTTCTATTTTTCACTTTTTTTTCCCTTGCCTATGGCTGTCCAATTGCTCCAGCACCATTTGTTAAAGAGGTTGTCTTTCCTGTATTGCCTTTGCCTTTTTCTGGCTCTATTTATGGATTCCCTTTTCTGTTCCATTGGTCTATGTGTCTATCCCCCTACCAATATCACACTGTCTTAATTTCAAGTAAAATACTCTTCCCAATTTATTCATTTTATAAACATTGTTTTAGCTATTATAAGATCAGTTACCCAGGAGGATCATGCACTCCTAGTTATTGAGAAAGTGGATATTTGAATGTTTACATGAGGAAGAACAGGTTTAAATTCAGTGATATAACTTCATATTAAGAAATTAGAAATAAAGGAAAAATACCAAAGTACATGAATAAATTAAATAATAAAGATAAAAGTAAATATCAACAAAATATAATGCAATTTAAAAGCCAATAAAAAAATAAATAAAATTTCACAGAAACAGAAAGCAGATTGGTGTTTGCCAGAGGCAGGGGGTGGTAGATGGGCAAAGTGGGTGAAGGAATGAAAAGTACAAACTTCCAGTTATAAAATAAACCATCCATGGGATATAATGTACAACATGGTGACTGTAGTTATAATTAATCATTATATATGTGAAAGTTGCTAATGATGTGGATCTCATTAGTCCTCAGAATAAGGAAAATTGTTGTCCCTGTATGGTGATAGATGGTAACTAGACGTATTGTGATCATTTCACAATATACAAATATTGATGTACCCTTGAAACTAATTTAATGTTATTAGCCAATTGTACTTCAATTTAAAAGCCAGAAGTTGTTTCTTTTGAAACATAAACAAAATAATTAAACCCCTAACACAATTCATCAGTGGGAGAGACTAATATTTAGGAATTCAAGATAACATTGTCTCAGAAAGGAGGCTTAACTAGAAAAGGGTGTAGTGGGCATATACTATGTTTTCATTGGAATGGTGATTACACAGTATATGTATTTGTCAAAGAGGTAACCACTTAAGTTAGTGTATATTACTGTATGTAAATTTTACATCAATAACAAACATTTTAAAAGAAAACATAAGGTTGAATGAGCTTGCCTCAGGGGAACATTTAGAGAGAAAAGCAATGGACAAAGCCTGTAATTTTGAAAAGCAAGTAGACTAGTTGGAAATTTTTAAAGTTTAGATTGTAGATATATGAAAAATGCAGTATTATGATACATAAGCTAAGGGGTAGCATAATTTTTAATATTATTGATAATATTTATTTATCTATTTATTTTTTATTGTTCAGGAGTATTATTTATAGAAGTATCTTTAGGTAATGACTGAAAAGTACCCACTGTATCAGCAGGTACTGTCTGAACTAAGGGACAGTGGTTCCATGTATTCTTGGGTGCCCAAGCCAGATAACAAAGGACTGAGGCTGAGTAAGGATAATAAAGGGATGTTTTTATTTTCAAGATGCTTGAATGACACGGATAGGAAGCAGAAATTTAAAATCAACAATAATACTTGGGCTTTTAAAACATTCAGAAAATATTGTGTTGGATCCTTTATCGACATATCCAAGATAACTTATATTCTGTTCAGAATGTATGTGATAATGTTACTTTCTTCAATGTGTAATAAAGATTTTTTTATTTATGAATAGAAAATGGAGCAGCATAAATATCACTGGTAACTCAAATGGTAAAGAATCTGCCTGCAAGGTAGGAAATCTGGGTTCCATCCCTGGGTCAGGAAGATCCCCTGGAGAAGGGAATGATCACCCACTCCAGTATTCTTGCCTGGAGAATTCCATGGACACAGAAGCCAGAGTCAGACATGACTGAAAGACTAACACACACACACACACACACACACACACACACACACACACACACACACACTCATTCTGGTCAGTATTCTCAAGCCTGGTTGAAATCAGCAGAAAAAAAACAATAGTAAATAGAACTATCTGGTTAATCCTTAAATTCAATTTTAGCTACTCTATTTCCTCCGGGGTATTTCCCTTACAGGAATCTCACTACTACCTAATCCGTTTTATCAATTACTCCACAAACATTGCTAAAGTTATTGTGCAAGACAAAGTGGGCAACTGATTTCTTAGTGCCCCATTCGGATTATCCCATGCTCATTCTCTATTTTCCTGTCCAAATTTTTTCTATTACTTGTATGTGTGACTTAAAGAAGCTGCTTTGACTTTTGGTTTCTGAGGGGGTTCCAAAAATGAGGAACACAGGCCAGAAATGAAAGAAGGAGGGACATTGAGGTTTAGAATAGATAAATAACTATCCAGCCAGAAAATAGATTTAGACACAGATATAGAAGTAGATGTGGGTGCAGACATAGATGTGGACATAGCTGTAGATACAGGTGTAGATACGGATGGAGATGTGGATGTAGGTTTAAATGGAGGTGTAGATATGGATACAGCTACCAATACAGGTGTAGATGTCGATGTTCAGTTCAGTTCAGTTCAGTCACTCAGTCATGCCCAACTCTGCGACCTCATGGACTGCAGCACACCAGCCTCCCTGTCCATCACCAAGTCCCGGAGTTTACTCAAACTCATGTCCATTGAGTCGGTGATGCCATCCAACCATCTCATCCTCTGTCATCCCCTTCTCCTCCCACCTTCAATCTTTCCCAGCATCAGGGTCTTTCCTAATGAGTCAGTTCTTCTCATCAGGTGGCCAAAGTATTGGAGTTTGAGCTTCAGCATTAGTCCTTCCAAAGAATATTCAAGATTGATTTCCTTTAGGAGGGACTGGTTGGATCTCCTTACACTCCAAGGGACTCTCAAGAATCTTCTCCAACACCACAGTTCAAAGGCATCAATTTTTTGGCGCTCAGCTTTCTTCATAGTCCAACTCTCACATTCATACATGACCACTGGAAAAACCATAGCTTTGACTAGATGGGCCTTTGTTGGCAAAGAAATGTCTCTGCTTTTTAATATGCTGTCTAGGTTGGTCATAACTTTTCTTCCAAGGAGTAAGTGTCTTAATTTCATGGCTTCAGTCACCATCTGCAGTGATTTTGGAGCCCCGCAAAATAAAGTCTTTCACTGTTTCCACTGTTTCCGCATCTATTTGCCATGAAGTGAAGGGACCAGATGCCATAGTCTTAATTTTCTAAATACTGAGTTTTAAGTCAACTTTTTCACTCTCCCCTTTCACTTTCATCAAGAGGCTCTTTAGTTCTTCTTCACCTTTGCCATAAGGGTGGTGTCATCAGCATATCTGAGATTATTGATATTTCTCCCTGCAGTCTTGATTCCAGCTTGTGCTTCATCCAGCCCAGCATTTCACCTGATGTACTCTGCATATAAGTTAAATAAGCAGGGTGAAGATATACAGCCTTGATGTACTCCTTTCTCGATTTGGAACCAGTCTGTTTTTCCATGTACACCTCTATCTGTTGCTTCCTGACCTGCATACAGATTTCTCAGGAGGGAGGTCAGGTGGTCTGGTATTCCCATAAGATGTGAGGTAGATGTAGATATGATATAGGTTCAGATGTAGATAGAATTTCCTTCTCCTCCCCACCACTTGTAAAATCACTGAAATTCATTTACATCCTAACAGTATAGCTCTTGTCAGAGGCATTTTACAAGTGGCTCTTTTTTCTGGTAACAGCCATTTTTTCTTTACATTTTCAGTCCTAAAATTGGGAATGAGACCTTGTTCTAACTAGGTCCTTCTAAACTTCTAAAATCCCAAATTCATGCATTATTTATTTCCTGCCAGGATTCTGATTGCTTTGTCTCTTTTATTCATAAATAATAAATAAAAAGAAAGGAAATTGATAGCACCATGGTTAGGTTTTCACTAGTGTCTTCTATAAAATTCTGTATAAAATATATTGATACCATATATTTGTAGGGCCCAAGTGGCTCAGGAATTTGAAGTGGGCATTAACAGATTCCAGTTTCTTCCATAAACAAATTGTGAAGACTGGACATGTTATCTGAACATATATTCAAGTCTTCTAAGAATAAAAAGTTTCAATGTTTTAGTTAGCAGAAAATCACCCAATTATTCTAAAAAAATACAGGAAATACAATAGAATGTATACATTTTCATCTGGTGATATTAATTTTTTTTCTTTAAAATCAGTTTTATCTTAATATACAAAATATGTCCTAAAGCATTCTTATATAATATCTGGGGTCAAAATTCCATAGATAAACATGTGAGATGTTTTTTATTGACTCAATAGATACTTATCAGTCAGCTTTCTGGTAGATGGAGATACATTGTTAAACAGCAGAAATAAGATTGTTGCAATCATAGGGTTTTTATTTAGGTGAGAGTATATATACAATAAGTAAATAAAGAGATACGTAGTGTTAACTGCTGTTTCTAGTTCTTTAAGGTTATTCTTTGTGAATAAGAAAGTGACCAGTGTAGTAGAAGCATAGTAAGAAAATGTTTAATATTTTAAAATTTATTCCTCTATTTGTCTCTTCAATAACTGTTTTGATGGCAACAACACTTTTGGCATCCCCTCTATGGGCCAAAAGATCCTTTCCCAGCTGGATGGCAGGTTGGTTCAGATTCTAGTCTATATTGGTTCAGATTTCAAGTTTTATTTACACTGAACTTCAGGAAAATACTAAGGGACTTTTGCATGGGTCCTGACTGAAGGACTCCAGCAGAGCTAGAACACTTTGTGACATAAATGTGGATAGCGGCAAATAGGCATCTGGTACCAAGTAACAAAAGCAAATGGCTAAATATGAACTGAAACATGATGGTGATTATTGTATTCTGAAGATACAGTCTGTAACTTTTCCTGTGCATAAGCAGGATGGCTACTTGCATTATAAATGCTATTGGCTTATTCCGACACCTATCTATGATTTCAACACATCAGATTTCATATTTGCTTATATAGTGTCAAACACTTGATCTTTTATAAATTTCATTTTTATCAATATAGAAAACCAACTCTAAGCCTGAAAGTGGTCATTTTAAGTGGAACATCACTATAATTGTTCTTTCAGGTTATTTCTGGAATTACAAATGAACCAAAATAAAACAGAAATATCCTGATCTAAAATCAAATTGATAAATGGGCCATATAGGTATATTCCACTTAATAATTATCATGTTTATCTCAAATTTATCACCTATTTTACGTCTAATTTCAAACTTAATCCTAGTTAGCATTACTAAGATAAACAATATTTCTTTATCGATATTAAAAAAAAAAAAACTCTTTGACATTTTCCCTGTTATCCTATCAAAGAGAAACAACAATCAGCTTTTATTGATTTTTGACAAACCCAAGTGGTTTCTTTATATCATTTGTTTTTCCACTAAGCAATTACAACTAGTCATTCTGTTTCTTCTAACTTGTCCTGCTTTACAGATCAAATATTGTTATCAGGAAACATAGCTACATGTCATAAAACATGATGATCTTTTGGGAACTTAGTCACTTTGATCTATCATGAGTTCTTCATCAGAATCAAAAGTGTTCTTAGCTATTCTTTATCTACTACCCTATGGTGAGCAGAAAGATTCGAATACATGTCTGTTACCTTGATTGTGTTCTACTGTATATTTTAACAGTTTTTATTATTTCATGTGATTGAATATTTCTTTCTTACATTATTAAAATATTGCAATATAAACACAACTCTTTTTTCCAGATTTATTGAGATATTCCGTGTTAAGGTGTACAGTGCAATAATTTGATACATGTGTATACTGAGAAATGGTCATCACAATAGTTAACACCTTCACCCCC
The DNA here is from genome assembly GCF_023091745.1 of Budorcas taxicolor. Lineage (NCBI taxonomy): Eukaryota > Metazoa > Chordata > Mammalia > Artiodactyla > Bovidae > Budorcas > Budorcas taxicolor. The sequence continues at coordinate 37,050,727 of NC_068926.1, read as the reverse complement.
TCACTTAATTACCATGTGTGTGCATGTGTGTCTGTCTGTCTGTATGTGGTGATATGATTTAATATTCATCATCTTAGTAATTTTAAAGTATCTAATAGACAACTGTTAACTATAGTCACCATGATATACATAGTTCTCCAGAACTTATTTATGGTACAACTGGAAATTTGTACCTTTTGAACACCATCCCTCTCTTTCCTCCATCTCCCTTCTCCTAGGAACCATGATTCTATTCTCCATTTCTATGATTTTTGGATGTTTTTAGATTACACAAACAAGTGAGGACATAAAGCATTTGTTGTTGTATGACTTCTTTTACTTAGTATAATGTCCTCAAGATCCATTCATGTTGTTGTAAAATACATGCTTTTCTGCTTTATTTATGGCCAAATAATATTTGTTATATATTTATATCAATAGATGATAGGCATAGGTATAGATATATAGTTATAGATATAGGTCTCAAATTTTTTCATCGATTTATCCATGGATGGGCACTTAGGTTGTTCCCATGTCTTGCCTATTGTGGATAATGCTGCAATGAACATGAACGTGCAGATCTCTCTTCAGATGGTGATTTCATTTTCTTCACATGAATGACAAGGAGTAAGATAGCTGAATCATATGGCAGTTCTATTTTCATTTTTTTTAGTAATCTCCAAACTGTTTTCCATTGTGACTCTACCAATTTACATTTCCACTAATAGTATCCAAGGTTTCTTTTTTTCTACATTCTCACCAACTCTGGTTAACTCTTGTTTCTTAGTAATAGCTGTTCTAACAAATATGAAGTTATATCTCATTGCTGTTTTGGTTTGGATTTCCATAGTTATTAGTGATATTGAAATATTTTCAGGTATTTGTTGGGCATTTATATGTCTTCTTTAGAAAAATGTCTATTGAAATCCTTTGCCCATTTTTTAATCAGATTTTTAAAAAATTGCTGCTGAGTTGTTTGAGTTCTTATATATTTTGGATATTAATCCCTTATTAAGTAGATAGTTTACAAATATTTTCTCTCATTCTATAGATTGACTTCATTTTGCTGATCATTATGTCGATTGTTTCCCTTAGTTTTACAGGTTTTGTTTTGTTTTTTTTTTGGATGCAATCCCTGTTTATTTTCCTTTTTTTGCTTGTGCTTTTGGTGTCATATACAAAAAAATGTTCAAAGATCAATGGTAAAGAAATTTCTATATTTTCTTTTACCAATTTTATGTCTTATATATAAGTGTTTAGTCTATGCTGAGTTTATCTTGTGAGTGGTTTAAGATGGAGTTCTGATTTCACTGGATGCAAATAGCCAGCTTTCTCATTACCATTTATTTCTCTATTGAGTATTCATGGCTCCCTCATCACATATTAGTTGATCATACATAGGTTGGTTTATTTCTGGGTTCTCAATTCTGTTCCATTGGTCTATTTGTGTATTTTTGTTATAATACATACTATTTTGATTAATATAGCTTTGTAATAAAGTTTTAAATTAGGAAGTATGATTGATGCTTCCAGCTTTGTTTTTTTTTTTCTTAGGCTTGATGAGCCCAATTCTTTATTTGCTGAGCAATACCATTTTCCCAGAAATCTCCTTTATTAATTTTGTGGATACTCACTTAAATGGTTGAATAACTGTCTTGTTATTTATATATACACAATTCTGCTGTTTATTCTCTTTGCCTTGGGTTATTAAGTTTTAGATAATAATAATTAACCTGGAAGGTTGTTTCTTGGTTTGTATTACAGAATATAATTAAAAAGAAAAAATAAAACACAACAGAAAACAACTGCAAACACTGTGCTTAGGAGTTCAATCATGCTACATACATTATTTATTTCCTGAATTTAATGTGCAGATTTTCAAATTGCACATCTGAGAAACTAATGTATTTTAGTAGTATAAGCTCTGAGATTAATATGCTTTTCAAATTATAATAATTGATTCTTAAATATCTTTAAGGCCCTTTTTTTTTTAATTTTGAGTTTTGTTTTAACTAAGGCTGTTGATTTTCTTCATACATGCTTTTTCCTGATGCAAGAAGGTAATTGCCCTTAAAACAAATGAGACTATTGTGTGTGTTTTTGAAGTTTCAGAGTATTCAGGAGCTGCCTCACACATTAGTTTACAAGTCAGACTGGAAAATCAATCTCAGTGTTTAATAGACAAATTGCTTTTGTGACTGTAGATCATATTATCAAGCTTGATTACTCTTCTTATTCACCAGGCATGAAAGGGTTCTACTTTAAAAAAAAACATATTTACCACCACTGAATATATTGGAAGCTTTTGTTTTAGAATACAAATGCAACTGCAAAAGAGAAACTCAAGACATGTCTTCAGAAATGTCATTATCTTTAGATTTTTATTTGATAATTAAAATATATTATTCTATAATATGGCCCCTTATTTCATTCTTTCAAAAATTTGCAGTCTTATTCTTTGCAGATATCTTTAAGTATTTTATCTGATAAGATGTACTGTGTGCGTGTGTGTGTGTGTGTGTGTGTGTGTGTGTGTGTGCTGAGAGAAAGAACAAGGGTAGCCCAGTTGGTAAAGAATCTGCCTGCAATTCAGGAGACCCTGGTTAGATTCCTGGGTGGGGAAGATCCCCTGGAGAAGGGATAGGCTACCCACTCCAGTATTCTTGGGCTTCCCTTGTGACTTAGTTGGTAAAGAATCATCCTGCAATACAGGAGACCTGGGTTAGATTTCTAGGTTAGGAAGAACCCCTGGAGAAGAGAAAGGCTACTCATTCCAGTATCCTGGCCTGGAGAATTCTATGGACTGTATGGGTTGCAAACAGTCAGACTAGACATGCCTCTTTCAAACTTTAGTCCACTGTGTTATTTTGGGAATAACCTTTATTTCCTACAATCAAGCAATAATTGCAAACATATAAGTATTTGTATTTATAGTCATATATCTGTATTTTCAAAGTGCCTACTTTGTTCAAATTTTTTTGAGATTTTAGCATATATTAGAATGCTATAAATCTTATAAGTAAGGGTTTAGTGTTTAAGTTTGTGGTACATATTTTTTGTCATTGATCATATCATAAGCCATATATCCTAAATTCATATTATTGAACTTTATTTTAATTGACTAGTTCAGATGCAATGCATTTGTAAGTTTTCATTCAGTTCAGTTCAGTTCAGTCGCTCAGTCGTGTCCGACTCTTTGTGACCCCATGAATTGCAGCATGCCACCACAGTTCAAAAGCACCAATCCTTCAGTGCTCAGCTTTCTTCACGGTCCAACTCTCATATCCATACATGACCACAGGAAAAACCATAGCCTTAGCTAGACGGACTTGTGTTGGCAAAGTAATGTCTCTGCTTTTTAATATGCTATCTAGATGGTCATAACTTTCCTTCCAAGGAGTGGGTGTCTTTTAATTTCATGGCTGCAATAACCATCTGCAGTGATTTTTGAGCCAAAAAAAAAATAAAGTCTGACAGTGTTTCCCCATCTATTTCCCATGAAGTGATGGAACCAGATGCTGTGATCTTCATTTTCTGAATGTGGAGCTTTAAGCCAACTTTATCATTCTCCTCTTTCACTTTCATCAAGAGGCTTTTTAGTTCCTCTTCACTTTTTGCCATAAGGGTGGTGTCATCTGCATATCTGAGGTTATTGATATTTCTCCTGGCAATCTTGATTCCAGCTTGTGCTTTTCCCAGCCCAGCGTTTCTCATGATGTACTCTGCATATAAGTTAAATAAGCAGGGTGACAATATACAGCCCTAATGTACTCCTTTTCCTATTTGGAACCAGTCTGTTGTTCCATGTCCAGTTCTAACTGTTGCATCCTGATCTGCATATAGGTTTCTCAAGAGACAGGTCAGGTGGTCTGGTATTCCCATCTCTTTCAGAATTTTCCACAGCTTATTGTGATCCACACAGTCAAAGGCTTTGGCATAGTCAATAAAGCAGAAATAGATGTTTTTCTGGGACTCTCTTGCTTTTTCCATGATCCAGCGGATGTTGGCAATTTGTCTCTGGTTCCTCTGCCTTTTCTAAAACCAGCTTGTAGTGGTTAATCACCCACAATCCTTTCTGTTCAGCCTTTATTTTCACTATTTCATATTCTTCTTAAAACCATGACACCAGTTAGTTTTGTTGTTGTTATCGTTGGAATATAGTTGATTTACAATATTGTGTCACTCTGCTGTATGTAATGATAGTGGACAGACAAAGAAAATGAGGTGTTGGAAATTTGACTATTCACCTAGGACAACCTTGTCAAAGTTGAATGGTGAGTTAGAACCTAAGCATTCTTTTATCCAAAACCACTAACCAAACTGCTTCAGCGTATACCATAGAGTCACGTATTATTGATTTCACTGTTTAATGTGATTATATTTTAGGGTAACCAATTAAGAAAAAAATTAACTTTTTTTTAATAAAAATAAGTTAAGGTGTGCTTTTGACTATCACTTGGAACATATGTTTAACCTTTAAACCTAGTTCTCCCATGATATTTGGGTGTTCTAATGACCTGCATTAGACTTTGCCATTATTTTAAGTAAATGACAGAAGGCATTTGTCAGCATCATAGAATTATCCATTTAAGATCATATAATCTTTAAAACTGAGTAAAATAAATATATATATGAAATCAGGAAAGTTATATTACTTTTACTGGTGTTCACTTCAGATAATATATATAAGGTAGAATATTTAGAAAACATCAATATCAGGGTTTAAAGAAAGTCAAAAAAATTTTTTTTTTTTGGTTAGAGGATGATTACAAAGGAAAGATGGATTGATGATCTTTTATATGGTTGCAATAAATAACTTTTGTTGAGTGATTCCAATGTGTACATAATTCTAATGTTCTGAGCATTTTCCATGGGTTAACTCAATACAACTCTTTTACGAGGGAGCTACTTTTAATATCCTCATTTCACAAACAAAGAAGCACACCCAGCATGGTTAAGTACCCTGCTCAAGGTCACATAGACATTAACGTGGGAGCTGAGATTGAATGCTAGTCAAAGGGCTCCAAGGTTGGCCTTATCAAGCACCATAGTTTACTGACTTTTTAGAGCCAACACACCACTAGCATCACTGCTGGTTGCTTTTCCAGAATGCAGATTTTTGTTTTTTTAATTTTTGTTTTGTTTTCTTTAAATTTTTTCTCTTTTTTTCTAAGTGAAATTAAAGAACAGAATAACTCCTAGATTTACTTTAGTATATGTAGCTATCACCTTAACATTTTAATTTGAGCATAATATTAAAATTGTAAGTTTAAAAAGTCCAAGAAATATTAGACAACACTTGCAATTTTATTTTTTCTTAATATTTTGTTTTAAGAAAAGATGACTATAGTATTTCAAAAGTACAGAAATGTTGTTACTAAAATGACTGCCATTTATCAGAAATGTACCATCTTCTAAGAATCACCCATGAAAATGATCTCAGGTATGATTAGGTTTTTTGTAAATATAATAAGTACAATAAAAGGATCATCAGCCTTATAATTTTCAGAAATATGAATCTTAAATACTTTAGCTTTGATTTAGGAGATGGAAGATTACTATTATTTTAAAAACAATATAAATTTTTTCATAATTATTCTAAATTTATATTATGCAAAATTCATTTTCTATAATGGGGACTATAAAAAAAAAGGAGTCCTAGTGTAAATTTTAAACGGGCTGGATAAAAAATGCTTAATGAAGTCTTCATATTTAATAGGCTAGCAAGTATTATAAACTTGCAAGAAATTAATATGCCACATATATGCACACTATATACATTATTTAACCATGATGTAGTGAGAAATGGATAGAGTTTTCTTCAGGGCATGATCATAAGAAAAGCCTTTGTTGCATGTTCACAGTGTGTTTGCTGAAGCTCTGCTCCTCATCATCACTATCTTAGGGCCCAATTTTTTGGTGCTGCCTCTTCTTGGAAATTTTCTAGCTCTTAAGACAGAGGGAAAGGGGAGTCTTGACAACACAAATCAGTTCTTAATCTCTGAAAAGTGACACATATACCACTTTTGCTGTCATATAATTTACATAGACTAAGAGTTACATAGCATTCTGAGTTACATAGTAAGAGTAAATTACATAGCATTCTGAGTTCACTAAGGGTGGGATGTACAACTGTTTACCCTAAGAAGGCTTTCCAAGTTGTGTGGTGAAGGGAAATGGAGAATGAATGTGATCTCTGGAGAAGGGTTAGTGACAAGCCTGGACTTAACTGAACATCAGTTCAGTTCAGTTCAGTCACTCAGTCGTGTCCGACTCTTTGCAACCCCATGAAACACAGCACGCCAGGCCTCTCTGTCCATCACCAACTCCCGGAGTTTACTCAAACTCATGTCCATAGAGTCGGTGATGCCATCCAGCCATCTTATCCTCTGTCGTCTCCTTCTCCTCCTGCCCCCAATCCCTCCCAGCATCAGAGTCTTTTCCAATGAGTCAGCTCTTTGCATGAGGTGGCCAAAGTACTGGAGTTTTAGCTTTAGCATCAGTCCTTCCAATAAACACCCAGGGCTGATCTCCTTTAGAATGGACTGGTTGGATCTCCTTGCAGTCCAAGGGACTCTCAAGAGTCTTCTCCAACACCACAGTTCAAAAGCGTCAATTCTTCAGTGCTCAGCTTTCTTCACAGTCCAACTCTCACATAGGAGTTGCTAAATAAATGCTTTTGAATAATGCCAAAGTAAATTTGTTTGTATATTAGAGGCATTTCTTGGGAAGATCTTTAGAAAGTCTAAGGACACTCAAGATAAAGCCAACTATTTCCTCAGGAGGAAGCCCTGATGACCACCAGCAGCAGAACTGCATTGCTTAGATCTGTCTCCTGGATTATCCAACAATGATGGACTATCAGCTTGCATGTTCTCTGATCTCCTTGACTCCTTAGCTACACACTAGATAGTATTTCTTGGTTACCCACAGAATAGTATTGAAATTATCCTACTGGTTAAAGTCATAGGGGAAAAAAATGTTACTTTGGAGGCTTGCGTACATTTTCTAGGTTGAGTGTCTGTGTTTGATGGACACAAAAGTACTTCCAAGTTTCATCACTGCCTTCGAAGCTGTACCATGAACACACACACACATGATTCTCAAATTATACTGGATATTTTCTTTCTGTCTCTTCTCTTTATTTCCTTCTTTGCTAAGCAAGAATAACCTCTATTACATAATGCAAAATACTAATAAAATTGGGTAAGCATTTTTCTATACATTACAGGAATAGAATGCATGGTCTAGAATAAGTGAGAGAAAAGCAAAGATCAACTTTTAATGGTATAAAATAGTAATGGTCAATGTCTTTAATGACACTGTCAACCTACTTATATTTACCTTATATTGCCTGAAAGTTTTTAGGACTTTTTTTCTTTCATAGTCATAAAAACTGTTATTTATATTTTCTTTGCTATAACCCCTGCTATCATAGATCATCCCTAGTCAAAGGCAGCTCTTCTAGATCTTAAATGACAAAAATCAATTTCTGTGTCAAAAATATGTACTAGTTTTATTTCATTAAAGTTTAATTATTTGATATGACAAAGACCACAAAGGAAAGGTTAATCTTACATAAAAGCTTCAATAGCATTTATACCTTATAATAACTGTTGAAAACATATATTCTAGAAAATGAGACTGTGATTATAAGTATATTTCAGCATGTAAACTCTTTGACAGTCCAACAATGCCACAGGCATTTTGTCAAGGTACTTTATAACTGAGAAAATGATAATATGGTTTCAGGAGATTTTAGCCAGAAAATGTTAGAAGTTGCTACTTCTACAGATTAATAGTAATGTGTTTCAGAATCAGCACCATGGGATAAAGATTGCAGTTTCTGAAGAGAAGAAATCTGAAGTGCATTTATTGTACTACTGTGCAATGTCACGGATTTTTAAAACATTAGCCCATTCACCTACCAGGAGGAACACTCAGTGTGATAAAGCAAGATAGAATTGCTTTTGCTCAGAATTGAATTGTCTCATGATAATGAAGTGAGCATGTGTACTGTGGGGAGAGCAGTGCTGGTCAGCCTATGATATGCCTCTCAGTGAAGGAGAATCCTGGGTCTGGCTTGAAGTCATGTGGAAGGCTGTGAAGCAGGAGACAATCGTCACCCAGATGACAAAAAGTGTGTTTGTATCTAGATCTGAGGAAGGAGGTGATTATGCACCAAATAAAGTGACTACTCTCTCCATGAACCCACAAATCCTCAAGGGTTCACCAGAAAAAGAAAAGTTCAACGTCTGTGTAAATATGAAAGGAGACAAATACGATTGTAAGCAAACAAAATTCTAGAAATTTGTATAAATTTGGAGAAGAGTAAGGATATGGTTTCAGTGGGGTGAGTTAAATGATTTCAGTGGGAAGAGTAAAATTCATCCATATCTCCAAGGGCAAAGAAAGACTCAAGCAAAAATCTGGTCTACTGTAGGAACGCTTATTCCCTCAATACATATGACAAAGTTGAAACTTAGAAAAATTAAATTTCTTGCTTACAGTAACTTAGCTAGTAACTGAGAGAACTCGAATTTGGGAGTTGATCATTATGATCCATAGGTCTTCTTTATGTTGAATATATGAAAATATAGGAGCTATATAAAATGTTTATGACATAAATATATGTGAATTTCTAATATAATCTACATTGGTATTATAGTGACACCATTAAATTTATCTGTTTGGAGTAGAGAAACTTCAGTTTTCATTGGTTAATTACCTATCCACACAAACACAGGTGCACACAATCGTAAGCAGTTTGAGAAGCAGTATTTCAGTATGTCTTTCTTAATGACAAATTGCCAAAACAAAGCTAACGATATATGTCTATACACATGTGTGTCCTCAGTCACCTCAGTTGTGTCCCACTCTTTGCGACTGTAGGGACTGTAGCCCGCCAGGGTCCTTTGTCCATGGGATTCTCCAGGCAAGAATACTAGAGTGGATTGCATGCTCACCTCCAGGGGATCTTCCCCACCCAGGAAAAGAACCAGGCTCTCCTGTGGCTCCTGCTTTGCATGCAGATTCTTTAGTGCTGAGCCACTGGTGAAGCCCCTATATACACATACATATACACAAATATATGCATATGATATGTGTATATATATTTCATATTTCTATATATTTTCTAGGACTTTTCCTCATACCTGAAATGCTTTCATTCCAGATGGTAGTATAAACACTATTACATTGTATTAATACTACTGAAATATTTTATAGTAATTCACAAAACAAATATACCAGTCATATATATTTCATGTATTGAGTATATTTTGTTTGGCATGTTATATCATTTATAACTTTGGCTTCTCTCAAAGTTATGTAGGCTTGGACTACTTTCACTTTTATTACAAACATCTTAAAAGATTAGAAATATAGTACAAAGGAAAATCCATTTTATCACACACAACATATAAATTCACACCAGAACACATGATTTTTCAAAGCATTTAGTTTCTTTAACTGTACCTTAGTTTTATTAGTATTTCTTTTTAAGAAAATTTGGTTACTTTGTTAAGCTATGACTTATAAGAAAATGCATTGTAGAAACAGTGTCAGACTTTATTTTTTGGGGCTCCAAAATCACTGCAGATGGTGACTGTAGCCATGAAATTAAAAGACGCTTACTCCTTGGAAGAAAAGTTATGACCAACCTAGATAGTATATTCAAAAGCAGAGACATTACTTTGCTGACTAAGGTCCGTCTAGTCAAGGCTATGGTTTTTCCTGTGGTCACATATGGTTGTGAGAGTTGGACTGTGAAGAAAGCTGAGCACTGAAGAATTGATGCCTTTGAACTGTGGTGTTGGAGAAGACTCTTGAGAGTCCCTTGGACTGCAAGGTGATCCTACCAGTCCATTCTGAAGGAGATCAGCCCTGGGATTTCCTTGGAAGGAATGATGCTAAAGCTGAAGCTCCAGTACTTTGACCACCTCATGTGAAGAGTTGACTCATTGGAAAAGACTCTGATGCTGGGAGGGATTGGGGGCAGGAGGAGAAGGGGACGACAGAGGATGAGATCGCTGGATGGCATCACTGACTTGATGGACATGAGTCTGAGTGAACTCCGAGAGACGGTGATGGACAGGGAGGCCTGGTGTGCTGCGATTCATGGGGTCGCAAAGAGTCGGAAACGACTGAGCAACTGAACTGAACTGAACTGAAGTTGGTTAATATATACAACCTTTCAGACTTATTTAAGAAATATATTTTAAGAATCAGCATAGTTTCTCATTGTGTTAAGTGAGGTTATTTAGTTGATGCTCACTGAATACGCTTTTCAAACAAAGGCAGTTGTAAAATACACACATGTATTAGAAATTATATGTATAAATCCTAAAGAAAATGACTGACAAATATTAAAATACTTAAATAACTCATTTGAAGATAATGGAGTTCAAAACCAAAATAAATAAATAAAATAAAAAACTTCACCATGCATCCAATTCTTTAAAATAAAGGTAAAATAATTTCTTGTTCTTTTCACATATGTTACATAATTTATATATTATTTCTATCATTGAAATGAGAGGAGAAAAAATTTTTTTCTAATAACTTCCCTGATGAGTTCTATCAAACTATGCCTCCTTTTTCTAGCCCATCCATTTCCTAACTATAATATCAATAAAATACAATTCATCTTTAAGGAAATTGTAATGAAAACCAAAGTGCATTCACTCACTTAATCACAGAGATGCATAAAGGTTAAGTGACTATTTTTTTAAATGTATATTTCACTTCTAAAAAAAGAAAGTATCTAACTATCCTAAAAGTTAATCACTTTTTTGTTCCTTTTTGAGTATATACAAATATTTGCTAGCATTTTTACACTTTAAATAATTTATATTATTGACATGCTCAAGGGGGCAACAATCTTGGGTAGTTGTTTAGTTCTCTAGCCATCATTTTGGTCAGAAATACAGCAGAACTGATTTCAAGTGTTCATACACATTTCAAGGCAGTTTATCCAGAATTTGCTAGAGAACAGCCAGAGGACATTAGGATTCTGGAATAGATAAGACTATCCATTCACTTGCAATGTGTCCTTAGATAAGTTGCAGTTAAGACTCACTTTCCTCATCAACACAATGAGGTAGTAATCTATGCTTTCCAGACTCAAGATGAGAGTTTAATAAAACTGTCCACTTAACAAAAGAATAAATAAAAAACTAAATACTGTAAAATGCCATATTTATAAATACAGATCATAACTATATACAGTTCTTTTTAGCACTAACTTTAAAGTTAAGCACAAACCTATGCTAGAATTCATTTAGTTAGGGTGAGGCTCGTTAGCAGGAGAGAAGAAAGCCTTTTACTGGAATTCTAGGAAGAAAGGGTGTGTGATGGAAGAAATTTAGGATTTGTTAGGCAGTTTTACTTTGAATTACAAAGAAAAAATGGCTAATATTCACTTCTCAATTGAGAAGAACCATTGCTCAAAAGAGTGCATTCACTCTTTGGAAGGAGCTTCTGGTCTGGAATAAATCCTTCAATGGTCAATCTCAGAACTCAACACAGAGCCTGGTGACAGAGTTCTTTGGATGAGTGGGATGAGTGCCATGAACAACTGGGGAATTCCCATCCTACATGATCATTCTTCTAAACAAGGGTTTTGATTATAATCATTTGTGTCCATTGAGCGTGAATACAATAAGTCCCCTACATATGAAGCTTCAAGTGTGAACTTTCAAAAGAGGCAGATGTGCGTTCCCATGTCTCATTATGGTGTATGCTTTCTAATAGGCTTTGCCATCCACTACAAACATCTTCCTAGTATATATTTTTACTTTCTACATATATATATATATATAAGATAGATAGATAGATAGATAGATAGATAGATAGATAGATAGATATAGATATATATAGGTATATATCATGGACTGCAGAGCCTGGCAGTCTACAGTTTATGTGGTTGCAAAGAGGTGGGCATGACTTAGAGACTGAGCACATGCTTGTAGATGTGCATCTTTTCTCTAGTTGTATTAATTCTCTATTGCTAGTATAACAAATTACTATAAATCCAATGGTATAAAACAATGCAAGTTTATTTTCCTATAGTTGTGTAGTTTAGAAGCCCAACACTAGTCTCACTGGGCTATCAGCAAGGTCTTGGCAAGGTTGCATTACTCTCTGGAAGTCTGTTTCCTTGCCTTTTCCATTTTCTAGAGGTTTCCACATTCTTTGACCAGTAACCTCCTCTTCCTTCTTCAAATCCAGCAAGGTTTCATCCCTCTTACAGTCTTCCCACAGTTACAACTCCCTCTCAACACAGCCAGAAAAGGTTCTTTCCATTAAGAATTTATGTGCTTAGATAGGGCCTACCCAAATGCTACAGGGATAATCTTCCCATCTCAAGGTCCTTAATCACATTTGCAGTGTCCTTCTTGACATGTATGGTAACATAATTTTAGGTTCCAGGAATTAGGACTTGGACATCTTTGGGGATAAAAGGAGGTTTTAGTCTTCCTATCACAATCAGGAAGGAATAGATAACAGAATTCAGGAAAAAGGACAAAGTATCACTTACTTAATTACATAAGCTGGTTCACATGCATGGTGTACATTATTATGTGCATGCATCCTCTACAAGTGTTTGTGCTTTTGTGTACTTTACTTACACAATACTGTATTGAATACAGTGGTTGAGTACCTTTATTTCAAGCCCAGATGTCCAAAAGCAAAGGGTATATAACTGATTGTGTTATTTAGGTACCTAGGCTAACTTTGTTAGACTTATGAGCAAATTGGACTTAAAAACACTCTTTCAGAATAGAACTAGTTCATCTGTAGGGACTTACTGTACATGTCTGTTTGATGGCTTAAGATAATGAAAGATATTTAATTTCATAGTGTGTGATGGCAATTTTATTTCTTCATGGGAATTATTAACATTATGTCAACAAAAACACCAAATTTATAGACAAGCATGTACTTCTTGAGTCAGAGAATGTGACTCAAATGAGAAATGCTAGGAATAAATGAGTTAGGTTAAGCTATTGTGTAAATTAGTCTGGCTTTGGTGAGAATAGGAGTTGTGATAAATATTTTATAAAACATGTAACAATTAACTATATTAACTATAATAAACAAAATCAATATTAACTAAGTAGCATAAATGTTTATATTAAATGTAATTTTAAAATAGACCCATATTTATCATACAGTACATATTTAAAGAAACAGCAGTTAGAACCAGACATGGAACAATGAACTGGTTCAAAATTGGGAAAGAGTACATCAAGGTTGTATAAGTTCGCCCTACTTATTTAACTTATATGCAGACTACATAATGTTAAATGCTGGGATGGATGAAGCTCAAAATGGAATCAAGATTGCCAGGAGAAATATTAATAACCTCACACACCACCTTAATAGCAGAAAGCAGAGAGCAACTAAAAAAACCTCTTGATGAGGTGAAAGAGGGAAGTGAAAAGGCTGGTTTAAAACTCAACATTCAAAACACTGAGATCATGGCATCTGGTCCCATCACTTCATGGCAAATAGATGAGAAAAATGGAAACAGTGACAGATTTTATTTTCTTGGGCTTCAAAATCACTGTGGACAGTGACTGCAGCCATGAAATTAAAAGATGATTGCTCCTTGGAAGAAAAGCTATGACAAATTTAGACAGTGTATTAAAAAGCACAGACATCACTTTGTTGAGAAAGGTCTGTATAATCAAAGCTTTGGTTTTTCCAGTAGTTATATATGGGTGTGAGAGTTGGACCATAAAGAAGGCTGAATGCCAAAGAATTGATGCTTTCAAACTGCGGTGCTGGAAAAGGCTCCTAAGAGTCACTTTGATAGCAAGAAAATCAAACCAGTTAATCCCAAAGAAAATAAACCCTGAATATTCACTGGAAGAACAGATGCTGAAACTGAAGCTCCGATACTTTGGCCACCTGCTGTGAAATGCTGACTCATCGGAAAGACCTTGATGTTGGGAAAGATTGAGGGCAGGAGGAGAAGTGGGCCACAGAGGATGAGATGGTTGGATGGAATTACCGACTCAACGGACATGAGTTTGAGTAAGCTCCAGGAGATGGTGATGGACAGGGAATCCTGGTGTACTTCAGTGCATGGTGTGGCAAATAGTCAGACATGCCTGAGAGACTGGACAGCAACAACAGTACATTAAAACGTAATATTGAAACCCAGAGGCCATTTTTTTTTAATTCCAAACAAAAACATGCCAAAGCATTTTCTGAAATCTAAGCCTGGTAACAATTAGCGTGTAAATAGCAATGTAACTGTACCTGTCTTCTAAGGAATACAGTTACGAGTTCTCTTTTGTTATTGTTTCCCTTCTAGTTGTGTTACTGCTAAGTTCTTACGGCTTGGGAGGAAAGATTGAGAATGTTCTCAGGAATCTGACTCAAGGTGATAATATTAAAGAGAAGAGAGTCTTATTAAGCCCTAATTGTGCTATTTAGAGTTAATTAATTATATTGCAATAAATATAAAGCTTAAGATTAGTAAAGTTTTATGCTGTGAGCTATGTAAACATAGGGCAACATTGCCATAAGGTGTCTTTGGAGAGCTTCCTAACTGGTATATTCAGAGCTATTCTATATTCCCCTGAAATTTCTCAATTGAAGAGAATTATATATAAGGAGTGCATGGAAAAGAAACAAACCTTTCCTTTGAGCATAAGCAGACTCATTTTTTTCAATGTAATGTCAGTGTGCAGTTTTGCAGAATACTGACTCACATTTGTTTCAGGAGATATATTGGAAATTCACAGAAACTCAGAGAAAATTGCTCCTAGTTATTCATTACATCAACACCAAAAGACATAGGAAGTACAGGAAGAATATAGAAAGGTATGATATTTGGTCCTAGGGCTATATATTTGAAATTTATGAAAAAGGATAATATATCTCCTCTGAATATTGTCTACTAGTTTACTTGTTTACTGGTCACATAGCAACTTATCATTTCACTAATAGAGACACCAGTCATATTACATTGCAGTTAATTTAATAACGTTTAGTTTTCTCACTTAGACTACTAAGATAAACACCTCAAAATTAAATGTAATCTCAGTTCAATAGGTATTTTTTTTCAACCTGTGCATACTAAAGAATGCATAATTTCAGCTGGATTGGGAAGAATAATTCAACACAAGGGAGGAGAAGACACTAAGGAAACAGAATCTGGGTCTGAACAATAATGCTCAACAAGAAGAATGAAAGCAAGATATTTCAAACTTGCTTCCTGTTTTTTTGGTTTCCTTATTTTGTTTTTAAGTGCTTATATATATATCATGCCATTAAATAGTTTGTTGTCTTATAGAAATACAATATAAACCACAAATCTATAATATATGGTCTTACAGGGATACAGTGCAAACCACATATATGTAATACAGAATACTAAGTAGTGAAAGCAGGCTAAAATGTTTTGATGCTGAGGAAACAGTGAACTACTTCACTTGGAAGATGAAAAAATTCTCATATATCGCAAATAATATAAATGTTCCTTAAAAGATAATTCAGACTTAATTTCTTGATCTGAAAATGAGCAGAAACAGAATGAAGAAAGGCTTGGAGGAAGGTAAATGTGTATACAAAGGGATGGAGAAAATTGCCAAATATTCAGCCAAACAGCTTGCTGTTTTCAAAGGGAAATATTTAATTTTATATTTAACTATACAGGTCTACATAGGATCAAAGTGTGGTCATTGAAAAATAAGTCATTTTGAATATGTGCATGTGTATAACTAAATCTCTTGGCTGTGCACCTTAAACTAACACTGCATTGTAAATCAACTACACACCAAAAAAAATTAAAAGCCATTTTTAAACACTCTGTGGTTTACTTATATACAATCAGCAAACAGATATACAGGATATCCAGATTAGGTATTTCTCTTGATCTAGAGAAAGAAGGGGCTTTCCCGCTGGCTCAAAGGTAAAGAATCTGCTTGTAGTGCAGGAGCAGGAGAAGTTCCCCGGGTCAGGAAGATCCCCTGGAGGAGGGCGTGTCAACCCACTCCAGTATTCTTGCCTGGAGAATCCCAAGGACAGAGGGGCCTGGCAGGCTATATACAGCCCATAGGGTCACAAAGAGACAGACACAACTGAAGTGCCTTAGCACACATGCATGCAGAGAAACAACAGTGAACAAGACAACAAGATTTTTGTTTCTCTTTGTGTAATTTATATTCTAACAGGAAAGAAAGAGAATTCCCATTTATACCAGTCCCTCCATTATTTATTTGCCTGCTGATTTATGCATGCATGTGCATGTGTCTATACCTACTCAGAAAAGAAAATAAGTAGGCAATGTGAATTCAAATATTAATAAAATATCCTTAAAAATAAAACTATTTACAATAGCCAAGACATGGAAGCAACCTGTATATCCATTGACAGAGAATGGATAAGGAAGATGTTGCACACATATACAATGATGTGAAAAGCTGACTCATTGGACAACACACTGATGCTGGGAAAGATTGAAGGCAAAAGGAAAAGAAAACGGCAGAGGCTGAGATGGTTAGATAGCATCACCAACTCAATGGGCATGAATTTTAGCAAACTCCAGGAGACAGTGGAGGACAGGGAAGCCTGGCATGCTGTAGTCCATGAAGTCACAGTCAGATATGATTTAGTGACTTAAGAACAACAAAATAATCAAATAATTCCATTTGCAGTAACATGGGTGGACCTAGAGATTGTCATGTTAAGAAAAGTAGGTCAGACAAAGAGAAACATTGCATGTTATCTCTTATATCAGAATCTGAAAAGAAATTTTACAAGTGAACTTACCTACAAAACAGAAACAGACCCACAAACATAGACAACAAGGGATAGAGAGTTTGGGGTGGACATGTACACACTGCTATATTTAAAATGGATAACCAACAAGGACCTATTATATAGCACAGGGAAGTCTGCTCAATGTTATGTGGCAGCCTAGAGGGGAGGGGAGTTGGGAGAGAATGGGTAGATGTATAAGTATGGCTGAGTTCCTTTGCTGTCCATCTGAATCTATGGCAACACTGTTTATCAGCTATATTCCATGTATAAAACAAAAATAATTGAAATAATAAAATAGAATAAAATCCAGGAGGATGCATAGAAAGTTTGGATAAGAGTTAATGACTGAAGACATGAATGCATCTCGAGACATGAATTATGAACAGAAATGAGGCTTTGGAAGACCTGAGGGGAGAGGACTTAGGCAGGGTAATCAAGAAACCTAGGCCCTGGGGCCAGGAGGAGCTTTGTGTCCTGATAGAAGGGAAAAACAGGCCACGTGGACTCAAGCAGAGTAGACTTGAGTACAGATGAGATGAGGGCCGAGATGGGTGGAGAAGCCTGATGTACCATCCTGGTAGATTGTTTAGTGAAGTTTGGAATGCACCCTAAACACTATTGAGAATTCATTGACTGGCCTGTGGAATAAACACTATTTTCTCATTAAATATATTTTGATCCATTTAGAATTATTTTTCTAACAAATCCTACAAACAATGATTGGGGAGCAATTACTTATAATGTTACATCTTTCAAGTGAAGTTAACCTTAACTGCTGCATTGTACTCATCTGCCTGGAATGCTGCCCTCCCAGCCCATCATCAATCTAACTGCTATTCTGCTACCTGTTATTTATTACTCAATATCCTCTTAGAGACTGTGTCTCTGCAAGACTACATATCTTTTAACATATTTATCTCAATTTTAATTACTCAATTTTTAGCTTAATAATTGAAGGTTTCCACTCCCAATATCAAAGCTCCAGAAAAGCAGAAACTGTGTCAGTTACATTCACAGACTCTTCTCTGTCCTAGGACCTTGAAGACAGTCCAATGTCAATAAATATTTATTGAGTGAAAAGCAATTCTCTTTCCTGTCTCTCCTAATTTTTTCCAGTCCTCTGTATGGGAGCTCCTGCTGTGTTTTTCTATCACCTTTACCTTTTCTTTTTTCTGTCAACCACCAGTCAAGTGTTAGGGAGCAGGGGGCTTTTAGCCTACTTTTAGTCAACTATTAAATTCAAAATCCTGGGCAATCATTCATACCCTTAACTTACTTGCATAAATCATTTTCATAAAAGGTATGTTTAGAGTGTTTGTATGTGCTCGGTTGCTCATGTATAGGCTCATGTCTGACTCTTGGCGACCCCATGGACTATAGCGCACCAGGCTCCACTGTCCATAGGATTTTTCAGTCCAGAATACTGAAGAGGGTTGTCATTTCACCCTCCAGGGGATTTTCCTGACCCAGGGATCAAACCTGTGTCTGTATTTAGAGAACGCGTCAGACAAATTAAGATCTGAAGGAGGAGACAGATACTAATGAATCCCACAAAATCCACAATCCCATAAAAATTTACATAAATAAATCCCATAAAAATTTACAATCCCATAAAATTCCCTGACCTCCAGTCCATGTTAGCTACTCTACCACAGACACTGCCCTGAGCTGCTCCACTTCTGAAATTGTACTTCCAATCCCAATTCCCAGACCGTAAACCTGAGCCCTGCACTATTTTTATTCTTCTGGTCCTGCTCAGCCAATACATTGAGACATCTAGCTCTCAGCTTTGGCTTTTACTCTAAAAGACAACTTTGCTCCTGGGTTTATTCCCTAGTTTTCCACTTGATAACCCCTGGAACTTCTCTGTTTCCTTAAGTTTTATCTCCTTCAACTCTGCTTTAGCCACACATGCTTGGTAAATCTTAATCTGGGATATATTTATGTATATTCTTTTCTAATTCTATGAGAGCAGTTGAACTTTGCTAGAGACAATCCTATAAAGGCTTTAATTAGTGGCTTTGCAAACTTGTGGTTTCCTATCTCCATTGGGAAGAATGTTCAATGGACATGCTATGTGCCCCTTGTCAGGTCTCTCTCATTTCCACTCTCTCCAGGAATCTTTCTTAACATTGTTTCTTTGTCTCTTAGCAGATGATATTGCTTTGCCTTTTTGGAACACTTGGTTTGTCAAAAGTAAAAGCCTTAATTTATTGCTCAGGTGCCAGCACATTCACTCAGAACCACGAACTGTCACTTCCCCTACATTTCGACTGTAGAGGAATGAGTGGGAACCTCTCACTTCCTATTACCATTCTTATGATTTACACAAATGCTAATTTACAAACCTCGGGAATGTTTTTTTCTGCTCTTGAACATTTCTCCTTGATTCATCGCACTTTGTATCATGAGATTAATCTCAGGAAAATATATGTCATTGGATGCCTTCCATGTAGAAAATCTTTCAGATATTTCTTCAAGACTTTAGTAACTTTCTCAATCCTCTCATCTGTTTACTTAAAACTCTGTAACCTAAATTCCTGGTACTTCAGCTGGTAAAGAATCTGCCTGCAATGCAGGAGACTGGAGTTCAATCCCTGGGTTGGGAAGATCCCCTGGAGAAGGAAATGGCTACCCACTCCAGTATTCTGGCTTGGAAAATTCCGTGGACTGTATAGTCCATGGGGTTGCAAAGAGTCAAATACAACTGAGCGACTTTCACTTCACTTCAACCTAACTTTATGTTAACTATCTAATGTTGTTTTCTACATCTTTAACCTCAGTTCTGTTCAGTTCAGTCACTCAGTCTTGTCTGACTCTTTGTGAACCCATGGACTGCAGCACACCAGACCTCCTTGTCCATCACCAACTCGGAATTTACTCAAACTCAGGTCCCTTGGATTGGTGATGCCATCCAACGATCTCATCCTCTCTCATCCCCTTCTCCTCCCACCTTCAATCTTTCCCAGCATCAGGGTTTTTCCAACAAGTCAGTTCTTCACATCAGATGGCCAGACTTCCAATTCATAGGGTCTTTGTTTTTTCCCAAATACTTTGCATTTTTTAATGCAAAATTATACTTCTTCAATTTTCAAAATTTGGGAAATGAATTTCAATCAAGAAGTCAGCTATGTTAAGTGAAGTGAAAGTGTTAGTTGCTCAGTTGTGTCTGACTCTTTGCTAGCTCATAGGCTGGAACCCATCAGATTCCTCTGTCCATGGGATTTCCCAGGCAAGAATATTGGAGTGGGTTGCCATTTCCTTCTCCAGAGGATCTTCCAAACTCAAGGATGGAAACTGGGTCTCCCACATTGCAAGCAGATTCTTTATGGTCTAAGCAACCAAGGAAGATAGCCACTAGCTATTTTAAAGGCATAGAACTGTCTGGAATAAAACAATAAAAGAGGTGGCGTGTTCCTTACCATTACTAGACTCAGAGCCCATTTGAAGGAGCAGATACTTATATACCATCAATTAAATGTTATTATATACAATTTTGAGGGCCATGGACCATGTAGAAGGAAATGGTACCCAGACTGAGGAGTTAAATGGGATGCTAAAGAAGGTTTTGTAGATGAAATACCAATTTCATTAAGAGCTATAGGATGAGAAAGATATCTTAAACAAAAGAGAGATAGCAGTGAGGAAGCAACAATGTAGGTAATGCTATTTTGAGATGTTAGTGAGTATGTATAGAATATAAAATCTGGTTTGGTGAAGTGCAGATCAAGAGGTGGAGTTGCAGTGACAGATGAGGTTGAACAAGTAATTTGCTTATTGTCACAATATTAAGAAGCCTATAAATTATAAGAGATTTGAAGAATTAAGAAATAATAGGGTTAGATTTGACTTTTTATATCAGTCTATACACTGGCTTCAGGGAAGAGAGAAAGTCCAGGGGTGTAAAATGCAGGCAGAGAACTGAATTAAGAGGAATTCATGTAAAAAGTAATAGCAGCATAAATCAGAGTAGAGGCAATGGGTCTCTAAAATACTCTACCCTGTGGATATATAAAAATTATCCATTCCCCTAGTTTTGTGCATTTATATTCTGCCTGGTGAATCTCTAAGAAGTGAATAAAGTGTAAAACATGTCTTACATGTATTTGCCTTCATTTTTTTTTCCCCAAAGAACATCTCATAACACTATATTTATGTGGTTCACACTACAAGAAATGCTGACAGAGTATTGTTTAGCAATGAATAAATGCTCAGCCACACACCCAGAATACAAGTTCTTACTTCAAGCCCAAGAGACCTTGATGGATATTATACATATTACTACCAAAAATCACAGTATATTTCTGAAAAATACATCTAAGTCAGTATCACAATCAAATATGCTTAAGGATTATTTCTTCATTCAGTGTATCATGTGTTATATTTACAAATATTTGTGTTGCTAAGAAATCTTCCATTTTACTGGTTCTGCTAGAGTATATTCTCTTTTCTTGTAAGAAATGCTAAATGATAGTTGGATGGCATTGCTCAAATTAGAATTATTATCATTGATTCTCATTCAAGTATGGTACCAAAAATTCAGCACAACCAATTTTAGAAAAAAAAAATTCAGTTAGTGTTATATTTTTCATGGGTAGAGGTTGACTCTTCCTTCTGGACTCTTATTAGAGAAGCAGGTGAAGGATTTAGTGGGTAAACTTCAATTCATCTCAAGCAGTCTCTAAAAGTTGCTTTCTCACTTTAATTCTCTGATGATAAATGTGGTATAATAATAGTTGACAGCAAGATGGAAAGAAAATATATAAATACATAGAATAAACTACTCACAGACAATCTGATCAATGCATGTGTCTGTGGCTAAGAAATCATTTCTCTCTTGATGCAAATTTAGTTCATTCTATTCCACTGAAAAGTAATCTAACATCATTAGTCTTTCCTCACCTGGTAAAACTGACAGCATATGCAACAGAATTGAATTTTCTTCTTTAGGAGGAACTGTAATACAGAAACCATATTACCTCTCAAAGGGAATGAATTCTTTATGCAAATACTTCCCATTTGATAAATACTGTAGAAAACATTTTGAATAATTCAGTTGATTATGTATAGAAATGTGTCTTTGATAAATTATAAAATATATTATTTTTTTTTTACATAGTGGCATTTCACCTTTGCTTTCAACTGGTTCTCAAATGTCATAATCCCTAAATGCACATAAAGCTTATTTTCTGAAAATCCCTACTCCTCATCTGTAACAAAGCAGTCTCTTGCTTTTCTGTCAATTATCACTTCAACATTCCTATCTTAATGAAAATATAATCCCATATATTGTTATAGGTACATAAGAGAACAATAAAAAGACAGCTGGGAAATGGATGGTTGTTTAGGGATAAATAAATGATCTTGTTAGATGTAAACAGTGAATAATGATTTATTCAACTTTATGACACAGTTTATGTCAGAAGATAGAAGACCTTGGATTGTAGACTGATTTTTACTCCATGTGATACCAGATCAGGTTTGTTTTATCAAGAAGTTGCACCATCAAACCTGTACAGGAGGATGAACATTTGTATTCAGGTGATGGAGGGAGTCAACACAGATAAACTGAAGATGCAGGAGAACAAGTTAGAGGATGTTACAATACTTACAAACAGAAATAAGAATTGTTGAGAGACTGAATGGATGTGAGAGGCAGGTAGCGGCAGCTGAGTGGGCAGACTGGATGTGATACAAGCAAAACAAAGAGGATGTGGAAAAATGCAGCCCAGATACATGGGACGAGAGAACATTTTCTGGTCCTTGATTTTAATGAGAAGTCATTTTCTTCATTCTCTCTCACTTTTCCCTCTCTGGTCTTGAGGTGTGAGTTCTTTACCTTGTTTGTGAATTTATCAAGTGTAACTCAACAACCTCCTCACAGCACCATTCACATTACAGAGAAAGCCTGCCCTCTCACTCCTGCAGGAGCGTGGATTCTGCCAGTATGGGGCTGGCTCATTCTGTGGTGAGGATTTTTAAGTTCTTGGGCTCACAAACATACAGCCAAGTCTTTCACCCTTGATTTTATCAGTGGTGGGAAAAAACACACTCTTGTTTTTTTTAATTGTTGAAATTTTTTATGACCCAAGTCAGGAAAGGAAGTCCTATCTGGGTGGACCCACTGAAGACCCCAAGAGCATTATCAACTTTAACATTTCTGTAGGTCATCTTGATAGTGAACAAAGTACTTCATACTGTCTTTCAGAAATAGACCACTTCACTCTAAATCCTGAAATACCTTTAAAGTTATGTGGAATCCTGGGGGCACTCAATGAGTCACTGACCCATGTTATGAAGAGAAGCAACATGCATTTCGGGTTCATTCTGACAGCAATATGTGGTGGCAACCAAGATTCAGAGTTATTCACCAGCTTTGGAGTCATGTGAACCAGACCAAATCCCATACCTGACTCTTACTAAGAGTGTGGCTACAGATAAGTCATTAAGGCAGCCATTAGATCCCCAACCTCTGGTATCTAATGACTGATGATCTGAAGTGGAACTGATGTAATAATAATAGAAAGAAAGTGCACAATAAATGTAATGCATTTGAATCACTCCAAAATA
Source organism: Budorcas taxicolor (assembly GCF_023091745.1). Classification (NCBI taxonomy): domain Eukaryota; kingdom Metazoa; phylum Chordata; class Mammalia; order Artiodactyla; family Bovidae; genus Budorcas; species Budorcas taxicolor. The sequence continues at coordinate 37,027,399 of NC_068926.1, read as the reverse complement.
ATGCCCCCGCTGGTCTGTGGAAAAATGGTCTTCTATGAAATTTGCCCCCAGCACCACAAAGTTGGGAACCAATAATCTAAGACACGTGAAGCTCAGTTTATCCATCTATATAATGGGGATCTTTTGGCTTACAGGTTGCTGTGAGGGTTAAATGGCATAAGTGCAGCAGTCCAGGCATATAAATTAAATTAAAGAGAATGATTAATAATGAGTAGAAGGTGTCACGCTTAATGTTGGAGCAAATTTAGGAAGCTTTTGCAATAAATAAGAGTGAAAATATTTTAAAAGTTTTAGTAAGCGTAAATAGCAAGTCCAGTTTCAGTGGAACTATGTTTGTAATATTGGTGAAATTGCTCAGAAAAGATTTCCAGCAATGAGACAAAGGGTAAATGATGTAATTTCACAGGAACCACAGATATCCAGAGATGATGGGAATAAAATCTATTAATTTACATAAGTGAACCAAGGAAAAGAGCATAAAATAAGAATTAACATTGTTCCCTGGAGAAGACATGTTCCCTGAAGAAGAAATATTTAGCATGTGAGAAGCAAGAAAGAGAAGTCAGAAACAATAGCAACAAACAGCTCAGAAGAAACCACAGAACAACATATTCAAGCAAAACAAGATGAGCAAGTGTTGATATAATAAGGTGATCAGTGATATAAATGAACTTATATACAAAACAGAAACAGATTCATAGACATAGAAAGCAAATTTATGGTTACCAAAGGGGAAAGCTAGGGAAGAGGAATAAATTAAGACTTTGGAATTAGTATATATACACTATTCACACTACTATATATAAAATAGATAATCTATGGTGACCAACTGTATAGTACATGGAACTACATTTAAATTTTGTAATAACTTATAAAGGAAAACAGTCTAAATATACATATATAATATAAATAACTGAATAATGTTGGTGTACACCTGACACTAACACATTTATAAATCAACTATACTTCAATTAGTTAAAAAAAAGGTGGTCAATAGCTTTTAAATATCTTAGCAAGAGCTATAATGGTAAGCACTGTGAGGGTTTAGTATCCTTCATAGAATTTACAGTTAATTGTTGTTCTAAAGATTATCAGACAATTTGTAAGACACCTACAAAATTATTTGGTGAAAACATAGGTTAAAGAATAACAACATTGTAAATTATGTATGAAAGTAAATAAAAGCATGCATTCAATGATATGTACAAAAGCACATTTTTTCTTCATTCACTAATCTAATGATAACCTCAATAAATCATTTTAAAGCATATTTTATGATAATATATAAGGTTGTCAAGAGCCCTGATAAGACACAGAATTAATGAAAGATTGCCTAATTATTGCAATGTTGCAATACCATAATTCGTTTTCTTGAGAAGCTATTTCCATTGTCTTTCAAGCATTATGAATCCATTTTGTTCTAATTTAAATCACAAGTGGAAAAAAGTGTCTTTTGACTTATAAGAATGCACTTTCTCTCTAGTTGCTATACTAAATTGAAACTTAACATCTCCAAACAGTAGTTTTTAAACTCAAGTTCTTTTGCTGCTATTGACTGAAACACATTGAACATGAATAGAAAAATTTTCCCAAGAACAATTGATGGACCCTTACTTTTAACTATAGCATGTCTCTCTCTTCTAGCCCACCATGTGAAAGAGACTTTCTCCCACAATATATAATTCAGAGAAAATAATTTAGTTTAAAAAAAGAGCATGAGCTGCTCACTAGGGCAAATTATTTGGGGTATTCCAAATACTTTCAGAAATGCTGGCTATTGGAATAAAGGTGTCCTTCTAATTCATATAGAACCTAAAGGAGATTATGGAGTTAAGATTAGTTTACCCCCAGAATGATGGTTCCTTTTGAAAAATTACATCCTGGACCTTTTCAAGTTCCAAATCTAATATGACTCCAATATTCCCATCACTATTTTCTCCAGGATGTCAGGTAATTTTTGTGGATTTTCTTTTTGAAAATTTACCAGAACAGTTCATTAAAAAAAAAAAAAAACACACACACACACACACAAAACATCCTGGCTTCTTCTTAAAACTCATTCTTCTCTGGCATCTGTGACATATGCCTTTTCTGATTTTTCCCTTCTCTCTCCAGACCTAGATGTTATAGCTGCTATTCCATTTGGATGTTACACAGTGTTCAAAACTGAACACTTGATATATTTCAATTTCAGTAAAAGATATCACATTCTTATTCACACATAAGAGACCTTATGGAGTTTTACTTATTTTCTCCCCTTCTCATTTTTACCTAGAATCAGATTTGTGTCATCTCTGATCTCTATATGCAGTGTCAATATCTACTTCAAATCTCCATAATCTCTTGCTTTGTCTTCAACAGACTTTAACTAACCTCTTCTGCAACCTAATATTAGAGTGATCTTTCTTTAAAAAAAAAATTCAATTTTCTCATTGAAAATATTTTAGTCTTTGCTGATTGTACTTAGGATAATATTTTAAATTATTCCCTGATCTATCAGGCTCTTTATGACTATGTTCTTGCTCGTTTCTACAACTTTAATGCAAACTTCTTAGCCCATTTCACTTACATTGTTTTGAATGTGTTTTATTTCCATTTGTAAATCTGTTGCCTCATATCCTTTCTGTAGAATCAGCTTCTTAAGACAGAGCCTGGGACTGATCAAAATTTTGACACTCAGCACATTTTATCTAAAAAATGAGTACATTATTCAGAATAGCCTTAATACCAGTTATGATTTAATGAAATAATATTTTGGATACTAAAATGTAGTGAACAAATTAATATCTAAAATGTCTTTACTTACGTATACATTTTTTCCTATATATGCAAATGTTTTCTCTGACTTTCTAAGATCAAGTTGTTATTTTCTGCCATTTGGACTAATACAGTATCAAGTCATTTTGCAAAGCAGTGCAGATGAGGAAGTAAAGGAACAAAAAGAAGTCCAAGGAAATAAGGAATTTTACATTTAGCACTTCATCTTTAAGGTCTTTCTGGAAGAGAAGATCATGAGAGCAGGTGTCAAATGTGATTTATAGGAGGCTAATAAAATGACTTCTTTCTCTTGCTTGCCTCTGGAAATATTTAAGTTTATATTTAATTCAGAAGAAGAGAGACAGAAATAGAACGTTGTACTCTGGGCTACAGTTTCAAACCTGACCCCTTGCTTTATCATTTGAGGGCATTTATCGAAGCTCCTCAGTTCCATACATGAACATTTGATATTTGTGCACATATGCATTGCGTATTCTATACAATATCATTTATTTGCATGCTACTTGGTATCTTGAAATTGTCTTTAAATTATAATAAATTCCCTATGTAGATCATATACTTAAAATTAACACCCTTAGTAATATAAAGTATTAATATATTTAATTTGCCAAAATCTCAAATCATTAATTAATTTAATGAGCACTTTCTATGTGACAGACTCACATACTTGAGCAAATTATGCAGGCTCAAAAAGTGAAGGTTTGCAAATATTTTAAATATGTTTAGAAATTATGTTCAACTTTCAAATATCAAATACATTCAAAATTATATATATGTGTGTGTGTGTCTGTGTGTGTTTTAAGTATAAGCATTTGGATATTTTATAAAAAATGAAACTAATACAGTTAATATTTAACAATGTGAAAGGTAAATGGCATACTCAAATATTACTGTTTGAAAATAATTTAGCAAAATTGCTTATGAAAGAAAACAAGCAATATGAAATAGGAGCATCGGATCTCCACAAACTCTTGTTTAAAGCAAGTAATGAAACTATAACCTTAGGAATTAATTCAAAATAGAGGAAAAAATAAATAGTCACACTATAAGATGTTTACTCCATGAATTTTTAACTGCAAAACTTAGAGAAAATTAAATGTTGAACAACAGGTATTTTCATATAATATAATATAAAGTGAAAGAAACAGTACAAATTTCTGTTTATAGTGTGCTCACATTTGCATTATATAAATAAAAACTGCATGAAAAGAAGTTGAAGCTAACCAATCCAAAACTAAATCAAGTATGTGTATTTTTAGAATAACAATTTTAATGAAAATAGGCTTTTTTCTTCAAGTTAGAGATACTTATATAAAGCTAGTGTTTGAAATGAAACAAGGAAAACATGAAGCTAGTCTTCCATTTTTCTTATTCTATTCATCAAGGACCTCCACCTTTGACCGCCACCTTCAATCATCTTGTTCTCTTTCTCTCTTTCTCTCTCTTTTTTTCTTTTTTTGGTATTCATTTATCAATATCAATGAGGTGGTCAAGCCAAAAACATAAGCTCCACCTTTTCCTTCTTTTAATATTTCAAATCAGTTTATATCTCTTGTAGATTTAATTTGTAAATCTCTCTAGAACTTGACCTTTTCTTCAAAATCATGGGTATTATTTTAGTTTAGCTTCTTACCAGCTTTCACCCAGTTGTGTCTGAACCTGCTTATCATTCTTATATAAGTTCCACCTTCTTCAAAAATTTAATTTCCATGATATTGTCAAAGTGATTTTCTAATAACTTGGTGTGATTATCAGTTTTTTGGTCATATTCTTTCAATGACCCTGTAACATTAACTGGGCAACTATATAAACCCATTAGCATGATGTAAGTGGTTTATATTCTGCCTCTTCAAATACCTTACCTAAAATAAAACAAATTGCTATGATTTCTCAATGCAACACTCTCTACGAGTGTGTTCATTTGTAAACACTAGACTCCCTTCTTGGTGTGCCCTCTATGGACAAGCCTTTGTTTCCATCCCAGGCATACTTATTCATCTGCTCTCAGAAACTGTCACCTCCTTTAGCAATCTTCTGTGAGTCTCCTGGACAGATATTGACAGTGCTACCCTTGTATTATGAGTCATCTCATGCAGAAACTATTTCACTGTGAAAAGACAATAAATGATGTTGATTTCACTGAGCAGCTCTGAGGGAGATTGTAGTAATGTGTGCAAATATTTTAAAACTTAAAACAGGTATTCAGTGAGTTAATTAACTATTACAGAAGAGAAGAATTAGTATATAGAAGTTATTTAAATATTGGCTTGATATTCAGGCAGATCACAGATTACTTGCTGTATGATAACCACACATTTCTTAATCTATGAGTCTCAGTTTTCATTAAACTTTTTTATCAGAAAAATAGGAAAAATACCCCTGTTGTAACTATGGTTGACTCCCATCCCACCTAACTTCCCAACTGTCAGTCCTGAATATTCTAACAGCACAGGTTCTCAACCAAGGGTGATTTTACCTTCTGGGAAATCATCAGCAATGTCTGAAGACCTTTGGTCTTCACAGCTTGAGAGTGTTACTGGTGTTTAATATGTAGAAATCAAGAATGTGGATAAACATCCTACAGTGCACAGGAAAGCCCTCCAGAACAAAGAATGATCTGACTCAAAGAATCAGTAGAGTCAAGTTGAGAAACGTTAGTCTAATAACCAGTCATGTATATCCCAGACACTGAGCCAATTTTAAGACATCAGCCTGTGTCATTCTCCCACAGGTAAGTATCAGTCTAGCATGTGCGTCCCAAAAGACTCAATGGTAAAGAATCTGCCTTCCAAAGCAGGAGATGCAAGTTTGATCCCTGGGTCTGGAAGATCCTCTGGAGAAGGAAATGGCAACCCAAACCAGTATTCTCACCTGAAAAATCTCATGGACAGAGGAGTCTGTCAGGCTATAGTCCATGGAGTCACAAAGAGTTGGACACAACTGAGCGCATGTGTACAGTGTATGGCTTAAGTTGATATAATTGTTCTTAAATGTAGAAAGTTATGTTTAAATGTGGAGTCTCCATCTCACCCTCTCCAACCCTCTCCACTCATCACTAGTCTCTTTCTTCCCCTTCTACTTATTTCTTTTCCTCCAGTTTCTACCCTGTCTCTAGAAGAGGCCATACAATGTGCTCACCATCCACTGCATAGTGAGTATCCGGCTCATGCTAATTGACATATGAATGGTAATTAACTGTTTAGTTGCCTTGGTTTTATGCTTGTCTTTTCACAAAACAATAAAGAATACTTTTCCATTATAAATATAAAATATTATTTGCTCAATCATACATATAATCTGATTAGAAGATATACACACACACACACACACACACACACACAAGAATATCTGGCTTCCAATGTTTTCTCTGTCTGTTTAATATTACATCACGGTGTTCAAGCATCATGGTTTTGTTTTGTTGTTTTTTTTTTTTTTTTTCTGTTAAGCCGTATAGCAGTATATTCCAAGTGCCTGGAAGGAAAAAATATTTGGCATATACTTGACTCTCAATAAATTCTCAATGACTGAATAACTATCTGTAATCTTTCTGAGCCACAATGATTTCTATAAAATAGGGCTAATAATGCTTACCTATAGGTTTTATTAGGATGCAATCAAAATAAGTTAAATGTTGGCCACAGGTGTTCAATATATATTAATTCCTTTATGTCTCTATTTTTTCAAACAATTATCTGGTAGAGAAACATCTCAGACAGCTGGATGGTAATCAACGGTCACATAATGTAAACAAGCCTCAAAAGAATGACAGACACAGAAGGAAGTAAACTTAGATCTGTTAAGATGCCTTAATAATGTGGAGATTTGTTTTAAATCAGAAATTTCACTTAAAAATAAATTATAATTTAATATATATTTTTAAAAATATAGCCAAAAATATGGTTTTCTTTGAAAACCATAGTCTTAGTAAAGAAATATTGTCTTCACATTACTTTTCCAAGTCAAGAATTGGCTATTATGTAAATATCTGATTACTCTTTTAAACAAGTTATGCACAACTATCTGATCCATAAAAGCAAATACTTTTGAATGAATTAAATTGTTTGGTCTTATAAAATTTTATAATGACATTAATTCACGTATACTACAGGTATTAATACAGATTTACCTTACATAGTGAATATAAAACATAACATAGTTGCTAACCAACTAGTCTATCTTTGCATCGTTATTAATTTTCCATAGACTTGGTTAATTACCTTCAATTTTCAAAACAAAAGAAAATGTTTTGTTTTGTTTTACAGACTAGGAAATTCTTAATTTGTGGAAATTTTGGTATTTAAAATTTTTATTTGCAAATTATAAAATCTATTAGAAGAATAACTGAAATCAAGATTGTAAATTTGCCACAATTTTTAAAACGTAGCACAGTAAAAGCAACAGACAGTTACCTAATATGTTGTGTAAAACAGTCATGCATATATTTCCAAATGTAATTGTCATGATATTTCACAGTGCAAGGTACACAAGAATTAATATTCTACAATTGAAATAAAGAGACAGATATCAAATGTTTGTTTAACAAATGCTGGTTTAAGTCTTATTTGACCCTATGCAAGAAGTTCATGGGCTTCCCAGGTAGCTCAGCTGGTAAAGAATCTGCCTGTAATGCAGGAGAACCTGGTTCGATTCCTGGGTCAGGAAGTTCCCCTGGAGAAAGGATAGGTTACCCACTCCAATATTCTTGGGCTTCCCTGGTGACTCAGATGGTGAAGAATCTGCCTTCAATGCAGGAGACCTGGGTTCAATCCCTGGTTGGGAGGAGGGCATGGCAACCCACGCCACTATTCTTGCCTGGAGAATCCCCATGGACATAGGAGCCTGGTGGGTTACAGTCCATTGGGTCTCAACGAGTTGGACACGACTGAGTGACTAAGCACAAGAGCTCATTTTCCAAACTAATTTATTGTTAATATAATGAATATGTAATTTGAAATTATGACCAAGCAACAGGTTTGAATCATGGCTTTTGCTTCTAATAACAGTGCAAGTTTGGACAGGTTACTAACATCACTGACATCAATTCTCAGGTGGTAGAATGGGGATAATCATACTGTCACCCAAAGTGTCTGCATGAAACTAGTCCTTTGATCCAATGAAAACACACAGAGAAGCATCTGGCATGTCATAAATATGCAGTCATGAAAACTACTAGTATTCCAATGATAATCATCTCAGTAATGATCACTTAATTAATGATCGTATAAAAAATTAATTTTAACCACTAACCTGGTATGGTTTATATATTTTACAACTACATTATTTAATTCACACCTAACTATATTGCTTAGTAGAAAAACAAAGTTCATTGATTTCCAGAAAAGTCTTTCATAACCTAATGTGATGTCTTTAAGAATGTTTCCATTCAAGATCTTTATAAAATTCTACATACCTGATCTCCTTTTTCAAAAAAAAAAAAAAAAAGATTCAGAAAGTCTAAGCAAGTCTATATACTACTCAATATATGTATATATGCATACCATTCAACCAGGCATACCTTGGAGATACTGTGGGTTTGATTCCAGATAACCACTTGCAGTAAACTGAATACTGCAAATAAAGTAAGTCACACCAATTTTGGGGTTTCGCAGTGCGTATGAAAGTTATATATACACTGCATTCTAGTACATTGTCTGTAATAGCAGCCAATTACAGGAGATAGTGAAGGACAGGAAAACCTGGTGTGCTACAGTCCATGGGGTCGCAAAGAGTCAGACATGATTTAGTGACTGAATGATGAACAAGGAAGAAAAGGCTAGCTGTTCTTTGAGCCTTCGGCAAGTTGTAATCTCTTCACTAGTGGAAACTATTGCCTTGATGATGATGCCTGCTGGCTGATCTGGTTAGTGGTTGCTGAAGGTTGAGATGTCTGTGGCAAATTTCTAAAATAAAAAAACAAGTTTGCTACATGGACTGATCTTTCTTTCAGAGGCTCGTTCTCTGTAGCATGCAATGCTGTTTGATAGCATTTTACCCACAGTAGCATGTCTTTCAAAATGGGAGTCAGTTCCAAAGTTTTGCCATAGCTTTATTACTTTGAAAGTTTATATAATATTATAAATTCTTTGTTGTCATTTCAATAAACTTCACAGCTTCTTTACCAGGAGTAGATTCTATCTCATGAAATCTACTTTCTTTGCTCATCCATAAAAAAAAACAAACCCTCATCCATTAAATTTTTATCAGTCACATCTTTAGTCTTCTCTTCTAATTCTAGTTCTCTTGCTATTTCACTGCATCTGCAGTTATTTCCTCCATTGATGTCTTAAACCTATCAAGTCATTCACAAGGGATGGAGTCAAATTCCAACTAGTAAAGGTTGATATTTTTATCTTTTCCTATGAATCAGAAATGTTATTAATGGCAGCTAAAATGGTTAATATCTTGCAGAAGGCTTTCAATTTTTTTTGGTCAGATCAACCTAAAGAATTACTATATGGCAGCTATTCAGTTCAGTTCAGTTCAGTCGCTTAGTCATATCCGACTCTTTGCAACCCCATGGACTGCAGCATGCCAGGCTTCTCTGTCCATCACCAACCCCTGGATCTTACTCAAACTCATGTCCATTGAGTCAGTGATGCCATCCAACCATCTCATCTTCTGTCGTCCCCTTCTCCTCCTGCTTACAATCATTCCAGCATCAGGGTCTTTTCCAATGAGTCAGTTCTTCGCATCAGGTGGCCAAAGTATTGGAGTTTCATCTTCAGCATCAATCCTTCCAAAGAATATTCAGGACTGATGGCCTTTAGGATTGACTAGTTGGATCTCCTTGCAGTCTGAGGGACTCTCAAGAGTCTTCTCTAACAACACAGTTCAAAAGCATCAATTATTCCGTGCTCAGCTTTCTTTATAATCCAACTCTCACATCCATACATGACTACTGGAAAAATCATAGCTTTGACTAGATGGACATTTGTTGGCAAAGTAATGTCTTTGTTTTTTAATATGCTGTCTAGGTTGGTCATAGCTTTTCTCCCAGGAGCAAGCATCTTTTAATTTCATGGCTGTAATCACCATCTGCAGTGATTTTGGAGCCCAACAAAATAAAGTCTGTCACTGTTTCCATTGTTTCCCCATCTATTTGCCATGACGTGACAGGACCAGATGCCATGATCTTAGTTTTCTGAATGTTGACTTTTAAGTCATCTTTTTCACTCTCCTCTTTCACTTTCATCAAGAGGCTCTTTAGTTCTTCTTCACTTTCTGCCATAAGGGTGGTGTCATCTGCATATCTGAGGTTATTGATATTTTTCCCAGCAATTTTGATTCCAGCTTGTGCTTCATCCAACCTGGAGTGTCTCATGATGTACTCTGCATATAAGTTAAATAAGCATGGTGACAGTATATAACTTTGATGTACTCCTCTCCTGAATTGGAACCAGTCTGTTCCACGTCCAGCTCTGTTTCTCCTTCACCTGCATACAGATTTCTCAGGTGGCAGGTCAAGTGGTCTAATATTCCCATCTCTTTCAGAATTTTCCACATTTTGTTGTGATCCGCACAGTCAAAGGCTTTGGCACAGTCAATAAAGCAGAAATAGATGTTTTTCTGGAACTCTCATGCTTTTTCAATGATTCACTGGATGTTGGCAATTTGATCTCTGGTTCTTTTGCCTTTTCTAAATTCAGCTTGAACATCTGGAATTTCACAGTTCATGTACTGTTGAAGCCTGGCTTAGAGAATTTTGAGCATTCCTTTGCTAGCATGTGAGATGAGTGCAATTGTCCAGTAGTTTGAGCATTCTTTGTCGTTGTTTTTCTTTGAATTGGAATGAAAACTGACCTTTTCCAGTCCTGTGGCCACTGTTGTTTTCCCAATTTGCTGGCATATTGAGAGAAGCACTTTCACAGCATCATCGTTTAGGATTTGAAATAGCTCAACTGAAATTCCATCACCTCCACCATCTTGGTTCGTCATGATGATTCCTAAGGCCACTTGACTTCGCATTCCAGGATGTCTGGCTCTAGGTGAGTGATCACACCATCATGGTTATCTGGGTCATGAAGATCTTTTTTGTATAGTTCTGTGTTCTCGCCACCTCTTTTTAATATCTTCTACTTCTGTTAGATCCATTTTATTTCTGTCCTTTATTGTGCCCACCTTTGCATGAAATGTTCCCTTGGTATTTCTAATTTTCTTGAAGAGGTATCTAGTCTTTCCCATTCTATCGTTTTTCTCTATTTTTTTTGCATTGATCACTGAGGAAGGCTTTATCTCACCTTGCTATACTTTGGAACACTGCATTCAAATGGGTATATCTTTCCTTTCCTCCTTTGCTTTTTGCTTCTCTTCTTTTCTCAACTATTTGTAATGCCTCTGCAGACAACCATTTTGCCTGTTTGCATTTCTTTTTCTTGGGCATGGTCTTGATCACTGCCTCCTGTACAATGTCCCAAACCTTCATCCATAGTTCTTTAGGCATTCTGTCTATCAGATCTTATCCTTTGAATCTAGTTGTCACTTCCACTGTATAATCATAAGGGATTTGATTTAGGTCATACCTGAATGGTCTAGTGGTTTTCCCCACTTTCTTCAATTTAAGTATGAATTTGGCAAAAAGGAGTTCATGATCTGAGCCAAAATCAGCTCCCAGTCTTGTTTTTGCTGACTATATACAGCCTCTCCATCTTTGGATGCAAAGACTATAATCAATATGATTTCAGGACATCTGGTGATGTCCATGTGTAGTCTTCTCTTGTCTTCTTGGAAGAGGGAGTTTGCTATGTCCAGTACATTCTCTTAGCAAATCCCTGTTAGCTTTTGACCTGCTATATTTTGTACTCGAAGGCCAAATTTTCGTGTTACTCCAGGTATCTATTGACTTCTTACTTTTGCATTCCAATCCTCTATAATGAAAACGACATCTTTTTTGGGAGTTAGTTTTAGGTCTTCATAGAACCATTCAATTTCGGCTTCTTCAGCATTACTAGTCAGAGCCTATACTTGGATACTGTGATATTGAATGATTTGCTTTGGAAACAAACAGAGAATCATTTTGTTGTTTTTGAGATTGCATCCAAGTACTGCATTTTGGACTTTTTGTTGACTATGATGGCCACTCCATTTCTTCTAAGGGATTCTTGCCCATAGTCATAGATATAATGGTCATCTGAGTTAAATTCACCCATTCCAGTCCGTTTTAGTTCGCTGATTCCTAAAATGTCGATGTTCACTCTTGCCATCTCCTGTTTGACCACTTCCAATTTGCCTTGATTCATGGACCTAACATTCCAGGTTCCTATGCAATATTACTCTTTATAGCATCAGACGTTACTTGCATCACCAGTCACATCCACAACTGCATGTTGTTTTTGCTTTGGCTCCATCTCTTCATTCTTTCTGGAGTTATTTCTCTACTGATCTCCAGTAGCCTTTTGGGCACCTACTGACCTGGGGAATTCATCTTTCAGTGTCCTATCTTTCTACCTTTTCATACTGTTCATGGGGTTTCATGGCAAGAGTACTGAAGTGGTTTGCCGTCTTCAGCATACCACGTTTTATCAGAACTCTCCACCATGAACTGTCCATCTTGGGTAGCCCTACATACCATGAGTTTTATGAAATATATTTCTTAAATAATAAAACCTGACTTTTGAAGTTATTCATTTAGTCATAGACTGCAGAATGGGTGTTTTAGTAACAGGCATGAAAACAATGCTAATCTTATCATACATTTTCATAAGAGCTCTTGGGTGACTAAGTGCATTCTCAAGGAGCACTAATATTTTGAAGTCTTTTTTGCTGAGCAGTAAGTCTCAGTAGTGGGCTTTAAATCTTTAGTAAACCTTGTTGTAAACAGATGGGCTGGTTTTGTTGCTAAAATATTGAGCACAGGCAGAGTAGAGTTAGCATGAATCTTAAGATCCCTAGGATTTTCAGAATGGAAAAAGTATTGACTTCAAATTAAAGTCACCAGCTGCATTCGCTCTTAACAATAGCCAGCCCACCCTTTGAAGTTTTGAAGCCAGGAATTGACTCTTCTTCTCTTGCTATGAAAGTCCTGTCTTATTCCAATAGAAGGCTATTTTGTCTGCAATAAAAATTTGTTGCTTAATGTAGCCACCATCATCAGTTATCACAGATAGATACTCTGGATAACTTGCTGCAGCATTTATATCAGCACTTGCTGCTTCACCTTGCTCTTTTTGGTTATCGAGATGACTCCTTTGCTTAAACCTCATGGGCCCACTTCTGGTACCTTCAAAAGTTTCTTCAGCACAACTTCCTCACCACTCTCAGCTGTCGTAGAATTGATGAATTTTGCTCTGGATGAAGCTTTGGCTTCAGGGAATGTTAATGAGAACTGGCTTAAGTTAATGAGAACTGACTCATTGGTAAAGACCCTGATGCTGGTAAACACTGAAGGCAGGAGGAGAATGGAATGACAGAGGATGACATGGTTGGATGGCATCACAGACTCAATGGACATGAGCTTGAGCAAGCTCTGGGAGTTGGTGATGGACAGAGAATCCTGGAGGGCTGCAGTCCATGGGGTCGCAAAGAGTTGGACATGACTGAGTGACTGAACGAAGGGAATGTTGCTAGTGGTGTGAATTTCTATTCAGACCACTAAAACTTCTCCTTATCTGCAATAACAATATTTTCCTTTGTTACCATTTGTATGTTCACTGGAAGAATAATTTTAATTTCCTTATTGTTTGGCACAAGAGGCTTAACTTTTTGCCTATCTTGGATTTTGATATGCCTCTTTCACTAATCTTAATTGTTCCTGTCTTTTGATGTAAAGTGAGAGACATGCAATTTTTTCACTTGACCACTTAGGGGCAAGGTTAGAGTTACTAACTGGGTTAATTTCAATATTGCTTTATCTTAGGAAATAGGGAGGCCTGAGGTGAAGGGGAGGGATGGAGTAAGAGCTGGTTGGTGGAGAATTCGGAATACACCAAACATTTATTGGTTGCATTTTCCAACTTATATAGGTGTAGTCGTTGGTGCCTCTAAAACAAACACAATAGTAACATAAGAAATCACTGATATCAGGATCACCATAACAAATATAATAATCATGAAATAGCTGTAAATATGGGAAGAATTACCAAAAAGTGACACAGAGACTTAAAGTGAGTAAATGCTGCTAGTAAAATGGTGTTAATAGATTTTCTTGATGCAGGGTTACCATAAACCTTCAGTTTATACAAAATGCAGTATCTATGAAGCACAATAAAGTGAAGTGCAATGACATAAGCAATGAATGTATATAAATGCTGTATCAGTTCTATAATTTCTATTTAATTTTAAGGACTGCATATTTAGTGTATAGGTTTCTTGCTTTATCACATGTTTAATAACACATTTCTTCAATATAATGATTAATAAATGTCATACATTATAAACATGTATATATGCGAGAAACACTCATTTAATATATCTATTATTGTGATTACTCTCTCTTATTTTCTTGGTTCTCACTTATTTCTCTTGTCATTATGTAAATATATATATACTTTTATTTGGAGCTATATTTGATGAAAAAATTTTTCTTCTTTCCAGTGGGACTACATAAAGACTTACGATTAACCTTTATGCTGCTTGCCTTTTCCTGGTGCCTCGTGGCATGCTATCACACAAATACCATTTTAAATAAAATCACTGTGTGAGGTTTCACATATTGTGTGTATCATGTGAACTAAAGCCACTATCTCAGGAGAGATATTTGCAATTATTATTTTTAAGAGTATTTTCTTCTTACCCTCCTACTGCCAAGATTAAGATGGATAGTTATGGTTTCCTCTAGCAGTGGGCTTTCCTGGTGGCTCAGATAGTAAGGAATCTGCCAGCAATGCAAGAGACCTGGGTTTGACCCCTGAGTCAGGAAGATCCCTTGGAAAAGGGCACAGCAACCCACCCTAGTATTCTCTCCTGGAGAATTCCATGAACAGAGGAGCTTAGCAGGCTACAGTCCATGGGGTTGCAAAGAGTTGGACATGACCAAGTGACTAACACTTTCACTTTCCTCTAGAAGTAGACTTATTTCTATTTCATGGAGGTTATGCATTTGAAAGTCTCAATGTTAGGTAAGGCTGTTCTATCAGGCTCTCCTTTTATATAAAATTTTTGCTGAAAATATTCAAGCTCAATTACTTTTGTCCAGTTCTTGCTGATCAGTTGTTAGTTTCAAGGTGTTTTTTGTGTTGTTGTTATATAATTTTGGATTCCCATTATTAATTTGCTTTTGACTTATGAAGATTTTTTTCCCCATTTAACTGACTGGTTTACTAAAGTGTTTCAAGCTTTATGTGACATTTCATGACATTATGTTTCCATCTGGATAATGGTTTATGGTTTATGTTATTATTTGCATCATACAATTACAACTGGAAGTCATTCTTTTTCTATTTTAGAACATGTTCAGTTTATGCACATCTTCTTATCTCTAGTATAGCACTACTCATAAAACTGTGAAGATAACAAATTTATGATAAATTTGTTGCAAATTAAATGTTTTAATAAAAAAGACAAAATTGTATACATAAATTCAAGCAAAAATGTGTTAATCCTTGAGTGACATACAAAATGTAAAAATTGGGCCTTGTATTATTAAGGAAGATGTCAAAAACATTCTTAATGACATTAACCTAGGCAAATTTTATGGCTCTGTTTTTAATATTTCATAGAATACATACACATCATTTAAACATTTTTTGCACACATTTTCTAGGTTATCATCAGGAGGACATCTTACAGTATGCTTGATCAGTGAAGAAAATTTAAAAAGAGAAGATTTCAAGCGATGATTAGGATAGTACTGTATGCCTTTCCATCACCTTTTTATTTTTTGGTGAATAATTATCTCTCTTTGAATAGCACTCTAGGGTAACTATAGTTCATATCTTAAGATAAATCCTAATTAAAACCAAAAAATATATTATCCTACAATACAGAGTTAAAATTTATTGTTTTGTTTAAATGGCTAGTAATCAAATATTCATTTCTGGTAATTTAAATATTTTCAAAACCAGAGTTATTTATTGTATTAATTTTTTACAATAAAACCATCACCTCTCCTTCTGTATGCTACTGCAAAAGCAGTAATATGGAAAAAAAAAAAAGCAGTAATATGTATTATAAATAGAGATGTGATGCTTTTTTTTTTCTTGGCTTAAACAACATAGGTTTATTTTCTCATGGTTCTGGAGACTGGAAGTGCAATACCAAGGAACAGGCAGACTAGGGCCTCTCTCCTTGTATGCACATAGCCACCTTCTTACCTTTTCTTCACATGGCCATCACGCAGTATATCCCTGGTGTCTCCTTTTGTGTTCTAATTTTATAAGGACACCAGTAATAATTGGATTCAGTTCAGTTCAGTGGCTCAGTCGCATATAATTATACTTTTAAAATATTAGATAAATATATATTGACTCAATTAGTGAAAGAATATTTCTAACTTCTTTAATGTAAACATTTAAATGTTGTATACCCCACTACTTTTTTTAAAAATGTATTAATAGCATTTTTGTGCAACTTATTAAAAATTTAATCTGAAGGTCATTTTTAAGTGCACATATATTTTTATTTAAACATTGTTATACATATTTATACTGACTTATCAATCTATTTATAATTCTATAATCAACAGTAACATGAGTTATTTTTTTCCCCTTCCCTTTCCAGCTTGGTTGACATTACGATGAATACTATCATAGTAGTTTAAGACAGCAAAATCTGTCACTTTGTTTCTAACCATTTATATCCTCCTACCTGGACCCCTCTCCTATACAGGAGCTAGAGTGATTATTTTAAAATATAAGTCTGATATTATACATGTTTCAATGCCAGGATGGAGGGGGTTTCAGGATGGGGAACACGTGTATACCTGTGGCGGATTCATGTTGATGTATGGTAAAACCAATACAGTATTGTAAAGCAATTAACCTCCAATTAAAATAAATAAATTTATTTTAAAAATAAAAAAATAAAAGTTAAAAAAATAAATTAAAATATAAGTCTGTTCATAATAGTACCCTGGGCAGTGCTGCAGTGCCTCCCATTATGGATAATGCCAGACTTCTTAACAAAGTGTATAAGTCTCTGCAAAAACTCATCTCAGGCTGCCTCCATCACCATCTCAGTAATAGAGTGAATAACCTCCTAAAGACATGCAATCTGCTTCTGTCTGAGTACCTTTCCAATCCCTTTACATCTGTACTGTCTCATGGCTAGCACACCTCACTCCATTCAGTTCTCTGCTCAAATATCATCCTATGAGAGGAAACACCCAAAAAACTTCTAAAAGTTACACTCTTCCTCCAATCTTGAGATACTCACTTATCTGTCATTCTTGCTTACACTTATCACTATTATATTTTAAATTTATTTATTCCCTTATACTCTGCTCTCTCCAACTAGAATGTTAATCTCATGGAAGCAATAGAACTGTTTCTCCTGCCTGGTTCTCTAATTATGAATACAGCAATTTCTTAAGTGTTAATTTCCATTAGCCTTAAAGATTATTAACCCATGCCACCAGACTTCGTTCTCAAGATCATTAATCACATCAGCAAAGACTATGTTTCTGCCTACAGTAAAGTCACACTTTTCATAGATTAGGTTCTGAATATCTTTTGGAGGGCCATTATTCTTTCTACTACATTAATTAAATGCAAAAATATAAATATTAAATATAGTGAAAGTGAAAGCTGCTCAGTTGTGTCTGACTCCAGGCCAGAATACTGGAGTGGGTAGCTTTTCTCTTCTCCAGGGGATCTTCCCAACCCAGGGATCAAACCCAGGTCTCCCACATTGTAGGTGGATTCTTTACCAGTTGAGACACAAGGGAAGCCCAAGAGTATTGGAGTGGGTAATATTTCCCTCCTCCAGTGGGTCTTTCAACCCAGGAATTGAACTGGGATCTCCTGCATTGCAGGCAGATTCTTTACCAACTGAGCTATCAGGGAAGCCCAGAACTGTCTTAAAAAAAATTTTTTTAATGCATATTAAGCTAACACCTATGCATTGTTAAATTGCAAAATGGCACAATCACTCTGGGAAACAACTTGGCTTTTTTCTTAATGATTTAAACACATACTTATAATATGACCTAACAAATACATTCCTAGGTATTTATCTTGGAGACATAAAAAGTCATGTATTCACTCAATCTGAGCAGAGATGTTTCAGTTCAGCTTAGTCAATCAGTTGTGTCCGACTCTTTGTGACCCCATGAATTGCAGCACGCCAGGCTTCCCTGTCCATCACCAACTCCCGGAGTTTACTCAAACTCACATCCATCAAGTTGGTGATGCCATCCAGCCATCTCATCCTCTGTTGTCCCCTTCTCCTCTTGCCCCCAATCCCTCCCAGCATCAGAGTCTTTTCCAATGAGTCAACTCTTCACATGAGATGGCCAAAGTACTGGAGTTTCAGCTTTAGCATCATTCCTTCCAAAGAAATCCCAGGGTTGATCTCCTTCAGAAGGGACTAGTTGGATCTCCTTGCAGTCCAAGGGACTCTCAAGAGTCTTCTCCAACACCACAGTTCAAAAGCATCAATTCTTCGGCACTCAGCCTTCTTCACAGTCCAACTCTCACATCCATACATGACCACTGGAAAAACCATAGCCTTGACTAGGTGGACCTTTGTTGGCAAAGTAATGTCTCTGCTTTTGAATATACTATCTAGGTTGGTCATAACTTTTCTTCCAAGAAGTAAGCGTCTTTTAATTTCATGGGTGCAGTCATCATCTGCAGTGATTTTGGAGCCCCCAAAAATAAAGTCTGACACTGTTTCCACTGTTTCCCCATTTATTTCCTATGAAGCAATGGGACTGGATCCCATGATTTTTGTTTTCTGAATGTTCAGCTTTAAGCCAACTTTTTCACTCTCCTCTCTCACTTTTATCAAGAGGCTTTTTAGTTCCTCTTCACTTTCTGCCATAAGAGTGGTGTCATCGGCATATCTGAGATTATTGATATTTCTCCTGGCAATCTTGATTCCAGCTTGTGTTTCTTCCAGTCCAGCATTACTGTTGTATCTATTGGTGGAAAACTTTTACATATTAACTTTCCTGAATATATTTAATTTTCAGTAAAATTATTGCTTCATTAAATGCTTGGATTTTGACTTTTGAAAGGAATTTCCTTGAATAATTACTTTGCTTTTCACATTCTACAGTTCAGTTCAGTTAAGTTGATCAGTCGTGTCCGACTCTTTGTGACCCCATGAAGCACAGCACGCCAGGCCTCCCTGTCCATCACCAACTCCTGGAGTTCATTCAGATTCACGTCCATCAAGTCAGTGATGCCATCCAGCCATCTCATCCTCTGCGTCCCCTTCTCCTCCTGCCCCCAACACCTCCCAGCATCAGAGTCTTTTCCAATGAGTCAACTCTTCTCATGAGGTGGCCAAAGTACTGGAGTTTCAGCTTCAGCATCACTCCCTCCAAAGAAATTCCAGGGCTGATCTTCAGAATGGACTGGTTGGATCTCCTTGCAGTCCAAGGGACTCTCAAGAGTCTTCTCCAACACCACAGTTCAAAAGCAGCAATTCTTCAGTGCTCAGCTTTCTTCACAGTCCAAATCTCACATCCGTACATGACCACTGGAAAAAACATAGTCTTGACTAAATGGACCTTTGTTGGCAAAGTAATGTCTCTGCTTTTCAATATGCTGTCTAGGTTGATCATAACTTTTCTTCCAAGGAGTAAGCGTCTTTTAATTTCATGGCTGCAATCACCATCTGCAGTGATTTTGGAGCCCATAAAAATAAAGTCTGACACTGTTTCCACTGTTTCCCCATCTATTTCCCATGAAGTGATGGGACCGGATGCCATGATGTTTGTTTTCTGAATGTTGAGCTTTAAGCCAACTTTTTCACTCTCCTCTTTCACTTTCATCAAGAGGCTTTTCAGTTCCTCTTCACTTTCTGCCATAAGAGTGGTGTCATCTGCATGTTTGAGATTATTGATATTTCCCCCAGCAATCTTGATTCCAGCTTGTGCTTCTTCTAGCTAAGCATTTTTCATGATGTACTCTGCATATAAGTTAAATAAGCAGGGTGACAATATACAGTCTTAACGTACCCCTTTTCCTATTTGGAACCAGTGTGTTGTTTCATGTCCAGTTCTAACTGTTGCTTCCTGACCTGCATATAGGTTTCTCACTTGGATGCAATCTCAAAAACGACAGAATGATCTCTGTTCATTTCCAAGGCAAAGCATTCAATATCACAGTTATCCAAGTCTATGCCCCAACCAGTAACTCTGAAGAAGCTGAAGTTGAACAGTTCTATGGAGACCTACAAGACCTTTTAGAACTAACACCCAAAAAGTTGTCCTTTTCATTATGGGGGACTGGAATGCAAAAGTAGGAAGTTAAGAAACACCTGGAGTAAAAGGCAAATTTGGCCTTAGAATATGGAATGAAGCAGGGCAAGGCTAATAGAGTTTTGCCAAGAGAACGCACTGGTCATAGCAAACACCCTCTTCCAACAACACAAGAGAAGACTCTACACATGGACATCACCAGATGGTCAACACCGAAATCAGATTGATTATATTCTTTGCAGCCAAAGATGGAGAAGCTCTATACAGTCAATAAAAACAAGACCAGGAGCTGACTGTGGCTCAGATCATGAACACCTTATCGCCAAATTCAGACTTAAATTGAAGAAAGTAGGGAAAACCACTAGAACTTTCAGGTATGACCTAAATCAAATCCTTTATTATTATACAGTGAAACTGAGAAATAGATTTAAGGGCCTAGATCTGATAGATAGAGTGCCTGATGAACTATGGCCGGAGGTTTGTGACATTGTACAGGAGACAGGGATCAAGACCATCCCCATGGAAAAGATATGCTAAAAAGCAAAATGGCTCTCTGGGGAGGCCTTACAAATAGCTGTGAAAAAGAAGAGAAGCAAAATGCCAAGGAGAAAAGGAAAGATATAAGCAATGAATGCAGAGTTCCAAAGAATAGCAAGAAGAGATAAGAAAGCCTTCTTCAGCGATCAATGCAAAGAAATAGAGGATAACAACAGAATGGGAAAGACTAGAGATCTCTGCAAGAAAATTAGAGATACTAAGGGAATATTTCATGCAAAGATGGGCTCGATAAAGCACAGAAATGGTATGGACCTAACAGAAGCAGAAGATATTAAGAAGAGGTGGCAAGAATACACAGAAGAACTGCACAAAAGAGATCTTCATGACCAAGAGAATCACAATGGTATGATCACTCACCTTGAGTCAGACATCCTACAATGTGAAGTCAAGGGGGCCTTAGAGAGCATCACTACGAACAAAGCTAGTGGAGGTGATGGAATTCCAGTTAGGCTCTTTCAAATCCTGAAAGATGATGCTGTGAAAGTGCTGCACTCAATATGCCAGCAAATTTGGAAAACTCAGCAGTGGCCACAGGATTGGAAAAGGTCAGTTTTCATTCCAATCCCAAAGAAAGGCAATGCCAAAGAATGCTCAAACTACTGCACAATTGCACTCATCTCACATGCTAGTCAAGTAATGCTCAAAATCTCCAAGCCA
Source organism: Budorcas taxicolor (assembly GCF_023091745.1). NCBI lineage: Eukaryota > Metazoa > Chordata > Mammalia > Artiodactyla > Bovidae > Budorcas > Budorcas taxicolor. Next base: position 37,006,104 of record NC_068926.1, on the reverse strand, counting down.
GGCTTCAGCACAGATGTTTATAGCTGCATAATTATTATTTGCCCCATACTAGAAACAATCTCTCTTTTAACAGGTGAGTGGATAAATAAACTGAAATAATCATGTGACATAATACTACTCAGCAATAAAAGGAAATAAACAATCCATTGCCTAATGTAAATGAACCACAAAAGTATTATGCTGAGAGAAATAAGCCAGTTTCAAATGGTCTCATACAGTATGATTCCATGAATATGACATTCTGGAAAAGGCAAAACTACAGAGAAAAATATGAATTAAGTGACTCTTTTCTGGTAGAAATAGGGAGAGTATATTACTGCAAATATTCAACAGAGGGAATTTTGAGGGAGGTAAGATAGCTTCTCTTTACCTTGACTGTGAAGGTGTTACACAGTATGCCCATGTGTTAAAACTCATGGCACTGTGCACCAAAGAGATGATAAAGGTAACTAAAACTCTGCAAATTTTTAGATTATCACCTTACAGTGTTCCATAATATAGTAATTGGTGATATTGCTAAGGGACTAAACTTAATGTTAACAACTGATTGATTACAAGCAAATGATTTAACAATTTAACTTATTCAGTCCACAGTGTAATAACTATATTTCAAATCAACATTTTGTCATCTATTCACTACATACACATAATGTTTTCATATTTTTTCATAGTAGGGTAATATGCATACTAAAGTCTTATCATTAAACATTAATACTTAGGGATTCAAGATACAGGTATACAAACAACTATACTACTCAATCACATTTACATTTTAAAAATCACTCTTTGAACTAACGATAAAATTTTCTGCTCCTGACATTTGAACTCTGGCATGTTTCTTGCTGATTATCAATCGCTTTTTGGGACAGCCTGTCCCATTGCTCTAAATACACTAGTGGGGAAAAGCATGCCCAAGTCCTGTCATTCTAGTAGAAGCAGGAATGAGCTTAGATTACTACCTTTGGGGAAGGGGTTGCTTTCATTTTATTAAAAAAAAAAAAACAAGAAGAAGAAACAAAGAAGCATATCCTCTTACACAGGCTTATCTCTGGCCATCTGGCTTCATTACAGTAATGATGTACATGATTCCTCCATTCTGAATACAGGAATTCCTTAAATGCTAACTTTAATTAACCCTCAAAGATTATTTATTATACATTTGATCAGGCACCTAGGGAATTTTATAAAATGGCCTCAAGCTAATAGTTGATGCTAGTTCTTATACAGGTCAGACATTTTCCTTTCTGATCATTTAAAATTCCTATTTGATCAGGAAATTTTAAGACAGAAATATATTGATAAAATGGCCTTACAAATGATCAAAATAGTACCTGAATATTTTTTATATTTGATTAAATGTATTAAGTTAGATAAAAGTCCTTCTTTTACAGCTTTCCTTTACCCTCATCCTCTGTCCAACCTTTTCCAGATTCTGTGAGCACCAGTAATACCTTTTTCCTCTTAAAAGACCTAAGCCAACAGTAAAGGACTTTAAGCTGATCACCTGTCTTATCTTAAATTGCTTCTTTCTAATTCAGAATTTCTCAAATCACCAGTGACTTACTACTTGAAAACCATAAATCCTCAACTAATTCTTGACATCGGGTTATCCGGAAACTTCATCTGTTGTACCAAGGCAAAATTGTATTACTTGGAAAATGGAAAACATTCATACAGCTTTTGGCATCTCTTTTAACTAAGGAATTTCTTTTCTTATCCATTTGCTTTTTATACTTGTTCATACTAACAGTATTATTAAAAAATAAGAATAAACATTTGAACCCAATGATATTATATATAAATCCAAAGTGATCATGACAGTTCTCTGTTAAAGAAATATAAAAATTTTAAATAATGGTGAAAAAGAATACTATTTCCTATTTAGATAGATTAAAAAATGCTAATTGAAAATAAAAATGATTTTAAAATATGTTTTATCTTTATTTAATTCCTCTACACACTTCCATTTCCATTTAGAGTGGGATAATCATTTTACAAAACCCAAATTATCTTTCCAGTTGAAGAAAGAGTCATAGCGACTTTACATGTTAGAATAGGCAGCAGTATCAGTAGAATTCTCTGATCGTCCAAGTCTAAGGCTTATTGCTAAGTGGTTTGTTGAAATGTATAAATGGCTTGGTTTCTTTTTAACCTCCAAAAGACATTCCACTAAAATACCCATTTGGATCAATAGTGAATTATCGATTTTCAATGAGATCATTGCTGAGGGATATATCTCCTCTATTTAAGAGTAAAGTTCATTAAAGTTATACTTTAGATGTTTAAAAAAGTATCTAATATTTAGAGGAGGTTGATTTCTTTCCTGTCTAAAACACAGTATTGCAGTTTGAAAACAAGAATTAAAAAATAAATTTTAAACCACTGTATATGGACTTCTGGCTTCTAGTTCCTCATGTAAAAGTTACCACTCTGTTTAAATGACAAGTAAAAAGCTGAATAGATTAAAAAAAAACAAAAAAAAACTCTTCCTCAGTCCATCAGAGATACAGAGCAAACTGCTGCACTGCTGCCTCCAGGTGGGAGAGACAGGTAAAGACTAGGAGATAGGGTTTACCAAAGCAGAGACTGACCGCCACTGAGAACTACCTTGGGGACGAGTGCTGGAAAGAAAAACCTGAACTCTAACTATGAATTATCAAGGCTCAGTGTGGACAAGTCTGAGAGATGAAAACTTCAGAGATACCTACTTACAGGGGGACCCCCCACACTTTTGTGATTTTACTTCCAGGAGTTTTACCAGATTCTTGCAGTAAATATCAGAAAAAATTCCCTTCATGCTTCCAGCTGGGGGAAGGGAAAATAAATGGCAACCCACTCCAGTATTCTTGCCTGGAAAATCCCAGGTACAGAGGAACTTGATGGGCTGCCATCTATGAGGTCACACAGAGTCAGACACGACTGAAGCGACTTAGCAGTAGCAGCAGCAGCAGCAGCACTTTTTCTTAAGGAGACCTGCCACAGGGGCAATTTTTAAGAAGAACCTAACCTGCTGGTGCTTTATCAGAGCTTAACTGACCTGGAGGAAAGGAAATGCCCGGAAATGGCAACCCACTCCAGTGTTCTTGCCTGGAGAATCCCAGGGACGAGGGAGCCTGGTGGGCTGCCGTGTATGGAGTCGCAGAGAGTCAGACACGACTGAAGCGACTTAGTAGTAGTAGTAGTCAGCTATAGTCATCCTGTTCCAAATAAGGAAGAGGAAAGGATACAGAAACACACGTGAAGTTTACCGTTGAGATGCAGGTGCATTAGAAAACCAAGACTCAATCAGAGGACAATATAATATTTTCTTCCCTCCAGACCTCACTACTGTATTACTTAAAACCTAACTGCAGCAGTTCCTTTCACCTGGTATATCATGTCTGGCGATCAAGAAAAAATTTACATGATTCTAAAATACAAAATACACCCACTATTTTATGAAATAGAGCAAGTATTATAATCACACATGGCAGGAATGTTGGAATTATCAGAGCAGGAATTTCAAATGTGTATGGTGGATATGCTAAAGATACTAATGGATAAAGTAGATGGCATGCGAGAAGAGATAGGTAATGTAAACAGAGAGATGAAAATTATAAGAAACTAAATTCTGAAGATGAAAAACACTAACAAAAATAAAGACTGGCTTCTTTGTGTTTATTATTATATTGGTCAAGCCCGGGAAAAGAATCTCTAAGTTAGAGAGTTTGTCCAAGACCGTGGGACAACTGCAAAACATGCAATGTCCATGCAATGGGAATACCAGATATAGAAGAAAGAGAAAGGAATAGAATATTTGAAATAATAAATGACTGAAATCTCACCAAATCAATGACAGATACAAAGTTACAGAAACTCAGAGAACACCAAGGAAGATAACTCATAAACAAAAGCTAAAACAAAACAAACAAGCAAAACACACACACATCTAGACATCATTTTCAAACTACAGGAAATCAAAGATAAAGGGAAAATCCTGAGAGAAGCCAGAGGGAGAATAAACAACTTACCAACAGAGAGACAAAGGTAAGAATTACACGTGACAGTGCCTTAGAAACCATGCAAGCAAGAAGAGATCAGAATGAGACATTTAAAGAAGTGAGAAGAAATGTAAACCAACCTAGATTTATGTACCTTGCAAAATTATCCTTCAAAAGTGAAGGAGAAATAAAGACTTTCTGACACAAACACAATTTAAAGAAATTTGTTACCATTAGACCTGTTTTGCAAGAAATGTTACAATAAGTTATTTAGAGACAAGGAACTTAATATAGGTCTAACTTGAATCCACAAAGAGAAAGAAAAGTTTCAAAGAAAGAACAAAAACACAAAATTTGAAAATGTGTTTTTATTATTATTTTATGTAACAGATAACAGTTTGTTCAAAATAATAATAGCAATAGGCATTTGATTGGGTATGTTTAGATACATATATGCATATGGATATAAATGTATGTATGCTTATATATAAGGAAATACATGGCAGCAATAATGCAAAGTATGAGAGTGAGGAATTAGGATGATTTTATTACTATAACTTAAACCACATGAAGTGACATACATTATTTGAATGAGCACTTAGATTGTATATTACTAACTCTAGTGTAACCACTACAAAAAGTAAACAAAAAATGGATAATATAACTTAAATATTAAAAATGAGAATGAATGAAATTATGTACAATGCTTAATTAAAATCACAAAAAAGTGAAAAACAAAAGAACAAAGAACAAGAGTAACAAATGATAACAATATCAAATATGGTGAAATCCAAATATATCAAAATCAGCTTGAATATCAAGGGATTAAATGCACCAATTAAAAGATAGTAATTATTAGACAGGATCATAAAACATTGCCTGACTATATATTTCCTACAAGAAAATCATTTTAAATATAAAGATTCATAGATTAAACATAGATGGGTGGAGAAAAATATACCATGCTAACATTAATTAAAGCAAACATAGGAAGAATTCTTTTATTTTTAAATAGTCAGTTCAGTCACTCAGTCGTGCCTGATTTTTTGTGACCCCATGGACTGACACACCAGGCTTCCCTGTCCATCACCAACTTCTGGACCTTACTCAACGTCATGTCTGTTGCATCGATGATGCCATCCAACCATCTCATCCTCTGTTGTCCCCTTCTTCTCCCACCTTCACTCTTTCCCAGAATCAGGGTCTTTTCCAATGAGTCCGTTCTTTGCATCAGGTGACCAAAGTATTGGAGTTTCAGCTTCAGCATCAGTCCTTCCAACGAATATTCAGGACTGATTTCCTTTAGGATTGACAGGTAGGATCTCCTTGCAGTCCAAGAGATTCCCAAGAGTCTTCTCCAACACCATAGTTCAAAAGTATCAATTCTTCACTGCTCAGCTTTCTTTTTAGTCCAACTCTCACATCCATACATGACCACTGGAAAAAACCATAGCTTTGACTAGATGGACCTTTTTAGGCAAAATAATGCCCATGCTTTTTAATATGCTGTCTAGTTTGGTCATAGCTTTTCTTCCAGGGAGCAAGTGTCTTTTAATTTCATGGCTACAGTCACCATCTGCAGTGATTTTTGAGCCTCAGAAAATAAAGTTTGTCACTGTTAGCATTGTTTCCCCATCTAGTTGCCATGAAGTGGAGGGACCAGATGCCATGATAGTTTTCTGAATGTTGAGTTTTAAGCCAACTTTTTCACTCTCCTCTTTCACTTTCATCAAGAAGCTCTTTAGTTCTTCACTTTCTGCCACAAATTCAAATAGAGCTGACTTCAAATCAAGGAAAGTTGTCAAGGATAAAAAAGGTATTACATAATAGGTGGGTAAATTCCCTAAGAAAACATAGCAATCCTTAACATGTATGCGTCTAACAGCAGAGTATCAAAATATTTGAGGCAACCTAATAGAACTGCAAGGAGAAACAGATAAACACCCTATTATAGTTGGAGACTGCAGTACCCTACTGTCAGAAATGAACAGATCCAATGGGCAGACAAACAATAAGAACATAGCTGAACTCAGCAACACCATCACCTGGATACAAATTATATCTATAAACTATTATAACCCCAAACAACAGACTGTGCATTCATCTTAAGCCCATATGGCATGTTCATCAAGATAGATTACATTTAGATCCATAAAACACACAGACTGAACTGAACTGAAATGAACAAATTTCATAGCACAGAAGTCATACCTTGTCAGCTCTCGGACCACGATGGAAGTAAACTGCTGCTGCTGCTGCTGCTAGTCGCTTCAGTCGTGTCTAACTCTGTGCGACCCCATAGACGGCAGCCCACCAGGCTCCCCCGTCCCTGGGATTCTCCAGGCAAGAACACTGGAGTGGGTTGCCATTTCCTTCTCCAGTGCAGGAAAGTGAAAAGTGAAAGTGAAGTCACTCAGTCATGTCCGATCCTCAGCAACCCCATGGACTGCAGCCTACCAGGCTCCTCCCTCCATGGGATTTTCCAGGCAAGAGTACTGGAGTGGAGTGCCATTGTCTTCTCCAGGAAGTAAACTAGAAATCCATAATAGAAAAACAATTGGAAAAAGCCTATATGTGTGTATATATATATATATATAGAGAGAGAGAGATTAACAATGTAATGAACATATGAGTAAAAGTGGAAATCTCAAAACAAAGTGACAAATATTTTGCACTAAACAAAAATGAAAGCACAACTTGTCAAAACGTTTGGGATGCAATTAAAGAAGTGCTTTGAAGGAGCCTCTCCCAGCTTTATGGAGATATATTAGACATATAACATTGTATATATGTATATAAAATATATATGTATATATTAGACATATAATATTGTACACTGCTTATGGGCAGTGTACAATGATGTTAGCTACAGTCACCATATTATAAATTAGATCCACAGAACTAATCCATCTTATAGCTGGAAGTATGTAACACTTGACTATTATCTTCCAATTTACACTTCCCTGTTCCCAGCCCCTGGCAACCATCAATCTGCTCTGTTTTCTAAGACTTTTATTTTACATAGGTTCCACATGTAAGTGATGTCACACAGTGTTTTTTTTTCTCTAACATTTCACTAAGAATAGTGTCATCAAGGCCCTTCCAGGTTGTCATAAATGGCAGGGTTTCTTTCTTTCTCATAGTTTAATACAGAAAAAAAAAATATATATATATATACATATATGTATATATATATAATTAATTCATCTATTATTGCACAATGAGTTTGTTTCCATATTTTGATTATTTTAAACAGCTCTGCAATTAGCTTTGGGATGGAGATATCTCTTAAAGACAGTGATTGTATTTCCTTTGGATTTATACCCAGGAATAGGATTGCTGGATCATACAGTAGTTCCACTTGATTTTAACTATTTTTGAGGAACCTCCATATACTTCACAGTGGCTGTAACAATTTACATTCCTACTAACAACTCAAGGTTTCTTTTCTCCATATCCTTGCAAACACTTGTTATCGCTTATCTTTTTGATGATATACATTCTAACAGATGTGAGGTGAGATCATGTGGTTTTGATTTTCATTTCCCTGATGACTAATGATGTTGAGAATGTTTTCATGTTGGCCTTCTGTATGTCTTCTTTGGAATAAAGTCTATTTAAATGTCTTGCCCATCTAAAGTTTCGATTACTAATTTTTCACTTGTAAGTTGTTTAATTTTCTTTTGTATTTTGGATATTAATCAATTATCTGATAATTGACTTTCAAATATTTTCCCCATTCCTTAAGGTTCCTCTTCATCTTGTTGATTGTTTCATTTGCTGTGTAGAAGCTTTTTGATTTGATGTACTTCCACTTGCTTATTTATTTATTTTCTTTTGTTTCTGCTTTTGTTGTCCTGTTCAAAATCTGTTGCCACGATGATGTCAAGGGGCTTCTTCCCTATGTTTTAACAGGTTTATGGTTTCATGTCTTCTATTTAAATCTTTATTCCAATTTGAGTTTATTTTTGTGAGTGGTGTAAGATAAGGGTCCAATTTCATTCTTCCGTATGTGGATACTAGTTTTCCCAACACCATTTATTAAAGAAACTATCCTTCCCCCATTGAATATCCTTGCACATCATAGCAAATATTACTTGACTTTTGTACATGGGTTTATTTCTGGGCTCTCAAATCTTTTCCAATAGCCAAAGTTTCTGTTTTCATGGAAATACTAACTTCTTTTGACTCTTACAGCTTTACAAAATAGTTTAATATCAGGAAGTGTGATACCTCTAGCTATATCCCTCAGTTTTAAAGTTGCTTCTGGCTATTTGACATCTTTTCTAGTTCCATACAAATTTTAGATTTTTTTTTCCCATTCCTGTGGGAAATATACTGGAAATTTGATGTGGATTGCACTGAATCTAGAAATGCCATTGGGTACTATGGATATGTTAACAACTTTATTTCTTTCGGTACGTGAACATGGGGAAATTTTAACACTTATTTGTATCCTCTTCCGTATTTTTTCATCCATGCTTTACATTTTTCAGCATACAGCTCTTCCACCACCTTGGCTAAATTTAGTCTTAATTATTTTATTGTTTCCAATGCTATTACAAATTAGATTATTTTTCTTTCTAATAGTTCACTGTTTGTATATAGAAGTACAGCTTTTATTATATCCTGACATTTTACTATATTCATATATTACTTCTAACACCAGAAAACCTAGATGACCTTGGGTATGGCAATAACTATTAGTTATAACACAAAGGGCTTGACCCATGAAATAAATAATTGAGAAGCAGCTTCATTAAAATTATAGACTTTTGCTCTGAAAATGCAATGTCAAAATAATAAGAGGTACAAACTAGAAGAAAATATTTAGAAAAAATATTTCTGATAGACAACTGTTATCCAAAATATACAAAGAATTTGTAAAACCTAACAATAAGAACACAAGAAATCTAGTTTTAAAAACTGGGCCAAATACCTTAACAACCATCTCACCAAAGAAGATATACAGATGGCAAATAATTATATGAAAAGATACTCAATATCAGATGTCATCAAGGAGATGCAAAATAAAAAACAGGATATTTCAACCCTCTCTTTGAAAACACTGACACCAACTCTGGCGAGGATGTGGAGCAACAGGAACTGTCATTCACTGCTGGAAGGAATGCTAAATGGTGCAAGCACTTTGAAAGACAGTTTAATATTTCTCTTACAAATTTCAATATGTTCCTATCATACAATCCAGCCATTTCACTTGTTGTTATCCACCCAAAGGAGCTCAAAATTTAGGTCCACAAAAACCTTGCACATAGATATTTATACAACTTGATTTACAATTGTCAAAGCTTGTAAGCAACAAAGATATTATTCAGTAGGTGAATGGATCAATATGTTGTGATAGATAAAGACAATGAAATATTATTTGGTGCTAAAAAGAGATACCTGATGCATTCCTGTCACAGTATAGAATAGGAAAAAATTTTGGTAATAAAAATAAGAGTGAAGTGCAAAAATAATTGTGTTACCATCAAGCCATGAAAAAGGAGAAATATTAAAGGTATATTACCAACTAAAAGAAGCAAATCTGAAAAGGCTACTATACAGCATCCTGAAAAAGTCAAAACTATGGAGACAGAAAAAAGACCAGTGGCTGCCAAGGCTTGGGAGAGAGAAAAATAATCCGGCAGAGCAGAGGATTTTTAGGACAATGAAACTATTCTATATGATACTACAATGATGGATACAAGTTATTATGCATGTGTCAAAATCCATAAACTATAGAACACAGAGAGTACACCCTAAGGTGAACAATGGACTTTGGGTGATAAAGATGCTTCAATGTAGGTTCATGGATTGTAAAAAATATACTATCAGATGAAATATATTGATAGTGAGGGAGGCCATGCATGTGTAGTGCTAAGAGGTACACTGACATTCTCTGTACTCGACTCAATTTTGCTGTGAAACTAAAAATGTTCTGAAAAATACTGTCAAGAAAATACCAGCATTAAATGTAGTTACCAGCAGTATTTTAATCTCTAGTCCATAAATTCTTCAGCTTCCTAAGGAAACTGTCATTGATTTGAATACAATTAAGGACTATCAGTTGAATGAGCCCCTATCACTTAACAGTCAGTAACAAAATATTCCTTAACTACCTAATTTAAATTATCCATCTAATTTCTCAATGTCACATTAATTGCCATTGCTATCGGTTTTATATGTCTTGGGCAGCTGTTTGTTTGATAAATAATTTAAAATTTGAATTAAAAACTACCCTGATTTCTACTGTGATGAGTAGAGGAAGCAAAGGTAGCCCTCTGGGAAATTAAAAATGTTTCAGTATGAGTGATCTCAGATTTAAAATCATGTTTTGTTGAAGTCAAACTTTATCAGGAACCAATTACTAATGACTGGAGTAAAGTGATATATAATTAATTGACAGATCAAAAGCAGTTGCTGGGAGCACAGGGCATTATCAAGCTCATGAAGTCAGAGACAGAGTTTCATGTCCCTAAGATTCTCCCAGAAGTTAACTAATGCTGTTGCCAGTAAAGCAGGAGACTCCTAGATGACTTATTTTTGTTCTTAATCATAAAATTCATCCTCACCTTTATGAATGTTTTTCTGAGAGATTTGCTCAATATTTATAGAAGAAAATTTTACATATTTCTAGAATGCACTTAATTTTTCTGTAAAAATATGTGTAGAATATTATAAATTCATTTAAACTTCTGATTGTTTATCTCTATTTAAGCAACTCCAGTCAAGAGTAATTCTTTCTCCACTGAAAACAGTATGGTGTCAACTACAATGGAAAAATGGGGAAAAAATGCTGATTAAGTGGCTGTGGGCAAGGATATTAGTTTAAACTTGATATTTATTAGTTTAGGAACTTAGTGCAAGGATTGACCTCCAGAATTCAAACCATCCCACACACACTGATAGGAATATTTTGACAATGAGATAAGACAGTGAATGTGAAATATTCAAGTTAGAAAGCCGCATTATATGACCGCTATGAGTTTCAAAGCTGTCTTCCTTCTTTCTTCCTCTACTCCATGTTTCCTGAGAAATTTGGATGTAGAGTGGAGTGAAATGCAATATAAAGTTGAGCTTGCCTTCTATTCAGAATCAAAAGAGGAGAGACATATAATTTATATGCTTGCTTTGCTTAAATTTGTAAAATGCCACCTAATTAAATTGGTATTTTATTTCTGTGATTCATCTAAATAAAGTTTAATATTTCAGAAATCAGATTTTTATTCATACATAAAATACATTTTAAATAAAAGTATCATTTTGGTATTCAGATAATGCTACATTTTTCCAAAGCTATTCTTTTCCATTTCAGTTAAAGATCTCTAGACTGTTCATTATGTCACAATTACCTTAAGTCAACTCCATATCCTGTACTGTACAAATGTAGGGAATTATGATATCTATGACAAGAGCATCTGAAAATATTAAAATGTTAACAAAAGTCTTCCTCCTGTCTCTCTTCAGGTTATTAACAACTTTTTTTACTGAGAGAGAAATAGTACAATGTGAAAACTACACAGTAAGTAACCATTCTACAAAACAAAAGTATAAAGACACGTGCTTTGCCTTTTAAAGTATCAGGTAGAAATTGAAAGTAAAATTTGTGTTATGTTCCCTTTTGATTTTAAATTACTTTTATACTTGAGAGATGCAAAGATGAATGAAAACTGGAATTAAATTTTACCAGGTGAAGTTAAGGTTAAGCTAGTCATAGTCATCTGTTTAGCTGTCATCTATCTATTTGTCTACCCTATACTATTGAGTCTGTTTGTTTTCCCATTTAAATGTTGTTTCAGATTTTTCATCTTGTAATATGATATTCCTGGTATACCTATAACATCTTTTATAAAATTTTTAGATTCTTTTAATGTTTTCTAAGATTACTCCAGTATTTTTTTCAGTTTCAATACACACATGAGCAAAATTGATGAGATCTCTTATTTTTGATCAAATATTCACCCATATTCAAATGTAAATCTAGTCCATTTCTCCTAAGACTAGACTCATAAGACAGATTGTATACAGTTGATCTTACACAGGTAAATGTTTAGTGGGAACCATACAGAGGAAGACACCTAAGTCTAGAAAGAATACTATCTTGTCAAGCTATTAAAACTCATGTAGTTCCTATGCACCAATGTCCACTCAAGTTTATTCTTTCTTTATCTCTATTTTGCCCCCACAGGCCCACTGACTTTACCAAAATCCAGATGGAAATTTTCCCACTACTACTCCAGTAAAATATTCAGTAGATGATGCTATATAGCTGTGACAGTGGAGATTAACCAGCATTCATCAAACCTGCTTCTTTTTCCTCCTATACATACAACCATGCTGCTTTCCCACTCTCCCATGAAGCGAGGTACAGCCAAGTGACAGTTCTGGTCCATGCAAGGAGTGTGTTTCTGTCTCATCATGGCGCTTTAAAATCTTGCAGGAGTGGTTCTCATGTTTTTTTCACTGCCTGGCTGAGTGGAGAGAACCTAGAGACCTAGCTATAGAGCAAACCCTATGATTGAAGAAGCTAGTGTCTGATGACAGCATAGAGCAGACCTAGCCAAACCTGAAAACAGACATTCAACTATAGCTGGTGGAAGAAACCACATTTCACCATGTTACATCACAACTGCTTTAGGAAGTGTTTCTTACAGGAAGTAGCATATCTGACTAATAAACATGTATTGATATTTCATGTGGGTAACTTTTCAGTTTTGCCCTTGATTTTTAGAAGAGGATTTTGTCAGATATTTTACCAAAGTCTGCATTAAAGCAAATGCTCTCTTTATTCAAAAATAATAAATATTCTAATGGATGATGGGTGCCAGAAATGCGAAATTGTATTTAATGTATATTTGGATTTTGGTAATCAATTTTTATGCTTTAAGTATGTCAATTAAGAAATAGTAGTGCTTTGATTCACTCTTTGACTCATTTTATGACTGTGGATAAACAACAATACACAAAATATCTAGACAGTCCTAGTAAATGCTTTTGACTTGACATGTTATGTCACTTTGATCTTCTATCTTGTTTATTCTGACAAAAGTAGTCCTAAATATACATGAATAATATACATGCATTTTTCTGTAGATCTCACCTTTATATATTTCAAACATTGTATCCTTTATTGATGGAACACAGTAAGATAAAAGGTTAGCAAGCCATAAATACTGGGAAATAATTACTAATTTTATAACATTAGACCATTGATGGTTCATATTTTCTTTAAACATAAGTTAAGATTAGTTTAGGATTCTTCTATGTATACAGCATATTATCTCATTTTTAAATCTTTTAACAAACACTTCACGAAGAGAATTGTGCTTGTTATAACTGATAGGGTTATTTGGATTTCTGAGATTAGTTGCACTAGTAATTAAAAATGTATTTATGGATGTGCATACAAAATGTCTGAGGATATTATAACTGAAAAGAATACAACTATATTTTTTAATGCTTTTATCTACATTTAGCAAAACTTTATTTTTAAAAAATTTTTAATGAAATACAGTTGGTTTTCAAAGTTGTATTAATTCCTGCTGTACAGCAAACTGATTCAATTATACATGCATATATATTTATTTTTCATATTATTTTCCATGATAGTTTATCACAGAATATTTAATACAGTTCCCTGGGGCCATACAGTAAGACCTTGTTGTTTATCCATTCTATACATAATAGCTTACATCTGCTAATTCCAAACTCCCATTCTATCCCTCCTCCACCCTATACCCCTTGCCAACCACAAGTCTGATATTGTATTTTTGAGTCTGTTTTCTGTTATGTAGATAGGTTCATTTGTGACATATCTTAGAGTTAACAAATAAGTGATATCAGATGGTCCTTGTCTTTCCATTTCCAACCTACTTTGCTTGGCATGATAATATCTGGATCCATCTACTGTGCTGAAAATTAGCAAGATTTCAAATAGCAATTTATGATTATGCATCATAATTAATGAACTATGTTCTTCTGAGTGTTCTTCTCAAAGCAATATTTGGTTTCATTGAAAGAAGATTCTACCTTATTATCGTACAACAGATTCATTTAGATAATATTTGGTTGGAGAAATCCAGGATGATTATATGCTATTTCACACACTTATCATGTAACGTCCTGGGGAAGCATGAAATAAACATGTATTTAAGAGGATAATAATAACCTTATTGAAGATGTAAATACAATTTTCCTGGTCCTGTTTGTGATGTAAATAGTGGTAGTCCAGCCAGTAAAAAATATAATTTTCCATGCTTAATACTGCTTTCTCTAATAGACTTTCCATGCTGCTACTCCAAATAATCATAAGATTTTTTTCAACAAAAGGAAATTAAAAACTTAATTGGTTGTTTTCATTATAAAGAAGATTCCTATTTTATAATCTGATATCATAATTTTGAAAAAAAAATAAAAACATTAGCACATCAAAAAATCAGTGCCAAAAACACAGATCAGTAAGTTCAGTTCAGTCTCTCAGTTGTGTCTGACTCTTTGCAACCCCACAGACTGCAGAAAGCCAGGCCTCCCTGTCCGTCACCAACTCTTGGAGTTTACTCAAATTCATGTCTATTGAATCAGTGATGCCATACAACCATTTCATCCTGTGTCATCCCCTTCTCTTCCTGCCTTCAATTTTTCCCAGCATCAGGGTCTTTTCAAATGAGTCAGTTCTTCGCATCAGGTGGCAAAAATATTGGAGTTTCAGCTTCAGTATCAGTCCTTCCAGTGAGTATTCAGGACTGATTTCCTTCAGAATGGACTGATTGGATCTCTTTGCAGTCCAAGAGACACAGATATGGAAGGGGAAATTTCCATTTGTCTGATACTGTTCTGAATCATGTAAGATTTACCAAATTAATATTTCTCCATTTCCATTGTTCTTTGCTTTTTGTGTTAGTAAATGGAAATAAATTGATTTATATAATATATTTAAAATAAGTTCTGATGAATTTCATTAAGATATAAAACTAAGGAAGTTCATATGTCACAGTTTGCTTGATCAGCCTGATGGATGCCCCTTTTTAAGTCATAGATGTAAGATAATATTGAACATCACAGATTCATGTTTGAATGGATCCTGGTATAAGTCCTATTTCTCTATTGATTATTAATGTGAGATAAACTATCTTTTAAGAATAATGTATCTGTTCTTTTACATCATGTTATTTTGAGTGAAATGAGAAAAATTTAGAAATATTTGGAAACAGTAAAATTATTTATATAATTTAGTTATGAAAATTAAAGACTCGTGTTAGAAGAAACATTAATATGCACTCTCTGTGTCCCTCTGTCTTTTTCTCCTGTCTCTTCCCTTTGGTTAAATAATGAAATTATATGTTGTGTTTATGACTGCAAATCCATTGGTGTCAACTAGGGACTGTAACAATGTTGAGTTTATGGATAAAACAGCTGATGCTTCCTCTCTTAGAACCTAATATTTGTATCAATCTAGAATACTATTGGAGAAGGCAATGGCACCCCACTCCAGTACTCTTGCCTGGAAAATCCCATGGATGGAGGATCCTGGTAGGCTGCAGTCCGTGGGGTCTCGAAGAGTCAGACACGACTGAGCGACTTCACTTTCACTTTTCACTTTCATGCGTTGGAGAAGGAAATGGCAACCCACTCCAGTGTTCTTGCCTGGAGAATCCCAGGGACAGGCGAGCCTGGTGGGCTGCCATCTCTGGGGTTGCATAGAGTCAGACACGACTGAAGTGACTTAGCAGCAGCAGCAGAATACTATAGCTTCCAAACCACCCTAATCAATTTATTTATTATCTTCCTAACTATGAATCTATCAGTTTTTGCATTTCCTGATGGTCAACTCTGTTCCTTGCTGCTTCTGAAATACTTAGTATTCACTTTTTATTTGTACTCTTTTGATCCTCATTTGTTTAATTTAGCCAATAATCTTTCTTTTCAACCCATTTATTGTTTCTTTGCATAATTGCTGAACATTTCATTCCTTACTTAAGAATTTTATTTCCTTAGTTTTGCTATTGTTTCTTTTACACACCCAGAATAGAATTAAGCATATTCATAAAGTTCTGTTCTTTTCTTTAAAGATAAAATGTTATTCTATTTGCAGGAATATCAGGGCAAGATCAGAAGAGAAAATTTAGTTGCAAAGATAAAAGATCTGCTACAGCAATAATAATAATTATAAAAGATGACTTACAAATTTGGCATCAAATGTCCATTTCTATATTTAGTTACTATCTTGTGACTTTTTCTAAGTAATTGATCTTTTACAAATGGAATATAGCTTTTCATAAGTAAAAATATCCCTATCTTATGATGATATTTTGACTTTTAGACAAAGTCACATTTGATAGCATATAGCTAAAAAATCAACAAATTATAGATGTGTTTTGAAGTTTGGGGGGTAAAAGTTTGAAAAAAAAAAAAAAGGCCTTACTGATTGAAATAGCAGGATAGAGGCTTCCTAGGTGACTCAGCAGTAAAGAATCCACCTGCAATTCAAGAGATGCAGGTTTGATCCATGGGTCGGGAAGATACCGTGCAGAAAGAAATGGCAACCCACTCCAGCATGTTTGTCCAGGAAATCCCAGAGACAGAGGAGTCTGGCGAGCTACAATCCACACGGTCACACATGATTTATGGACTAAACAACAACAAATATTGCACAGCTTATCCAGTCTGTGATTTAATTATGTCCAACTTTTAAAACAATACTTTTGGGGCTTCCCTGGTGGCTCAGAGGTTAAAGTGTCTGCCTGCAATGCGAGAGACCTGGGTTCAATCCCTGGGTCAGGAAGGTCCCCTGGAGAAGGAAATGGCAACCCACTCCAGTATTCTTGCCTGGAGAATCCCGTGGACAGAGGAGCCTGGTGGGCTATAGACCATGGGGTCACAAAGAGTTGGACACGACTGAGGGACTTAACTTTAACTTTGGTAATGTTACAGATGTGTATTAATGAGAATGGACCTTTTTATGTCCAGCAAGAAGGAAACAGGGATTAGACCTTCCCCTGTTTACCTACAAGGAGAAGGATTATGTTATCAGTCTTAGCCTTCCTCACAAGTTTCTGCCATTAGAGAAGGTTATGTGAAGAACCAGCTATAAATGACAGTGTAGCTTCAATTTTCTTTGACCTTCACATATCTGCAAAGTTTTACTTTCGGGTCAAACCAACTGTCCATATTCATGGGTACATCTGGAAATTTGTTGTCCTTGTGTAGGCTTGTTCTCAAATATCTTGCACTCCAGTAGCATGTGCGTATAATCCCTGTATTTTCATTTCAATTATGTCATTGAACAACTACCAGCTTAGACCATTATATGACCAGTAACTTTCTCATTTTCTAGTAACTCTTCAACTTAAATCTGCTTTCATTTGCTTCCCTTTCTAGTGATAGTCCTGTACAAGCTGAATATTCATTTTGGTGTACAAAAATAAAAATCACTAGTCACATTATTTCAGTCTCTAAAATAATTCAAAATACATTGATTTTTTTTTCCAGTATTCTATACTTTTATTTGTCCTGGCTTCAAAAAAGTGGAACAAAATTTTGCACGTTTGTTGAATATTTTATAATCCTCAGTTTATACTCATTACCCTAGGGACACTACCAAAGTGTGTTTTTCTTTGCCACAGAAATTTTAGGTCTGTCTTTGAATATATAAATCTTATATAAATCTATAGGTTCAAATTTATTGAATATATGTAAATATTCTCCACAGCTTTTAAAATGTGAAAAATTCACCTAAAATTAACTCAAAATATTGCAGGCAACTTCTAAAAAATATATCCCATTATAAACTTATTTACTAAATTTTTACATGTGAGATATTGTTAATCATGTACAGTAAATTAAAATACTTCTGAATATCATGATTTTCTGAAGCTATATTTCTAACACTTAAATAATAGTTATAGGAGAATATAGCAAATAGAAATTCTTCAAGTTTTCTTTTGAAAAATATATCAGGAATTGCAAAATATTTTGTCAATATTTTATGCTTTGCTTAACTTTTAATTATCAGTATTAATCATGTATTTAAGTTCAGTTCAGTTGAATCACTCAGTCGTGTCCGACTCTTTGCGACCCCATGAACTGCAGCACGCCAGGCTTCCCTGTCCATCACCAGTTCTTGGAGTTTACCCAAACCCATGTCCATCCAGTCGGTGATGCCATCCAACCATCTCATCCTCTGTCATCCCCTTCTCCTCCTGCCCTCAATCTTTCCCAGCATCAGGGTCTTTTCCAATGAGTAAGCTCTTCGAATGAGGTGACCAAAGTATTGGAATTTCAACTTCAACATCAGTCCTTCCAATGAACATCCAGGACTAATCTCCTTTAGGATGGACTGGTTGGATCTCCTTGCAGTCCAAGGGACCCTCAAGAGTCTAATCCAACACCACAGTTCAAAAGCATTTTCGTATTAAAGTACATATTATAAAAATGTTTGCCATAATGTTGTAATCTCATGCTGCACATATTTTATCTGTCTCTTGTGATAAACAAAGACAAACTATTTTTAATCTTATGCAAGTCTATGTTTTCTCACCCTAGCTAACGTTTCTGTTTTAACACTTAGTCACACAGTAACAAAGATGGATGTAATCCCTGTACAGCCATTTGCCATCTGGTTAAGCAAATATACTTAAAGATATTCCTGCAATTGTGATGAAGCGACAGCAGATCTAAGAGCAGGCAGTGCTTGAACTCTAAAATGATGATTGTACAGCTGTAGTTGGCATCATTAGAGACTAATAAAATCTTTATATTCTGTTTGGATGGCACAGACCTTTATCAAAGAGGAGCTCAAATAGCTAAATAACAAAGAAATGATCCATTTAGCAGTTGTTTTAAATTTAAGACAGATAATAGAACTCCTAAGTCATAATTGGTTTTTAACATTGGAAAGATTGTTTTCAAGTTCTGTCTCCCATTCTAACAGTTTTAACTTCTCATCTTACTATAATTCTTTGATTATGATTTTGCTTCTTCTAATGTTGCTATCAATATAAGTTAAAGACATCACATAATCCTCAACAGTTAATGATTATCAGAATGCTTTCATACTATTTCCAGTTAAATACACAATTAAAAAATCACTAAATATATTTGGCTTAGCAAAAAGGATGAGCAGACATATGCTTTTGTTTTCTTACATAATTTGAAATTATTTCTAACATTGGATATTGATTATGTATTCTGTTGACAGGGTAATTCCTAAGTAGCTCTATAAGGTCTATTAAAGTAGAACACATGAGCATAATATACTTTTCACTGATTTGTAGTATCAGCAGTAATTCCTTAGATATCATTGCAAAGAATTTTCATAGCTCATATTGAAATCAGCAATTTTTATTAATTGGTATTTTTTCTTATCTCTACAGATTCAATAATCTTGATGCCAAAATATTTTAATCATGTTCCAGATTGGAGGGGAAAATTAGCTTTTTATTTCTACAAACTTAAACATTAGCCAGACTTTGCAAGGGAATGCCTGCAGAGAGTCAAGTCTATCTGTTGTGGAAAAATAGAGATGTGTTTTACTCCTATATCTCAAGGCTATATTATAAAATCATCCATGCTAGGGGCTAATATACAGTTTTTAGCTTCAGAATTTTACATGAAGAGGATATAACTATTCCTTTAACTCAACCTTGTGTTCACGCATGAAGAAATGTAAGTCTGAGATGAGTGTTTGGATAAAGTTGCACAGTAAGAGTTGAAACATAGGTTACTGTCAAGCCTCCTTAACTCCAGAGTCCCACTTCCTTTCCATTACACTATGAACCTATTAGTCTTAGCTTTAGAAAAAAATCAGGTCTCTTTGACACATTCCTGTAACTACCAGACCACACCTATACCCATTTAATGTATTATTTGATCGATTCATACAAATAACTGTTTTGTTGATTTTAATGTATCTGCCTGTGAACAAAGAAATATGTGATATTTCCAAATGGAATTGTGTGTGGATCATAATAAACTGTAGAAAATTCTTCAAGAGATGGGAATACCAGACCACCTGACCTGCCTCTTGAGAAACCTGTATGCAGGTCAGGAAGCAACAGTTAGAACTGCACATGGAACAACCGACTGGTTCCAAATAGGAAAAGGAGTACATCAAGGCTGTATATTGTCACCCTGCTTATTTAACTTGTATGCAGAGTACATCATGAGAAATGCTGGGCTGGATGAAGCACAAGCTGGAATCAAGATTGCTGGGAGAAATATCAATAACCTCAATATGCAGATAACACCACCTTTATGGCAGAAAGTGAAGAAGAACTAAAGAGCCTCTTGATGAAAGTGAAACAGCAGTGAAAAAGCTGGCTTAAAGCTCAACATTCAGAAAACGAAGATCCATGGCATCTGGTCCCATCACTTCATGGCAAATAGATGGGGAAACAGTGGAAACAATGGCTGACTTTATTTTTGGGGGGGCTCCAAAATCACTGCAGATGATGACTGCAGCCATGAAATTAAAAGACACTTACTCCTTAGAAGGAAACTTATGACCAAGCTAGACAGCATATTAAAAAGGAGAGACATTACTTTGCCAACAAAAGTCCGTCTAGTCAAGGCTATGGTTTTTCCAGTGGTCATGTATGGATGTGAGAATTGGACTACAAAGAAAACTGAGCACCGAAGCATTGATGCTTTTGAACTGTGGTGTTGGAGAAGACTCTTGAGAGTCCCCTGGACTGCAAGGAGATCCAACCAGTCCATCCTAAAGGAGATCAGTCCCGGATGTTAATTGGAAGGACTGATGTTGAAGCTGAAACTCCAGTACTTTGGCCACCTCATGCGAAGAGCTGACTCATTTGAAAAGACCCTGATGCTGGGAAAGATTGAGGGCAGGAGGAGAAGGGGACGACAGAGGATGAGATGGTTTGATGACATCACCAACTAGATGGACATGTGTTTGGGTAGACTCCGGCAGTTAGTGATGGACAGGGAGACCTGGCACGCTGTGATTCATGGGGTCGCAAAGAGTCGGACATGACTGAGTGACTGAACTGAACTGAACTGATGCTGGGAAAGATTGAAGGTGGGAGGAGAAGGGGATGACAGAGGATGAGATGGTTGAATGGTATCATCGACTCAATTGAGCTGAGTTTGAGTATACTCCGGGAGTTGGTGATGGACAGGTAGGCCTGGCGTGCTGTGATCCATAGGGTTGTGAAGAGTTGGACATGACTGAGCAACTGAACTGAGACACACATGTATGTATGGTGTATATTTATACTATATCTCATATTGAATGTGAAGTTTCTATAAGGCAGAAATTCATTTTCAAGAGTGTGCTCATTATTTAGGAAAGCTCTTTTGGCTCTATCAATGCCTGTTAAAACTAAATCTAAGCTTAGAGGACTCAATCATAATACTAGCTCAAATGCACAGGGCATTACAGGGAAGAACCTTTCTATATAATTAAAAGTTATTCTATGACCATATCAGCCTGAATGCACCCAATCTCATTTGATCTATTACAAGTTATTCACTAAGGGAAGTTGTCTGTAAGCCTCTGTAATGACCCACCTTTGGGAACCCTTACTTCTAGGTAGTGAGCATTAAGCTAAATAAATGTTATTTAATTCATAGGAAACATCCTGACCAGACCTACTTGTAAATAGCTGCAGGAAGGAAGAAATTAACACCTCCTTTCCAGAGTCTGGCTGGAACCAGGACTCTCCTCTTAACATAAAAGAAGCCTGAATTCTAACCAGGGGATGATGTTTCTTTGGAATACTAACCCACCGTCTTCATGGTCCACTGGCTTTCCAAATAAAATTGCTATTCCTTGTGCCTGCATCTTGTCTCTTGACATATTGGCCTGTAGTGCAGGGAGCAGTAGAAGCTTGGATTCCATAAGAAAGGCATCATGGTTTGAGCGTTACAGTTATGCTCTTCATAGTGTTCAATCTGCACAATAACCCTCCTGGGTAGGCATTGTTTTTATGTCCTTTTTGCAGATAAGAAAATTCAGACTTGAATGTTTGACTAACATTTCCAAGGTCTCATAGATAATAAGTTGCAGAAGCAAATACGCAGATATAATCTGATTTCAATGACTGTTCTTTAAACCACTTGGCCACACTGCATTATTACATTAGAAATGCCATTTCTTCTGCATGAATAAGAAAAAATCTATTGTTATAGCTCTTTCTACCTTTCAAAGAAGTATTAATTTAAAGAAAAAGGCTATTATACCTCATGTCCTTTTATTTGGAAATAGCTTTAAATGAGACATGATTCACAGTTAACTGAGGAGCTCAATTAAACAGGAAGATTTTCCACACATTAGTGAGTAGCAAAGACAGAAATTAAGCCAAGCTTCTGATTTTAAGTCCAGAGCTATTTCAACTAGAGATATATGAAGCTGTACTTATACAGATTTTTTTGATTTGCCTAAGCATCTATCCATAGCTGTTGTAAATGTGATATTATATACAATAGTTTAGAGCAGCAAGAAGCAGCAAATAACATAATAAAGTTAATTATTTTAATTTACTTTGGAGTACACTTACATTTGTGCAAGTCACTATGATAAAGAAAAAGGTTTTTACAAATTATGTTGTTTAATTCTCACTTAAGGCTGTAAGGATTACTTTCACATGTAACAGTATTTTTTGTACATCCTATTCATTGACCAGAGAACCATTGGCTTTTAGGTGGCAGTGGTGGGATTTATAGCAACTATTCTGGACTTCAGAGGTTGTACTTTATAGTAACTGCAAACATGAATACAGAGGAGAATTTCTACTGCTTTCCTTTCTATGCTATTTTCCCTCAGATATGACACTAGTGGGTTTTACCAATGCCACCTAGACCACAGAGAGTAATAGCTTCTTCTTCCACCTATATGATTATGGAAATATACAGTTGAAATATAGTTGTCTAGGTAATTAATTCATCAAGCATTAGTTTAGCCTTAATCTTTCTGATTAAGGCTTCCCTGGTGGCTCAGACGGTAAAGCGTCTACCTATAATGCGGGAGACTCAGGTTCAATTCTCTGGGCTGGGAAGATCCTCTGGAGAAGGAAATGGCAACCCTCTCCAGTACTGTTGCCTGGAAAATCCTGTGGAAGCAGGAACGTGGTAGGTAGGCTACAGTCCATGGGGTCACAAAGAGACGGACATGACTAATTAACTTAAGGACATAAGGAATCTTTTTGATATGTTTTCATGACTTCTGAATTTCATAATGATGTTAAATTCTTAAAAATACTGCCAATAAAAATATAAGCATTTTTTGATATCTTCATTGTTTTGCTACCTGAATTGTTTCTTTCCTTGATTAATGGTAAAATTTATAGATAACATGTTTTATAATTATTGAATTACATGCAAATTTATTTTGATTTTCAATGATTGAAATAAATGAAACTATTTTGTAGGTAAAATGATGAAATATTAGAAATTTCTAATGCTTCAAACTGATAATATTTTATTTTCCAAAATATTTATGCTAAACTTTGCTATCAGGTAATACTTTCTCTAAATTTCCTCCACCAATGGACTAATCCTTCATGAAATTTTTAATATAACTGCTGGAGAGATGTTTACTTCTCCACCACACAAACACACACACACACACACACACAAATTAGACAATATACAACTGGGAAAAATTCATGTCTTCCATGTTGTTTTATAAAATATTAGTAATTAGTTCTTATTCATTAATAAATATTAATGGTTATAATATATATAATGAAGTTTATATCTAATAATGCCTAATCTGAGAAAGCTGATAAAACATGAAAATTTTAATACCTTAAATCCAAAATCTATTATATTTTTTCAAATTAGATAATTAGATGTTTACATAATTTCATGAAGAGAATTTTATGAAAATTAAAAATTTTATTTTTATTTCACTAGACGTATTGGACTATAGAGAATTTTATTTTGTATACTTACATTCTACATTTTTATTTTCAGTGTGAAAGCATAAATCAGTCAGTCATACACTCTGTGAAATGTATTTTAAAAGAGTATATACACATTATGTATATATACATTAAAATAGTTTATGTATACTTTAAAAAATAGCAAAAGCATATGCATAATTTTAAAATAGCAAATATATATTAATATTTTATATTTTAAAAATAAAACCCAAATATTTGAATTCAACTGCATTATACTGTTTATGAAACAAAAATATTACTTAAAGAATAAATTACACTTTTCATTCTATATTTGCAAGGAATTCATTTATATTTTATAGCTATCCTGCAGATAGTTAAGCTTTCTAACTGGCAAGACTACCATACTTGTTTTAGGGAAAAACCTTTTCTTTTTCTTTACCAAGCTAATATTTAGAAACTGTATATTCACAGAAAAAGCGAGCACATAGTGCAGAGAAGTTCATCTACCCACCATTTCCCACATTCCCTGTAATTAATAACACCTTGCCTTAGCATGGTGCACTATTATATACTAAAGTTTAAACTTACATTAAGGTTTACTCTTTGTGTCGAACAGTTTTATGGGTAAATGACAATATCACACAGAATGAATAGCTTTAGAGCATTAAAAGTCCCTTACAGTTCACTCATTCATCTCTAAAACCTTGACAAACCGAATCCTATATTGTCTCAACAGTTTCTATCCTTCTAGAATATCATATAGTTGGAATCATAAGAGCGTTTTCAGACTGCCTTTCTTGTTTAACATGCATTTAAGCATTCTTTGTCTTTTTAGAGCTTAGAATGTGGTCCACTGGAGAAGGGAATGGCAAACCACTTCTGTATTCTTGCCTTGAGAACCCCATGAACAGTAGGAAAAGGCAAAACGATAGGATACTGAAAGAGGAACTCCCCAGGTCAGTAGGTGCTCAATATGCTACTGGAGATCAGTGGAGAAATAACTCTAGAAAGAATGAAGGGATGGAGCCAAAGCAAAAACAATACCCAGCTGTGGATGTGACTGGTGATAGAAGCAGGTCCAATGCTGTGAAGAGCAATATTGCATAGGAACCTGGAATGTAAGGTCCATTAATCAAGGCAAATTGGAAGTAGTGAAACAAGAGATGGCAAGAGTGAACGTCGACATTCTAGGAATCAGTGAACTAAAATGTACTGGAATGGGTGAATTTAACACAGATGACCATTATATCTACTACTGCAGGCAGGAATCCCTCAGAAGAAATGGAGTAGCCACCATGGTCAACAAAAGAATCTGAAATGCAGTAATTGGATGCAATCTCAAAAATGACAGAATGATATCTGTTCGTTTCCAAGGCAAACCATTCAATATCACGGTAATCCAAGTCTATGCCCCAACCAGTAATGCTGAAGAAGCTGAAGTTGAACTGTTTTATGAAGACCTACAAGACCTTTTAGAACTAACACCCAAAAAAAGATGTCCTTTTCATTATAGGGGACTGGAATGCAAAAGTAGGAAGTCAAGAAACACCTGGAGTAACAGGCAAATTTGGCCTAGGAATGCAGAATGAAGCAGGGCAAAGACTAATAGAGTTTTGCCAAGAGAACGCACTGGTCATAGCAAACACCCTCTTCCAACAACACAAGAGAGGACTCTACACATGGACATCACCAGATGGTCAACACCAAAATCAGATTGATTATATTCTTTGCAGCCAAAGATGGAGAAGCTCTATACAGTCAACAAATACAAGACCAGGAGCTGACTGTGGCTCAGATCATGAACTCCTTATTACCAAATTCAGACTCAAATTGAAGAAAGTAGGGAAAACCGCTAGACCATTCAGGTATGACCTAAATCGAATCCCTTATGATTATGCAGTAGAAGTGAGAAATAGATTTAAGGGCCTAGATCTGATAGACAGAGTACCTGATGAACTATGGAATAAGGTTCATGACATTGTACAGGAGACAGGGATCAAGACCATCCCCATGGAAAAGGAATGCAAAAAAGCAAAATAGCTGTCTGAGGAGGCCTTACAAATAGCTATGAAAAGAAGAGAAGCAAAAAGCCAAGGAGAAAAGGAAAGATATAAGCATCTGAATGCAGAGTTCCAAAGAATAGCAAGGAGAGATAAGAAAGCCTTCTTCAGTGATCAATGCAAAGAAATAGAGGAAAACAACAGAATGGGAAAGACTAGAGATCTCTTCAAGAAAATTAGAGATATCAAGGGAACATTTCATGTAAAGATGGGCTTGATAAAGGACAGAAATGATATGGACCTAACAGAAGCAGAAGATATTAAGAAGAGGTGGCAAGAATACACAGAAGAACTGTACAAAAAAGATCTTCACGACCCGGATAATCATGATGATGTGATCACTTATCTAGAGCCAGACATCCTGGAATGTGAAGTCAAGTGGGCCTTAGAAAGCATCGCTATGAACAAAGCTAGTGGAGGCGATGGAATTCCAGTTGAGCTGTTTCAAATCCGGAAAGATGATGCTGTCAAGGTGCTGCACTCAATATGCCAGCAAATTTGGAAAAGTTAGCTTGGCCACAGGACTGGAAAAGGTCAGTTTTCATTCCAATCCCAAAGAAAGGCAATGTCAAAGAATTCTCAAACTACTGAACAACTGCACTCATCTCACATGCTAGTAAAGTAATGCTCAAAATTCTCCAAGCCAGGCTTCAGCAATACGTGAACTGTGAACTTCCTGATGTTCAAGCTGGTTTTAGAAAAGGCAGAGGAACCAGAGATCATATTGCCAACATCCACTGGATCATGGAAAATGCAAGAGAATTCCAGAAAATCATCTATTTCTGCTTTATTGACTATGCTAAAGCCTTTGACTGTGTAGATCACAATAAACTGTGGAAAATTCTGAAAGAGTTGGGAATATCAGACCACCTGACCTGCCTCTTGAGAAATCTGTATGCAGGTCAGGAAGCAACAGTTAGAACTGGACATGGAGCAGCAGACTGGTTCCAAATAGGAAAAGGAGTACATCAAGGCTGTATATTGTCACCTTGCTTACTTAACCTCTGTGCAGAGTATATCATGAGAAATGCTAGACTGGAAGAAGCACAAGCTGGAATCAAGATTGCCGGGAGAAATATCAATAACCTCAGATGTGCAGATGGTGCCACCCTTATGGCAGAAATAAAGAGGAACTAAAAAGCCTCTTGATGAAAGTGAAAGAGGAGAGCGAAAAAGCTGACTTAAAGCTCAACATTTAGAAAATGAAGACCATGGCATCCTGTCCCATCACTTTATGGCAAATAGATGGGGAAACAGTGGAAACAATGGCTGACTTTATTTTTCTGGGCTCCAAAATCAGTGCAGATGGTGATTGCAGCCATGAAATTAAAAGATGCTTACTCCTTGGAAGGAAGCTTATGACTAACCTAGACAGCATATTGAAAAGCAGAGACATTACTTTGCCAACAAACGTCCATCTAGACAAGGCTATGGTTTTTCCAGTGGTCATGTATGGACATGAGAGTTGGACTATAAAGAAAGCTGAGCGCCGAAGCATTGATGCTTTTGAACTGTGGTGTTGGAGAAGACTCTTGAGAGTCTCTTGGACTACAAGGAGATCCAACCAGTCCAACCTAAAGGAGATCAGTCCTGGGTGTTCATTGGAAGGACTGATGTTGAAGCTGAAACTCCAATACTTTGGCCAGCTGATGTGAAGAGCTGACTCATTTGATAAAAACCTGATGCTGGGAAAGATTGAGGGCAGGAGGAGAAGGGAACGACAGAAGATAAGATTGTTGAATGGCATCACAAACTTGATGGACATTGGTTTGGGTATACTCCAAGAGT
This sequence comes from Budorcas taxicolor, assembly GCF_023091745.1. Taxonomy (NCBI): domain Eukaryota; kingdom Metazoa; phylum Chordata; class Mammalia; order Artiodactyla; family Bovidae; genus Budorcas; species Budorcas taxicolor. The sequence goes on along the minus strand of NC_068926.1, from coordinate 36,978,411 downwards.
TAGTGATGGACAGAGAGGCCTGGCATGCTGCGGTTCATGGGGTCACAAAGAGTTGGAGTAACTGAGCGAGTCAACTGAACTGAACTGATTATGTATGTTATGGACTTCCCCAGTGGTGTTAGTGGTAAAGAACCTGCCTGTCAATGGGGGAGCCATAAGAGACCCAGATTCAATTGCTGGGCCAGGAAGCTCCCCTGAAGGAGATGACTGTCCACTCCAGTATTCTTGCCTGGAGAATCCCGTGGAAATCGGAGCCTGGCAGTTTACAGTCCATGTGTTCACAAACAGCCGGACATGACTGAGCAACTAACATACACACACACACACACACACACACGTATACAAAATGGTGACCTCTTGAGGGCTTACACCAAGGGACACCTCCCAGGACTGCTGTTGCCAGTGCACCAGTCCCTGTGGTGAGCCACTGCTGACCCACACCTCTGCAAGAGACCCTCCAACCCTAACAGGAAGATCTGGTTCAGTCTCCTGTGTGGCCACTGGTTCTTTCCCCTGGGTCCTGGTGCACACAAGATTTTGTATGTGCTCCCCAATAGTGGAGTTTCTATTTTCCCCAGTCCTATGGAAATCTTATCAAAATAAGACTGGGCTTAAATCAAATCAAATCCTGCTGGGCTTAAAAGTTAGATTCCCAGTGGGTTCCTAGTCCCTTTGCTAGATCCCCTAGGCTGGGAAGCCTGATGTGGGGTTTAGAACCTTTACAACAGTGAGAGAACGTCTTTGGCATTTTTCTTCTCCAGTTTGTAGGTAGCCCATCCGGCAGTACAGGATTAGATTTTATTGTGATTGTGCCCTTTCTACTGTTTCATGGCGCTACTTCTTGGTCTTTTGAAGGGGGCATTTTTTTTTTTTTTTTTTTTTTTTTTTTTTTTGTAAATCTCAGTATCCTCCTGTCAATGGTTGTTCAGCAGATAGTTGTGATTTCGGTGTACTAGCAGGATAAGATAAGCGCACATCCTTCTACTCTGCATCTTTTTCTTTTTTTTAATTGGAGGATAATTGCTTTACAATATTATGTCAGTTTCTGCCATACATCAACATGAATAATCCATAAGCATACACATATCCCCTTCTTCCTGTATCTCTCTCCCATCTCCCTCACCAACCCATCCTCTAGGTTTCCAAAGAGCACCAAATTTGAGCTCCCTGCATCATACAGCAAATACCCACTAGCTATCTCTTTTACGTATGTTAATGTATGTTTTCAATGCTACTCTCTCTCTTCCCCCACTGTGTCCACAAGTCTGTTCTCTCTATCTGTGTCTCTATTGCTGGCTTCCAAATAAGTTCAGCAGTTATCACTTTTCTAGATTCCATATATATGCATTAATATATGGTATTTGTTTTTTCTCTGTCTGACTTACTTCCCTCTGAATAATAGGCTCTAGGTTCATCCACCTCATGAAAACTGACTCAAAGGCCTTCCTTTTTATGGCTGCTACTCCACCATCTTGAACCAATCACCCATGGACCTGTTTAATATACTAACAATCTGTAGCCAGAGCATTTTTTTTTCTCTTTATAGTTATAAAGAAAGTGTTTTGCATTTTTAATACATAATATTGTAAATAATCAGGCAAGGGAAACTACACATATTTAAATAATAGACAAAAGGCAATAGGGCTAAGTTTGAATAGAGCCATGTTTTTTTCTTTATTTTTCATCTTCAGTGAGTTTATGTCATTAGTTAAATTGAGGATGAAAGGATTAAGATATGAAGCTTTTTTTAATTTCCAAAAGAATATTTTTGTGGATATACTTAATCCTTGCTATTCTCATATCTATCTTATCTTCTGCTAGCTTGCCCACTAATATTGGTTTTGATAGCTGCTTTTAGATGTTTGAAGGGTGAAGTCTAATTAATCATCAAAGTCAGGCCCCTCACCCTTGCAAGAGTTGACAGTAAACTATATTAAACACCTCTGGGAATTTTATTGTTGGATTTTTTAATAGGTGTTATTCCTATAAGACATCATATCCCAAGATGAAATACTTTCTTTTTCATAAATGTCATTTTTTTAAATCAGGTTATTGTTATCTATAGTTTTCTCTCAATCTATGTGCCATCACTTGTAATGAAGTTTAAAAAATGCTATTGATGTGACTAGCCCCAAGTGTTCTATTCAGATATAATTTTCATTTCCTTTAGCATAAAGAGACAATTAAACAAAAAAAAAAACTTCTTTTCTAGACCCTTCAAAAGCATTACACCTTTGTCTCATAAAAAATATGAAAAATGACAAACACTTTTTTCATTTATTTCCTCATTTTTAATTACATGAAAAGTCATTTCATTCTTTTCTCCACCACTACTCTTTTGAAAGTATAAATTATTAAAGCATCCTTGTTATAACTGTATTAGAATTTTAGTGAAATGTATGTTTTCACAGTTGCCCTCCTACAACATAAACCTTAGATATCTCAAGACTTATTTTAAAAAATAATTCTTATCAAAAGCCAAATAGTTCAATTATTGAAGTCACATAGGATTTTCCTAGAAATTAGAATCAACATTTACTGAGGCTCCCTGGAGTATTTTTAGTGCTTAGTTATAAACAATAATTAGTTATAAACAATAATTCCCTTTTGGGGATATAGTATGTGGATTTTCCAAAGTGTATTTAGTCTTTTTTTTTCCTCCAGATGTATATAATGTATAGATCAATCACTAATTAACAGAAATTCAAATACTGCATGTCCTTAGCCACCAAAACATTTCTGTGTTACTCTGAGACCCTCATACATGTTCCAAGTCTCCAGTCCTTCCCTCAACCATGTGAAATTAGCATAAGGTTAAAGGTAACATTATAACAATAAATTACTAGAAAAAAATCAAGAAGCAAGTTTGTGGGGGAAAAAATCAGGAAAAAGAAACATTTCCTTGTATATTCTAAAACACATTCTAATAGTCCCATGATGAAAAAAATTCCACTCCTTTTTCTTTAATCTCAAATTCTAAAACTTGAAGATATATATTTTTCCCAACTGGCACTAGAACTTCCAGACTGTTTCCTTAGGTACTCACAAGCAAACACAATTCCCATGAATTCTGTCACTTCCAAACTCACAAACCTTGGCATGCGGACGCCGACCCTAGGGTGGATTTACAGGCGCGCGATGCCGTGGCTTCAGACAGTTAAGGAATCAAGAGCAATAACAAGTTTATTCAAATGCTTCAAGACTGGATAATTAGAAATAGGGACCTGTTTCCTCAAAATCCAATCCATCCTTGATTAGTAACGAGAGCCACTCATTTTAAATATCCCATTCAATTTTTTTGCAGGAAACAAAATTTTTTGTTGAAGCTTTTGTTTTAGTTGAATTATTTATGCAAAAATACTGATAGTGTTCAATTTATATATGTTTTTCTTTTTAAAGAGTAAGGATATATTAGGTATTCACCAGAAACTAAGACATAAAAGATGGCCTTCATAGTATCCTAAGAAAAACCAAAACAAACAAACAAAAACCCACAAAACACACACATTTTCACTTAATACAAAAAATGTTAAAGTTATAATGATTTTATACCAATATTAATATATCTATATATTTTATTATTTTATATTAGAAATCGATGGATTCTCAGCTAGTTAAGTGTTGAGGCATATCTATACATACTAATGCCAATCTTTTTTTTAAAAAAATTATTGTTTTATTATTAAAATATGTGGGAAAATATAGATTAGTTAATAACTATAAATGTTATGTATATTAACATGTGTATGTATTATTCTTTAGTTGCTCATTCAAGTCCAACTCTTTGCAAAACCTTGAACTACAGCATGCCAAGCTTCCCTGTCCTTCACCCTCTCCTGGAGCTTGCTCAAACCCATGTCCATTGAGTTGGTGATGCCATCCAACCATCTCATCCTCTGTCATCCCTTCTCCTCCTGACTTCAATCCTTCCCAGCATCAGGGTATTTTCTAATGAGTTGGCTCTTCACATCAGGTGACAAAAGAATTGGAGTTTCAGCTTCAGCCTCAGTCCTTCATATGAGGTTGATTTCTCTAGGACTGACTGGTTTGATATCCTTGCAGTCCAAAGGACTCTCAAGAGTCTTCTCCAACACCACAGTTCAAAAGCATCAGTGCTTCAGTGTTCAGCCTTCTTTTATAGTTCAACTCTCACATCCATACATGACAACTGGAAGAACCATAGTTTTGACTAGATGGAGGTGTGTCACCAAAGTAATGTCTCTGCTTTTTAATATGCTGTCTAGGTTTGTCATAGCTTTTCTTCCAAGGAGTGTCTTTTAATTTCATGGCTGCAGCTACCATCTGCAGTCATTTTTGGAGCACCCCCCCCCCCCACCAAAATAAAGTCTGTCACTGTTTCCATTGTTTGCCAGTCTATTTCCGATTAAGTGATGGTGATGGGACCGGATGCCATGATCTCAGTTTTTTGAGTGTTGGGTTTTAACCCAGCTTATTCACTCCCTTCTTTCACCTTCATCAAGAGGCTCTTTTGTTCCTCTTTGCTTTCTGCCATAAGGGTGGTATCATCTGCATATCTGAGGCGATTGATATTTGTCCCAGCAATCTTGATTCCAGCTTTTTCTTCATTCAGCCTGGCATTTTGCATGATGTACTCCGCATACAAATTAAATAAGCAGGGTGACAATATACAGCCTTGACATACTCCTTTCCCACTTCTGAACCAGTCCATTTTCCATGTCTTGTTCTAACTGTTGCTTCTTGACCTACATACAGGTTTCTCAGAAGGCAGGTAGGATGGTCTGGTATTCCAAACTCTTGAAGAATTTCCCCCAGTTTGTTGTGATCCACATAATCAAAGGCTTTGGCATAGCAGAAGTAGATATTTTTCTGGAATTCTCTTGCTTTTTCTATGATCCAGCGGATGCTGGCAATTTGATCTCTGGTTCCTCTGCCTTTTCTAAATTCAGCTTGAACAACTGGATGTTCTTGGTTCATATTCTATTGAAGCCTAGCTTGGAAAATTTTGTGCATTAATTTGCAAGCATGTGCAATGAATGCTTGTGCAGTAGTTTGAACATTCTTTGTCATTGCCCTTCTTTGGGACTGGAATGAAAGCTGACCTTTTCCAGTCTTGTGGCTACTGTTGAGTTTTTCAAATTTGCTGGTATATTGAGTGCAGCACTTTCACAGCATCATCTTTTAGGATTTGAAATAGCTCAGCTGGAATTCCATCACCTCTTCTAGCTTTGTTCATAGTGATGCTTCCATGTGTATGTATATATACATATATATTAATATCTCAAATGTGCAGCTTAATTACTTAGTTCTTACCTACTATCATGAAATTATCATAGGCCTATGACAGGAATGGACTTCCCTGATAGCTCAGTTGGTAAAGAATCCACCTGCAATGCAGGAGACCCTGGTTCAACTCCTGGGTTAGGAAGATCCCCTGGGAAAGGGAAATGCTACCCACTCCAGTATTCTGGCCTGGAGAATTCCATGGACTGTATAGTCCAGGGGGTCACAAAGAGTCGGACATGACTGAGTGGCTTTCACTCACGCTTATGACAGGAACAGACAGCAAAGTGGTATTGTGATTTAACAAACCCAATATATAAAAATTCACTTTTTTAACTGTGAAAAACATTACCCTTTTCTTAAGAGATTTTCATTTACAGGATATATTCCTTCACATTGTAGTTCCTTATAAAGTTGTTTAATAATTTATATTAGACATAAATATGGAAATATTGATGGACAATAAAATATACCTACAATGAATCTATTTTTGTTCATGAGGTGCTTAGTCAGGAATAACTGAAGTCTGCATGTTTTCCTGGAGATATTATTCCACATCCCAGATGTTCCATGCCCTGGAAAGAGTCCCTTGAATGACCTCTTTGTAGAATATGAGTATAAAGCAAATAAGACACATTTACTTTGAGAGAAGATTATGATGAAAATTCATGAATATGTATGACTTATACAAGCAGAAAAGCCAACAAGATGCTATTTTTTGTATTGATGTGAAGGCTCTGGGGATGCATTGGTAGGTAGAAATGAAGCCTTTAATTTTTGTCCCAATGCTCAAAATGAAGAAAACATGGTGAAGTGGGCTGGCAGAGTCCTGGCTAAGATTCACTAACCAGAGGAACCACTGAGTCATCAAAGTGCAACCAAACAGAAAAGAAAAGAAGGAGAATGGGCAAGTTTCTTCAGACACAGAATGTAGCTCAGCCTGGAGCATTCTGGGAGACCCACTTTTGGACAACGTTTTAACCTATGATTTTGGCACATGAACTCTGAAATCAGAGCCCAACCTGTGTAGCCTGTGGTAAGATCAAAGAGTCAAAACTTCTAGACTTCTAGGTTCATATAAAAGATTTTATTATAGGAGAATGGAAAAGGGATCTGAGTGTTCTGATTATAAGACATATCTAAGTATCCAAAGAAATGGCAAGAAACCAACCAGAGCAAAATCTTGTGAATGTTCACTGATATCATTAATTGTTAGGGACCAAACGACGGTCTCTAGGACCTGAGTCATGTTTACCAGAAAGAGACAGGATATGCGCTCATCCTGCCTGGCCAATCATGTAACGCCAGCTACTCCTGTAACTGAGACAAAGAACTGCCTGTATATAAGCCACCGTACTTCTTTGTTCACGGCTCTTGTCGGATTCCCTTGTGTGGGATGAGACTTGAGCCCTAGCGCGCTAGAGATAAACTCCCTTCTTGTTTTTGCATTACTGTGGTGGACTTGCTCTCTCGGTCAGTTCGGAGATACGGGCTCGGAGCATAACATTTGGGGGCTCGTCCGGGATCTCCATCCAGCCGGGGAGGACAACTCTCCTGGTAGAAGGGAGTAACCTCGTTAGGAGATAAGAGCTCTGAGCACTGGTGCTAATGTTGCAGAAGCCCAGATTAAGTCCGAGGCCCGGTATCGTACTGGGGAGGCATCTGGCTGTAAAGTGCAGAGGCAAGTCAGCGTAAGGCCGGGGCCTAGCTTCGTGCTGGGGAGGCAGCTGGCTCTGATACTGGATTAAGTCAGCATAAGGCCGGGGCCTAGCTTCATGCTGGGGAGGCAGCTGGCTCTGATACTGGATTAAGTCAGCGTAAGGCCGGGGCCTAGCTTCGTGCTGGGGAGGCAGCTGGCTCTGTGAACATCCTGCAGGTAAGATTGAGTGCATTGTCGGTGGCCACCTTGCGTTTGTTATCTGTATGTCTATTTGTGGTGTCTGCATCGCTCTTTGTGTGCTCTGTTGGCTCCCAGTGTACTTTTCTGTGATCATGGGACAAACAACTTCTACTCCTTTATCTCTTATGATTAACCCCTTCTCTGATTTCAAATCTAGAGCTCAGCATCTATCATTGCTGGTAAAAAAAAAGCAAGTTAGTAACTTTTTGTTCTGCCCAGTGGCCTGCTTTTGATGTCAGCTGGCCACAAGAAGGCACCTTCAGCCTGCCTACTATTCGAGCGGTCAGAGAGAAGGTGCTCGCCCCCTACACTTCGGGACACCCAGCCAGACCAAACTCCATGCATTTTGGTCTGACAGGACCTGGTGGAAAATCCCCTGGTCTGGCTAAAACCTTTTGTTTTTCAGCCCCTCACTTCCCTTCCCTCTTCCCTGCCCTTGCTTCCACAGGTTCCACAGGTTTCATCGGGAAAAGCCAAAAAGAAAACCAAGCCTTCACCTCCTCCCAGAAAAAGGGGCCCAGCCTAGGGAACTCAAAAAAAGGCAAAAAAAAAAAAAAATGGCCAGCATAGCGGAAGAAGATCCGGAGGTTCCCTCCTCCACCGTTCATGCGTTTCCGGTCTGGGCGGGGCCAGCCAGAGAGGGTAGAAAACGGACATATCAGTATTGGCCCTTCTCCACTAGTGATTTGTACAATTGGAAAACCCAGACTCCCTCCTTCTCTGAAAAACCGCAGGGTCTTATTGATCTTTTAGAGTCTATCCTGTTTACTCACAATCCCACTTGAGATGATTGTCAGCAACTGTTAACAGGTACTTTTTACTACAGAGGAGTGCAAATGGATCCTGTCAGAAGCCCAGAAAAATGTGCCAGGGGTGGATGGGAGGCCCACAATACAGCCTAACCTCATTGAGGAGGGGTTCCCCTTGGTGCGACCCAACTGGGACTTCGAACGCGCTGAAGGTAGGGAGCGTCTCCGAGTGTACCGTCAGACTCTCATGGCTGGCCTTAGAGCGGCCGCCAGAAAGCCAACTAAATTGGCCAAAATAAATTCAGTGAGACAAGAGCCAAATGAGAGCCCAGCAGCCTTCCTTAAAAGGATAATGAAAGCTTTTAGACAGTGTACCCCTATGGACCCACAGGCAGATGAGTCACGAGCGGCAGTTATGTTAGCATTTGTAAATCAAGCAGCCCCCGATATTAGAAATATTTATAAAAGATAAAGAGGTTAAATGAACAATCCTTGCAAGATCTAGTGAGGGCAGCCGAGAGAGTTTTTAATCATAGAGAGACCCCAGAAGAGAGAGAGGACCGCATTAGAAGAAAAGAAAGAAAATTTAGAGCTGAAAAAAACCGTAAAAATCGAAAAGAGCTGGCCCAGATATTTTTTTGCTGGGGTTGAAAACAAAAACAGGTTCCAGAAAGAGAAAAAATTGGACTCAAAAACTGAAAAAAAAAAAAAAAAGACAAGGCGTAAGCTTGAAAAAAAACCGATGTGCGTTTTGTGAAGAGTTTGGACATTGGAAAGATAAATGCCCCAAGAAAAATCTAAAAAAGGGGCCCAAGAACCACAAGAACGAGACTCCCTCTCCAGTCATATCCTCTACGCAGGTGAGGATAGCGACTAGGGGGGTCAGGGCTCGAAGCCCCTCCCCAAGTCCTGGGTAACTATAAATGTGGAGGGGAAACCGGTTGGCTTCATGGTGGACACGGGAGCCCAATACTCAGTCTTAAACCAAAAAGATGGACCCATGTCTAAGAAAAGTAGCTGGGTGCAGGGAGCAACCGGGACTAAATGATATGGATGGACTACAAAACAGCATGTGAACTTGGGGGCCCACCAGGTGACCCATTCTTTTCTGGTGATACCTGAGTGTCCAGCGCCCTTGTTGGGAAGGGATTTACTGTCTAAAGTAAATGCCCAAATTCATTTCGACCACGGACAAGTGTCGATTTTAGATGGGACCAGGCGTCCTCTTCAGGTCCTGTGTCTGGCATTAAAAGATGAATACAGACTCTACTTGCCAGAGGCCCCAGAGACAATAAGCCCCAAAGTACAACCATGGGTTCAAAGATACCCTCAGGCCTGGGCTGAAACAGCAAAAATGGGACTGGCCAAACAGAGGCGCCCTATCATTGTGGAACTGAAAGCCAGTGCTTCCCCGGTGAGGGTACGACAGTATCCCATGAGTCAAGAGGCTCAACAAAAAATTACTCCTCATATACAATGCCTCATAGATGCTGGGGTCCTAAAAAGGTGCCGGTCCCCATTGAACACTCTTCTGTTGCCTGTGAAAAAGCCTCCGGGAACTGATTTTAGACCGGTTCAAGATTTACAACAAGTCAACAAACAGGTAAATGATATTCATCCTATGGTTCCTAACCCTTATACATTGCTAAGCAACTTGCCTCCAAACTACATTTGGTACACTGTTGTAGATTTAAAAGATGCCTTTTTTAATTTGCCTCTTGCCCCCGCAAGCCAAGAGATCTTTGCCTTAGAATGGCAGGAAGACGGTGGTCAGACCCCTGTGCAGCTGACATGGACTCGCTTACCACAGGGTTTCAAAAACTCGCCCACATTATTTAATGAGGCCCTGGACGAAGACCTCCGTGAGTATCAGGCTGAACACCCTACCATTGTTTTATTACAATATGTTGATGACCTTATGCTGGCGGCGGCTACAGAGAAAGAGTGCCAAGAGGCAACAGGTGACCTTCTCCAAACCTTGGGGACTTTAGGTTACCGAGCTCGTGCCAAAAAGGCCCAGATTGCCAAGCAAGAGGTTACATACCTCGGTTATAAGATAAAACAGGGCCAGAGGTGGCTAACACAGGCCATGAAAAAAACCATCCTCCAGATCCCTGAGCCGGCTAACCCTAGACAAGTGAAAAAATTTCTGGGAACAGTGGGATATTGCCGGTTATGGATCTTGGGGTTTGCAGAAAAGGCCAGGCCCCTATATAAAGGGACCAAAGAAAACAAGGACTGGAAGTGGACTGAGCCAATGAAAGAGGCCTTCCAAGAGCTCAGGCGAGCCTTGCTAGAGGCTCCTGCCCTTGCCCTCCCTGATCCATCTAAGCCTTTCCAATTATTTGTAGATGAAACGCGGGGGATAGGAGAAGGGGTACTAACACAGAGATGGGGACCATGGAAGCGACCTGTAGCTTACCTTTCCAAGAGACTGGACCCAGTGGCAGCCGGATGGCCACCTTGCCTCCGTATCATCGTGGCCACCGCGCTCTTAGTCCACGATGCTGATAAACTGACTTATGGACAGAGACTCTTGGTCTACACTCCTCATGCTATAGAGAGAGTTTTAAAGCAACCCCCAGGTAAATGGATTTCTAATGCCTGCTTGACGCACTACCAGGCCTTGCTACTTGACACCCCACGGATTCATTTCCAAACGCCCTGCACTCTAAATCCGGCCACTCTTTTGCCCAATCCAGAGGAAAATAGCCCCCTCCATGATTGTGATGAGATACTGGCCGGGGTAACAGCAATGCGAAAAGACTTAACCGATACTCCACTGGATAACAGTGAGCTAAAATGGTTCACAGATGGCAGCAGTTATGTAAAAGATGGACAGAGACGGGCGGGAGCCACAGTAGTAGATGACTCTGGACGGACGATATAGGCAGAGGCCCTTCCCCTGGATACCTCAGCACAAAAGGCAGAGTTAATTGCCCTGATTCAAGCATTAGAGAGAGCCAAAAATAAAAAAAAGAATAACTATTTTCACTGACAGTCGCTATGCTTTTGGCACGGTACACATCCAGGGCCCGATATATCGGGAACGGGGGTTTTTGACAGCTGAAGGAAAAGAAATTAAAAACTTGCCTGAAACCCGTAGACTTTTAGAGGCTGTACAGATGCCTCGGGCTGTGTCAATAGTACACGTACCTGGACATCAGAAGGGTGACAGCCCCACGGCACGAGGGAATCGTGCGGCAGACCTGGCAGCTCGAAAAGTAGCTGATAAAGATTTCATCACCCCTGTGCTGGCGATCGGACTTCCACCTCCAGGTATGGGAACTCTGCCCCCAGCCCCTGAGTATTCATCCACAGACCTTGCTTGGATCCAAAAACACACCAACCTTCAAAAAGATAAAGATAGATGGTACCGAGACTCAGACGGCTACTGATACTCCCTGCTCAGTTGGGACGGCAACTATGTGAGCATTTGCACTTGTCTACTCATCTGGAAAAAAAAAAGACTCTGATGCTCTTTCAAACTGTGCGCCTGCGATTTCCCCAGCACCAGACAACTGTAAAGAACATAGTGCATGCTTGTAAGGCATGTCAACAGATGAGGCCAGGAAAAGGACAACATGCAGGACTGAGGTATCGGGGAAAAGGACCAGGGCAACACTGGGAAATAGGTTTCACCGAGGTAAGGCCAGGCAAGTATGGTTACCGGTACTTGTTAGTGTTGGTGGATACCTTCTCAGGGTGGGTGGAGGCTTTTCCTACAAAGGGAGAAACCGCGATGATAGTGGCGAAAAAGATTTTAGAAGAAATAGTTCCCAGGTTTGGCCTGCCAGTGACCATTGGCTCTGATAATGGACCTGCCTTTGTGAGTCAAATAGTTCAGAGCCTTGCCCTAGCCCTGGAGACTAAATAAAAGTTACATTGTAAATACAGTCCACAGAGCTCAGGGCAAGTAAAAAAAAAAAAAAAAAATCAGACTCTAAAAAAACTTTAACTAAATTGGCTATAGAGACTGGCAGGGACTGGGTGACCCTCCTTCCCTTCGCCCTCTTCCATGCGCGTAATACTCCTTATCAACTTAATCTGACCCCATTTGAGATTCTGTATGGAAGACCTCCCCCTATATGTCCAATATTTAAAAGAAAAAAACTACTGCCTCCCACGTTGGGGCAACTCCAAGAGGCCTTGATGGCCTTAAGCAAGGTGCACTCTTGTGTCTAAAAACTGCTCCGGGAAATACATGTGGGTCAAAATAAAGGAACTATTCCCTCACATGACATTGACCCCGGAGACTGGGTATGGGTCAAAAGGCACCAAACCAAGGCACTAAAACCCAAATGGAAGGGTCCTTATGTTGTTCTTCTTACCACCCCAACTGCCCTAAAGGTTGACGGTATCGGGCCTTGGGTACATTGCAACCACGTACGCCCAGCTGCTTCAGCAGAGCAAGAAGACACTAAAAAAAAAAATGGAAAGCATCTCTGCACCCGTCCAACTCCTTGAGGCTAAAGCTTCGAAGGCGCCAACAAGACCAGGACAGCTCGGCTGGGCCGCCTTGTGGATGACCCAGTTACTCTGCTCCGGAGCTGCCAGCGTGAACCTGCATCAACCCGTCAAAATCACCTGGAAGCTGCAAAATAGACTAACAAGTGAGATGCTTAACTCCACCACCGCAATACATCCACCAAATACTTGGTGGCCAGACTTGTACTTTGACCTTAAGCCGATGGTAAATGTGCCTTGGGCTAGGGGTTATCTCCGAGAACAAGGCTTCTGGGCATGCCCAGGCGCACCCAGACATGACTAAAAGACCTGTTGGGGAGCACAAGACTCATTGTAAAACTTGAGATTGTGTTACTTCTAATGATAGACCTCGGTGCTGGAAAGTAGAAAATCGAGATTTACTTAATTTTTCATTCGCCAAGCCCCTCCCTAGGGTCCTCGGAGATCCAACTTTTAGCTGTAAAAGTTGCAATTATGCACAAGTCAAAATAAGGTTCAATCCAGAAAAAAAAGCAAACAGGAGGGGATTAGATCTGCTCTTTCTGCAACAAGGGGGACTCTGTGCTGCCCTAGGAGAAGAGTGCTATTTCTATGCGGATCATACAGAAATAGTTAAAAATCTATGGCCAAAGTGAGAAAAGGACTAGCCCAACGTAATCAGAAATGTGAGGCTCAACAGGGATGGTTTAAATCTTGGTTTCAACAATCCCCTTGGCTGACTACCTTAATCTCCACCTTGCTGGGACCCCTGCTAATACTTCTGATGCTTACCTTTGGCCCATGTATTATCAATAGACTTATAGCCTTTGTAAAAAAATGCATAAATACAGTACAGCTGTTTGTGCTTCGACAACAACATCAAACTGTGTCTCAGGACCCAGAGGAAGATTCCTCTATATGATCTAAGGACAGGGGGGAATGTTAGGGACCAAACGACGGTCTCTAGGACCTGAGTCATGTTTACCAGAAAGAGACAGGATATGCGCTCATCCTGCCTGGCCAATCATGTAACGCCAGCTACTCCTGTAACTGAGACAAAGAACTGCCTGTATATAAGCCGCCATACTTCTTTGTTCGCGGCTCTTGTCGGATTCCCTTGTGTGGGATGAGACTTGAGCCCTAGCGCGCTAGAGATAAACTCCCTTCTTGTTTTTGCATTACTGTGGTGGACTTGCTCTCTCGGTCAGTTCGGAGATACGGGCTCGGAGCATAACATTAATAACAATCAGGGTTCCTTCTTTATTACTAGTTGCTGATGTTTCCATGAGAGGACTGCACAGCTTTCAAAAGTGGGAAAAGGATAGCAAGAGAAGAAAAGACAAAGCCATTTGGGTCAAGTGCTTTAGTGAAAAGAGGATGAGTTTATGATGAAGTAAAAAGCTCTAGCTCAGGTTGATTTATTCACCTAGTTTGATTGGAAATAGGTTGAAACAGAGCCTGCTTCATATGCACTTGACAGTTTGGTCCTCTTTGGCTTAAGAATCAGACAAAGAGAATGAACTTGTCAACACAGCAGGGGAAGAAGAGGATGGGATGAATTGAGACAGTAGCATTGAAACATATATATTGTCATATGTAAAATAGATAGCTAGTGGGAAGTTGCTGTATGATTCAGGGAGCTCAACCTGAAACTTTGTGACAACCTAGAGAGGTGGGGGGGCAGGGAGGGGAGGGGGGCTAAAGCAGGAAGGGACATATATATATATAATTACGACTGAATGACTGATTCCCGTTGTTGTATGGCAGAAACCAGCACAACATTGTAAAGCAATTTTCCTACAATTAAAAAAATAAAATTAATTTTTAAAAAAGAAAGAAAGAAACAGGATCAAGAGGTTCTGGGGTTGTAAATGGGGGCAATGCCTTGGCCTCTTCTGAAAGCCACAAGGTAACAACTTACTTCTATTAAGTCCATTGCTATCAGATCTCAGAACAAAATGGGCTGGTCTGTGCTGGGGCAAGGGACAGAGGAGGACTAGAAGAGGGGTGAGGTGAAAAGAGACTTTGCCTCTAAGTAGCAAACCATTTTCTATATCTGCAAGTAAAATGCCTAAAAGTGTAGAATGGCCTGGAGTCAAATACACCAACATTCTGCTCTCTACTGCTTGTGAGATAATGTCTGGATGTCCAGATAAGATTTTCGATTAGTTATTAATTTATTTTGCATAGTATTCTGTTGATGAGATAATTGGAATGCCATAGAAGGGCATGGCATCATCCTGTTCTCATATATTTAAAAATATGCTTAAATGAAACGCCACACCTGCGGCTTCCTGTAGATGTAGACGCAACAGTGACATATTTACACGGGAGTCGGTGTGCAGGTTTACTGCGGAATTAATGAACAGAGCTGTTGCTGTGTTGTGTACGGGCTGTTTCTGAGCTCTTGGAGATTGTGCCAATGTGTCATGTAAATGTTTTTACTTGCTAAGATTTTTAAAGGCCAAAATATGTGCTATATTATTCAAGCATATTTTTCTCTGGGATTTGAAACTAATTTTGACATAAATTTAATTAAATCCTACACCCCACTCATAAGCTTTGTATAGTGTCATCATAGTTAAATGCCATAGTTATTATTCTGAGTATTGGAAAACACACCCCACACCAACTTACATGTTTGTTTTTATATCACCAAAAGTGCAGTCAGTCCATGTGGATCTGTTGGTTAGTATCTCTCAAGTGAAAATTAGGCAATGGTAAGTTTTATTGTCTATATATTAACTTACACCTATATATTTGTTTTGAAAATAAGTAAATCTGGGGATCCAAAAATGAATTATGGATTTTGATAAGGCATAAAAACTCCACTCAAAGATAGAGCTCTAAGGCAAATGTTCTGTGCTTGTTGCGGGGTAGATAGATGTCCAATGACCAGATAGATACAATGCATATGAGTAGATCCAAATATCATTCTCCTCCTTGTAATATTCCTTTAGTCAAAACAGGTCATGCAATACCCCGAGGACATTAGATTGTCTGGGTTTGTGCATGCATGAATGAGCTTCAGCACATGCTACATCACTATACTGGTACTGGTACTCATCTGAAAGTGAAGTGAAGGACCAGTGTTTCCAAGGACGAAGAAGGGGACAGAATAAGGCTGAAGATGGTGAATTCTTACAAAGGACTACTCCATCTTAATTAAAACCATAGGCAATAACTTTCAAAGCTGAATGAATTAACATGCTGGATGAGAAGGTGGAATTAGTTCTTAAAACATGTCTTCTGAGGTATAACCTCCCTGTTATTGTTTTCTAAATGTGATTGTCATTTCTTTTTGAACATTGTACTAAGCATCCTCCCTGTCCTCTTAATTTGGACCCCATACCCAGGAACAATAAACTACCGACAGAAAATAATATATATGTCCATAAACAATGTTTGGATGTAAGGTAACACATATATAAAAACTGAATCATTTAAAAGTTAGATAGGTTTATTTTGACACAGAATGATTTCAATGTATCTGACTATCAAGTACAGATGCTAATCTAATATAATATGGTGAGATTTTTTTTGCCAATGGGGAAAAATATTGCTAGGCATTTAATGAACAACCTAGCCACTCATCTCAGCTCAGTTGGCAAAAGTAAGAACTGTGTCATCTTCATCTTTGCATAGTGCCTTTAAAATGGGTCAGCCACAGGATTAGGTGATAATAAATGGTCATCAGCAAATGGTCCAAAAATGGTATTTGCTCATGCAAACCTATCCATATATAGGCATGGATCTTATTTCTATAGATATTTTCATTAATTATTATCTGAAGCCTTTTGACAAACATTTGACACTGTGAACGTTTATAAATTTAACCAAGCATATGTAATATTGTTCCATCAATTAATTACACTAATGTTTAATTAGATTAATCAAATGCTTGTGCATCTTTCTCTATTTTTATTAGTCCTTTCTTCAGGAGAAAAATTGGTTCAAAAAGTGAGTTAAATGCCACAAATCCTAGAAACATCCACATTGAGTCAAGCTACATTCCAACATGATTGGGAGCCAGATTGATTAAAAGATATAGAATAAAGAAAATGTTTAAATAAAGGCATACTATATAGAAAATGTTTACACTGTCTAAAACTTTCAAGTAATTTGCTTAACCAAATAAAGCAATTTCATTTGTCAAAGTGCATCCTCGACACAATGTACCATTCTCAATAACATTCACTCACAGCTTGCCTATGGAATTAATAATAAAATACTATTATCTTAAATGTATGTCAAGATGATTACCCACTATTATCTATTTTTAAGAGTTATCTGTTTATTCACAACTTTTTTTCTTTGTTCTGAAACCTCTAAAACTTTCTTCCTTTTCAATTTTAATTGATGCTTCACTTCTTATCTCATTAAGAAATTATAAGCAACCAGATGAGACCCGCACACTTCCGTAGTATAAAATAAGTCCAGCTACCTGCCCCAGAAAGGGTCTGTTCTTCCGTTCATTTTGGTTAATGGATAAAGAACCCACGTTTTCCTGTGTCCCTGTTGCACTGGGTCCTATTCTCTCTAACTGATCCAAGGGCTCTGGCAATCACCCCTCTTCCTCTGGCCCGATAAATTTCCCTCTCCATTTCGCTACCCCACTGACATGTCTCCTCAGTCATCATCTGTAGATGGCAGAGACAGAGAAATAAGAGACAGAGAATTTCTACATGGATTTCTGATATCTCTGCTCCTCTGTAGAGAAACACTTTTGCAGTGAGCTTCTGTATTTGCATTATCACTTGTGCAGCTCCAATTTCTCTCTTATCAATTCTTAACCAGAGTCAACCATGGCTTTATTCTTTCCAAATCTGTGGTCATTTACCAATTCTCATTAGCCTTGATCTCAGCCACATGTAATTCAGCTCACCATTCTGGCCTCCACAAAAATCGTTCTTACTTAGCTTCTGTGTATCTGCACCCTTTAGGTTTTCCTCCTGCATTGCCACTGGCTGTGTATTTGTCTTCTCTGTTTTTCTTCACTTTCTGACTGGTTTGAAGGTTGAAGTACAACTAGGTTCTGTCCTTAGTTCTCTTGCTCCCCAGTGTGTGCTCACCCATTGTCTATTTTATCCCTACTATAGAGTTGTTCGGTCTTGTCGCTTATGATTCTTAAATGTATGGCTAGTGATCTAAAATCTTCCTTGATTTGCAAATTAATAACCTATTGCATAAATGGCATTTTCCCTTGCTGTCTAAAAGGAATTCGAATGTAATTGTCTTTAAATGTGTGTTTGTGTGCACGTGTGTGTGTTTGTACTGCTCACATATGTTTCCAAATTTGAGTCCCCAGTGTTTTATATTTCAGCAAATGACTTTTCACATTGTTTGTTTGCTTAGCTTATTTCTTTAATTTCCATAAATCCTATGTCCAATCCACTACAAATTATTAAAGACAGTCTGATACCTTTAACCACTGGCACTTCTCTCATCCTGATTCAAACCACTATCACCTCTCTCTTGGACCTGTGTGGTAAGGTCTAACTGACCTCCTAACTTCCACCTTGCTTCTCCATAATAATGAATCCTAGGTGTATGCTGAGTTGTATCCAACTCTGTGAGACCCTATGGACTGTAGCCTGCTGGGCTCCTCTGTCGCTGGGATTCTCAAGACAAGAATATGAAGTGGGTTGCCAATTCCTCATCCTCATAGGTATCTTCCCAACCCAAAGATAGAACCCACATCTCTAACAGCTCCTACATTGGCAGATGGGTTCTTTCTAATCTAATCTAAAACACTGGACCATTTTAAGTCCAATCTTGAAAAATAGTTTCTACTTAACTGTAGTACAAATTAAACTATTTTACTTATTTTTATATGAATCTACCAATAGTCTTAATTCATTATTCTGTCCTCAATCATAAATTTTGATTTCACTCCCTGCCAAATTTTTATCTTCCTCCTGGTTCTATCACCTAACAGTAACCAAGGTGTTACCTTCATCCTTAAGTGTTACTCAAATATATTTCCACACATCCACCTGTGTACATTTGAGTCAAGGGAAAACTATTAAAATAAATGATGCTCATCAAAGGAAGAACTATTTAGTATCTAACATCCTGAATCATTGGAAATAAACTGTCAAAACAGCAACAGATATTTGAATTTATATATTACCACTTTTTATGTTATATGATTGTGTTCAGTTCAGTTCAGATCAGTCGCTGAGTCATGTCCAACTCTTTGCAACCCCATGAATTGCAGCACACCAGGCCCCCCTGTCCATCTCCAGCTCCTGGAGTTCACTCAGACTCACGTCCATTGAGTCAGTGATGCCATCCAGCCATCTCATCCTCTGTCGTCCCCTTCTCCTCCTGCCCCCAATCCCTCCCAGAGTCTTTTCCAATGAGTCAACTCTTCACATGAGGTAGACAAAGTACTGGAGCTTCAGCTTTAGCATCATTCTTCCAAAGAACACCCAGGACTGATCTCCTTTAGAATGGATTGGTTGGATCTCCTTGCAGTCTAAGGGTCTTCTCCAACACCACAGTTCAAAAGCATCAATTCTTCGACGCTCAGCTTCCTTCACAGTCCAACTCTCACATCCATACATGACCACTAGAGAAACCATAGTCATGACTAGACGGACCTTTGTTGGCAAAGTAATGTCTCTGCTTTTCAATATGCTATCTAGGTTGGTCATAACTTTCCTTCCAAGGAGTAAGCATCTTATAATTTCATGGCTGCAATCACCATCTGCAGTGATTTTGGAGCCCCCTAAAATATTTTTGAAAATAACTACTGATTTATGGTAGAAATATGCCAAGTGAAAATTTCCATTTAGAAATCTAGTATTACCATAATGTTGTATGTTTAGACCAATCTGTGGCTGCCTTTTATTTATGTTTTTTATTTATTTTTTGTAATTCTAAAAAAGTCTGGAGATGAATACCTTATCTAAGAAACATACAAAATTTATTTATTTATTGTAAAGTTTATTTTGTTGATGTATAGTTGATTTGCATAGTTATGTTAATTTACTTTTTTTTCACCAAAGTAATTCAATTATACATATACATTCTTTTTCATATTTTCTCCATTATGGTTTACCATAGGATATTGAATGACTTTGTTATTTATCCATGATTTATTTATTATCTTATTATTATCTATAATAATAAATTTTAGTTCAATAGTCTTTCTACACATTGTGGACTTCAGCCTGGTCTGCTGGTTAAACCCATTCAAAAACTTAGGAATCCATTTGTGAATTCTTTAGCTATGTCAAGAATACAAAGTACTGCAAAATGTAATCACAACTAATGTCTTGATTTTAAGATGTGCCTGTAGAAAAACATGATACACCTGTGGTGGATTCATGTTGATGTATGGCAAAACCAATACAATAATGTAAAGTAATTAGCCTCCAATTAAAATAAATAAATTTAAATTTAAAAAAAAAGAAAAACATGATACAAACAAAAAGAAATGTATACATTGATGAGAAAAACATAAGGGGACACATGAAATGTGTCACAGCTGCCTGAACACACAACACTCAGTAAACTAAGTTCTATGACAAACAAGAAGTTGATACAAAATTTAGAGCTGGATAATGTGATAGCTTAAGTAAAAATCAAAATGATTAGATTTGCTTATTATTGCATCAAATTAAGTGTTTAATATTCGAGTTGAAGAATTTCTTTACAGTTTGTTTAATCAGTATCAAAATAACAATATGGCTAATTTCTATGCCATTTTCATTGTTCTGGAAAAAGCTAAGTCTTTTTTATTCAATGTGATTTTCTGCAAATTTGTTTTTACATAATTATCTGTATGCTAATCACATTCAAACTTCTCACTTTTCCCATTTGGCTTTAAATTTTTATTATTAATAAGCTTTCAAATCTTCTCTGAAATATCTATAGGCACTCTTTCAGAGAGGTTTTTTAAAAGTGAAACATAGATCAGACTAATGGAGAAAAAATTTCAATTGCATTTTATAGAACATTTTATCCCCAATTACATATGCTGAATGTAATCAATGGAAAGTTTTTCACCATCTGGTTTTTGTAAAGAAATACCAAGAATAAGAAATAATTCACATTGAACCATAAAAGCTGCAAAAATGTTC
This sequence comes from Budorcas taxicolor, assembly GCF_023091745.1. Lineage (NCBI taxonomy): Eukaryota > Metazoa > Chordata > Mammalia > Artiodactyla > Bovidae > Budorcas > Budorcas taxicolor. Next base: position 36,957,964 of record NC_068926.1, on the reverse strand, counting down.
TTCACTTTGTAACTTGCAAGAACAGCACATTTAACATTTGAGAATTGTATATTAAGAAATAAACACCATAAGTAAAGGTGTCAATGATAGGTAATAACCAATATATTTAAACAGCTACAAGATGGAAGCAAAATTATTTGAACTAATAATATGTTCTCATGGAGAGTAAAAGAGCAAAATCACATTTTATTTATCATGTACTTTAAGCAAAATAAACCTATAGTAAATCAGTGAGAAAGATGACTGGATCTATTTTCAATTATAATTAAGAAACTGATAATAAATATGTTTCTAAACTTGAGATAGTTATTTTTTTTTCTTTAAGTAGTCTTATCTACAATTGGGAAACATTACTATCAATTTGTCTATCACATAATGATCTGGCAAATTTGGATCTGTAATAACTTGACCAGGGGCTTTTTAAACAACACTATAACCCAAGATAAACCTAAAAGAAAATATATGTGGCTTTCTAGATTCCAGTGTGAAAATGTATTGCAATCAAATGTTAACAGTTGTTGAAGTTTCAGTCTTAAACATAGCAATTATCTCTTATTGAGTTCTTCTATTGCCCAAGAACTGTGTTAAATGCATTATTTAATCCTTACAAATACCACAGTGAGAAATATTGATCCTCAATAATGTAAAATATTCAAATACAAATTACTATAGAAAGTAAATTTTTAAAAAGCAAAGAGAAGTAAGCTATTATTGTATTATAGACTCAAATAGAAATGTTTGAAGTATATGTGTACTAAAAGAGAGCCCAGAGTCCTTGATCGCTGCCTTAACTTACTGTGTGAATGTTGGCAGCCATTTTTAAAGTCTTAAGTTTTGTGCCTTCTGGTTTGTTATTAAAATGAATTAATAATCTAATAGTTGTGAAAGTGTTTTGACACAATACCTGATATATCTCATTTCTCACTGATAATGTTTTAATACATTTGTTGGGTGGTCCTAATATTTAAATCCCACTCTTTTGGAGCAGTTTTCATGTTTATATAAAATCTATCACATATCTATTATCAATAAGTGGAAGATAAACACATACAATGTTTAATGTTTACAAAATCCTTTACAGAGCTTTCAAAAATGAGAGGAGAAAAAGTTAGTATAATTTTATTAACAAATAGTAAATTTATGAGTATACACCTTATGATTCCTAATATATGTTATATATTGGCTTACACATAGGATTCTGCAGTTCACAGTTTAATTAGGGAGGAGAGTGACACAAAATTATGTTCTTAACATTGATTAAATTCAATGCAAAATAGAAAGCTCAATTGATTCTGTAATCAAATCAGAAAATTTTAATATACACCACCTGACATTCTGGGGATTAATAAAATTAGTTTTGAGGTTGTGGGTACAGGATGCATTCAGAGGAATTGAAACTTCTGAGTGTCAGTATTTTGTCCAAGTTATTAATTTCACTACCAATCTGTAATTTCATTTAGCTAATACTGACTAAAAGCAAAGCAGAACAGAACAGAGTAAACAAATAAACATCTGGGTACTCTTTTCCAAAAGTTGATATATTCATCAACATAATTATTTTTCAAGAAATGGCATACATGCCTATTTCAATTTAAAACAAAACCTTTACACAGATGCCCTATCCCTCCCTCCAAAAAAAGGAAATCTAAAAGCCCATGTATATTAGCAGAGGACATTTACTTATATATTTAAAAACATCGTGGGCAGCCTAGTTTTCTAGCCTCAGTTTTCTAAGTTCTGCCTTAAAAAATAATAATAATCAGGTAAGAGAATCGACCGATTAATCAGTTAGCAAAATGAAATGTGAATGTCTCTCTAGATTATACCAAAGAAAAAGACACCATGTCAGATTTCATTCAAATCACGCACACAGAGGTATAAAAAAGCATATTTCCCAAGTTGTTATTGTTATGATGCACATTTAAGTGCACAGAACATTTGCCTTTATGGCAGTTTTATTCTCAGAGATTAAATGGCAAAAGAGTTTCTGTTCAATTGATTTTCTCATAAAAGGTTAATTCCATACTCTTCTTAGCATAGGTTTATATCTTGAGTTTCTTACTCCAGCTTACTACTATATTCTGAGTGTGTAAATTCTGCTTAGTAGGCCAGACTGATCTGGTATTGAAGTGAGAGGAGTTTTTGTTATGTGTAGACATGTGTATTGTAGCAGTTAGAAAGCCATTTGGGCGTGAGGGATGGGAAATTAAGGCAAAACTCTCATGACAGTTATTAGTGGGCATTATGTAAAATGGAATGTTCAAATCTATAGTTAGCATCATCATAAAAAAATTTGATGCCAATATTCCCTGGTAGCTCAGATGGTAAAGAAACTGCCTGCAATGTGGGAGACCTTGGTTGGGATCCTCTGGAGAAGGGAATGGCTACTCACTCCAGTATTCTGGCTTGGAGAATTCCATGGACTGTGCAGTGCATGGGGTTGCAAAGAGTCAGACATGATTGAGAGAATTTCACTATCACTATAATGTTCTATATCCTATTATAGACAGTTTCTTCATAATCAAATAAATGTGAGTAGAAATAAATTCTCTGAGCCAAGAATACTGGAGTGGGCTCTCATTCCGTTCTCTAGGAGATCTTCCCGACCCAGGGATTGAACCCGGGTCTCCTGCACTGTAGACAGATGCTTTACCGGCTGAGCCACCAGAGAAGTCATGTTCACAAATGTCTGTTTTATCTAGTTTCAAGGATCATAAATCACTAAAGAAAATTCTCTGTGAGTTCATGTCTATATTCACCAGTCAGTAGTACTCTTGCCTGGAAAATACCATGGGCGGAGGAGCCTGGTAGGCTACAGTCCATGGGGTCGCAAAGAGTCGGACACAACTGAGCGACTTCACTTTCACTTTTCACTTTCATGCATTGGAGAAGGAAATGGCAACCCACTCCAGTGTTCTTGCCTGGAGAATCCCAGGGACGGGGGAGCCTGGTGGGCTGCCGTCTGTGGGGTCGCACAGAGTCGGACACGACTGAAGCGACTTAGCAGCAGCAGCAGCAGTAATGCTGAGTATACCAAGGAGGCATTTAAACATTTAAAACAAACAATGGGAATTTTATACATATATATATTATATATATATAATTAATTAAAAATATATAATATATATGTGTATATATATCGGAGCCTGGTGGGCTGCCGTCTATGGAGTCCCACAGAGTCGGACACGACTGAAGCGATTTAGCAGCAGCAGCAGCAGCAGCAGCAGCAGCAGGTAGATACAGTTTAGATGGGGCTTCTCTGGTAGCTCAGAAGGTAAAGAATCTGCCTGCAATGCTGGAGACTGGATTCAATCCCTGGGTGGGGAAGATCCCCTGGAGGAGGGAATGGGCTGCCCACTCCAGTATTCTTACATGGAAAATCCCATGAACAGAGGAGCCTGGCAGACTAGAGTCTGTGTGGCAGCAAAATGTTAGACATGACTGAGCGGCTAACACTTTCACTTTTATATGTATTGACATAGAGATATAAATATAGACAGAAATTTTCTTAATCTGGACTTGAACCTTAGTTTTAAAATAATGAATAAATATACAGGCTTAAATGCAAATGCCAAACATGAATTTGATAAATTCAATACATGAAATAAGACTGCTTAAAGTTCAAATAATTAATTAATAATGCAAACCCTCCTTTATTTAACTTTTTACAAAGTTTTTGCTATTACTTTTCAGTACTTTTAAAATTAAACTCTTTTATTTTGAGATAATTATAGAGTTGTCTGCAGTTGTCAAAAATTGCATTTCATGCATCCTTTGCTCATTTTTACCGATGGGTAATGTTTTATAGAACTATAGTATAATATCATAACCAGAATTCCAACTTTGACACCATCCACTGATCTTACTCAGATTTTCTGATTCATTTCTATGCATTTATCTGTGGGTATATGTGTTTTGTTCTATTCAATTTTAGAACACATGTAGGTCCCACTATTCACCACCATAGCCAAGAAGACAGACTAGTAAAAATCTGAAAATATGTTTAAAATTAATTTTAAGACACTAGTATATTTTTTAAATCAGAAGTTAAAAACTATTACTGAAAAGATCCAGATAATGCATTTTTTAGTCATTTCAGGCCATGGTATCCCTGTTATAAAGACTCAATTCTCCTTTTGTATCTTAAAGCAAACAAAAATCCATAAACTGATAGTGTGGCAGTGTTCCAATAAAACTTTGCTTAAAAAATAAACAGTATCCTGGATTTGGCCTATAGGTTTTTGTTTGTTGATCCCTATAAGGTGTTCATAATCACTTTTTATGAAACCTAAAAGTAATAAAATTTTTTAGAGACACATGTATCCCATTGTTCATTGCAGCATGATTTACAATAGCTAGAACATGGAATCAACCTAGATGTCCATCAACAGATGAATGGATAAAGAAGTTATGGTACATATACACAATGGAATATTACTCAGCCATAAAAAGAAATGCATTTGAATCAATTCTAATGAATCTAGAGCCTATTATACAGATTGAAGTCAGTCAGAAAATGAAAGATAAATATCATATTCTAATGCATATATATGCAATCTAGAAAAATGGTACTGAGGAATTTATTTACAGGTCAGCAATAAAGAAACAAACATAGAGAATAGACTTATGGACATGGGGAGAGGGGAGAAGAGAGTGAGATGTATGGAAAGAGTAACGTGGAAACTTACATTACCGTATGTAAAATATATAGCCAATGGGAATTTGCTGTATGGCTCAGTAAACTCAAACGGGGACTCAGTATCCTCAAACAGGGGCTCAGTATCAATTTATAGGGGTGCGATGGGGCAGAAGATGGGAGGAAGGCTCAAAAGGGAGGGGATATATGTACACCTATGGCTGATTCATGTTGAGGTTTGCCAGAAAACAACAAAATTCTGTAAAGCAAGTATCCATCAATTTAAAAAAAAAATAAATAAGTAAAAGTAATAAATAATTTAATGAGGAATTATGTTTTGATATTTTTCTATTTGAAAATAATTAAATATGAATTGTTAGCAGCCATTGAACATAATATTTTGACTTGCTCCTTCCTTTAGGTCATTATTTGAAACAATATAAATTGCTGAAATTGCACAGAAAATATAATCCACAATTACAAGAATTAATTTTAGTCATCATGATATTAGGCCTCCAGCTCCATGGAATCTTTCTTATGTCCAAAGTTTGGTCAATTGTGCACTAATAGCACAAGCAATTTATTGTTTTATTATAGATTATTTACTTCCTTTCTGTTAAGTTATGCTACTGCTAAGTCACTTCAGTCATGTCCGACTCTGCGTGACCCCGTGAGCTATTATTATGAGTTATTAAGAGTTATATATATATATATATATGTATATATAGGGCAAAACACCAAAACAAATCAACAAACAGAAGACTGACAAATTCTGAGACCTAGGTAATGTATTAACCCCTGGTAACTCACCCAGTTAATATAAATTAAATTGTAATACTAAATATGATGACAATAAATTTTGACGCAATCATAGATTGAATAAATGTGCTTAGTATAAGTCTGAAGAACAAAAGCTTTTCAAACCATTGTTTAACATTCCAGGTTATATCCAGTTCATTTATTTCCATGTTGATTTACATATTGAGTAGTATTATGCCTAAGCTTCCAGTAATAAAGCAGAATATTAAATATAGCAAATTTTTTTCTCACTTCATGATATTTAATTTCATTTGATTCCATATTATCAATTGCTGGTTGTCAATTAGACAAAACTTCAGTGTTAGAATGATTCTAAGTTAACTTAATTGCATATTATTTACACAGCTCTGTATCATGTGTCTGTGGAATACTAAAATTTTCACTTTCAATTCAAGCTGACAGAAAAAAACTCTTTTATGAAGATTAAAGCAAAATATTAATACAATTCATTTTAACTTTCTATAAAATAGATTAGATATTCTTTCTGTAAAAGAAGATAATCTATCATCAATTGTGTAGTCAAAACACAAAGAGTTCACTTTGCTAAATAAACTATTCTTACAATTTATCTCATTTATATGAAAAGACTTCTAGTAGAAAAATGGCTACAGACCCTTCCATCTTAATGCATTTGAATACTTATTCAATGAAGTTTGTAAAGAAAAAAACTTATCCATGGGTACACGAGCAACATTGTGTGATACTATAAATTTAAGCTAATAATTAAAATATCACACAAGCTTTTAAGTATAAAATTACTTTGGCAGCACTCTGAGAGTTTGGGAGTGGAACCCATTTAAGATTAGAAATCAAATTGATCACTGACCTTTTTGAATGATGGCAGTTCTATATGCTTAACATTTCAAAATTTCAGTCTGGGTTATGACTATTAATAAATAAATATTCTTTCTAGTATAAATAAATAAGAAATATATTTATAAATAAATGAAAGATATTAAAGATATTTATATATTTATTTATCTAGCATGTTAAAATAATTTGTCAAATTACTAATTCAGCAGTACTTTTCCATAAATAGTTCCCAATGATTTTTAGTACCATGGAAGTAAATACTGCTAACTTTTAATTTTAAATTATTGTCATCTCATATTTACTAATTGGGTTTAGTATGAGTTCTTCATAGCTATTTCAGTGGGCATTTACCAGTTCTCTGTAATTTGAAATAGGTGGTGTATACTGTAGGCATCGTTTTTAATCAGGAAGGAATGAGATGTTACCACAGGATGGCTTGGCATTCACTCTTCTCTCAGTTTCACTCCAGGTGCATTTCACTGGGTGGAATTGGCTTGTTGACTGAATTGGCCACTCTGTGTCCCTAAGAAAACTGCCATGATTGGGAAGCCATATGGTGCAATGCTGTAAGCTATATTAAATTTTGAGTCATATTTTGGCCAGCGTTGTTCTCATAATGGATTCAGAATTGTATTCAGACAAATTTCTATTCATTTACTAATCACAAGTGTCTTTAGCCTATATTTCTCTCTTTTTTAAAAGACTTTCAGTTAGTGATGCTAGAGTTTAAATTTAAGGGCACTAGGTAAGAAGAAGGAAGAAATAGAGAAAGGTGGCACTTTAGGCCCACACTGCATTTACCTTTGAAGAAGCAGTCTTCATTGTGGACAATGGTAATCTTGTGTTTCTTCAGGCAAGCAGCTCTGTGGACCTCACAGTGGTTTTCATAGAATTCCCCATCAGATCCACACACAGGTTTGTAGTGCCGACTGCAAAGTTCCATACAGGCACATTCTGCCTGCCCTGTCTCTCTGCTGAGAACACAGTGCCTTCCCAAACCACAGTATTTGTTTTCACAAGATCCCAAAGAGCCATCCTGAATCAGAATTCCTGTAGACAAAAAAAAAGAAAGAAAATCACTTGGATTTATAGATTTATGTATCCAAATAATATGCTGATATCAAAGTTTCAAAGGATTCGGATAAAATAAGTCTAAGGGAAATATAATATAATCAGGGTTCAGTTGTTCTTAAGAGGAGGGATTTTTATCAGAACCAGACACACAAAAAAAATACCCTTGATATTGTCCCCTTCTTCCACTTTTCTCCTTGAGCTCTCACCTCCCTACTCAATGAGTATTACAGTCCTTAAAGACAAGGGCTCTGAATTTAAACTGCTGAACTCAAATTTTCTAGCTTTACGCCCTTGGAAAATTTACTTCCTTGTGCTAAATTATCCCATCCATAATACGAGGTTGATAGTATAGACCATCTCCTAGAGTTGTACTAAGTAAAACATGTACTGATCCACAGGACACACAGTCCTGGCATATGGGAAATATTTAACAAATGCCAGCGTTTATATTAGCAGAATTCTGCTGGGAGAAAGGAAACGTATGTATGTAAAGTGGGAAATAGGAGAGAATAGGAATGAGAAAAAGTGTCTTGAAAACTTTCGGGTTCTAACATCTGATCCTTTCTTGTTTCGACCTTTGCCGCTTGGTGATCACTGATCCATTTCATGACTAAATGAACAAATCATGAAGAATTTTATTATGTTGTTACTTGTTTAATCTAACAATCTACATCTACCTCAAAAACAGGAGAATCTAGCAGTCTTGCAGTGAAACCAAACTAAGCAATTTCATTCTTAGACTTTTATTAGGTAAATCTGAGAACATTATGTGACTGAAAAAAAGTGAAGTGTACATACATGTCTATGTGTCTATCTATATAAATATGTATATATAGAAAAAATATATATCAAGGAATAATATATATTCACATATATACATATGTGTAAATATGTGTAGATATATTTACCACTGCTGACACATACATGGAAAACAATAAAAGTTTTGAGAGGTTGTAAACCCTGTGACTCAATGGAAAGGTATCTGCCTGCAATTAAGGAGATGTGGTTTCAATCCTTGGATCAGGAACATCCCTTCGAGGAGGAAATGGCAAACCACTCCAGAATTCTTGCCTGGAAAAATCCAATGAAAAGAGGAGTCTGGGAGTCTACACTCCATGAAACCATACCTTGGTTGGGTACCTAATACATCTATAACTTGGTTTCCTCATCTGAAAAATGGGGATTATAGTATATCCTCAAAGGGTTATCAAGATTAAAGGGCTTGTGAGGGAGAGATCAAGATAGCAGATTAGGAGGCACCTGGGCTCACCATCCAACACAAACACATCAAACTAAGTATACATTGAAAAGACTCTTGCTGAAATCTACCTGGAACTACCAGAAGAACTCTTCTACAGCAAGGCTATAAACAAAGATGCAAAAAGCATCTGATAGGAAAGAAGGAGCAGGGATCAGTCACGAATCCACATCCCTATCTGAGAATACAGAAGAATGAATATCACAAGTTTGGGGAATTCTCCCTGGGGAGCAAGGGAATCAAGCTACATATTAGGTACCCCAGCCCAGGGTCCAATAGGAGGTTAGCTCTCTTAGCTTGTTTGAAAACCAGTGGGGCTTACCAGAGGGCTGTCAGAAACCAAGACTCCCTACTTAAGGAATATACACACAGACTTACTCCTGGTTACATGGAGGCAGCAGATTGAAACTCCCTGAGGTTCTGGTGAGTCTGCCAAGACTTCTGCCCATTCCCAGCCTGCATGGCCTCCTGCTCTAGCCCATCTTGTTCCTATTCCCCACTAAGCAATGAAAGTGCAAACATTTGGAAGGAAATGATCCAGTGCAGACTCCAGCCCTGCCTCTGACCAGTGTGAAAGCAGTCATTGCCAGCTCATGAGTCTCATGCCAGCCTATGCTACTGGAGAGGGACAGGGGCAGTCCCTTTATCATAAATGGCAAAGAGAAAAGCAAAGAGTCACAGAAAAGGGGAGTCTCATAAGGTTATCAGCTCATATCTCTGCAGAAACTTTTCAGGCAAGAATGGAATGGCAAATATTCAAAGTGGTGAAAGGAAAAACCCAAGACGCTCTACCCAGAAAGGTTATCATTCAGAATTGAAGGAGAGGTAAAGAATTTCTTAGACACAAAAATGTTAAAAGAATTGATCAATATTAAACTGATCTTACAAGAAGTATTGAAGTCTCCTTTAAGTGAAAAAGAAAAGGCAATAAGAAATTATAAGGTGGTTAAAATCCCCAGTAGAAAAGTCAAGTACATAGTAAAGGCTGTGGATCTAGCACTTAAATAATGTAGTATAAAAGTTAAAAGACCAAAGTTATACAATCAACTATAGCTACAATAAACAGTTAGGGATAGACATTAAGAAGTAAAATATGAACTCAAAAAGTATACTATGTATGTAGGGAATAAAAAATATAGAAGTTTAAGAACATATTTGTATTTAAATGACTATCATGGTAAATCAAGTAGATATAGTTATCAGTTCAGTTCAGTTCAATCGCTCAGTCATGTCCGACTCTTTGTGACCCCATGAACTGCAGCACGCCAGGCCTCCCTGTCCATCACCATCTCCCGGAGTTCACTCAGACTCACATCCATCGAGCCCATGATGCCATCCAGCCATCTCATCCTCGGTCGTCCCCCTCTCCTCCTGCCCCAATCCCTCCCAGCATCAGAGTCTTTTCCAATGAGTCAACAGTTTGCATGAGGTGGCCAAAGTACTGGAGCTTCAGCTTTAGCATCATTCCTTCCAAAGAAATCCCAGGGCTGATCTCCTTCAGAACGAACTGGTTGGATCTCCGTGCAGTCCAAGGGACTCTCAAGAGTCTTCTCCAACACCACAATTCAAACGCATCAATTCTTCGGCACTCAGTCTTCTTTATAGTCCAACTCTCACATCCATACATGACCACAGGAAAAACCATAGCCTTGACTAGATGCACCTTAGTCGGCAAAGTAATGTCTCTGCTTTTGAATATACTATCTAGGTTGGTTATAACTTTTCTTCCAAGGAGTAAGTGTCTTTTAATTTCATGGCTACAGTCACCATCTGCAGTGATTTTGGAGCCCCAAAAAATAAAGTCTGACACTGTTTCTACTGTTTCCCCATCTATTTCCCATGAAGTGATGGGACCGGATATAGTTATAGGTTAACATATATGACCTTTATGGTAATCACAAAACAAAAACCTACAATAAATTACACACACACAAAATAAATATACAAAAACTCCAAACAGAACAGAACACAAATATAACACTGAGGAAAAACATCAAACAACAGAGAAGAGACAAAGGAAAAAAAGGAACTAAAGCAAAAGCAAAATTCAGAAAATAAATAACAAAGTGACAGTAATTACATGCATATCAATAATCACTTTAAATGTCAATAGAATAAATGATCCAATCAAAATATAAAGGAGAGCAGATTGAGTTAAAAAAAGGACAACAGCAGCAAAAATAAGACCCATCTATGCTGCTTACAAGATAATCAGTTTAGAGCTAAAGACACAAAAAAACTGAAAGTGAGGTATGGAAAAATATATCCCATGGAAATGGAAACAAAAATATTCTAGATAGGCTTTCTATTTTAAAGTGGACTTTTAAACAAAGTTTATAATAAAAGACAAAGAAAGACATATAAGGATAAAGGAATCAATACAATAAAAAGGTATAGCATTTTAAAATATAAATTCAACTAAATATGAGTGCTTAAATATATAAAGCAGCAATAAACAAGAATAAAGCAAGAAATTGACAACAATAAAATAATTATAGGGGACTTTATATTTTATCAGTCTTTTATCAATAGACAGATCATCCAGACAGAAAATTAATAAGAAAACAATGACATTCAGTTCAGTCACTCAGCCCTGTCTGACTCTTTGTGACCCCATGAACGGCAGCACGCCAGACCTCTCTGTCCATCACCAACTCCTGAATTTCACCCAAACTTGTGTTCAATGAGTCCGTGATGCCATCCAACCATCTCATCCTTTGTCATCCCCTTCTCCTCCTGCCCTAAATCTTTCCTAGCATCAGGGTCTTTTCAAATGAGTAAGGTCTTCGCATCAGGTGGCCAAAGTATTGGAGTTTCAGCCTCAACATCAGTCCTTCCAGTGAACACCTAGGACTGATCTCCTTTAGGATGGACTGGTTGGATCTCCTTGCAGCCCAAGGTACTCTCAAGAGTCTTCTCCAACATCACAGTTCAAAAGCATCAGTTCTTCGGCACTCAGCTTTCTTTATAGTTCAACTCCACATCCATACATGACTACTGGAGAAACCATAGCCTTGACTAGATGGACCTTTGTTGACAAAGTAATGTCTCTGCTTTTTAATATGCTGTGGGTTGGTCATAACTTTCCTTAAGGATAAGACACATTATAAGAGTTGGAATACATATAATAGGACATTATATTTAAAAACAGCATCATCAGTGAGTAAATTAGATAATACTTGATATAAATAAATATGAAAATATAAATTTCACAATGCTGTTCACCTGAAACTAATATAACATTATAAATCAAGTACATTTCATTTGAAAAAGGTCTGACATGTAAAACTCCCTTTAAAAGTTAATTTACTAGTTTTAAAAAACTAATATTCACAAGAAGAGATACATAAATAAGCATTTAAATAATTGATTTATTAGTTTTTATAAATAAAAGCTTGAAGTATTTTTTATTTTCATAATATAAGTAATTGCAAATGGAATTTAAAAAAATTGAAATTAAAAAAGGACCAATACTATCAGAAGTATAATTAAAGGAATAATTTATATTTTTGATACCAGTGTAAATTGGAACAAATCTTCTTGAAAGAAACTTTATATTAATTATACTATAATACCATACTAAAACTTTTTGATAAAATATTCAAAGACATTTATAACAAAAGATAAGAAAAAAGGATTGATTGAATCAAGCTTTCCAATATAATATTATTTTGACTAACTGATGGCTCTGAAATATTTAGTATATTTTGGAAAATAAATTTAAATCATACTTCTTGAAGTTTGGCATCTTGTAACGGCCTAGAGAAGTTTCATGGAATAGATTGAACCTTGAGTTTAGAGTTTCTGACTAAATATATATGAAATTGAACCCCAAATTTATATTTCTAATTTTCCAGGTGATGATAATTTTGTTTCTGTGATCAAATTTTTGGGTCTTTGACTTAATGAAATCCTACTTGCTAGATAAAATAAATAAAAACCTAAAGACTAAAAAAACACTTATGAAATGTTCTCAAGTTTAAAAATGGTAAGTTTATGTCATTATTGTTGTTGATATTCAGTCTCTAAGTTGTGTCTCACTTTTTGCAACAGCATGGACTGTAGCATGCCAAGCTCCTCTCTCCTCCTCTATCTCCTGGAGTTTGCTCAAATTCATGTTCATTGAGTCAGTGATGCTATCTAATCATCTCATCCTCTGCCACCCCTTTCCACTTTTGCCTTCAATCTTTTCCAGTATCAGGGTCTTTTCCAATGAGTTGGCTGTTTTCACCAGGTGGCCAAATTACTGAAGCTCTGGCTTCAGCATCAGTCCTTCTAAAGAATACTGAGGGCAGATTTCCTTTAGGATTGACTTGTTTGATCTCCTTGCTGTCCAAGAGACTCTCAAGAATCTTCTCCAACACCACAATTTGGCATCATTAATTCTTCAGAACTCAGCTTTCTTTATGGTCCAACTCTCACATCTGTACATGACTCCTAGAAAAGCTATAGCTTTGACTATATGGGACTTTGCTGGCAACGTGATGTCTCTGTTTTTTAGTACCGTCTCTAGGTTTGTCATAGCTTTTCTTCCAAGGAGTAAATATCCTTTTAATTTCGTAGATGCAGTCACTGTCCACAATGATTTTGGAGCCAAAGAAAATAAAATCTGTCACTGCATCCACATTTTCCAGTTCTATTTGTCAAGAAGTGATGGGACCAGATTTCATGATCTTAGTTTTTTGAATGTTGAGTTTCAAACCAGAATTTTCACTCATCTCTTTGACCCTCATCAAGAGACTCGTTAGTTCCTCTTTCCTTTCTGCCATTAGAGTGGTATCATCTGCATATCTGAGGTAGCTGATATTTTTCCCAGCAATCTTGATAACAGCTCATGATTCATCCAGCCCAGCATTTTGCATGATGTATTTTGGATATAAATTAAATAAACTGCGTGACAATATACAGCCTTGTCTTACTCCTTTCCCAGTTTTTAGGCATTTAGTTTTTTGTTTTTTTTTTCTATTCTGTTACTTCTTGGCCCACATACAGGTTTGTCAGGACACAGTAGGCTGGTACTCTCATCACTAAGAATTTTCCACAGTTTATTGTGATCCACACAGTTAAGGAGTTTAACATAATAAAAACAAATAGAAGTAGATGTTTTTCTGGAATTACCTTGATTTCTCCAAGATCAAGTGAATATTGACAATCTGATCTCTGGTTCCTCTAACTCTTTGAAATCCAGCTTGTGCATTGGGAATTTCTTACTTCATGACTGCTGAAGCCTAGCTTGAAGAATTTTAATCATAATGTTGCTAATATGAGAAATTAGCACAATTGCAGAGTAGTTTGAACATTCTTTGACATTGCTCTTCTTTGGGATTGGAATGAAAACTGCCCTTTTTTAGTCCTGAGGTCACTGCTGAGTTTTCTAAAATTGCTGGCATATTGAGTGCAACACTTTAACAGCATCAGCTTTTAAAATTTTAAATAGCTCAACTGAAATTCTATCAATTTCACTAGCTTTGTTCATAGTAATGCTTCCTAAGACCCACTTGACTTCACACTTCACGATGTCCAGCTTAGGTGTCTGACCAAACCATCATGGTTATCCTGGTCATTAAAATTTTCTTGTATAGATCTTCTATGTATTCTTGCCACCTCTTCTTAATCTCTTCTGCTTCTGTTAAGTCCTTACAATTTCTGTGTTTTATTGCATGAAATGTTCCCTTGATATCTCCAATTTTCTTGAAGATACCTCTAGTGTTTTCCATTCTATTTTTCTCTATTTCTTTGTACTGTTCATTTAAGAACATCGTATCTCTCCTTGCTATTCTCTGGAACTCTGTATTCACTTGGCTATATCTTTCCCTTTCACTCGGCTATATCTTTCCCTTTCACTCTTGCCTTTTGCGTCTCTTCTTTCTTCAGCTATTTGTAAAGCCTCCTCAGACAAACACTTTGCCTTCCTTTATTTCTTTTTCTTTGGTATGACTTTAGTCATGATTAAAACCAGATAAAATCAGATGATAAAATGAACACAATTGATTAGGTAATTGGATATAATATTGGCCAAATTTTTCTAATTTTACATAATTGCTTTTTTATTGTTCAATGTAACACATTAAGAAAAGAAAACTTATAGTTGTGTCAAACAACTGTAAAATAATGAACAATTTCATTTTCAAAACTTTTACCTTATATTTCTACCAGTACTTAGGCCTATTGTCAAGCTTTTAGAGTCCAAATGGGGTTGTCATTATAACACAGGTATTTGACTCATGTAGTTGTATTTGTATAGTTTTACAACTTATATTTTCTTTATTTATTTACCATCTTACTAACAATTTGTTGTGTTTTTTTTTTTTTTGCTATGAAATAGTTTATAATTTACCAATAAATTGTTTTATTTCCTTTTAAAAAAATCCAAAAATAAGTTTAAGGTCAACAGGGTCAAGATATTATTTTGCATTTTGGTCACAAACTGAGGTGACTATCCTACCAGTACAGTTTCTGAAGAAGAAGGAATGCTCTGCTATAAATGAGGTCATTTATGATATATTTAGGTCAATGAGTCTCTTTCCCTGATGCTCCCTCTTCAATTTTTCCTTTTTGCCTATACTCCAGTTCAGAGATTTGTGTTAGAATGGCCAATAGGCCATTTTCTAGAAGTTAATGAACTGTCTTACACTAGCTAGAAGCTGTGTGTTGCATATAGCTGCTACAATTAAAGGAAATTTAATTAATTCATATGCAATTCAAAAGAAAGCTCACATTATGTAAATGAATAGCTAGAACATATTCTTTCTGACAGTAATTATCCATGACTAATGCTGAACTTAAGTATCAGCTGAGATTAAATCAATTTAATCTGATCAACATGTCAAAGATTTCTTTTAAATATACTCTGTCAGATAGCACACTAAATGAATTTTACTCAAGTACTTACATCCTGCTATCTCACAACTTAATAGAATAACATTTTTTCCCCAAAAAATGTTGTATATTTAGCAAGCACATTATTTTATAGCTTCTATATCTTCAGGGCATTATAATGATTTCTCAGTTTTAAAATAAACAGAACTGAAACAAAACACAAAAGATACCATATGTAAAGCAAAATCATTCAACATAATTCTAAACATGATCTTCTCAATTATGGTGCAATTCTCAATTGTTTTACATAATATACATTTCATCAAATAGGTACTTAAATAGAGCAGGTCTAGGTTGAAATAAACTTTAGTAAAATATGTTATTTTCATGTGCAAGGTACTGTATTAGATGCTACAGAATAGACAAAAAAAAGCAGACATAGATATTTTTACTAGTTGCTGACAAAGGACATAAAGCAGAATTTGGGCCCCAGGAAAGAGGCAACAATTTTGGGGCATGTTTAGAGACACAAAAGTGTGTGAGATGGATAATATCAGGTAAGAGCTCATATATTTTATGTCATGGCATAGTTGAGGTTATATCTGAGAAATGGCTTAGGAGCTTCAAAGAAATGTAAGGGATACACAGAGTATGAATAATGTTTGATGCTGGATTTAAATCAGTAACAACAGGAGGAAAAAAGAAACAAATTTTGATGAGCTAACTAACCCATAAGCAAAACTGTTTTAGAGCACCAAGTTATTTGAGGTGTCAATTGTCTCATCAAAGTGCATAATGTTACAGTAAAAATTCAAGTATTATGCTAACTTTGATTTGTTAAAAAAGAACAACAGATTTGGGGACAGAGAATAGGATTATAGTCTTTGCTTTTCTTTGCTATTAGTCTGACCTCAGCCAGGCTGCAATCTTCTTGAGCTAGATGTTCAAATGGTAAGATAAGAGGAAAAAAACATCTTTAGATTTACTCTCATCAAACAAATTACGTCATTTAACAATCCTTGGCAAAGCAGTTTCTAATAAAAGGCAATTTGAGAAATATATTTAGTAATCTTTCTCTAAATATATTTAGAAATATCAGTAATCTCAGATATGAAGCTAATACCACCCTTATGGCAGAAAGCATAGAGGAACTGAAGAGCCTCTTGATGAAAGTGAAAGAGAAAGTGAAAGGTTGACTTAAAACTCAACATTCATAAAACAAAGATCATGGCATCCAGTCCCATGACTTCATGGCAAATATATGGGGAGACAATGGAAACAGTGACAGACTATTTTCTTGGGCTTCAAAATCACTGCAGATGGTGACTGCAGCCATGAAATTAAAAGATACTTGCTCCTTGGAAGAAAAGCTATGACCAATCTAGATAGCATATTAAAAAGCAGAGACATTACTTTCCCAACAAATATCCATCTAGTTAAAGCTATGGTTTTTCCAATAGTCACGTACGGATGTGCAAGTTGAACCTTGAAGAAAGTTGAGTGCCGAAGAACAGATGCTTTTAAACTGGGTTGTTGGAGAAGACTCTCAAGAGTCCCTTGGGCAGCAAGGGGATGAAGCCAGTCAATCCTAGAAGAAATCAGTCCTGAATATTCACTGGAAAGACTGATGCTGAAACCCCAATACTTTGGCCACTTGATGTGAAGAACTGACTCACTGGAAAAGACCCTGATACTGGGAAAGATTGAAGGTAGGAGAAGAAGGGGAAGACAGAAGATGAGACGATTGGATGGCAACACTGACTCCATGGACATGAGTTTGAAAAATCTCCAGGATGGACAGGGAAGCCTCGCGTGCTGAAGTCTGCTGCTGCTGCTGCTGCTGCTAAGTCGCTTCAGTTATGTCCGACTCTGTGCGACCCCATAGACAGCAGCCCACCAGGCTCCTCCATCCCTGGGATTCTCCAGGCAAGAACACTGGAGTGGGTTGCCATTTCCTCCTCCAGTGTTGCAGTCTGAGGGGTCCCAAAGAATTGGACATGACTGAGCAACTGAACTGAACTGATAGCATCAACTGTACAAGATGAAACATTATTTTTAGCTTCAGTTCAGTTCAGTTCAGTCACAGTCGTGTCCGACTCTTTGCAACCCCATGAATCGCAGCACGCCAGGCCTCCCTGTCCATCACCAACAACTCCCAGAGTTCACCCAAACTCATGTCCATTGAGTCGGTGATGCCATCCAGCCATCTCATCCTCGGTCGTCCCCTTCTTCTCCTGCCCCCAATCCCTCCCAGCGTCAAGGTCTTTTTCAATGAGTCAACTCTTCACATAAGGTGGCCAAAGTATTGGAGTTTCAGCATCAGTCCTTCCAATGAACACCCAGGACTGATCTCCTTAGATTTGCTAACCTGTCCTTTTCCTAAAATTTTATCTCTTTTTTTTTCTTTGCACTGTTAGTACTTATAAAAATGGACTCTAAGATCAAAGTCCTTTATGGATTCGAACTGTCACTACAAGTGTGATTGTGGGCAAGTTAAAGTCACTGCACCTCAGTTTCCCCATATAACTAGAAGATAAGAGAAATTGTGCATTATTTAAATCAATATATAAAGTGGAGGTAATAATAGAAATCATAGCAGCATATGGTTGTTGAGAGGATTAAGTAAAATGAGGTACAGAAAGTTCCTGGCATAGTGTATATTTTAATAAATACAGTTTTAAAGAATTATCATTAACTATGGATTTGGCATGCAAAATATATTGGCTTAGAATCATTGGAGCAGATAAAGAACAGACTTTCACAACATTAGTTATTATTATAGCTCTTGGAAATGTGTTTATTGGAGTGTTTAAAAGTGTTTTCAAATAATGCACCTAAAATTTTCAACAGTATCCAATAGATAATAATTTCCTCATATGGAAAAAAAAGAGTAAACTCACATTTGTTCATTAGATAGTTTGATTTAAATATTTAAAAAAATTGGTAACATTTAATTTCCATGTATGGAAAAATTGTAAATCTCTTCAATAAATCCAAAATAAAATTTTTGTTACACACTGTAAACTCTAACAAACACATGTGACCCTCACAAACTTCAAACAAGTGATAATTCAAGTGAATATTCCAAACTTATAGAAGATTGAGCATAGTGAGATCTTTTCATGAACTTTAATAACTGGAATATTTATTTCCTGGTACTATTTTGTAAAGTTGGTTGAAACAAGGCTGCTTGACTGTAAGTTTGCCTGGGGCACCGCTACTGAGAAACAGTTTGAATGGTCACATCTCTACAGTTCAACAAATTTGGAACTTTCAATACCATCTTATTTCAGACAATCCATTGGACTTCTACAAGCACCTTCATGTAATTCTGCATTCAAATTTATCTTAAAAGAAATAAATTTGAAGAAAAGAAGGTAAGTACAGAAAATGCTGGGGATTCAGTTTTATTGCATCCATCCAAATTATAGTTTCTGTTTAATACAAATTAGTTTTTGCCAGGGCAAATGAGTTTTGATGTATCACTTCAAGAAGTTAGAAGATTTGAGCTAACTAAATAAAATGACAAGAGTTATTCTTATTTCACATCTGAACTGTGATTATAGCAGTAGAACACTGAAAGAGTTTAAGCAACACTCTCAAACCTCTGACTTCAACTTATGATCTTGATAACAAAGTACAAACTAGCTTTTATTGTTAATTTTATCTTTCAAAATTCCATCTAAGACTGTATTTTTCTTTTAATATCTTCTCTAGTCAATTGAGAACTTAGAGTAATATTTTTGATAAACACTTGGCCAGATAAAAATATTTTTTCATCATTATGTTATTTAAAAGCAAATGTTATTAAAGATTTTGAGTGACAAACCTATGATAAACCTAGATAGCATATTGAAAAGCAGACATATCTCTTTGCTGACAAATGTCTGTATGGTCAAAGCTATGATTTTTCCAGTAGTCATGTACAGATGTGAGAGTTGGACCATAAATAAGGAGCTGGAGAAGATTTTCGAGAGTCCCTTGGACAGCAAGGAGATCAAACCAATCAATCCTAAAGGAAATCAACCCTGAATATTCATTTGAAGCACTGTTGCTGAAGCTCCAATACTTTGGCCACCTGGTACAAAGAGCTGACTCATTGGAAAAGAGCTTGATGCTGGGAAAGATCAAAGGCAAGAGGAAAAGGGGTGGCAAAGGATGACAGGATGAGATAGCATCACCAACTCAATAGATATGAATCTGAGCAATCTCTGGGACATAGTGCAGGACAGAGGAGCCTGGCATGCTGCAGTCCATGGAGCTGCAAAGAGTTTGGTATGACTTAGTGACTGAACAACAACAATGGAAATGTATTTATTTTGCTAAGTAGTTAGGTGCCATTCTTCTTTATGATGCTGCCTAAGCACAATTCCAGAAAAATAAAAGACCCAATCAAAAAGTGGGCCAAAAAACTAAACAGACATTTTTCCAACGAAGACATACAGATGGCTAACAAACACATGAAAAGATGTTCAGCATCACTCATTATCAGAGAAATGCAAATCAAAGCCACGATGAGGTACCATTTCACACCAGTCAGAATGACTGTTATGCAAAAGTCTACAACCAATAAATGGTGGAGAGGGTGTGGAGAAAAGGGAACCTTCTTACGCAGTTGGTGGGAATGCAAACTAGTACGGCCACTATGGAGAACAGTGTGGAGATTCCTTAAAAAACTGGAAATAGAACTGCCATATGACCCAGCAATCCCACTGCTGGTCATACACACTGAGGAAACCAGAATTGAAAGAGACACGTGTACCCCAGTGTTCATTGCAGCACTGTTTATAATAGCCAGGACATGGAAGCAACCTAGATGTCCATCAGCAGATGAATGGATAAGAAAGCTGTGGTACATATACACAATGGAATATTACTCAGCCATTAAAAAGAATACATTTGAATCAGTTCTAATGAAGTGGGTGAAACTGGAGCCTATTATACAGAGTGAAGTAAGCCAGAAAGAAAAACATCAATATAGTATACTAACGCCTATATATGGAATTTAGAAAAATGGTAACAATAACCCTGTTTGTGAGACAGCAAAAGAGACACAGATGTATTGAACAGTCTTTTGGACTCTGTGGGAGAGAGTGAGGGTGGGATGATATGGGAGAATGGCATTGAAACATGTAAAATATCATATGTGAAATGAATGGCCAGTCCAGGTTTGATGCATGATACAGGGTGCTTGGGGCTGGTGCACTGGGATGACCCAGAGGGATGGGATGGGGAAGAAGGTGGGAGGAGGGTTTTGATGAGGAACACATGTACACTCCTGGAGGATTCAAGTCAATGTATGGCAAAACCAATACAATATTGTAAAGTAAAATAAATTTATTAATTAAAAAATGATGCTGCCTAATATAATAAACAAGGAAATAAATTTATTTATGAACATAAGAGACAAGTATTTATATGACTATGCAATGAAAATAAAGATATATGCTAAATTATGTGTGAAACTAAAAATACTTCAGGCTCTGGAAGAAACCCCAAACTTTAAAACATCATTATTTCTTATGAAAATTTAAAGCATTAGATAGATGATTCTCAAATAATGTACATGTTTTCACACAATGGTGAAAAATATTAAATTGTAAAATCAAAAATTCTAAGTGAAGATCAAATTTTATAATAAACGGGTATATTTGAGTAGATAATCTTTAGATTCATTATAATGCTAATTTTTAGAGTATGATCAGCTGTATGGCTAATAGAGAATTGAGGGAGAAATAAAGACAGCAATTTCTATTATAGCTATAGGAATTAATGCCTGCTAAAAGAACTTTGCATTTGAATTTAAATGGTTTCATTTCAAAATTCACATCAAAAAGTTATTTTGAAATATCATTATTTATAAAGAAAGATGATTTATTATTTGATTTTATGCTTTTAATCAAGGAATTTAATTTTTAGAGTGTTTTTAGCTTTACAGCAAAATTGAGTGGAAAATACAAAAGTTTCTTAAATCAGTTCCAGAAAAGACAAGTAGTATATGATCTCACTTATATGAGCTTCTCAGTTCAATTCAGTTCAGTTGCTCAGTCTTGTCTGACTCTTTGCGACCCCATGAATCGCAGCACGCCAGGCCTCCCTGTCCATCACCAACTCCCGGAGTTCACTCAGACTCACGTCCATCGAGTCCGTGATGCCATCCAGCCATCTCATCCTCTGTCGTTCCCTTCTCCTCCTGCCCCCAATCTCTCCCAGCATCAGAGTCTTTTCCATTGAGTCAACTCCGCATGAGCTTCTTAGAGTAATCAAAATCATAGAGTAAAATGGTAACTTGACAGGGATCAGAGAAGAGGGAATGAGGAATTACTGTCTAATAGGTATGGAATTTCAGTTTTGCAAGATAAAAAGAGTTCTGGAGATGACTGTTGGTGATGGTAGCTCAACAGTATGAATGTGCTTAAAACCACTGAACTGGACACCACTGAGCAACTAAGCAGCAGCAGTACACATAAAACAGTTAAGACGGCGGATTTTCTGTTGTATATTTTTAACCATGAAAGAATTAGAAAAAAAATTCAATGTGCAGAGTTCCTATGTATCTCCTCCTTCTAAAAACACACATCTTTCACCACCATCAACCAACTTGAACATCTACTATTTGTAAAAAAGTGAGCATCATGTATTTTCTAAGAACGAAATTTTGTCTGTATCTGAAACAATATAATATAGTTCTGCAAATGAGGTATAAATCTTTAATCTCATTTTTAAGTCTTTTTTTTTTCTCTTTGAGGGTTTGGGCCAGTGTTAGAGAGGGTTTACTGAAATAGCAAGGCATGGGAGAAACATTGATCTGAGGTTCAGAATACACAGTTCATTATTGATACAATTCTAATTTTATCCTCATGGTCAATCAAGTTCTTTGAACATTAAAGAAAATTAGTACATTAGTACATATCCCTACATTCATCAACACATTTATTTCAGCCTCCCTTTTCTCTCCTCCATCATCTGTGGTTTAAATCTATTTCATATCTAATTTGTCCAAAAACTTTAACTTTACTCATCCTCTGAATTCTGTCAATTCCCCCCAGCTTAGCTTTCTGGAATAAAAGCAGTTTTTTGTTTGTTTGTTTGTTTTCATTTTTTCTGGATTTTTAGGTGTTTACCTTCCTTGAGGTAACAGACACAGATTCAATCTACTGATTGAACTGGATAAAGGTTAAGTTCTATTCATGCTCATGTCTTCAAATGAATGAATCATATTAGATTCCTCACTGATGTACTCTCAGTCAAATATTATTTTTCAGAAATAAAATGATTATAGCTATAGAATATGTATGCATGTATGTATGTGCTTAGAGACATCTAATAATAGACTACTATTAATACTTTTTTTTTTTCCCCAGGTGATGCTAGTGGTAAAGAACCTGCTGACAATACAGGAGACTTAAGAGATGTAGGTTTGATCCCTGGGTTAGGAAGATCTGGAGGAGAACATGGCAACCAACTCCAGTATTCTTGCCTGAAGAATCCTATAGACAGAGAAGCCTGGGGACTACAGTCCATAGGATCACAGAGTCAGATTGACTGAAGTGACTTAGCACCCAAGCATAGAAGATAGAATGCTATTTGAAACATAACAAGTACCCACCATAGTGAAAAAACACATAATACAGTCTAGTAAGGTTCTGAAAGGAGAAAAGATTCCAGAGGGAAAAAAAGTTGGCACTGTATGAGAATTAGTCATGGAGAGAAGAGAATCATGAAAGGAGATCTGGAGCAAAGGCGAGAATTTATGAACAAAATGATTACATGTTGCCAAAGAATAGAGATTATGGCTGGGATTCTTAGAAGATGTGGTTAATGAATTAGGGAAATGATAATAGTAACTTTGATGGCTATGTTATTGAGGTTGTGGAAGTTAGCACCTAATAGATTTAAGAAGGAGCATACTGGGATGACCCAGAGAGATGATATGGGGAGAGGTGGGAGGGGGGGTTCAGGGTTGGGAACTCATGTACACCTGTGGTGGATTCATGTCAATGTATGGCAAAACCAATACAGTGCTGTAAAGTAAAAAAATAAAAATATAAAAAAATAAATAAGATAAAAATGATAATCTGATTAAAAAAAGAAGAAGGAGCATACATAGAGGATAGAAGAGAAAGAGTATGAGTTACGAAGCTACCACTTTACTTTGTTTGAAAATAACGTGCCAAAAAAAGGAGAGAACTATAAGAAAATCAATTTTTAGAGCAACATGGAATTAGTTAGAGAGAGGAAGCAAAAAGTGTAGCTTTGAACATAAAGGAAGGAATCAAGGGTGGTTATAAATAATGATAATTGTTTAAACAACATTGCCAGCAGTCAAAGTAAATATTAAGTAATATTTTTAATATCCCCAAATAATAATAAAAACAGTAAGCACAAGAACAGCAATTGACTGTGGATTAAAATGACACAACTGAAGGTGGAGTCCAAATATGTTTAATTGCACTAATCTGCAAAAGTCATGTTATTTTTCATCCATCTTCAGTCATGTCACATGGAAGAGTGGAAAGGTTAGATTATGGCATTATTGAGAGTCAGGGTCCTACATGTTCCATGTTGTGGAAGGATTTGATGGATGAGATGGAACCCAAAATACTGCATATAGGTTACAAAGAAAAGGATAAAATAGGGGAAACAAGGCAGTTTCCTAAATTCTTGCCTGGTAAGTTGTTTTATACTTTAATACCATTTATAGTCAAGGAATTGGATTCAACATGATCTTTTCAGCTGAAATGGCAATATCTTGAAGTTTCTCTAATACATATAAAAGCAAGAAATTCTTCTTTAACCCACCCTAGTAACAGGAGACTTTTTACATGTAAAATTGGCACGATCTTAAATCTTTTTTTTCCAAGATACTGTTTATTACCACCTTTGTGTTCCTAAGCTCTGATACTTACCTGCTGTTCTCATGTGTCCAAAATTAAGCTCTACATAGTAAAAACTAAATTTATTCATAAGTACCTTAAGACTAACTACTCTAACAATCAAAATAATTTTACATAAAATGGTTAATATATTAGTATTTAACATCCCATTTAGTGTTAGTGCCACTGTGATATCTAGGTCTTTAAGTCTTACTGATTTATCTTTATTCTGTAACACTGTAAATATTTTTATTTTGCCCCATATTGCTCTTTACTATTTTTCACTTTCTGAAAAAATAAGTTTGTTTTTAAA
The DNA here is from genome assembly GCF_023091745.1 of Budorcas taxicolor. Classification (NCBI taxonomy): domain Eukaryota; kingdom Metazoa; phylum Chordata; class Mammalia; order Artiodactyla; family Bovidae; genus Budorcas; species Budorcas taxicolor. Next base: position 36,933,356 of record NC_068926.1, on the reverse strand, counting down.
ACTTATTCCATATTTTTGATATGGAATAAGTTTCAAATGTTTATGCATTCTACATATTTGTAATCTTCACCTTTCCACAAAACAAAGACAATATTTTTAAAATTCATCATTTAACCAAAAATTTTTCAGTTGCTTTAAAAGATTATTTTTTAAAATTTTGTTAATTAATTGGATTGTTTTCTTAGCTTCCATTGATAAACTCTCTACAAGTTATACAGCAAAACAAAACATTATACTAAATACCTAGAGAAACATGTTTTCTTCTTATAAATGTTTTAATTTTAAAATCTGCATGTGTTCCCAAACATGACATGTAAAAATTAAAGATTTTAAAATTAAAAAAATTAAAAACTATTAAAAAAATAAATAAATAAAATCTGCACACACACATCTTCATATCATGTATAATTTGTTTAGATAGTAGTATTGTTTTTCTGTTTCACATTATTGGCAGACAGATATGACAGGTTTAGTGTAAACTTAGAAGTTATTTTATGACCTGGCTTGTCTTTCTCCCTACTCTGCCAACATATCTGGCGCTTATGCTCTTTTCCCGGGGTTTGTCTCATCTTTCACAGGGTCCCACTGAACTGATATTGCATGGTGTTTATAACTTGGTGACTATCCCTGTTTCTTTCCACTGCCCATCCTATCCTTCCTGGGTATCAGTTCAGTTCAGTTCAGTTGCTCAGTCGTGTTCGACTCTTTGCGACCCCATGAATTGCAGCACGCCAGGCCTCCCTGTCCATCACCGACTCCCGGAGTTCACTCAGACTCACGTCCATCGAGTCAGTGATGCCATCCAGCCATCTCATTCTCTGTTGTCCCCTTCTCCTGCCTGCCCCCAATCCCTCCCAGCATCAGAGTCCTTTCCAATGAGTCAACTTTTCACATGAGGTGGCCAAAGTACTGGAGTTTCAGCTTTAGCATCATTCCTTCCAAAGAAATCCCAAGGCTGATCTCCTTCAGAATGGACTGGTTGGATCTCCTTGCAGTCCAAGGGACTAGAGGCTCTATTATAGAACTCTCTACATAAAGGTAATGCCCTAATACTGAGAAGTATACTAAGATCTCTACTGTGTGCTTAGGCTTACATGTATCATATTTTCTTAGGGATACACTATAACTAACACATAAATATTTTATTAGGTAAAAAAAAAATATTACATGGGAGATACAAACTGATATAAAATTTTAGAAGAGGAAGACAGTTCTTTTGAGGGAAAGTAATAATAGCTTACTCATAAAAATCAGATTTGACAGGGGTTAAAAAAATGGCTAGGCTTTTGACAGATGGAAATGGGTAGGAAAAGGAAGAGCAGAGGAAGACAAAAAAGCAATATCCTATATCAATAAAACTTGATCCTACTATCATTTTCATATTACCCTTACCTGTTACTTCAGAGTGATAGTTTCCTAAACTGACAAGCCTATCATTTATTATTGACCCAACAAAACACAACTAACAAAATCTACTATATCTCTTCTTAGTTTATTTTTAAATAATTAATTTTCATGTGTTTTTAGAAATTATATAAAAATAAGCAACAATGTAGCTTTTCCTATATTTTTAATTCTTTGAATGGTAGCTCTGAAGTAACGAAGACGAAAAAAAACTTCTTAAACCAAATTACCCTTCCAATAACTACCATTTTGTATTCGAACTAAAACGCTTTTGTAAGCCTTTTTCTTCCTTTGTAACAATCCTAGGAAATGTGTTTTTTTTTTTTTTTCCTGTCTTAAAAATAGAGAAGAAACTAATTCAAAGTGATTACTCTTAGGCCACACAATTGTGAGAAAAGGCACCAAGCTTCAAACTAGTGCCTACTGGAAATAGTAAAAGTGATGTGATTCTTCCTGGATGTTGTTCCTATTGATTTATATGATTCTGGTAGAATATATAGGAGATAAGTTAGGCCACTGGAAATGAAACCTTGTTCTTAGCACAAAGCCTAGGAATCTGAATTGACAACCGTCTAAATCAGGGGTACCGATTCGTGGCTGGTTAGGAACTGGTCTGTACAACAGGAGGTGAGTGGCAAGAAAGCCAGTGAAGCTTCATCTGCCTCTCTCTCCATCTCTCACATGACTGCCTGAAATGCCCACTCCCCACCAACCAAATCTGTGGAAAAATTGTCTTCCATGAAGCTAGTCCCTCATGCCAAAAAGGAGACCAATTGTCTATAAAAAATGATAGGTGAAGCTATGAATGAGCATATTGTAAAAAAATAAATAAAAGTTTATGGAGAAGGGATTGGAGAAGGAAATGGCAATCCACTCCAGTATTCTTGACTGGAAAATTCTATGGACAGAGGAACCTGGCGGGTAACAGTCCATGGGGTCCGATACATATATGGAGAAGGGACAGTTGGAAATATCTGAACTTCAGAACTGGACTTCAGAACAGAACTTCAACCTGGACTTCAGAACTTTTTCAAAAAGACTGGGAATACCTTCACCCTCCATCATGAAAGAACTGGTTACTTTAAAAAGGCTCACTTTCTCAGTAGTGGTTGGAAGCCTTGGGCCATAATCCTAGGCCTGGGTTTGAAACCTGGCTCCATCAGTTCTTAAAATCTTAGAAATTTTTTAGTTTCTTTTTGCTTTGTTTTATCATCAGTAATGGAACTGATCTTATTGAATTACTGTAAATTTGTGAATATAAAGCCCATTAAATAGTACCTGTCAGATAATAAATGCATTGATATCTGTTATTAACATTCATATTATCACTGCCATTATTATGCCCTTCTGTTCTTGGTCAGTCACTAAGTCGTGTCTTGAGTCTTTGCGACCCCATGGACTGCCTTTCCTTCTCTTTCACCATTTCCTAGAGTTTGCTAAAAATTCATGTTCATTGAATCAGTGACACTATCTGACCATACTAATCATCTTGCTGTGTTATTTCATTCTAAAATAACCAAATTACTAGGCAATTTTCAAATAAGTTACAAGCCAGTGTTTATGTGGTTTTTAATACTCATTGAAAAAATACTTAACATAATAAGATGCTAGGTTAGTCCATGAACTTAACTATCAAGGATTCAATAGTATAGGCCATCTTGATAATATTATAGAAAATATTAAGTTTAACATGTTCTTAAACCAAAGTGGCAAGCAATTTGACTTTGGATCCCATAATACTTCTCTTGTAGGAAATTTCCTGTCCACATTGTCAACATTACCAAGTAACGGAAGTAAGAACTCCAGTTCCTACTTAGTGATTCTGGCCCAGGAGTTTGGGTTTGGTTGGTATTTGTAAGGTATCATAAAGAGAAGGACAAGAACATTAAGGCAGTAGGGAAAGAAAACTGTGGAGACCAGCTATTTCTCTCAAGTTTGATTCCCAGAGAATCTTTATTTCCAGTTCACTCTGTGGTCTTGTGTCCACAGCATCAGCAGTACAGAACTCCCTGCCTTTCCTCAGCGAGATCAACTGTCCCACAATGCCTTCCTGCAAAGGCCACTCTCTTCTGCTTCATATTCATCTGCTTATCAGTGACTGTCCTAATAGACCTATGGCAGTTGGTGTTACCGAATGCATCTTTCTTATGAAAATTCTGGTTGACATCTAGGGCTACATACAGCCATTTCATTAACACCAGGAAGAGGAAACCAGAAGTTGGATATTTGGCAAGATTCATGAACTCTTCTGGAGAAGATGGCTTTTTTCCAAACTTCAGAGTATCACATTCTACTTCTTCCTTTTTGTGTATCTCTGTTTTCTCTGATTCTCGTTCTTTTTTGCCTTATGTCAGATCCTTATATTCAGCTTTTATCCAATCAGGCCCAAGTAATGGATTTTCTTCCTAGGTTTCTTTGTGGTCCTCATGGCAGCCAATGGGATAAATCTGAACATCCTTCACAAATAGTCTTATGAGAAAGGCATGGACTTAAAGATGCTCTTCTGAACCTTTTATTGAACAGTCAAGCAAGCAAACAGGCAAGCAAGCAAACAAACAAACAAAAAATTGCATCTATTCTTACCCAACATAGAACTTTCTTTAATGAAATACAGATTAAAGTTTCTTGATTATTACTTTAGGGAGTTGTAGAAATTAAGAAAGCAATAACATTTATTTTGCATTTTATATACATACATACAATATATACAATCTGAGTATGTATATGTATACATAGATACATAGTATCATATATATTTTTTCTTCTTAAGTGCATTTCTGATTTACTACGGCATATTGCATGCAAAAATAAAAATATCATTTTACTTCCTCTTTAAAGCCTTCAAAATCACTTAAAATAAATTGTTTTAAAAGATGAAGATAAGGGGAACTGGAGAAAAAACACAGGCAAATACTGTAAGTTTGAAAACATGTAGTGAGCAGTACTCAGTTGTTCTAAGGAAGTTGAATCCCAATCTTGTAGAGGGTAAAACCTTATTTATTTCACAGATCCCTGAAAAAAGTATACAAACTTAGTAATATCAAGTACCTCTGGAAATGAAAGTGTCAGTTATTTTAAAATATGATGACCTACTGAAAATTGCTTGAGAAGTTTTTAAATTACAGTGCCCTCCACTTCACATCCTTGGTAGAAAATTGGAGGATCAGTCACTCGGGACACAATTCAAGAAACAGTCTAAAAATTAAAATTAAGAAAATATTACAGAAAATAAACAGAAAAAAATGATAACACATAGGAAGAAAAATACATAACAACATAGATATTACTTCCAGAATTCCAAAGTACAAGTAATAGAATGTCCAGATGGAGAGGGAAGAAAAACAGATGGTAGGAAATAATTAATAAATTATTAAACTATTTCCCAGAACTGAAGGACATGAATTGCCAAATTGAGAGAGCTCATCCCAGTGCCCACTAAAATAAATTACAATAGGTTCATGCCATGGCACATCATGAAATTTTAAAATACTGAAAAAAGGAATTTTCTACAGGCTTTTGAACAAAAAAAAAAGAAATAAAATGTTCAAGCACACAAAATGAATTAAGACTCAGAATTGCTTCTGACCTCTCAATAGCAACAGGAAAAACACCAAGGTCACAGAGCAGAGCAGAATTCTGAAAGGAAAGGACCTTGTGCCTATATGTTTGTGTTGTTTGCTCTCTCCTTCACATCCTGCTCCTGAGCACAGTTCCTCTCCAGAGAGGTATTTCTTCTGCTTTGGCAGACTCCTGAGAGTTGGAGGTAGAGAATGTGAAACTTAGCCCCAAAATATTCAGATCCATCTCTCTGCCCATGGGTCTTCTGTACTTTAGTATCTGGTTCACTCTTAAGCTCCGCCAGTGCCCTACCTATGACAAGCTCCCAAGTCTTAAAAGCATCCCAGTGTAATGACTGCTCTGATCTCACCTTCTCACCTCCACTCCTGTCCTCTAACTCCCACTCATTGTAGGTCTCCTATGACATGTCTTCCCATCTAAGAGGCTTTACTCACCCTCTTCTTTCATCCTTCCTTACACCATTTTACTACTGAAGTGTCCATGCACTTTTGGAGAACTGTGTTTTTTCTCTATAACTCTTAGAGAAAAGATGTTATAGAGAAAACAATATTTGAATATATTACTTGAATATTATAATAACTATTTGAACATTTGTTTACTATTCAAATAAATCTATTTGAATATTTGTTTAATGTCTTTGTCTCAATAAACCTGGGTTCCAAGAGAGAACAGATGTGGGTTAGTTCAACAGCTTCTCCTCGGGGACTGGCAGATTCTCTGATAAATCTTGATTAAGTAAATGTGAATGTTTAATGCACTACTGATACTGTGTCATATGTAGAATGGTCAAAATGCATCATCAAATGGTACTACATCATGAAATGATTTTAAAAATACACACAAGAATCCATACACATATATGTATATATATGGAGGAGCCTGGTAGGCTATAGTCCATGGGATTTCAAAGAGTTGGACACAACTGAGCAACTTCACTCACTCACTCGTATATACCATTGCCATTTAAAAAATGGTATTTCTTTTGAATATCACTTTAAAAAGCGATATTCAGCAAAACTGATTCTTTTAAAATTCCATACATTGGGCACAGATTTTATCTATGAGAATGGTATGTATGTTAGACACCCCAGGTGTGTCTGATTCTTTGCGACCCCATGGACTGTACCTTGCCAGGCTCCTCTGTCCATGGGATTTTTCAGGCAAGAATACTGGAGTGGGTTGCCATTTCCTTCTTCAAGTGATTTTCCTGACCCAAGGATAGAGCCCAGGAATTATTATATGAGAAAATATGGCATATGAAATACTAGTACACATGAGTGTACTATGTATTTGTGTACCATGAGTGATTAAAATGTACCACTGGTAGTTTAGAATAGTATAATATCTAATGATGAAAGATAATAAATTGATTAAATAGGGGTGACAGGAATTTGACATAACTAGCAAAATATCACAATATCAAAATGTACATATCAAATGTTTGTTCTTGATCTCCATTTTGCCTAACTTTAGATGTAAGATCCTTTAATAATTTAACAGTCCTTAGTGTTATCTTTGGACTTCTCTGGTGACTCAGACGGTAAAGCATCTGTCTACAATGCAGAAGACCTGGGTTCGATCCCTGGGTCGGGAAGATCCCCTGGAGAAGGAAATGGCAATCCACTCCAGTACTATTGCCTGGAAAATCCCATGAACAGAAGAGCCTGGTAGGCTACAGTCCAAGGGGTCGCAAAGAGTTGGACACGATTGAGCAACTTCACTTCACTAGTGTTATCTTTAAATCTTTCATCTATAATGTACACATTATTCTTTTTCCATATTTATCTTTATTTATTTGGCAATGCTGGTCTCATTGGCAGCGTGGGAACTCTTAGTTGCAGCCTATGAGGTCTAGTTCCCTGACCAGGGATCACACTCAAGCCCCATGCATTGGGATTGTGAAGTCTTAGCCACAAGAATAGGTTATTCTTACACTTGTTTCTTTAATTGGTGATGTAAGCTATAGAAAAAGTTTTCCAGTAGTTAATTTTAACCTGAATCAATAATTTATGAATTTATATTTGCTATTCCAGTTCTCAACAAACACAACAGTTCACAGCATAGGAATATATTAAGAAATTGTATGCACAGGAAAAAGGAATAACAGTGAGCGTAATATTACACTTTCCTAGTGTTAACTGAGACCCTTACTCATGTCATCTAAGAGCTGCAAAAGATGTTGGTGAAATAATTTAATTATTATATTGTACAAAGTGCTGCCATTTTTATATTAGGGCAGAAAGTTGTTGAAATATTTAATAATAAGAAGGATGCATCTGAAAATAAATTTATTTGCTCATAATAAATATAAGAAAACTGTTGCTGTGTATTAAATTGAAATAGTGTTCAGGAATCATAATGAATTTCTAAAGTATATATTCTTATTAATATTAGTGAACTTAAAACTTGAAGTTAAATGAGAAACATTGTAATGAGAGGAGCAATTTTTACTGTAGATATATTATTATTTATGATATTTTTAAATTCCAAATGATCAAGATAAGATTCAATTCTATTTTAGGGCTGTTCAGTTAATGGTTTCAGTAACTTATCTTCTTTATGACCAATAGCTGATTCTCATCTAGTTTGCATGCAAGATCATTAAGCTGGTTGACACACTTCATAACTCAGGCATGAAAATGACCATGTAATGAGAATAACTGTAAGAGGAGTTGGTTTTTGCTACTTATAAAAGGGAAATGTAAAATTGTTCTTATTGCTGGTTTGGAGAGTTTAGCTCCATTTGACAAGAAATAAGGTGGTACAGTTGTGAAATAAGCTGTAACATGAGGAAAATAGTGAATCAGAAAGGTTAATTTTAGAGTTTTGTGCTAGGTAATATCAGCAATAGCAGTGGAACAGGAAACATGAAGGGCCCATCCTTCCACAGAAACAGCAAAAAAAAAAAGAAAAAGCAATGAACATTCTCCTCCTTTCCATCAAGTCTTCAGACAGATGGTTGACTTTCTTTTTTCACCTTCCAAGAATTGATGAGTGGAATTTTGGAGATTTCTGATTCTCTTTTAAGAGGAAGAAGAGCAACTTAAACCTCTGGTCTGCAATATTATGTTTTCCAGTTTCCAACATTCTAAAGTGTATATTAATTGCTTATTTCTTTGCGATACTGATGCTCAACCTCTAACTTCTATCTGGTTATGAAATACTGTTGGGTTGATCACCATCAACTCGTATTTAATCTGAAATTCCTATATTCATAGCTAGAGGTTCCTTTTGATAATAATATAATCTTACTATTTTGTAAGATTCTAGCATTTAATGATGCTTATCATTATACCAATACATCCTAATGTCAACTGCCAGTGATCTTATGTGTTTTGGCCCCAGGACTCAAGTCAAAATATTTTTTGCCAGTATAAAAGACAAGTGCCTTTTTTATGCTTAAAATTAAATAGTGGAAGGCAGTTTACAAAACTAACACTTTATTATGTTATTTCAAAAAATGAAACATCATTAAAATAATATAATGATTAAGTTAATTAACTAATTGATGCTGGCTAATTAGGCCAGGAAAAGAACAGATACAAAGAATATATGTATTTTAATGAAGCAAGTCCAAATGATGTCACTTCATGGTATAATAGTAAGCATTACACCATCATACAGATAAAGAAACAGTGAAAAAATTGCCATAACAAAGTACATCTATATATTTTAAACTTGTAATCATCATGGTGGTATGTATCATATATACACTGAACACTATTATTTAGTTTTAGAAATATATCTGTTAAGTTAAATTAAAATTTATACCAACTTTATATACCAAAACTATACCAACTTTATAGTTTGGTAGTATTTAGTTTATAATAGTGTCTAGGTTTTATATTAACAAATATAAAATAATTATCAATATGTAAAGCTTATAACTAATCATAGATGTATATTAAGACAAAATATTTAAATGGCTATTTATAATTGGGAAGATCCATCTTTAATTATATTAAATATAAAGCAATAGTCATACATTATTTTCAGTTCTAGAAAACCCACCTAGAGAAATTTTAGAGTTGGGTAATCTCAGGTATAATGTGCTAATTGAAGGATTTATGTACTACATATATTATCTCAAATTGCAGTTAATACATTAAAGGTAAAAAGTAAGTAAAAAGTAATATTGCACCTACAATATTACCTATTTTAGCTTTCTTTGCTCTGGTCATCAGTCAAATAAGGGGAAAACATTCTTTATATACTGCTATGCCCTTTTCCCAGGGTTTAGACTACATATTTTCCTAAATTTATGATGGGTGTTACATCCCAATAAACCCATTGTAAATTCAAAACATCGTTAAGTCAAAAATGCATTTAACACACCTAACCTACTGAACATCACAACTTAGCCCAGCTGACCTTAAAAGTTCTCAGGACATTTTCATCAGCCTACAGTTGGGTAAATTCATCTAACACAAAGCCTATTTTGTAATAAAGTGTAGAACAGCTCATACAATTTATTGAATATGGTACTGAAAGTATAAAACAGAATTCCTCTCTGGAGCCAGAGAGTTTGTGTGTGTGAGAATTCTTTACACTTGCAATCACAGGGCTGGAGTTGTGGCTGTTGCCACAAGGGACAATTAAGCTGCAGGTCAGTAATCCAGTAAAAGATCAAAATCCAAAATGTGATTTCTATTCAATGATTATTGTTTTCACACCATTATAAATTAAAAAACTTAAACATCAGATCATTGCAAGTTGAGACCATCTCTAATTTTACTATTTGTACTTCATATCAGGTTAATCATTTGTGAATTAATCTCCACGTGCATCTAGCGATAGCTAAAGTTTCTTTGTGAAAACACGTTATTTGTTTTGTATTAAATTTTAGAACATTTAAAAGTTCTATCAAAATGTATTTAATGTAAGGATTGACTGCATGTAACGATTCTTGTAGATTCTCTCTAGAGCATTCTATCAGGGTGGCATGTATGTTTACACTAAATGTGTCCACATAAATATTGTTACCATAAAGCCTCTAAATTGGCACAATTGACAATCATTTGAAGCAAAGGTTGAAGGAGTTTGGGACATGCCGCCCCAAAATATGCCACTTTGGTATATTGATTATTTTGAGCCAAAGGCACTTGAGAAACAGATGATGCAGAAGAGTTCTCTGCTTACCATTTTCTACCTAAAACAGGCCATAAAATTTCTCATGAGGAAGTCACTTTCTGTAGCAGAAAGAGAATATCTTCTTGAACAGAGATTCAAAGTCAATGCTGAAATGAGTCTGCAGAAACAAACTAAAATAGCCCTTATTTGCCACTACCCTTCCACTTATAGTTCCTGATCACATCTCCATTATTTATTGCTCTTAACCCAAAACCTTCTTCAAAAATCTATTGTTCCTTTGTCTAAAATATGCAAAAATTTTCTGCTCTGGTCACTTGTTCAAATCTCCATTTTTTATGAAAGGACCTTATATACATGTAAAAATTTAAGGAAGGTTGTATGATTTTTATTCTGCCAATCTATTTATAAAAATTTAATTTTTGGCCTTAGCCAGAGAACCTAAAAGGGTAAAGGGGAGTTCCCTTCCCTCATAAGGTGTTCATCTCCATGATACATAATGATGCCTTTCTATACAGCTATTTTCCAGATCAGAACACAAAATTCAGTAAAGGAGAATTAGAATAGAGAAAAATTACCTAATTTGAAGTGAAAAAAAAATTAATTTTGAAGTTTATTTTTCTGACAAAGAATAAACAAAGGCAAAAGGGATCTTAGTGTGAAGAGCATAATCCAATGAGACAACAGCATGAAAAAACAGACAGGTAATACATTTCTAAATGCCAACTTCTACATCTAGATTGTATCAGCCAAATTAAAAAAAGAGTTTGATATTTTATACTTAATGTATGTTATATAGATACATCTATGAATTTTGCTTTATATACTATTTAGCATTCCCTGAGATGTTTGGATGGCATCACTGACTTGATGGACATGAGTTTGAGCAAGCTCTGGGAGTTGGTGATGGACAAGGAAGCCTGGCATGCTGCAGTCCATTGGGTCGCAAAGAGACAACTGAACTGAACTGAACTGAGGTCTTTTCTCAGACCCTCTTCCTAAATTATTTTAATTTAAATTACCTATGTTTATTATCTATGCTGTAGGATAGGTAAAAGATAAACATTTATATTCTACAAAAGAAAGTGTTTATCTTTGCTTCTGAAGGTCGAAATATACCACCTCAAAATATGCCTCTTGGGTATTTTGGTAATTTTGAGATAGTTATTTTTAATAAACAACAGCAGACAGGAACTCTGGAAACTGAGTAGAATTTATCCTTTGTAAAAGACATTTGCATTTTTAAGGTAAATCTCTATTTGTAGGATGCGTCCCTCTCTGTATAAAGAAGAGGAGTTTGACTAAATCTCTAGAAGCTCTTATCAGTGAAGACAACGACTTAAATCTGGAAAATAATTTTGTCCTTTTCTGAGTTTTCCTGGTCACATCCCAGAACTGACCCAACATCTTTTTCTCTCTTTAGCTGGATATGGTATTTAAGGTAGTGACTTAGGTCATTTTAGGAAGCTATTCAATTTTCTATGGTCTCCTCCATGTATACAGGAGATATATGTTATATAATGTACCTGTTTTGGTTTTCTCCTATTAGTCTTTTATTATAAGGAGTCTCAGAACCAAGAAGTTTAGATGGAGATTTATTTTTCCTCCTCTTCACTTGCTTATTCACTTATTTGTTTCTTAGTTTTACCACTTGGGGATCAAAGTAGATAAGGAAACAAGAATGTCTGTGTATCCTAGGTACCAGCAGTAAGTTCCTGCACACTCAGGAGTATAATTGTGGAATCAAGAGCAGGTCTGTCTTTTCATGTTGTTTCTCTCAGGTGATGCTTTCATTTGTTCATTAGGAAAAATTTCGTTTCTTTTTTCATGTAAATATTTATTGTTGCTGTAAAAATAATCTAGCAAACACTGAAGGCTTCTGACTAATCAAAGGATGTAACAGTTACATACTGCTCCAAAGTCAAATATTGTATGTAGATCTGGAATATTTTCCTCCTAGAATCTACCATGGTCAAACACCAAACTTGCTGGTTTATAGAGTTCATTTTCATGGGGAAGAATTCTATCCACATTTCTTTCCCATTTCCTAATTCCATGGATTTCCCTGGTGGTTAAGATGATAAGGAGTCTGCCTGCAGTGCGGGAGACAAGGGTTTAATCCCTGGATTGGGAAGATCTCCTGAAGAAGGAAATGACAACCCACTCCAGTATTCTTGCCTGGAGAATCCCATGGACAGAGGAGCCTGGTAGGTTACAGTCCGTGGGGTTTCAAAGAGTCAGACATGATTGAGCGACCTCACTTTCCTAATTCCATAAACTACAAATGAGGAATGCAGAAATCCTGGAACAGGATGGGGCAACAGTATTAGAGTTTGGAGGCAGAGAAAAGTAAGAAAACAAAAATAGAATTCTGAGAGGAGGCCTCAAGAAAAAGCATGAGAGAGAAAGAGAGAGATGGACAGAGAGCACTAAAAGTATTTTAAAAAATCATAAACCCTCCATATTACAATTCTAATTTAACATTTTGCTAAAGGTCTTTTCCTATTCTGATCAATCCTGCCAATATCACATATTTATATAATCAATTTTAGTACTTATTTTCACATAAAGGGCATTACTGAGGCTTATCAACCATTTTCTTTCTGTACACTATAAGCCATATTTCAAATGCCACTGTGAGAATTAGTTAAAAGCCAGTCTAATTTGTTCTGTGATTTAACTTATTTTTTTTCAAAAAACATTTCTAATTTTATGGTATCCATGTTTGTATAGTCTGTCTGAACTTTGAGGCAAAAGTCATTAGTTTTATATCCATTAATCATTTACTTTCTCCTACCTCCTTCTATTAAATAGCTTCAGAAGATATAGAAGTTTAATAAAATGGTTATATAACATAGAATGTTGGTGAGAATATTTGCATAATGTATGTTGTTAATTAAGCAGAGAGACGTTTAGACTGAGGTGGTATTAATACTCTGGTGGCTTAGATAAGAAAAGAAACATGTGAGCTTGAAAATTCCTCAAAGTTACAAAATCAGAGCACTCAGGATAACCAATCACAAACAGCCAACCAGGCTTTAATCTAGAGCCAATCAATAATTTCCTTTTTTTTTCTTTTTTGCTTTCACAGTTTATCTATATAATTCTTTCCCCTGGCTCCCTGTGGCTGAGCATTCTTAACCACTTTTATTTTGTTGCTACTCAACCTGAATCAATTTTTACTTAAGTAACCTCTTACAATTTGTAATATGCACCTGTTTATCTTTAAAAGAATATGTCCCACTTGTTTCTGTGGGGACCTAGCTGGAAAACCCAGAGTTGGTGTAAAGATTATTTTAAGCTGAAGACATGTGAAATTCAACAGATACAGGGACAAGCCATCGTTGAGCTTTCCTTAAACGACTAAAATCCGCAACTTCTGGGAAATGAGGCTGCCATAAAAATCTCTCTTCAAGTCAAGACAAGTCTACTCCCCTGAAGAGGCATAAGAATAAACCTACCATTAACCTCTTAAGAAAATGGGAAGCTCACTCACACCTGTGACAAGCAGTATGCAAACTTTATCTCCCCTGTGTTCTAAAAACCCATGTGTCTTTCTTACAGAACTTTTCTGTCCTTCCTGTTAGAGCCTTTTTTCTCCCTTCCCTTTTCACTACTATACTAGATTTTTAGATGTCTAACTTTGATTATTTAACCAGCCAGCTACTTCTTTCATTGACTCCACAGTGTATTCATGCATACATATAAACCTTTTCCTACTGTTAATCTTGCTTTTGTCAGTTTAATTTGTAGGGCCCAGGTATTAAAATTAAGAGGGTAGAGGAAATGTTGTTTTCTTTTCTCCACCTCAAAGCACTACTACTGTGATTTTATGCCACTCTCTTAAATGACACTGTGCTTTTTTAAAAGTGAATTATGTTACAGGATATTTATTGGATTCAAATATTATGACAAAATCAGACTGTGAGTTCAAATTAGTTGTGCCTTTTGGAAATATTGTAATTATGACTGAATAATGTCTTGTTATAATTTGATAATTTTGAAGGGAATATGATAGATCAAGTAATTCAAATGACTAGGATCCATCCTCTGATCTTTGATTCCGTTTTGACTCTAAACTACTGAGTGACTCTGAGTACTACTGATTGAAAATTTTCAACAACAATGATTTAAAAAATATCATAGCTGACCAGGAATCATGTTCTGTGAAATCCTCATCAAAGTAGAAATCCATGAGTCACTGCATCAGCTAGCCTGCTAGTGTTTACTTTGCAAACAAGAACAAGTGTTTGGATGATGCTGTTTACATACAGTTGTAAACAATCTGTGAATCTACATTTGATGGAACTCTTAGAGTTGAACTAAAATTCAGAACCCTGCTGAAACAGAAAATAGGATTATTTTTCTGTTGTTGATTTTTTGTTTTGTTTTGTTTTCATACATATGATCTAGTCAGTAGAATGTCCTTTAAGAACAGTGGGTGCTTAAAGTTTTAGGAAGTCTTTCAAATAAGAATGGTCACACCTTAACTATAGCTAATTTAATGGATTAGGAGAAGAGCCTAACCCAAACTCAGTTATTTATATTTTTCTCTGCTTCTAATTTGGAATTGGAAGCAAGAGACTATCAGATGGTTTTGGTGGGCGGTTGGAGAACTCTAACATGGAGAATTAGACGATGTGGGGTCATTAGTGCTTCTGTACAGAGTGTGGTCAGCTTCCTTCTGAGGGAATAGACAATAGGGAAGAAAATGCTACCTGTTTATACAATGACTATGGATCCTGGTGCCTGCCCCTACCTGAACATTAGGCATAGTTCTAAACCATGCCTTTGCAGACTTTATGAGACAAACTCAATTCTAAGTCCTCTTGTCCTTATTATTATTCAGGGCTTCCCTGGTGGCTCAGATGGTAAATGAGCCATGCAGTGCAGGAGACCCAGGTTTGACCCCTGGGTCGGGAAGATCCCCTGGAGAAGGAAATGGCAACCCACTCCAGTACTCTTGCCTGGAAAATTCCATGGACAGAGAAGCGTAGTAGGCTACAGTCCTTGGGTCCACAAAGAGTTGGACTGGGCATGAATAAGCAACTTAACTTTCACTTTATTATTATTTAAGACAATTTGAGAACAACTCTGTTCTTACAAATACAATGATAAACAAACAAAAGTTATATCATTGCAACTCTGGAGGGTACAATTCTTGATGATACACTTTATTTTTTAAAGGATTTTGTTTTACATCTAACTTTTGTTGGAGTATATTTGCTTTACAATGTTGGGTTAGTTTCTACTATACAGCAAAATGAACCAGCTATTCATATACATACATCCACATTTTTTTAGATTTCTTTCCCATTTAGTTCACCACAGAGCACTGAGTAGAGTATCTTGAGCTGCACAGTAGGTTCTCATTAGTTATCTATTTTAAACATAGTATCAATCATGTATATACAGTTAAGATATTTGAAACATTTCTTGAGTTCAATGTACCAACAGGGATATGCAATATAAGTGAAGGGAAAAGGTTCATGTCCTACTCCTTCACAGATATAATGGATTTTGAATTGCAGTACAATCACAGGGATGCTCAGGATTCATGCATTACCTTTTAGCCTTTCTGTCTAAGCTGTTGTGATTTGGTTGTATAATGTACAGTCACACATGTTAACTTCTGCCAATATTCCTATGTGATTGTTTAGCTTTGCCTTATGTTGGTTAAAAAAAAAAACAATTACCTGCAGAGTTCATAAAAGACATTGCAGTAATTTAGGATATACTGAAACATTAAAATGCACTTTTTTTTATTCAGAGAAAAGTTCACATTAATTTTTAAGCAATACATAGATGACAACTGTGTTAATGCATCTTAGCTTTAGATGTAATATATTCATACTGACATAAATGTGCATAAATATACAGAAAATATGTAAACACCAGTATTCCTACATTTATTTTTCTCAAAATTAAATTTTAATACATATTGTGTGCTCTTCTTATTTCAACACTGAATTTATTATAAATAGCTACTGATAATTATAAAAAAAGATTATTGTGGAAAGGTTCATGACTTTTTTGCTTTCCCCTTTCTATTTCTCACCTTTCTCTCTTCCTTTAGAACAGAGCTTGTGCTTATTGGCATGCATGTATGGGGAGGGATGTTCAAGTTACCAATGACAAAAACAAAAGCATGGGGAAAAGAAGGATGGCCAAGACATGTGTGAAACAGTGGCATAAAAAGGACCCAACAGATGCAGGGAGTTTCCAGGACATTCAAGAATACATAGAATGGCTTTTGGGAGGTGTCCTTGTGGGTTACAAATATAGCTAGTATTAGTCAGACTGCTTTTACTTGGTACTGACAGAAACCACACTCACCTCTAGTTACACACTAAAGAAAGGATATGGCCCTTGGGACTCAAAGCCCAGGTTTGATTTTTATTTTAGAAGTAGCCCTTTCCAGGTACTCATCAATGTCATCATAAATTACCTTTACTCTCAAACTGCTTATTGTTGGCTTCAACTTCTGCAATATCCTCCCACTCAGGAGCAGTGATTTTCCCAGGGTGCTCTGAATTTACATGGAGCTCAGAGAGTAAAGAATCTGATTGCAATGTGGGAGACCCAGGTTCAATCCCTGGATTGGAAAGATCCCCCTGGAGAAGGGAATAGCTGCCCACTCCAGTATTCTTGCCTGAAGAATTCCATGGAAAGAGGAATCTGGCAGGCTACAGTAAATGGGGTTGCAAAGAGTCAGACACTACTGAGCAACTAACACTTCATTCAATTAGCATTTATCTCAGTAGAAGATAGATGACACCCTCTGGGCTATCAGAGCCTTCAAAAATTTTCTAACTGGCCTTAACTGGATTGCAAGCCCATTCCTGGGTTAATCTATGTCTCACAAAGAGAGGTAATCTCACAGATCAGGAAAGGTGAATTCATTCTTTACAGTAAAGCATGCACAGGTTGCTAAAGTAGCTTTACCAGACTAACAAAGGGAACTTCCATAAACACATATTACAGGGCAGAAAAAAAAAAAAAAGGTATCACATTTTTCTTTTAATGGTCTTGAATAATTAGAATGAGGAATAAAATCGTCTTCTAGGAAGGCAAGGATTAATTCCTAATCTCACGCAGTATTTTATTGCTCTTTAAGAATGTGATACATTTGCATATATATTTAGTTTATTTTGAGACAGACTCTATATATTAGTAAATGTACACATATCAAGCATTCAATTTTGACAATCTTATACCCTCAATATGAACATTACTCATATCAGAATGTATAGTATCCCATCACCACATCAAGTTCACTTCTGGTTTTCCTGTCAATTTCAAAGCTCAACTCTCAACTCTAGAGAGAAGCCTCCTTCTGATTTCTGTCTGAACAAGCTACCTAGGACTTATAACTCTTAAAGGCTCCTAGAAATGTTTTAACTTATTTAAAAGAGAAAGGCAAAGTAAATTCCAAGTAGAAGTGAATGTTCTATATTATTTTTTAATATACCAGGAGATTCATAAAGCATTATATATATATTTTTTGTTGGTGGTGGTGGTGGTTTGTTTGTTTGCATAAGAGCAGGCCACCTCATGAGAAGAGTTGACTCCTTGGAAAAAACTCTGATGCTGAGAGGGATTGGGGGCAGGAGGAGAAGGGGACGACCGAGGATGAGATGGCTGAATGGCATCACGAACTCGATGGACGTGAGTCTGAGTGAACTCCGGGAGATGGTGATGAGCAACAGGGAGGCCTGGTGTGCTGTGATTCATGGGGTCACAAAGAGTCGGACACGACTGAGCGACTGAACTGAACTGAACTGAACTGAGGAGCCCATCAAAGAATACATGCTCAGTGCCCACAGTGTCATAACATAACCCTGATTTCTAGCACCACAGAAAAGTTTTGCCCGTTTTGGACCTCATGTAAATGGAATGAATCATATAGACTGTACCCTTTTGTGCCTATCACATTTCATTTTAAATAATTTTTCTGAGAATTACCCCTCTTACTGTGAATAAGATCTTTTTTTCATTTTTAATGCCAATTAGTATTTCATTATATGACTATATGGATATTTGCTACCCTGTTCACCAGCAGATGAC
Source organism: Budorcas taxicolor (assembly GCF_023091745.1). Lineage (NCBI taxonomy): Eukaryota > Metazoa > Chordata > Mammalia > Artiodactyla > Bovidae > Budorcas > Budorcas taxicolor. Next base: position 36,915,218 of record NC_068926.1, on the reverse strand, counting down.
TCTCTTTGAGACCATTATGATAAAAGGTGCAATGCACATTTGCAGACAAATACTTCTGTGAAATATGTTTTCATTTCTGAGGTAGTTATTTAGTGATGGAATTTCTTAATCATAGTATGTTTAATTTTATAAAATACTGTCAAATTATTATTGGAAGTAACATTTTTTTACACTCTCACATGCAACTTCCATGTGCTACCTCTTTGTTAGATCACTTTCTTGTAACTGTTCCTAATTTTACCCATTCTAGGGTCTGTAGGATGGTATTTCATTTTTTGTTTTTTCAATTTTAATTTTCCTGATGAATAATGATGTTGACCATATTTAAACACACTTAAGACATTTACAGCTTCCAAGGTGGCTGAATGGGTAAAGAACTTGCTGCAATGCAGGAGATGCAGATTTCATCCTTGGATCAGGAAGACTCCCTGGAGGAGGGCATGGCAAACCACTCCAATATTCCTGCCTGAAGAATCCCATGGACAGAGAAGCCTGGCAGGCTACAAAGAGCTCAGTTCAGTTCAGTTCAGTAGCTCAGTCATGTCCGACTCTTTGCAACCCCATAAACTGCAGCACGCCAAGCCTCCCTGTCCATCACCAACTCCCGGAGTTCACTCAGACTCACGACCCTCGAGTCAGTGATGCCATCCAGCCATCTCATCCTCTGTCGTCCCCTTCTCCTCCTGCCCCCAATCCCTCCCAGCATCAGAGACTTTTCCAATGAGTCAACTCTTTGCATGAGGTGGCCAAAGTACTGGAATTTCAGCTTTAGCATCATTCCTTCCAAAGAAATCCCAGGGCTGATCTCCTTCAGAATGGACTGGTTGGATCTCCTTGCAGTCCAAGCGACTCTCAAGAGTCTTCTCCAACACCACAGTTCAAACCATCAATTCTTCGGCGCTCAGCCTTCTTCACAGTCCAACTCTCACATCCATACATGACCACTGGAAAAATCATAGCCTTTACTAGACGGACCTTAGTCGGCAAGGTAATGTCTTTGCTTTTCAATATACTGTCTAGGTTGGTCATAACTTTTCTTCCAAGGAGTAAGCGTCTTTTAATTTCATGGCTGCAGTCACTATCTGCAGTGATTTTGGAGCCCCCCCAAAATAAATTCTGACACTGTTTCCACTGTTTCCCCATCTATTTCCCATGAAGTGATGGGACCAGATGCCATGATCTTCGTTTTCTGAATGTTGAGCTTTAAGCCAACTTTCTCACTCTCCTCTTTCACTTTCATCAAAAGGCTTTTTAGTTCCTCTTCACTTTCTGCCATAACGGTGGTGTCATCTGAATATCTGAGGTTATTGGTATTTCTCCTGGCAATCTTGATTCCAGCTTGTGTTTCTTCCAGTCCAGCGTTTCTCATGATGTACTCTGCATAGAAGTTAAATAAGCAGGGTGACAATATACAGCCTTAATGTACTCCTTTTCCTATTTGGAACCAATCTGTTGTTCCATGTCCAATTCTAACTGTTGCTTCCTGACCTGCATACAGATTTCTCAAGAGGCAGGTCAGGTGGTCTGGTATTCCCATCTTTTGAAGAATTTTCCACAGTTTATAGTGATCCACACAGTCAAAAGCTTTGGCATAGTCAATAAAGCAGAAATAGATGTTTTTCTGGAACTCTCTTGCCTTTTCAATGATCCAGCAAATGTTGGCAATTGATCTCTGGTTTCTCTGCCTTTTCTAAAACCAGCTTGAACATCTGGAAGTTCACGGTTCACGTATTGCTGAAGCCTAGCTTGGAGAATTTTGAGCATTACTTTACTAGCGTGTGAGGTGAGTGCAATTGTGAGGTAGTTTGAGCATTCTTTGGCATTGCCTTTCTTTGGGATTGGAATGAAAACTGACCTTTTCCAGTTCTGTGGCCACTGCTGAGTTTTCCAAATTTGCTGGCATATTGAGTGCAGCACTTTCACAGCATCATCTTTCAGGATTTGAAACAGCTCCACTGGAATTCCATCACCTCCACTAGCTTTGTTCATAGCGATGCTTTCTAAGGCCTACTTGACTTCACATTCCAGGATTTCAGGCTCTAGATGAGTGATCACACCATCGTGATTATCTGGGTCATGAAGGTCTTTTTTCTACAGTTCTTCTGTGTATTCTTGCCACCTCTTCTTAATATCTTCTGCTTCTGTTAGCTCCATACCATTTCTGTCCTTTATTGAGCCCATCTTTGCATGAAATGTTTCCTTGGTGTCTCTAATTTTCTTGCAGAGATCTCTAGTCTTTCCCATTCTGTTGTTTTCCTCTTTGGCAATAAGGAGTTCATGGTCTGAGCCACAGTCAGCTCCCAGTCTTGTTTTTGCTGACTGTATAGAGCTTCTCCATCTTTGGCTGCAAACAATATAATCCATCTGATTTCGGTGTTGACCATCTGGTGATGTCCATGTGTAGAGTCTTCTCTTGTGTTGTTGGAAGAGGGTGTTTGCTATGACCAGTGCATTTTCTTGGCAAAACTCTATTAGTTTTTGCCCTGCTTCATTCCCCATTCCAAGGCCAAATTTGCCTGTTACTCCAGGTGTTTCTTGACTTCCTACTTTTGCATTCCAGTCCCCTATAATGAAAAGGACATCTTTTTTGTGCGGGCTACAAAGAGCTGGCAGGCTACAAACCTAGGGAAGAGCTGGACATGATTGAAGTGACCTAGCACACATGCATGTATATCATTACATACTGATTTTTAGAAGTTCAATATATACACCTTTGGCAATTATGTATTTTTTGTGTGTGTATTATATGACTTAGAAGGAAAGTTATGACCAACCTAGACAGCATATTGAGAAGCAGAGACATTACTTTATCAACAAAGGTCCATCTAGTCAAGGCTATTTTTTTCCAGTGGTCATGTATGGATGTGAGTTGGACTATGAAGAAAGCTGAGCATCGAGAATTGATGCTTTTGAGCTGTGGTGTTGGAGAAGACTCTTGAGAGTCCCTTGGACTGCAAGAAGATCCAACCAGTCCATCCTAAAGGAGATCAGTCCTGGGTGTTCATTGGAAGGACTGATGTTGAAGCTGAAACTCCAATACTTTGGCCATCTGATGCGAAGAACTGACTCATTGGAAAAGACCCTGATGCTGGGAAAGATTGATGGCAGGAAGAGAAGGGGATGACAGAGGATGAAACGGTTGGATGGCATCACCGACTCAATGGACATGGGTTTGGATGGACTCTGGCAGTTGGTGATGGACATGGAGGCCTGGCATGCTGCAGTTCATGGGGTCGCAAGAGTCGAACATGACTGAGCGACTGAACTGATTATATGACTTACTGATGTCTATTGATTTCTTTAATGGAAACTTTTGATGAACAGACATTTTATTTTTTATAAAGTCCTACTTATTTTTCTTATTTTATTTTTGGGTTTACTTTTCGTGTGCCTATGCCAATATTGTGGGGTGATGTCAAGGCTACATCATTTCCTTTATTTCTTTTCTTCGTCTATCTTCCTTCCTTCCTTTCTTTCTGTCCATTTTTTTTTCCTCTCAAATAACTGCTCAGCCTAAGTGTGATGAGTTTCCTTATATGATTCAGATTCATATAGAAATTTCTACAGAAGCATGTGTTCTGAGGTTTTGGTTGAGTTTTATTTAACTCTGTAGATCAATTTGGGAAGGAGAATACCATAATAATATTGTGTTTTCTAATCCATCAGTTTGGTATGTCTCTTTTTTATTCAGGCTTTCCATAAAGAGGATTTTGTTAGATTGGTTAGACTTGTGTTTAGTTATTTGATGTGAAAACTATATTTAATGCTATTTTTTGTTGTTGTTGTTCAGTCTCTGAGTTTGTGCCCAACTCTTTACGACTCCATTGATTGCAGCACACCAGGCCTCCCTGACCCCCACTATCTTCCAGAGTTTACCCAAGTTCATGTCCATTGAGTCAGTGATACTATTTTACTTTATTTCTAATACAGAAAGAAATAGAAGGATATTGATAAATCTTCTTTGATATTTTGTTTCTGAAAAATCTAGGTTTTGATCTAATAGAATTACCCTTCAGCCTGTATAACTTTGTTGTTGTTGCTGTTTTAATAATTCCTAAAGTGCCCTTCTGCAGGGGAAGAATGTTTTTGATTGTTGTCCTTTTCAAAGTGCTTTTTATCACCTTCAGGCTTCCCCGAGAGCTCAGTTGGTAAAGAATCTGCCTGCAGTGCAGGAGATCCCAGTTCAATTTCTGGGTCTGGAAGATCCACTGGAGAAGGGATAGGCTACCCACTTCATCGTTTTTGGGTTCCCCTTGTGACTCAGCTGGTAAAGAATCTGCCTGCAATGCAGGAGAGCTGGGTCTGTTCCCTGGGTTGGGAAGATCCCCTAGAGAAGGAAATGCTACCCACTCCAGTATTCTGACCTGGAGAATTCCATAGACTGTATAGTCCCTGGGGTCACAAAAGGTTGGACATGACTGAGCAACACTTTATCACCTTCAAGTTTTTTAAGGCACATTTTTTTTCTAGAAATTTAATTCTAAGTGACATTTTAATTATTAAATTTTGCACATTTATTTTTAATTTAGCCTTTAAAGATGCATATTCTGACCTGCATTCTTTCTAATCAGAACCAAGCCACATTTCTTGCTGTTTTTCAGTGTGTCCCATGACATTTTCCTCTTGCAGCTTATATTGCTATGCCAAATCACTATAAATTGGGTGTTTTAAGCAAACATAAGCTAATTGTCCTAAAATTATGGCTATTAGATGACCAAAATGGTCTTGTTAGGCTAAAATTAAGCCATTGGCAGTGCTGTGTCCCTTCTAGAGGTTCTAGAGGAGAATCTGTCCCTCGTAGCCTCTGGAGGCATCTGCATTCCTTGCCTTGTGGCTCTTTTCTCCACCTTCATTCCAGTAACACAGCATCTTCAAATGTTACTCCTCTCTGTTCCCAAATTCCTTTTTGCTCTCTGCTGTCTTTCTCTGGCTTTTACCAGTTTGTCTCCTTTTTTCCCTCATGAGGGTCTTCGTGATGATATTGAGGTCACCTGCAGCATCTAGACTAGTCTTCCATAAGCACATACATCTCAGGATTAATCACATCAACAAAGTTTATTTTGCCACGTAAGGCACCATACCGACAGGTCCTGGAGAGGAGGATGTGGACAGTTTTGTGGGGCTACTATCCAGTCTACACAGTTACTTTTCCTTTCTCTTTTTCTATATTTTATTTGCTTTAGTTTGACTTTGATATACCTGGGTATGACTTTATTTTTTTCTCCTGTATAGTGTTTGCTAAGACTCTTGAGTCTATGGACTAATGTATTTTTACTACATTTGGAAAACCTCAGCTATTATGTCTTCCATTTTTTTCCCCCTGTTCCAGTTGTCTTTTTCCTTCTTGGACTTGGTTTTCTGTTTGTCTTGGTTTGCTTTTTGCCATACCACACAGCATGGGTGATACTAGTTCCCTGATCATTGATCCAGCAATCCAGATCCCCTGCTTTAGAACTGGGGATTCTGCACCAGACTGCAGTTTATATGTGCTTAGAACACTTCTATTTTCGCATGGATTGCAAATGGTCTGTCTGTATTATTACTCTGTATTTTTTTTACATATGTTTTAGTTTAGATAATTTTAAAAATCAGTATTCAAGTTCACTGATCCTTTCCTCTCTGATGTCCATTTTTCTGGCTTCCATGGTGAATTTTTTCTAAACATTTCAACTTAAATTTTAGTACTTGATGTTATCTGCTTCAATTCATCTGCTCACTCAAGTTATTTACTTTTCTGCTGTATCTTTTAACATATTTATCACATTTTTTAAAATTCTCTGATAATTCTAATATCTAGTCCATCTCAACATTAACCTCTACTAATAGTTTCATCTCATAGGTTGTTACATTTACGACTCCTCATATTTCATAATTTTAAGCAATTAAGGCAAACATGAGATAATATTACCTTCATTAAATGATACACCTTTTCTCTCTTAGAATGGTAATATATGCCTCTGAACCAATAAATCTGTTGTTGAGAAGTTCTAGGTGAGCCTGGTGCTTTGGTTAGATTGAATTCAGTACAGATGAGCACATTCTCCTTAACTAGGCTTGGGCTCTTAGCACCGAGGACCGTGTAAAGATCACTTTCTGATTTTTAGCACAGTCCCAACCCATTAAACCATGGGATGTTTGGCCTTCTGCTATTTGGGATGCTAAGGAAATTATTTGCTTTCTATTCCTATTTCTGGCTTTATGAATTCACCCTCCGTCTCTCTTGGTCCAACAATCAGTGAAAGCCTGAGAAGTCTTGGGAACATTTCTCTCCGCTTTCCTATCCTGAGCTGCAGTGCTTCAGACTCAGAAGACACAGTGGATTTCAGTAGCATCATCTTCAGCTCATCTGCCACACAGCAGGCAGCAGCCATGCCCAGTGTTACCCAGGGACTGGATTGCTTTCCTAAAAGGAGTTTGTCCGAACAGTTCTGTCCCCACTTCACAGTTCAGCATCTGTAGCCTCCTAGTTACTGGAGGGACAGAATGCCTCAGTTAGGTTTCTCTCAATTATCCTGCCCTCAAACTTCAGTGGGACCCCAGGGGCCTCAGAAAACTCTCTAGCTACACTTCTGCTCTGTCTTTTGCCTTTTGTCTACAACTCCTGTTCTCAGTGAAGGCTTTGGGAAGAGCTAGCAGGTAGTGGAGACTGCGTTGGAGGTTGGATCCCCTCAGGATTCAAACCATCATGGTAGACAGCACTTGGCCATATTTTTATTATATCACATAATATATTTTCATCTTGACTTTGTTTTCCTTAAGGTGAATTTCTCCATCCACCCCACCAAGAATACAAGCAGACTTAGTTAGCTCTCTTCTATTCTAGGAGAAACTTCTCACTTCATGGGTTTTAGTTTACTAAGATTTCTGAATACATCCTCATATCTCTGACAGATTTTTAAAATTATAAGTTTTGTCAGATATCTGGCTTTTTCTCATTATTACAGTGAAAACATTATTTTTAATCTTATTTCAAAGTAGAAGTCTGCAATATTTGACATTAAATGTTTACTAACTAATCCTGAGCTGAAGGTATATAATCAAAATTAACTTAGCTATTAATATTTAAATAATTTTATCTATAAGATACATTAGAAAATATAATAAAAATAAATTTTAAAAGTCAAATACCACAATGCATTAAAATCCAGAACTTTTTACTAAAGTATCTAAGAGTACTTTTCTCTACATATTATTGAAAGATATTACAAACATTTTAATATTTAAATTTATCTGTTTTGTGTCTATAAATGTTCATATACTGTTGTATCCTTACAGGGGAATGTAGTTTTATTTTTAACAGAGAACTATGTGAGTTTTATAATAATAGCAGTGGGAAATAAAGACATTTTCATAGATATGTCTTAATTACCATAATTCTAAACTTAATTATGTGAGTAGAAAATGATTTACATGTAGCTATAATTAAATTTACTTATTTCTTATTTAGTTTAAATATATAGCCTTCAAGGTATTATATATTTACTCTTTGATTTAATGAAAACATAAGCCCCTTGACAAAGCTTTAAATTAAAAATAATCTGTAGAAAAAAAAAGATTTAAAGAAATATAACTTGACAAATAACTAAAGGTGTTTAAGGGTTGAAATTGGCTAAATAATGGATTTTCTTTTTTAATGTGACACTGTTCATCTCACTTGCTTTAATCAGACACTCAGGTACATTTCTCATCTCTTTCTTTTGGGTAGAAAAGAATTTTGATATATGTCAGACTCAATCAATAGTTTTACTTTTGACCTTATTGAAAAATATGCCTCAGGGGACCTAGAGATGGAAAGTGAGAGAGAAGATAAAAATCCAGACAAAGGAGGCAAGGTAAGAGATAATGCAGTGGTTTTCAAGGGATTATTACAGAGAGATTTGAGGTCATTGGAAAATCGTTTAACCCATCATGTAATAAGAAGGAAAAAGAGACTGCATATAGCTTTTAGCCAAAGCCTTGAAAAAATATCTGAAATGTCTAGCTAAGCTTTGTTTTAGATTTCAGATAGCTACTTAGCATAAGGAATCATCTTATCTTTGGATTTAGATATTCTTATGCAATAAAGGGAGCCCATCTGGCTTTGAAGATAACATTATCAAGGTCTTATGTTCAATTTAAAATTTAATAAAATAAATCCATTCATTTATTTAGTAAATATATAAGAAACCTAGACACAATACTAGGCTAGGAAAAAAATGATTAGGGTGTAAATAGTTATGTTTTGTTCCTATCAAATGCTAACTGCTTCTGAAAATATTGTTATATAACTCAAATTCCCATTATGGTAATAACTTTAAGAATTATAATTTTATTAAAAACATAACTATGTACAAAAAGGTGATGGGTTTTTTAGAGAACTAAGCCTATATTAAATTAAATGACCATTTAATATTGGCTCAGGGAAAAGTTTTTTTATCTTTATGAATACAAGACACAACTCTGAGAAATGAGTTAGACGTTTAACTGCCTGAAGGTCCTGAAGACAGATGGCTGATCAAAGGATTACTTTAGTTCTCTTTCTCTCCTTAAGAATGCATTATCAAAAAAAAAACAAAAAAAAAGAATGTATTATCAGAACTGCCTTATGACCCAGCAATCCCACTGCTGGGCATACACACCGAGGAAACCAGAAGAGACACATGTACCTCAATGTTCATCGCAGCACTGTTTCTAATAGCCAGGACATGGAAGCAACCTAGATGTCCATCAGCAGATGAATGGATAAGAAAGCTGTGGTACATATACACAATGGAATATTACTCAGCCATTAAAAAGAATACATTTGAATCAGTTCTAATGAGGTGGATGAAACTGGAGCCGATTATACAGAGTGAAGTAAGCCAGAAAGAAAAACACCAATACAGTATACTAACGTGTATATATGGAATTTAGAAAGATGGTAAGGATAACCCTGTATGCGAGACAGCAAAAGAGACACAGATGTATAGAACAGTCTTTTGGACTCTGTGGGAGAGGGAGAGGATGGGATGATTTGGGAGAATGGCATTGAAACATGTATAATATCATATAAGAAACGAATCGCCAGTCTAGGTTTGATGCAGGATACAGGATGCTTGGGGCTGGTGCACTGGGATGACCCAGAGGGAGGGTACGGAGAGGGAGGTGGGAGGGCGTTTCAGGATGGGGAACACGTGTACACCCATGGCAGATTCACGTTGATGTATGGCAAAACCAATACAATATTGTAAAGTAAAAGAAAATTTAAAAATTAAAAAAAAAGAATGTATTATCACAAGCAACCTGAATAGGTCCTCCAGAGCATACTTTAAAAATATGGCTGTTTGTTCTCTAAATTCAGAAGCGTTGTACTCTAAATTACAGTATAATGTGTCAGCCTGTGGATTCAAGTACACAACTTCAAGAATAGTAGCCTAAATCTTTCTGTTAGGTTTACAATTAACTCATTTAAATCTTAGTACTTTCTGAAGGGAGTGAGATGATACCTCATTGTGGTTTTGCTTTGAATTTCTGTAATAATGAGTGATGTTGAGCATCTTTTCATGAGTTTATTAGCCATCTGTATGTCTTTTTAGACAGGAGAAATGTCTGTTTAGGTCTTCTGCCCACTTTTTGATAGGGTTGCTTGTTTTTCTGGTATTGAGCTGCACGTGTTAGTTGCTCAGTCATGTCCAGGCAAGAATACTGGTGTGGGTTGCCATTCCCTTCTCTAGTGAGCTGCGTGAGCTGCTTACATACTTCAGAGATTAATTCTTTGTCAGTTGTTTTTCCAGTTGTTGCCCTTATTTTTTCCATTTCTAAGGGCTGTCTTTTCACCTTGCTTATAGTTCCCTTCTTTGTGCAGAAACTTTTAAGTTTAATTAGGTCCCATTTGTTTATTTTTATTTCCATTACTCTGGGAGGTGGGTCATAGAGAATCTTGCAGTGATTTATATCGCAAAGTGTTCTGCCTATGTTTTCTACTAAGAGTTTTGTAGTTTCTAGTCTTACATTTAGGTCTTTAATCCATTTTGAGTTTGTTTTCTGTGTATAGTGTTTAAAAATGTTCTGGTTTCATTATTTCACATGTAGTTGACTATTTTTCCCAGCAGCACTTGTTGAAGAGACTGTCTCTTCTCCATTGCATATTTTTGCCTCGTTTGTCAAGAATAAGGTGTCTCTAGGTGTGTGGATTTATCTTTGGGCTTTCTATTTTGTTCCATTGATCTATATTTTTGTATTTGTGCCAATATGATACTGTCTTGATGACTGTGGCTTATACTATAGCCTGAAGTCAGGAAGATTGATTCCTCCAGTTCCATTCCTCTTTCTCAAGATTTCTTTGGCTATTTGGGGTCTTTTCTCCCCCCCCCCCCATGCAAATTGTGAAAAATACCTAGTTCTGTGAAAAATACCATTGGTAGTTTGATAAGCATTGCATTGAATCTATGCTAGAAAGGGTGTGGAGAAAAAGGGACCCTCTTACACTGTTGGTAGGAATGCAAGCTGATAAAACCACTATGGAAAACAGCATAGAGATTTCTTTAAAAACTAGGAATAAAATTATTATACAACCTAGCAATCCCATATTGTGCATATACTCTGAGGAAACCAGAACTGAAAAAAGACACATGTACCAAAATGATCATTGAAGCACTGTTTACAACAGCAAGGACATGGAAGCAATTTAGAGGTTCATCAGCAGATGAATGGATAAAGAACTTGTGGTACATATACACTATGGAATATTACTCAGTTGTAAAAGGAACACATTTGAGTCAGTTCTAATGAGGTGGATGAACCTAGATCCTGTTATATAGAGTGAAATAAGTCATAATGAGAAAGACAAATACCATATATTAATGCATATATACGGAATATGGTTCAAAGCAAAAATAATTTTAGAAGATTCATATTTGAATTGAAAAATTAAGTTAAAATTTAATATAGGAGAGAGTCAGGAGCCCCAGTAAAAATAAATCAGGAGATGCAGTAAGTTCACTTCTAAGTGAATATTTAAAATTTTAATTTGAAATTATTGTTCTACATTTATATCTCACTATATATAATCATTTGTAAAGTTACCTGATGTATACCTTTTTTGATTACACAATCTTTTGATTTGTTCTATTGTGCTTTTTATTTTCAAATGAGAAGCGGAGAGTTACTTTTGGCTATAATAGATGTTTAAATTTTAAATTCAAAGAAAAATTAAAATTAAGTTGCATAGTTACTAGCACAGAAATGTTGTTTCTGTTGTTTAGTTGCTAAGCCCTGTCTGACTGTTTTGTGACACCATGGACTCTACCTCTTCCTATGGGATTTCCCAGGCAGGAATGTGTTGTCATTTCCTTTCCCAGGGGATCTTCCAGACCTAGGGATCAATCCTGCATCTCTTGCATTGCATCTGGGTTTTTGTTTTCTTTTTTCTGGGTTCCCTAAGTGACCAGGGAAGCCCCAGAACAGGAATACTTGTACCCAAAAAAGATAATAAGCAAATATATAATATAATATACTTCAATTTACTTTGAGAGAAAAAATATATATAATTAGCATTATTTCATATTAAATTAAAATTTTCTTAATCTTGGGAACTCTGTTTTCATCTCCCAGAATAATTGTTAGCAATACATTTCTCCATTACATAGCAATGGTTATATATCTAAAGTTCAAAACTGTTACATAGTTTTTTACGTTGTAAAATACAGTTAGTACCTGAATATTAGAGTAAAATTGAATAAACTGTGTACTTAGGTATTTGTGTACCCAACTCTCAAATGTAAAACCTTTTTATAATATTATTGAAAATATTAAGAACCTTAAGGAAAAAAATTGATAATTTCTAGGAACTCCTCAGATTGTGAGCTCCAAGAGAATAGACTTACATGAGTTCCACTTACTCTTTAAAATACTTTACCTCAGAACCTAGCATTGTTCTCAATATGTAATTATTCTTATATAAATTAGAAAGTGTTTTCTGCTTGCTATTCTTGCCAAGACTGCTCCTTTTTGGGGATCTAATAAATCTCTTTTCCTCTATTGCAACACTCCAGAACACTAATTTGTACCTTCCTATGAACTCAGAGGAATAATTGTGCATACTGCTCTTTGAAAATGAAATTACGAGCATTGTATAATAGCATCTTCTATTATCACCTTTACTGTGGATTATCTGTCATTTAGCTTTCATAAGTTGATGCCCTGTCCTTTAAGTTCCTCTAGGGCATGCACCATAAATTAAATTTAATTTTGTCACTGAGACAGCTTATTAACTGAGCCCTTATTACTCTTGAAACCACAATTTAGATAATCACTAACAGTTTCAGACATGTTCATAGAAATAAAGAACTTTTATTTCTCAAGGCACTTGACAGACTATCATTGAAACATATTTGTTTCTCAGTTAAGGAAAATTGATATAAAAATTTATGTGCTAGACTTGTGATTTTCAGATCAGAATCCATTCTCCTGTCTCCCAAGTAGTTGGGATAAGTGGCTAGTCCTCTGACAACTGAGTCTTACCAATAACAGTAATACGTATTTTCATGAGTGTATATATATATAGTAATTAATAAGCATTGATTGATTAATATCTACAAATAATTATTTGCAATAGTTTGCATATAATTAGTTTTGCTATCAAAATATTTAGAACATGGTAAAAGGGTATTTCAATTTGCAAGGATATTTTAAGGGAGGAAATTAGTGTGTACGTATGTGCATGTGTTGGTGTATGTGTGAGTGCATGTTAAGTTACTTCAGTCACGTCTGACTCTTTGTGACATTATGGACTGTAGCCCACCAGGCACCTCTGTCCATGGGATTCTCCAGGCAAAAATACTGGAGTGAGTGGCCAAGTCCTCTTCAGGGAAGCTGCCTGACCCAGGTATCGAACCTGCTTTCTTATGTCTCCTATCCCGTCAGGCAGGTTCTTTTCCACTAGTGCCACCTGGAAAGCTTGTGTTGGTGTATACTGTATTTTCAAAAGGTGGGTCTTTTATGAAAGGGTAGCAAAGGCTTTGGGGTTAAAAGTAAGTTTGAATTCCAGCCATGCCACTTGCTAGCTGTGTTTTCTTTAGCGACAACTTACTTCTATTAGAGAGGGAATACAATACTTTCACAGATCTGCTGTAAATCTGAATGAAATTATTTAAGCAAAATGTTATGCAGAACACCTGAATAGAATATGTGACAGCTTTCATTATTTCTTCCTTGAACTTCCTTGAAATGCATTTTAAATAATTATAAAATGGAAAGTAGCCTTTCATTCTAGCAAACTCATAGAATCACTGTAAATACATAAAAATGTTCTTTATTAAAATTATACATTATTAATCCCCCATATATTGTATATACTTGCCAGAAGAGTATTTTTTAAAAGATGGTTCTGAAATTTTAAGAAATAAATCAAAACAATTAGGGCATTCACAGCTAGTTTCCTCATTTGCAGGGCTATTTATTGTGCATAATGCTTATAAAACTGATATACTACAATAGCCAGGTTCCTCCTTAGATAATTTAATTCCCTTCTAATATATTTAATTCCCCTCTAATATATTTCTAACTTAAAAAGACTCAAGTATATGAAAGTAACAATGAGGTTAAATACTTAAACACACACATAAAAGAAATCATAGCAAAATATGGGATTTATTTAAACCATATTCTTCTATGAATTGTCCATTTCTAACATCTGATTTTTTGTGACAGATTAATGTCACTCGATAGAAAGAGTTCCTTAGGTTTACTGTTTTGCAATAGTTTGCCCAACTACTCTTGTTTTCAACATAATATGCATAGTTGTCATTAGCAATGAATGGCCTTGTCTAAGTATTAACATGGTACTATGCTATGTTGAACAAATTCCAAAGGTCTTTTTCCTGCTCACACCTGACATGTCTCCAGTTTTAAAATATACTAAGCAGTGATAAAAATAATTTCTAAAACTACTGAAACAGTTTGGTAACTGGTCATCTTGTGAAAATGAAAGTGTTACTAAAAGTGAAGGTCTCTCAGTCATGTCTGAGTCTTTGGGATCCCATGGCGTATACAGTCCATGGAATTCTCCAGGCCAGAATACTGGAGTGGGTAGCCTTTCCCTTCTCCAGGGGATCTTCCCAACCCAGGGATCAAACCCATGTCTCCCGCACTGCGGGTGGATTCTTTTTTTTTTCTTTTTTTCTTTTTTTTCGGGTGGATTCTTTACCAGCTGAGTCACAAGGGAAGCCCAAGAATACTGGAGTGGGTAGCCTATCCCTTCTCTGGCAGATCTTCCCAACCCAAGAATCAAACCAGTGTCTTCTGCATTGCAGGTGGATTCTTTACCAACTGAGCTATGAGGGAAATCGAAAACTACCAAAACAGTTTGGTAATTGGTCATCATAGTGATCTTATATTTGTATTCATATTTAGCAATATATCTCCATGAATTCTGAATTTTATACAGGTTTGTATTACTGGGACAAAGGATTTCAAAAACATAATAAAGAATAATTTAAGTAATATCCTTTTCTCTATTTTTTCACCTAAACTTGATGAATAATAAATACTAACTCCACATTTCCAGTGATGTGGGCCCCTATTGAGTTGTAATGTGACCCTGGAATATGATAGTTGTGAATAAAGATACTGCATGGAAGGTGGTCTTTCTTGTCATTGGAAGACTATCTCTGAGCATGTGTTCTGGATCAGCAGTCATCTGACTGAGGTGGAAAATCCTAGTCAGATTTCCCCTCTAGCAGAAAATGATATCTTTACACTTCAGCTCATTGATATTGGTTTCTGATTATTGAATTAACAACCAATTTATCAAATTCTCTTAATAGATTCTACAGAGCTTTGCAGCAGCTCCTAAAACATGATTTGCAATTTATATTTAGATTATTATGGTTTTCCTCTCAAAATCACATAAGACAATCAACCTATATTTTGATGAGTTAAAGAATACAAAGTCTCAGCAAAAATTCTAAGGAGTGGCTGTTTATTATTTACCTCAAGAAATCTCAGGCTCCTGCATATAGTAAAGTGGGAGATTTAATAACATCAAAGGTTAACTATTTTAAAGACCCCCTATTGGTTTTTCTTCTTCTGTTACCACAGGAAATCATCTGCTGGATTTTTGGTCCATTTACTGTGCTCTTCTATGAAAACAGGTAATATTTAATTTATAAGGTTTGCTTCATTTTTAGTCTATAAATTTTAATAGCGTTCTGTGTTTGCTTTCTAGGACGCAGCATGAGAATATTCGAAATTTGTGAAACATAATTTTTTACTTCCAGTTACAACCACTACATTTTGGAATAAAACACTTCATAAACACATATGGTCACAATTTTTTAGAATCATTTTTTCCTGAGCTCCAATAAAAGCATAATAATTTCTTTGTAACAAATAAGATCCTCTTTAATTGTTGGTTTATCATTATTTTGCTTCATTTAATTTTAGAGCAGGATAATACTTATCTAATTAATAAGAAAAAATATTGAATTGATCTTTATAAAACTGTTAAGATATCTTCTAAAACATTAATAGCTAACTGAGAACTGATTGAGTTAACATCCATTAATTTTTAGAATTTTTTTTCTAAAAGACATGTTATTCATGTGAATGTTGAATTTTGTATTATATGTTAATATTTCATATATCTAATCACCCACTCTCCTTCTTGCTGCTGCTGCTGTTAAGTCACTTCAGTCATGTCCGACTCTGTGCGACCCCATAGACGGCAGCCCACCAGACTCCCCCGTCCCTGGGATTCTCCAGGCAAGAACACTGGAGTGGGTTGCCATTTCCTTCTCCAATGCATGAAAGTGCTTGACCATAACTTTCATGAAACATGCATGTCCCTTTTAAAAGTATATTCTGAATCTCAGGCCCATCATCAGCCTCTAGACACTTTTTTTAAGTGCCATAAATTTGTTGAACTAGAGAATGGGTCTACCCTTATATACTTTAGGAAGTTAGAACTTCTAGAAATTTCATTTTGAGACCAAGAAGACTCAAAGACTTTAGGTAATTTCACTTTGGAATAGTAAATGGAATTTTTATCTGGACTAGAGAGGGAGTGAATATTGATTTATATTTCTTATAGTTTACATTTAATATACTTAATAATTCATTTAATTAAAATTTTGTGAGCAAATCTCTAGGAAGACCAGTTCAGATTTGTCTTAAGACCGGAATTTCTTATGCCCAGTAGAAATAAATCTGGAAGGGATGCAAACTACATTTCTATTTTAGAGGCCATGATTTTTTCTTTTTACTTCCACTTTCCTTAGAAGGATTATTTAAATATATCACAGCTTGCTTAACATGGAACAAAGCATTTCTCAGCGCCTTGTTCAAGAACACAGCGTTGAGCTGGGTCATTTAAGAGGGGTTGGGGGATCATGGGGATCATCATTTTCTATTGGTAAGAATATTAAGAAGTTCAACTTGGATGCCTTAAAATAATGCTTCTTTTTCCATTATTATCAGTAATCTATGGATAATATGTTACAGTTTAAAAAATCCCCACCCATTTAAGGACTACTGAATAACCAGATTAGGTAGCTGATATACAAAACAGCCAGAACATAATAAATTTGGTATAAAAAATTATACATCTTGTTTATGTACAAATTTCTTATTTTGTATGTGAGCTTGTATGTGTGTACTATATTTTTATTGCCACAGAGATAAGTGAGCTGCCATAAAATCTTGTGGTTGGAAATGTGAAACTATAAAAGGAAAACACATATATTTTCTTTGATTCAAACTAAGCAGATGAATGAGTTTGTGAAAACCTAAATTTCAGTTTATATAGCTTTTTGGTTTATAATGCTACAGTTTGAAAACATCTATCTTGATTTTGTTGATTTCAAGTTGTCCATTCTAGGTTTCATTAAATTCCTCCCTTTGTGTAGCTAGATATATATATATTAAAAAAAAATTAAATAAACATTCAGGTAATTTTCTTTAAAGACAAGTTTATAAGCATTTAAGGAAATATCTAAAAGAGGTGGTTATTAGCTAAATTGTGTCTCTCTCCAAAATTAATATGCTGAAGTCTTGACCCTTAATATCCAGAATGTGATCTTATTTATAAATAGAATCTTTCCAAAGGTGATTAATTCAAAATGAGGTCATCAGGTACATCCCTATCCAACATGACTGGTGTCCTTTTAATAACGGAAATTTGGACACAATGATGAACAAAGGGAAGCCTATGTGAAAACATAAGGAAGTGGCCATCTGTAAGTCAAGAAAAGATCCCCAGAACAGATCTTTCCAACATGGGTTTCAGAAGGAAGTCTCTAGAACTACAAAAACATAAATTTTTTGATGTTCAATTCACCTAGTCTGTGGTATTTTGCAATGGGACCCCCAGCAAATTAATGTAGAACTCTTTTATTTTGCCATCATCACCCCACTTGGGTATATCTATTCAATTTTCATAAAATAATGCTTTAGTTAATTCAAATGAATGATAAACTGCTTCCTTGGCATGCCAAAAATCTAGATCTTATAGTGGAAATTTGTTTTTCTTTTTCTTTATTTTAATTGAAGGATAATTACAATTTGTGATGGTTTCTGCCATACATCAACATGAAATGGACATAGGTACATATGTGCCCCCCCCCCCCATCCTGAACCCTCTTACCACCGTCTTCCTAACCCATCCTTTCAGGCTTTCCCAAGCACTGACTTTGGGTGCCCTGCTTGATGCACTGAACTCACACTGGTAATCTGTATTACATACGGTAATGTATATGTTTTAATGCTATTCTCAAATCATCCCACACTCTCCTCCCACTGAGTCCAAAAGTCTGTTTTTAACATCTGTGTCTCTTTGCTGCCCTGCATGTAGGATCATCGGTACTATCTTTCTAAATTCCATATATGTGAGTTAATACACTGTATTTGTCTTTCTCTTTCTGACTTACTTCACTCTGTAAAATAGGCTCTAAGTTCATCTGCCTTATTAGAACTGGCTCAAATGCATTCCTTTTTATAGCTGAATAATATTCCATGGTGCATATGTACCACAATTTCTTTATCCATTCATCTGCCAATGGACATCTAGGTTGCTTCCATGTCCTAGCTATTGTAAATAGTGCTACAATGAATAATGAGGGTACATGTGTCTCTTTCAATTCTGATTTCCTTAAGATATATGCCCAGCAGTGGGATTTCTGGGTTGTATGGCAATTCTACTCCCAGCTTTTTTTAAGGAATCTCCACACTGTTCTCCATATTCACTGTACTAGTTTGCATTCCCACCAACAGTATAAAAAGGTTCACTTTTCTCCATACCCCTCTAGCATTTATTGTTTGTAGGCTTTTTGATGATGGCCATTCTGCCTGGTATGAGAAGATACCCCATTGTGGTTTGGATTTGTATTTCTTTAATAATGACAGATGTTGAGCATCTTTCCATGTGTTTATTAGCCATCTGTATGTCTTCTTTTGGAGAAGTATCTGTTTAGGTCTTCTGCCCACTTTTCAATTGAGTTATTAGTTTTTCTGGTATTGAGCTGCATGGGGTGCTTGTATATTTTGGAGACTAAATCTCTGTCAATTGCTTCATTTGCTATTATTTTGTCCCTTTCTAAAAGCTGTATGTTCATCTTGCTTATAGCTCCCTTCCTTATGCAAAAGATTTTAAGTTTAATTAGGTCCCACTTGTTTAATTTTGTTTTATTTCCATTATTCTAAGAAGTGGTCATAGAGGAACTTGTGATTTATGTCGGAGAGTGTTCTGCCTATGTTTTTCTCTAAGAGTTTTATAGTTTCTGGTCTTAGATTTAGGTCTTTAACCCATTTTGAGTTTATTTTTGTTTATGGTGTTAGAAAGTGTTTTAGTTTCATTCTTTTACACATAGTTGACAAGTCTTCCCAGCAGCACTTGTTGAAGACTCTGTCTTTTCCCCATTGTATACTTTTGCCTACATAGAAAATCCTAAAGATGACATGAGAAAATTATTACAGCTAATCAAAGAATATGGTAAAGTTGTAGGATATAAAATTAATGCACAGAAATCCTTTGCATTCCTATATGCTAACAATGAAAAATCAGAGCTAGAACAATATATTCACAATTTTTATGGAAACACAAAAGACCCTGTTAGCCAAAGCAATCTTGAGAAAGAATGCAACTGGAAGAATCAGTCTTCCTGACTTTAGGCTATACTACAAAGCTACAGTCATGAATTTTGAGCAACTTCTAGGAGCTGGTGATGGACAGAGAAGTCTGGCATGCTGCAGTCCATGGCATCACAAAGAGTCAGACATGACTGAGTGATTGAACTGAACCGAACAGTCATCAAACCATTATGGTACCAGCACAAAGACAATCAATGGAACAAACTAGAAGTCTGGAGATAAATCCACGTACCTATGGAAACCTTAACTTTGAGAGTGGAAACATATACCAGATGGACTTAGTCAGAAGCTACCTTGACCATAATAAACTAGCTAAACCTGCTAAACCTTTTTTCATATATAAAAATAAAGATATAGAAATGGACTCATTTCCTATTTCTTCTATAGGTTTTTGCTATGTAACAGAATCAGTGAACAGTTAAGGCTTACCAGTTCGAAATACTTCTGGTAAAAAACTTGAAACTGCTCTCTAAAGATCAAGAATTATCTCATTAAAACAAAATAAAATAGTATGCTCTGGTAAACCATTTTTGACTTCCATTTAAGTGTACGATAACAACTCAAATCAAATAATTTAATGAATAAGAAAAACATTTTATATACAAACATTCTTATCTTATTTCAAGTTTCAAAACAGACTATTGGCTCCTCTGCAAGTGACACAGATAAGTTATATTTAAACTAAAGTCAGTGCTTAATCATTCCACAATTTTTAATTATTATAAAGATTATTTTCATACAAAGTTAACTATTTAGTGACTGGGGATTTACATTTCAAAAAAAACATGCATTATAGTATACAGTGTTACAGTATAAGATTTAAAGTAAATATGTTAGTTTTGTTTAGATTAGCTAAGATAGTCAGTTACATTCATCTTGAAATTTTCTAGGCGACGGTCATAGCAGTAAAATAATTTTGTCACATGGTTGTCATGTGCTGTTGGAAGGTCCACTTTATGAAATTTCCTTTTGAATAATTGGAGATTATGGAGCTAAACCTTTATGGCAGAAAGTGAAGAGGAACTAAAAAGCCTCTTGATGACAGTGAAAGAGGAGAGTGAAAAAGTTGGCTTAAAGCTCAACATTTAGAAGATGAAGATCATGGCATCTGGTCCCATCATTTCATGGCAAATAGATGGGGAAACAGTGGAAACAGTTTCAGACTTTATTTTTTGGGGCTCCAAAATCACTGCAGATAGTGACTGCAGCCATGAAATTAAAAGACGCTTACTCCTTGGAAGAAAAGTTATGACCAACCTAGATAGCATATTCAAAAGCAGAGACATTACTTTGCCGACTAAGGTCCGTCTAGTCAAGGCTATGGTTTTTCCTGTGGTCATGTATGGATGTGAGTGTTGGACTGTGAAGAAGGCTGAGTGCCGAAGAATTAATGCTTTTGAACTGTGGTGTTGGAGAAGACTCTTGAGAGTCCCTTGGACTGCAAGGAGATCCAACCAGTCCATTCTGAAGGAGATCAGCCCTGGGATTTCTTTGGAAGGAATAATGCTAAAGCTGAAGCTCCAGTACTTTGGCCACCTCATGCGAAGTGTTGACTCATTGGAAAAGACTGTGATGCTGGGAGGGATTGGGGGCAGGAGGAGAAGGGGATGACAGAGGATGAGATGGCTGGGTGGCATCACTGACTCGATGGACGTGAGTCTGAGTGAACCCTGGGTGCTGGTGATGAACAGGGAGGCCTGGCGTGCTGTGATTCATGGGGTCACAGAGTCGGACACGACTGAGCGACTGAACTGAACTGAACTGATGGAGCTATAAATAATGCAAATAGCCTGCTTCCAAATCCCCTCAATTAAGTCAGGACTTTCCTCAAAAAAAAAAAAAAAGAACAGACAAGAAAGAAAGAAACAGGAAAGAAGAGTAAAAGGAAAAGAAAGAAATTGAAAGAAGGACTGAAAAAAGAGAAACCTTAAGAGGAGAAAGTTAAAAAGCAGGATGGTCCTAGATCTAAGGAAAAGGGGAAAATGGTTAATTATAGAAAGTAAGTGCATTTGTTAATTTGTTCAATGATGTGTAGATATGAGACAACAACAACTTGCAGATAGACACAACATGAGACACAACAAACAAAAAACATGCTCACACTAATATTTTTGAGCATATCTTCTTGTGATATCAACTTTTTAAAAAAATCATTGATCAATGTAAGTAGTTGTTTCAAAAAGCCTCTTGATTTAACTGCCCATTTGGAAAAAAAATATTAAATTTAAAGAAAAGCCTTCTTCTAGACACTGTTAATAAGGATATTAGTTTAGGCTCAAAATAAGGAAATTTTCCAAAAAGAGTTTACCTTTAAAACTGTCTATGTTTAGGGATGCTTCCCACTCCAGTACTTTTGCCTGGAAAATCCCATGGATGGAGGAGCCTGGTAGGCTGCACTCCATGGGGTCACTAGGAGTCGGAGAGAACCAAGTGACTTCTCTTTCACTTTTCACTTTCAAGCATTGGAGAAGGAAATGGCAACCCACTCCAGTTTTCTAGCCTGGACAGTCCCAGGGACGGGAGTGCCTGGTGGGCTGCCGTCTCTGGGGCCGCACAGAGTCAGACACGACTGAAGCGACTTAGCAGCAGCAGCAGCAGCAGGGATGCTTCAGGAGGAAAAAAAAAGAAAGTCCAATTCTTTGTTGTTGTCTGTTTATTTTGAATATATTGTAGTTGATGCAAAAAAATAGAGAAAAACAATAAAATGGGAAGGACTAGAGATCTCTTCAAGAAAATTAAAGATACCAAGGGAACATTTTATGCAAAGATTGGCTCAATAAGGACAGAAATGGTATGGGCTTAACAGAAGCAGAAGATATTAAGAAGAGGTGGCAAAAACACACAGAAGAACTGTACAAAAAAGATCTTCATGACCAAGATAATCATGAAGGTGTGATCACTCACACTCAACTAAGCCAGACATCCTGGAATGTGACGTCAGGTGGGCTTTAGGAAGCATCACAACAAACAAAGCTAGTGGAGGTGATGGAATTCCAGTGGAGCTATTTCAAATCCTAAAAGATGATGCTGTGAAAGTACTGCACTCAATATGCCAGCAAATTTGGAAAACTCAGCAGTGGCCACAGGACTGGAAAAGGTCAGTTTTCATTCCAATCCCAAAGAAAGGCAATGCTAAAGAATGCTCAAACTACTGCACAATTGCACTCATCTCACATGCTAGTCAAGTAATGCTCAAAATTCTCCAAGCCAGGCTTCAGCAATACTTGAACTGTGAACTTCCCGATGTTCAAGCTGGTTTTAGAAAAGGCAGAGGAACCAGAGATCAAATTGCCAACATCCGCTGGATCATGGAAAAAACAAGAGTTCCAGAAAAACATCTATTTCTGCTTTATTGACTATGCCAAAGCTTTTAACTGTGTGGATCACAATAAACTGGAAAATTCTGAAAGAGATGGGAATACCAGACCACCTGACCTGCCTCTTGAGAAACCTATATGCAGGTCAGGATGCAACAGTTAGAACTGGATATGGAACAACAGACTGGTTCCAAATAGGAAAAGGAGTATGTCAAGGCTGTATATTGTCACCCTGCTTATTTAACTTCTAAGCATAATACATCATGAGAAACGCTGGTCTGGAAGAACCACAAGCTGGAATCAAGATGGCTGGGATAAATATCAACAACCTCAGATATGTAGATGACACCACCCTTATGGCATAAAGTGAAGAAGAGCTAAAGAGCCTCTTGATGAAAGTGAAATAGGAGAGTAAAAAGTTGGCTGAAAACTCAACATTCAGAAAACTATGACCATGGCATCTGGTCCTATCACTTCATGGCAAATAGATGGAGTAAAAATAGAAACAGTGACAGACCATATTTTGGGCTCCAAAATCACTGCAGATGGCCACTGCAGCTATGAAACTAAAAGACGCTTGCTCCTTGGAAGAAAAGTTATGTCGAACCTAAACAGCATATTAAAAAGCAGAGACATTACTTTGCCAACAAAGGTCTGTCTAGTCAAAGTTATAGTTTTTCCAGCAGTCATGTATGGATGTGAGAGTTTGGCTATAAAGAAAGCTGAGCACTGGAGAATTGATCCTTTTGAACTGTTGTGTTGGAGAAGACTCTTGAGAGTCCCTTGGACTGCAAGGAGATCCAACCAGTCCACCCTAAAGGAAATCAGTCCTTAATATTAATTGGAAGGACTGATGCTGAAGTTAAAACTCCAATACTTTGGGCACCTGATGTGAAGAACTGACTCATCTGAATAGACCCTAATCCTGGGAAAGTTTGAAGGCAGGAGGAAAAGGCAATGACAGAGGATGAGATGGTTGGATGGCATCACCGACTGTAGTTTTAGTAAACCCATTGGAGAAGGAAATGGCAACCCACTCCAGTGTTCTTGTCTGGAGAATCCCAGGGATGGGGAAGCCTGGTGGGCTGCCGTCTATGGGGTCGCACAGATTCGGACACGACTGAAGCGACTTAGCAGCAGTAGCAGCAGGAGTTGATGATGGACAGGGAGGCCTGGCATCCTTCAGTCCATGGGGTGGCAAAGAGTCAGACAGGACTGAGCGACTGAACTGAACAGAATAGTTAGTTTATTACCCTGAACATCAATTTTTTTTATATGTAAAACATACTGTTTTTAAAGTTAAATATATGACACAAATAAAAATTAGTGTCTTAGGCAAGTGTTACACAAAGGAAGTTGAGAGAAAATATACTCTTATTATTAGTTAACTAAGTGGAGAAATTGAAATCTAAGTGTAAAATATAAATGCTATCTTTTTGAAAATGTATAATGCTTCCCCTTGAAACATGTTAGATAGCCTTTAAAAGAGATATAAACACACATAGTTGAAAAGCAGGATATTTATAAATCAAATAGTTACATTATTGCATACATGCAGCACCACATATTTCTTATATGGAAAAATATTTAAAAAAAAATGTGACTCTTCTCTTACCAGAAATTTAGAACAGAAATTTCCCACTGAATATTTGCACTAGCCATTTGAGAAAAACAAACAAACAAACAAACTAACTAAAAAAAATAGGTAATCTGGGGTTTAGAAGGGCTCTCTGAGACATTCTAAGGCAACCATTCTTCATTTGATATTTTAATCTCGTCAAAAGCATTTCAGCTGAGGAGCCATTCCATCTATGTTTGAACACCTGTTGTGACAAGATCACCATGTACTGCCTGCCAAGACTTAGGTAGTATCTCCATTATTCAAAGCTAATATTTGGCTTATATAGAGCCAAACACAAATTCACTTTAGCCTCTACTTATTAATCCTAGTAGACATTAAAAGAGGAAAAATCCCTCCTGTCATAACAGACTTTAAGTAAGCAAAGACAATTATTATGCTTCCGACTAACACCCATAATACATAAGGCACAAACACACAGAGACTGTCTCTTCTTCCAGAGAAATATTAAAGGGCCAGAAACTTACTAGTTGTCTGAGAAAATTTTTATACATTCTCTGCATAAATTTCAAAGTGGGGGCAGTGATGAGGGGCTTTATTGTTTGGAAGTATAGACCCTCTTATATGTGAAAAAACATATTCCATGTTGAGTTCTGGTAGCATGCAGTTATCAGTTCATTTATTCTGCCATATGACCTATTGATACAAACAAGTTTAATCCATATTTTTTTCTGATATTTCAGTGTTATATTTCCCTCTCCTATTTTTCTCAATCTCTTTTTTTTTTCTATCCTAATATTGGAACTAATATACTTTAGCTCATTTCACTAAACTCTTTGCCAAGATTGGAGAAGCTTGAGATTATCAACTATTCACCTAGGTTTTTATCAGAATTTTATAATATACACAAACTGACAAGCACTTCTTCTGTAATCTAAAAGAGAAAATAAGAGTCACAAACCCCTAAATACCCTTCATTTTGTCTTTATTTGCAAGAGATGCATTAATAAGATATTATTTTAGTATATTTGAGGCATATTCATCATTGGGAGAGGTGGACTAAAGCCATAAATGTAGAAGTCATATAATTTAATATCAAATAAAGAGAACTCAAAAACAAATAAACAAATATCTATTTCTGCTTCATTGACTATACTAAAGCCTTTGGTTGTGTGGATCACAACAAACTGGAAAATTCTGAAAGAAATGGGAGTATCAGACCACCTCACCTGCTTCCTGAGAAAGCTTTATACAGCACAAGAAGCAACAATTAGAACCAGACATGGAACAACAGATTGGTTCAAAATTGGGAAATAATTATGTCAAGGTTTATACTGCACCCTGTTAATGCAATTTTTATGCAGAGTGCATATCATGTGAAAATCCAGGCTGGATGACTCACAAGTTGGAATCAAGATTGCCTGGAGAAATGTCCACAACCTCAGATATGCATATGATACCACTTTAATGACAGAAAGTGAAGAGGAACTAAAAAACTTGCTGATGAATGTGAAAGAAGAGAGTGATAAAGCTGGCTTAAAACTCAGCATTTAAAAAACTAAGATCACGGAATCTGGTCCCATCACTTCATGGTAAATAGATGGAGAAACAGTGGAAATAGTGACAGATTTCATTTTCTTTGCTCAAAATCACTGTGGACGGTGACTGCAGCCACAAAATTAAAAGATGCCTGCTCCTTGGAAGAAGCTATGACAAACCTAGACAGCATATGCTTTCAAACCGCAGTGCTGGAGAAGACTCTTGAGGCCCTTGGACAGCAAAGAGATCAAACCAGTCAATTCTAAAGGAAATCAACCTGAATATTCACTGGAAAGACTGATGATGAACTGATGTTCCAATATTTTGCCCACCTGATGTTCAAGAGCTGACTCTTTGGAGAAAACCCTGATGCTGGGAAAGATGGGGGCAAGAAGAAAAGAGGGCTACAGAGGATGAGATGGTGGGATAACATCACTGTACTCAATGGATTTGAATTTGAACAAATTCCAGGAGATACAGAAGGACACAAAAGTCGGACACAGCTTAGCATCATGAATAACAACAACAATAACTGAATATCACAGTTAGTTCTTTCACGATACTCAGGTGACTTCCCTGGTGGCTCAGTCGGTAAGGACTCTGCCCGTAATGTGGGAGACCCCAGTTCAATTCCTGGGTTGGGAAGATCCCCTAGTGAAGGAAATGGCAACTCACTCCAGTATTTTTGACTGGAGAATTTCACAAACAGAGGAGCCTGGTGGGCTACAGTGCATGGGGTCACAAAGTGTTGGACACAACTGAATGACTAACACTTTCACTTTCACACTCAACCCCTCAGAAACAAAAGAATAACATTGACACAGAGGATATGTTTCATAACCATGGTAAATGGTTAAGGAAATAAAGAGGAACATCTAGGATGGGGCACTGCTGATAGAGACACTGGTGACCTGGGATAAGCAAAGTTTGAGAAAATGATCACATGACCTTATGAATCAGTTCAGTTCAGTTGCTCAGTCACGTCTGACTCTTTGCAACCCCATGGACTTCAGCACACTAGGCTTCCCAGTGCATCACTGACTCCTGGATCTTACTCAAACTCCTGTCTACAGAGTCAGTGATACCATCCAACCATCTCGTTCTCTATCATCCCCTTCTCCTCCTGCCTTCAGTCTTTCCCAGCATCAGGGTCTTTTCTAATGAGTTAGTTCTTTGCATCAGGTGGCCAAAGTATTAGAGTTTCAGCTTCAGCATCAGTCCTTCCAATGAATATTCAGGACTAATTTCCTTTAGGATGGACTGGTGGGATCTCCTTAAAGTCCAAGGGACTCTCAAGAGTCTCCTATACCACCACAGTTCAAAAACATCAATTCTTAAATGCTCAGCTTTGTTTATAGTTCAACTCTAGCATCCATACATGACTACTGGAAAAAACATAGCTTTGGCTAGATGGACCTTTTTCGGCAAAGTAATATCTCTGCTTTTTAATATGCTGTCTAGGCTTGTCATAGCTTTTCTACCAAGGAGCAAGTGTCTTTTAATTTCATGGCTGCAGTCACCATCTGCAATGAATTATGAATATCTTCTATCCAATAACAAAGCTTACCTTAGAGCAGTGGTGAATCAATGATAGAGTAAAACGATAATAAGTAAGATTATGTTAACTATCTATACAGAAATGTGTTCAAAAGGCAGAGAATAAGATGAAAACAATAGGTCCCATCCCAAAAGAAATGAACAATCAATAAAAGACTTTGAGTCAGTTGTAAGTGAGGCAGATGAACCTCAAGCCTGTTTCACAGAGTTAAGTCAGAAAGAGAAAAATATTGTGTATTTTTCACAAATATATATGTGGAATCTAAAAAAAAAAAACAAAAGTACTGATGAACTTATTTACAGAGAAGAAATGGAGATCCAGATGGAGAGAATGGGTTTGTGGATACAGGCGGGGGAGGGGAGGATAGGACAAATTGAAAAAGTAGCATTGCATATATGAGCTCTCATGTGTAAAACAGATAGCTAACAGGAGCTGTTATATAGCACAGGGAGCCCAATCTGGCAGTCTGTGTCATCATAGAGGGATGGGATCATCAGGAAGGGAGGCTAAGAAGGAGGGGGGGTGTGTGTGTGTGTGTATATATATATAATTATATATATATAATTATGATTGATTTCTTTTGTAACACAGAGACCAACACAACATTGTAAAGCAATTTTCCTCTCATAAAAATATAATAATTAAAAAAATCAAAAGAAAAGACCAACCAACCATACTTGTTTGTTATTTTCAGTTTTTAGGTATAGGTCAAAATGAAGGTGAAGACTCTATAAGTGAGAGCAGAAATCTACCTATAGAATCACATAAAAGAATTAAGTTTGTAGAATTGTTAAACCACAGAATTTGTTAGGGAGCACATAGCCATCAAAATGTCAATGTGAGTATTTCTTTTCAGGAGAAATCAAGTTTCCCACGGGATGGGAAATTAGGCCTGAGGGGAGGAAAATACAGAGATACAGAGTGAAAAGTAAAAGTGTGAGTTGCTCAGTTGTATCCAACTCTTTGTGACCCCATGGACTGTAGTCTGCCAGGCTCCTTTGTCCGTGGAATTCTCCAGGCAAGAATACTGGAGTGGGTAGCTTGCCCCTTCTTCAGGGGTCTTTCCAAGCTAGGTATCAAATCCAGGTCTCCTGCACTGCAAGCAGATTCTTAACTGTCTGAGCCACTAGGGAACCCAAAAGTATTCTCAAACTCTAAGACAACTTATTTCTCTATTTCCCTGAATCTAAATGCAACCAGGTATATGACAATGAAAGACATTTATTCCCAGGGCAATGAAGATAGATAACACCTGCTATTATAGATGTAATGTAGGCTGTCATACTATGGGGACATAGAAGTCTCAGGATGAGTAAGGACTTTTTGTTGTGGGACTGGTTCATAAGTTCAGGCTCTACAGAGGAAATGATGGAGGATTAGAGGAGGTGAAGAAGATGGTCAGGTCAGTTCAGTTCAGTTGCTCAGTCGTGTCTCTTTGCGACCCCATGAATTACAGCACACCAGGCCTCCCTGTCCATCATCACCTCCCAGAGTTCACTCTAACTCCTGTCCATCGAATCGGTGATGCCATCCAGCCATCTCATCCTCTGTCGTCCCCTTCTCCTCCTGCCCCGAATCCCTCCCAGTATCAGGGTCTTTTCCAATGAGTCAACTCTTCGCATGAGGTGGCCAAAGTACTGGAGTTTCAGCATCAGTGCTTCCAATGAACACCCAGGACTGATCTCCTTTAGGATGGACTGGTTGGATCTCCTTGCAGTCCAAGGGACTCTCAAGAGTCTTCTCCAACACCACAGTTCAAAAGCATCAATTCTTCAGTGTTCAGCTTTCTTCACAGTCCAACTCTCACATCCATACATGACCACTGGAAAAACCACAGCCTTGACTAGACGGACCTTTGTTGGCAAAGTAATATCTCTGCTTTTCAATATACTATCTAGGTTGGTCATAACTTTCCTTCCAAGAAGTAAGCGTCTTTTAATTTCATGGCTGCAATCACCATCTGCAGTGATTTTGGAACCCCCAAAATAGATGGTATATGCCTGAAAAACTGCAATTAGTTTATTATTCATTCAGCTTCAATGAAGAGTGAGAGGATATAAGCTGAAAAGGTTGGTGGGAGCCAGACTCCTGTTTTCTAGGCTAAAAAATCTGAGCTGGATTTGATGGTAATCAGGGAAAGTTATGTGATCAAAATAATAGGAAGAGTTGCATTAATGTGGCAGATATTTTTGAGTAAGAAATAGTGAAATAAAAGACTGTTTTCCACTATGAAAACAGTCCAGATGAATATAACAAGGACCCAAGGCAAGATCTTGGTAATAGGAATAAAAAGGTTAAGAAAAGATTTTCATAAAACTGAGAATTTACACTCACAGAGTCTATTCTGTATTTAGCAATTTGTTCTTGGCTATATCAATAGTGTTTTCCAGGACTATAAGAAACCCTTTGCAGTATGGAAATACCTTAATTGATTCAGAATACCTATGAGTTTGGATTTAGGAAGAAAGAGCAATGAGAATAATACTAATTTTATGAGCTATCGTATTTTGAAATATAACACTGCCGTGACAACTGAAGTTTCACTAGGGTACATTACATTTATGTCAAGACAAACATTTTTAAGAATACTTAATTCATATAAAATTACATTATTTACCTTTTCAGAAATCTGGTGCCCAGATTGAACTAAGAGGAAAAAGCAAAATACTGCCTTATGGGGAAGGCATCTGTGCAGCAAAAAACAGATTTTTCCATCCTGCACAAATAATCTTTCAGGCTGGAATACTGAACAGAAAGTTTTCTAAAAGGCACAATATTTTAATCCTGGTTTACGAAAGAGGCCATTAAAACAGAATATTAGAAATAAAACCCCAATGTTAAAGCATGAAAGTATTCAAAAATAACCTCTAAAATGCAAATAGAATAATATGACTGCAATAGATGATTGGAAATTAATTTATATTCTAAGCAACTCTGATGGTATCAGTTATATTTGTACAATGAAATTCAAGTGAATCATACAGAAATTCAAGTTAATACCTGTTATAGATTCTATTTCATTGTGTACTCTCTGTAAGCAGTGAAATCACATAAAAAGGGAGCTGGTTCATCATTAAGAAATTACTTTTCCATCTGGGTCTGGGAATTATTTTACTGGGAAACAATAATAATTTCCTACTAATGCATGTGTCAATTGCTGCCATAATATTGTATTAGCAATAGCAAATATTTAAATGCTTATTTACTTTTATCTTCATTTATATAAAATAACTCAGACTCGAGATTTCACAAGATAAATAGAGTGGTGTTCTCAGATCGGATAACAGATTTGATAACAGATTGTCAGTCACTTCTGATAATGCAGTGTCACATTGACCCATGTAAACTGCTCTTTTTAATAGGTCCAAAATTATGAAATACCAGAAAGCTCATATAGTTCTATTTTACGATATGATAAGTTAATTTTTTAAAGTTCATAAAAATATTCTTAAACTACTTTTTAAGAGTTCTAACATATTTCATGTAATTCTGGATGATTTAAGATGTATCTATTAATTACATTCACAACTCCTCTCTCTAAGAAGCCCAGAGAACTATCCTCATACTTCTAGTAGAATATTAGAATAGAATAGAATACCTATTAGAAGGTGGTCAGAAACATGGAATGAGAATTGTGAGTGCCTCAACATTCTTGGGGAAAATATTTATATTAATAATATATACTTCCTCTTTGAAAACTATAAATTTCCTGAGGCTTTTAAAAAATCTTTCTTTTAATTTTTTTCCCACACTGAGTGGCATGCAGGATCTTAGTTCTCTGACCAGGGATCCAACCTGCACTCTCTGCAGTAGAAGAATGGAGTCTTAACCACTGGACCGCAAGGGAAGACCCACTGAGATTAAATATGAGAAGAAAAAAGGCATCAGTCATAGTCTATTGTTTGACATAAATGATGAAAAAAAATCCTATTATAAGCTGTGCATGTCTCAGACAAAAAGCCTAAGCAATAATATAAATAAACATTTATTTATATCTCAGAAATATGAACATCTTTCCTTCAACTGATTGTTAAGTGTTCTTGAAATCATTCTTTTACCCCTTACTGTATCCAATCTGTTATCAAGTTGATTATATTTTCTAATTATCTCAATCATCTTTCTGTATTATGTTGGTGTACAGACTCTAAGGTGGTCCACAGTGATCGCTACCTGCTGATGTTCACTCACTTATATAATTCGTCCTGTCTGTCCCCCACCCCACAATCTGCCTGTTTGGGAAGAAGCTATGACTTGATTCTTAAGAATAGAAATGTTGGAAAGCAACCTAAATGCCCACTGATAAGTGAATGGATAAAGAAGATATGGTGTATGTAATATATACATGTATAAATGCATTATATGTTATACATTGTATATATATATACATATATATGCAAAGGAATATTGCTCAGCCATAAAAATAAGTAATGCCATTTGCAGCAACATGGATGGATCTAGAGATTATCATCCTAAATAAAGTCAGATAGAGAAAGATAAATGTCATGTGATATCACATACCTGGAACCTAAAAGAAATGATACAATTTATTTACAAAAGAGAAACAGATTCAGACATAGAAAACAAATAATTACTAAAGGGTAGTAAGTGGCAAGAACCCAAGGCAAGATCTTGGTAATAGGAATAAAAAGGTTTCCTATTTTTCCAAAAAAAAATGGAAATGACAATACGAATAAAAAAAATAGGAGTAAAAGGGAGGGGTAAATAAGGATAAGAAAATTGAGGTTAACATACACAAACTTACAATATATAAAATATTAATAGATAAACAAGAGCCTGCTGTACATCAAAGGGAATTCTACTAAATATCTTGTGCTTCAGTTTCTTCACTAGCAAAGAGGAATTATCCATTAACAATGTAAACAATATTTTATGTTATATTTACCTATAACCCAAAAGGTTATGCAGCTTTCCAAGCAGCTCAGTGGTGAAGAACCTGCCTGCCAATGCAGGGGATACAAGTTTGATCCCTGGGTTGGGAAAAACCCCTGAAGAAAAAAATGCCAACCTACTCCAGTATTCTTGCCTAAGATATCCCATAGACAGAGTTGCCTGGCAGGCTACAGCCTATGGGGTTACAAAAGAGTCAGACATGGCTTAGTGACTAAAACGACAATGAAAACATATTCAAGATTAAGTGAGTTTATGTATGGAAGTCACTTAGTTTTATGCTCACTACAGAGTAAATATTCAAAGATGCTTTTAAAGTGTTCAAAAATATATAATGTACAATCCAAAGCATTCCTAGGGCTTCTCAGTGGTGCTAGTGGTAAAGAACCCACCTACCAGTGCAGAAGACATAAAACATGCAGTTTGATCACTGGGTCGGGAAGATCCCTTGGAGGTAAGTGCGGAAACCCAATCCAGTTTTCTTTCCTGGAGAGTCCCATAGACAGAGAAGCCTGGCAGTCTGTGGTCCACTGGGTTGCAAAGAGTCAGACACAACTGAAGCAACTTAGCACGCACACACATACACACACATGTACACACAGTACTCCCACTTAGTCCCATAGGCTTAAGGGACTTAGAACACTGAGGAAGGACCTTCCCTCCAATTCTGATAACAAGAGTGGGGAAAAATTGTAACTGTGTGTGTTGTATTTCCTGGTGGCTCAGAAGGTAAAGTATCTGTCGGCAATGCGGGAGACCTGGGTTCGATCCCTGTATTGAGACGATCCCCTGGAGAAGGAAATGGCAAGCCAGTCCAGTACTCTTGCCTGGAAAATCCCATGGATGGAGGAGCCTGGTAGGCTACAGTCCATGGGGTGCCAAAGAGTCAGACACGACTAAGCAACTTCACTTTCACTTTCTTTCTACCACTGAACAGTCAGAGAAAGCCAGGGGCCAAACTGAAATGACTTAATGATTACATCTGAGCATTTCTTCTTCATGAACATTCACTTCAAGTGGAAAACCTCAGCCCATGAAAAGATTATCTTTGGAACAAACATGAGAAAATACATCCAGTCATGAAGGACTCTCTTTGATGCCCTTTGTCTAGAGTGATTAATTCAAATTAGATATAGGTGCTGGGACAGGAAAAAAGGGATAAACTGTTTCTCCTAACACTAACAAATAAATCTGTTGGTACTGTATGCAGGTCAGGAAGCAACAGTTAAAACTGGACATGGAACAACAGACTGTTTCCAAATAGGAAAAGGAGTATGTCAAGGCTGTATATTGTCACCCTGCTTATTTAACTTCTATGCAGAGTACATCATGAGAAACGCTGGGCTGGAAGAAACAAGCTGGAATCAAGATTGCCGGGAGAAATATCAATAACCTCAGATATGCAGATGACACCACCCTTATGGCAGAAAGTGAAGAGGAACTAAAAAGCCTCTTGATGAAAGTGAAACAGGAGAGTGAAAAAGTTGGCTTAAAGCTCAACACTCAGAAAACGAAGATCATGGCATCTGGTCCCATCACTTCATGGGAAATAGATGGGGAAACAGTGGAAACAGTGTCAGACTTTATTTTTGGGGGCTCCATAATCACTGCAGATGGTGACTGTAGCCATGAAATTAAAAGACGCTTACTCCTTGGAAGAAAAGTTATGACCAACCTAGATAGCATATTCAAAAGCAGAGACATTACTTTGCCGACTAAGGTCCATCTAGTCAAGGCTATGGTTTTTCCTGTGGTCATGTATGGATGTGAGAGTTGGACTGTGAAGAAGTCTGAGAGCCAAAGAATTGATGCTTTCAAACTGTGGTGTTGGAGAAGACTCTTGAGAGTCCCTTGGACTGCAAGGAGATCCAACCAGTCCATTCTGAAGGAGGTCAGCCCTGGGATTTCTTTGGAAGGAATGATGCTAAAGCTGAAATTCCAGTACTTTGGCCACCTCATGCGAAGAATTGACTCATTGGAAAAGACTCTGATGCTGGGAAGGATTGGGGACAGGAGGAGAAGGGGACGACAGAGGATGAGATGGCTGGATGGCATCACTGACTCGATGGACATGAGTCTGAGTGAACTCCGGGAGTTGGTGATGGACAGGGAGACCTGGCGTGCTGCGACTCATGGGGTCGCAAAGAGTCGGACATGACTGAGTGACTGAACTGAACTGAACTGATAGGACCAAGGCATGAGTAGATTTTTTCATGATTACCAGGTAATTTTAAGATGTAGTTAGGTTTAAGAAATTTTCATGAGCTTAGTTAACCTTAAGGGACCATAGAACAGAATAAAAAGGTCTGTGAGATGTATGAAAATTACAGATTAACCCAACACTAAATTTCCATGATTCACCCTTTACTAAAATGAAGATAATGAATTTTGAGTGGAAAAAAAAAACTACCATCTTTTTCGTTTTCATTGGTGACTATTATGGCTATCTTTATTCTATTCATTCCAAGAGGGTCAATTGTAAAGTTCTAAAGTTATACTATCTCAATTATAAGTGAACCCATCATTCCTTTGTGATGAATCATGATTCACCAAAGAAGATCTAGGCAGACCAGAAGTTTGCATTGATATAATATTCTTTATTAATCCATATATTAATCATGGATTGAGAATCCATAGTGCTTATATATCTGTTTATTACCACAAAGAACTACCATAAAATTCTATAAGTTATCTTGATGCTTTCATAAAAATGCAGAATCCATTAATTACTGATGTTATTGTGCTGACAGTATCAAAATGAAACTAATAGTGTTGGCCTTTCCAATTTTACTTAAATTGTAAACATCCAAAGGCAACCTGCTGTGCCTGTTTAATGTAGTTTGTGCATAACAGCCATTGAAAATAATGGTTAATGAGTTCTTATTAACAATACACAAATCTTGATAATTTGCTAGACATAAATTATATTATTCATGCCTCATTAAAATACATTAGAATACCAAATATTTACATGCATTAATCTATCTTGTGAAGCTATTGATTATAAAATGTTAATATTTTCTAAAGTGTTAAAATAATCCTCAGTAAAAAAAAAAATTTTGAACACTTACAGCTACTCAGAAATACTTATTCTTTTTTTGTCTCAATCACATTAAGCTGATTGTTGTTCTTTATTTTCATGCAAAATGCAACATATTTATTATTCTCAATCTCAGAACAATTTAAACTTCAACAATTCTCTGTTCTGTCTATGTATCTATCTACCATAGATCCATCCATCTATTCTACCTATCTATGCATTTGAAGGTAAGCCAAAGATGTTATGAGCTTTACCTCTAAATATTTTAGCACTTCTATATAAAATGGCACTCCTAGGAATGGCAGACTCCTATATAATATTACACTATTATAACACTATGTAATTGATATTAGGAGATCCAACCAGTCCATTCTAAAGGAGATCAGTCCTGGGTGTTCATTGGAAGGAATGATGCTAAAGCTGAAACACCAATACTTTGGCCACCTCATGCAAAGAGTTGACTCATTGGAAGACTCTGATGCTGGGAGGGATTGGGGGCAGGAGTAGAAGGGGATGACAGAGGATGAGATGGCTGGATGGCATCACGGACTCGATACACATCAGTTTGGGTGAACTCCGGGAGTTGGTGATAGACAGGGAGGCCTGGCGTGCTGTGATTCATGGGGTTGCAAAGAGTCGGACACAACTGAGGGACTGAACTGAACTGAACTGAACTGAATTTAATATTACTATGTAATATATAGTATCTACTTGTTTCTAATTTATCCATTCTTTAGCTAGAATCTTTTTTTTAAGAACAGATTATATTTGCCAACATATTAATATCCAAGACATATAAATAGTAGATTTTAAAATTATCTGCAATAGATTTTTTAAAATATAAATTTATTTATTTTAATTGGAGGCTAATTACTTTACAATATTGTATTGGTTTTGCCATACATTGACATGAACCCGCCATGGGTGTACATGTGTTCCCCATCCTGAATCCCCCTCCCACCCCCTCCTCATACCATCCCTCTGGGTCCTCCCAGTGCACCAGCCCCGAGCATCCTGTATCCTGCATCGAACCTGTACTGGCGATTCATTTCACATATGATAATGTACACGTTTCAATGCCATTCTCCAAAATCATCCCTCCCTCACCCTCTCCCACAGAGTCCAAAAGACTGTTCTATATATCTGTGTCTCTTTTGCTGTCTCGCATACAGGGTTATCATTACCATCTTTCTAAATTCCATATATATGTGTTAGTATACTGTATTGGTGTTTTCCTTTCTGGCTTACCTCGCTGAGGTGAATGAAACTGGAGCCTATTATACAGAGTGAAACTAAAATCTAATAAATCTTTATACCTTGCATGTGTTCATATAACTTCATTTCTTTATCTTTTCTGTAGAAGAGGACAACTGACTCAGTATTTGTTTTGAAGGGTAGAGTATATGCCACTTGTCTTCTGCAATATTTTATATCCATATTTGCCTATTTTCTCATAGGTAAATTTAAATTATTTATTTTGGGGGTAATAGTCCTATGCAGGTGATATTGT
This sequence comes from Budorcas taxicolor, assembly GCF_023091745.1. Classification (NCBI taxonomy): domain Eukaryota; kingdom Metazoa; phylum Chordata; class Mammalia; order Artiodactyla; family Bovidae; genus Budorcas; species Budorcas taxicolor. The sequence goes on along the minus strand of NC_068926.1, from coordinate 36,878,666 downwards.
GCACATACTGCATCACTTTAGGAGATACATGGCATCATACTGTTTGTAATGACTGATCATTTGTTTAATCTCTCTTTTTAGCTACATTATTTTATGTTGAAGTATATTTAACTAAAAATGTTATGATAGTTTCAGGTGTACAGCAAAGTGATTCAGGTATGCATATACATATATCTATTATGTTTCAAATTATCTTCCCATTTAGGTTAACATAATATTGAGCAGAATTCCATATGCTATACAGTAGGTCCTTGTTAAGTATCCATTTTAAATATAGCAGTGTGTACATGACAGTCCCAAACTCTCCTAAATATTCCTTCCTCCTGGTAACTGTAAGTTTGTTCTCTGGGTCTGTGAAAGTGTTTGTTTCGTAAGTTCATTGTTATCATTTCTTTTTAGATTCCACTTGTAAGCAGTATCATACAGTATTTGTCTTTTTCTGTCTGACTTCACTAAACATGGCATTCTCTAGGTTTGTTCATGTTGTTGCAAATGGCAGTATTTCATTCTTTTTAGTGGTTGAGTAATGCTTCATTGTATATATTGCCACATCTTCAGCCATTCATCTATTGATGGGCATTTATGTTGTTTCCATGCCCCGACTATTGTAAACAGCACCACAGTGAACACTGGCAAGCATGTATGCTTTTGAATCCTGGTTTTCTTAAGATATATGCCCAAAAGTGGGCTTCCCTGGTAGCTCAGCTAACATGCTCCAGTCCATGGGGCCGCAAAGAGTTGGACACGACTGTTCGACTGAACAACATGCCCAAAACTAAAATTGCAAGATCATATAGAAGCTCTATTTTTAGTTTTTTTTTTAAGGAGCATCCATAATGTTTTCCACAGTGGCTGCACCAAATTGCATTTCCACCAATGGTGTAGAGGCTTCCCTTCTCTCCACATGCTCTCTAGCATTTATTGTTTGTGGATTTTTTGATGATAGCCATTTTGATTGATGTGAGTTGATATCTCATTGGAGTTTTGATTTGCAGTTCTGTAATAATTAGTGATGTTTAACATCTTTTCAAGTGTTTTTTTGATCTTCTGTATGCTTTCTTTGGATAAATTCTATTTAGGTCTACTACCCATTTTTTGACTTGGTTGTTTTGATGATATTGCATCATGAGTTGCTGCATGAGTTGTTTGTGAATTTCAGTTGTCTTATTTCAGTTTAAAAGGTGACTGCAGAATCTCATCATTCAATAGGCTTATTATTTTATCTCTGAACCAAAAAATAATCTGTAGTTAATATTTGGGTATGAGTACCCTGATGATCAAAAAACTTTAAGACCATTAATTAGTTGCAGCCACCTAATCTGCAATAAATTAAATCATGGGAGAGTTATTCATTGCTTCTTTATGGATCCATATTGGGCCATACTTTGGCCACAGAGGTGTCAATAGAAGTGATGAAATCATGCCCACTGTTCTTGCTCAGTGAACTTATTCTTTGGTACCCCTGTCTTTGTACACCAGGAGAATGTGACTTGAGCAACCACTGGTCCAGGAGAAAGAAAAATCACATGGGATTTATCTGAACCCAATATGCAGCCTGGAGTAACTACACAGGAAGGTTAAATAAATGTTTTTTGTACATGCTGCAACATAAGACTTTGTATGAATGAAATATAGCATGCACTGATGATCTTTACTTGATTTAGCAATGTTGAGTCTTGAAAAATAATATTTCTCTTTTTTTCTTTCCCTCCATATTTATTAGCTTGTCTTAAATAAATCTCTCTCTCCCTTTCTCTGTTTTCCTAAAAGTCTTTATGGATTCCATTTATTTATTCAATTTGCTGTAATTTATTTAAGCATTACTTTTAGATTATATGAAACTTTACAAGGGAACATTCTTAAAACTGTTATGTTCTTTGGATATGGCCCTGTTGTCTCTGAGCACTTTTTTGCTTTCTGCAATAAGAACATATTCACTGCTGCCCAGACACGGGATCACCTATTTCTCAAGGATCTCTGATCCAAATTAGTGGGGAATAGTACTTAAAAATCAACATATGGGCTCCATGCATTTTCATCTTACTCTTCATGATTGCTTCTAGTCCTGTAGGAGGACAAAGCTAAGATATATATGTATACACACACACACACACACACACACACATATACATAAGAGAGTGAGCGAAAGTTGCTCAGTCATGTCCGACTCTTTGAGACCCCATGGACTATACAGTCCATAGAATTCTCCAGGCCAGAATACTGAAGTGGGTAGCATTTCCCTTCTTCAGGGGATCTTCCCAACCCAGGGATTGAATCCAGGTCTCCTGCATTGCAGGCAGATTCTTTACCAGCTGAGCCACAAGGGAAGCCCCAAGAATACTGGAGTGGGTAGCTTATCTCTTCTCCAGTGAATCTTCCCAACCCAGGAATTGATCTGGGGTCTCCTGAATTACAGTTAGTTTCTTTACCAACTGAGCTATCAGGGAAGCCATATATATGTATGGCTTCAATTCATAATTTCATATAGATGCCTCAAAAGCAAATCCAAAATTACACATTAAGTAAGGCCAAACTTTTACTGGAGATATATACTTCAATCATTTCCCACCAAAAAAAGGAAAAGAAAGAAGAAAGTGTAAGGAGCTGAATAAATTATCATGAGGCAGATGGATTTGACAACAAACATTGGAAAAGAAGCAGCAGCTGCTTAAGATCAAAAAAACAAATGACAAGTGATATCCACAAGCACCTGTTCCTTTGTTTTCTTTATTCCTAAGCATGGCAGTTTTTCCTCTTCCATTTGTTTCTTTCTTTGCTCATTATAACTCTCTTTCTACATTTTCATCTTCTCTATCTTCTCTTTTTTTCCTTATAGTCTTCCATTTAATCTTTTGTATCTCATTTGTCATCTGTATCATATGGAAATCATAGAAATGTGAGCAGTATTTTTATACTTTAACTTGTTCTCTAAATTTATCTATTCAACACAGCAATACCTTCTCTTAAAAAAGAAGCATAAAAGGAATTTAATAATAAGCACAACATAGTTCTACTCTCTTCAAGTAATTTTTGAAAAACTGACTGTGTACAAAAACTTTGCTCTTTTTTCTGCCAAAAGAGAAATAATACACTTATAGCTTTAAGATACATATTTTCTGAGGAGTCAGTGTAGAAAACAAATTGATGAGAGAACCAAGTAAATCACGTGTGTTGCTTCTTTACTAAAATACAGATATAAAAGCCCAGCTTCCTTGATTGAAATTCACTATCATGAACAGCACACACTCTAAGCCAGAAGTTAGATCCATTAAAAGATAATGAAAATGCTTTACTGTTATAATGATGATCTTGCCTTTTATAGTAACTTTCCAATAAGAAATCAGAGTAGTGAAAAAAAAAATACCCAGATTACTTAGCAAAGTTCTTTCTAAAACAAAATAATGTAAAGCTTTCACATCTTCAGGACACTGTTTAATTCAGAATTATTTATTTAATTCAGGAGGTGTAGGTTGCTGTTGGAAAATGTCACATCATATATACCCATCATATTTTCTGCATATTTTCCTCTTTACCCTCATCATATGCCATTATACTTCTTGTTATTTCCATAATGATTTGTAATTACAGTCTCACCTCAGAGCACATATCTAGTTCATCCTGATAATGCTTAGTAGCAAATACAGATTTGGACTTTCCTTCTCAGTTATTTGGAATTGATCTTCAACTTGATATTTTAGTGTTTAGATATGTTCTTTACCTTGAAAAGTTATGACATATTTAAATTCTTAATTTTTTACATATATTGTAATTATTGGCATTAAAATTATCACTTAATATGCTTTTTTAATTTAAATTGAATATTTATAAAATAACTGTGAATACAATTGATTTATATAAATTCTGCTCATTTCATATGCTAGCTAGTTAATGCACAAAATTCTTCAAGCTAGGCTTCAATATTACATGAGTCAAGAACTTCCAGATGTACAAGCTGGATTTAGAAAATGCAGAGAAACCAGAGGTCAAACTACCAACATCCACTAGATCATAGAAAATGCAAGGAAATTCCAGAAAAACATCTACTTCTGCTTCTTTGGCTACACTAAAGCCCTTTCCTGTGTGGATCACAAATTGTGGGGATTTCTTAAGGAGATGGGAATATCAGATGACCTTACTTACCTCCTGAGAAACCTGTATGCAGGTCAGAAAGCGACAGAACCAAACATGGAAACATAGTCTAGTTCAAAATTGGAAAAGAATATGTCAAGGCTGTACATTTTCACCCTGCTTATTTAACCTATATGCAGAGTACATCATGAAAAATGCTAGGTTGGATGACTCACAAGCTGGAATCAAGATTGATGGGTGAAATATCAACAACCTCAGATATGCAGATGACATCACACTAATGGCAAAAAGCTAACAAGCACCAAAAAGCCTTTTGATGAAGGTGAATGAGGAGAGTGAAAAAGTTGGCTTAAAATTCAACATTCAAAAAACTAGGATCATGGCATCCAGTCCCATCACTTCATGGCAAATAGATGAGAAAAACTGGAAATAGTGACAGCTTTTATTAACTTGGTCTTCAAAATCACTGGGGATGGTGACTGCAGAGTCACTCAATCATGTTCGACTCTTTGCAGCCCTGTGGACTGTAGCTTGTCAGCCTCCTCTGCCCATAAAAATCTCCAGGTAAGAATACTGGTGGGTTGTCATTTTCTACTCCAGAGCATCTTCCACCAGGGATTGAACCTGAGTCTTCTGAATTGCAGGCAGATATTTTACCATCTGAGACACTAGAGAAGCCCATGATAAACCTAGACAGCATATTAAAAAGCTGAGACATCACTTTGCTGACAAAGTTCCATTTAGTCAAAGCTATGGTTTTTCCAATAGTCATGTACTGATGTGAGAGTTGGACCATAAAGAAGGCTGAGGCCAAAGAATTGATGCCTTTGAACTGTAGTGCTGTAGAAGAGTCTTGAGAGTTCCTTGGACTGCAAGATCAAACCAGTCAATCCTAAAGGAAATAAACCCTGAATATTCATTGGAAGGACTACTGCTGAAGCTGAAATGCTAATACTTTGACCTCCTGATGCAAAGAGCTGACTCAATGGTAAAGGCCTTGATGATAGGAAAGATTGAGGTCAGGAGGAAAGGGGGTGACAGAGGATGAGATGGTTGGATGGCATCACCAACTCAACGGATATGAGTTTGGGCAAACTCCAGGAGATGGTGAAGGACAGCCTAGTATGCTGCAGTCCATGCGATTGCAGAGTTAGACATGACAGTGAATGAACAACAGCAACATAGATACCTCAAAGTTGTTATGATTTTTGCACATCTCTTTCTCCGAGAGTATGAGGTATCTACAAGTAGGGATTAGAACCCTCGTCAGTTGTAATCTTTGTATTTAAAGAAGATCATGCTATTATAAACACTAAACAAACATTTGTTTAAAGAATGAATGGTAAATGAATTTAGTGTACCGATTAAATGAATTTTAAAAATCAATAACTGGGGGATTTCAGAATTGTTTCCAATGTGGAACCATCTTTGTTTAGACCTTGGTTCTAGAATGAGAAGACTGAATAGAGAGTGGAAGCCAGATTTTTCCCCTCAAAAGCTTTCTGAAAAGTTGGCATGAGATAATGGAAATGTATAACCCAGGAAGTAAGGTGTTTGCAGGTACCATGTGTGACATGGGTGGCTTCCATCTGTCTTTAGCTGTTCCTGCTTAGATAACTTCTAAGAGTCAGGTTTAGTTAGCACTAGGAATTTGAGGAATGTAACCACAAATCAATCATAAGCTTTAACAGAGAACTACAAATATACTTGAAAACTAAGTTGTGAAATTGGCTTTAATGACCAAAGGAAGGAGGACCTGAGATCTGCAGTGATTCTAGGGGAGACACAAGTCCCTCCAGACCCAGCCTCTCCCTTCCCACACACTTAGATTTTTCCCTATTAAACTTAACCCATTAACTATCATGTAAAGGAAATCTGGCTTAAAACAATCCCAGTTCCTTTTGTAAATTATTTCTATTATTCTGTTTTTGTACATGAAGGTTTTGTGTGGTAATGATTGATTTTATTTGTCTTCACAAAATCATTTCTATAACCCAAATGGATGCATCTCTTCTAGTGGGTTTTGTAAACCAGCAAAAAGTAGTGAGAAAGACACTTTGAAATGGTAGGGAAATGAGAAAGTTTTTTTATCAGGGAAGCCCCTAAACACAAGGGTAAGCTTATACTTCTTAAGTAGCAGATTAAATAATATGTGAATGCAGTGAGTTTACCAAGCCTAATAGAAGAAGTCAGAGTCATAAGGAATATTCCTGTGCAATGGCACCAACAGATTATAACTTGCAGGCTAAAAGTTCTCAGTGAAGGACTCCATACCTGAGCACACCTTCAATTAAAACGATCCCTGTGAAAGAGATTTGTCACCTTTAGCAGAGCTTTGAGAGATCAACAAGGCTCAGACTACTAGTCATAATACAATCTAAGGTTTTCTAGTTCAACTTCATCACTTTACAGACCTAAAAAGTGATTTTCAGAGATATAAAGAAAGTTACTCTAAGTTATTTCAGTATGAAATTTTAAACTAAAGGTACAAAGAAGTTACTATAAATTTTGTTGAGACTACTTGATTGAATTAAAACCCACTAAAAGAGCAACTGAGAAAACTCATGAGAGTTGAAAGTTGCTTCCAGTATCAGATAAACTGTAGCATTTCTTTGATTTCACAGAATTGGAAAGGTAAATAGAATTTAGAGAAGGTAGAGTGGTTTGGTCTCATGAGGTAATGAACAAGATTTCTCTGTTTCTATAGCCTACAGACCACAAAATGGTGTGTTTAAAATAGGGAAATCACTGATAGCCAAGCAGACAAAGGTGCCCTCAATGTATTTAAGGCAGTGAAATCACTGAAAATAGAAGATGGATCATTAAAAAAGGTAAATCTGAGAAAAACAACAGAAAGTCCAGAAAATGTAAATAAATTATTGTGATGGCCAATCCTTTTCAAAGAGATGCTAAATCTCAAAAAGAAGAAAATTCTATAGAATATAAAGCTTGAAAATAATCAATCAAAACCTACCATATTATAATTTTCAGTGAAAGATAGTTGGCTTTATTAAAATAAGAGAAACACCCAGGAAGACAAACTCCTTTCAAAGCATATACTTTTGAGATTAACAAAATCAGGACTATGATGAAAAATATTGAAAAATAGTTCCCACATATACATTTAACATTTTATGAACAAAGAAGCTATTTCTTAGATATTTTATTTTTTTCCCTTTTCTGGTGATTTATTTTAAATTAAATGATGTAAAATGCTAAGTCAGTTTAATTTAAAGTTGCAGCAGAACTAATTCTAATAATGAAATAACCCCTTACAGCAAGTCTTTGAATCATTAGAGGATTTTCAGATAATTTCTTGTGAATGCAAACAAGATAATCATAGAAGTGCACATATCAAGTAGCCCTTTCTTCAAACACTAGTGGTCATGCATATTCAATAGAATGCAAATATTGACTTTTCTGATAGCAAGTGGATCAGATTGAAAACTGTCTGATGGGGAAATATAATCATTTTGTGGAATGTGGCAATGACCTTCACACTCCCTATGCCAAGGATGTATTCCATTTGAATCTCTGATTCTGCTAACCTTTAAACAGTTTTCACAACTTGAGAAACAAAATAGACATCTGGGAAAAGGCAATCTCTGCCAGTACAATAAGAGCTTGGAAGAAATAAACAGGCCTCGAGTCTCATAATGTTTCTCAGGAGATTCAAGCCAAGAAAGCCTAAGATTGCAACTGACTTCTCAAAAAGACAGGCCAGCACATGAAAAACTTTCTCATTCTGAATCAACTGGGGAGAGAAGAGAAGAGGTCAGTCAATTGTATACTAAATAATCAATATATTCTGGAACTATAATATTTAAATTAGCTTGAAGTATTTATTGTTTCATGGAGGAAAATATTCTAGCACCTTTCAATCAAAATATTGTTAAGCATGTTACATGTTTTACGTTACCTAAACATAGACTTAACATGCTCCAAATACCAGTAATAGCATAGCCATAGAAACAAAGTTTAAAAAATATGGCTAACTATACACTGGCTTTTATCGGAGAAGGCAATGGCACCCCACTCCGGTACTCTTGCCTGGAAAATCCCATGGACGGAGGAGCCTGGTAGGGTCCATGGGGTTGTGAAGAGTCGGACGACTGAGTGACTTCCATTTCACTTTTCACTTTCATGCATTGGAGAAGGAAATGGCAATCCACTCCAGTATTCTTGCCTGGAGAATCCCAGGGACAGAGGAGCCTGGCAGACTGCCATCTATGGGGTTGCACAGAGTCGGACACGACTGAAGCGACTTAGCAGCATACACTGGCTTTTATACATGCACTTTAACAAGTTAAAGCCAAATACTACATTATACTACCTTATTAAATACATTGGATACAGGTGCCAATACATTGTCAAAAGTTACAAATTGTGTGATTTCATTCATATGTTACTCTGGGAAAAGTGAAATGTAGGGACAGAAATCAAACCATAGGGGAAGTTTGACTGTGGAGGAGAAGCACTACAGAGTACTATTGGTTGATGGATCTGCCCAGTATCTTGATTTTGGCAATAATTACAAGATGCTTCCCAGGTGGCACTAGTGCTAAAGAATCTGCTTGCCAATGCAGGAGACATAAGAGACATGGGTTCAATACCTGGGTTGCGGAGATCCCCTGGGGGAGGAAATGGCAACACACTCCACTAGTCTTGCCTGGGAAATCCCATGGACAGAGGAGCCTAACAAGCTACAGTTCATGGGGTCACAAAAAGTTGGACATGACTGAAGTGACTGAGTGAGAACAAAAAGGTCTTAAACCTGGAGTTGGAAATGGCAATTCGCATAGAGAAGCCTGATGGGCTACAGTCCACTGGGCCACAAAGAATCAGACATGAGTGACTGAGCACAAAAAGTCTTAAAACTCATAAATCCAGGCATGAAAATAGGAGATAATAAATTTCATATATGTGTGTTGATAAAGTGATAGGTAGGAATATATATATATATATATATATATATATAAATAAATATATACACATAGATATCTATACCTACATCTCTTGATTACATTCATAATGGTTGAATATGTGACTATGTTGTCAAAGTCACAGAATAAAACCTGCAAGAAGATATTTACAGCCTCTTTATTCATAATTACCATGACTTGGAAGCAATCTATATGTCCTTTAATAAGTTCATGGAAGAATAAAATGTGGTACCTGTAGACAATGGAATATTATTCAGCACTAGAAAGAACTGTCAAGCCATGAAAAAATATGGAGGAAATTTAAATACATATTACTAAATAGAGGAAATCAATCTTAAAATGCTACATACTGTAGGAGTCTGACTATATAAATCTGAAAATATCAAAACTGTGTATACACTAAAAAAATCAGTGTTGTCAAGGATTAGAAGGTAATGAGGAATGAAGAGGTAGAGTGTAAAGGGATTTTAGGGTAGTGAAAATACTCTGTATGTACTTTAATGCTGGATTGGATATATATCATTAAAAAACCTTACACAACACCTATAATTGAGTTATACTTCAATACATTTTAAAAATTATATTAAATAAATTTAGATGTACAGGCAATAACTTTGAAGAAGCTATTTCCAGAATTTTAAATTAAACTCAAATTTAAATATTTAAAATAAAATAAGATGAAATTCAGATATCACAGTCTAGTGAATTCTATTCAAACTGTGACACTGGATCTTTATTATTCAACTATGCTTTAAGAACTTAGACTATATAAGCAACCTTAAAGCAGCTTCTATTTGACCCTCATACCATAATAGGAATATAACATGCTGAATTTTTGGTTAGAAAGATATATTGGACTATATACAAAATGGCTTCTTTAACAAAACTTGTGAAACAAAATTACTGATACTTAATTTTGTCTATTTGTAGGGCCTTTCAAGTCACTTTAAAAAAAATTGGTGCTATAAAACATGATCAATAAAGTTGCTTAAATTTTAAACACTTTTAAATATGAATGTTATTAAGTAACACAATAAACTATTAAGAACATATGCATAATAAAATTTTATTAAAATATATCAATTCATCTTTCATAAATCTAACATTAGTTTATATACATATAATTTATATTACTATTGTGTAAATTTCTTTTTTTCCAACTTATTAATTAAAACAGATATGAAAGTTCATAGAATAATAAGATAAGTACCTCACTAAAATACTATTTAGCTTTTAGCTTTAAGTATAATCTTATTGTTTTCCTGAGTACACATTTTAGCTTAATTCCCTATGAATCATCATAACCTTAGTTAAAAATGAATTGAATCAACATTCACACCTGAATCCTTTCTAGTGAATGAAATATATGAGACACAACACATAAAGTTTTGAATGGAATCATGGCTACCAAATAATTATTCTATCTAGGTGTTAGATGTGCATGCTCAAACTTGCTGTATCCACTCACCTGGATATCAGAAAATAGAAGCTACTAGCAGAATTTTAGCAATAGAGTCCCAAAGTGAATAAATAGAAATAGATGGTAATAAAAAAAAAAAATTCCCTGGATGTGGATCCAGTTGCCAAAACTAATTTCCCAACAAAAATTTTACACTGTTATTAATTTGGAAATACCCTCAAGGCACAAAAAGAGAGCTATTAATATATTCAAATTGGAAATATCATATTCTAATTTCATATTGTGTTTTATTTTAATGTAATTTGATTCACATAATGCTTTGGTTTCTCTAATACCTACTGAATAACCAATGCCATTCCATAATCTGCATCTAACCTTACAATTAAGATAATTGATCTTTGAAAAAGCAGAAAAAACTGAGCTCCTGAAAGTTAGAGTATCTAAGTTGTCCACCTATTTTGGTGGCTCCTCTCACAAACTACCCTAAACTCTGTGTGTCCTATCTCTCACTCAGTTCAGTATGTGTACTGGAAGATAATTATTTGGGAAAAAATTTCATGTATTCTATCAAATATTTTAAGATAGAAGTATAAGTCAAATCCCCACATTATGAACTCTTTAAAAATATTTATAAAATATCTATTGATACTAATATTCTATAGTTAGGGTAGAGAGCAGTTACCAAAGGAATCCTTGTCCTCAGGTAACTCACATTTTAGTGAAGGAGGCAGACATTAACAGGATAAACAAATAAAAGATACAATCTGTTGAATGGTGGTAAGGCCACAGCCAAGGACAGAGCAGAGTTGAAGAGAAAGAGGATGCAAAGCTTCATTTTTAAAAGAGTCAGAGTATAACTCATGGAGAAGGTGGTTTTTAAGCACAGAGAGACATCAGTGATAGAAAAGAATAAACCACAGGGACAACTAAGGAAAGAGGATTTCAGAAAGAGGGAGGAGGAAGTATGACGACCACAGGAAGAGACTGCCTGATATGTTCTTGTCAAGAAGCAGCAAGTGAGCCGTGAGATGGGAAAAAAATAAATGAAAGGAAAGTGACTGAGCTCAGAGATAAGGACCATAGCTCTCAGGATTTTGTGAGATTAGGTCCCTGGCCTCATGCAGTTAGAAAGCCGAAAGGGTGGCTTAACCAGAGTGACTCTAATTGAATCCTCCTTGGTGTTGGACTGAGAAGAGTTTGAAGGGAAGAAAGTGCAGGCAGAAAGTGAGTAATTGGGATAAACTTCTAAGCAGAGAAAATAGTGGCTTGGATAAAAGCAGTAGAGTCAGAACTGTGGGGCATCTTAGAGCTTTGAATTCTGGATATAGTCTTATCTTGCCTGAGAGTGCAACCTAGTGAAAGAGAGGAGGCCAGGTTGATGCAAGATTTGACTGATCACGTAGAAGGAAGGAGTAGCTTATTGAGAGGGGAAATACCAGGAGGAGAAAGAAGTATTCTGGGTTGGATTAATTTTAGATGCTTTCAGATATTCATGTAGAGATTTGTTTCAATGTGTCTCCTAAGAGGCATGTGTGTGTGTTTACTTTTGTTTTATAGAAATAAACTGCTTTATTTGATACTAAGTGGTAACACCATGGGTTGACTATCAAATGTCAACCAAGATTTCAAAAATTTGTCATTAATTATTTTTTCAATAATATGTGATATAGTTGGTATAAAACTTGAAAAAGTCATAACACTCATAAATGAATTCATTTCCAAATGCCTTTAGTAGATTGTGTTTCAAAACTAAATGATTTACAACTTAATTTTATTATTGAATAAAACAAGATCAACCAAGAATTAGAAAACAATTTAGGTTGCATATAAGACATAAGATACATATTATGATTTCCTTGAAATATAATTTACAACTGGGATATGGTGTCTTTTTCAAAAGTATAAAATGAATTTACCTTTGTATAAATTTTAAGCATAATGAAAATTACTAAAAGTAAATGGAAAAAACAGCATGTTTGTTTGTTTGTTTTGCTCTTGGTGCATATTGAAATCAAGACTTTAAAGCTGTGTGATTATAAGACTTTCTCACACCTTATTATAAGCTTACCAAAGAACAACTCTTTTCAAGGAATCTGGCTTTTGAATTAAGACTAACTTAAGGGAGACTTCCCTGGTGGTCTATGTGTCCACTGCAGGAGGCACGGGTTCAATTCCTGGTCAGAGAACTAAGATAATGCATGCTGCACAGTGTGGCAAAAATAAAATAAAATAAAAAATAAAACAATACCTTGGTAGAATGCCTTTTTGTGACAAGGGGTGAATGGTGGTAAATAAAACTACATAGCACTAAAATTACTTTCACCTGATGTTCAGTTTCTGTGAGCGTGTGTGTGCGCGCATGGTATGCACATGCTTGTATGTAAGAAAGTTGTTTTATTTGGAATATACAATTGATTCAAATATTAATAACTTGCTAAGCAGGTGATACCACCATCATTGCAGAAAGTGAAGAGGACCTAAAGAGCCTCCTGATGAGAGTGAAAGAAGTGAGTGAAACAGCTGGCTTGAAACTCAACATTATAAAACCAAAGATCATGGAGGACAGAGTAGCCTGGCATAATATAGTCCATGGGGTTGCAAAGAGTCAGACATGACTTAGCAACTGAACAACAACAACAAATTAACAACTTGTATAGTAAGATTACAGGTTATTATATGTGACCTAGGTGGTGGAATAGAAAGACGGAGCTCCTTCCCCACATAGGCACAGCAAAATAACAATTATTACAGAGCAAGTGTCTATGAAAGTGACATAAAGTCTATCAGAAAACACTTTCCACAACTGAAAACATAAGGAAGAAATGATAATGACATGGGTGGGACTGAAAGAGACCACATATGGCTAAGAATCACACCGTCAAGTAGGCAATGCACACCAGGAGGATAATCATAATTACATAGGTTCTGGGTCCAAGTGCCATATCAGGCTCCACAGCTTAGAGGACTGTACCAGGAAAATGAATTCCTAAATGTCTGGTTTTGGAGACCAGTGTAGCTGGTGCTTGGGAGCTGGAGTGAGGGGGAGGGGAGCCTGTAGGAAACAGAGACCTTGCTGTTAAATGGAGCATGAAAAATTTCATATGCTCCAAGTCAGAGTGCAGAGGCTATAATGTGAGAGGAAATTATATCAAACATACTGACTTATCTTGGAGAGCCTACCAGAGATGCAGGAGACAACTGGGACTCTTTCTGTGGACACAGACTCTGCAGCAACTATTTTTGGAGCTCCTTCTACCACTTGGATATTGGTGCTGGAAAATGCCATTTTAGAGTCCTTCCTCTAGCCTGTAAGTGCTGGGGCTCATCTGCCCAACAGAGAGCTGTATCAACCTAAGGACCCAAGGGCCCTGTAGCTACCATTTGGCCAGCACCAGCTCTGAGACTCCCTAGGTTGTGTTGCCAGCCATGCTAGACAGGGCCCCATTCACCAATGGGCTGGAAGCCAGCCAAGATGGCAGGGCCTGACTGTCACCCAGGCCAGTGTCCCCATGGTAGTTAGCCCCACCACAATGGAATGGCCCACAGAGTCAGTGTAAAAGGCACCTCTGGAGCATACAGCTCTCAGGATCAGAGGGGAGTGTGCTACTTGGCCCCATAGGACACATCTTAAACAAGGTTACTTCACCAAGATTGGGAAATATAACTAATGTACTCTACACATAGAAACAAACACTAAGAATTAGGCAAAATGAGGAGATAGAGGAATATGCTCCAAATGAAGGAATCAAGCAAAGCTTCAGAAAAAATAAGCAAAACAGAGATAAGAGCCCAACCAGATAAAGAGTTCAAGGAGTTGGCCATAAAGATGCTCAAACTTGGAAGAATAATGAATACATTGAACATTTTAATAAAAATTTAAGAAATATAAAGAAGAACCAGGTGGATGTGATGAATTGGGAGACTGAGATTGACATATGTACACTTACTATCTTACAAAATAGACAACTATGGAGAACCCACTCTATAGCACATGGAACTCTAGTCTATCTAAATGGCAAGGAAATATAATAAAGAGTGGATATCTGTATACATATAACTGATTTGTTTTCCTGTACAGCAGAAACCAGCATAGCACTGTAAAGCAGCTATAGTTCAATAAAAATTTAAAAAAGAAAACCACACAGCTGAAATACCTAAATAAAAAATACAGGAGAAGGAATCAATAATAGACTGTATGTTGCATAAGAATGGATCAGTATGAAAGACAGTAGTGGATATCATCCAAACTGAACAGAATGAGAAGAAAATAACCTTAAAAAATGTGGATAACTTAAGAGACCATTGGGACAACACTAAACATATAACTATGAAAATGCTATTAGAACTAATAATTGAATTCAATAAACTTTCAGGATATAAAATTAATATACAGAAATCTGTTCCTTTCTATACACCAACATGAACTACCAGAAAGAAAAATTATGAAAATAATTCCACTTACAATCAATTCAAAAAAGAATAAAATACATGTGAATAAATATAACCAAGGAGTTATAGACTTGAATTCAGAAAATTATCACCATATTGGTGAAGTAAACTGAAGATGACATAAATGGAAAGATATACTGAACTCACGGATTGGAAGAATTAATATTGTTCAAATGATCTTAATCCCTAAAGCAGTCTACACATTTAAAGCATGCCCTATCAAAATATCAGTAGTAATTTTAGCAAAATTAAAGCAAAGAATTCTAAAACACTTGTGGGGACAAAAAGAGTCTGAGTAATGAAAATAATATTGAGAAAGAACAAAAACTTCAGTATCACATTTCTTTAACTTCAGGCTAAACTTCATGGTTACAATAATCAAAAGAAGGTGGTACTAGCTCCAAAATAGACACATATCAATGGAACAGAATTGTAAGACTAGAAATGAAGTGGGCTTCCCAGTAAAATAATAAAATCATCAGTAAAATAATCAGCAGTAAAATAATCAAAAATTAGCAGTAAAATAATCTTCCCATGATGCAGAAGATACAGGGGACCAGGGTTTGATCCCTGGGTGGAGAAGACCCCCTGGAGAAGGGCATGGCAACCCACACCACTATTCTTGCTTGGAGAAGCCCATGGACATAGGAGCTTGGAGGGCTACAGTCCATACAGTTGCAAAGAGCCAGACATGACTGAAGTGACGGAGCATGGACGGAGAAATGAACTAGTTAGACTCTAAGTAAATTTAAGATAAAGGATGCAAGAAGACACAATGCAGGGGGGAAAAAAAAAAAAACCTGCCTCTTCAGTAAATTGTTTTGGAACACCAGAGCAGCTATGCTTAAAAGAATAAAATTAGACTATTTTCTCATACCATATACAAAAGTAAACTCTAAAAGGCTTAAAGGCGTAAATATAAGACCTGACCTGAAACCATAAAACACCAAGAAGAAAACATAGGCAGTACACTTTTTTACAGTGGCATTATTTGGATATGTCACCTCAGAAAAGGAAAATGAAAGCAAAATTAAACAGATGGGACCTAATTAAACTTAAAAGATTTTATACAATGAAGGAAACTATCAACAAAAAGAAAAAAAGAGCCCTGAGATTGGGAGAATATATTTTCATATGATATATCTAATATAGCATTAATATCTAAAATATACGAGGAACTCAAGTAACTCAACATCAAAAATAAATAAATAAACAAATAACCCACTTAAAAATGAGCAAAATGCCTGAATGGACATTTTTGAAAAAAAAAAATATACAGATTGTCAACAGATAGATGCTCAATGTCACTAATCGTTAGGAAAATGCAAATCAAAATCTCACAGCTGTCAGAATGGTTATCATCAAAAAGATAACAAATAGCAAGGGTAGATGATGATGTGAAGAAGAAGGAACAGTTGGACACTGTTGGTGGGAATGTAAATTTGTGCAGCCACTATGAAAAATAGTATGAAGAATCAAAAAGTGTTGCACACTACTGAGCAACTAACACTGTTAGAATTTCCATATTATACAGCAATTCCACTTCTGGGTATTTCCACAAGGGGAAAAAAATAACACAAATGATACGTGAACTCCTATGTTCATTGCAGCCTTATTGACAATAACCATAGCTAAGTAGATATGGAATTTAGTACACTTTGCTTATAAACACTGCACCAGATAAGTTTGAAATTAATTCCTTTTGTAAAGAAAAAAATAAGTGACTTGCCCAGATGCATTGTAAGGAAGCAATGAAATCAGTGTTCCAAATCAGACAGTCTATCACTAGAGCCTGTACTTGGCTTGCTATTAATTTAGCAAATCTTTATGTATCACCTACATTTTTTTTGTATTGAACTTCCCTTAACAAATGCTCTCTTAGTACCAAAAGGGAAGATTGTTCTTATCAGTCTTAAGGAGATAGACCAGGGTTACTCTCTCGTCAGCACCTAGAATGTAATAATTAGAACTCTGATCAGTACTTTTGTGGAAAAGATAGTGGAGCACATCAAAAATATATGTTAGGATATAGACCATTATGCTGTTAATGAATTATTAATTAACATTCTCTTAATAGTTCTCTAATGTATTGGATTTTCCCAAAATGTATATAAACATGTAATATGCTTTCTTTCTGTGGTTGAAACTGCACTGTTTCTCAGAGCTAACAAGAACTCTCTGGAGACCCATACCATTCTTCAGATCATCTCAGATTCTAAGCCCTGTTGCTCTCCCCAGATGACTGTCTGCTACACAGTCACCTCACAAGATATAAAACTACTTTATTAGCAAGATATAAGTACATGAGGCTGAATGCAGTAACAATATTTGCTAATCAAAGCCCCACAACACCAGAGAGGTAAAGGCTGGTGCCAGGGAAAAGGTATCTTTTGCTACTGAATTTAGTCCTAAGGACAACTGTATGAATTAGTGATTACAATCTCCTTTATATGTCAAGGAAAACAAGACTCAAAGATACTAAATATGTTGTCCTAGGTAATATATCCTGCATAGGACCAAGCCTCATTTTTACCATGAAATATCTGACTTCAGTGACTGGCCTACAGGAGCCTTCCACTAAGGTTACTCACCAGTGAAACCTCAGTGACATTAGTCTCCAGAACTTGCTTTCCTTTTTGGATCCATCATCACAAAGCATGGCAAATACCCGGGCACCTATAAGTCATCTACAGCATCTCTCTCTGTCCTCTCAAATCCAATTATTTGCTTTTGACTCTAACTCCTTCATCAATCTTCAACTCTCTCCCTCTGCTCAAACTTCATTCAGTTCAGTTCAGTTCAGTTGCTCAGTTGTGTCCGACTCTTTGCGACCCCATGAATTGTAGCACACCAGGCCTCCCATCACCATCTCCTAGAGTTCACTCAAATTCACGTTTATCGAAGTCGGTGATACCATCCAGCCATCTCATCCTCTGTCGTCCTCTTTTCCTTGTGCCCCCAATACCTCCCAACATCAGAGTCTTTTCCAATGAGTCAACTCTTCGCATGAGGTGGATAAAGTACTGGAGTTTCGGCTTTAGCATCATTCCTTCCAAAGAACACCCAGGGCTGATCTCCTTAAGAAGGGACTGGTTGGATCTCCTTGCAGTCCAAGGCACTCTCAAGAGTCTTCTCCAACACCACAGTTCAAAAGCATCAATTCTTCAGTGCTTAGCCTTCTTCACAGTCCAACTCTCACATCCCTACATGACCACTGGAAAAACCATAGCCTTGACTAGATGGACCTTTGTTGGCAAAGTAATGTTTCTGCTTTTCAATATGCTATTACTATTGCCATAATTTAGGCATTCATATTTCACACAACTTCCTCTTCACCTGCCTTCCTTGTCTCATTTGTGTAACCTATGCTCTACACAGCTACTGATGTATTCTAACATAAAAATAATCATATTAAAATAATTTAATAGCCTTTGTCTTCAGCATTGTGCTTTTCTCTTGCATCCAAATGCATCCTATTTGTACCACCTGGTGTGTGCTTTCTCCCCTTAGGAACTATTGGCCCAGATTATAGTTTGATAAATATGCCAACTTTATTTGCTTCCTACAGTTATTGCCCTCTATCACTAAATTTTGAAGGTTTGATTATAAAACAGGAATACATCTTTACTTTAAGAAGCATATCTATTGCTAATTAGAAAATATATTTAACATTGCAAAAATCACTCTCTTGGGATAGATGTTATGACAGGGGACTCTTATTTTTATAGTTAAAAATATGTACCACATTTTAGTAAGCAATTATTTTTAAAGTGTGAAATCACCACTCCAATAAAATTTATGCAAGTACAGTCAAAACACATGGTAATTAGATCCTTCATGAGATGAGTCATATAGATGTATATTGTGTTTTTATTTTACAGTTTTACAGTGTTCCAACTTTTTATTATTACCTCAGTGAGGAGCAAATGAAGTAGCTATATTAATTTTTAGGATTATTTTGAACTATTAAGGTCCTCAGATTTAAAAATAAATATATTTAGAAATATGATAGTCATCATATAATTTCTTTGTTGAGTTAAATACAATTTAAATTTTCATAAAAGAGTTTTGTGTTTTAATAGATTTTTTTCCTTAATTTTAGGATATATCTTAAGATGTGCTGTACAGTTGAAAAAGAATAGCTTATAGGAATCATTGAGGAGGGAATGGTTGATGAACACATATCCCTGAAGATTTAGGCAGCCTTTCTAAAATTATTAAATGTCTTTTGCATATGTATTAATGCATCTGTATATGCGCATGTTCAGCTGCCTGATCGTGTCCAACTCTTTGTGACCCTATGGATTGCAGCCTGTCAGTCTTCTTTATCCTTAGATTTCCCAGGCAGGAATACAGGGTATCCATTTCCTTCTCCTGGGGATCTTCCTGACCCAAGAATCAAACCTGTGTCTCTTGCTTGGCAGGTAGATTCTTTTATCACTGAACCAACAGTTCTGTAGATAAAGATAACAGAGTAACTATATATCTGCTCCTTAAAATAGAAATATCCTTTAATTGAAGGCAAGTCAAATATACCTTAGTACAAATGACAATTTCTTTAAGCCTCTTTATTTAACATGCATGTGTATGCATGTGTGGGAACTCGTGTGTGCATACACATGTAAGGGGTCTGCATCACCCCGAAAGAATTAAAACTGAACACAAAGACCTCCAACTAGAACCATATAAGAAACAGAGCTGGATAAGTGTAACAGTTCTTCATCTAAAGCTACTCAAAGGAAGAGATTCTGTCTAACTTTTAACTAACAATTTCCACAATGTTTTATGTACCTTTGTGAACAAGACGCATTCCTGACAACATGAAAAAAATTTAGACAGTTCTTTTTCTGCATATAGGTCTCCAAATTCTTAAAAGATTATAGTTTATAATTATAATTATAATACACATGCCTACACACATGCATACACATGCATGTTAAATAAAGAGGCTTAAAAATTGTCATTTGTGCTAAGGTATATTTGACTTGCCTTCAATTAAAGGATATTTCTATTTTAAGATTATAATTATAAATTCTTTCTCTTCCATTTTGAGATATATACCTACAACCCATTTATGTCTTTCCTGAGGACCAAGGAATCATCTCCTCAAAATGGAATCATCAAGAGTGTTTCTTCATCTCCCAGCCTCATGTACTTTTCCATTATCTCACACCATCATTTGAAATCCTTTTGCTTATGGTGGAATTTTAAATCTCTCTCACTTATTGCAATAGTCTTGGCCACTATTGAAATAATCTAGAATAGAGGCTTGGCACTTTTTAACAAGTATCCATTGCAATTTTTCTTTACTGTAAATATGTAAGCTATACAGATGAAGGACTTTGATTGAATCACTTTTGGCTAAAGTAAGCAGCCAATTCAATCAATAGATTCATTTATACAAAGGAGACTTTAAATAGTAAGGTCACTGGCTTTTTGTTCTATACAAAAGGAATTGCATTGAAAGATTTAATAATAAATTTGTTTTGGGAGGATAAACTAGTTAAGTCATGTGTAGATATGCATTTCTTATCCTGGAAAAATAAATATGTTTACTATTGTGTTTATGGGCTTCCCAGGTGGCTCTAGTGGTAAATATCCGGCTGCCAGTGCAGGAGCAATAGAGATGCGGATTTGATCCCTGGCTATTAATATATAAAAAGTTTTCTTACAAAGGAATATGAAAATTTAAAAATAATTTATCATAGCTTCCCTAGCGAAGAATCTGCCTGTCAAAACAGAAGACAGGAGACACAGGTTCAATGCCTGATCGAGGAAGATACCACATGCTGCAGAGCAACTAAACCCAGGCACCACGACTACTGAGCCAGCGCTCTACAGCCCCAGGAGCTGCAACTGCTGAGCCCATGTGCCACAGCTACTGAAGCCTGCATGTCTATAACCCATGATCTGCAACAACAGGAGCCATAGCAATGAGAAGAACATGCACCACAACTAAAGAGCAGCCACTGCTTGCAACTAAAAGGCCCACTTAGCAACAAATACCTAGCTAAGGTCTGTGGAGTTGCAAAGAGTCGAACACGACTAAGCAACTAGCACACACACACAAGCCATAAATAAATAAATTAAATTATTTTAAAATTATTTATCAACTGTTCCAGTTACTAAACCTAAGCAAAGTACTCTAGAACAATATTATTTCATTTCTTTCAAAGCTCAAGAGATATTTTCAAATATTATGCAACTAGTCTTCAGCTTAGAAGGTAAATGCTGAAGGAGTGATATACTGGAATCAATTTTATGATTGAAATTTTGCCAACATGAGTGAAATAAGTACTTTTTAGTATATTAGTAAAGGAAAGAATTCATAATGATGTAACTGGGAAAATGGGAAATGTTTATAATGACATCAAATTCTAAATTTATATTTATATTTATCCTATTTTACAGATAAATTTTGAAATAAATGTTGTTTTATTTTATAGTGAATTTTAAAGTATAAATCCCTAAAAATATTTCTTACTCCAAGTGTCAAGTGTATGATTTAAAACAACACATTAATAAACTAAAGAATAAAATTCATGTGATTGTCTCAATAGATGCATTAAAAGCATTTGATAAGTTTCAGCATCAATTCATGATAAACATTTATTATACACATAATAAAGGCCATATATGACAAAGCCACAGATAACCTCATACTCAATGGTGGAAAGTTGAAAGCATTTCCTTGAAGATCAAGAGCAAGACTAGGACACCCACTTGTTCCATTTTATTCAATATAGTTATGAAAGTTCTAGCCACAGGAGTCAGGAAAAAAAAAGAAATAATGGGAACCCAATTGAACAAGGAAGAAGTAAAATTGTCACTGTTTGTAGATAACATGAAACTGTATATAGAAAATCCTAAGAACACCATCAGAAAACTACTAGAGCTCAGCAATGAATTTGGTAATGTTGGAGTATTAAAAAATTAATATACAGAAATCTGTTGTATTTCTGTACACTAATAAATGAAGCATCAGAAAGAGAAATCAAGGAAACTATCAGACGCTTACTCCTTGAAAGAAAAGTTATGACCAACCTAGATTGCATATTCAAAAGCAGAGGCATTACTTTGCTGACTAAGGTCCGTCTAGTCAAGGCTATGGTTTTTCCTGTGGTCATGTATGGATGTGAGAGTTGGACTGTGAAGAAGGCTGAGAGCCAAAGAATTGATGCTTTTGAACTGTGGTGTTGGAGAAGACTCTTGAGAGTGCCTTGAACTGCAAGGGGATCCAACCAGTCCATTCTGAGAGAGATCAACCCTGGAATTTTTTTGGAGGGAATGATGCTGAAGCTGAAACTCCAGTACTTTGGCCACCTCATGCGAAGAGTTGACTCATTGGAAAAGACTCTGATGCTGGGAGGGGTTGAGGGCAGGAGGAGAAGGGGACGACAGAGGATGAGATGGCTGGATGGCATCACTGACTCGATGGACATGAGTCTGAGTGAACTCCAGGAGTTGGTGATGGACAGGGAGGCCTGGCGTGCTATGATTCATGGGGTCGCAAAGAGTCGGACTCGACTGAGGGACTGAACTGAACTGAACCATTTACCATCATAGCAAACAGAATAAAATACCCATGAATAAGCCTACATGAGGGAACAAAAGACCTAAAAACTATAAGATGGTGTAAATTGATAAGCCACTGTGGAAAAAGGTATAGAAGTTTCTCAAAAAACTAAAAACAGAACTATATTATGACCTACCAACTGTATTATAACCTACCATAATAGAACTATATTATGACCTATATCTAGTCCTGGGTATACATTCAAAAAACCCTACTAATTCAACAAGACACATATACCCCAATGTTCATAATGGCATTATTTACAATTGTCAAGATATACAAGGAACCTAAGTGTCCATCATCAGATGAACTGATAAAGAATATGTGAAACACACACAAAAAAAATGGAATACTACTCGGCCAAAAAAGGAATGAAATTTTGCTATTTCAACAACATGCATGGACTTGGAGAGTATTATGTTAAGTGAAATACATCAAAGAGAAAATACTGTGTGATACCACTTACATATGATATCTGAAAAATACAATAGACTCATGAATATAACAAAAAGAGGCCAACTCACAGATAGAGAGAACAAGCTAGTGGTTACAACTGGGCAGAGCGGCAAAATAGGGGTGGGGAAATGGGAAGGATGAATTTCTGGGTGTAAAATAGACTCTAGAATGCACAACATGGAGAGCACAGTAACTATTTTTTGTAATAACTAAATAAAAAGTAACTTTTAAAATGGTTAAAAATAAAATATTTATTGAAAATAAGTTAAACAAATAAAATTATTTAGCTAATTTAGTGAATGATCCATCTATGGCATTTTGAACCTTGATTCTGGCTTTACTCATGTTGTTGTTCAGTCACTGTATCCAGGCTTCCCTGTCCTTCACCATCTCCCTCAATTTGCTCAACTCATGTCCGTTGAGTCAGTGATGGCAGCCAACCACCTCATCCTGTGTTACTCCTTTCTCCCGCCCTCAATGATTCCCAGTATCAGGGTCTTTTCTGATGACTCAGCTCTTCACTCAGGTGCCCAAAGTATTAGAGGTTCAGCTTCAGCATCAGTCCTTCCAAGGAATATTCAGAGTCGATTTCCTTTAGGATTGATTGGTTTAATCTCCTTGAAGTTCATGGGACTCTCAAGAGTCTTTTTCAGCACCACAATTCGAAAGCATCAATTTTTCAGTGGTCAACCTTCTTTATGGTTCAACACTCACATCCATGCATGACTGTAGGAAAAAATCATAGCTTTGACTATATGGACATTTGTTGGCAAAGTGATGTTTCTGCTTTTTAAAAAGCTGTCTAGGTTTGTCATAGCTTTTCTTCCAAGGAGCAAGCATCTTTCAATTTTTAGCTGCAGTCACCATCCACAGTGATTTGGAGCCCAAGAAAATAAAATCTGTCACTGTTTCCATTTTTTCCCCGTCTGTTTGCCATGAAGTGATGAGGCCAGATGACATGATCTTCATTGTTGAATGTTGACCTTTTTTTTCCCCTTTGGTCTGTTAAACATCTTCAACTTTTTTCTGTGAATTACTCTATTTTTAAATATAGTGTCCCATAAGCGATAGGATTTTGTGACTTCTAGTCTGGTGTACAAGTGTATTACCACAACATTATATAATTAGATGGAACTTCCAATAGGCCATATAATCTCTCCAAGACAGGCATTTAAAAAATTACTTACATGCAAAAAGTTCAAATATGCTGTTTCTTCTGGCCACCTTAATTTTGGGGAAAAAAAATTAAAAAGTCTTCAAAAGCATGGAAATGAGAATAAAATATAACCTGATATATCTGATGGATGCAAAGCAGATGCGAATTGTTTGAGGAAAATCTTTAGAATCTGAAATAACCCAAGTTACATGTGGTATAGACCAGCATGTTGCTGGTAACCATATGCTATGACACAGACTGTGATGACTTTGTAACCATATACTACCTTCATTAAAGGAATTAGTCCTCCTAGCTGAGCAAGTTATTCCAGATCTTGGAGGAAGAAATTAACATGGGCTAAAAATACTGTTCAAATGAAAAATGATGTTTTCAGAAATGACTGGCATAATGTGAAAGATGGAAAAGAGGCAAGATCATTGAATTCATTAAGAAGCTAAAAAAAAGAGTGCATATAAAATGTACTAAAAGAGAATTTCAAAGAGCATATGTGATTAAATAACAGGTGATATATATTGATCAAAATGAACTATGAGAATTCTAAGCTATCAGTAACAAATTTTATTATATTTCAAGTTTAGATCTGTTCAAGATTTCACAAAGATTGTTTACAAAGACATTATTTTATTTCCACATTCAAAGAAATGTGAAACTAGCTATTTAAGATAAAGATTACATACCTTAATAAAAGCTATTATATCTATATGGACACATGTTATGCCACAAAAGTCATGTGTGTTCATTGTTCAGTTGTGTCCATCTCTTTGCGACCCTATGGACTGTAGCCCACCAGATTTCTACATCCATGGATTCTCCAGGCAAGAATACTGGAGTGGATTGCCATTCCCTTCTCCAACATAGGTCATAAGTTATAAAATATTTATTTCATTTAAAATACTGACAAAAAAATAAATAACCAACAGTCCCCTGAAAGTAAAGCTAAACATTGAAATATTAACTTCAATTTGGTAACATAAGTTAATATTTATGAGAAAACAAAGTCCCTCTGAAACCATCTCCTCTTTCTAATTAACTAAGTACAGTAAATACTTTATGGTGTCACTAAGATCTGTGTGCTCATCAGCAAGTAGATTGCCTAAAAATATCTAATAAGAAAAGAATCACCCCCTTCTGGGAAAATGACAGTGTGTTATGCATGCACAAATGATCGTTTGGATAAAACACTTTAATGTGGTAGAATTACCATCATGATAGCCAACAAATCTCATTTATGCCTCAATTATATCTTAATTTGAGAAATGAAAAATTGAAGTATAATCCATAAGTATTACAAATTTAAAAACCTACATAAAATAAGGATATAAAAAGCACATTCTTTGTCATTCTTCCTGAGACAACTCACATGAAAACCATCAAAGTCATCTCTAAGTCTAGTCAAAAGTGAGAAAAGTTTTTTGAGGTCAAAGTCAGCTCTGATTTCACAGGTAAAACATAAGTACATATTTAAACACAAGTAACCATTTTCTCTGGATTCTTCAGGCATCTTAAGGTCAGCCTGTACTAAACGACTGAAGATTGAAAATGGTTCTGATGAGTTGATCTGAGATATTGAATTTGAAGTTCTTTTGCTTTGGAGCTATCAGGAGAACAGATGTCAAGAGGTTTGACTTCTGGCAGCATCAGCCTAAATCTCTGCTCACACTCATGCCTGCCAGGCAAAAGTCTCAAGTATCCATAAGGTTGAATTGTTCATGCTTCAAAATTGAAAAACGAATATCTTCCTCTTTTATTGTACCACTTACAGACTTAAAAGAACTAAAAATGCTATTCTTCTTACACTTTTTCTTAAAAAAAATTACACTTCTGTGTAATAAAACAGCAAAGCTAAGGTAGCATTCTTGGATGACTGAGCAAAATTACCTCTGTTCAATGACTTTTCTAATCTAAACTTTTCACAATCTAACTTGTGTTACTAAAATAAATGCTATTATTATCAAAAGAGGTCATAATTATAAACTCTCTTACAGGGACTGTGAAAGTAGATGTGAAATAGGAATCCCAGGAATATCAGTTCTTGATACAAAATAAGGAAGCAGCAAAATAAACAGAAAGAGAGGAAGAGTATGCCTAGGAATGTTTGGCAAGGTATTAGAACTGTAAGTGTTGGAAATAAATTAATACCAAACAATTATGTATGAACAAGGAAACTACATAACTTGTGAATTCAGACCTGTTAGAAATTATAAGTGGATCAACAAACACAATTTTAAATTTTATTTCCAAAAATATCCAGAGAATAACAAGAGAAAAGAAGTCCTGATATTTTGTGATTTTGATTTAGTTTCATAATAACATATAATAATTATAAGATATTAATTATTTTCTACATGCCTTGGGCCAGGAACTGAATAAAGTAGCTCCTCCCCCCATCCATGGGGAATTTGTTCCAAGACCCCCAGTGATGCCTGAAACCGCACATAGTACTGAACCTTTCATTTACTGCACTTTTCCCCATAATCACTGGTGTAGAAATTGTACAGGGTGAATGCATTGTTCAGTAAAAGGGATGATTCATGATCTCAGAGGGATAGAGCAAGTGGGTGTGAGATTTCATCACACTTCTGAGAATGGCGTGGAATTGAAAACTTATGAATTTTGTATTCTGGATGTTTCCTTTTAATATTTTTGGACCACTGTTGACCCTGAGTAACTGAAACCATGAAAAGCAAAGCCTCAGATAAAGGGCGACTGCTATACTATATTTTTAATATCTATTTATTCATTTGTGTATTCTTAGCTGCATTGGGTCTTAGTTTGCAGCACTCAGGATCTTTCATTGTGGTGTGCAGGCTCTTCATTTTGTTAAACAGGCTACTCCCTTGTTGTGGTGCTGGCTCTTTTGCTTCAGGGAACGTGGGATCTTAGTTCCCCAGGTAAGGACTGAACCCAAATTCCCTGCATTGGAAGGCATATCTTTAACCACTGGACCACCAAAGGAGTCCCCTACTGTACTATATTTATATCTTTATCACATTCAGATGTTTAAGAGGGAAACTCCTCAGCAAATCCTTAAGCATATTGTATACAATGCACGATGGAAAACCAGGTAAGATATTGAAAATGTTGCAGACACTTTAGGGAGAAAAAGTCAGTATCTTATAAATGTATTTGTCTGCTTATCACATTAGTTTTGATGGCATGCTTATAAGGGCAGGCAGTTGGTATCACTCTCTCATATAGATGAACAGCAATGGGTTAGAACCGAGGAGATATTTAGCAACTAGTAAGGACTGTGAACTTCTTCCCTTGTGGCTCAGTAGTAAAGAATCTGCCTGTCAATGAAGGAGATGCCACTTCAGTCCTTGGTTCTGGAAGATCCCCTGGAGAAGGAAATGGCCAATCACTTCAGTAACCTTTCCTGGGAAATCCAGTGGACAGATGAGCCTGATGGGCTGCAGTCCAGTTCATGGGGGTCACAAAAGAGTCATATACAACTTAGCGACTAAGAAAGAACAAAGAACTGTAAAAAGAAGGCACCACTGAAGAGAAGTTGAGTCATATGGCCAGAAGTCTGAACCACAGCTGAGCCACTTGCTGGCCACTAGACAACAGGCACGTTGTATTGTCTCTCTGCGTTTTAGTCCCCACTGTACATGAAGAGTCTGGTGCATGCCTGACTGCAAAGTTGCTTCAGTTGCGTCAACTCTGTGACCCCATAGACTGTAGCCCGCCAGGCTCCTCTGTCCATGGGATCCTCCAGGCAGAATACTGCAGTGGGTTGCCATGCCCTCCTCCAGGGGATCGTCCTTACCCAGGGATCGAACTTGCATCTCAGGTCTCCTGCATTGGCAGGCAGGTTCTATACCACTAGCACCACTCGGGAAACCTGAAGGGTCTGGAAGTAAACATATTTACATGCTGTGAGCTGTCTATTGGATAACACACACCAGGCTTCTTCTGATAAGTGTACATGCTTGTATGTATGCCTGTGTACAGCTCATACATATGCATGGGTATATGTACCATGTATATATTATGGGTACATGTGTTTATGACTTCAAGAAATGATAATGTTCTTACTGTCACCAGGATTCAAACTCAGAGTTATTTTTAACACCAAAACTCCTGTTTTCCCTGCATTAATGCCAAAACCACAAGCTTCGTTGGTTGCTGCCTTGACACAGATTACGAAAAATGATTTATTCTCTTTTACTGTTATTTTTATTTAAAACTCCAAACCTAATTAAAGGTTTTTTTCAGACATTGTGGCAGTTCCAACAAGTATAAAAAGAAACTACTTATCCATAGGCAATGTTTTCAGATTATAAAGGTAATCATAATAATATAAGGTTGCAAGATAAAGTTGAAATTAACTACTGTTTTCTTTAAAATTTTATTATTTGATCAATTTAATTAGACATTTAGCATTTCACATAGAAATATTGTACCTAAACTGATGTACAAAAATTCACATTTGAACCAACTCCAGTAGAAACCCGAAGAGTGTGATATTTTGTGATTTTATGTGCAACTTTTATAACTTAAATATCTGCTTCATTGCACAGATTTAATTAGCACACTAACACAAAAACACTGTGTCAAAATAATTTCAGATGAAAAGATCGATCAAATTTAAAAATCAACAAAATTATTTCCCCCAATCCAGCCTGCCATCCTGTAGTTAATTTGTGCTCGTATATCAGGTTTCAGTTTAGGGACTGTTTTTACTAGTAAACCCTCCCTGAATCCAATCACAGCACAGGGCTTCATAGGGTAGAGACTCTTGCTTGGTGTGTCCATTCCATGTTGTCTTGTCCTATTGGTTATTCAGTTGCAGTTGTTATTTTCAGCTTGTCAATTGTGAAGTGATATGTACTTTGTTGAAGATCCTATTGACTAAACAAATGGCTACAAATGCAAAAATCCAATGTATTGTGTTTTACTGCAGGCTATGGTCATCACCTAGGAGAAGATCAAATTCTAGTTGTATACACAAAAAGACTAAATAGAATCATATAAAATACTATCAGTCTACCACAAAGACTTAAATATATCTACTTTAGGTGAAGCCTTCAGAATTTTCTTCTATCTTATTGCAGTATTTTACTACATTGGTAATCAGATATAACATTAGTATTAGAGTTATATGCTTTCATATCTAACTCTGCTTTTGCTTCCATAGTCCTTGGTTTATTAAGGGTTATTAGCAGGGTTCATCAATCATCTTATCTATCTCAATATCTGGCAAAGAATAACAGAATGTTACATTTACATTTACTGAGGGCCAAATGTGGTCAGTTTATGTACTTTACTGATTCTATTTGCCGACAACACTTAAAGTAGGAATTGCCATTTCCACTTCAGAGTTTGGAAACTAATATGATGACCAAAGTCATTCAGAAATTATGTTCAGATGATTGGCTTTGAAATTTGAACTCTTTATCATTGTAGTATATTTTCCTAGCAGATTTGGTACTGAATAAACGATGTTTAGAGAAGACAGGAAGGAAAACAAAGGGAAAAGAATATAGTAAGAAAAGAAGAAAGGAAAGAAATTAATGAGTCAGAAAGGAAGGAAGGTAGGGAAGAAAGAATAATATTTAATGTACAATAAATTAAATGATAAAAAGAATAAATGGCATGTTACAATCCATAGATATGACCTATTTAATATATACATGCAAATATATACTAATATACAGAAGTTAATATAATATTTTATTAAATGATATGTATTCAAATTATTTGTAATAGTTTAGTCATTTAAAACTTTATATGAATAAAGTGTCATTTCACATATCGCTTCATTTTTTTACTGTACTCATAAATCCTATGAATGTAAGTAGTTCATGTATTATTATGATTATTTTTTAGATGAGAATACTCTTGAATAGATGAAGTAAATCTTCTGGAAATAGCTTGGAAGCAAAATCAAGAGCAGCAGTAGATCTAATTGAAAAGTCAGGTAAATACTGTTTTTTCCTTTCTATATAACTTAAGAGGCATTATTCAGCAAAGTAAGTAACTTCTCAATATTTTGTGTTCTTCCACTTACAGGATGAACCTTATTATTTTTTCTAAACTTGAGACCGATGGATCAAGCTTGCTTGCTTGGCAAGTTTATTCACCTGGATACATACAGCATAACTTTAAACATCCCAAAGAAAACTTGTATTCTTCCTTCTGAATCTGATTCTCTTTCCCTGTTGCCCACCATAGAAACTGGCATTTGTTTCTCTAGTCAGAAATCTAAAAATTATTCATAACTTATTTTCTGTCATTATTTACAATAGTCCGTCAGTAAATCCAAATGATTCCTCTTCCACAGTTCTCTCAAATCAGCCCACTGAAAACTACTTTAGAGACCACTATCACAACTCAAGTGTAATCATCTCTGCTTGTTCCCTGGACCTCATACGTACCTCCATTCACTCACAATGACCCAATCGCGTGTGTCTCCCTCATTTTTTTAACATGTTAAGTTTATTCCTATCTAAGGCTTTGAGTATTTTGCCAATCCATATGGCATGGCCTTTTCCTACCTATTTGTCAATTGTTGTTTCTTGTTGTTATTTAATCACTAAGTTGTGTCTGACTCCTTGTGACCCTGTGGATTGGACTGTAGTCCATCAGACCCCTCTGTCCATGGGATTTCTCAGGCAAAAATACTGGAGTGGGTTGTCATTTTCTTCTCCAGGGCCTCTTCCTGAACCAGAGAGCAAATGGGGGTCTCCTGAACTGCAAGTGGATTCTTTGCTGCTGAACCACCAGAGAATATTGTCAGGTCCATTACATATTATCAGAACACATTACTTAAATCATCACACATCTTCCTTTTCTTTACAAATTTTTTATTAAATGACATAGCTTATGTTGTTTTTTATGGGATATATCACTATTTGAAGTGAATTTGTTGTGATGGCTCATTTTATGTGTCAGCATGACTAATCATGAGGCAGCAAATTAAACATTATTTTGAGGTGTGCCCCTGAGATGTTTCTGGGTGAGATTAGAATTTGCATCTGTTGGACTCAATAAAGTAGACCGCCTTCCCCAAGGTGAGTGGGCATTATCCAATCTGTTGAAGACCTAAATAGAAAAAAGGGGAAAAGAGAGAGAAGCAAAGGAAGGAGGAATTCACCTCTTTTTACTACCTTACTGTTTAGGCTTTCCCAGGTGATGCTAGTGGTAAAGAAGCCACCTGCTAATACAGAGGACTCATTCCTGGGTCAGGAAGATCCCTGGAGAAGGAAAGGGCAACCCACTTCAGCATTCTTGCCTGGAGAATACCATGGACAGTGGAGGCTGGCAGGCTACAGTCCATGTGGTAGCAAAGAGTCAGACATGACTGAAGAGAAATAGAATGCAATGTTTAGGCTGGTCATTTCATTTCATCTTCTCTTGCCCTTGGGCTGGGATTTACACCTCATCGTCTCTGACTCTCAAGTCTTTGGACACACAGTGAATTCAGTTCAGTTCAGTCACTCACTCATGTCCGACTCTTTGCGAACCCATGGACTGAAGCACACCTGGCTTCCCTGTCCATCACCAACTCCCAGATCTTACTCAAGCTCATGTCCATGGAGTAGGTGATACCATCCAACCATCTCATCCTCTGTCATTCACCTTTCCTCCTGCCTTCAATCTTTCCCAGCATCAGGGTCTTTTCAAATGAGTCAGTTCTTCTCATCAGGGGGCTAAAGTATTGGAGTTTAGCTTCATCATCAGTCTTTCCAATGATTATTCAGGACTGATTTCCTTTAGGATGAACTGGTTGGATATCCTTGCCATCCAAGGGACTCTCAAGAGTCTTCTCTAACAGCACAGTTCAAAAGCATCAATTCTTCAGCACTCAGCTTTCTTTATAGTCCAGCTCTCACATCCATACACGACTACTGGAAAACCAAAGCTTTGACTAGATGGACCTTTGTTGGCAAAGTAATGTCTGTGCTTTTTAATATGCTGCCTAGGTTGGCAATAACTTTTATTCCAAGAAGCAAGTGTCTTTAATTTCATTGCTGCAGTCACCATCTTCAGTGATTTTTGAGGCCCCCAAAATAAAATCTCTCACTGTTTCCGTTGTTTTCCCATCTATTTACCATGAAGTGATGGGACCAGATGCCATGATCTTAGTTTTCTGAATGTTGAGTTTTAAATCAACATTTTCACTCTCCTCTTTCACTTTCATCAAGAGGCTCTTTAGTTCTTCTCTGCTTTCTACCATAAGGGTGGTGTCATATGCATATCTGAGGTTATTAATATTTCTCCCAGCAATCTTGATTTCCGCTTGTGCTTCATCTAGCCCAGTGTTTCTTATGATGCACTACTCTGCATATGAGTTAAATAAGCAGGGTAACAATATACAGCCTTGACGTACCCCTTTCCCAGTGTGGAACCAGTCTATTGTTCCATATCCAGTTCCAATTGTTGCTTCCTGACCTACATAGAGATTTCTCAAGAGGCAGGTCAGGTAGTCTGGTATTTCTATCTCTTTCAGGATTTTTCACAGTTTGTTGTGATCTACACAGTCAAAGACTTTGGCATATTCAATAAAGCAGAAATAGATGTTTTTCTGGAACTCTCTTGCTTTTTTGTTGATCCAGCAGATGTTGGCAATTTGATCTCTGGTTCATCTGCCTTTTCTAAAACCAGCTTGAACATCTGGAAGTTCACAGTTCACGTATTGCTGAAGCCTGGCTTGGAGAATTTTGGGCATTACTTTACTAGAGTGTGAGTTGAGTGCAACTGTGCAGTAGTTTGAATATTCTTTGGCATTGCCTTTCTTTGGGATTGGAATGAAAACTGACCTTTAGGCCATTTTAGTCCTGTGGCCACTTTAGTCCTGTGGCCACTGCTGAGTTTTCCAAATTTGCTGGCATATTGAGTGCAGCACTTTCACAGCATCATCTGTCAGGATTTGAAATAACTCAACTGGAATTCCATCACTTCCACTAGCTTTGTTGGTAGTGATGCTTTCCAAGGCCCACTTGACTTCACATTCCAGGATGTCTGGCTCTAAGTGTGTGATCACACCATTGTGATTATCTGAGTCATGAAGATCTTTTTCATATAGTTCTTCTGTGTATTCTTGCCACCTTTTCTTAATATCTTCTGCTTCTGTTAGGTCCATACCATTTCTGTCCTTTACTGACCCCCTCCAGGGTATCTTCCCAACCCAGGGACTGAACCCGGGTCTCCTGCACTGCAGGCAGACACTTTAACATCTGAGCCAATACAGGAAACAAGGAGCTAAATTGACTATGATAGTTTTGAACACTTTTTGAAAACTGATGAATATAATGATATATATTGCTTGCTCTTAATGTTACTGAGTAAAGTGGAGAAAGAAAAAGATGACTTTAGGGTTTAGAATTCTGAGATCAAGCACCATATGAATAACCTAAGGGCTCTCATAAGGGCACCACTGAAGGAAACCCTTGTGTCCTGTACCTTCAGAGCTAAAATTGTTAAAAATCAATGGCAGAATCCTATCCTATGAATGGCTGGATTAAAGTGCATGTGGAACTCTCAGCCTTGGTATCTAGTGCTAAAGTGAGGACATTGATTGAGAAAGAATAGGATCCCATAAGTTGATATGGGGACATATGGGAAGACTTTCATGAAGGTGGAAAAATTAAGTCCCTAAATTTTTGACTAGTGGAAGAGGTTTCTCCACCCACAGAAGCAGTGGCATCCCTACCCCTGGTAACATTGTGTTCTCCACTTCCTTCTGTGGAGATTAACCCTGTATTGCCTTAGAAAACTCTGATATTTTCCCCTGAGGACATTGCATACAAGACAATGCTAATTCTCCTTAATACCGACTCCAACACCCTCTTTGCTTCTAGACCTATAAATAGACTCGTATCCCAGCAGGTACTTCAAGGTGAGGCACGAAGTGTAACCCACCAGGGAAGGTGCTACAGTTCAAAATGACAACTTCAGTCTTCTAATTTACACAGAAAAATATCTGGGAAATGCATGTGAGAATGAATATTAAGGGTGTGGGATAGTGGTGGAATGCACAAACATTTGGATCAGGCTAAATTTACTGCTACGGACTCACCAAGAAGAGACTGGGCATTTAATGCTGCAACTGTAACAGAACTGGAAAGGGTTTTAAATCTAAGTTTGGTTGGTTGGCTGAAACCTGAACGAAAATGTGGCCCACAGTGAGTGAACTGGAAATGCTGACTTGCTTTAGTTTAATTTAGATGAAGGGATTCAGGCTTAGAGAGAATGAAATGCTACAATGGAGTGGGTCCAAAAGGCAGAGCTCTCACAGATACTGGGAGTAATCCATTTGTGCGGGGAATCTCCTTGAGGAGGTCTGTGATTAGTCTTCTGTGTAGAACAGACCTCACAGCAGGAACTGCAGTCATTGAGGTGAGAAACCAAATATAAGGAGTAATTGATCACTGGGATGACATGGGCCAAGTGGCAGCACTCAGATGCCAAAGGCAAGGTGTCCATAATTATATGGCAGCTGATCATATAGCAGCTCCATGGACTGTGGCCAACTGTTTGGTTGAATAGTTAGAGACTTGGAAGTATTATGATTAAATAACTGGTGACCAAAAAATGGAGAGAATAATATGTGGATGGACTTCTCTGAATGGGCAGAAAAATGAAGATATGTATTTATGTCCCATGTAAATGCTGACTAAAAGTGAAAGTGAAGTCACTCAGTTGTGTTCAACTCTGCGACCCCATGAACTGTAGCCTACCAGGCTCCTCTTTCCATGAGATTCTCCAAGAGAGAATACTGGAGTGTGTTGCCATTTCCTTCTCCAGCGGATCTTCCTGACCCAGGGATCGAACATGGGTCTCCCACATTGCAGGCAGATGCTTTAACCTCTGAGACACCAGGGAATCCCTACTGACTAAAGGGATCCCTACTGACTAAAGTGGATTCTGTAGATACTACTTTCCTCAGTCATCTCTGTCATTGTCCAGAGGGTTCTGAACAAAGTCTAAGGTGGTCATGGTGGTAGGGTTGGAGGTGATGCATGAACTCAACCATGTGGACTTCCGATCATCAAGGCTAATTTGTCTATAACCACAGCTGAGAGAGTACCCAACCTTCAGCAAAAAGACCAACACTGAGCCCCTGTATGGTAACATTCCCTGTGGTGATCAGTCACCTATCTGGTGGCAGGTTGGTTACATTGTACCACTTCCATCATAGTAGGGACAGCATTATGTTCTTAGTAGAATAGCCACTTTGGATAAGAATTTGCATTTTCTCCAGGCAATGCATCGACCCAGTGACCATCTATGGACTTATGGAATGCCTTATCCACCATCATCGTTTTCAACAAATTGTTGTTTCTGATCAGGAAACCCATTCCACAGCAAAGGATATTGGCAATGGGCTCATACTAATGGAGTTCACTAATATTACTATGTTTCCTTCCAACAAAGGAAATAAGTTTAACACTCAACACTCTGAAGTTATTAATATGAGGAACTATAAACACCCATGGTATATAGAGGCAATATTGTTGCTGTTTACTCACTCAGTCCTGTCTGAATCTTTTGCAACCCTATAGACTACAGTCCACCAGACTTCTCTGTCTGCGGAATATCCCAGATAAAAATACTGGAGTGAATTGCCTTTTCCTTCTCCAGGGGGTCTTCTTGAACCAGGGATTGATCCCATATCTCCTGCATTGGCAAGTGGATTCTTTACCACTGAGCCACCAGGGAAGCCCAGAAACAGTATACATACTGAAATATTTTAAAATAAAGAAAGTGCATTTTTCAAATATAAACTGCAATATTAGTTGCATATCTTATATGTAATAGTATGACATATACATATAATACTATGCATAAAAAAGATAACTAACAAGAACCTACTCGCTTACTCCTTAGAAGGAAAGTTATGACCAACCTAGATAGATAGCATATTAAAAAGCAGAGACATTACTTTGCCAACAAAGGTCCATCTAGTCAAGGTTATGGTTTTTCCAGTGGTCATGTATGGATGTGAGAGTTGGACTGTGAAGAAAGCTGAGCACCAAAGAATTGATGCTTTTAAACTGTGATGTTGGAGCAGACTCTTGAGAGTCTCTTGAACTACAAGGAGATCCAACCAGTCCATTCTAAAGGAGATCTGTCCTGGGTGTTCATTGGAGAGACTGATGCTAAAGCTGAAACTCCAATACTTTGGCCACCTCATGCGAAGAGCTGACTCATTGGAAAAGACTCTGATGCTGGGAGGGATTGGGGGCAGGAGGAGAAGGGGACGACAGAGGATGAGATGGCTGGATGGCATCACTGACTCAATGGACATGGGTTTGGGTGAACTCCGGGATTTGGTGATGGACAAGGAGGCCTGGCCTGCTGCGATTCATGGGGTCGCAAAGAGTCAGACATGACTGAGTGACTGAACTGAACTGAACTGAAGTGAAGAACCTACTCCATATTACAGGAAACTCTACTCAATTTTCTGTAATGACCTATATGGGAGAAGGATCATAAAAGAGTGGATATATGTGTATGTATATTTGATTCACTTTGTTGTACAGCAGAAACCAATACACTTGTAAATTATCTATACTCCAATGAAAATTAACTTTAAAATTGTGATATAGGGACGTATATGATAAAAATTTGAAGAAAACACTTGCTTTTGGAATAGATTTTTATTATAAATATAAGGACTAAAATATTTTATATGGTTAAGTTTTGTATTGATGTTATATATCTCCATAAGTTAACTTTGCAATGCCAGGAACACTAGTTCGCCATATTCTAGTTATTTTGAAAAATAAATGAAGTGTAGTAGAACTAGTACAGGCTCAGAAGACTGGCAAAATCGAGACTGACTTCATGCCCTGTATTAGCCACTGATTTACAGCACAGGGGTAAGTGAATTGGAGTATATTCATACAATGAGATAGTATGTAATTATAAAAATGAACAAACCACAGCTTCAAGAACCTATTATAAGTGTCTTAAACACTGAAAACAAAAGATTTAAATTATTTCATTTATATATCATTAAATCAGGTAAATTAAACTAATTTTCAGAAATCATCATCATGGAGAAATTTTGAAGTTGCTGGTGACTGGGCAATGATGGACATGAGAGGAAGACACTTTGGAGGGTTTGGTATCATTCAGTTTAGTGATATGGTATATGCCAAATATATCATATGCTTGTAATTTATTTACTTATGTGAATTATAGTGTCATAAAGCGTTATTTTAAAGATGTATTATAGAAATAGTATTAGTGTATTGTTAAGCATTCTGAAATTTATACTCTGATCACCTGTGTTTATATAATGACCATGAATGAGACAACAGTCCTGCCTACTGATCCGCACTATGACTTTTACAAAACTACACATTTTACAAAGCTCAAATATTTAGTAACTGTGCTAAGTCATTTCAGGCATGTCCAACTATTTGCAACCCTATGGACTGCAGCCTACCTGGCTCCTCTGTTCATGGGATTCTCCAGGCAAGAATACTGGAGTGAGTTGCATGCCCTTCTCTAGGGCTTCTTCCCAACCCAGGGATTCAACCCATGTCTGTCTCCTGCACTGACAGAAAAGTTTACCAGTAATGTCATCTTGGAAGCCCAAAACATTTAGCAAATACAGGTGTTCTACGTGGTGATAACGATCAAACGTTCAAAGAACAGTAGTGCCAGGACTGGGCTGAATAACAGTGGAATGAGTTAGTTCCATGGCTTATTTTCCATTAGCATCCTTTAATACTTTAGAATATTCAGGTTCACCTAATTTTGGTAAAAAGAGTGTTCTTTGATAAAGGATGGCTGTTTGATTAAGGATGGTTCAGTAAGAAAGTCATCTTTTACATTTTTAATAATTCTAGAGATGGTTTATAACTCATGAACTATTCTCCTGACAGGGGCAAAAATGTCTTATTTGATGTTCCAGTCCTGTAGAAACAACGGCATAATAACTGTGATGTTTGCTCACATTACACAGGTATGAACAATGGGTTATTAAATACAATTTTCATTTGTGTTCCAGGA
This sequence comes from Budorcas taxicolor, assembly GCF_023091745.1. Lineage (NCBI taxonomy): Eukaryota > Metazoa > Chordata > Mammalia > Artiodactyla > Bovidae > Budorcas > Budorcas taxicolor. The sequence continues at coordinate 36,840,585 of NC_068926.1, read as the reverse complement.
GATAGCCACCATTACCTTAAAGACAATGAAATAGGTAGAAAAAAATATGCTAGGCTCTGCTCTTTTTTAGCATGACTTTAAGCTATTCCTTTTTTCAACATTTAATATGGAAGATAAATTGCCTCAACTTAGATTTGACTTACATATTCCTCTAGGACAGTGGTTTGCACTGTAGTATTTAAAACTAAACAAGCTTACTTATTCAGGAAATTATTAAATGCAAGAATTTTTTCTCCTTTATTTAGCTTACATAAAGCAATTTGATTTTGTAGAGAAATTAATTGAAAAAAAGGGGGGAATAAAAAAAATTGACCTTTGATTGACAGAAGCTTCTAATATCCTACAAAAAGTGGGCAATAATTACATACAGTTAAACTGCTAGTTAGCAATAGATGTGTCTCCTTTGGCAAAGCCTTCTTTGAAATGCCATTGCTTTAACAGTAATCAGAACTGACAGCCTGATCCACCTTTTATGATAATGTGGCTTGCAGCCTTGTTAATCTGACCCACTGAAATAAATGAAAAATGCACTTGTGCCCCAGTGTAATTGTCAGCAGCAGCATTTTAGGCAGGCTTTAATTTGCACTTCCCTGTAATATCTCCTCTCAAGTTTGATGGAAACATTAACCAGAGCTGGCACTACTCATAGCAAGCTAGGATCTAGGGTAGCAGCAAAGGAGAGGACTTGGAGTGAACCGGAACATGACCTTAATTGTCAACGAAATGCAGCAGTTCCTTGAAAAGGGAAAAGCACAAAGTGATATAATAATCATTTCAATAAGAACCTGCATAATGCAAAAGGCTACAATTATAAAATATGCCACATGAAAAAGTACTCTTTGGATTCATATTTCAAGGTTATATGAGCTCTGATTGCCCTTTAAATTACCAGTAGACAATAAAAGAGAAAATAATATATCTTAATATATAATTAATAATACTTAAAAGCATTAACTCACAGACTTGAAGGTAATAGGTGGTATAAAAATAAAAATCATAAAACTGCTATACACAGAAAATAAGGATTATTACTTTATTCTTCCATTATTCTGTGTGTGCACAAAAATTTCAATATCATTTAGTATTTTGTGTTTCTTCCTATGTATATTACATAAATAATCCTTCAACTCAACATATTTCTGACCAGTTTTCTATAAATTAGGTATAGTAGTAGCAGCCCATAAAGATGAAAAGTAGCATTCTATTTTTGATGTTTTGTTTTTGATGTGAAACTTTGAACAGTTTTTCTGGTGTTTTTTGTTTATTTTGCTTTGTTTTAAGATATTGAACCCGTTGCATCTTTTGATGATTTTCATATCATTTTTACTGGTACAGAATATAAGCATAAGTAGTGAGATTCTGAATCATTTCTTGATGCTTTGTTCCTACTCGTAGGTTAATTTGCTTTTTATAGAGTTCAACACACTAAACTTAGCAGTTAGCAGACAACACAATTTCAAGATAACAAGGTTGAATCATGCAATATATTTCAAATATTTTTCTTTCATTTTCTAATGCACTTGTAAACCTATAAAATTCTAAATTTGTCAAAACACCCTGGTGTTGCATTATTTCTAAAGGTCGTAGGCAAATTAAATAGGATATATAGGCCTGAATAACAATATGAATAACATATTACATCACATATGCTTGTCATTGTCAGGAAGAAAAATGAAAGAGGAACATGTGAGTAACAATTCATATACCATACAGCCCGCCACTTAAATTGCACAATTTATTGTAGTCACAAGGTTGTACAAAAATCACTATAATCTAACTTTAGAATATTTTCCTCACTCCAAAAAGAAGTCACACATTCATTGGCAGTCATTCTTCATCTTTCTCCTTACCCTTCCTGTCTTGCCAACCACTAGTATTCTTTCTATATTTAGAATTTGCCAATCTGGCCATCTCATATAAATGCAACCATATAAACTTTTTGCGTATAGCTTCTTTTATTAGTATAATATTGTTAGGATTCATCCATCCATATTATAGTATGTACTGGTAATCCATTCCTTTTTTATTACAGAATACTATTCTAGAGACTTATACCAAATCTGTTCAGCTGTGCCTCAGTTGATGGGCATTTGGTGTACATTTTTATTTCTCTTGGATATATACCCAAGAATTGCTTTGTTAGACCATATGGTAACTCCCTGTTTAGGCTAATTACATTTTAAGCAATTCTATATAGTACAATAAAAGTCAGAAACACCAGAACAGTTTATATATCCCCCCAGGAAGAAAGAACACATCTGTTTCACTGACTTCTTTCGTGGTTTTCATGTTATGAAGTATTCATGACAGTGAGAAGTAGGGGCCAATGATGCCTAGAACTCTCAAGCCAGATAGATATTCAATGCCACTCTTCTGCTGATGATTTCTTTTTAATCATTGAACATTTCAGATTTCCATCCTCAGGCTGACATACCTGAGTTACATGCCAAAGATCTGACTTGACTTTTTCTGGAGTAGTCTCCCCCAAACTGGCTCCTAGTCCAGAGACCAGATTTCCAAAGTAAAATCAGAACATGTGGTTGACATATGGGCTAACAGCAGGACAGAATATTTTTAAAAAATCATAGTTCCCTGAAAATCTGGAGATATAATTCCTTCGTTGTTGCCATCCTTCTCTCCCTATAGCTCTCTCGGTGAACCCGTGCTTGTCTTTCTACTTTCTTAACTTATATTTACTGTAAGTTGTGCTGTTTGCTTGAAAAGTGGGTCCCTTTTTTGAATGCTTCTCAAGCCTTCAGCGTTTTTCAAGCACTGCATCAAATTTTACTCTTCCAAAAGCCTTCTTAAAATCTGCTATTTGTTATTTCTCTCTACAGTCCTGTTTATTCTATTATGATATTTCTTCCCCCTGTGTATGTGTATTTTTGACTTATCTGGTAGATGACAAGCTTCTAGAAGACAGGTAAAATAGTTCATGAGTTTGCATCTTTGATGTATCTAGGGTAATATTTTCATATACTCTGATGTTTAATACACATATAGATTCTAAATCCATGTGTGATGCCAGGATTGTATTGCCTAGGGCCTTCCATATGTTGATATACAACTTGCAGGTTGGCTATCAGAAAGTCAAAATACCCTAAGGACTGACTTTTGATCTTAGCAGATGACATATGTATCTATTTCTTTTCTTTTCTTTTTTTTTTAGTTTTAAAATAATATTTACTGATGTAATAGTTTTAAGTCTTGGGCAATCCCTTCTCAGAGCCATGAGACTATTTCATTGTTTTTGCCACTGTGTTATTTGAAAAATTCTCTCACAAAAATGGGCTTTCCTGGTAGCTCAGAGAGGAAAGAATCTGCCTGCAATGCAGGAGACCCGTGTTCGACCCCTGGGTCAGGAAGATCCCCTGGAGAAGGGAATGACTACCCATTCCAGTATTCTTGCCTGGAGAATTCCATGGACAAAGGAACGTGGTGGGTTACAATTCATGGTGTTAAGCAAAGAGTCAGAAATGACTGAGCAATTAACACTTTTACCACAAAAATAGAAAACCATGATACTGAATAGAGTCCATAGGAATTGAATAATTTTCAAAGCAGAAAATATATTTGGAAAATAGTATATGGTAAAACAACAACAAAAAGTTGTTAGTGTTAGTTTATGATTGAGCCACTTAAATAAAACTCAGACTTTAGATATATGATTTCTTTCTTGTTAGTAAAAGAATATATATTTTCCTTATCCTAACCAAAAAGGTGATATTGGAATTTATGTTTCACTTCAATCTATTACCTTCCAATACCATCTTTTCAGTTAGGATAAGGAAAACATATATTATCCTGAAGAACATGCACAGAAAACTTAATGATTTGCCAGGGGTAAAAGTACTGAATTTTAATAAGCTTTAGGCCAACAGTTTAGAATATCAGCACATGATTCTCTCACCAGCAGATTGAAATGAAACATAAACTCTAATACTACTTTTCAGGTTAGGATAAAGTAAAAATATGATTTACTCAGAGATACGGGCTACCCACAGAAATCTTGATGATTTTGCAGAAGTGAAAATATAGAATTTTAATAAGTATTATCTGAACACTTTCAATTATCAGAACAAAATTCTCCTGCCTTGATTCAATCTGAGATATCGGAACAGAATTACAAATTCTTCAAATGAACATGGATTATTAGTAAAAGAGAAAATCACAGTTAAAAATTTAAATAATCCAAATTTAATTTCAATCAAACTTAAAAAATTCAAATTATGTCTTCAATCAACAAAAACTAGCAAAATATCAATTAAAAGGAAGCAGTCCCAAGCATATAAAATTTAATCTCTACCCTGCTAATAGATCTTGGTAGAAAAATCCCCTTTTGACAAAACTTAAAAATTTCATTGAAAAGTTTAACTCTTAGTTAAAGTATATAGGGAAATTTTAAATATATCAAACATATTTCAGTTCATTCAGTTCATTTCAGTTCAGTCACTCAGTCGTGTCCAACTCTGCAAACCCATGAGTCGCAGCATGCCAAGCCTCTCTGTCCATCACCATCTCCCGGAGTTCACTCAAACTCCTGTCCATCGAGTCAGTGATGCCATCCAACCATCTCATCCTCTGTTGTCCCCTTCTCCTCCTGCCCCCAATCCCTCTAAGCATCAGAGTCTTTTCCAATGAGTCAACTCTTCACATGAGGTGGCCAAAGTATTGGAGTTTCAGCTTTAGCATCTTTCCTTCCAAAGAACACCCAGGGCTGATTTCCTTCAGAATGGACTGGTTGGATCTCCTTGTAGTTCAAGAGACTCTCAAGAGTCTTCTCCAACACCATAGTTCAAAAGCATCAATTCTTTGCTGCTCAGCTTTCTTCACAGTCCAACTCTTACATCCATACATGACCAATGGAAAAACCATAGCCTTGACTAGACAGACCTTTGTTGGCAAAGTAATGTCTCTGCTTTTTAATATGCTATCTAGGTTGGTCAAAACTTCTCTTCCAAGGAGTAAGCGTCTTTTAATTTGATGGCTGCAACCACCATCTGCAGTGATTTTGGAGCCCAAAAAGATAAAGTCTGACACTGTTTCCACTGTTTCCCCATCTATTTCCCATGAAGTGATGGGACCAGATGCCATAATCTTCATTTTCTGAATGTTGAGCTTTAAGCCAACTTTTTCACTCTCCTCTTTCACTTTCATTAAGAGGCTTTTTAGCTCCTCTTCACTTTCTGCCATAAGGGTGGTGTCATCTGCATATCTGAGGTTATTGATATTTCTCCCAGCAATCTTGATTCCAGCTAGTGCTTCATCCAGCCCAGCGTTTCTCATGATGTACTCTGCATAGAAGTTAAATAAGCAGGGTGACAATATACAGCCTTGACCTACTCCTTTTCCTATTTGGAACCACTCAGTTGTTCCATGTCCAGTTCTAACTGTTGCTTCCTGACCTGCATATAGGTTTCTCAAGAGGCAGGTCAGGCAGTCTGGTATTTCCATCTTTTTCAGAATTTTCCACAGTTTATTGTGATCCACACAGTCAAAGGCTTTGGCATAGTCAATAAAGCAGAAATAGATGTTTTTCTGGAACTCTCTTGCTTTTTCCATGATTCAGCGGATGTTGGCAATTTGATCTCTGGTTCCTCTGACTTTCCTAAAACCAGCTTGAACATCAGGAAGTTCACAGTTCATGTATTGCTGAAGCCTGGTTTGGAGAATTTTGAGCATTACTTTACTGACGTGTGAGATGAGTGCAATTGTGTGGTAGTTTGAGCATTCTTTGGCATTGCCTTTGGGATTGGAATGAAAACCGACCTTGTCCAGTCCTGTATTTCAAATGAATATGAAATATCTTACCTATTATTAATATTAAATTGATGACTTAGAATGGATGGGGAATCATGTTTTCATCCCAGTCTTCTGTGTGATATTATATTTTACTAGAATATTTAATTACCTATTATTATGAAATGCTTTTCCTAAAATTGTAATCTCTCAGAACAGTTTCACAAAAGTCAATTATAGTTCAAACATTCCCTGGGACCACTTCATTATTCAGTCTGTTCCTCTGAGATTTGGAGGAAGAAAGTGCTGAGGACCAGAGGATGGAGATGAGGAGGTGAAAGGTTATTCCTCCCCTGAGGTCCCTTTCTCAGGGAGTAATTTTATTAACATAACACATACTAATCCTGGTTTGTTTCTGTTTTCTTGCCTCTGTCCCTTAAGAGAAAGCAGGACTCGTGGGACAGTTGAATTTGAGAAAAAGCTGAACTCGTTCTGCTTAGATCTTCTTTTGGGGGGCAAGATTATTTACTATCTGTGATTTAGGCTTTGCAAGTCGGGCTGATTGTGCAACCTGCAAATTGAGCACTAATGCTCTATTTCAAGCACTAGTCAACATGAGTTTTGTGTTTCTTACGTTCATTTTTGTAGAGGCTTAGATTAGATTAGATAAATGAATTTTAAGTTGTCAACAGCCTTAAATAAGACATTTGTGATTTATATTTCTGCTGGGGCTGGTCATTGTAGATTATGAAGGATGTCCATGGGAAACTTTTAAAAGAAATATAAAGACTTACCCACAGGGTCTGGGAGAGACAAATTAGGGGTTTGGGATTGACATATATACTACTATATGTAGAATAGATAATCAACAAGATCTACTGTGTAGCACGGTTAACTATATTCAATATCTTGCAATAGCCTATAATGGAAGATAATCTGAAAAAGAATACACACACACACATATACATGTATATGTATAGGGCTTCCCTGGTGACTCAGACAGTAAAGAATCTGCCTGCAATGCAGAAGACCTGGGTTAGATCCCTGTGATGGGAAGACCCCCTAAAAAAGGAGTGGTGACCCACTCTAGTATCCTTCCCTGGAGAATTCCGCAGACAGAAGAGCCTGGTGGGCTACAGTCCATGGATTGCAAAGAGTAACTGAATCACTTTGCTGTACACTTGAAACTAATACACCTTTGTAAATCAACTATACTTCAATAAAAAATAACAAAAACAACATACGTGCAAATAGCATGTCTTAAGTAAAGAAGCATGGACCTTGATAAAGACACTGGGCATCTTGGAATGCCCCACAGATTTCACCAACCAAAGGATACTGCATGTGGGGGATAAAAGTGCATCCTGGCTCTAAGTGTCCATGGCAGCTTGATCGCAATGCCCTTTGTGCCTGTATGAAGATAGCAGTGCCTTGGTAGATGCTGTCATAGGCTAAAGAGGTGCAAATAATCATATGCAACTGAGGCAAGGGCTCAATTGCCCAGAAAAGGGAATCTTTCTATACACCTGCCATTTAACCTTTACAGAGCAGAGCAGTCATTCCCATTTGTACAATGATTTCTAGCTTGTCTACAGGGAATGACTTTTTGCAATGCAAGACAGCTGGATTCCAAGTATACTGCATAACACTAAAGAAGTTCAGTTTTAAAATTATTATTTTCAGGTTGAGGTGTGATGCTTCAAATGTCATCTTACATTCAAGGCTAAAGAGGAAACTGTGGGAGAAATAAGCATGAAGTCATGGAGTTAGTCCGAGATTTGAAAAGTAATAAACAATGTTAGGTAATGATGTGACATTTAGCCAGCTACCCAGGAATTTGCTGTGCTTTGAGAGAACATTTTTGATAAATGTGTGGAACTGAGACAATAAAAGAAGGCATAGCAAAAAAGAGGCACAAACAGGAAGGCAGATGGGATGAAGATAAATACAGACCATGCTGTGGTTGGATAGCCGTATCTCCTGGAGGGGGGGATGGTCCAAGCCAAGAATATGAAGGTGTACAAGGTTTGTTTGAACAGTGAATGCATTTGGTAGGTTTAGAACAAACAAGCTAAGATCTTAAGAAAAATTCTCTGGGTAGAAAAACAAGGATGGTAAAAGGACCAAGGCATTTGGATCCAGGAAACTACTATCTCTTTACACAGTGGAGAAGGGAAGAGACCAACCTTAAAAATAGGTCACAATGGCTTTTCTAAAAAGAGTAGAAAAATAAAACAGCAGAAGGTGTCTTTCACTATTGCATGAAAAATGTCTGCTAGAAAGACCACTCAAGATCCATAAAGAAGATGTGGTCTATTACTACTCAATCATAGAAAAGAATGGAATTTTGCCATTTGCAGCAGCATGGATGGACCTGGAGAGTATCATGCTGAATGAAATAAGTTAAGTCAGAGAAAGACAAATATGGTATGTTTTCACTTATAAGTGGAATCTAAAAAATAAAACAAGTAAATTAATTTAATGAAAGAAAAACAGGCTAATACAGAAACACAGAATAAACTAGAGGTTATTTGCAGATAGAAGGAATGGGGAGGGGCAAAGTAGAAGTAGACGATTAAGAGGTACAAACTACTATGCATACAACAAATAAGTTACAAGGATATAATGTACACCACAAAGAATACCATATTATCTACAAAAAATATTTAATGACTAGGGTGTACACCCAAAACTAAATATAATATTGTCAATCAACTATAATAATAAAGATGTCTAAAACTTTCAAAAATGAGGAGTATAGCGATTTGAAAATTTCTTGGCTTGCACTGTGTCCTTAGTACAAACTGTCTGAAGCATTCATGTCAGGTGAAATTCAGAAATCTCAGAAGGATGTTAGAACCACAAGAAGAGTAACACCTTCTCCAAGAGGCAGTAACAGGCACTGCAATGAGCCTTTCATATGGCCGGACGCTGTAAATGTTAGTGCCCAAGAAAGGATGGAGGCTTGTCCAGTGAAAAGAATCACCTTCATAGGGTCATTGGTCACCCACAAACACCAGGCTCAAGGTAAAAGGCAGAGTCCTGGATTCAATTTTACTCATTACTTCCAATTTGTCTACTTGATTTGTTTCTTGAATAAATGATTCAAACCGCTTAGCTATTTCCTGAGTCATGGAGCCAGTTGCCATGCCTTCAGTTAGACTCAGTGACTCTCACCTCCTACATTCATTTCATATTTCACACACTGCAAAGGAAGGCCTCAGATGCAGCTCAGCATGTGTGCCTGCATGACCCTAGTGGTTTTCTGCCAAGTTCAATATACAGATATGGAGATTATCAGGGAATTCAGATAAATTATTCTCCCTTCTTTCTTACAGATGGACCATTCTTAGGTGGAGAAGCTTCATACTGTTTCTCTAGAAACATTCTGTGAGACCAACTAACCTGCTTGTCACAAAGGGCAGCTTTTAAGAGCACTGCATCCATGATTCTCCAATACTCTCTTTCTTTTTATATTACTCTTTTCCTCAGGATATGTTCACCATAAAACATCAACACACAAGTCTTTCCAAAGGATTTGCTTTTAGGGGAAATTCAGTTAAGAGAGGAAATGAAAAGATTTTTTAATATGCTGGATGAGAAAAAAAAAAAAACTGCACAAATTAACAGTTGCCAAAACCGTTTTATTATACATTTCCAGACTCTAAAAGAAGTTGGTCATGTCACAACAGTCATTATGTAAGAAAGCAGAATGTTCATAAGAGATTCAGGTCAGTTCAGTTCAGTTCAGTCGCTCAGTCGCGTCGACTCTTTGGGACCCCATGAATCACAGCACGCCAGGCCTCCCTGTTCATCACCAACTCCCGGAGTTCACTCAAACTCATGTCCATTGAGTCGGTGATGCCATCCAGCCATCTCGTCCTCGGTCGTCCCCTTCTCCTCCTGCCCCCAATCCCTCCCAGCATCAGGGTCTTTTCCAATGAGTCAATTCTTCACATGAGGTGGCCAAAATATTGGAGTTTCAGCTTCAGCATCAGTCCTTCCAATGTACACCCAGGACTGATCTCCTTTAGGATGGACTGGTTGGATCTCCTTGCAGTCCAAAGGACTCTCAAGAGTCCTCCAATACCACTACTTTTCTCCAGATATGGTAAATGCTGCACCATAATTAACTTCTTGATAAAAGTCTTCTGGTTGAAATTACCTTCAAAGTTTATGGACTAACAGATGTCTTGGAGTGGCTGAAAAAAGCCCATTTTCACTCCGTTTCTTCCTTTCCTCAGATAACACTGAGGTTCTATTTTGGTCTTTGCCAAAACCTGAATCCTAGGTTCTGAAAACATCATTATGAATGGAATAACTTTGGGTTCCAGACATGAGCTTCTTTATGAAATCTCTTGGATGAGAATCCAGTTGTTGATAATCTTAGGACTCTCTAAAAGAGCAGCACATGAGACTTGATACAGATCTAATGAATATTCTGATTTTGGGGAGAACCACCCCAATCCCATGGTTATGGATACCCAGGCTGCTGCTGCAAAGAAAGGCTGTGTTCAAGCCAGACTCAAATTGATCAGGAAAATAAATGGGGGAAATTCTATTTTCTTTAGATTTAAAGGAGCTGCATATTTGATTTTGAGTTTTAATCCCTTTGGCCTCCAGTGTCTTTGGAGTTTTAACAGACATGGGGATTTATTCTTCTGATTAAATTTCTTTAATGACTTCCTCAAGCTTCAAATAAGAATCTATAACTGTATTTGAGGTCCATAATTGTATTTGAGTTATTTCTATCTTCTCGGCATTTTTAGAGTGTGTCTCAAAAGTTGTATAATCTCAATATGGAACTTTGGATGAAATATAGTTCATAACATGGCTCTGCTTAAGTTGAGAAGTGAAAAAGAATTGGGATGGATTTTCAGATTTGGAGGGAGTAGTCTTAGAGGTGAAACTGTTCTTTCTGATCCATTTCAGCATCTTCTGGGGCAACGTCTACATTAGCCATCCAAACATTAATAGGTCTGATAGATGCTGAGTTTGCAACTTCATTAAGTCTTTTAACTGTGCTAATAAATTCCAAGGATGATACTCATATTACTGATTGAACATAGACTTAGTAATTTACCTAAATGGTTTAAAAGTCAGTTTTAAAAAACCTAGATGGAGAGGGTGGACCTTCTCTCCATTCTTATGCTCTAGTAAATCTCACTTCAAATCAGTTTATGCAGGTGCCTGTGTAGTTACCCCATATGAGTTCCTCCCACTGTGATTTTGATCATAGGACCTGTGGTGCACAGATCACACACCAGATGGGTTGGATGCTATCATCTTGTAGATTATCTGCCAGCTTTTTTTTTTCCAGAATGACCAGACAATAGCATAACTCTCTACAACATCTTTCAATCTCTATTTGACCTTGTTCTTGTTTTTTTTTTCCCCCCCAGATCAGTTCACTGAAGGTTCAGAGCCATAAAATGAAAGTGAAACTTTTTCTGTAACAAACAGTCTCCTGATATTTTCAAAATCTGTTACATCATACTAAAATCATTATAAAAAATATCAATTACCGAAGACACAACCATGTCTGTGTTGAACATGCAGGGGAGGCACTGAGATGCAGTATATAATTTCCATGGTCATTTTGAAGAGCAATTTGAAACAGGCAAATCTTAGAATATCTGTACCAGAAATCTGCTGTAAGGCACCTGGTTTTCTGAAGTTTTTAAGTGTTTGTTTATTTCCAGACTTCAAACAGGACACTTACTAAGTCAGCATCACTGGCTCAACAGAGGGTGGGGTCAGCAATAACTGCAGAATATTTTAGAGAAGAGACACTGGTGGATGACACTTTAATATATAAAGATTTGAAAAGTTCATGAAATTCAAGTTTTTCAAAACATGGTTGTATCTCATGTAAAACCATTGTTTTTCTAAATATAATCCCCTTTTCTTAGCTTCTCTTAATGCAAATCTGCCTACTCATTGTAGCTTCCTTAAGTGGTATTTTCCAGCTCATCACACTCACTCAAGCAATATTGACTGAGGCTAGGCATCTGGGTTCCTCTCTTGAGCCCCTGGCTTTGGAGAATGCTCTGGAGCACTCTTGGCTAAAGTTCAAACAAAGGTCCCTTGCTACACTTTGGGCCTTTTACAGGGTGATTGGTCTCTAAGATTCCTTAACCATGACCTTGATCTTGCATCCTGGACCTGCCCAGGGCAGACTGTTTGTCTTGTTTTTCTTAATTTTCCAAAGAGGTAAACAAGTGGAAGGGTCTTGCAGGTAGGTGTAAGAGAAGAGAAGTGTATGGGTACTGGGTGAAGTGTTCTATTTGCACTGTTGGTCCAGGACCCAAAAATGTTACAATTGGGCTTGCTTAAAATGTGTTTAAATCTTGGAAATACCAAAACTCTAATTCAGAAAGATACATCCACTGCTATGTTCATAACAGCACTGTTTACCATAGCCAAGACATGAAAACGACCTAAGTGTCCATCAACAGATGAATGAATAAAGATGTGGTACATACATACAGTGGAGTGTTAGCCCCAAAAAGAATGAAATATCGTTATCTGCAGAAACATGAATGGCCCTAGAGATCATCATACTAAGTGAAGTAAGTCAGACAGAGAAAGACAAATATCATAAAATCATTTATCCAAACACCTAAAAATATGAAATTATTTACAAAAGAAATAAAGGTTCACAAACATAGAAACAAATACAGATTCACAGGCACAGAAAATAAATTTATGGTTACCAAAGGACAGAGAGTGAGAGAAGGGATAAATTAGAATTTTGGGATTAACAAATGTACACTATTAAACATAAAATAGATAAACAGCAAGACCTACTCTATATCACAGAGAACTATACAATAACCTATAATGGAAAAGAATCTGAAAAAGGATGTATAGAAATAGACTAAACAGTTCATCATAGATTGCATTAAATGCTCTTATGTGAAAGTATACTGACATTTGTAACTGAATGTATCTTCTAGTGCATTCATCACTTATTCACAGATATTTTCTGAATTAATTTTATGAAGAACACACTGTCAGGGTTTTAAGAGAAATATAAATCTGGGTAAGTCCTGAATTTAACCGTAAAGAAACTAGTACTCTGTGTGTGTATGTGTATGTGTGTGTGTGTGTGCGTGTGCGTGTGATAATACATAATAGCTTCTCTAAAAGTGAGAAGAACCTTGGAAGAAAGGTTATGACCAACCTAGATAGTATATTCAAAAGCAGAGACATTACTTTGCCGACTAAGGTCCGTCTAGTCAAGGCTATGGTTTTTCCTGTAGTCATGTATGGATGTGAGAGTTGGACTGTGAAGAAGGCTGAGCACCGAAGAATTGATGCTTTTGAACTGTGATGTTGGAGAAGACTCTTGAGAGTCCCTTGGACTGCAAGGAGATCCAACCAGTCCATTCTGAAGGAGATCAACCCTGGGATTTCTTTGGAAGGAATGATGCTAAAGCTGAAGCTCCAGTACTTTGGTCGCCTCATGTGAAGGGTTGACTCATTGAAAAAGACTCTGATGCTGGGAGGGATTGGGGGCAGGAGGAGAAGGGGACGACAGAGGATGAGATGGCTGGATGCCATCACGGACTCGATGGACGTGAGTCTGAGTGAACTCCGGGAGATGGTGATGGACAGGGAGGCCTGGCATGCTGTGATTCACGGGGTTGCAAAGAGTCAGACATGACTGAGAGACTGAACTGAAAAGTGAGAAGTGATTTTATTTTATATTTTTATTTATCTATGTAGGTATAAAGATATATGGATTTATTTTTAATATATTTTATTTATAAATAAGCTTAGAGAAATTACTGTGAATTGCATATGATATTTAATACTATATATAATATGAACATATGTACATGCACATATCTACCTGTACTTATAAACTGTAATTTGATTTATATTTAATAACTGTTAATTCAGTGCCTATAAGATCCCAGGTAATATGCTAAGTACTTTTCACATATATTATTAGATTCATTATCTTATTCAGTCCTACCAGTAAAAACCTTTTAAAAATTGCCAAATTATAAGTGAGAAAATATAAAGAAAAATTTTAAAATATGGAATTTAAGCAGATTTATTTTGCTTGAATAAATAACACTGTATATTAATCTCTTATGTAACCAGGGTCATGGGAAACAAGTTTTATGGATAAACTCAAACTGCAAGTAAAACTAATTACTTAAGTTATTGAAAGTACAGATTGAAAGCACATCTTTTTAGTCAAAATTAATCCAGTGTCTAGAAAAATAAATGATTAAGTTCAGGTTTGTGAACAATACTGATGCTCCTTACAACAGATATTTTCTGCTCCCACTCAAGGTAACTCATGATATATAGCTCTTAAACAATTCTCTAAAACTTAGTTCATATGGTGAATCACTCAATAAATTATAATAATAGTATTTCAGCCAACAGTTATTGAGTATTAACTGTGTACTGAAACAGTTCCAAAAACTTCTATAAGCAATCATAGCTAATGCTCACGGCAAAACAAGTGTGTGCTATTGGTTGTCTGTCATTTAGGGCCAAGAAGGTTGAGGCTTAGGATAATGAGGTGGCTTGTCTGCAGTCTCATGACAAATGAATGCCTAAGCCAGGATCCAACCCATGCATCTGACTCTTGATCACACAGCAAAATGATCTGATTCTGCTTAACCATGCAGAAGAGGATTAAGTCACTTCACACTCAATTTAAACAACAACAACTCAAAGAACAAACAAAAAAGCATTTCAAATAAAAACTGTTTTTTCAACACATGTATATCATGTGCTTTTTGCTGATTGACCCAATGACTATTGCTTAATTAGACTTCTTATAAGAGATAATTTAATATTTTATTTAATATTTTAATCTTATTTATTTTAATTGAATTTTAAGTAAATAAAATTAATTTTTCACTTGTTTAAATCACAGAACAATTTTTTTTAGTGTGTGGTAAAATTTAAACTTCTCCTATCTAACTAGTTCAATCTGCTTACATTTATTATTGGCTATAAAGCACCTGAATTTTGACATCTAAATAACCTATGTATTCAATTTTTGAGGGGATAGGGCTTTTCCATCTAACAGTGGCATAATGTAGTTTATATTGATTACTCTGCAGTTTCAGACGATGAACACATTCTCAGATTTCGACTTATTACACATTTAGAAGGATGCTTAAGGATAATTGTAAGAATGACAATCTTAAGTAAAAGCAATGAAATTATTAAGGGTTTCCCTGGTGGCTCAGATGATAAAGAATCTGCCTGCAATGCATGAGACTCAGGTTCTATCCCTGGGTCGGGAAGATCCCCTGGAGAAGGAATGGCCATCCACTATACTATTCTTGCCTGAAGAATTCCGTGGACAAAGGAGCCTGCCAGGCTCTAGTCTGTGGGTTAGCAAATAGAGGGATGTTTAAGGATAACTGTAAGAAAAATTTAAGTAGAAGCAGTAGGCTTACTTTAAATGAATCTTTAAGTATTAATTAGCTGTATAATCTTTCAACAGTTATTTAATTTTCAAGATTCATTTTTCTTACATGTATACTTGTGTCTACTTCTCAGGGCCTTTTGATAGATATAACAAGCTAAAGAAATCAATATATGAATAGATAAGTGGTACATGGTAAGAGATTGATATGTATTAGCTCTCCTTCTAAAGTTTTACAACAAATGAAACAAAACAAATACACAAACAAAATAAATGACATCTATGATAATATATTATTGATATTAATATTATTTACATAAATCGTATATATCAATGTGATTGTATTAATGATATTATTTACATAATATTTATGATATATCATCTATCACATAAATCAGCTAATTTATAATGTATAATATTTATATGTGTGCAAATTAACATTTCATATTGGGTGTATGTATTAGTGGGTCCTTTAGGACCCCATGGACTGTAGGCCACCAGGCTCCTCTATACATGGAATTCTTCAGGCAAGATTAATGGAGTGAGTTGCCATTTCCTATCCAGGGGATCTTCCTAACCCAGGATCTAATTTGCATCTCCTGCATTGGTAGAAAGAAAAGAAAGTGAAGTTGCTCAGTCATGTCCAACTCTTTGTAACCCCATGGACTGTAACCTACCAGGCTTCTCCGTCCATGGGATTTTCTAGGCAAGAGTACTGGAGTGGGTTGCTATTTCCTTCCCCAGGGGATCTTTCTGACCCAGGAATTGAACCCAAGTTTCCTTCACTGTAGGCAGATGCTTTACCTTCTGAGTCACCAGGGATTCTTTGCCACTGCACCACCTGGGAAGCCCTTAGCAAAGCGAAACATGATCTAAAAATACCTGAGCCTATAATAAATTTTAACAGATATTCTAAATGTCTGTAAAGTTTCAAAGTGGGCAAGAGTCAAGTTCTGATCAAGGAGTTAAAACTTGACAAACGGCTGAAATGGTGCTATGTTCTGAATTTTTGTGACCCCTTCCAAATTCATATGCTGAAATCCTAGCCCCTAGTGCAATGAAATAGCATTAGGAGGTGGGGAGTTAGTTGCACTGTCGTGTCTGACTCGTTGCAACCCCATGGACTTATAGACCACAAGGCTGCTCCACCCATGGAATTCTCCAGGCAAGAATACTGGAATGAGTAGCCATTCCCTTCTCTAGGAGATCTTCCTGACTGAGGATAAAACCTGTGTCTCTTGCATTGCAGGCAGGTTCTTTACCATCTGAGCCAGCAGGGAAGCCCAAAGTGAAAGGGTTAGTCACAGTCATGTCTGACTCTTTATGAGCCCTCAATGACTGTAGCCTGCAAGGTTCCTCTGTCTGTGGAATTATCCAGGCAAGAATACTGGAGTGGGTAGCTGTTCATTAATATTATATTAATTAATTAATATAATATATAAAATTATATATAATATCCTCCATACTAACACTTTTAAGGAGAAACTTAAAACACTTTTATTAAAAATTAATGGGATATTAGTGTTTGATCAGTGATCTTTTGATATTCCAACCACATTGTCTTTGTTGCAAAAACTTCTATATACCTCAACTCCTCCTTTACTTCTTTCAAGCAGTCTCACAGAGCTATCTGAGAGGCTGTGTCCCAGGCTTTAGTCTTCAGAGTGCCCGCCCAAAAATCCTAACTCTAAGCTATTAGATGGTGCTTCTTTTTTTTAAGTCAATAGACTTTCACATTGATCAAGACACTTTGTTACAGGCAATAGAATATACACTAATTTAAGTTAAATATATTTAAGAAAGAGTATAGAAAATTGTTCACAGATTTAAAGATAAAGGTTATATAATAAACTGTTAAAAATAACTTTTTAGAATCCACATAGAACTGAAATATCAAAAGGTTATTTCCTTTACCATAATCAAGACTAACCAATAGGGAAGATATTACTCTAGCTTGTTGTTGCTGTTCAGTTGCTAAATCATGTCTGACTGTTTGCAATCACATGGACTGCAGAATCCCAGGCTTTCCTATCCTTCACTATCTCCCAGAGTTTGCTCAAACTCATGTTCATTGAGTTGGTGATGCTATCCAACCATCTCATCCTCTGTTGTCCCCTTCTCCTCATGCCCTCAATCTTTCCCAGCAACAGGGTCTTTTCCAAAGAGTCAGTTCTTTGCATCAAGTGGCCAAAGTATTAAAGTTAAGCCTCAGCCATCAGTCAGTCCTTCCAATGAATGTTCAGGATTGGTTTCAAATAAAATTGACTGGTTTGATCTCTTTGTTGTCCAAGGGATTCTCATGAGTCTTCTCCAATACCCTAGCTGCTGGGCTAAGAACTACACTGCCTTTGCCATTACCTGCGAAAGGAAAATTTATTTTCCCCCAAATGTGTTTACTTTCCAACAAGAATCTCATAAAATGTCATACTGCCTGAATCTGATCATAGAAACCTCAAACATATCCAGAAGGCTAACTGTAAGGCAATCTGGGAAATGTAGCTTTTCATTTACTACTGCTGCTGCTGCTAAGTCGCTTCAGTCGTGTCCGACTCTGTGCGACCCTATAGACGGCAGCCCACCAGGCTCCCCCATCCCTGGGATTCTCCAGGCAAGAACATTGGAGTGGGTTGCCATTTCCTTCTTCAATGCTTGAAAGTGAAAAGTGAAAGGGAAGTCGCTCAGTCATGTCTGACTCTTCGCGACCCCATGGACTGCAGCCTACGAGGCTCCTCCGTCATGGGATTTTCCAGGCAAGAGTACTGGAGTGGGGGGCCATTGCCTTCTCCTTTCATTTACTAGACTCTGTAAAAAAAGAAAAAACCTATAGAAAGAAAGCATGCTATTGGGTGCTGAGTGAGCCAATTTATAGTATTCTGCACTAAGTGGTTGCAAACATTTGAACAATAACTCTTCCAAAAGAAGAGTACTGAAAGTTTTTGCAGAAATATGTACATATATTAAAAAATTCTGAATTCACATATACCAAAATGTTAGATTGATGGTCATTTTTATATAAATAGATTGCAATAAAATTTACCCTCTTTTTAGTATATAATATTCTTCTGAGGATTATATAAGATAATATATGAAAAGTACTTAGTAGAAAACTTGGCAATAAAGTACTCATAAATGTTAGCTAGTCATATATGCATATGTATGTGTAACATATATACATATAAACATGCATCAAGATAAAGCAACTGAAGTACATTCCATAAGAACATAGGGCCTGAAACTATTAATAATTACACAGAAATTGTGAATTACTATAATCATTATTTTTAACATTCTGTTAGGGAAATTAAGTCTTGTGTAGGCTTCAGAGACACAGCAGAGCAGGCCTCTGACCTTGCTTCTTACCTGCCTGGACGCTTCCCTGACTGTGAGTGACCTCTTGTTGTGAGTACAAGCCTTGCTGCACCATGACAGAGGAGGAATCTTGAAATGGTTGAGTTCCTGGAGGGCCTCTGGTCAACCAAGCCCCAGGTTTAGCAACATTCCAAGTTTTACTCAACAAAACAAACAGCATTAACGTGAAACCAGAGTTTCAATTTGCTCACAGATAGATGGCTATATCAATTTGTGTCCTGGAATTATAAGCAGGAAACTAGACTGAAATTTTTGAAGTCTCACCAATGGAGAAGATGCTCTGCCTGGGACCTTTTCCCAACTGGAACTCCAGAGCACTGTTTGAGTCTGGTACTTAGTCAAAACCCAATTTGGTGATGTATTCTCTGCTGTTTCAATTTTTCTTTTCTTTTGCTGTTAGTATATGAAAACTAAGCTAGATAAATCTCTAATAAATACTGGTATTATTTATTTGCATATAATAAGTGGCTTATTTTGTTATCAAATCCTTTGAATCTGAGACAAAAGTGAAAACTTTCTGCAAAACACATTCTGAATTTGTTTGACTTTTAAAATAACCACACATTAATATTGTGGAGAGAAAAATACTATTTGCGTTTCTCTATGTATGTATTTCAGAGAAGGCAATGGCACCCTACTCTAGCACTCTTGCCTGGAAAATCCCATGGATGGAGGAGCCTGGTGGGCCACAGTCCATGGGGTCGCTAAGAGTTGTACACGACTGAGCGACTTCACTTTCCCTTTTCACTTTCATGCACTGGAGAAGGAAATGGCAACCCACTCCAGTGTTCTTGCCTGGAGAATCCCAGGGATGGGGGAGCCTGGTGGGCTGCCGTCTATGGGGTCGCAGAGTCAGACACGACTGAAACGACTTAGCAAATAGCAAATGCATCTGTTTGGGCTTCCCAGTTGGCTCAATGGGTAAAGAATCAGCATGTAATGCAGGAGACACAGGTTGGGAAGATCCTCTGGAGGAGGGTATGACAACTCACTCTAGTATTCTTGCCTGGAGAATCCCAAGGACAGATTAGCCTGGCAGGCTACAGTCCATGGGGTCTCAAAGAGTCAGACATGGCTGAAGCGACTTAGCATGTACAGACATGCATGCATCTATCTACATTCACTTGCACCCCAGAGGGTAACCAAAAAAGAAAAGAAAAGAAAAGAAAATGGTAACAAAAGAACTACTCCCTGAATGATGTTGGTGGTGTCGGTGGTGGCATTTATAAAGAAAGTTGAGTGTTGAAGAATTGATGCTTTTGAACTGTGGTGTTAAAGACTCCTGAGAGTCCCTCAGACAGTAAGGAGATCCAACCAGTCCATCCTAAAGGAAATCATACTGAATATTCATTGGAAGCACTGATGCTGAAGCTGAAACTCCAATACTTTGGCTACTTGATGGGAAGAATTGACTCATTTGAAAAGACCCTGATGCTGGGAAAGATTGAAGGCAGGGGGAGAAGGGGACAACAGAGGATGAGGTGGTTGGATGGCATCACCTACTCAATGGACATGAGTTTGAGTAATCTCCGGAAGTTGGTGACGGACAGGGAAGCCTGGCGTGCTGTAGTCCATGGAGTCGCAAAGAGTCAGACACAGCTGAGCAACTGAACTGACTGACTGACTGATGGAGTAGGTTTCCTGTGACCCTACTGCTCTAAGTGCTCTTAAAGACAATTCACTACTGGTCTTGCATTTCTGCATGTCTTGAAAGAAGAAATACTGACTATATTCTACTCCAAACTTTTCAGGGATTTTGTATAGCAGGTATCTTTAGAAAATAGAAAGAGCAACTCCCTTTGGAAATAGGAGAAGGATACTTAACTTGTCAAGTGTAATAAAAGGTCTCTCTGCAGCCCGATGTCAAGTGTGCTTCCTATCCATTATAAAATATTTGAGTTTCCTGAGCTGGGAAAGCAGAGGGAGTGGTCTGCTTCTATAACACAAACCATTGTGTGTATAGGCATCATGCCTCCTTCTTGCCCTGGGGACCAGCACAAGTGTTGGTGCTCTGACTACTGCTGTGGCTGTGAGAAACAGCCTCTGACAAGGGAGCCTCCTGTCTTTTGCCAGAGTCCAGAAAACCTTGAGGCTCACTTGTAGGTTTTGAAGAGGGTAGAATCTCATGCTTATTTTGATAAGTGCTCTATACATAATAACTTGTTTAACCACTAAAACAAACCTATCAAAAAGGCAACATCATTACCCACATTTACAGGTGGGGACGTTAGTCCACCAAGGTCAGGTCATTTTTCATAGTGGTAGACTTGGGATTGAAACTTCTGGTTCTAGGGTCAGAATGTTAAACCACCAAGCAAAACTGATTTTGCAATCAACATGCTGTTGGTTCTCAGGTTTTTGTTCTGTTTGTTGAAAGGGAAAACATGGAATGATAATTTCATAAAATGGAAGAAAAACTTGCCACTTGTCAAATTAGAAAACTGCTTAGCTCGTATCCAATATTTCTCAATGCTGTACTTTTTAATCAACATCAGCCTTCTGTCTATCCTGGCAATCTCATCACACAAGTATTATTCCTGCCATCCAGTTTGCTACTGATGTTTTCCTAGTTTGAGATTACTCTATGAATCCACTCCTCTCTATACTGATTTCTTGTTTGCTTCTCATCAGCCTCGATTGATATGTAAACGTGCGTAATTCACTAAGACCTGGAGTACTGGTGCCTCATTCTTCACCTCTCTTCTCCTCAGCTGTTCTTCTAAGACAAGATCTTCTCTCCCTATGAAAAGATGGGTCTCCATTCCTAGACTGCCCCTCAATACACTGCACCTTACACCCATGCTTGTAAGCAATCTGGCCTTTTCTTACAAAGAATCCATCACCTTTTTTATGGTGACTGTATTTATCTGTCCTAGGTTGTATCGCTCAAACTCAGGCCAGCATCACTTGCTTCAAAATTTTATCCTTAATTTCCCTTGCACCTGACTGTGTTTCATAAATGTTTAAATTCATAAATATTTCTTGAAATAATATTCATTGTCAAATGCAGCTGAACTTATGTCTTCTTTTCTAAATTCTTTAAGCAGGTTAACATTACCATAAACTTTGTGACCTAAAGCAACACGTTCTAAATGAAGCAATAGTTAACTTATAGATCAGCGGGTTAAAAATCAGTGGGTTTTTGAAAATTTCTAATAGATTTCTTCACACTTAGTATAACCTATTAAGATATTAAATTAATACTTTTAGAGAATAATACTTTACTTTCTAAAGAATAATCTTCTATATAAGTTATATTGTATACATGTTTATGTTCAAAGCTCCAGTCCATGGAGCTGAATATTTCATGGTAGGAACCTGATAAATATTACATGACACTAGAGATTATTTTATAGCAGTAGGTCAGATGTCTCAAATATGAGGAATCTATGGATTATAATTTAGAATTGTGTAAAAAAATGAAGCAAAGTAAATTTAATGTGTCTTGACCTCTAATCTTAGCATCTCATGCAATTGAATTGAAGCTTATTTTTTTCATATATGTATCTACCATTATTGGATTAAAAAATGATTATAGACATTTCAAAACATTGAAGTAAAAACTCACATAAATCAAGAGCTTTTCATTCCATTCAGAAGGTTCTATACTTTATCCTATTTAATGCTTAAAACAGCACTATGTGGTATATTATACATACATTACAGGTAAGAAAAGGAGATTAAGAGTCCTTAAGTAGGGGCTAAATAATTGAGCTGAAGTATGCTGAGCTTAAACTCCATGATATGTCCTGAAATGTGCTATATAAATCAATGCTTCTTAGAATGTGTTCTCTTAACTCTAGTCTTCAAATGATAACAGCCATTACTGACTGACAGTTGGCTGATGGGGGAAAATAGACCTTTGGTCTAATACAATGAAAATCCTTAATAAAACAAAGTAAGCATCACTAAATGATTATGTGAAAATTTCACAATATAGCATTGCATATGTGAAAAGAGTTTCTTCCTGTTTTCCAATGTTCAGTGGATGAGGAATTCATTTACCAGTTTAAGAAACAATAATAGTAATTATAGCAGAATGATATGCATTATTTTACAGACAAAACATTTACATCTTTTATCTAAGTAATTATTATTAAATATATAATGAGTTAAAAGGGGCTTCCTTGGTGGCTCAGTGGTAAAGACTCTGCCTGCCAATACAGAAGCAGAAGGGCAACCCGAGTCAGGAAGATCCTCTGGAGAAGGAAATGGCAACCCACCCCAATATTCTTACCTCAGAAATTCCATGGATAGAAGAGTCTGGTGGGCTACAATCCCAAAAAGGTCAGACAGAACTAATCGAATAAGCAACAGCAAGTGAATTAAAACTATGAAATACAGCTTTGCAATATTTAGAAGGGATATTATTTGATGCTTGACATAATATGTATAACTCCAAATTAACTAATCCATCGCAGTTAGGAAAAAAAAAAATATGTGTAATTTGTCTCATAGAAGTCACTGAGTATAATATCATAGAGTTATAAATTATTTTTATATAACACATATATCCTTCATAATTCAAAAATTCAAGTAACTTTTTGTTGTTTGGTCTCTAAGTCATGTGTGACTCTGCTACCCCATTAACTGCAGTACCTCAGGCTCCTCTGTCATCCACAATCTCCCAGAGTTCACCTAAATTAATTTCCTTTGATTCCATGATGCTATCTATCCCATCCTCTGCTGCCCATTTCTCCTTTTGTTTTCATCTTCCCCAGAATCAGGGTCATTTCCAATGAGTCTACTCTGGCATTAGATGGCCGAAGTATTGGAGTGTCAGCTTCAGCATCAGTCCTTCCAAAGAATACTCAGGGTTGATTTCCTTTAAGATTGACTGGTTTGACATGAATCTGCTACAGGTGTGCATATGTTCCCCATCCTGAAACCCCCACCCCCAATGTATGGCAAAACCAATACAATATTATAAAGTAATTAGCCTCTAAAAAAAATTAATTCATTCATTGTTAAGAAAAGATTGACTGGTTTGATCTCCTTGGTGTCCAAGGAACTCTCAATAGTCTTCTTCAGAACCACAATTCAAATATATCTATTCTTTAGGGTTCAGCCTTTGTTATGGTCCAACACTCACATCCATACATAGCTACTGAAGAAAACTAGCTTTGACTATAGTGGCCTTTGTCAGCAAAGTGATGTCTCTTCTTTTTAATACACTGTCAAGGTTTGTCATAGTTTTTATTCCAAGGAGGAAGCATCTTTTAATTGCATGACTACAGTCAACATCTGCAGTGATTTAGGAGCCCAAGAAAACTAAATCTGTCTTTCCTTCCCCTTTCCCCCCTTCCACCTGACCTGCCTCTTGAGAAACCTATATGCAGGTCAGGAAGAAACAGTTAGAACTGGACATGAACAACAGACTGGTTCCAAATAGGAAAAGGAGTACGTCAAGGCTGTATGTTGTCCCCTGCTTATTTCAATTCTATGCAGAATACATCATGAGAAACGCTGGGCTGGAAGAAACACAAGCTGGAATCAAGATTGCCAGGAGAAATATCAATAACCTCAGATGTGCAGATGACACCACCCTTATGGCAGAAAGTGAAGAGAAACTAAAAAGCCTCTTGATGAAAGTGAGAGAGGAGAGTGAAAAAGTTGGCTTAAAGCTCAACATTCAGAAAACGAAGATTATGGAATCTGGTCCTATCACTTCATGGGAAATAGATGGGGAAACAGTGGAAACCGTGTCAGACTTTATTTTTGGGGGCTCCAAAATCACTGCAGATGGTGACTGCAGCCATGAAATTAAAAGACACTTACTCCTTGAAAGGAAAGTTATGAGCAACCTAGATAGCATATTCAAAAGCAGAGACGTTACTTTGCCAACAAAGGTCCATCTAGTCAAGGTTATGGTTTTTCCAGTGGTCGTGTATGGATGTGAGAGTTGGACTGTGAAGAAAGCTGAGCGCCGAAGAATTGATGCTTTTGAACCGTGGTATTGGAGAAGACTCTTGAGAGTCCCTTGGACTGCAAAGAGATCCAACAAACACATTCTAAAGGAGATCAGTCCTGGGTGTTCATTGGAAGGACTGATGCTAAAGCTGAAACTCCAGTACTTTGGCCACCTCATGTGAAGTGTTGACTCATTAGAAAAGATTCTGATGCTGGGAGGTATTGGGGGCAGGAGGAGAAGGGGATGACAGAGGATGAGATGGCTGGATGGCATCACCGACTCGATGGACATGGGTTTGGGTGAACTCTGGGAGTTGGTGATGGACAGGGAGGCCTGGCGTGCTGCAATTCATGGGATCACAAAGAGCTGGACATGACTGAGCGACTGAACTGAACTGAACTGATCAGACCAGATGCCATGATCTTAGTTTTCTGGATGTTGAATTTGAAGCCACTCTCCTCTTTCACCCTCCTCTCCTCTTTCACCCTCATCAAAAGGCTCTTTAGTTCTTCATTTTTTGCCCTTAGAATGCTATCATTTGCATATCTGAGGATTTTGATACTCTTCTGGCAATCTTGATATCAGCTTGTGATGCATCCAGCTTGACATTTCATATGCTATGCTCTTCACATAAGTTAAATAAACAGGGTGACTATATAAATCCTTGTCATACTCCTTTCTCAGTTTGAAACCAGTCAGTTGTTTCGTGACTGATTCTAACGGTTGTTTCTTTACATACATACATGTTTCCCGTGAGACAGGTTAGGTGGTCTGGTATTCCCATCTTTTCAAGAATTTTCCACAGTTTGTTGTGATCCATACAGTCAAACACTGTAGTGTAGTCAATGAAACAGATGATTTTCTGGAATTCCCTTCCTTTCTTTATGATCCAATCAATGTTGTCAATTCAATATCTTATTCGTTTGTCTTTTCAAAAACCAGCTTGTACATTTGGAAGTTCTCTGTTCATGTCCTGCTGAAGCCTAGCTTGAAGAATTTTGAGTATAACCTTACCAGCTTGTGAAATGAGTGCAATTGTACAGTGGTGTGAACATTCTTTGGCATTCTCCTTCTCTGCGATTGTAACGAAAGTGATCTTTTCCAGTCCTCTGGCCACTGATGAGTTTTCCAAATTTACTGACATGTTGACCGAAGTACTTAAACATCATTTTTTAGGATTTTCAATATCTCAGCTAGAATTCTATCACTTTCACCAGCTTTATTGATAGCAATGCTTCCTAAGGCCCACTTGATTTCACATTCCAGGGTGTCTGGCTCTAGGTGAGTGACCACACCATTTTGGTTATCTGGGTCATTGAGACCTTTTTGTACAATTCTTCTATGTATTTTGGCCAGCTCTTCTTAATCTCTTCTGCTTCTGTTAGGTCCTAAATATTTCTATCCTTTTTCATGTCCATCCTTGCATGAAATATTCCCTTTATATCTTCATTTTTCTTGAAGAAATTTCCAGTCTTTCCCATTCTGTTGTTTTCATCTATTTCTTTGCATTGCTCCTTTGAGGTCTTATTTCTCCTTGCTATTCTCTGGAACTCTTCATTCAGTCACTCAACTGAATGGATATCTTTCCCTTTCTCCCTTGCCTTTCACTTCCCTTGTTTTCTCAGCTATTTGTAAAGCCTCCTCAGACAACCACTTTGCTTTCTTTTAATTCTTTTTCTTTGGGATGGTTCTGGTCACTACCTCTTCTCTGATGTTATGAACTTCCATCCATAGTTCTTTATGCATTCTGTCTACCAGATTTAACTCCTTGAATCTACTTATCACCTCCATTGTATCATCATACGGGATCTCATTTAAGTCATACATGAATGGCTTAATGGTTTTCCCTACTTTCTTCAGTTTAAGCCTGAATTTTGCTTCCCTAGTAGCTCAGAGGGTAAAGCATCTGCTTGCAATGCAGGAGACCCAGGTTCAATCCCTGGGTCGGGAAGATCCCCTGGAGAAGGAAATGGCAACCCACTCCAATATTCCTGTCTGGAGAATCCCATGGATGGAGGAGCCTGGTAGGCTACAGTCCATGGGGTTGCAAAGAGTCAGACATGACTGAATGACTTCATTTTCTTTCTTTCTTTCTTTTCAATAAAAATCTCATGTTATGAGCCACAGTCAGCTCCAGGTCTTGTTTTCACTAAATGTATAGCGCCTCTCCATCTTCCGCTGCAAAGGATATAATCAACCTGATTTCAGTATTGACCATCTGGTGACGTACATGTGTAGAGACATTTTTTGTGTTGTGGAAAATGGTGCTTGCTATGACCAATGAGTTCTCTTGATAAAAATCTGCTTTGACCTGCTTCATTTTGTACTCCAAGGCCAAACTTGACTAATACTCTGGGTATCTCTTGACTTCTTACTTTTGCATCATATCAATCTCCTTTATGAAAAGGACATTTTTTGGGGGGCGGGGTAGGGTTAGGTCTAGAAGATCATGTAGGTCTTCATAGAGCCATTCAACTTCAGCTTCCTCAGCATTGGTTGTTCAGCTTAGATTTGGATTGTTGTGATGTTAAATGGTTTGCCTTGGAAACAAACAGATCATTCTGTTGTTTTTGAGACTGCACTGAATTACTGCACTTCAGATGCTTTAGTTGACTGTGAGTATATTTCTGATAAAGGATTCTTGCCCACAGTGGCCGATTTATTGTTCACATGATTCAAATTTGCTGTCTCCATCCATTTTAGTTCACTGATTCCTAAGATTCTGATGTTCACTCTTGCCTTGACCATGTCCAGTTTACCTTGATACATGGACCTAACATTCTAGATTCCTACACAACATTGTTATTTACAACGTTGGACTTTATTTTCTCCACCAGACATATCCACAACTGAGCATTTTTTCTGCTTTGGACCATCTACTTAATTTTTCTGGCACTATTAGTAATTGGCCTCCACTCATCCTAATAGCATATTGGACACTTTCCAACCTGGGAGGGCTCATCTTCTGATGTCATATCTTTTTCCTTTTCATACTATTTATGGGGTTCTCACAGCAAGAATCGGAGAAAGCAATGGCAACACACTCCAGTACTGTTGCTTGGAAAATCCCATGGGCAGACGAGCCTGGTAGGCTGCCGTCTATGGGGTCGCTAAGAGTTGGGCACGACCGAGTGACTTCACTTTCACTTTTCACTTTCATGCATCAGAGAAGGAAATGGCAACCCACTCCAATGTTTTTGCCTGGAGAATCCCAGGGATGGAGGAGCCTGGTGGGCTGCCGTCTATGCAGTCGCACAGAATCGGACATGACTGAAGCGACTTAGCAGCAGCAGCAATAGTGCAGTGAGAATTGGAGAAGGAAATGACAACCCACTCCAGTACTCTCGCCTGGAAAATTCCATGGACGGAGGAGCCTGGTAGGCTACAGTCCATGGAATTGCAAAGAGTCGGACACGATTGAAGGACTTCACTTTCTTTCTTTCTTTCACAGCAAGAATATTGGAGTGGTCTGCTATTCCCTTCTCCAGCGGACCATGTCTTATAAGAACTCTTCACTATGACCCATCCATCTTGGATGGCCCTGCAAGGTTTGTCTCACAGCTCATTGAGTTACACAAGCCCCTTTGCCATGATAAGGCTGGGATCCATGCAGGGAATCAAGTAGCTTACCAATACTTAATATTAATACATTAAATGTTAGGTTAAGACCCTGGGTTATAAAGAAGAAATATATATATTTTAAAACCAAAGTATAATAAATACACTTTATTAAATAAAAGAAAATTTCATGTTTCTCCCCTAGCAGGGGAGACAAAAGGAAAAACTGATAGAGCATATAGTTTTTCATTAGAAGGTAAGATATATTTTCAGAAAAAAAAGTGATGTTCATATGACTGTTTTTGAACAGTTCTTTCACAAAGACTAACCGTTGCAAGTAAGCAAAGTTACTGTTTCAAGTTAAATAAATTAAGCCTTCAAGCACAGTTTGGTTAATATTAATTGTCATTTCTCAGAAAATGACTTTCAACTCTTTCAAGAAACACTATGTGGCATTTCTGTTTTGTTAAAAGTATAAAGTAAGGATATTTTGTATTGATGATTGAAGGGAAGATCAGTGTTGGGATGTTACTTTGCAGGGAAAAGTAATAATTTAAAAACTATGCAAAGAAAGGCCTAAACAATGTTCATTTGATATCCTATGAAGCATTAAATCATTATTTATAGTAAATAAATCTAGTTATCGTGGGATGTTTTCCCATCATCAGACCTATTACACCTTGATTTCTTTTAGATAGCATTGCTCCCTGGTGGACAAAATACCCTCAAAATTAATCATCCTGAAACCAAAATAAATGACCCATTGAATGAGATGATTTATGAATATCCTTCAGAAAAACAGAGAATATATGCAAAATGGAAGGGGAAAGATAATGTGTTTGGCATAATATAAATTGAGTGATTCTTGGCATAAATGAGAAACACAATCAGATACATTTTGAAGTTTCTCTTGGTTGATGAGAATGGCATCAATAGGTAAAGAAGGATGTTGGTCTTCCTGCTGCTGTGACAGGAGAACATGCATCAAGATCATCTAAAATTGGTTGAAGAACAGAGAACACTTGTGCACTATGGCTGGGAGTGCAAATTGGTTAGGCCATTATGGAAAAGGTACCTCAAAAAATTAAAAATGGAATTACAATATGATCCAGCAATTCTACTTCTGGGTATTACCCAAAAGAAATGACAATAAGATGTTAAAAACATATGTACCCTCATATTTATTGCAGCATATTCATAATAGCCAAGATATGGAAGTAATCTAAATCTAAACTTCCAGCTATATGATGAATAAATCCTTGGAATCTAATGTGTAGCATACTGACTATAGTTAATAACACTATCATATATTAAAAGTTGCAAAGAGGATAAGTCTTTATTCTCACCATAAGACTACAAAAAATTGTAATTATGAGAAGTGAAAGATGTGCCAACAATTAAAAAATAAATTACACCTTTGAGTTTAAAAAGAGATCATCTAAAATTGGATCAAGTTGTTTAATGAATTTTTTTTAAGAATGGAGGATGAATATTCATTCTGAGGGAAAAGTTACTACTTACATTGAAATCTTTACCACTAAAAAGTTACGTAAGAGGACAGTTTGAGGCATCATTTATATTACTTGTAGGGAGTATATTTCCAGTAATTTATTTTTCTTCTATAGAGTTACACATTAGAACTTAAATTGTTATATGTTTGAAAGTTTGTCGAAGTATCAGTTACTATTTTATGTTTATAGTAACCTCCAGAATTTGCATCTATGTATTATCATTTTTGTTTCCAAACGCACTCAGTTGAACATGAAAAATCACAAAATATCACCCACATAAAGAGATGTGATCACTGTTTTTAATAGTGAAAGATCTATTTCTATAGAGCAAATTTCAGCTAATGAAATCAGAAATGTTTCCAATGTGTTCACTATAATTAGAAATTACATTTTATTGATTCATTATTCAGCAATCAATTTGTGTTTTTACTGTTAAGTTATATGTAAAATGACTTGAATTAAAATATTTGAAGTGCTTATATTATTAAAGAGTTGCTAGTCAATCATACATTATTAAGTTCTGCATATATGACATTGATATATTGCTGCAAGGTAATCAATAATTATTCATGAGAATACACATTGCCTCCATTTAATTTCAAAAGTGCGTTTAAGAAAACAAATAGAGTGCAAGTAGAATTGATCTGGTATAATGCAATAGCTATAGCATAGTAAGTGTGATAGTCACTCAGTTGCATCTGACTCTTTGCAACCCTATGGACTGTAGCTTGCCAGGCTCTTCTGTCCATGGAATTCTCCAGGTAAGAATTCTGGAGTGGGTTATGTAAAATAACAATTTATCTTCACATTCTTTTACAACATTTACTTTTTTTAAGAATTATTGTCAGAAGAACACCTGTCTGGCATTTTTACAGCATTGTCATTTGCCAAAAACAAATAAATAAATAAATCTATCCATCTTTCAGTTGACAGTTTTAGAGGTGAGTTTTCCTGTCTTTTGGTACTTGGACTTCCTAAGGATTCTAACTATTGATTATGATTGACAAAACCCACAGTTTCATAAATAGCTTACAAATCATTATTTCCTTCAGCAATAGGTTTCTAAATTGAATATCAAAGAGCCTAGGGTTCAATATGTATGAAATTGTAATCCATTAGAAATACAGTGACTCCGAACTTCAGGTAATGGTAAGAATCTCCATATCAGGTATTACTAATTGTGCTGGCTACATTTTGTTTCCTGAATATAAAGAAATACAACAATTAGACAAAAGAGTCTCATTAAGGGCCCATGTATATGAATTATCACCTTACAATTTTACATGATATTTTCATTTGTTAATGTAATATATCCAATGGCCTTTATGAATAAGGATTTGAAGATCAATCTCTCCGTACTAACTGTTCCTGACTAGCTACCTGAACTTGAAGAAGTTAGCTGACCTCAGGAACGCTGTGAGATTATTCTAATGAAGGATATTTGGATATTTAGGAAATGTAAATTAAGAGTTAGAATTTCAAACTCATAGCAACACCCCTTAGGCTCATTGAGAAATATATCCCTGTCTATTTCAGATTATATATGAGATAATTTTTAGTGTTTTCAGTTGCTAATTTTGCAATATGGGAAATAAAGGAGAATCTGAACTCTTGAGTGTTTAAAAATGAATAGAAAATAGTTTGTATGTGAATTTAATGTGCATAAAGACTGCAGGCATCATTCTTTAATGGCATTTATTGTCCCAAATACACTCTTTTAATCAAATCACGTATGGTCTTGACATAATGATTTCTGTTATTGCTCAATAGTGAAGAATGTATGTACCATAGGAAAAGCAATTATGCAGCTTACATTTTTCATATACACAAATGTATATAACATAATATTTGCCATACAGGACCTATTTAGAATCACATACTTCTGCAGGATATGTTTTTTAATAGTATAATAACATTGTTCAATGTCCTTATAGAAGTATAAGCCTTAGCATTTGAGACATGTAAAGGATTTTTTATGTCACATGTTATGTTATGGTAATATTTACCATAGAAGAGGAATTACCTCTGGAGGGTTTAAGTCATTTGTATTTAGTGAACAAGTTGGCATAATTCTTAGATATGTCCCTTAAAATAACACTGTTACATTTGCCATTTTCTATTTTTTTTATTGAAGTTACAAAGTAGTGAGCAGTTTGTACATAAATTGGCAGTAGGAAAAATATATGCACTGTGACATTAAAGAAAATAATATGTGAATAGAAAAATCCATAAATATCAAGTTTTTGAACATGGAAAAAATACTGAGAATAACTGCATGCTAAATTTACCTACTGTACAACTGGGGATTGGTTAAACAAGCAATGGTCCCTTTTAAAAGAATAAGAATGATATTGATCTGAATTACTTTGAATGTGATTTCTCAAAATGCAGACATATTTGGAAGATAATTCTTACAAAGAATGTGTATTTGAAGATTAAAATAAGATAATATATGTAAAAAGCTCAGCACAGTGTCTGACATCTGTTGGATACTTAACAAAAGAGAGATATTAATAATATAGCCTATACATGATTATTAGGTAATTGACTTTAGTCCTTATTGCCCCCAAATGTTCAGTCTTAACAAAATATAAATAGCCATAAAAGGAGAACATTCTTTATTTTTAACACTTCTGAATGGGAAGAGCCAAGAATCTCCACATGAGAAGAGAGGAGGGAATATCTATGATAAAGACAATTGGATTACTTTTGTGAATGGACAAACGTTCTTTTATCGACAGAAGAGAGTGAAGCCAATGCTGAGGGGCATGCCACAGCATAACCACACAAAACTGTCCACAGTGATTACATCCTTCTGACTGTAGTAAAACTTCACAACATTTTGGAAAAGTAAAACCTCAAGGAAGTTGACAGAGTTTCTAAGCTATTTGTAAGGCATAGTTGATTTAAATTTTCCTCAAAAACTATTAAAATACTCTCCTGAGAAATCCTGGCAGATGATTATTGATTTGTTGTGATATTTATAGAAGACATTACTTCTGGATCATATTTACAAAATTCTCATTGGGTTTTAATGCATAATGTGCTCTATTTTAACTCAGCTTTTAAGTCACTGAAGACAGCGTGAAAAACTGTTTCCTGAAAAGTTTGATCATTCTTTCAGACTCGTGGGACTCTTTATTTCTCTGCTATATTCTTTAATGTAGCTGTAAGGAAGGACCTCTTAAACAACTGGAAACCTCAAAATTGTGTGCTGAATAGATTAGTCTTTGTCTCATTTAACAACAGGCCATATACAGATGAAAATCAGTTGAGAATCCATACTAACTATTGAACCAAGACCCATCTTGTCAGTTGAATTTCACTGAAAAGTAATTCTAAAGTTTGAAAATATGGATTAATATGACTTTCCAAAATAATACTAGAATAAAAGCATGTGAATATCAAATAATCAATTAAAGATAGAATTGCAAGTTTCCAAGCATTTCAGTATATGTATACACGGAAGAAATAAGAATTGTTTTTCATTGGATTTTCATTGCTATGTGAATTAATGTAATTTCAGGTCACTGATATCATGAGGTTGGGATTGGTGTTTCAAGCATAAACAGGCACCAAATGCAAGAAATTAAAAGATTAAAGACTGCATAATTCTTGGCAATGCAATAAACATGTTCCAGCAAATAAGATTAGCAATTAGTCAGGAAATCCAGAGAATTACTAGTTGAGAAATGTTTACCTAGATCAAATGAGGCCATAGTCTACATTTCAAGTCTAGTGACCAAGAAAAGTACAATATTTGATTTTCAGAATTTTGTTATCTAATAATGGGTAAGACATTGCTTTTTGACTCAATATTTTTCTTCTTAATATTGATTTTAAAATATTTGAAATGGCCATTCATAAGTTCCAGTAATATAATATTGTAAGGTGATTCCTATAACTGTTCAAGAAAAAATGTAGAGTTCTTCTAAGTAGAGCTAGACAGCAAGTCTTGATGTAACTATACATCTCTGATTTATTTTACTTACAATTCAATAGTCTAGCAGACATTATGTGAAGATTCTGAACCATGTGTCAGCCAATAACAATGACAGAAGTGACAAGCATCATCTTGAAAATTTTATTACATTATGAAAGAAAACATGTTCCCAGAAAATAGTTGAAAAAGCATAATTTTTACTACTTCAGATGATTTGATTTATGTACTCCAAGGCAATAAAGCATTGAAAGGAAAATATACTGAATTTATTTCAACTGTAATGGAATTATAAATATGATTTAAGGTTAATCTGAAATACTAGGCCTCTTTATAAGAAGGAATATGTGCCGTCAATATGCTTAAAATGCATGTATCACTTAACATCACATAGCTCCTCTTGGGATAGAAATTTTCTTTTGCAACACAAAGTACAAAACTTTGAGCTAATATGAGTGTTTTGAGGATAAATAAGTGTAATGAATTCATATATAAAATAACAAGATATACATAAGTTTGCTGAAAAAGAACACAGTTTGGGAATCCCTGGAAAGGTAGTCTTACCTAATTCATTTGAACAAAATAAACATAGTAAAAATTTTGTAAGTATGTCTTTTCATATTTTTCTGTAATATAAACTCACAGATGATCAAATAAGAAAAAATTGTGCAAATCAGTCAGTTGTGAGAAAATGCACAGAGGAGATTATATTTGCACTTAAGTAAGCAAAATTGGTAACATCAATCTAGCCACCCTCTAAAATGTAACTATCCTTTTATCTTTTCAGGAATACATGTAATCTTTGTAACTTTTCCACAGTTATATATTTTTTATTTATTAGTGTAAAATTCCAAAAAGCTTTAAAAAATATTTTCCTATGCAAACAGAATGGAATAAAACATGACAGTTGTCAAGAGGCACATGAAGAGTTGCACAGAATTGCTAATAATTAAAGAAACACAAATCAAAGCTACAACGACCTTACACTAATCAGAACAGCAAACATTAAAAAGTCTACAAATAACAAATATTTCGAGGGTGTGGAGAAAAAGGAAACTTCCTATATGGTTGGTGGGAACGTAAGCTGGTGCAGCCACTATGGAAAACAGTATGGAGGTCAAAACAATAAAAATAAAGTTGCCCTATGATCCAGCAATCCTACTGCTGAGCATATGGAGCATCATAATTCAAAGTGATACATGCACCCCTATGTTAATAGCACTATTTGCAATTGCCAAGATATGGAAACAACCTAAATGTTCATAGACAGATGAGTGGATAAAGGATATATAAAACAAATATATATACTCAGCCATAAAATGAATGAAATAAAGCTATTTCATTATTTGCCACAACATGGATGGACCTAGAGATTATCATGCTAGGTGAAGTAAGATAGAGAAAGACAAATGTCATATGATATCACTTATATGTGGAATCTAAAATATGACATAAATGAACTTATCTATAAAACCAAAACAGACTTGTGGTTACCAAGGCAAAGACGGGTGGGTGGAGGGATAAATTAGGAGTTTGGGATTAGTGGACTATCCTGAACTATAAACAAAATAGATAAACAACAAGCTCCTACAGTGTGGCTCAGGGAAACATATTCAATATCCTGTGATAAACTATATGGAAAAAATGAAAAACAATGTACACACACACACACACACACACACACAGAGGTATATGAAATCACTGTGCTATACAGCAGAAATTAGCACAATATTGTAAATCAACTATACTTCAATAAAATAAATAAATAAACACAGCGCAATTGTGTTTTGCTCCATTGTCGGATTTGGGACTACTACACTTTGGGGAAGGAATAAGTGGGCAAGGATGCCCACAACATAAAATAAGAATGGACAGACCAGAAGGATTAAACCTGGAAAAATTTGTGAAATTTCTATCATTACAATCAGTAGAAGCACACACTAATGGGAACTTTTTGTTGACGTATTACAACCTACTTAGAATAATATTATCTCAATTAATGCATTTCAAATAAGAGTCTCTTTGTGGGGTAAAGAAACTTCCTATGTCAGACTAAGATTGACTATGCCATAGAAAAAGTTATCACCAACTTCTAGTATATAAATATATATTTTCTTGCTCTTTCAGAGAAAATATAGTGAGATGGCAGTGACTAAATAGTTGGTTGTCCATAAAGCATAGTTTTAAAAGGATCATCTCCTAAATTATAGATGTGACAGAACACCTACTCTTATAGGCAATGGTTGGTGGAGGAATTAAACAAAAACATCTCAGGGAATGAACAGAAAGTTATGTTGAATTTTCCAAAAACACTGTATAAAGAAAGGAAACCTTGACAAACTTCAGTTGCCTTGGAGAGTTCCCAAAGCATTCACAATGACTTTAAAATCATGTTGAAAACTGTGAAGTTTTATTGTTTTTCTCATTTCAATTATACTTTCAAGGTAGCGTCAATTTATTTTTCTTATATACTTACTCAATTGTATAAAACTATGATCTTAAAATTGTCACTCCTTACCTTTGATTCTTGAACGTTCTTGACTTTTTTCCTGCTGGAAATAAAACAAAAATAGTTCAAAGTTTGTAAGCATTTTATCAACAGTGTGATATAAAGTAACACTTTAACTAAAGTCTTGTCAAAATATTTCACTGTACATATACCCGAGTCACTGTAACATAATTCTCACTTTAAAGACACATGTCAAATCTTTTATCAGAGCAGTAATCATTGTTAATGTACATAAATGTTTCTAAGAAACCGATACATTGCACAAATGATTTGATAAACACTTCATGAGTAATAAATACATTATTGTGTCTCCAAAATGTCTTGGTCCATTTTATTTAATCCCAACAGATATTAAATCACACCTTCAGAATTTGCTATTAGTGTCTTTATGTTAATTTTATGCTTTTGGTGAGGAAAAATGTTTAATGACAAGCAACGGAGAATTCACTAAAACACACACACACACACACACACAGATATTTCAAATGTCTTTCCTTCAGTTTAGCTTAAAACTGTTCCCTGTCTTGCTTCTCTGAGGCTAAAGTTGACAATAATTCTATTATTTATTCGAAGCTGCTTCAGGCAGACTGGTCTTTCAATTTGACATACTTCTTATTAGTTACCAGGCAACCCCAGAAGAATTTATTTGCTTTCGAGTTTTTAAGTAGAAATTGTGAACTCTACAACTTCTCGATTAATACTCAGGCAGTTTACTCTGAGTAAAGTTTTCAGGTTCTCAAACAAAAAATAATTTTGAAATATGTTTCTAACTAAAAGTCACACAAAGATATGCAGAATTATATGAATGTCAATAAATTTTGATAGCATTTATGAACATAGTAAAACTATGAAAAGTTATTTTGCTGCAAGTATTCATCCCAGAGTCAGATTGAGAATAAAAATGCATATTGACAGGCTAAACATTCCCTATATTAAGCCCATGCTTGTGTGCCCAGACCTAGTTCTTTACCTAGGTCTGGTTTTATAAATGCTGGTGATAAACCAGGTCTGATTCATATGATGCATCGTGTGTGGGAAGTGTCTGTGACTCTAGGTATCTGATCAACCTTGAGAAATGGTAGCGCAGCAAGTGTGATAACATTTGAAGATAACCATTGCTAGTTTGATGATTACCAGTCGCCATTAAATGAATTGTAAAATTTTTAAAAATGCATCTTGATAGATGTATATTCATTGAAACATGCTAACCAAATGTATAATTCTATTAAGCTAATATTTTATATTCTAAATCTCTTAGCCCATCAAGACTTCGTGTTTAAATTCTGGACTGTATTCTGTGAATTAATCATTTTTTAATTATGATGTACTTTTAATTTAGAGTATATGTTGCTCATTTAAACTAAAATTCTAATAAAAATTATATATATTTATAAATAATAATTACATGCTTTAAAAGTACATTATTGTTTCATAATTATAGGACAAGTTGATTTAAATTTTCCAAATGGTTACTAATGAAAAAATTATCTCTATTTCTCTCCTTCTATTTTGATACTTTTTCATTCATTTAGTCATTCATTCTTTCAGCAAATGTGTATTGATCCTTCTATGTGCCAGACACTGCTCTAAGTGATAAATGATGAACAAAAGAAACAAAAATATGTCCTCATGAACCATGATTATTGCATAAATGGCAGTAACTTTTATTTAGCAAAAGATATACCATACAAGGTGTAGTTTGGAGTGACTACAATTTTATACAATGATAAATAATTTTGAATAAATTTTTGAGGGAAATGAGAGGAAGATCCAAGCATATATCTGGGGAAAACATGTTTTAAGGGAGAAAAACAGTTACAAACTCCCTGTGATACAGCAGGTCTTGACACTGTCAAAAATACCAAGGAAACATGTGTAACTGGGCAGGCTGAGTAAGAGGAATTTAATACAAAGTTTCAGTCAAGAAAATAAGAGTTGTAGACAGACGAGCACTGAGGGCATTGGTTAGTGCTTTTGTTTTTGCACTGAGAGAGTTCAAAAACACATTGAGGGTTTCTTCTCAGAAGAGCAACACCATGTGAATTACATTTACACAGACTCATTTTGCCTATAGAGAATAGTTTGAACAAGGAAGGGACAAAATTAGAGGGACCAATAGAGAAGGTATTGCAGGAATCCTGATGGCAGATGATGGCTCAGAGTGGTGTGGTACCAGTGGAGTGGCAAAACTAGTTATAACTAAAAAGGCTTCTGGATAGAATAAGTGTTGATGTGAGACACAGAACTGATGAGGATGATCTCAAGGGTCTGAGCCCCTAGAAGAATGGCGTTATCTCTGTCATAAGGAAGATGGCCAAGTCAGAAGCACTTTTATCCTCTTCTGGCTTGCCTTCTGGTGCTGTCCTGCTTTGCGTTTTTCTCTTGTCTGGCTGCTCCTTTCTGTCTCCTTTACTGATTCTTTCATGTGTCCTCAGTTTCTAACTACTAGTTTCCTAGCTATTGAATCCTTATCCTTCTTCTGTATACCTTATTCCTTTGCTCACCTTACCTACTCTTCTGGTCTTAGGTGCCATATTTTTCCTGAAGATTCTCAAACTTGTATCTCTAGCTAATCCTCAGCATTGAACTTCAGATTCAAATATTCAGCTTTATTTTTGACATCTCTACATGAATAGCTAATAATAGCCCACTTATCGTGTCTAAAATTAAACTTTTGATCTTCCCTTATGTCTTTGATCATCTTTCTCATCTCTTCATCCTTCTAGTTGTTTAGACACTTAAAATAATGCTGTTTCTTAAGAGCAAAACCCTGAAATTTTATGGTTTTGATATTCAACTCTGATTTTACTTTGAATATCACTCTGATGATGCAAAGTAGGATGATGGTCAAAGTGCCTGGAATTCATGGGAGATAGTTCATAAATTTATAAATCATCAACCTATATATAAGTCATCATTCAGAGATTATATAAGCATTGAATATATAGAGATGAATATTGTAAACAATTCAAGAAATAAATAAGGTCAAATCAGGCCGCTTTTTTGACAATATCCACCAGATGAACTGACATAGGTGAAAACATTTACTTCAAAAGAAACACATTCTTGGCTTGGAAGTTCATTTTAAGTTATTTAAGGAAGGAGATGATGATTGACATGTATATGAAGGGGTAAAAGTGAAATGGGAGAAATGTAATTGGGAAAGAAAAGTCCAGGATGGTCTGTAGCTGAAGAATGAAGGGAAGTCCATAGAGGCATTGTGTTTGTTTTTGCTGTTTTGTCTTTTGTTTTATTTTTGTGCATTTATAATATAGTATTTATATCAGTGAGAACTGAGAATGTCTAAATGATGAGAGATACAGAGTAGAAACAGAGAGGATTAAGACAAAAGGGAGAGATGATTAGACTAACTTTGCAAGGCTACTAAAAAGGTAGATGTGATAGAAAACATGAGTGGGGGGGAATTTTAGTTAGAAAGACAACCAGTTCCTCTAACATAACCAGTGGGCACAGGAAGACATGGTTATAGGTGCAAGAAGTTTGTAGGTTTGATATGATAAATCAGACATGCTTCATTTATGATGATTTATTTTTTTTATGTAGCTGAGGGAAAATCCATTGAATGGTGAAGGAGGATGGTTTATTAGAAATTTGAGGAGTGGCTAGATTTTAAATGCACTATTGAGTAAAACAGCTTTGGTTTCTGAAGTCCTAGTTGATTTTTGGCATCATAAATATACAGTGATACTGATTTAAGGCATTTTAACTCCAACCAAATAAGCTTAATACTCACTGACATTGCATTTTTTATTATTTTTATGAATACCAATTCTCTATTTTGTACAATTTTATATAATTATACTGATAAATTACCAGTGAAATATTCTTAAATAGTCTACAAATGAGAAATTTGTAAGAAGCCTAAATTTATAGAAAATAAATTACTAATTAATTTTATGAACTAGGAATAATAGGAACAGACTTGTAATGTAGAAAGATTAAAAGGATAATATATCTTATTTATTCTTAAACTTGTATTAGACTCTGTCAGTGTAAATATATATAGATATGTGTGTGTGTGCATATATATATACTTCAGTATTTTCAAGGTAATAACTGTTCCAATTTATTTTTATGATGAAAATATTGCATTGGTCACTTGGCAATATATATTTTTCACAACTTTATTGCACAAACTATTACTTCAGATTTTAAATGTTAGTTTTTAAATGTGGAAATGTTAAGAAGGAAACTGAAATTGTTTAATTATGCAATGAGAGGTCAGAAAGATTTGCTATTCTTTCTTCATGATACATTTGAGAAACGTTCTTACATTATGAAAATTTAGGTCTCATACATAATAGCAGAAATGCCATTCTCTTGGTATAACTGAATTGTAATATTCTTCCAAAAGATTTTCTGCCAATGTGATCTTATCTTAAAATAAGAAATATATATTTGGCCACGTATCAAAGCTAAATAATAGCAAATGATTCGTGTATTACTTTGTTCCACATCATTTCTTGGAAGAATCCCAAAG
This sequence comes from Budorcas taxicolor, assembly GCF_023091745.1. Lineage (NCBI taxonomy): Eukaryota > Metazoa > Chordata > Mammalia > Artiodactyla > Bovidae > Budorcas > Budorcas taxicolor. The sequence goes on along the minus strand of NC_068926.1, from coordinate 36,800,141 downwards.
TGCTATCTTTCATTTATAAATAGACTCCATGAAATTCTGCTCAGTGGTAGAAATGGGCAAATAGATCCTTTCAGACAGTGTGCTAAAGATTAGAAAAGACAATCTGGGTGAAAGTATGGATTCAGAAATAATACATGATTGAAAGATACAATTTCTTCAATATTAAACAAAATACAACATAATGAGTAGAACATATCTAAGCCAGGGTAAAATTTTCAAGCTGGAAACAAATTTTCAAGCTGTAATTTTTCAAATGAGATATGGTGGTCCTAAAATATCTAGTCAAACTGAAATACAGCCAAATAACATCAACACACAATAATAAGGAGAATGTTATAACTCCAGAAGATATAATTATGAATGTTTCCTTTCTAGTATTTGAATTTAGGTATGACATTTACTAACATCTGATGATGCTTATACCCTAAATAATGTCTTATGATCAAACACTAAAACTGTATATCTGGCCACAACAGCTTCAAACACAATTTATCCAATTTCTCCCTTTTTGTCGTGAAACATATGCTCTCTGGGAAGAGAAGAAACCATTTAAATGGTGAATGCATCAAGTTCATCACAAAGCACTGAGTTATAATCGTTTGAGTATCAATAAATGGTCTTCCTCTTCCATATTATAAAGCTTAAAACACTAAGGAAAAGTCATGAACACTGTACAGGTTATACCCATGGATAATCTTTTTTAAAATTTGTATATGTATGATACTAGTTTAATGACATTACTTATGCACCTTTTGATTAGTATCAGGACTCCCACAGGCTTCTCTCCACATAAAGGGATGTAAGAATGAAATGAGTGCAGGTAGAATTGAATTGGTTCCTTAGGAAAGTATACCAATTATCTCTCTGAGTTTGAGATCCTGTACTAAATCTCTCATTGGATATACATGATGATAACCAGTGTATAACTACGTGATAGAAGTAGGGCTCAGGAAGAGTGTAAAAGGCAAGCATCTCCTCTTTTCATCATTTCAAGAATGATAAAGAAAAGTTTTCTAATTTGCTTTTGTTTTTCCTCAGCCCCACGTGACTCAGTTTGCATTTCACTGTTAAATGAAAGTCTATGGTGGGATTTCCCTGGTGGTCCAGTGTCTACAATTCTGATCTCCTAATGCAAGGGTTCAATCCCTTGTCAGGGAACTAGAGCCCGCATGCCACAATTAAGAACTGGTGCAATCTAATTAAATAAATATTTTTTAAAAAGAAAGCCATGATAAGTCCATGCTGCTGCTACTGCTGCTAAGTTGCTTCAATCATGTCCGACTCTGTGCGACCCCATGGACTGCAGCTTTCCAGGCTCCTCCATCCATGGGATTCTCCAGGCAAGAGTATTGGAGTGGGATGCCATTGCCTTCTCCCATGCTACCTAGATCATTAACATGATAATATTAGAAAATTGTTTTCTTCGTAAGTCCCCTTTAATTGAATGGATGGTATAGGTTGAGAGGCGATAAACTTCACCTCTTTAAGTTGAGAAGGACTTGCCTAGTGGTCCAGTGTTTAAGACTCCATGCTTCCACGGAAGAGGTTGCAGCTTCCATCCTTGGTTAGAGAACTAAGATCTCACTTGCAGGGGGCACACCCCACCCCCCAACAGTAATAAAATAAAGTTAGGAGGAAGCAAATGCATTTTTATTTATTTATTTTTCTTTGCCTATAGCTTGTAGTGAAAGGCACACTCAAATTGTGTTTAGGTTCATCATGTACTGAGAAAAAAAAATTCTAACATGAACTTTAAGAAAATTCAAATGTATAGAAGTGTTTTACTGGTATATTGAATAAAGTCCATAATGAATTAACTAAACTCAAAATTAAAAAGTAACAAAAGATAAAACAAACAATATCTGGTGGAGTAATTTAGCTCCAGTTCCTATGATCCACACTTATTCTTGAAGTAATTAACGTCATCATTCACAAAAGGGGGCTTTATGTGTATATACAGTAGTGCCATAGAAGCTCAGATAAATGTATGCAAATTTAAAATTATGACCAAATACCAATAGATCCTACTTGTGATAATAGTCAAGGGATGTCCATATAAATGTTTATGGCAAACATATACAAAGATTTATTAACTGTTGAAGCCTGGCTAATTTAAAATCTTTCTCAGAACTCTCGCCTTCTCTTTGCCTCCCAAATACCAACAAACAAAATTTGTGAGTTGATAATTTGCAGTAGACTACTGCTGTTCAATACAAATTTATTTAACATTTCCATGTGCTAAGTGGTAAAAAAAATAAAAAATTAAATGTTCTCAAAAACATTCATTAGAGCTATTCAATTATATAGATTGTAAATTCAAGGAGATTGGGAATAGGAGACCATTTCAGTGGAGTAATGCAATCCACTGCAATTTTATAACAAATCTATGCTATGCTCTTCTGATGCATGCATACCCATGAACACACAAGCTGCCTCTCCAAGGTCTTCAATACACACATATGCACAACACATACACATGCACAAACATATGTACATACTTTTCCTCAAACATATTTTCTTGGTGGCAATTTAATTTTAAAATGTCTGGAAAATAAAAGATACCACCAATCATAAAGCAGTATATCTGGCCTCCTAAATCTTAAGTTTATCAGTGAAATTTTAATAAATTGTAATGGTGAATTTTCAGTCTTACTAAGTTTAATCACAATCTTCTTATCTTTGATTTGAGATCACTCCTCTTGGAATTTGCATCGTGTTTCTATTTAATACTGCCTTTCAACAAGCTTCAGTTCCTGAGCATTCCATCTAAAACTGTACCTCCATTACTAAATATCTGATTTTTTTAACTGTTTGTTCATTACTCACAGAAGTTATCGCTTTCTATGATAATAAAAGGATTTATATGCACATGATGTGTTCCATTTACTAGAATCTATGTTACTCATGACTTAACTGGCATATACACAGTGTCTAGAATGGTATCTGCAAATGGCACCATTTCTAATACAATGTCTGAATTCTAGATTTTAACATCCCAATGGAGTGATAGGCAAAATCCAATTTTTATATATATATATATATATATATATATATATATATATATATGGAATTATATATAAAATCTAGAGAGCATGGTTAAGGGAGTAATGTGTTGTCTCTTAGTCAGGTGAATGGAAGCTTTGTGAATGTGGCGAACTGAGGAATATACAGAGAAGATGTTTTAGTAAAAAGTAGCTGAGCTCTACAGTGAAGTGAAGGGAAGGATTCTCTGCAGTAGACACAGCACGAATAAAGTTAAGAAACTATGAGATTGCATGGTAGCACTGTAAAACTACAGACTGTGGTAGTGTAGAGTTGGGATGGTAAACATTAAATAGAGTTGGGCAACTAATAAGTTTCAGCTCTTTATCAAGTGAAAGTAATTTTATTAATTTTTAAAGAAATATCAGATATATTAATAGTCTAGCATTTATTAACGTACATAAAATTTGATTAAAATATTTGCTATTATATATATATATTTATATTTATCTCTTGTAGAAAGAGAGAGGGATCTAGCTCTATTTAGACATTCGAAAAACACCAACACAGTATACTAGCAAATATATATGGAATTGAGAAAGATAGTAATGATAACCTTGCATGTGCGACAGCAAAAGAGACACAGATGTATAAAACAGACTTTTGGACTCTGTGGGAGAGGGAGAAGAAGAGGATGGGATGATTTGGGAGAATGGCATTGAATCATGTATACTATCATGTATGAAACAAATCGCCAATCTAGGTTCGATACAGGATACAGGATGCTTGGGGCTGGTGCACTGAGATGATCCAGAGAGATGATATGGGGAGAGAGGTGGGAGGAGTGTTCAGGATTGGGAACTCATGGGCACCCATGGCAGATTCATGTCAATATATGGCAAAACCAGTATTGCTAAGTAAAATTAAAATAAAATAAAATAAATACAATCTATAAAAGCTATAGAATGTCAGTCTACAGGTGCTTCTCTTTTGGCTTAATATGTTGGTGTGACATTAATTCCAAAGTAAAAATTGTCATTGCTTCTTATTATTGATTCATACTATATTCAATATTTTATAGGACTTTAATGAAGAAAAGATAAAGAGAGGTTAATGAATAATGGATTAATGGATAGTTTCACTGTTACTTTGTATTCTGAAGTCCATAAGTTTAGAAATTTTATTAAAATGATGGAAATTTATTTGTATTTAAAATGAAATCAACTACTATTGTGATAAATATATAATGAACTACATTCTTGCATTGTCTAATTATAAACATCAGAAAAACTTTTATTTGATTATTTGTATATGTTCAAATTAAGTATATAAGATATGAATAAACAATCACTACATATAGATGTCAAATATAATCCATAAGAATTTGCACAAAGTGTCACAAAAGACATTGTTGGTTGATTGACTTATAAAAGATATAAGCAAACTAGATCTTCAAAGATAAGCATTTAACTAGGTGAATTACAAGTATCCAGGGCAGGAAAAGTAGCATGTGGAAATTAGGAATTAGGTAATGAGATGTTTTAGATAGGAAATATCACAAAGACTCATAAGCACAGCAGTAAGTTAAAATAATCAAAAGGGAAATTATGCACTAAAAAGCCTATATATGCTACAAACATATATGGACTTTCCTTTCTATATTAATGTACAAGATTATTCATTAAATTTACAATGGATAAAGATCTGAGGATATTAAGAAAATTCTAGAGGAAAGAAAATATTATATTACCTAACCTATAATTTTAAGATAAAATGACAAGTCTATAGACCATTATTAGAGCATCATTGTTTTATACCATTAGACTTGAATAAGATATGAAGGAAATCTAAAATTAATACATGTTCTTAGGTCACTTTTTTGAGATATACATTTGAAATAGAAAGAAAATAAAACAAAATTAATTTTGATAACATTAATTATATTTATTAGAGCATCATTATTTTATACCATTAGACCTGAGTTAAGATATGGAGGAAATCTAAAATTAATATATGTTCATAGGTCACTTTTTTGAGGATATACATTTGAAATAGAAAACAAAACAAAATTAATTTTGATAACATTAATTATATACAGTAGACAACAGCCCATTTTGAATCATATCTACAGAAAATTTGGAAACATTTAAAAGTACATCTATTTAATTTTTTGAATATTATTTATTAAAGAGTCAGACATGACTGAGAGACTGAACTGAACTGAACTGAAAAAGAAAATAGTGGAAATTGAATGTTTAATTGATAAAACATATTCAAATGGTTTTGGGGTTCATTATTTATCTTATTTTGTGTAAATAAATTTGAGAAGTGATTGAAAAATATTCATCTCCTTATATTCCATTTTAATAAGGTGTTCACATTCCAAACTACTCATTCTTTAAATATAGACTTATTTTGAATCTGTATTACCAGCCTCATGCTTTCTGGATTAATTACAGATAACAATCAAATTCTGATCTCAAAAGTTAACATTCTATTTGGAGAGCATGGCAACTCTTATTACAAAACAATCATAACATTTACAAGATGATGTGCTAAAAAGAAAGGGAGGGTCAATTGCCTATGCAAAGAGAGAATTCTTTGTGAAAGTGCTGCTTGAGCTGAGCCTTAAAGGATGGAAAAATAATTTGCCAGGAAAAAAAAAATTAATCTGTATAAAGACAGAACTGAAAACTATTTAATCCTTTTGGAAGAACTGTGAATAATTAATCATAACTTAACTCTATATTTCTTTAAACATGAGGAAAGTATAAACTATATTCAAAGGAGTTCTTCTATGTTAAGAGGAAAATTTATGCCCTCTTAATATAGCTGAATTTTTAAAGAGTCATATGAATTACATTAAATAAACACATCAATTATTACAACACTACAACAGTTTTTACAGTGTGTTTTTGGAGTGTGAGGAATAATGATGATTTTCCTAACATAAATCACTAATTAAATGATTTGGAATAAGTAGAAATATAAATCACTAATTAAGTAATGATTTTGACTTAGAAATTAGTGAAGTGGATTTAAATTGAAGACATTTACAATATATTTTTTTCCCTTTTATGTTTATCCTTCAATTTATTTGGATTAGTAGTTTATTGTCTGTAAAAGGCCCTGTTATAGGAATCTAATGATTTGATTTTTAAATTTCCAGTGATCTGGAATATAATAAAATTTACAGAGGCTGTCAATAAATAACATTTATTATTGAGAACATAATTGTCAATAAATTGTATTCTGCAATGAAGAAACTGCAAACACTTATAGTCACGATGCAGATCAATCAAAACTAAGATAAAATACTCTGGGTGCAGGCATCCAAGAAACTTGATGGGGAAGATAAGCACAAGGGAATCAGAAGTTTGGAGATTAAATATCAACACATTCATTGCCCTCTCATTAGGCAGAGATTGGTTCTAAGTGTCAATGGAAAGAAGATTGAGGTTTGAGGAGTACAAACAGAAGAGGAAGAGAAAGAATACCGAGAGGAGGAGAAAGGAGAGGAGGAAGAGAAGGAGGAGAGATTAAAGCACTCACATCAGTGTAGGTGGCAAGCAATTTTTAAGTTCTTTACATATTTCATCTCATTTGAGGTGAGCAAAACTCATCTCTAGCTTCTCCTACTTGCATTCTCAACTGATAGATTCATGAAGTTCTCTAGGGGTGAAGACCATGAAAGTACAAAAGTATTTTCCAGCAAATGTGATTACATGAGACTGGAGCCCATATCAAGAGTTAAACTCCCATTATAAAAAGACCAGAATTGAAAGAGACACGTGAACCCCAATGTTCACGGCAGCACTGTTTATAATAGCCAGGACATGAAAGCAACCTAGATGTCCATCAGCAGATGAATGGATAAGAAATATGTGGTACATAAACACAATGGAGTATTACCCAGCCATTAAAAAGAAAACATTTGAATCAGTTCTAATGAGGTGGATGAAACTGGAGCCTATCATACAGAGTGAAATAAGCCAGAAGGAAAAATACCAATACAGTATACTAACACATATATGGAATTTAGAAAGATGGTAATGATAACCCTGTATGCGAGACAGCAAGAGACACAGATGTATAGAACGGACTTTTGGACTCTGTGGGAGAGGGAGAGGGTGGGATGATTCGGGAGAATGGCATTGAAACATGTATAATATCATGTAAGAAATGAATCGCCAGTCTAGGTTTGATGCAGGATACAGGATGCTTGGGGCTGGTGCACTGGGATGACCCAGAGAGATGGTATGGGGAGGGAGGTGGGAGGACTGGGAACACGTGTACACCCATGGTGGATTCATGTTGATGTATGGCAAAACCAATACAGTATTGGAAAGTAAAATAAAGTGAAAAAAAAAAAAAAAGACAAGCTGCCCAGTTGGGATCTCCCTAGAATAGGTTAAATAATATTTCATAGGATTTTCATTAATGCTTAGACAGGTAGGTGGTAACAGGTATTACAATATGAACCTAATTTTCAGCAAAAAGTGACACCTGTGGTATTATTTTTACAATTGTTTTTTTTTCAACTTTATTGAGGAATAACTGATGAATATAATTGTACATATTTAAGTTAAACTAAGGTCTATCTGGTCAGTTCAGTTCAGTTCTGTCGCTCAGTCGTGTCTGACTCTTTGCGACCCCATGAATCGCAGCACGCCAGGCCTCCCTGTCCATCACCATCTCCTGGAGTTCATTCAGATTCACGTCCATCGAGTCAGTGATGCCATCCAGCCATCTCATCCTCTGTCGTCCCCTTCTCCTCCTGCCCCCAATCCCTCCCAGCATCAGGGTCTTTTCCAATGGGTCAGTTCTTCACCATTAGGTGGCTAAAGTATTGGAGTTTCAGCTTCAACATCAGTCCTTCCAATGAACACCCAGGACTGATCTCCTTTAGGATGGACTGGTTGGATCTCCGTGCAGTCCAAGGGACTCTCAAGAGTCTTCTCCAACACCACAGTTCAAAAGCATCAATTCTTCGGTGCTCAGCCTTCTTCACTCCAACTCTCACATCCATACGTGACCACAGGAAGAATTGATGCTTTTGAACTGTGGTGTTGGAGAAGACTCTTGAGAGTCCCTTGGACTGCAAGGAGATCCAACCAGTCCATTCTGAAGGAGATCAGCCCTGGGATTTCTTTGGAAGGAATGATGCTAAGCTGAAGCTCCAGTACTTTGGCCACCTCGTGCGAAGAGTTGGCTCATTGGAAAAGACTCTGATGCTGGGAAGGATTGGGGGCAGGAGGAGAACGGAACAACAGAGGATGAGATGGCTGGATGGCATCACTGACTCGATGGACGTGAATCTGAATGAACTCTGGGAGTTGGTGATGGACAGGGAGGCCTGGCGTGCTGCTATTCATGGGGTCGCAAAGAGTCGGACACGACTGAGCGACTGAACTGAACTGAAGTTATACATTATTCCCCAGGTGGTGTTTGTGGTAAACGAACCCACCTGCCAATGCAGGAGATGGAAGAGACACAAGTTTGATCCTTAGGTCAGGAAGATCCCCAGAAAAAGGTCATGGTAACCCTCTCCAGTATTCTTACCTGGAGAATCCCCATGGACAGAGGAACCTGGCGGGCTATAGTCCTTGGGGTTGCAAAGAGCTGGACATGACGGAAGGGACTTAGTACATACACATGCAAAGTATACATCCTTATGATGTTATAAATGTTCTCAAAAGAATACACAGTATGAAATGATTACCAAAAACAAGATAATTAATACATCTATAACATTGCATGGTCAATTATTTTTGGATGTGGTAAAAATGTTTAAAATCTCTAAGCAAATTTCAAGTCATCTACTGGTATCTGCAGGGAATTAAGTCCAGGACCCCAAGTATGCCAGAAGAATTTGACAAAAAAATAAATTCATGACAAATATATTGTCACAAGTATATGGCCTAAATAACAAGGACAAAAAAAATTTAAAGCTAGTTTCCTGTTAGCATAAATGGAGAGATGTAGTCTATTAACTTGTGCTTTGGGAGGAGAGACATTAGAAACAAAAGGGAACTGAGCTTAATCTACATGTTGTCCGTTGAGAAGATAAAAATGTTAATGAAATTAATAAATCAATAAATAGAATGTAAACCTGGGTTTTAGTTTTAAATATATATTTTCCATGATCATGATAAAACCAAACCATAACATTTAAGCCAATCAAAGGAAAATATACAATGAAAGGAAGAAACAAGAAAAAGTAGAACATAAAATTGCAGTAAAACTCATATGAAATATAAATGGGAGATGGTGAAAACAAAACCAATGCAAGAATAGTAATAATAGTTATAAACTGTTTAAACTCACCATTTAAACTCTGATGGGTCAAAAGATAAGATTTAGCAGCATGCAATTTTCAAGAAGCATTCTTGTCCTTTAAAAGGACAAGATTGTATACTTATATCTATCTTTCTGTACATCTTACTATCTATTTATTTATCTATTCCAAATAAGAACAAAGATATTTTGCATAGCATTACTAGACTCTGAAATAAAATGCATGTAAAACTATACAAACATGATTAAGGAATTAGAAGAAACATATAGTCTTAAGATAAAGTATGGAACAAGAAGATATATCTATCATCAGCATTTATTCATCTAAATGACTGAACACTAAATTAATATATAAATTAATTATATAACATAATGATTTAATAGAGATATAAGCATATATATCTACAAATAGATCGATGAGTGGTGTTGCTTTTAACAACCTCTCAGGAACTGAAAATTCAAGCAAAGAATAATCTGAGCTATGAGTTCTAAAAAGAATCAGCTCAAGCTATTTGATAGGTAAAGAATCCTAATTCAATGAAGAAAAATGCTCTGTTTCATAGCACATACGTAACATTTATAACAATTGATATATACTAGGCCATAAAGGGAACTTCATTTAAAAATAGGAAAATTACACATATAACTTTATGAGATAATATTCAGTGATGTTAGAGTAATAAAATGATGATGAAATTAACACCCTATATAGAAAATAAATAATGAATTACTAAATAATCCTTTGATTATAGAAAAAAACATAAATAAATTCTGAAATATTTAGCTTGAAGCAAATGGAAACACTGAATGATAAAATTCATGGAGCTCTAGAAAAAAAACTTTTGTGGGAAATTCATAGATTTAATTATCAGGAAAAAAGAAAAGTTATAAAATACAAACTATGCATTCATCTTAAGAGGTTAAAAGATAGTAGCAGCATAAATAAAAAGAACAAAGGGATAAGTATCAAGGAAATAAGAGAACAAAAAGAAATGAAGAATAAAATGTTTAAATTGAGAATTTCCTTTTGTTAAGATGAATAAGAAAAATATCTTTGCAATTTTGAACTAAAAATACAAGATAAGATGTAAGGAAAATGTAGTATGAGAAAAGTTGGACATACAGGCATTTAATTTAAAGGGCATTTAAACACTATATTCTTACAAGTCTCATCTAATAATCTTAGATGTAAATGACATATTTCTGAAAAGCTGAAAAATATCAAAATTGAAAAAGATGAAAAAAGTAAAGCTTGCATAGTTAAGCAAAAATTTTAAAAACATCAACAACAAAAAAACCCAAATCAATAGAAATGCCTGAAATTTTCCTGAAAAAAGTGTCTTTCCAAATACCAAGACCCCAATACTTTAGCAGATAAATTCTACTATATATTTAGGAAATAAATGCATAATTTTAAAAATAAAAAAAATAAAATTACAAAAAACACACTACTTTTTGTGTGAGACCACAGCAATAAAGTGGGACCAATACCCTGCAAACAACATATTATTAAAGTTTAGAAATTCTTATAAATTCCATATAGAATAAGGTGGAGGATGACCATCACAATATTGTGGTAAATGGTATTGGTAGCAATTCATCTGGTCATTTCTCTGAGAAGTGAATTGCAAAGGTTGGGAATTCAGCAAACAAAAACAATAATAAAATGGCATAAAAAGATCTTAAAAACAGAATACTTAATGAAAAATTAATCAATGGCATGAGAAGAAAGAAATGCTATTTATGTGATATAAAAACAAACAAAAAGAAGATATAGCTTTATAAGTATATATACACATAAAACCTGGTCATCAAATTAAAATGGTTGAAATAACAGAAAGAGTATGAGGATAAAAATATAGAGAGATTGATGGAATGGATAAGTGGATAAATGATGGGTAGATGCATAGATGATAGATAGGTGTGTGTGTGTGTGTGTATATATATATATATATATCTCATAAAGACACATACACATTGATAAAGAGAGAATAGACAACTAATTTCACCAGATGATGATAACAGGCACTTCAGTTCAGTTCAGTTCAGTAGCTCAGTCATGTCTGACTTTTTGTGACCCCATGAAATGGAGCATGTCAGGCTTCCCTGTCCATCACCATCTCCTGGAGTTCACTCAGACTCACATCCATCGAGTCTGTGATGCCATCCAGCCATCTCATCCTCGGTCGTCCCCTTCTCCTCCTGGCCCCAATCCTTCCCAGCATCAGAGTCTTTTCCAATGAGTCAACTCTTCGCATGAGGTGGCCAAAGTACTGGAGTTTCAGCTTTAGCATCATTCCTTCCAAAGAAATCCCATGGCTGACCTCCTTCAGAATGGACTGGTTGGATCTCCTTGCAGTCCAAGGGACTCTCGAGAGTCTTCTCCAACACCACAGTGAAAAAGCATCAATTCTTCGGCGCTCAGATTTCTTCACAGTCCAACTCTCACATCCATATATGACCACAGGAAAAACCATAGCCTTGACTAAATGGACCTTAGTGGGCAAAGTAATGTCTCTGCTTTTGAATGTGCTATCTAGGCTGGTCATAACTTTTCTTCCAAGGAGTAAGCGTCTTTTAATTTCATGGCTGCAGTCACCATCTGCAGTGATTTTGGAGCCAAAAAAGATGAAGTCTGACACTGTTTCCACTGTTTCCCCATCTATTTCCCATGAAGTGATGGGACCAGATGCCATGATCTTCGTGTTCTGAATGTTGAGCTTTAAGCCAACTTTTTCACTCTCCTCTTTCACTTTCGTCAAGAGGCTTTTTAGTTCCTCTTCACTTTCTGCCATAAGGGTGGTGTCATCTGCATATCTGAGGTTATTGATATTTCTCCCGGCAATCTTGATTCCAGCTAGTGCTTCTTCCAGCCCAGCGTTTCTCATGATGTACTCTGCGTATAAGTCAAATAAGCAGGGTGACAATATATAGCCTTAATGTACTCCTTTTCCCCTTTGGAACAAGTCTGTTGTTCCATGTCCAGTTCTAACTGTTGTTTCCTGACCTGCTTTCAGTTTTCTCAAGAAGCAGGTCTGGTGGTCTTGTATTCCCATCTCTCTCAGAATTTTCCAGTTTATTGTGATCCACAGTCAAAGGCTTTGGCATAGTCAATAAAGCAGAAATAGATGTTTTTCTGGAACTCTCTTGCTTTTTCCATGATCCAGAGGATGTTGGCAATTTGATCTCTGGTTCCTCTGCCTTTTCTAAGACCAGATTGAACATCTGGAAGTTCATGGTTCACGTATTGCTGAAGCCTAGCTTGGAGAGTTTTGAGCTTTACTTTACTAGCGTGTGAGATGAGTGCAATTGTGCAGTAGTTTGAGCATTCTTTGGCATTGCCTTTCTTTGGGATTGGAATGAAAACGGACCTTTTCCAGTCCTGTGGCCACTTCTGAGTTTTCCAAATTGGCTGGCATATTGAGTGCAGCATTTTCACAGCATCATCTTTCAGGATTTGAAATAGCTCAACGGGAATTCCATAACCTCCACTTGCTTTGTTTGCAGTGATGCTTTCTAAGGCCCACTTCACTTCACATTCCAGGATGTCTGGCTCTAGGTGAGTGATCATACCATCATAATTATCTTGATTGTGAAGATCTTTTTTTGTACAGCCACCTCTTCTTACTATCTTCTGCTTCTGTTAGGTCCATACCATTTCTGTCTTTTATCAAGCCCATCTTTCCATGAAATGATCCCTTGGTATCTCTAATTTTCTTGAAGAGATTTCTAGCCTTTCCCATTCTGTTGTTTTCCTCTAGTTCTTTGCATTGATTGCTGAAGAAGGCTTTCTTATCTCTTCTTGCTATTCTTTGGAACTCTGCATTCAGATGCTTATATCTTTCCTTTTCTCCTTGGCTTTTCACTTCTCTTCTTTTCACAGCTATTTGTAAGGCCTCCCCAGACAGCCATTTTGCTTTTTTGCATCTCTTTTCCATGGGGGTGGTCTTGATCCCTGTCTTCTGTACAATGTCACGAACCTCATTCCATAGTTCTTCAGGCACTCTATCTATCAGATCTAGTCCCTTAAATCTACTTCTCACTTCCACTGTATAATCATGAGCGATTTGATTTAGGTCATACCTGAATGGTCTAGTGGTGTTTCTTGCTTTCTTCAATTTAAGTCTGATTTTGGCAATAAAGAGCTCATGATCTGAGCCACAGTCAGCTCCCGGTCTTATTTTTGCTGACTGTATAGAGCTTCTCCATCTTTGGCTGCAAAGAATATAATCAATCTGATTTTGGTGTTGACCATTTGGTGATGTTCATGTGTAGAGTCTTCTCTTGTGTTTATCGAAGAGGTGTCTGCTATGACCAGTGTGTTCTCTTGGCAAAATTATGTTATCCTTTGTCCTGCTTCATTCCATATTCCAAGGCCAAATGTGCCTGTTACTCCAGGTGTTTCTTGACTTCCTGCTTTTGCAGTCCAGTCCCCTATAATGACAAGGACATCTTTTTGGGTGTTAGTTCTACAAGGTCTTGTAGGTCTTCATAAAACCAATCAACTTCAGCTTCTTCACCATTACTGGTTGGGGCATAGACTTGGATTACTGTGATACTGAATGGTTTCCCTTGGAAACGAACAGAGATCATTCTGTCACTTTTGAGATTGCATCCGAGTACAGCATTTTGGACTCTTTTGTTGACCATGATGGCTACTCCATTTCTTCTAAGGGATTCCTGCCCGCAGTAGTAGATATAATGGTCATCTGAGTTAAATTCACCCACTCCAGTCCATTTTAGTTCACTGATTCCTAGAATGTCGACATGAATCTTGCCATCTCTTGTTTGACTACTTCCAATTTGCCTTCATTCATGGACCTGACATTCCAGGTTCCTATGCAATATTGCTCTTTACAGCATCGGACCTTGCTTCTATCACCAGTCACATCCGCAGCTGGGTATTGTTTTTGCTTTGGCTCCATCCCTTCGTTCTTTCTGGAGTTATTTCTCCACTGATCTCCAGTAGCGTATTGGGCACCTACTGACCTGGGGAGTTCCTCTTTCAGTATCCTATCATTTTGCCTTTTCATACTGTCATGGGATTCTCAAGGCAAGAATACAGAAGTGGTTTGCCATTCCCTTCTCCAGTGGACCACATTCTGTCAGATCTCTCCACCATGACCCACCCATCTTGGGTGGCCCCACAGGCATGGCTTAGTTTCATTGAGTTAGACAAGGCTGTGGTCCTAGTGTGATTAGATTGACTAGTTACCCTCATCCAAGGTAAGGAGCAGCAGCTGTGCTTTGCTGGGGCAGCTGTGAAGAGATACCGCACATCCAAGGTAAGAGAAACCCAAGGAAGACAGTAGGTGTTGCAAGAGGGTATCAGAGGGCAGACACACTGAAACCATACTCACAGAAATCTAGTTAATCTAATCACACTAGGACCACAGCCTTGTCTAACTCAATAGGCACTTAACATGCCTTAATTAATTTTCTTATATGGAATTCAAATTATATATATATATATATATATATACCCACATAATTTTTCAAAAATAATAGCATTTTTTGGCAAATAGAAACAAGAGAATGTACCATTTCTGAGATCTAGTTACAGAGAAGGTAATTTCTTTCGTGTCTGTAACCAAAAGCATATTCCCATAAGGATTTAGAATGCAGATTTATATCTCAGAGAAGACCATAAAAACTCAAGAAGTACTTAAATGTTTGTACTTTGTTAGTGCTTTAAGGTCATTTAAAGCAGGGAGATTTTTGTATCTGGAGATTTGTGTTCTCAACTCATGATTTAAAAGGTTCTCAAAGGCAGAAATTTTTAAAAATAGAATCATCTCAAAGCCAAAATATCAGTTATAACACACATGAACATCAGTGGAATCAGTAATAGACCACATATGCTGCCCCACATTTCTGAACTGAACTGATACTACCCCACATTGCAAACACTGAAATGTATATATATTGAGATTACCGTCTATAGAATGAGGAAGCACATGGCTCACCTCAGACTGTGGTGACCCCCTGTGTGTCCCAGTCAAGACGAGCACTGCCCATATGTCCCAGTGCCATCTGCTGAAGCCCTCCCTCTCCCCAGCACAACTGAGCAAGTGAACCAAAAGAAGTGGCTAATTTCACTACTTTCTGTCTGGGTGGTGAACAGAGGTGGCAGAGAGACTTAAAAGCAAAGGCAGGCCCTAAAATAGTGGAATTCCAGCGGCTGCGTGAACAAAGGAAAGAAGACATTTTCCCGGAAGTTATAGCTGTAGTGGTTTAAATTCCAGCATTTAGCCTGAAATTATGCTTTAGGGGGCAACTATAGACTGTGAGAGCAAGTACGAGCTGGAACATGACAATACCAGAGTCTGTTCAGACCCCACATTGCCCACAACAGATGCAGAGACCTTCCTAGATGTATACGGGGGATTTCTGAGTAGGCAAATCAACTTGAGCTGGAAAATGGAGACATTACTTAGACATTCCTCTCACCCTTACTCTACATATATCCCCTCTCTTTCTCTCTCCCTTTTATTTATTTATTTTTTTCTCATATGATCCTAATGAGGTTTTCTTTTGTTTTGTATTTTTGACAGTCTATTAATAATTTTTAGTATCCATTTTCATTTAGGGGCTTGATTATTGGTATAATTACTCTCTTCTCTTTTTACTCTCTTTTAATCATTTTCCTCTTTTCCCCTCTTTTCTTCTCTGCATAAGTATGTGAATCTCTTTGGGTGATCTTGGTTGTTGACAGTTATTTCACCATTAGTCCAGGGGGTTTGTCTTCTATGCTGTGTGGACTGTGAAATCTTGATGCAGCATAAAGTGGTCAGGCCTGAACCCAGAGGCAAGAGACACAATGCCAGAACTTTGAAGCACTAGAGAACTCCCCTAAAGTGAGAGCCCCCCTTAAAGGTCTCTATCTCAATACTAAAACCAAGCCCCACCAAAAAACCAGAAAGCTCCAGTGCAAAATGCCCTATGCCAATCCTTCAGCAAAACAGGGCCACACCATGCACCTTAGCACACTAGATGTCCAGAGCCATACCAAACCCATATGCACTCCAAAACACACTACTGAACATGGCACTGCCCTTCAGAGAGACAAGGTCTACATCCATCCACCAGAACACTGGCACAAATGCCCCCCAAGCAGGAAACTTCACAAGGAATTGGTCCAACCTCACCCATGGAAGGCAGACTGTACAGTTAAGGGGAACTACAACCTTCCAGACTGTAGAAAGGAAACCCAAACACAGTAAATTAAATACAATGAAAAGACAAAGACATATCCAGCAGATGAAGGAATGTGGTAAAATCCCACAATGAAGGAATTAAAAGGAAATAGGCAATCTACCCAAAAAAGAATTTACAGTAATGATGGTAAAGATGATCCAAAGTCTTGAAAATAAAATTGAGGCATGGATAAATAGACTAGAAGTGCTATCCACATGGCACAGTGGTAAAGAATCGGCCTGCCAATGAAGGAGATGCACAATATGTAGGTTCAATTCCTGAGTCAGGAAGATCCCCTGGAGTAGGAAATAGAAACTCACACCAGTATTATTGTCTGGAAAATTCCATGAAAGAGGAGCCTGGTGGGCTACAGTCCATGGGGTTTCAAAGAGTCAGATGCAACTGGGCCTGCACACATGTCACGTTAGACAGACTGAGAAGATGCAAAAAATGTTTAACAGGGACCTTGAAGAATTAAAGAATAAACACTCAAACAAAATAACTGAGATTAAAAATACACTGGAGAAAACCAGGGCTTCCCTTGTAGCTCAGCTGGTAAAGAACCAACAGCAGAGTAACAGGCAAAAGAATAGATATGTGAGATATAAGATAGAACAATGGAAATAACTGAAGCAGAACATAATAAAGAAAAAAAAAAAAGTAACGAAGACAGTCTCAGAGACCTCTAGGACAGCATTAAAATTACAACGTTCTAATCATAGGGGTCCCAGAAAAAGAAGACAAAAGGAAAGGCCATGAGTAAATATTTGAGGGAGTTACAGTTGAAAAATTTCCTGAAATGGGAAAGGAAAAATCTACCCAATTCTAGGAAACCCAGAGAGTCCCATGCAGGATAAACTCAAGGAGAAACATTCTAAGATACGTATTAAACAAATTAACAAATATTAAATGCAAAAAACAAATATCAAAAGCAGCAAAGTTAAAGCAACAAATAATGTACAAGAGAATCCCCATAAGGCTTACACCTACAATCCAGAAGGGAATGACAGGACATACTTAAAGTGATGAAAGAGAAAAATCTTACAACAAAGATGACTCTATCCAGCAAGAATCTCATTCAGATTTGAAGGAGAACTTTACAGACAAGCAAAAATTAAGAAAGTTCAACACCACTGAATCAGCTCTTCAACAAATGCAAAAGGAAATTTTCTAGGCTGGAAACACAAAAAAACTGGCCAATAGAAACAAACCTAAAACAATAAATTAAATGATAATAGGATCATACATAAGTTAATAGGATCAATTACCCATATGCGCCAACCAAAAATCACAGATTGGCTAAATGGATACAAAAGCAAGACCCCTAGGTATGCTGTCTAGTAGAAAGCCACCTCAGACATAGGGATGCATACAGGATGAAAATGAGGGGCTAGTAAAAGACATTCTATACAAATGGAAGTCAAAAGAAAGCAGGAGTAGCAATACTGATATCAGATAAAATAGACTTTAAAATGAAGACTGGTACAAGAGACAAAGAAGGACACTACATATTGATCAAGGGGTCAATTCAAGAAGATATAACAATTATATATGCATCCAACAAAAGAGTACCTCTATACATAAGGCAAATGCTAGCATCTTTTAAAAGGCAACTTGACAGAAATACAATAGTAGTGAAGGTTCTTCATACCTCACTCACAGCAATGGACAGATCATCCAGACAGAAAATTAATAAGGAAAAACAAGCTTTAAATGATACATTTGACCAGATGGACCTAATTGATATTTACAGGGCATTTCATCCAAAAACAATAACTTTCACTTTTTTCTCAAGTTCACATAAAACATTCCCCAAGATAGATGACATTTTGGGCCACAATCAAGCTTTTGTCAGTTTTTAAAAATTGAAATCTTTCAAGCATCTTCTCTGACCACAATGCTGTAAGATTAGAAAATAAAGAAAAAATACAGAAAAAAACTAAAAAAAACCTCAAACACAAGGAGGATAAGCAGCACACTTCTGAATAATCAACTAATCACTGAATAAATCAAAAAAGAAATCAAAATATGCCTAGAAACAAATGACAATGAAATACAACAACTCAAGACCTATGAGATGCAGTAAAACAATACTAAGAGGGAAGTTAACAGCAACATGAACCTACTTCAAGTAACAAGAGAGACATCAAATAAGCAATCTAATCTTATACCTAAAGCGACTACAAAAATAAACACACAAAAAAATCCCAAAGTTAGTAGAAGGAAAGAAATCATAAAGACCAGAACAGAAATAAATGAAAAAGAATTGAAGGAGACAATGCAAAGATTAATAAAACTAAAAACTGGTTCTTTAAGAAGATAAACAAAATTGACAATCTGTTAACTAGCCTTATCAATAAAAAAGAGATAAGACTCAAATCAATAAAATTAGAAATGAAAAAGAAGTTACAGCAGACAACAAATAAATACAAAGGATCATAAGAGACTACTATGAGCAATTTTATGCCAAAAAATGGACCACCTAGAAAAAATGGACAAATTCTTAGAAAAGTATAACCTTCCAAAGCTGAACCAGGAATAAATAGAAAATATGAACAGAACAATCACAAATATGGAAATTGAAACTGTAAACAAAAATCTTCCAAAAATAAAAGCCCAGGACCAGATGGCTTCACTGGAAAATCCTACCAAAAGTTAAAAGAAGAGCTAACACCTATCCTGCTCAATTGCTTCCAAAACTGCAGAAGCAGGAAAACTCCCAAGCTCATTCTACAAGGCCACCATCACCCTGATACTAAAACTAGACAAAGATAACACACACAAAAAAAGAAAATCATAGGCCAATATCTGTAATGATGAACATATGCAAAAATTCTCAACAAAATTCTAGCAAACAAAATCTAAATAGCACATTAAAATGATTATACATCATGATCAAGTGGGCTTTATTCCCAGGGATGCAAAGAATCTTCATATACACAAATCAATCGGTGTGATACACCATATTAACAAATTGAAAGATGAAAACCATATGATTATCTCAAAAGATGCAGAGAAAGCTTTTGACAAATTTCAATACCTGTTTATGATAAAAAAAAAAAACTATCCAGAAAGTAGGTATAGAAGAAACATACCTAAACATAATAAAGGCCATATATGACAAACATATAGAAAATATTATTCTCAATGGTGAAAAATTGAAAGCATTTTTCTAAAATAAGTAACAAGATGATTGCCCACTCTCATCACTATCTTTCAAAATAGTTTTGGAACTCTTACCCACATCAGTCAGAGAAGAAAAAGAAATTAAAAGATTCCAGATTGGGAAAGAAGAAAAACTCTCACTGTTTATAGATGACATGATTCTCTACATAGAAAACCATAAAGATTCCACCAGAAAATTACTAGATCTAATCAATGAATATAGTAAAGTTGCAGGATATAAAATTACTACACAGAAATCCCTTGTATTTTTAATACACAAACAATGAAAAATCAAAGAGAAATTAAGGAAACAATCCCATTAACATTGCAACAAAATGAATAAATTTAGGAATAAAGTTACCTAAGGAGACAAAAAAACTGTATGCAGAAAATGGTAGGACATTAATGAAAGAAATCAAAGGCAACACAAACAGATAGAGAGATATACCATGTTCTTGGGGGACTTCCCTGGTGGCTCAGATGGTTAAGCGTCTGTCTACAATGTGGGAGACCTGGGTTCAATCCCTGAGTCGGGAAGATCCCCTGGAGAAGGAAATGGCAATCCACTCCAGTACTATTGCCTGGAAAATCCCGTGGACAGAGGAGCCTGGTAGGCTGCAGTCCATGGAGTCACAAAGAGTCAGACACGACTGAGGAACTTCACTTCACCATGCTCTTGGATTGGATGAATCAATATTGTGAAAATGACTATACCACCCAAAGCAATCTATAGATTTAATGCAATCTCTATCAAACACCAGTAGGTATTTGTCCACAGAACTAGAACAAATAATATCACAATTTGTATGGAAACACAAAAAGCTCTGAATAGCCAAAGAAATCTTGAGAAAGAAAAGTGGATCTGAAGGAATCAACCTTTCTGACTTCAGAATTTACTATAAAGTACAGTCATCAAGACAGCATGGTAGTAGCACCAAAATAGAATATAGACCAATGGAACAACAACAACAACAAAAAAAAAAAACCTGGAGATAAGCTCACACGTTAATGGGCACCTTATCTTTGACTAAGGAGACAAAAATATATAATGGAGAAAAGGCAGTCTCTTCAATAACAATACTGGGAAAATTGGGCAAATACATATAAAAGAATGATATTAGAACACTTCCTAACACTATACACAAAAATAAAATCAAAATGGATTAAAGATCTAAATGTAAGACCGGAAAGTATAAAACTCTTAGAGGAAACCATAGGCAGAACACTCTTTGACATAAATCACAGCAAGATCCTCTATGACCCACCTCATAGAATAATATAAATAAAAACAAAAACAAACAAATGGGACCTAATTAAACTAAAAAGCTTTTGTACATCAAAGGAAACTATAAGCAAGGTGAATAGACAACCTCTAGAATGGGAGAAAATAACAGCAAATGAAATAACTGACAAAGAACTAATATCCAAAATATTCAAGCAGCTTGTGAAGCTCAATACCAGAAAAACAAACAACCAAATCAAAACGTGAACAGAAAACTTAAACAGACATTTCTCCAAAGACATAAAGATGGCTAATAAATACATGAAAAGATGCTCAACATCACTCATAATTAGAGAAATGAGAATCAAAACCACAGTGAAGTATCATCTCCCACCAATTGGAATGACCATCATTATAAAGTCTACAAACAATAAGTGCTGGAGATGGTGTGGGAAAAAGGAAACACTCTGGTACTATTGATGAAAATGGAAACTGATATAGCCATTATGGAGAACAGTATGAAGATTCCTTTAAAAAAACTAGGAATAAAGCTACCATATGCCCCAACAATCTCACTACTGGGCATACTCTCTGAGGAAACCATAATTGAAAAAGACATGTGTACCCCAAAGTTCATTGAAAAGATATTTAAAATAGCTAGGACATGGAAGCAATCTAGTTATCCATAGACAGATGAATGGATAAAGAAGGTGTGGTACATATACCCAATGGAATATTATTCAGCTACATAAAGGAAAGCATTTGAGCTAGTTCTAATGAGATAGACAAAACTAGAGCCTTTTATAAAAAGTGAAGTAAGTCAGAGAAAGACAAATAATCACTCCTGGGATCTAAAAAGATGGTAGTGATGAAACTATGTACAGGGTAACAATGGAGATGCAGACATAGAGAACAGACTTTCAGACACAGTGGAGGAGAGAATGTGGAATGATTCAAGAGAGTAGCATTGTAACAGTACGTAAAGTAGATAGTCAGTGAGAATTGGCTGTCTGACACAGGGAACCCAAAGCTGATGCTCTGTGACAACCTAAAGGGGTGAGATGGGGAGGCAAGTGAAGGGAGATTAAAGAGAGAGGGGAGATATATATATATATATATATATATATATATATATATATATATATATATACACACATAGCTGATTCATGTTGATGTATAGCAGAAACCACAATATTGTAAAGTAATTCTCCTTCCATTGAAAATAAAAATAAAAATATGAATTGGAGAGATGAAAACACTTACGGAGGTACAGAGAACTATGATATAAGTAAGGTATGGGACCCTTTTAAATGCACAACTAAGTTAGTTCAAATTAACCAAGTAGTTAACAAGTTGAAGAGCACCAAGCTGAAAAACTGAACTGGAAGACAAATCTCATTATGTCAGCCAAAGAACCTGGAATCAATGCAGGTAATTATCACTAGAAGGCCAGAAATACTTTTGAGGAAATTTCTAGAGTTATTTGTGAATATCAATCACATTTGACATTTGGATATGCAGATACACTATGAGGTGGTAAACCCACTTTTGATAATGTATCCTAGAGTAATTTCTGCATTTGTGCATTTGGAAAATGTATAAGAATGATACTGAGCAGCACTATTTGTAATAAGAAAAATTGGAAACACTATCCTTCACATAGCAGGGGAAACATATTTACAAGCGAAGTATTAATTATAGAGGAAATAAGTAAATTTAAGCTATTGAAATCATTATGAATAAACAAAATGGCATAATATTTATAATTTTTATATAACATTTTATAATATTTATAATTTATAAATAAATTTTTTAACATTTTACAATATGTAGCATTACTATTTTACTAATGTACCTACAAATACTAAAAGAGTATATACTAACAATATATATTTGTATATTTTAAAAGAATATAATGAGAGTGTTTAACAGAAAATTTGAGAAGGATATTTTCTCTAAAAGAAGTGTTCAAGTAAAGAATATGGTTCAAAAGAGATACAGAGGGATTTAAACAATGTTTTCAATATTTTATCCCTTACTTTGGTGTCAGATTCATAAAGGTTTATTAAATTATTTATCAGAAATGTTTTCTAATAAGTTATAGGAAAATAAAATATCTAAATGTCAAGTGTCAAAAAGCTAAAATAAAATAGACAAAACAACTGCTGTTAATTTCATTATCATAGAGAAAAATATGTTGATACAAGGATCCATTTGATATCATGTGCCTGCACAAGCATATGATTTAAACTGCTGCTTAATATAAAAAGACATGTGCAGCAGGTTGCAAATAGGTCCTGAGGGGCTGGAGCAACCCAGCTGGAACATGGGGCCCACCTGCCCAATTAGCATGGGGGCTGAAAGGAGCTGACAAGCAGTTTCTATTTTTATCTAATCTTTAAATTCCAGGAACCTCATTTCACTAAATCATAGCTTTCTAGTAGGACTGAAAAAGCTTTCCCTCTGCTTATTCCTTTTTAATCTGGATTTCCCTCAAGACCTCTGCTCATAGATGGTTATTAACTGCCTCTGCAACTGCGTTAATGGGGTTGGGGCCAGTGGAGTGGGGGTGCGGTCGGGGGAAGAAAACTCCCTAGAGCTAAGATTAAAGGAAAAAAAAGTGTTTAGGGAGTAATTTATAAATTATTTGTGCTATTAAAAACTAAAATTTAAAAGAATTAAAAATGTTCTATTATTTTTAATGTTTGTGCCTTGTGTGTAACATAAACCAGTGTGCAAAGTTAAATATATTTACATCTACTCATTCAATTTTGTTAAAGAAATAATAATAAATATTCACCCATGAGTTTATGAAACATTGTTAAAATTGCTTTTTAAATGTCAGTTTTAATTTCATTTTATGTTCAATATGTTTTTACATCTAGAAGATATAATGAAAAGGTATGGCCAATGATAGGATAGTATGCCACAAATATATTCTGAAATTGTGTAATATGAGGAGTGTTAGCATTTACCCTATTACACATGTGCAAGCATTCTTAATTGAGTACATTCAAAATCATGAAGTTGTTGTTTTTCAGTTGCTCAGTCATGTCCAATTCTTTGCAACCACATGGACTGCAGCACTCCAGGCTTCCCTATCCTTACTGTCTCCTGGAGTTTGCTCAAACCCATATCCATTGAGTCAGTGATGCATTCCAACTATCTCATCCTCTGTTGTCCCCTTCTCCTCCTGCCTTCAACCTTTCCCAGCATCAGGGTCTTTTACAATGAGTTGGCTCTTCCCATCAGGTGGCCAAACTACTGGAGCTTTAGCTTCAGCATCAGTACTTCAAATGACTATTCAGGGTTGATTTCCTTTAGGACTGACGTTTGATCTCTTTGCAGTACAAGGGAATCTCAAGAGTCTTCTCCAACACCACAGTTCAAAAGCATCAGTTCTTTGGTGCTCAGCTTTCTTTATGGGCCAACTCTCACATCCATACATCACTACAGAAAAGCTATAGCTTTGACTAGATGAACCTTTGTTGGCAAAGTAATATCTCTGCTTTTTAATACACTGTCTAGGTTTATTATATCTTTTCTTCCAAAGAGCAAGCATCTTTTAATTCCTTGGCTGCAAGTCACCATCCACAGTGATCTGGGAGCCCAAGAAAATAAAATCTGTCACTGTTTCCATTTTTTTCCCATCTATTTGTCATGAAATGATGGGACCAGTTGTCATGATCTTTTGTGAATGTTGAGTTTTAAGCCAGTTTTTCACTCTCCTCTTTCACCTTCATCAACAGGTTCTTTAGTTTCTCTTTGCTTTGTGCCAGAAGATTGGTGTCATCTGCATATCTGAGGTTATTGATATTTCTCCCAACAATTTTGATTCCAGCTTGTACTTCATCCAACCTTATCTGTACTCAGCATATAAGTTAAATAAGCAGGGTTACAATATACAGCCTTGACATATTCCTTTCCCAATTTTGAACGAGTCTGTTTTTCGATGTCCAGTTCTAGCTATTGCTTCTTTATCTGAATACAGGTTTTGCAGGAGATAGGTAAGGTAGTCTGATATTTCCATCTCTTGAAGAATCTTCCACATTTTGTTGTGATCCACACAAAGGCTTTAGCATAGTCAAAGACGCAAAAGTAGATGTTTTTCTGGAATTCTCTTGTTTTGTCTATGATCCAACAGATGTTGCCAAGTTGATCTTTGGTTCCTCTGCCTTTTGTAGATCCAGCTTGAATATCTGGGATTTCTCGGTTCATGTACTGTTGAAGCCTAGCTTTGAGAATTTTGAGCATTACTTTGCTTGCATGTGAAGTGAATGTAATTGTGCAGTAGCTTGAACATTCTTTGGCACTGCCTTCTTTGGGGTTGGAATGAAAATTGACTTTTTCCAGTCCTGTGGAAGAGGTCTATACAGGTCTACAGACAGAGAAGCTCCATACAGTAAGCTAAAACAAGACCAGGAGCTGACTTTGCCTCAAATCATGAACTTCTTAGTGAAAAATTCAGACTTAAGTTGAAGAAAGTAGGGAAAACCACTAGGCCATTCAGGTGTGACCAAGATCAAATTTCTTATGATTATACAGTAGAAGTGACAAATAGATTCAAAAGATTAAATCTGATAGACAGAGTGCCTGAAGAACTATGGATGGAGGTTCATAGCATTGCACAGGAAGTGGTGATCGAAATTATCCCCAAGAAAAAGAAATGCAAAAAGACCAAATGGTTGTCTGAGGAGGCCTTAAAAATAACAGAAAAGAATAGAAGTGAAAGGCAAATTAGAAAAGGAAAGATATGAAACTCTCTTTAAAATAGAGTTCTTAAAACATCTAAATTCATTAGATCATTGTATAACTATATGCATAAGTTTTAATTAATAGTAAAAACTTCAAAAAGTCTGAGAAGGTATTAGAAGTCTGAGAAAATCTAAAATTATTTAATATTTAATCCCCAACAGGTGCTGAGTAGCTAATACTTCAGATACAACAAAAGGGAGAAAGAGAAAACCTAAGAATTATGTGTTACTTTCTCATACTTCTTGATAGTTAAAAAGTTTCAGTTTTTCAGAGCTGAAATAGCCAAAGAACATCACTCATAGAAGAAATCATCCATTCTCAAGTATTAGTGTTATGGTTAGGGCAAAACATTCAAATTTCAAATTAAAAAAAAAGCTATAATAGAATAATCTCTTTAGATTCAACACTTCAAATTTTAGCCTCAATTGGAACTTGAAGATAAGATTAAAATAAACAAAATACCAGTTATTGTTTCTTTATTAGGTCTGTATACCATCATCAGTATTCTCAGTACAATGTGAAAACCATATTCTGTCTCAGATGTCCGTTAATACCATATTTGTCTGCCAAGTCAGTGCACAATCACAAAGGTCAGGAAAAGTCAAGAGTCACAGAGGAATGGGTAAGTTAATAATAGTCTGTAAATAGCATAATCTATAACTCAGACAAATGATAAATGGTTATGTCTATAAACGTGAGGAAAACAGGGCAAGATCATGCTCAAAATTTAAGTGTACTGTAGAGAAAGGTGGGCTGCAAAAAAGATCAAGGTTAAGAGATCAGAAACATACACAGATGTATGAATTCTTGATAAAGGTCACAGGTCTGGAAAAAGTTTCACATTTCTCAAATCATGGTGTGCATCAGAATCACTGGGGAACTTTTTAAACTGAAGACTTCCTTGGATTCCATGTTAAGAGAGGTGAATTGATTCAATAAGCTTTGTCTAAAATATCTTTAAAATAAATTCCTCATAGGAGCCTTTTTCGTATAATTTCTCTCAAAATTATATTGGAAACGAAGGGAAAAAAGTACATCAGAATTGAAGAGTACATTCAGTTTGTGTTTCTTGAGGGATTCAATTAATTCCCTATATTCAGTTCTATTATTTATTACTAGTCCCTACATACTTTTCATTCCATAGCTTTGTTAAAAACTGTAGTTGAAAAATTTGTTGTAAAACTTTAGAACGGTGATCTCATACTGGTGTTGTATGCGCTCAATCACTCAGTTGTATCTGACTCTTTGCAGCTCCATGTACTATAACCCACCAGGCTCCTCTGTCCATGGGATTCTTCAGGAAGAATACTTGAATGGATTGCCATGCCCTTCTCCAGGGGATCTTCCCAACTCAAAGACTGAAACTGCAACTCCTACGTCTCATCTCCTGCATTGCAGGTGTATTCTTTACTGCTGAGCCACCAGGGAAGACCTTCATCTCATACTAGATTGATACTCAAATCAGTTGGTCAATGGCTGAAACCAAACATCATACTACAGAAGACCTCTATGCTTGAAATCCTCGAGTTTTGCAATGGTGATTGGATTTCTCTAATACAATTTCAGAGCACTTTGCTTAGTCTCTGATAAAATAAAGTTAGCTTTATTATGTACAAATCTTCCAAATTCATTATTAAATTGTTTTGCTAACCCTATAGCCCCCTTCAGTTCTTCTACTGTGATATTTTTCCCTTTCAGATCTGAATTATACCTGACATCTTGTCAGGTTTCAACATACATTATCGCTCAGAGCTGTCCTCTCTGCATAAAGATGAGATGGTACAGACTATTAGCAGAGATATGTAGCACTGTGACATGCTAAGTCAGAAAATTACTGTTAGAGATTCTATGAATGCCCATGAGGAATATTCAATATTTAAAACACATAAAATGTGTTTTATGAAACACATTTCCAACTTGCTAGTATCCCATGTTCAGCCACATTGAGATACAGAACTCTAACAATTCCTACAATGCAGGGGAAATACCCTTTCTGGCCACTTTTTCTAAAGCTTACAGGACTGAAATCCTCCTTTTACAGTAACAATATCAGAAATGTGATCATTAGTTATGATGTTTCTTCCTGTTGGGTATGAAGTGACTTTATTTTTAACTGATGCTATAAAATAATTGTTTTGAGCCACTGGTTTTCAACGTCCCCAGCAAAACAAAAATAAAACCTGTCGCCATGCACTACAGAAGTTTTCCACTCTATTCAATCTTGGCTAATTTCACTTCTGATTAGAAATTCTTCCTGATCTTGGAGTTTCTCAGTTGGCACTTAAAGCTTTTATCTTATCCCTTAAACCAGTTTCTGTCCTAGCTTTTCTTCTCAGACTATGTGAGCTCTGAATGCTACTATTGTTCTTGTTTTATCTACAGGCTTTCTTCCTATTTTATTATTGAAATTCTCTGGGTTGACATTTGATTTTTTTATTAGTTTTGCTTTTTAATAATGTATTATTGCCCATTTTTCCCACTTATAAAATGCTTCATCATGAAATATATAATGCTTCTTGTCTAAAATCTTTGACATAACTTTGAAAAGATTTATTGATTTATTTAACAACATTTTCAACATATCTAATCATACTTTAGCATTATGAGAGATAAGTGCTTTTATTGATAAAATTAGAATACATGTAATTAAATATCTGAGAGATAGTTTCACCTCAAGAAAGTCATAACCAATTTCTCAGAATCAAAATTATGCATCAGATGCTAGAAAGAATAAAATATTTCACTTTATATTTGTAAACATGATTTTTCTATTAACAGTTTATTTTAAAATGAGGGCCAGGTCACATCACAATAAAGTCTGTTCCCCTATTTCATTCCTATTTTCCTTTTACTCTTTTCCCTTTATGTGGGCATATGTAATAGACTAAACTAGATCCCCCCAAGTGATACGTGTCAAAGGCCTAACCCCCAGTACCTCAAGATGTTACATTTGGAAATAGTGTCTTGACATAGTTAAAGTAAAAATGGAATCATTTTAACTTAATCCATAATTAATTTAAAATGGGATCATTTGGGGCCCTAATGCAATATGACTGGTGTCCTTATAAAAAGGGGAAATTTGGATACAGACAGACATATACAGAGGAAATATGAAGCTACAGAGAAAACGCTATCTATAAGAAATGCAAAAGATTGCCAGAAATAACCCAGAGAAGGAAGAAAGGCTTGGAGCAGATCTTGTTTCATGGCTCTCAGGAGAAAAAACCCTGTGGATCTTAGACATCCAGCCTCCAAAACTGTTAGACAATACATTTCTGTTGTTTTAAGCCACTATATTTGTGGTATTTTGTTATGGTGGTCTTAGTATACTGATATAACATATGATCTTTTTTTTATCAAGAGCAATATGTGTTTACTTGAGTGAAATCTATTGTGTGGTACCAATATAATACACAGGAAAAAAGCAAAAACCTTTCTGGCCTATTATTGAGAGTTGACACATTCCTCTTTCAAGCACTCGTAAACTAACTATAGTTTTATGTTTACCTAGGGAAACACTTAAAAGTTCCACTTATGACTCTGTAGCAAAGTAACTTTTCAGTGATTGAATTTGGTCTTGAGAATTTTTGAAGACTGGAGAAATGTGCCTCCACTTCTAAATATCTATTATACATGAGTTTATATATTTTGGTCATTTTGAATTATTCAGTTCAGTTCAGTTCAGTTGCTCAGTTGTGTCCAACTCTTTGTGACCCCATGAATCACAGCCTGCCAGGCCTCCCTGTCGATCATCAACTCCCAAAGTTCACCCAAACCCACATCCATTGAGTCGGTGATGTCATCTGACCATTTCATCCTCAGTCATCCCCTTCTCCAGCCCTCAATCTTTCCTAGCATCAGGGTCTTTTCCAATGAGTCAGCTGTTCACATCAAGTGGCCAAAGTATTGGAGTTTCAGCTTCAACATCAGTCCTACCAATGAACACCCAGGACTGATCTCCTTTAGAATGGACTGGTTGGATCTCCTTGCAGTCCAAGGGACTCTCAGAAGTCTTCTCCAACACCACAGTTCAAAAGCATCAAGTTTTCGGTGCTCAGCTTTCTTTATAGTCCAACTCACATCCATACATGACCACTGGAAAAACCATAGCCTTGACTAGACAGACCTTTGTTGACAAAGTAATGTCTATGCTTTTCAATATGCTGTCTAGGTTGGTCATAACTTTCCTTCCAAGAAGTAAGCGTCTTTTAATTTCATGGCTGCCATCACCTTCTGCAGTGATTTTGGAGCCCTGAAAAATAAAGTCAGCCACTGTTTCCACTGTTTCTCCATCTATTTGCCGTGAAGTGATGGGACCAGATTCCATGATCTTCGTTTTCTGAATGTTGAGCTTTAAGTCAACTTTTGCACTCTCCTCTTTCACTTTCATCAAGAGGCTCTTTATTTATTCTTCACTTTGAATTATTATTTTGCTTGAATTTTTTTTCTTTTTTTTGCTTGACTTTTTTTTTAATTTGCTGGAAGTAAAATGATGGGTTCTTGTACAAGTTAAAAAGTAAATTTAAATTGTAATTTTTTGAGAAACCCCCATACTGTTTTCCAGAGTGGCTGCAGCAATTTACATTCCCACTGACAGTGTACAAAGGCTCCCTTTTCTCCACATTCCTATCAACATTGTTATGTGTATACTCTTTGATGATAGCCATTCTGACAGATGTGAGGTGGTATTTCATTGTGGTTTTTATTTGCATTTACCTGATTTCAAATTCCCATCCTGGGTATATATATTTAAAAAATCCAAAAATTTGAAAAGATATATGAAACACAGTGTTCTTAAGAGTGTTATTTATAGCAGACAATACATGGAAGCAAATAAAGTGTCCATCAACAATAGAATATTAATCAGCCACTAAAAAGAATAGAATTTTGCCATTGTAGCATCATGGATGGACTTGGAGGATATTATGATAAGTGAAGTAAGTCAGACAGAGAAAGATAAATACTGTATGTATCACTTCATTTATATGTAGAATCTAAAAAAACACAACAAATTAACAAATATAACAACAAAAAAAGAAGTAGTCTCACAGATATAGCGAACAAATTAGTGGTTATGGGGGTGTGATAAGGTGTGTAAGATAGTGGTGATGGAGTGGAAAATACGGAGTACTGGATGTAAAATAGGCTCAGTGATATATTGTACAACACAGGGGATATAGTTAACATTTTGTAACAGCTATAAATACAATGTTACAATGTACACTACCATCCTAATGGCAGAAAGTGAAGAGGAACTAAAAAGTCTGTTGATGAAGTTAAAAGAGCAGAGTGAAAAAGCTGGCTTAAAGCTCAACATTAAGAAAATGAATATCATGGCATCTGGTACCCTCATCACTTCATGGCAAATAGACAGAAAAAATGGAAACAGTAGCAGATTTCTTTTCTGGGGCTCCAAAATCACTGTGGATGGTGACGTCAGCCATGAAATTAAAAGACACATGGTCCTTGGAAGAAAAGCTATGACAAACCTAGACAGTATATTAAAAACAGAGACATCACCTTGTCAACAAAGGTCCATATAGTCGAAGCTATAGTTTTTCCAGAAGACACATATAGATGAGAGAGTTGGACCATAAAGAAGGTTGCGTGCTGAAGAATTAATGCTTTTAAACTGGCATTGGAAAAGACTCCTGAGAGTCCCTTGGACTGGATGGAGATCAATCCAGTCAATCCTAAAAGAAAATCAATATTGAATATTCATTTGAAGGACTGATGCTGAAGCTGAAGCACCAATACTTTGGCTACCTGATGCGTAGAGCTGCCTCATTGGAAAAGACTCTGATGCTGTGGAAGATTGAAGGCAGGAGGAGAAGGGAGTGACAGAGGATGAGATGGTTGGATGCCATCATCAACTCAAGGCACATGAATATGAGCAAACTCTGGGGAACAGTGAAGAACTGGGAAGTCTGGCATGCTGCTGTCCAGGGACTCACAAACAGACACAACCTAGTGATTGAATGACAACAACTATAAATGGAAAGTAACTTTCTATAAAAATATTAAAAAATAGTTTTTATATCAGTGCTTGTAATTGGGTTGTTCATAATTTCTATTTCTTTCTGGTTCGGTCTTGAAAGATTGAACTTTTCTAAGAATCTGCCCATTTCTCCCAGGTTATCCATTTTATTGCCATATAGTTGTCCATAATAGTCTCTGATAAACCTTTGTATTTTTGCATTGTCTGTTGTAACTTATCCTTTTTTCATTTCTAATTTTATTGATTTGATTTTTCTCTCTTTCTTGGCTAAAGGTTTGTCAATTTTGTTTAACTTTTCAAAGAACCAGCTTTTAGTTTTATTAATCTTTGCTATTGTTTTTTTCATTTCCTTTTCAGTTATTTCTGCACTGATGTTTATGACTTCTTTCCTTCTGCTAATTTTGGACCTTTTTTGTTCTTCTTTATCCAGTTGTTTTAGGTGTAAAGTTAGGTTGTCTATTTAATGTTTTTCTTGTTTTTTGAGGTAGGACCACATTGCTATAAACTTCCCTCTAAGAATTGCTTTTGGTGCATCCCATAGGTTTTGAGTTGTCATGTTTTCATTGTCATTTGTTTCTAGGAATTTTTATATTTCCCTATGGCTTCACAGGTGAATTCTGTAAACCATTTAGAGAAGAGCTAATGCCCATCCTTCTAAAACTCTTTCAAAAAAAGAGGAAGGAACACTTCAGAACTCATTCTATGAGGCTGCCATCACCCTGATACCAAAACCAGACAAAGACAACACAAAAAAAGAAAACTACAGGCCAATATCACTGATGAACATAGATGCAAAAATCTTCAACAAAATTCTAGCAAACAGAATTCAGCAACACTTTAAAATACTCATACACCATGATCAAGTTGGGTTTATTCTAAAGTTGCTAGGATTCTTCAGTATATGCAAATCAATGTGATACATCACATTAACAAATTGAAAGATAAAAACCATATAATAATCTCAATAGATGCAGAAAAATCCTTTGACAAAATTCAGCACCCATTTATGATTAAAACTCTTCAAAAAATGGGCATAAGAGGAACCTACCTCAACATAGTAAAGGCTATATGTTATAAGCCCACAGCAAACATTATTCTCAATGATGAAAAACTGAAAGCATTCCCCCTAAGATCAGGAACAAGACAACGATGTCCACTCTTGTTCAACCACTACTATTCAACATAGTTTTGGAAATCATAGCTACAGCAGAGAAGAAAAATAAATTTAAAAAACCCAGGTCAGAAAAGAAGAAGTAAAGCTCTCACTGCTTGCAGATGACATGATACTATACATAAAAAAAAAAAACCCTAAAGATACTATCAGAAAATTACCAGAGCTAATGAGTGAATTTAGCAAATTCACAGGATGCAAAATTAATACAGAGAAATCACTTGCATTTCTATATACTAACAAAGAAAAATCAGAAAGAAAAATTA
The DNA here is from genome assembly GCF_023091745.1 of Budorcas taxicolor. Classification (NCBI taxonomy): domain Eukaryota; kingdom Metazoa; phylum Chordata; class Mammalia; order Artiodactyla; family Bovidae; genus Budorcas; species Budorcas taxicolor. The sequence continues at coordinate 36,767,088 of NC_068926.1, read as the reverse complement.
AGGAATCAATTCCATTCACCATTGCAAAAACATTTTTTAAAAAAAATTAAACATCTAGGAATAAACCTATGTAAGGAGATAAAAGAACTGTATACAGAAAATTATAAGACACTGATGAAAGAAATCAAAGATGACATAAACAGATGGAGAGATATTCCATGTTCTTGGGTAGAAAGAATCAATATTGTGAAAATAACTATACTACCAACTGTAATATACAGATTCAATGCAATTCCTATCAAATTATCAATGGCATTTTCCACAGAACTAGAATTAAAAATTTCACAATTCATATGGAAATACATAAGACCCTGAATAGCCAAAGCAGTCTTGAGAAAGAAGAATGGAGCTGGAGGAATCAACCTTCCTGACTTCAGATTATACTACAAAACTACAGTCATCAAGACAGTATGGTACTGGCACAAAAACAGAAATATAGACCAAAGGAACAAGACAGAAAACCCAGAAATAAACCCATGCACCTATGGGTAACTTATTTTTGACAAAGGAGGTAAGAATATACTTCTTATCAATTGGGCAAAGACAGCCTCTTCAATAAGCAGTGCTGGGAAAACTGGACAGCTACATGTAGAAGAATGAAATTAGAACACTTCATAAGACCATACACAAAGATAAACTCAAAATGGATTAAAGACCTAAATGTAAGATGAGAACTATAAAACTCTTAGAGGAAAACATAGGCAGAACACTTGAAGACAGAAATCAAATCAAGACCCTCTATGACCTACCTCCTAGAGTAATTGAAATAAAAATGAAAGTAAACAAGTGGGACCTGATTAAACTTAAAAGCTTTTGCACAACAAAGGAAACTATAAGCAAGGTGAAAAGGCAGCCCTCAGAATGGGAGAAAATCATAGCAAATGAAACAACTGACAAAGGATTAATTACCAAAATATATAAGCAGCTCATACAACCCAATACCAGAAAAACAAACAACCCAATCAAAAAGTGGGGAAAAGACCTAAACAAACATTTCTCCAAAGAAGACATACAGATGCTAACAAACACATGAACAGATGCTCAATATTGCTCATTATTTGAGAAATGCAAATCAAAACTAAAAATGAGATATCACCTCACACTGGTCAGAATGGCCATGATCAAAAAAATCTACAAACAATAAATGCTGGAGAGGGTGTGGAGAAAATGGAATGCTCTTGCACTGTTGGTGGGAATGTAAACTGATACAGCCACTATGGAAGACAGTATGGAGATTCCTTTAAAAACTAGCAATAAAACTGCCATATGACCCAGCGATCCAACTCCTAGGCATATACCCTGAGGAAACCAAAATTGAAAAAGGCACATGTACCCCAATGTTCATTGCAGCACTATTTAAAATAGCTAGAACATGGAAGCAACCTATATATCCAATGACAGATGAATGGATAAAGAAGCTGTGCTACATATACCCAATAGCATATTGCTGCTGCTGCTGCTGCTGCTGCTGCTGCTGCTAAGTCGCTTCAGTCGTGTCCGACTCTGTGCGACCCCACAGACTCAGCCGTCCCTGGGATTCTCCAGGCAAGAACACTGGAGTGGGTTGCCATTTCCTTCTCCAATGCATGAAAGTGAAAAGTGAAAGTGAAGTCGCTCAGTCATGTCTGACTCTTCACGACCCCATGGACTGCAGCCCACCAGGCTCTTCCGTCCATGGGATTTTCCAGGCAAGAGTACTGGAGTGGGGGGTGCCATTGCCTTCTCTGCAATAGCATATTACTCAGCCATAAAAAGGAACACATTTGAGTCAGTTATAATTAGTTGGATGAACCAAGAATCTATTATACAGAGCGAAGTAAGTCAGAAAGAGAAAGATAAATATCATATACTAATGCATATATATGGAATCTAGAAAGATGGCACTGAAGAATTTATATGCAGGGTGGCAATGGAGAACAGACATAGAGAACAGAATTATGGACACAGGGAGAGGGAAGGAGAGGGTGAGATGTATGGAGAGAGTAACATGGAAACTTACATTACCATATGTAAAATAGAAAGCCAACCAGAATTTGCTGCATGTTTCAGGAAACTCAAACAAGGGCTCTGTATCAACCTAGAGAGGTGGGACGGGGAGGGAGAGGGGAGGGAGGTTCAAGAGGAAGGGGATAAAAGTATATCTATGGCTGATTCATTGAGGTTGGACAGAAAACAACAAAATTTTGTAAACCAATTATCCTTCAAATAAAAATAAATCAATTTTTAAAAACATGAAAAAATAAAAGACGATGTTACGACAAAAGAGGAGAAAGGAAAACATTAAAAAAAATAATAAATACACACAATGAAGACAATAAAATGAGAAAGAAGTGGCTGAGATGTTGGAGGAAATGTGAGTGAAGCCATATAGCCCCCAGAGAAAAACAAAGGGGATGATGAAGCCAAAGATGTAGCTTTGAGGAGTGATTTTCTGAGGCTCTGCTTCAGAGCATACGTGACCATTACAAGAAGTCATTCTCTTTGTTTCAGGTTTCAACCAACAGACAAGAAGTCTCAGGCATTCAAGAGTGTTGGAAGCTGATGTGGGCTGCTGCTGCTGCTAAGTCGCCTCAGTCGTGTCCGATGCTGTGCGACCCCATAGGCTGCAGCCCACTAGGCTCCGCCATCCCTGGGATTTTCCAGGCAAGAATACTGGAATGGGTTGCCATTGCCTTCTCCGGCTGATGTGGGAAGCAGCTTCAATCATAGCCTTCCTTCTGACATTTGTACCTTCCTGGAAAGGCAGAAGCAGCAGAGACCATACACACGAGGCACTACCATCCTATGACTCCCTGAAAAAAAAATGAAGGAAGCAACTTTGGCTCTGAGAAACGATCAGCCATGTAATTTGCAGGGTTCCAAAAAACAGGAAAACACACGGTCCTTTGTTCAAAAATTACGAAGGGTTTCAACATAATGACAACATAAACATGCATCCTACTAAGCATGGGGCCTCACTCAACAGCATATGTCACATGTCAATAAAACCTTCCCTACCTGGATACAATTCATGCAGAAGCAGATAGGGTAGCAACTGACATGAGATAGTATTATTAAACTAATGAGATTATGATTAAACAGTAACTGGTTTCCTGTCATTCCTCAATTTACTAAATAGCTATACAAAATTTTAGTTTTCTGACTTTAACTGCCTTAAAAATTAAAATGGTGACTATGCTAACAGTATCCAACTCAATGGACTTCCCTAGTGGTGCAGATGGTAAAGAATCTGCCTGCAATGCAAGAGACCCAGGTTCGATCCCTGGGTTGGGAAGATCCCCTGGAGAAGGGCATGGCAACACACTCCAGTATGCTTGCCATGGGCTACAGTCCATGGGGTCACGAAGAGTCGGACACAACTGAGCTACTAACACATGCACACATCCAACTCAACAATATATTTCAAACTATTAAACAAATAGATGAGTCACTAGTTTGAGAACTTATTTTTCAGATATTTTTTATTAAAATGATCAAGAAGTGGTTTCTAAATTCTATTAGAACTCAGTGCATGAAGTCAAAACATCTTCCTCATTTATACATGGTATATACAATTTTGATTAGCACCATTAATAAAAAGTTGGTAATATTTTCATTATAAATTACTCACATAAAGTCTAAATTTTCTCATATCATGAATTTACTGTTCTCCTTGACATGGATTTCTAAATAGAAGCTGAGTAGTCTAATTTCAAGTGTGAATTTATAAATACTAGTGAGGTAGCTGTATAAACAAAATGAGGAATTCTTAACACTCCTGCCTGTTCAGAGAGTCAGAATACTTATATTGCTTTTTGAGTTCAATTCCTGCTACAGTTTCCTAAGATAGATAGAAATTTTCTCAGCACCTGCTTTACCTGCCTCAGTGCAGATAATACATGTATGTATTATTTTGTTTTCTCTTTTACATTGTTTTCTCTTGTATGCTTCTTCTTGGAATAATTTACATTCTCAAATTTGACATTCCCTATCGCCATTTCAGTCTTCCCTAGTGGCTCAGCTATATAGAATCTGCCTACCTGGAAAAATCCTATAGACAGAGGAGCCTGGTGGGCTACAGTCAATGGAGTCCAGAGATGGGCATGACTAACCAGCTAAGCACGAGCCTGACCCTCATTTCATATGGATTGACATACAACTGCTAAGCAAGAAATCAGGTTGGCATTGATTATTGTTACAATTAAATATTAAATAATATGTTTGTCATCCTCATGTTCTCCTTTGCAATTTAAAGGTAGGTTACAATAAAGTTTACTTAAAAGCACTGTTTATAATAGCCAGGATATGGAAGCAACCTAGCTGTCCATCAGCAGATGAATGGATAAGAAAGCTGTACATATACACAATGGAGTATTACTCAGCCGTTAAAAAGAATACATTGAATTAGTTCTAAAGAGGTGGATGAAACTGGAGCTGATTATACAGAGTGAAGTAAGCCAGAAAGAAAAACACCAATACAGTATACTAACACACATATAAGGAATTTAGGAAGATGGTAATGATAACCCTGTATGTGAGGCAGCAAAAGAGACACAGATGTATAGAACAGACTTTTGGACTCTGTGGGAGAAAGAGAGGGTGGGATGATTTGAGAAAAGGCATTGAAACATGTATACTATCATGTAAGAAACGAATTGCTGTCTAGGTTCGATGCAGGATACAGGATGCTTGGGGCTGGTGCACTGGGATGACCCAGAGAGATGATATGGGGAGGGTGATGGGAGGGCGGTTCAGGGTTAGGAACTCATGTACACCTGTGGTGGATTCATGTCAATGTATGGCAAAACCAATACAGTACTGTAAAGTAAAAAAATAAAAAATAATAACAATAAAAAAATAAAAATAAAATGGTATAAGTTACATTAATAAATATTTTAACTTACACAGCTTAGTTGAATAATGAAGCTTTTTTGCTTACATTGAACAACATTTTCATGTTTTCTAAAATAGAACAATAGCAATAATAGTCATGTGATTCTCATAAATTTGCAAATGGTTCTCAAACCAAGTTCCTCCATAAACAAGTTTGCCCTGTTCAATTCTCTCCAGTTTCTTATAATGATAATAGCTTGTTTTAAATTTGTATATATCAATAATTTGTATTATATGCTACTATTTTAAATTTTTTTTTGTTTTCTTTTTAAATATTTCCTGAGCACCCTCTCTTGTGGTCCTATTGACACCTCCAATTTCTTTGTTACATCTCAACTTTATTTAATCACTTCTGTGTCCTTAACTCTTCTGAAGTTATTTTTTTAACTTCTCTGTGATTATTATTTGCTTTTGCTGTCTTGTTCTCTTATTTTCTCCCATTCTTCTCCTTTTTCTCATCCATAAATTATAAACCATTTTTTAAAATCTTGTTTTCTGTTTTTATCCTTAAAATACTTATTCTTAAATAGAAAATCCTCTTCCTAATGCAGTTGTTATAAACTTATTTTATATAAGACAACGTTCATATTCATGTTTCTCACATATAAAACAATGATTGCATTTAAAATTTAAAAATCCTGTTTTAATGGCTTCCTGAGTTTCATTGATAGCCTGTATGGATCAATGTACCATGTCAAGTAAAACCCTGTATTGAAATGAAAGAACACAGTAAAACCATCCTTCCAAATCTTATACTACACAGTAAAAATGCTGAAATCAGATGCTAATTCCTAAAATAAAAGTGATATGTATTATTATATATGAAAATTAGCTATCTTAAATCTGGTCCGAACAGTTAAGTCACTGAATTTCTTTATGCTTCTAAACTCAGTGTTGTGCTATTTATTACAACTATCTGCTATCACTTTTAAAACATCAGTTTCTGTGCTCTTTTAAAATGATACATGCCTTACTCTGAAACATTTAAATTTGAACAATTATGCTTCTTTAAAATTCATTCAATGGAATTAACCAAGTTTCCCATTTCAAGAGACTTTTCCTCAAAGTTGTTCCACTTACAAAGTGAATTTTTAAAAATTAAGCTCTCTTTGAAAGTATTTTTTCTGCCATGTACTCTTCTTCCCAGAGACTTGTATAAACCTTTTAAAACCACCTTTCATTTTGTATTTTCAATGAAAAATAGACTGAGAAATGAAGAAATCCATTTTCTTCCATTTCTCTTGCTCAGTCTTTGCCATAATTACATTTTCTATATTTTCTTTCTGTTAAATATTCAGCTGTTTTCTCCATTGGTATAGTCATCCACCTAAACCAAGTGAGGAACGGCCTCAGTTATGATGAACTGGCATAGATGCTTAGATATTATACTTGCTCTTGGTATTGCATAACATCAATATCAACAAGTGATCAAGGATACATTGATGCAAAGGAATCTTAATAGATGGAATATGCAGGAGTCTTAAATAGCCTATATTTGTAACTATTTTTTGAATAATGTCAGTTTAATTGATATTAGGTCAACAGATTAAACAGTGCATAGTTAAAAAGGGATATCTAACCAGAGTTCATCATATTGCATCACATTTAAAAAGTCAAAGTGTCAGTGCTTATTTATTAAAGTATATCCTTTTTTTCTACTACCAATATACAGAGAATAAGGATAAAGTCTTACCAAAATAATTCCAATTATTGTTAATCTTCCAAAATGTATAGATAAAATATGTTTTAAATGTTGAAATGAAATATATAATTAATTATAAAAGAGAATAACTTTGTTCTGAAATCTGTAAGAAATCAAAAAAGGATAGCACTTCTATCTAACAAATGAATTCAAAGTTATTTTTTCACTTATTTACTATTAACTTAATGAATAAATATACTACATGATTTTGCTTCTAAGTATGAAATTAGTTTTTTAAACAAAATCAAGTTTTAGAGTTATATAGAAAATACAGTGAAATAATTTTAACAGTATTATTGCATTCTAATACAACAGCAAACACTTGCTGTGTATAATGGAATATAATTGGAAACTAAGATATATTCAATTACAACATAGCTGACAAGCCAACTAGACTATGTTGGGAGAGTCCAGATATTTAGTCCAACACTATTCTGTGTGTTTCTGTGAAGATGGTTTTTGGGGAAAACAAGTTTTTAAATAAGTAGAGCCAGTAACCCTGATTGCCTTCTCTATTGTGGGTGGTCCTCATCCAAGCAGTTAAAGGACTAAATAGAACAAAATGCTGACTCTCTTCAAGAAACAGAATTCTTCCTGCTTGAGTCCCTTAAATCTAAGACATTGTTTTATTTTGTTTTATTTTTTTCCTGCCTCTGGACTTGTACTAAAACTTTGGCTCATCCTGGTTCCCAAGACTGCCAGCCTCCAGGCTGGAACTACACCATCAGTATCCCAAGTCTCCAGTTTGCTGACTCATCCTTCAGAGCTTGATTCTTAGCCTCCTCCATAAGCATGTAAGTTAATTTCTAGTAAGAAATCTCTTTCAAAATATATGTATATAGATGGAGAGTTTGGGATTGACAAATACACACTGCTGTATATAAAATAGATAACCAATAAGGTCCTATTATAAAGCATAGGGAACTTTGCTCAATATTCTATAATAACCTAAGTGGGAAAAGAATTCAAAAAAGAATAGATACATACATCATATTAGATCATATCAGTCTATCAGTCATGTCCAACTCTTTGTGACCCAATGAATCACAGCACGCAAGGCCTCCCTGTCCATCACCATCTCTGGGTGTTCACTCAAACTCACGTCCATCAAGTCGGTGATGCCATCCAGCCATCTCATCCTCTGTCATCCCCTTCTCCTCCTGCCCCCAATCCCTCCCAGCATCAGGGTCTTTTCCAATGAGTCAACTCTTCACATTAGGTGGCCAAAGTACTGGAGTTTCAGCTTCAGCATCATTCCTTCCAAAGAAATCCCAGGGCTGATCACCTTTAGAATGGACTGGTTGGATCTCCTTGCAGTCCAAGGGACTCTCAAGAGTCTTCTCCAACACCACAGTTCAAAAGCATCAATTCTTTGGCACTCAGCCTTCTTCATAGTCCAACTCTCACATCCATACATGACCACAGGAAAAACCATAGCCTTGACTAGACGGACCTTAGTCGGCAAAGTAATGTCTCTGCTTTTGAATATACTATCTAGGTTGGTCATAACTTTTCTTCCAAGGAGTAAGCGTCTTTTAATTTCATGGCTGCAGTCTCCATCTGCAGTGATTTGGGAGCCCCCCAAAATAAAGTCTGATACTGTTTCCACTGTTTCCCCATCTATTTCCCATGAAGTGACGGGACCAGATGCCATGATCTTCGTTTTCTGAATGTTGAGCTTTAAGCCAACTTTTTCACTCTCCTCTTTCACTTTCATCAAGAGGCTTTTAGTTCCTCTTCACTTTCTGCCATAAGGGTGGTGTCATCTGCACATCTGAGGTTATTGAGATATTTCCCGGCAATCTTGATTCCAGCTTGTGCTTCTTCCAGTCCAGCGTGTCTCATGATGTATGCTGCGTATAAGTTAAATAAGCAGGGAGACAATATACAGCCTTGACGTACTCCTTTTCCTATTTGGAACAAGTCTGTTGTTCCATGTCCAGTTCTAACTGTTGCTTCCTGACCTGCATATAGGTTTCTCAAGTGGCAGGTCAGGTGGTCTGGTATTCTCATCTCTTTCAGAAATTTCCACAGTTTATTGTGATCCACACAGTCAAAGGCATAAACAAAGCTAGTGGAAGTGATGGAATTCCAGTTGGGCTATTTCAAATCCTGAAAGATGATGCTGTGAAAGTGCTGCACTCAATATGCCAGCCAATTTGGAAAACTCAGCCACAGGACTGGAAAAGGTCAGTTTTCATTCCAATCCCAAAGAAAGGCAATGGCAAAGAATGCTCAAACTACCACACAATTGCACTCATCTCACATGCTAGTAAAGTAATGCTCAAAATTCTCCAAGCCAGGCTTCAGCAATACGTGAACCATGAACTTCCAGATGTTCAAGCTGGTTTTAGAAAAGGCAGAGGAACCAGAGATACATATATATGCACAGCTGAATCACTCTTTTGTATGCCTGAAACTGTCACAACTTTGGTAATCAACTATGCTCTATTGTAAAATAAAACTTAACAACAAATACAATAAATATGTTCAATGTAAACAAAATGAAATGAAACAATATATGTATATCCTATTGTTTCAGTTTCTTTGGAGAAGCTTGACTAATGCAGAATGTAAAAATATTTGTTTTTAATAAACTGCTGTTAATCTCCATACTACTCTGTGTGTCTGTATGTACTTTTTGATGTAAATTCAATAGAAGGATAATTTTTATTAAAAAAGAATAACTTCTTTTACATTGACAACTTTAAGAAGCTTATGTTTCAATCCTTTTGTTTGTTTGTTTGTTTCCTTTAAAAAGGTTTCTGATTAATTAAATTATATATATCACAGTAAAACTTTTTATATTAAGGGAAATTGTGGCATATTTATTTGTGTTATACCTTTAATTTTTGAAAAAATAGAAATATTCTACATCAGGAAATATCTCAAGAAGCAGGAAAGCATAAGACCTAAACAGCTGTACTTTGAAAATATGCTTCTGATTAAGAAGTATATAGATGATACTTGACTAAAATAGCAAGTGTAAAACATGAATATTTGTGTTACTGTTTCCTTTGGTGAATTAATATTTGTTGAGATATTAAACATAGGGTAAAATTACAGGGGATTAATGGTTATAAACAAAAACTACTTAGTCTAATACCCTTGTGTGTAAAATTGAATATTCCTGCTGTAGTCCTCTTCTACAGAAATAAGGTAAGATAGATCAGGCAATGTTTTTAGTGTCTGCAACTTTTGCCAAAGCAATACAGGCACTCTGTTTAGAGAATTTTGATATTCTCAAGCCAATGAATTTTAAAAATATATTGAACAATGCCTGTTATATTTGTTAGCTTGTCAGTGATGAGTCTTATACACTAAAATCTACCTTTTTAACTTGCATTTCTACATCTCTCAGGTAGTTTCATGCCTTTGAAAACTCTTATTTTACCAAAAAAGGAAATAAGATTAGTTCAGCACCATTAGCCTTTCACAAAATCAGATGGATTGTGCACAGCTAATTTCCAATTTTATGGGATTCTAAATTATTGCCTTCAGTGACTTTAAGTGATTCTCCAGACACAAGTATTTGCTCACCACTTAGTAATTTACAGACTTATTATTTCCCTTTTCCTAAGAAGATTTACAAACTTTTTTTCTGCAAACTACATTTATTATCTTTATAATTATGAGTTGTACAATTTCTTTTGAATATTTAGTAACTGATAGTATTCTTAATGCTTGCTAAGTTTTCTTTATCTTTAATTTGAGTCTTTGGTTCCTTCCTAAATGTATCCATACGGATATTACAACTGTGAGCAAAGAACATTTTTTCCATAAGACTACAAACATCAATATGGAATACCAAGGCCACTACATATTGTAGGCTTAATGAACATCTGCTGAATTGGCATTTAATGCATATATGTTACCTTAATTATTAATACACTAAAAACAAAATATAGCAGACTGAATTGGCCCTCCTCCTATGCACTTCTGTTTATAATCTTTGGAATTAGTGTGTATATTACCACTGTATGAACTTCTTATAAACAAATTCCATATATTTTTTCTTTTATCCTTTTACTCATGGAAAAATGACTAGCATCAAAGATGTATTGGTAAAAATACATCAGAGATGTATTTGGGTTGACCAAAAAGTTTGGTTTCTTTGTTACGGAAAAATCCAAGTGGGCTTTTTGGACAATCTAATACTTTCATATTGATTTAATCAAAAAAGCAATTATTTTCATCTTTAGGTATATGGAAAATTATCTCAACACAACATTTCCAAGGATTCATGTTCCCAGTAAGATTTTTCAGAGCTTGATCACTGCCTTCCCTTGATTTGGCCCATATCTCTATGAAAATCGTCCAAAACTGATTAAGAAAATTTTTTCTGGATGTTAATATCAAATGATCTAGTAATAAAATAAGAAAACTATTTAAAGGAGAGAGCTAAGAAGAGAATTACCAATTTCTCATTAGATTGAAAAAAGGTGTCTATAAATAGTAAGAAGAAAGAAATAGGCCAGGCAACCTTTAGTGGTATGAAATGATTATAATAAGGATCATTTGGCTACTAGCTTCAGAAATCTGTTAGAAGCATACACACACACAGGCTCCAAGAACATCTAGAAATTCTGGAAAAAGTATAACAAATTTTCTTTTAAATGTGCCCAGGAGTTTTTGAGAAAGAAAGAAAGAAAGGTACTAGAAATAGATAGGAAAATGAAAAATCAAGCTTCAAGAGTCAAAAGGAAACTGCACATTTTATAAACTGCTGATATAGTAATTCTGAGGCTTGAAATATATTATGCACATTAAACAGGGGATGAAGACATGGGCTTCCCAAAACTGGCTTATATCTGTGATGACTGAAAAAAAATCTACACCTTCCGTGATCTGTTCCCTTAATGAAATGCTGAACTATGTAAAAGATAAAAAAATATATATATCCATCAGAGAGCAAGAAAAAAACAAAGGAACTAGCTTTATTTCTGGGGAATCGGAGAAATCTCTGAAAACATAATAATAATTACAATCCCACCAGGGTAGGTTTTACATATGCAGTGTCTGTGCTATAGGAAAATACTGGAAGTTATTAACATAATATTTGGTCCTGGCTGGATATATTGCTAAGTCGAATGAAAAGCAAAAGCTTTCCAGAGAGACACAAACTACAATATACACCATAGGTTACATCTGTTAGTCTCCTCATCTTCCAGTCTTGTATCCATATTGTTGGTTGGATAGAGAGAAAATATGAAATTTGTATTTCCTAAACATCCTTTTCCATGAGCATTTGGATGTAAATTGGGTGTTCCCAGTTAGATGCACCAGCATGAGATTGGAATACAGTCGCTGAAGCAGAGGCCATCTTCCTGATATTGCCTCCAGGAAGCAATGTGGTTATACTAAGTGTTAGACACAGTTGAGGTGGCCAATTATCCAGTTATCATCTCCATGAGGATTTGAGGCAGGGAAGAAAAAAGAGATGCCACCTTCTAGTATCTGGTTGTCAGGTTTATGAGCATTAGAGTCAGCTGTAGCAGCAGCACCAATGGCTTATTGATGTGAAGAACTGTGAAGGATCTGAGAATTTATATGACTTGCAGTAACCAGTTAATATGCCCCAGTTTTGTTAATGCACTCAGAAGATATGAGGGCATCATAGGCAAACTACTTCATTGTTAATGGCACAGCAGAAAGCATGAGCCAGTTCACGCTGAGTCCTCTTCCTGCTTATATCCCACTAGGAGAACAGATAGGGGCTTCATAGATGGCGCTAGTGGTAAAGAACCTGCCTGCCAATGCAGGAGACTTAAGAGACGGGTTCAATCTCTGGCCCTGGAAGATCCCCTGGAAGCAGGCATAGCAATCACCCCAGTATCTTTAACTACCCATGGACAGAGGAGCCTTGTGGGCTACAGTTCATGGGATCACAAAGAGTGGGGCATGATTGAAGCAACTTAGCATAGTAGCATGAACGCACAGGGGAATGGATAGATATCCGTGTATGTCCTTCACACCCTCCTTAGGTGCAATCACATGTGGAGACTGGTTAATAACAGGATTACAAAGATGGTCACCCTTGTCTCAAATTGGGCCATGCCTGAAAGACCATCTTAGCTCCTAAGCTCCCTGTGGGACTGGCTGGGGTCTCTGCTGCAACACCATAGTAGTTTAATTTATTCCTCCGTCCAAGCCTTCATTATTTAAAAGTGGTTTTCTTCAAAGTAGTCCACAGTAGAACATCTGCACACAAATCTCTATCTCAGATTCTGTTTCTAAGAAAAGGACTCAAGACATATACTGTAGCAGACAGGAAGCAGAAACCATCCTTCGTTATTCTAGGGCAAATATTGTATATATGACAGGTATTAGATGATTATACAGTAATTGGGAGGTCTGAAAAAGGAAGAGTCTGAAGCCAGAGTTGGATAATTAAGTTCAGGAACATGTTGCTGTAGCTAAAATTTCAGTGTCATGAGAGAGTGTTCTTCTTCGGTCACTGGTGTTTCCACATGTCTTGAGAGTAAAGCAGCATCTCTCTTCTTCAGAACTATATTGTCAAGAATGTTTGTATATTCATAGGTTTGGGATTTAAGGATACTATTTCCATCCAGAGTAGATGACAGAAAGGGGAAAGGGAAATACAAAGGTGGAGTTGGAGCACTGGCTGCTTCTGCTCTGGAATAAATGGTAAAAATTATAAGCTAAGGGCTTTCTACTCTCAAATGAGAGGACCAACAAAATTTTGTAACTGCCCTAAAATTGTATTTTATATCTCTTTAGACCTAACAGGGCTGATGCTTACAGAATCTAATCTTATAGATTGTTGAATTACAACATAAATTGCCTTTTTAATTCCTCTATGTCTCTTAAATAAGCATTAACGTGCCAACTTGTAGGAGGTAGGACTTTGAAAATTAGAATGGACTTGTTCTGATATAACCCTACAAAAACTCCACTGTTTGCACAGTCAACTCTATGTCTAATCAAACTGCTTCTCTGTCATTTTAATATATATAAATACATTAATAGCAACTTCACTTGAAATAGTTACCTTATAACGGCATGCCAATATTTTCCTGACCCTTTCGATCCCTAAGGTTCAGAACCAGGTGTCCCAGAGGGAACAAAATAAAACTTTCCTGAGGAGGAATTAATTAATGCAAATACTTGTAAGATGTAGATATAAGCAAAAATCTGGATAACATGTGGTGATAAATTATAAGAACAATGAGCTATATAGGAAATAAATAAATTTTAGTCATATTTATCAATATGAATGTAATTATGAGTATTCTGGACTTACTAGGCTGGAATCAGAATATGATATTTGATTCTTTGCTTGATTTATTGACCAAAACTACAATACTAATCAGTGCCTTATATTAAACAAGTTGAGAGTCCTAAACTCCTTTGATACAGTTCAAAGGATTAAATAAATAAAACACTGAAGATGACCATAAAGTTAAAATAGGCTTATCTTAAACTACATATTCAGGATCTTTAGTGTCTCCTAAGACAGGGTGAAATCTTTATATAGGCACAGGTGAATTGATCACCAGCACCCGTGAAAAGTACTGTTTATGACAACAGCAGAAGTCATCGCTAAATATTTGATGTGGCACCTGTACAATGTTCCGTATCACACTGAGGTGCCAGCAAATTACCTGAGCAGGTTGTTTACATTGGTCATATTGCATCATGGAATTGGTAGATATTTTCCTCACTGGAATAGACAGTTTTGCATATGGATTTACCTTTTCTACCAGCAATATTTCTGAGGTCATCACCTTCTGTAGACTCAACAAATCCCTTATTTACCCCACACAATATTGCTTCTAGACCAAACAGGTATTTTCAAGTAAGAGAAGTGATCAACATGATTATGAAATTCACTGAGCTTACCGTGAATCCCAATACCCAGAAGCAGCTGGCTTTACAGATAATTGTGATGGTTTATTTTATTGAGGACTCAGCTATGATCTCAGCTAGGAGGATACAAATGCTTGTAAATTAGTAGCACAAGATGAGACAGATAATATAAATGGGTAATCAACATGTGATGTGGTTCTTCCATATCCTAGAAGACCAAGGAACACAAGGATACAAGTAGGAGAAGTATTTCTTATTATTAAACTTACTAGTTTATTCTCAAAGTTTTGTTCACTCTTTCTCCATCTTTGAGGTGTGTTACTTTAGTAATCCAGAAAGGAATTTTCCCACTAAGGCACAAAAAGTTCTTCCACTTAATTGTATGTCTAAATTTACATGATGAATGTATAACCTCATGCAGTTGACATAAGAAGAAAATAGGGAAGCTGATTGTGATTACCAAGGGAACAGAGTTTCAGGCACAAGGCAGCTGTCTGGAAATCAGAAAATACTTTGGACTAATTCATAATATTTTCACATACATTGGTAAATATGATAGAAGGATAGGAGGTTTTAACAACCTAACACTGAAACCTTTAGGAGAAAAATTTGAGCCCAACCTACTAGGGAAAGAACTCTAATAATTGAGAAATTGTCTATGGATCCAGAAAACATGAAACTGATGGTAAAGCTGTTATAAACACCAACTATAATTTTTGGACTGGTTAATCACAGAATATAGAAAGCACCTGTGTTTTCTTCCTTTATCTATTCTCTATTTTTTTTTTCATTAAGAATAGTTTTATTGCCTTTCTCTTGTGGTTTTACATGTGGCATGTAGGTGGTGGTTGACTTGCTAATTTAGTTTCCAGTTTAATGCATATCAAGTTGAGATCATGACTGAATTAATGCAATGAACATCATTCCAATTTGTATTCCACGACAAATAGAACCCAGTGTGTCTTCTTCTGGGTATGTAGTCTAGTGTTTGAGATAGGTGATTGCATTACTCTGTAGGGAAAATGACTTCTGAAGATGGAGACGAGAAGTAGAAAGGAATGAAGAGAAGGTCATAAGGTGTGTCTTTCTCATATATTTTATTTTTACAAAAAGAAATAGGAAAACAACTTGGAAGAATGTTAATATCTCTTTATATGGCTGTGAGACATGAGTTATTGTGCTATTTTTCTGAACTATGTTATGTGTTTAAAAGCTCTGAGAGTTAAAGAAAATAAAAAATATGATACTATTGTAGTCATGCTTATTTTTCCCTAAACTTGCATGTGCAAATATGGTAACATTTACCCTTTAATTAGCTTTTTTTTTTTTTTTAAGGATAGGCTCAGGGCAACCTTAAAACATTCTATTGTTCAAAGGGACAGTGAAATAAATGAGAATTAGATCAGGAATTATAAAGGTTTGCTTCATTTAAGGAAAATAATAAAAGAAAAAATTACCTAAGAAGAACATGCAATATAATCAAATTGAGAATAAATTTTAAGATAATAAAATGTACTTTGGATTTTTTGTAATGTTAGTGTACAGTATAAAGATCAAAACTTTACTGTCAGTTTTAGGAGCACATTAGATTTGTTGAAGAGATAAAGAAGGAATACAGTATACACCTCAGGAAGATAATACTTAAAGGACTGTAGCAGCCCAAAAGTGACATTAGTTGATAGAAAAGACAATGCGTACATTCCAGAAGGTACCACAACTTTTCCCCAAAGTAAAATGATAGAAATTGCAGTCAGGAAAACTATATTCCCCTCCCTAGAACAATGCATTTTGTGCTGCTTCACATGAACCTTTAAATATTCTGTCTTGTTTATCATTTGCCAAGAAACATCTCTTGAAACTAAATAGCAATGGGATTATTTATGTGTGTTGAGTTCCCCATGCCATATAGATAGAATTTATTTCAATCACCTTTAAGGGTAATTTTACTCAAATTTTTATTATATTTACTTTTTTATGACAAATTTTGTGAGGACTTTTTTCCAAGTTAATATATTGAATGTATGTCCAGAAACTGACATGAATTATTAAATCTCATGCTGCAGGGCATAAGCAAATTGCTAGAGGGTTTAAAGGAAGAATTTTCCCTCTGTGCACAGTACTGTGATGACAAATTAAAAGGCAGAGGGTGTGGGGGAGAATCTATTGTTCATTACTGCATCACTGGTACTGAAGTAAGGCACCAATCTGGAAAATTCTAGAGAAGGAGACCTTCATTCTTGACATTTTTGTAAAGTGTTACAAAGTATACTCTCTACACATGTAACACATGTTAGCATTTTCCATTAAATTATTCATAAAACAATCCATTTTTCAGTTTTACTAATTTTCTTTGTATGGTATGATTCATTTCATTATCTTGTCTCCTAATCACTGCTTTTTAATTTGAGTATCAATAATTTGAAATCGAAGCCAAACAAAATTCCCTATGATTCCAAATTTGCTAATTTTTTTAATTAAACTTCATAATGTAAATTTGACAAACTTTGTGCAATAGATTACATATAGGGACTTCTAAATATAATTTAACTCTCTAGTCCTAAATAAATTGACTAAAAGCACCATAGGGGATTTAAATTGCCTAAATTTAACAGCATTGATGTAAACTAAGCATAAATAAGCCTTGTTGTTTTAGACAACACTGCTCTGTACAAATTATGTATATGGGATTTATTTTTTCCAATATAACAATTGAAATTCCAAGATTGAAATATATTATTAAATTCATTAAGCTGAAAAAAGTAATCTTAGCAAATTTTGTATGTTTGCCCTCTAAATAATCTTCACTGTGGGAAGCATTCTAATTTTTTACAAAGAATTGTTTAATCGCTCTTCTCGAGATCTAGCAGTGCTGGAGTTTAAACAAAATGAGAGTTTTCCTGGGTCACTGGCACCAAAATACACTTAACGGGCAAGTCTCTATCAGCATAGGTCACAAGGGACAGGATATATGTAATGAATCAATGAAGTCGAGGTTCACAGGGCCCCTCAGGGAGGGCCCTCCGTAATGAAGCAGCTCAGAGGCAGATGTCCAGTCAGAATGATTTAACTCATTTATTGCTGGCCTGCCATTTGTTTAGCCAAAGGCCAATTTGTAAACTAATTCTTTTTATCAGTGAACAGAACCCAGATAAATCAAACAAGATACAGAAAATGAAACCCAATTTTTTCTCTTTTCCCTCCTGAAGGTTTTAAAACAGGTACAGGTGGGAAAGCAAAACTGAGGTTTGTCTTAGGGAAGTCAGATTACTCTTTTATTTCTCAGGAGGCCACTGAAAACATAGCCCATTTACTGCTTGACAACACCAGGGAATCAATAGAACAATTTGGTAACCAAGGGCTCACTTTTAATATAGCATCTTGTCCATAGATAACAACTAGAAAAAAAGGTAAATAATATGCAAACAGAACCAGGAACAAAATCCCTGAAGTCTCTCTCCTCTTCCTCTATTACTTCTCTCTCTCCACAAACAGACACAGACACACACAGACACATACACACACACAGAGTTTCTCAGGGAGACAAACTGACAAGAAAATACACTTCATAGATTTCTAAACTTAGTTGAGTGACCAATATGCAGCCCTCAGTCCTAGTGTCAGGACATTTCGAACAATATGCCAGTATATTCTGGAAAGTTATATTGATCTCAGAGTATTTTATAAAATTTGAATTATTTCCAACATTTAAAATTTGCTGGAGTTAAGTACTTCAAGAATAATGAGGTGTAGAAGGATAACTTGGGATGTTAGGACTGATATAACATACACATTACTATATATAAAATATGTAACTATTAAGGACCTAGTGTATAGCACAGGGAACTTTACTCAATACTCTATATGGATAAAGAATCTAAAAAAGAGGGGATATATGTATAAGCATAACTGATCCACTTTGCTGCACAGCAAAAACTAACAAATTGTAAATCAACTATACTTTAATAAAAAAGATAAAATGAGGTATTTCTCAAGAAAGAAAAGTGGAATTATATCAGAGCCTTGGCATTATTTGCTTTTTCAAGTGAGATAGTTTAGAAGTTGAACAGTTACTTGGACAGAAGTCTTAGCTGTGGAGCATCCGGTTTAAGTGCTTTATCAATGTTAATATCAAATTTACTTTAAACTTCTTTTAAAGCAATTGGAGAATAACTTTTCATCTTTCATGCGAGTTGATTTTGAAAATTTCCATTTCCTACAAAATCATCAATTTTGTCTAAATTTCAAACTTCTGCAATTGAATTGGTATAAGAATTGCTTATATTTTTTCATCTTTCCTGTTATTTTCTATCATGCACATATTTAATTAGACAGATTTAAGAGAGGATTATATATTTTGTTAGTAAATTAAAGAAAGTTTTTGGATATAATTATTCCACTAATTTTATTTAGTGTATTAATTTCTGTGTTTAATTCATAAATTCCTTATTCCTGATTTTATTTGATTTAATATTTGTCCAATTTTAGGATGGAAAATCTAGTTCTTTATTTTTTCTAAATCTGTATTAAAGAAGGTATTTAAGGCTGTATCTTCCCTCTGCTGCTGCTTAGTTGCTTTATTCTTATTGAACTCTGTGTGACTCTATGGACTGCAGCCTGCCAGGCTCCTCTGTCCATGGGATTCTCGAGGCACGAGTACTGGAGTAGGTTTCCATACCCTCCTCTAGCGGCAGATTCTTTACCATCTGAGCCACCAGGGAAGCCCATATCTTCCCTCTAGGTAAGGTATTCTAGTTTCTTCCAGTTTCTACCAAGTCCAATCTCTTCAATTGTGTCACTTATTTAGTTCCCAGAATCATTTGAATTTGCAACCCTTGAACATTAGCATGCCAATTTATGGCATCTCAGCATAATAAATACATAAATTTACTTATTTTGATGTCATAATCACATTAAATTGAATCGCTAGTCTGTCTGATGCAGGATACAGCATGCTTGGGGCTAGTGCATGGGGATGACCCACAGAGATGTTATGGGGAGGGAGGTGGGAGGGGGGCTCATGTTTGGGAACACATGTAAGAATTAAAGATTTTAAAATTAAAAAAATAAAAAACTTAAAAAAAAAAGTAAATAAAAATAAATAAATAAATAAATAAATTTAATCTATACCAACTCACGCCCAGGGCACAACTTTTTTTCTTTTCTCTTCTTTTTTTATGAGACAAGACAAAATACACTCTGATTTGTTTAACTTCATATGGTTTCCAAATACATTCAGAAATTAACCACTGCAGAAATACTTCAGTACATACTAACAATACAAAGTAAAACAGCATCAAATACAAAGATAATGGTAATCTTGAAGGTACCTCATAGTGATAGTTTTATAAGTTTGGTAAATAAGTGATAACAGTAAAAGTATAGCCAGTATTTAGTGCTTACTCAATAGAAAGCATTTTGTGAGTTGCCTGTTTGGAAAAGAATGCATAATAAAAATATGCATGTTAAAAATAATATACTACTTTTATCACTTTTACACTTTGGACAAAATAGATGGACCGGGTCTTTTACAATAGTTATTTCATAAAGTTCTATAGGAAACATGTAAGGAACACATGCTATTAACATTTACTTGATAATTGTTTTAGATGTAATGGCTAAGCAAGTGTATGAAAGCCTTTATAATGTTGAACTCATGACAAGCAGTGAGCAGTCGGACACGACTGAGCGACTGAGCGACTTCACTTTCATACAGTTGCAAGGAATAAAGTTATAGCACTTTCAACACTTAAAATAGTATCAAAACAGATCTGTTTACAATAGCAGGACATATGAAACTCTTAGAAATAAATGTAAAACATGCAACACTAATATCAGGAAAACTAAGAAACATTAGTAAGAGATGTCAAGGGAAAGTTAATTGATACATTTTGCTCCTCTATGGAAAAAATTAAACTCATTATTATAAGATGCTGGTTCTTCTCAAGGTAAAATTAACTCACAAGACAGTCACAAATTTTTGATGTAGGAACAAATTAATTAATATGTTCAGTGCAATGCATTAATAAATAATCCTATAATTTAACTAAATTATTCCATAGTGTTCATGGAAGAAAGTGTCATAAGTAGAAAGAATTCTGAAAAATGAATATTAACAAGGGTCATGTATGCCCACTCAGGATTAAAGAATATCATAAACCTACAGTAAATAAAACTGTTGAACTTATGCCAGAGTGAACAGATATATTGATAGTATAAATTATAAATTATAGACACAGAATTTTACAGGACAGATTGCAATACAATAGTCCTTCTGACAGATCAATGTCCATAACCATGCTTATTGTTATATATTTGAATATCATCTTCTAGATTCATGTTAATTTTGCAATTTAGCTTATGACTAAATAGCATTTAAAGAGGCTAGAAAATATTAATCACAGCAGGGTAACAATCTGAAGAAAAGAAATAAATATTTCTGACCTCAAATTCAAGATAAGAACAATAACAGAATGTATTTTAATCTTTTTGGAATGTATATATACATATATATACTTTAAAAGAGAAATTTAAACCATGTAATCATATTAATTCTAGGATAAGTATTTTAGATTAATGATTCACATATAGTACAATGCTAGCATAGGAATAAAAAATAACAAATAATAGTTGTCATGATGACTACAATATTGAAAGTTGTTGTTCAGTCACTTAGTCATGTCCTGCTCTTTGCAAACCTACAGACTATAGCCTGACAGATTTTCTGTCCATGGGATTCTCCAGGCAAGAATACTAGAGTGGGTTGTCCTGTTCTCCTCCAGGAGATCTTCCTGACTCAGAGATAAAACATGTGCCCCTGTCAAGTCACCTGCCCTGGCAGGCAAGTTCTTCACCATTAGCACCACCTGGGAGGGCCATCAAGTAATCCTATACTAATAAAATTTAAAATACCTACAGTGAGAAAGAACAAAGAAAATTCAAGTACCCAATAAGTATATAAAAAAATTTAACATTACTTTAAATAATGATAATAGCACAAATAACAATGAGATTTTCAGCTTCAGTATAAAGGAATTTGCAAAATATATTGATTTTAATGATTTTGGAGAAAAAGTCAAATATATCATATTTCTTAGTTTTTTACAAGTATAGTAAACAGTATACATATGCTCTATATATCTGACATACAGTATATATCCAATATATCATATATAATCACCAGTCAGGCACTGAAACATCAGGCTCATGAACAAGAAATATGATCAGAGATTGGTGTAGAAAAGACAGATAAAGTGCTCGTGTGGTATACAGGGAGGTTCCCAGAATTCTGGTCTGATCAAGGTGGCCTGTCATTGAATAGTTTTATCATTGGATAATGGTTCACTCTAGCTGGATACTAAAACGCAAGGCTTTGGATTTGATACCAATGAGATACTCAACTCATGTGCTATGGGATTTTGTTTCACATTTCACAATTTAATTTATATCACAAACTGTCATAGTTACATTAAGCAGGGCTCTTGAAGCAAGGTAAAAAAAAAAGTCAACATAATCAGCATTTAAACAAAAATACACCATGTTAGAAGGTGGTCTCTGAGATTTAATCTTTTATTAGACTCAGGAAGTTGTCAATATAGGCATCAAATGCAATATTTAATATTTGTTTTTGCTCTCTCCCTTAACATTTGATGGATTTAATGTATTCTTAACTCAATCTTCTTCAAAATATATGCTTTAAATACCTAATTTCATAATGCACTAGGCAGAATCCAAAACTTCTGTAACACAGATCAGGGGAAATATATTCACATTTTTTTCTTTCCTTTACATCATTTCCACAGCATGTACTATTGTCTTTGCTTTTATATCATCTTTCTCTTACCTCCACTTCTTGACCTCTCCCCATCTATTTTGCTATTCTTTCCCAAACTTCAATCTTGATAATTAATGTTGTTTACTCAGTTATGTCCTAAATTGGTACTCTACTGCAAACATGAACAATATTTGGGTGCTTATAAAACTTTCAGTTCTGGCATAATGGATATGTGGCAGACTAATTATTATTATTACCATTATTATTCCTATGGCATTACAGCTTATATCACTGTAGGATACTTTTGAAAATTGACACCATCTAAAATGTATTTCCCTTTTTGTTAATTTAATGGTGAATTTATGGCAATGTTTGTGGTTTATTCCAAATGTATTTTTCCTATAGGGAGTGTTATTTTTCCCACTTTTGGTTTCCCTGTGTTTTTCAAAATGGTTATTGATCTGAGAACTATAGATTTTAACATTTTTTTTTCAAAGAGTTCATCACAACTAAATGACTAGACAGCAACAATAGCAGAGTCCAAAGTTTAATTACTATATACTCAGTGGACACTTTCATTTAGAAAAATAATATAATTTTAGAGTTTGAAAGAGGAAGTTAATATTTTAGCATGTTCTATAATTTTTAAAAATGAAATAAAATGTATCTCAATATTTGGTTAAACCCAAGTGTAAATAATGCATTCACATTACAAATTATCCTTTGTCTCAAGATAACTATTATTTGTATATATTATAGTGATAACTTGTTTCTGATGGAAAATCATTTTATTTATATCTATAAAGACAATTTACTGATGCACCATATCTGAGGAAATCTATGAGGATATGAAGTAGTGTGAGTGCATAAAACACAGCAATTTGGAAGTTTTAGAACTCTCTTGAGATTTCCTGTGTTCTTCATCATCATAACTACTCTATTTCTGCTCAGAGGAAATAAATCAAACTTTTATTTTCTTTGAATAAGAAAAGGAGAAAAAGTAATTCAAATTCTGCCCAAATGAAACATGGCAATAATAATTTCCTACATAGTAGCTTATAAAAGACTATTCCAATTAATGAAAGTTAAGTTGAACAAAAATCTGTGTGACTGTTTATTGGTTTATAATTTTACTTGTATTGAGGGAAAATCAAGCAAATAGCAGGTTTGTTGTTTTGTCATGATTGCCATGCAAGAAAAAAAAAAAAACCTTCAGTTTGTTTTTGCTTCATTTTAAATACAATCAAGAGAATGAAACCTTAGAAAAACATTGGTAAAAGATAAAAGCCCAGGAACATTAAAGGGATTATAAATATTAAATATTCCTGCTTCAAAAAGATTCAAATTTCAAGGTCTAAATGAATTTCTTCCTTCTTATTCCCCGAAACTTACAAAAACAAAACAAAAAGAACAAAAACAGATTTACAAATCATAGACAGAAGAATTTTAATTTTAAAACAATTTTCCATAAGCAATTACTGAACAACATCACACTTTGTACACCTAAAAGTTGAGAGTCTTATGATTAAGTAAAGGTCATTATACACTAAATTTTTAATATTCCCTTTTGAAAATTATCACAAAGAGAGACAGAATATATCTTCACTTCAGCCAAGTACTGAATACATTATGGGATACTTAGCTACATAGGTTGATTCTGGATCAAGTGCCCTGAATCTGAATAATTGTTCACATTTTTCTATACCAACAGCTATATCAACATTTTCTAAGTTGCAGGTATTGTCTTAGATAGGCATATACAAAATAATATATTGATCTGAGGACAACAGGAATCTAAGTGGAAAAATAAATGAAACAGAGATTCTTGATTTTAACAAAAATAAAACTAAGATACTAGTTTAACTCTCATTACAGAGTCTTCCAAATTCACAGTAAAACAGCCTGATATAACAATGATAGGAAGAAAAAATCTCTCCCACACACATACAAAAAAAGCATAAAATTAGATTCTATATAGTAGATTTTAAAATAATTAATGTGTATCATCATTAATGCATGCAAGCTAAGTCCCTTCAGTCATGTCCAACTCTTTGCAACCCTAGGGACCATAGCTCATCAGACTCTTCTGTTCATGGGATTCTCCCAGCAAGAATACTGGAGTGGGTTGCCCTCCTCCAGGGATCTTCCGGACCCAGGGATAGAACCCAGGTCTCTTTGGTCTTCTGCAATGGCAGGTGGGTTCTTTACCACTAGTGCCGCCTGGGAAGGGTCTTTAATTAGATGCAGTAAAAGAAAAGAAACAACTAATTCTCTATTAATTATTTAATTCTTTTGATGGGCTTCCCGGGTGGTGCAGAGGTAAAGAATCTGCCTGTCAATGCAGAAGAGGCCAGAAATGCAAGTTCAATCCCTAGGATAAGAAGATCTCCTGGAGTAGGAAATGGCAACCCACTCCAATTGTTGCCTAGAAAATTCATGAACAGAGGAGTCTGGTGAGCATTACTGAACACATACATACACCCACCATTATTTTGATACAAGTTTCCCTTCCAGAAGGAAGCTTGAGTTTAGTTGGGGGAATATCATACCTGGAGAATTGGGTTGTATTCTAAGCACCTCACTTAACAGGAAAGGGATAGAATTGAGTGTATTCAGCAAAGTTAAATGACAAGTCATATGAATAATAATGAATAGAACTAAAAAATTTTGCTTTAGGAATAGAGCATAACAGAGAATACAACAGTCATGCTCAAATATTTCCAGGGCTTCTCTGTGGAAAGAATATTAGATATTTTCTTAAAAAAAACATAGTGCTGAATTAGCACCAGTAATCAAAAGCTACAAGGAGATAAATTTTACTTTAAAAGAGTAAAAAGATTTACTAAAAAGATTACTTAAAACTTTTACTAAAAAATGTTTTTATTTTACTTAAAAATATTTTCAAGTCACAATGAGAAGTTTCATCCACTTATAAAGCGTTGTATGTTATTCAGAGTAACTTACTATAAGCTGAATGAATATTTTACATGCATTTTTGAGATTATATGATCAAAAAAAGAATAATCATCTGATAAATGATGATTTTTAAACCTCCAAAATATGTAACAAACTGTAAGTGAACTATCTCATGTTAGAGAAGGAATAATTATGATTTAAATTCTCACATATTCAGAAATTTTAATTTTATTTGGGAGAAAAGGGGAGATATTTTCTCGTGTTAAGAAAACTGGAATATTTTGACTTAGGTTTTTCATGGTCGTTCTCACATTTTAACCTGAGTCAGAATTACCAGATAATCTGATGTCGAAATCTGGGTGGTACCTGAGAATTAGCATTTCTAACAATTTCCCAAGGGATACTGGTGGGATTGATTCTGGGACCACACTTTTCCGAACCTCTGCCTTGAGGAAGTGGGTGTCTAGTATTATCACTAAATTTCTATCAAGTTAAGGAACCTAGACAACAGTGCAATCTGAACTCCAGGTTATTATGCAGAATGGCTAGCCTTTCCAAATTACGTTTATCATGTTGAAGCATAATAATGGTTAGCTTCTACACAAAATTATGCATCATTAAAAATTATCAAACTATTTTTAACTTTTAAGCTATGTAAGATCACTAACTTTGTATTATCCCTTTATGCTAAACTCTCTCATTCCCAGACTAAGATTCAAACACTTTATTATTGTTTGTGATATTCTCTATTAGCTCTCTGCTCCTTAACTCTCTCAACTTTTTCACTGACTCTATTTCCCTACAAGCTGGATACTTTTAATCCTTGAAAATAAAGAAATAATTATCAGAGTTTGAATAGATACAGCTTTCCTGCTGCTTAGAACAATTTTATCCCTTCTTTTTGCTATGTAACACTAACATTCTGTTTCAGATATCAGTTATGTTGTTTCTTCACTTACCCAAACCCCTCAAAACCAGTTTCAATGCCTACCTAATGCATATCAATAGCTCCCCACAGTTAAATCAAGCTTCTGCTTGATATATTACCTCTCTGAATGTATAAGTACTATATATTGCTGAAATTTCTGCACAGTATATCATTAAAGTATGTTAATATTGGAAGATTTTAAATATCTAAGCCTTATAGGCATCTTGCTTCATAATTTACAGTGGCTGTCAGTTGTGGCTTAAACCACATATATTTTCTTAATTATGAACAGTCACCCTTGCCTGAACAAAGATGTTGTCTCTTTTGGGGATTTCTTTCACCACAAATTGTCATTAAAAGTTTCCAAGCATCTTTCCCCAGCCAACTCGGCAATTAAAAGATGCTAATTAAGGAGATGATCCAAACATTCCCTCTGGAAGTTCTGTCCTTATTATTTGCTTAGAGTTCACTCTCCCAGGCCTTGATTATGGCTTGAAAGATTATAGGTTTGATTTTCCTCTGCTAATATCATGTCAAGCACCCACCCAAAGGCAACACACATTCTCATCCTCTCTGCTTAATATAATTGTATTATTATATTCTTTGTTCTTATAAAAACTGCAGCAGTAAATACAATTTCTGCCACCTGCACAGTTTTCACCAAAGTGGGTTTCTTTCTTTATGAAATCATTTGTCTTTGTTACTTATATTCAAGTTATATATAGTATATATAAACATATATATTATTATACATATTCATGTATTTTAATTTATAAATATAAAAATTTTATACATAATCTTTCTAGAATATATATTCTTTCTAGAATGCATTTTTCTAGAATATATATACTCTAATAATAAATATTATAGACTGTATATGGAAAAGGAAAAGGCAACCAGCTCCAGTATTCTTGCCTGGAGAATCCCATGGACAGAGGAGCCCAGTGTGCTATATAGTCCATAGTGTAGTAAAGAGTCAGACAGGACTGAAGTGACAGCAAGCATGCAGGCTGTTAGGGAAATTAAATAGTCTTGTTTAGGCTTCAGAGGCAAAGCAGAACAGGACTCTGTGCTTCTAAACTCCCTGGACTCTGCCCTGACTGTGGGTGACTGTGAGTAACTGCTTGGTGCACCACAGATGAGATAGTCTTGAGATTGTTGAACCCCGGAAGGGGCTCTAGCCAACCAAGCCCCAGGCCTAACAACATTCCAAGTTTTAAAAGACAAAACAAACAACATCAACATGAAACCAGTGCTGCTATTTGCTCAAAGATTGCTGATGATATCAGTTTGCCTCCTGGGATTATAAATGGGGGGGGAGCGGACCCCCAAACTACAATCATTGAAGTTTCAACCACAGAGGAGACCTGCTTCCTGAGACTGAACCTTTTCCCAACTGGGACTTCAGTTGTACTGTGGCATGAGACTTCCCAGTGCTGTTTGAGTCTGGATATTGGTCAAAACCCAATTTGGTGATGAATCCTCTACTGTTTCTATTTCTCTTTTCTTTTAATGTTAGTATATTGAAAGTAAGCTAGATAGTTCTCTAATAAAGATTGCTATAATTTATTCATATATAAGGAGTGGCTTATTTTGTTAAAAAATCCTTGGAACCTGAGAAGAAAGTGGAAACTTTTGGCAAAACACACACATGATGGTATTATATACCCAATTTGAATTTATTCTGTGTATTCTCCAAATGTTTTATTAAATGAACTATTATGTGTAATTCATAAATTTAAAAAAGCTTAATATTGTTTTTTAAACAAAAATGTTCTCATTGCTTTTTATATTCAACTATGTGATACAGAATTCAAGCAATTGCTGTAATGATTATCTACCCTGGTGGCTCAGAGGTTAAAGCATCTGCCTGGAATGCAGGAGACCTGGGTTGGATCCCTGGGTCGGGAAGATCCCCTGGAGAAGGAAATGGCACCCACTCCAGTACTCTTGCCTGGAGAATCTCAGGGAGGGAGGAGCCTGGTAGGCTACAGTCCATGGGGTTGCAAAGAGTCGGACACAGCTGAACGACTTCACTTTCACTTTCACCCTGAGTGTACTTCAGAATTATCTAGGATCATTTATAAATATCCACGTCTAGCACCCAACCTCAGAAGCTCTGATTCAAAGGAATGGACCAGATATCTGTATTTCTATATGCTCCTAGATGATCCTAATATGCAATCAAGATTAATAGTTTCTGCTTTAGAGGCCCTAAGAGTCAGTCTACACCTGTAATTCTCAAAATATGCTTAAACCATTAAAAAGGAAATAACTTTGACAAATATAAAATCTTTTCTTACAGGTTTGTGTAATGTTTCATCATGATGATACTAATATAAAGTTTCTATTGAGAGTCAGTAGTATTTGTTATTATTTATAATTGGCAACAGGTTAAAATCCCCAACAAATTATCATTTTCCTGCCAGAAATAAATTCTCCTGTCCTACACTCCTGATAACAGCACTAACACAACAATAAAACTAATTTTGAGATCATTGCCATGGGTTAAATGTTTATATTTTTCCCAAATTAATATCTTGATACCTAACATCCCATCACTTCATGGGAAATAGATGGGGAAACAGTGGAAACAGTGTCAGACTTTATTTTGGGGGGCTCCAAAATCACTGCAGATGGTGATTGCAGCCATGAAATTAAAAGACGCTTACTCCTTGGAAGAAAAATTATGATCAACCTAGATAGTATATTCAAAAGCAGAGACATTACTTTGACGACTAAGGTCCATCTAGTCAAGGCTATGGTTTTTCCTGTGGTCATGTATGGATGTGAGAGTTGGACTGTGAAGAAGGCTGAGCGCCAAAGAATTGATGCCTTTGAACTGTGGTGTTGGAGAAGACTCTTGAGAGTCCCTTGGACTGCAAGGAGATCCAACCAGTCCATTCTGAAGGAGATCAGCCCTGGGATTTCTTTGGAAGGAATGATGCTAAAGCTGAAACTCCAATACTTTGGCCACCTCATGCGAAGAGTTGACTCATTGGAAAAGACTGTGATGCTGGGAGGGATTGAGGGCAGGAGGAGAAGGGGACGACAGAGGATGAGATGGCTGGATGGCATCACTGACTCGATGGACGTGAGTTTGAGTGAACTCCGGGAGATGGTGATGGACAGGGAGGCCTGGTGTGCTACAATTCATGGGGTCGCAAAGAGTCGGACATGACTGAGCGACTGAACTGAACTGAACTGAACCTAACATCCAGCATGGTGATAGTTGAAGATATAGATTGAGGGAAGCAATTAAGTCACGATGATGGAGACCTCATAATTGGGCTTAGTGACTTTACATGAATAAATTTAAGAGAGTTTGCTTCCTCTCTTTCTTTCTCAACTTCTCTCTCTGTCTTTGCCATGAGATTATATAATGAGAAAACTGTTGTCACTGAATCATTAGGAGACCTCTCAGCAAACAATAGACCTGCTGTCACCTTGATGTTAAACTTCCAAGTCTTCAGAATTGTGATAAATTAACGTCTTTTAAGCCACCCAGTCTATGGTCTTTTTATTATAGCAGCCTGAGCCAATTAAGAAAATTATTTTTCAACAATTTCATAAGTAAAAGAGAAATAAACTATAGTAGCTTCATTTAGAAGCTTAGTAATTTTACCAGTTGACACATAATTCAAAACAAATGGCTGAGTTTATGCCTTCTGGTGATGTAGAATTTTACGTATTATAATCTTAGGCAATTTCAATAAGATTCTACATTCAGCAAGTGTCTACAATTAATAGTAATAATATTATGAAAAAAGATATTCACAAAAAGAATATAAAAATTAAATACGCTTTTCAGTGGCAAGCACTCTTTCAGGGGAAAGAGTAGTTCCCTTCTTTATAGTTTTCTACAGTAAAACCTGATTTTACTGGTTATTAGAAAACACTGAAATAATAAAATGTTGAAGTCAGTCCTACTAAGGTTTGAGAAGAGATGGAAGCTTCTTCAAATCCCTTCTTTAATGTGTGTAATATGAAATACCATACCTGGAGAGTATTTTAGATGAAATAATTAAATAATAATGTTAAACACTTTGATGTTTATACTATATAAAAAAGCTCTAAGAAGTTTAAATTCATAATCACCAAGTTTTCTAACATGTCAAAAGAGATAAATACCCTTAAGAAGATTTTTAACTATAAAGTTCTGTGATTTATCATTAAGTTAAATTCATAGTTGAAGTATGACTTTTCCTGAGTCAGATATTGCATACTAATTCACATTGTACTAAACTTTCAAAAAGAGACTTAACAAAAAATTTGGAACTTCAGTTTTAGTACTTTATTTTTCTTGAAGGATGAATATTCAGTCTCTTAATCATTCTATAATTGTTTTGTTCAACATTCGTCAGCAGCAGCAGTAATATAGCATCTGTTCACATCTCATTTTTTTCCAACTAGGTAGACAATTAAAAGATCTAGTTCTAAAATAATTCCTAAGAGTCATTCTGAAATATTTTACAAAAATAAATATGCTGGTACAATCACTTTGAAAACTCTTCAGAATTATCTATTAAAACTAAATATATGCTGACCCTGTCACCTTACAATTACACTCCAAGAGAAATGAGTACAGATGTCCAGAAAAAGGCATATGTGAGAATGCCTTAAGAGCCCCAAACTGGAAACAATTCAGATACCCATCATTAGCAGAATGCATAAAAAATGTGAATTTCATGTGACAGGGCACTTTAGATTAATATGAACAATGAAATTCTTATATACTCAACAGTGTGGATAAATATTACAGATACAGTGTTTAGCAAGAAAAAAAAATGCATATGTAAAAGTTCCTATAGTAGGATTCTATTAACATAAAGTTCAAAAGCAAAACAAATTACAGAAATGGTGAAAAATATGGAATAGTTATTACCTTCAGAAGACAGTATGGATTAGAAGTGGCAAGAGGAAGCTTCTGGACTGCAGGAAATATTTGCATTATAATCTGAGTGATAGCTCTGTGGGTGGATACATATATTAACGTGTATTTAAATGTGCAGTGATGACCTATGTACATTGCTGTATCTGACCACCTCAAATTAAAAGTTGATGTATTTCAATACTTTTTCAACAACAGTCTAATCACTGATAGCAATATTTTGAGAAATAGTGCTTCATACATGAGCAGTTTGTAATTTAAATTCTGTCTGATAATTCTTAGCACAACATCAGCATTCTCTTTCTAGGACAAAATATCCTAAAATAGACACTGTATAAATATTACTTTGTTCCTGTAAAAAATATTAAGCCAAAGCTTGAACATTGTTAGTTTCAAGAGATGGCAAAGTCAGTTGATATGTATAGCAGTAATTAGCTCTAAAAGTCACTAGAGCGGAGTTACCTAAATTGTGTTTCCCAGAATATCAGAAGGTATTCAAATCTTTCTATAGTTCATTTAGTTGGGAAATTCTAGGTTAAGCAAAGTTTAGAATATTTCTCAAGCTTTAATATGCTCTTGTGCATTGTGGATTTTCACAGAAGCATAATATGCAGTTTTCTCCAAATGACTTGGTCATTAGAATCCATTTTCAGCAGAACATTTCACAGAAATAATGTTCTCAGGGGCAATGAATGCAGACTTCTGGGAGGTGAATAAGGAATTTTATTATATCAATCAAAAGGAAAAGTCCTAAGATCTTCAGGAACAATTTTCCAGAGAGAGGGACAATGAACACAGCAAGAGGTTTTACAGTAAGAAGTTTTAATCTATAATGCATAACTCAATTATATTTACCTTCTAAAGGGGATTAAAATAATGATGGACTTAAACTGATTTTCACAAGGAAAATTAAATGTACACCCGTGGTGGATTCATGTCAATGTATGGCAAAACCAATACAGTATTGTAAAGTAAAATAAAGTAAAAATAAAAATTAAAAAAAAGAAATTAGATTTCAGAATTGTTCTATATATATTCATTCACATATATATCAAATTTGTATAAATCTAAAACTTATAGGATAAATACAAAAAGTGAAAGTCAACAGCATTCGATAGATGGCCTAAAATTGATACAGTGAATGACATAATGTTGAGCTTTATTAACACTTGCCACATGCCTATCACACTCAAAGGTTAAATGTAGACCTCAGTAGGGCTAAATATCTTTGACTTACATATCCCTTAATTATTAAATAATAATTCATTTATAAAATGTGTCAAAAATGTAGTATAATGTGATAAAAGAAGAGACATTTTCTCATTACAATAGTTACATGCTCTGTTATGCTTTCTTTCCTTAACTGGAGATTTAATTTCTTCTTTTCAATGATATATCTGCTATTTCTTGTTTGCCTATCATTAATCTTCACAGAGAAGAGACTTATAGAGATAAAATACTAGGAAAATACTATTTTAGACTTTAAATTGGGTGTGACTGATTAAGTGACTCATAAACTAACTGCAATAGATGAATTCCTAAATTTTTTAAACAATGAATGATAGCTCAGTTCAATATATTTCAGTTGCTCAGTCATGTCTGACTCTGCAATCCCATTGACTGCAGCACGCCAGGCCTCGCTGTCCATCACCAACTCCCGGAGTTTACTCAAACCCATGTCCATTGACCCCAACTGTCTCATTCTCTGTCATCCACTATCCTCCAGCCTTCAGTCTTTCACAGCAACAGGGTCTCTTCAAATGAGTCAGTTCATCTCACCAGGTGGCCAAAGTATTGAAGTTTCAGCTTCAGCATCAGTCCTTCCAATGAATATCCAGGACTGGTTTCCTTTAGGATGGACAGGTTGGATCTTCTTGCTGTCCAAGGGACTCTCAAGACTCTTCAACACCACAGTTCAAAAGCATCAATTTTTCAGCATTCAGCTTTCTTTATAGTCCAACTCTCACATCCATACATGACTACTGGAAAAAACAGAGCTTTGACTAGATGGACCTTTGTTGGGAAAATAATATCTCTGCTTTTTAATATGCTGTCTTGGTCGGTCATAACTTTTCTTCCAAGGAGCAAGCATCTTTTAATTTCCTGGCTGTAGTGACCATCTGCAGTGATTTTAGAGCTCAAAAAAATAAAGTCTGACACTGTTTCCCCTGTTTCCTCATTTATTTGCCATGAAGTGATAGGACCAGATGCCATGATCTAAGTTTTCTGAATGTTGAGCTTTAAGCCAACTTATTCACTTTCCTCTTTCATGTTCATCAAAAGGCTTTCTAGTTCTTCTCTTTCTGCCATAAGGGTGGTGTCATCTGCATATCTGAGGTTATTGATATTTCTCACAGCAATCTTGACTCCAGCTTGTGCTTCTTCCAGCCCAGCGTTTCTCATGATGTACTCTGCATAGAAGTTAAATAAGCAGAGTGACAATATACAGCCTTGACATACTCCTTTCCTGATTTGGAACTAGTCCATTGTTCCATGTCCAGTTCTAACTGCTGCTTCCTGACCTGCATGCAGATTTCCCAGGAGACAGGAAAGGTGGTCTGGTATTCCCATCGCTTTAAGAATTTTCCAGTTTGTTGTGATCCATACAATCAAAGGCTTTGGCATAGTCAATAAAGCAGAAATATATGTTTTTTCTGGAACTCTCTTGCTTTTTCAATGATCCAGCAGATGTTGGCAATTTGATCTCTGGTTCCTCTGCCTTTTCTGAATCTAGCTTGAACATCTGAGAGTGCACAGTTCATGTACTGTTGAAGCCTGGTTTAGAAAATTTTGAGCATTACTTTACTAGCATGTGAGATGAGTGCAAGTGTGTGTTAGTTTGAGCATTCTTTGGCATTGCCTTTCTTTGGGATTGGAATGAAAACTGACCTTTTACAGTCCTGTGGCCACTGCTGGGTTTTCCAAATTTGCTGACATATTGAGTGCCTCACACTTTCACAGCATCATCTTTTAGAATTTGAAACAGCTCAACTGGAATTCCATCACCTCCACTAGCTTTGTTGGTAGTGATGCTTTTTAAGGCCCACTTGACTTCGCACTCCAGGATGCCTGGCTCTAGGTGAGTGATCATACCATTGTGATTATCTGGGTCATGAAGATTTTTTTTGCATAGTTCTTCTGTGTATTCTTGCCACCTCTTCTTAATATTTCCTGCTTCTGTTAGGTCCATACCATTTTTGTCCTTTATTGTGCCCATCTTTGCATGAAATGTTCCCTTGGTATCTCTAATTTTCTTGAAGAGATTGCTAGTTTTTCCAATTCTGTTGTTTTCCTCTATTTCTTTGCATTGCTCACTGAGGAAGGCTTTCTTATCTCTCCTTGCTTCTCTTTGTAACTCTGCATTAAAATGGGTATATCTTTCCTTTTCTCTTTGCCTTTTGCTTCTCTTCTATTCACAGCTATTTGTAAGGCCTCCTCAGACAAAAATTTTGCCTTTTTGAATTTCTTTTTCTTGGGTAAGGTCTTGATCCCTGTCTCCTGTACAGCATCCCAAACCTCCGTCCATAGTTCCTCCTGGCACACTGTCTATCAGATAATCCCTTGAATCTATTTCTCACTTCCATTGTTTAATTGTAAGGGATTTGATTTAGGTCATACCTGAATGGTCTAGTGGGTTTCCTTACTTTCTTCAATTTAAGTCTGAATTTGGCAATAATGAGTTCATGATCTGAGCTGCAGTCAGCTCCCAGTCTTGTTTTGCTGACTGTATAGAGCTTCTCCATCTTTGGCTTCAAAGAATATAACCAATCTGATTTTGATATTGACCATCTGGTGATGTCCATGTGTAGAGTCTTCTCTTGTGTTGTTGGAAGAGGGTGTTTGTTTATGACCAGTGGATTCTCTTGGCAAAACTCTATTAGCCCTTGCCCTGCTTCATTCTGTACTCCAAGGCCAAATTTGCCTATTACTCCAGGTATTTCTTGACTTTCTACTTTTGCATTATAGTCCCCAATGATAAAAAGGACATCTTTTTTTGGTGTTAGTTCCAGAAGGCTTTGTAGGCCTTCACAGAAGCACTCAAATTCAGCCTCTTCAGCATTACTGGTCAGGGCACAGACTTGGATTACTCTGATTTTGAATGATTTGCCTTGGAAACGAACAGAGATCATTCTGCCGTTTTTGAGATTGGATCCAAGTATTGCATTTTGGACTCTTTTGTTGACTATGATGGCTACTCCATTTCTTCTAATGGATTCTTGCCCACAGTAGTAGATATAATAGTTATCTGAGTTAAATTTACCCATTCCAGTCCATTTTAGTTTGCTGATTCCTAAAATGTTGATTCACTCTTGCCATCTCCTGTTTGACTACTTCCAATTTCCCTTGATTCATGGACCTAACATTCCAGGTTCCTATGTAATATTGCTCTTTACAGCATTGGACTTTATTTCCATCACCAGTCACATCCACAACTGGGTGTTGTTCTACTTTTGCTCTATCCCTTCATTCTTTCTGGAGTTAGTTCTCCACTGATCTCCAGTAGCATATTTGGCACCACTGACCTGGGGAGTTCATCTTTCAGTGTCCTATCATTTTGCCTTTTCATATTGTCCATGGTGTTCTCTAGGCAAGAATACTGAAGTGGTTTGCCATTCCTTTCTCCAGTGGACCACGTTTTGTCAGAACTCCCCATCCATTTTGGGTGTCCCTACATGGAACGGCTCATAGTTTCATTGAGTTAGACAAGGCTGTGGTCCATGTGATTAGATTGATTTAGTTTTCTGTGATTGTGGTTTTCAGTCTGTCTGCCTCTGATGGAGAAGGATAAGAGGCTTGTGAAAGCTTCCTGATGGAAGAGACTGACTGAGGGAGATAGCTCAGTTGGTAAAAAATCCACTTTCAATGCAGGGGACTCTTGCTCAATTCCTGGGTTGGGAAGATCTGCTGGAGAAGGGATAGGCTACCCTCTCCAGTATTCTTGGACTTCTCTGGTAGCTCAGCTGGTAAAGAATCTGCTTGCATGTGGGAGACATGGGTTTGATCGCTGGGTTGGGGAGATACCTTGGAGAAGGGAACAGCTACCCACTCCAGTATTCTGGCCTAGATAATTCCATGGACTGTATAGTACATGGGTTGCAAAGAGTCAGATACAACTGAGCAAATTTCATCTATGCTTTAGAATTTTACATATACTGACATAGTACAGTAAATATGCAATCATCTTATTATTGTTGTTCTTCAGTTGCAGAAAAAAGTTGTCCTACTCTTTGTGACCCCATGGACTACAGCATGCAACACTTCTCTCCACTCCACTGTCTCCCTGAGTTTGCTCAAATTCATGTCCATTGAGCTTGTGATGCTATCTATCTCAACCTCTGTGCCCCCTTCACTTTTTGCCTTCAATCTTTCCCAGCATCAGGGTCTTTTCAATGAGTTGGCTCTTCGCAACAGGTGGCCAAATTATTGGAGCTTCAGCTTCAGCATCACTCTTTCCATTGAATATTCAGGGGTGATTTATTTTAGAATTAACTGGTTTAATTTCCTTTCTGTCCAAGGAACTCTCAGGAGTTTTCTTCAGCACCACAATTCAAACATCGATTCTTCTGCTCTCAGCCTTCTTTATGGTCCAGTTCTTACAGTCATACATGGCTACAGGAAAAACCATAGCTTTGATTATACAGACTTTATTCAGCAATGTGATGTCTCTGCTTTCTAATACGCTGTCTAGGTTTGTTATAGCTTTCCTTTAGAGGAACTTTCATCTTTTAATTTCATGGCCACAGTCACCATCTCCTGTGATTTTGAAACTCAAGAAAATAAAACTTGTCACTGCTTCCACTTTTTCCCCTTCTGTGTCCCATGAAGTGATGGGATAGAACACCATGATCTTAGTTTTTTGAATGATGGGTTTCAAGTCAGCTTTTTCATTCTCCTCTTCACCCTCATCAAGAGGCTCTGTAGTTCCTTTTCACTTTCTGCAATTAGAGTGGTATTATCTACATATTTGAAGTTGTTATTTCTCCTGACAATCTAGATTCCAGATTGTGATTCATCCAGCCAGGCATTTCTCATGATATACTCTGCATAGAAGTTAAATAAGCAGGGTGGTAACACACTGCCTTTTTGTATTTCTTTCCCAATTTTGAACCAGTCCATTTTTCCATGTCCAGTTCTAACGATTGCTTCTTGACCCACATACAGATTTTTCAGGATATGGGTAAGATTGTCTGTACTCCCATTTCTTTAAAAATTTTCAACTGTTTGCTGTGACCTACATAGTCAAGGGATTTGGTGTTATCAATGAAGCAAGGATAGATGTTTTGCAGAAAGCCCTTAAGCAAAACTCCATGATCCAAATAATTTTGGTAATTAATCTTTGATTCATCTGTCTTTTTTAATTCCAGCTTGTGCATCTGAAAATTCTCAGTTAACATACTGCAGAAGTCTTGTTTCCTTGGGCTCCAAAATACTGCAGATGGTGACTTCAGCCGTGAAATTAAAAGATGCTTGCTCCTTGGAAGAAAAGCTTATACAAAAGGTCTGTATATGACCAACCTACACACAATATTAAAGAAGAGAAATTTCTTTGCAGACAAAGGTGCATCTAGTCAAAGCTATGGTTTTTCCAATAGTCATGTATGGATGTGAGAGTTGGACCTTAAAGAAAGCTGAGCACCAAAGAATTGGTGCTTTTGAACTGTGGGGTTGGAAAAAACTCTTGAGAGTCCCTTGGACAGCAAGGAGATCAAACCAGTCAATCCTAAAGGAAATAAACCCTGAACAATCTTACTGATGTGAAGAGCTGACTCATTGAAAAAGACCCTGATGCTGGGAAAGATTGAAGGCAGGAGGAGAAGGAGATGACAGAGGATGAGATGGTTGGATGGCATCACCGACTTGGTGGACATGAGTTTGAGCAAACTCCAGGAGTTGTTGTTGGACAGGGAAGACTGACAAGCTGCAGTCCATGGGGTCACAAAGAGTCAGACATGAATGAGTGACTGAACTGAACTGAACTGAAGCCTTGTTGCTGTTCAGTTGTCCAGTAATGTCTGACTCTTTGTGACCACATGGACTGCAGCACACCAGGCATCCCTGTCCTTCACTATCTCTCAGAGATTGCTGGAGATGCCATCCAAATGTTCGATCCTCTGTCACCTCCTTCTCCTCCTGCCCTCAAATCATCCCCAGGATCAAGATCTTTTCCAATGAGTCAGTTCTTTGTATCAGGAAGTCAAAGTATGAGACCTTAATCTTTAGCATTAGTCTTTTCAATGAATATTCAGGGTGTTTGATCTCCTTGCTGCCCAAGGGACACTCACGTAGCTTTGTCCATATGGACCTTTGTCAACAAAGTGATGTCTCTGTTTTTGCATATGTTTTCTAGGTTTGTCATAGCTTTTCCCAAGGAGCAACTGTCTTTTAATTTCATGTCTCTCATCACCATACACAGTGATTTTGGAGCCCAAGAAAATAAAAGCTGTCACTGTTCCCCTTTTTTATCCCCATACATCTGCCATGAAGTTATGGGACTGGGTGCTGTGATCTCCATTTTTTTTGCAGGTTGAGTTTTAAGCCAACTTTTTCACTCTTCTTTTTCCTTCACCAAGAGACCCTTTAGTTCTTCTTTGCTCTCTGTAATTAGAGTGGTGTCATCTCTGGATATCTGAGGTTGTTTATATTTATCCTGGTAATCTTGATTTCAGCTTGTGCTTCATCTAGTCCAGCATTTCACATGATGTACTCTGCATAGAAGTTACATAAGCAGGGTAATAATATACAGCCTTGATGTACTCCTTTCCCAATTTTGAACGCATCCATTGTTGGGTATCTGATTTTAACTGTTGTTTTTTGATCAGCATACAGGTCTATCAAGGGGCAAGTAAGGTGCTCTGGTATTCTTATCTCTTTAAGAATTTCCCATAGTTTGTTGTGATTCCAACAGTTAAAGCCTTCAGTGTAGTCAGCGAAGCAGAAGTAGATGTTTATTCTTGTGGAATTCCATTGCTTTTTCTATGTTGCATTGGATGTTGGCAATTTGGTCTCTGGTTCCTATGCTTTTTCTGAACCCAGCTTGTGCATCTGGAAGTTTTTGATTCACATATTTTTGAAGCCTCACTTGTAGGATTTTGAGCATAACCTTGCTGGCATGTGAAATCTGTGCATCAGTTTGAGCATTCTTTAGCATTGTCTTTTCTTTAGGATTGGAATGAAAATGGATTTTTCCAGTCCTGCAGCCGCTGTTGAGTTTTCCTAGGTTGCTGACATATTGAGTATAGCACTTTAGCAGTAACATCTTTTCAGATTTGAAAGAGCTCAAGTGGAATTCCATCACTGCCACTAGAATGCTCCCTAAGGCCCATGTGACTTCACCCTCCAGTATATCCAGCTCTAGGTGAGTGACCACACCATTGTGGTTATTTGGCTCATTAAGACCTTTCTTGTATAATTGTTCTGTGTATTCTCCCTACTTCCTAGTCCCTACTGCATCTGTTAGGTCCACACCATTTCTGAATTGTGCCCAACCTTGCATGAAATGTTCCCTTGATAGGTCCAATTTTCTTCATAGTCTTTCCAGTTCTATTGTTTACCTGTATTTATTTGCATTGTTCATCTAAGAAGACATTCTTATCTATCCTTGCTATTCTCTGGAACTCTTTATTCAGTTGAGTATCCCTTTCCCTGTTTCCCTTGCCTTTAACTTGTCTTCTTTCCTCAGCTATTTGTTGCTATTTTGTAAAGTTTCCTCAGACCCCTCTTTACCTTCTTGCTTTACTTTTTCTTTGGAATTATTTTGGTCATTGCCTCCTGTACAGTGTTATG
Source organism: Budorcas taxicolor (assembly GCF_023091745.1). Lineage (NCBI taxonomy): Eukaryota > Metazoa > Chordata > Mammalia > Artiodactyla > Bovidae > Budorcas > Budorcas taxicolor. The sequence goes on along the minus strand of NC_068926.1, from coordinate 36,727,394 downwards.
GATTTCAATTCATACTTCTTCAGGCACTCTATCTACCAGATCTTATCCCTTGAATCTATTAATCACTTCCACTCTATAATCAAGTTATTTGATTTAGGTCATACCTGAATGGCCTAGGGTTTTCCCTACTTTCTTCAATTTAAGGCTAAATTTTGTAACAAGGAGCTCATGATCTGAGCCACAGTCAGCTACAGGTCTTGTTTTTTCTGTCTGTATAGAGCTTCTTCATCTTTGGATGCAAAGAACATAATCAGTCTTATTATGATGAGAATCTGGGGATGCCCATGTCTAAATCCATCTCTTGAGCTGTTGGAAGAGGGTGTTTGCTATGACCAGAGTGTTTGAATGACAAAACTCTGTTAGCTTTTGCTTGCTTTCATTTTGCACCCCAAAACTAAACTTGCCTGTTATTCTGGGTATTTTTTGACTTCCTACTTTTGCATTCCAATCCACTATGATGAAAGGATATATTTTTTGGTGTTAGTTCTTGAAGGTCTTGTAGGTCTGCATAGAACCTCTCAACTTCAGCTTCTTTAGCATCAGTGATTATGGCATAGACTTGGATTCCTGTGATGTTGAACGGTTTTCCTTGGAAGGGAATCAGTATCATTCTCTCATTTATGAGATTAAATCCTATTGCCCCATTTCATATCCTTTTGTTGACTATGATGGCTACTCCATTTTTCCTAAGGGATTCTTGCCCACAGTAGTAGATATAACAGTCAACCGAATTGAATTTGCCCATTCCCATCCATTTTAGTCTACTGATTCCCAAGATGTTGATGTTTACTCTTGCCATCTCCTGCTTGACCGCCTCCAGTTTACCTTGATTCATCAACCTAACAATCCAGGTTCCTATGAAATATTGTTTTTACAGCATTAAACTTTTCTTTTACCACCAGAGACATCCACAACTGAGCATTATTTCCATTTTTGACTAGCCTCTTCATTCTTTCTGGATCTATTAGTCATTGCCCTCTGCTCTTTCTCAGTATGTTAGACAGCCTCCGAGCTGGGAGGCTTATCTTTTGGTGTCATATCTTTTTCCCTTTTCATATGGTACAGGGTTCTCTTCTCAAGAATACTGGAGTAGGTTGCCATTTCCTTCTCCAGTGGACCATATTTTGTCAGAACCTTCACTATGACCTGTTGGTCTTGGGTGGCCCTGCACGGCATGGCTTATAGTTTCGTTTAGTTACTCAAGCCCCTTCACCACAACAAGGATGTGACCCATGAAAGGGTATTATTATATACAATTCTAAATATAGATTCATAATATTTATGTACTTTGTATTATTATATAATTATAAATTATAGATATATATTAATATACATATATAAATATGTACATACATTTCACATGCACTTTAATAAAATATAGCATTATTTTCATTATACCTAATTTGTATTAACAGTTCAGTTCAGGTCAGTCGTTCAGTTGTGTCCAACTCTTTGTGACCCTATGAACCGCTGCACACCAGGCCTCCCTGTCCATCACCAACTCCCAGAGTCCACTCAAACCCATGTCCATCAAGTCAGTGATGCCATCCAACCATCTCATCCTCTGTTGTCCCCTTTTCCTCCTGCCCTCAATCTTTCCCAGCATCAGGGTCTTTTCAAATGAGTCAGCTCTTCTCATCAGGTGGTCAAAGTATTGGAGTTTCAGCTTCAATATCAGTCCCTCCAATGAACACCGAGGACTGATCTCCTTTAGGATGGACTGGTTGGATCTCCTTGCAGTCCAAGGGACTCTCAAAAGTCTTCTCCAACACCACAGTTCAAAAGTATCAATTCTTCAGTGCTCCGCCTTCTTTATCGTCCAACTCTCACATCCATATATGACCACTGGAAAAACCATAGCCTTGACTAGACAGACCTTTGTTGACAAAGAAATGTCTCTGCTTTTTCATATGCTACCTAGGTTGGTCATAACTTTCCTTCCAATGAGTAAGCATCTTTTAATTTCCTGGCTGCAATCACCATCTGCAGTGATTTTGGAGCCCAGAAAATTGAAGTCAGCCACTGTTTCCACTGTTTTCCCATCTATTTGCCATGAAGTGATGGGACCGGATGCCATGATCTTCGTTTTCTGAATGTTGAGCTTTAAGCCAACTTTTTCACTCTCCTCTTTCACTTTCATCAGGAGGCTCTTTAGTTCTTCCTCACTTTCTACCATAAGGGTGGTGTCATCTGCATATCTGAGGTTATTGAGATTTCTCCCGGCAATTTTGATTCCAGCTTGTGCTTCTTCCAGCCCAGCGTTTCTCATGATGTACTCTGCATAGAAGTTAAATAAGCAGGGTGACAATACACAGCCTTGACGTACTCCTTTTCTTATTTGGAACCAGTCTGTTCTTCCATGACAGTTATAACTGTTGCTTCCTGACTTGCATATAGGTTTCTCAAGAGGCAGGTCAGGCGATCTGGTATTCCCCTCTTTCTGAATTTTCCACATTTTATTGTGATCCACACAGTCAAAGGCTTTGGCATAGTCAATAAAGCAGAATAGATGTTTTTCTGAAACTCTCTTGCTTTTTCAATGATCCAGTGGATGTTGGCAATTTGATCTCTTGTTCTTCCTTTTCCAAAACCAGGTTGAACATCTGGAAGTTCACAGTTCACGTATTGCTGAAGCCTGGCTTGGAGAATTTTGAGCATTACTTTACTAATGTGTGAGATGAGTGCAATTGTGTGGTAGTTTGAGCATTCTTTGGCATTGCCTTTGTTTGGGATTGGAATGAAAACTGACCTTTTCCAGTCCTGTGGCCACTGCTGAGTTTTCCAAATTTGCTGGCATATTGAGTGCAGCACTCTCACAGCATCATCTTTCAGGATTTGAAATAGCTCAACTGGAATTCCATTACTTCCACTAACTTTGTTCATAGTGATGCTTCCTTTCTAAGGCCCACTTGATTTCACATTCCAGGTGAGTGATCACACCATAGTGATTATCTGGGTCATGAAGATCTTTTTTGTACAGTTCTTCTGTGTATTCTTGCCACCTCTTCTTAATATCTTCTGCTCTGTTAATAGTTACAGCTTTTAATTCTTGTTTAGCTAAATATTTAAAACTTCTCCCCAAATGTAGTCCCTTTTTAATGTTCCCATTTTTTTCAATAAAATCACACTGAAGAGGGGCTAACAGTAGCTTTACTGAGCTTGAAATTTTAAGATAATATAAATACTTCCATAATTTATAGACTTTTAAATATTCATGAATGATATAACCAAATATTAAAAATATATATCACAAACAATAGGCAAAACGATTTGAACAAAATTTACAAAATAAAATTCTTGAATGACCCATACATAAAATGAAAAGATGCTCAATGTCATCAAGAAAACTCAAATTATATATTATATATTAAGTTTTATAATGAATAAGACTCCTCAGAATGGATTAAATTTAAGATATGAAAAACAGCAAATGTTGCCAAAATGTGAAGTAACTGAAAATTTTATGCATTAATTTTGAGTATGTAAAATTGCACATCTACTTTGGAAAAAGTTTTAGTAATTTCTTATTCAAAGAAATGCACCTACCTTACAAAATAGGAATTCATGGCTGGCTACTGATCAAAGGGAAATGAAAATATACAGCCAAAAAGGATTTGTATAGGGATGTCCTAGGAAGCTTTATTTTTAAGAATTCCTTCCAGGTTTTCATCAATAGAAATGTATTTAAAACAAAACAGTGTAGTATATTCATATTCTGGAAAATTATTCAACAATAAAATTAAATATCTTGTTGAGAGACACAATAACAGAGATATGTCTCAATAACACTAAAATCATAAAAGAATTATATACATTCACAGATTTAGAAGATCTCTTTAACATGAAACTTCAGAGCAAGTAAAATTATATTATTGTGAAAAATATCAGAACATTGGTTGCATCAGAAGGAATGAGGGCAGAGACTGCCTAGGTAGAGGTATGAAAAAATTTTCTTGAGAAATGATGACATTTCAGTCTTGCGCCACATAGATATTGATGCTTGTTTCACAAATGCACACATTGTCCAAACTCAGAAAATAAAGACGTAAGATCTGGGTTTTCCATAGTATGGAAAATGTATTTCAATTTAAAAAAAATTCTAAATAAATATTTAACTAATGATATATAGACTTCCCAGGTGGCCCAGTGGTAAATTTGCCCAGAAATATTAAATACTTGATATAAACCTCACACAATAATTATAAGATCTATATGAAGACAACTATAAGACTTGGATGAACAAAATGAAAGAACTAAATAAATGGAGAGATAGTCCATGTCAATGGATATAAAGGTTCAATATTGTCACAATGCCAACTGTTCCCAATTTGATCCATAGATCCAATGCAATCCCAGTTAAAATCTCAGAGTCAAAATCTCTTATTTGTGTAGATATTGATAACTGATTTTAAAGCTTATTTTCAGAGGCAAAACACATATAAAATTCATACAATATTGAAAAAAAATAATAATATGGGAGGACTGACACTAATGGACTTGCTGCTGCTAAGTCGCTTCAGTCGTGCCCGACTCTTAGTGACCCCACGGACTGCAGCCTACCAGCCTCCTCTGTCCACGGGATTTTCCAGGCAAGAGTACTGGAGTGGGTTGCCATTACCTTCTCTGCTAATGGACTTAGGACTTACTATAAGTCTATAGTAATCAATAATGTATTGGTGGAACAACACAAAAAGCTCAATGTGGAACAGAGTAGAGTCCAGAGGAGACCCAGGATAATTTAATCAACTGATCTTTGATGAAAGAGTAATAACAACACAATGAAACAAAGGTATCCTTTTCAACAGATAGTGCTGGAACAACTGGACATCCCACAAATCTAAAGAAAGAAAAAAAGAAGATGGATCTAGACACAAACTTTAAGCCCTTGGCAAAATTAACCCAAAATGAATCACAGGCTTAAATGTTAAAAGAACTATACATCTCCTGAAAGACAACAAAGGAGAAAATATAAATGACCTTGAGTATGGAAATGAGTTTTAAAATAAAGATACGATGCATGAAAAAATAATTGGTAGGCTGAACTTCATTAAAATTAAAAATGTCTTCTCTGTGAAAGACAATGTCAAGAGTATGAGAAACCAAGCTACAGTCAGGAAGAAAATATTTTCAAATAGCACAACTGACTCTTATTCAAAACATACAATGAACCAGCAAAATTCAATGATAAGAAAACTAATAACCCAATTTAATAAATGGATAAAAAATCCTGAGTAGACACCTACACCAGAGAAAATATACAGATGGCAAATAAATATAAAAGTATGTTAAAAGTCATAAATGTCTTTAGTGAATGACAACTTACAACCTCATTGAGATACAACTATATGTATATCAGAATGGTTAAAATAAAAAAAAAAAAATGACCACACCAAACAGTAATAAGAATATGGAACAGCTATCATTGCTGATGAGATTGTAAAATGGTGCAGCTATTTTGGGAGACAGTATAACACTTTCTTATAAAACTGATCATGCTCTTCCACATAATTGAGTAATCAAACTCCTTGGAATTTCCCCAAATGTGTTGAAAACTTATTTTCACACAAAAGCCATACATAGATGTTTAGAGCAATTTTATTTTTAATTATCAAGTCAAATAACCAATATGTCCTTCAGTAAGTTAAGTTGTGGCACATCCAGTTAATGGAATACTATTCAGCACTAAAAAGAAACAAGCTATTAAGATATGAAAAGATATAGAGGAATCTTAAGTACATAATACTAAGAGAAAGAAGTCAATCTATATGGGGTATATTGTATATAATCCCAACATTATGACATTTTGGAAGAGGTGAAGCTGTGGAGACAATAAATGATCAATGATTATCAGAGATTATAGAAGGAGAGATAAATAAGCAGAATACAGAGTATTTTTATGATGATAAAATTATTCTGTATGATAGATACTACAATGGTGGTCACAGGTTATTGCACATGTTTAAATAAAGTGTAGAACATTGAGAATGGAACCTAAGATAAACCATGGCCCTTGAATAGTAATGATTTATCAATGTAGATTTATAAATTGTAACAAATGCACCATCTGGTGCAGGATATTGATGTGGGAGAGGCTTAAAGTGGGGTTCCAGGCAGTATATGGATACTCTTTACATTCTGTACTCAATTTTGCTGTGAACCTAAAACTGCAAGAAAAAATAAATTCTATTAAATATTGAGAAAGCAAAAAGAAGCACCTTTCTTAGGAGAAAGCAGAACCATATTCCAGCATTGCTGACCACATACGTAAGCAACCTTTTGACAAAGATGTTTAGAAAAGATTTTTTTTTTTTTTTGCTGGATGGGTCTACCGATTGGGCTTCTCAGATGGCATTAGTGGTAAAGAACCCACCTTCCATTCAGGAGATGTAAGAGACACAGGTTCCACCCCTGGGTCAGGAAGATCCCCCGGAAGAGGGCACAGCAACCCACTCCAGTATTCTTGCCTGGAGAATCCCATGGACAAAAAGCCTGGTGGGCTATAGTCCACAGAGTCACAAAGAGTCAGAAACAACTGAAATAACATAGCATGCACACAAGGGTTAAAGGAAAATGGAATTGTTACAGAAGACAGGAAATACGGATTCTCAACTGAGTAGCACCTAGCTATGTGATCTTCAGCAAAGACCATTGCCTCTCAGGCACTCGCTTTCCCCATCAGTATTTTATGTATCCAAAGATGGATTGAATACTTTTTACTGTCTTATAGATCTAAAACCACTTCATATACTAGGGATCTGATGCCAGAAACAAGCAGTGAGTAATATTAGTTTAAAATAATCCTATTCGTTTCAATAGTGATCTATATACTATAAGATTTTTATCTCTTAAACATGTTGAATGTCAAGCTCATAAATAAGAATATTTCTTTTCATTTATAATACAGAACTTTTCTAATTGAATTCTCAATAGAATTTTAATAATGAAAGATGTACAAATCAATTTATGATTAATTTTCACATTGAAGAAGTGAATATAAATGCTAGCTTGTGGTTTATTAATATTAATTTATCTCATTTGCCTGTTCTTTACTCATAACCCTTTTTCCTACATGTACAAATTTAAAGTAACCACAATGAACCCTGTTATAAACATTGATATCTGTATTCTTTTGGGGGTAGTATAGGTAGTATAATGTACTTTATTAGTGGTAGATCTGGGTATATGAATAGTTTGCTTTTCTTTAGTAAACTGATATGAACTAGCGTTATTCTCTCCACAGAAATGAGGGGAAAATATAACTAGATCTAAAGGTAAGAAAGAAGTCAATCAAAAGGAAATGAACAGTAATGAAAAAACCTGTTTAACTACACCTAGGTCCTAATATGCTGGTGCTCCTTGATCAGTAAAAGGATCAATTACTGTTCAGGGAAACAAGGATAAGTCAAGTTTTTCAATTATCTATCTATCTATATGCGTGTGTGTATGTATATATGTTCAGTTGTGTCTGACTCTTTGTGATCTCGTGGACTACAGCCTTGCTAGGCTGTGGGTTGCCATCTTCTACTCCAGGGGATCTTCCCAGTCCAGGGATCGAACCCATGTGTCTTTCATCTCCTGTATTGGAGGCAGAGTCTTTACAACTGTAAAGAATGGCAAATAGATGGAGATGGGGAAACAATGGAAACAGTGAGAGACTATTTTCTTGGGCTCCAAAATCACTACAGATGGTGACTGCAGCCATGAAATTAAAAGATGCTTGCACCTTGGAAGAAAAGATATGAACAACCTAGACAGCATATTGAAAAGCAGAGACATCACTTTGCCAACAAATGTCTGTCTAGTCAAAGTTATGGTTTTTCCAGTGGTCATGTATGGATGTGAGAGTTGGACCATAAAGAAAGCTGAGTGCCAAAGAATTGATGCTTTTGAGCTGTGGTGTTGGAGAAGACTCTTGAAAGTTCCTTGGACTGCAAGGTGATCAAACTAGTCCTTCCTAAAGGAAATCAGTCCTTAATATTCATTGGAAGGGCTGATGCTGAAACTGAAACTCCAGTACTTTGGCCACCTGATGTGAAGAACTGACTCATTGGAAAATACCCTGATGCTGGAAAAGATTGAAGGCAGGAAAACAAGGGGACAACAGAGGATGAGATGGTTGGATGGAATCACTGGCTCGATGGACATGAGTTTGAGCAAGCTTGGGGAGTTGGTGATGGACAGGGAAGCCTGGCGTGCTTCAGTCCATTGGATGGCAAAGAGTCTGACATGACTGAGCGACTGAACTGAACTGAACTGAACTGTTTACATCTGTGCCACCTGAGAAGCCTATATATCTATATCTATCATCTATATCTAAATCTATATATATATGTGTGTGTTGGGTAAGAGGAAGTACTGTAGCTCAGGTGACTTGAAAATTCATTCTAGGGTGGTAAAACAAAAAATCTTAAGTGCTCAAGACTGGTGCATAAATGGAGTTTTCTGGAATATGGACAAGCTTGGTTTTATATACTATATGAATTTGACTTTGACTAGTTTGTTACATCGGAGAAGGCAATGGCACCCCACTCCAGTACTCTTGCCTGGGAAATCCCATGCGTGGAGGAGCCTGGTAGGCTACAGTCCATGGGGTCGCTAAGAGTTGGACACGACTGAACGACTTCACTTTCACATTTCACTTTCATGCATTGGAGAAGGAAATGGCAACCCACTCCAGTGTTCTTGCCTGGAGAATCCCAGGGACAGAGGAGCCTGGTGGGCTTCCATCTATGGGGTCGCAGAGTCGGACACAACTGACACGACTTAGCAGCAGCAGCAGCAGTTTGTTACATATTGTTGAATATACATAAGTAGAAGACTAATGTTTCCCATTTTTAACATTTCACAACTTAAAATCTTAAAATGAAAACAGCTCTTTCTTCAAGTTTATAACAACTACTTTTAAAGCTTTACAAAAAGTATCTTAAGGTAGCCTCATTGAAGTGTTAAGGAACAGACTTTATGCATCCTACACATCTGTAATGATAGTACTGCTTTGATAATTCATTCTCAAAAAGATCAAATGACTAGTAGGTTTTTATCTTGAGAATCTTAGAGACCAGATATATTTCTTTATTGACTTAATTTTGCCTAGCAAAATGATTCAGTCTACCACATGCTGAATTTTCCCCAGATTAGCAAATATATTCCAGTTTAAATGAATAAACTTGCAAGCAACACATCCAAAGGTCAACAAAACTTTTTTTTTTTTTCTTAAAGTTCTAGAAAGGACAAAATGAACCAGCAAAAAGTACAATGAAGTTGTAACTATGTACTTGATTTGCAAATCAGTTTTAAAACACACACAGCATCAGTTTAGGCCTTAGATATACTTGATGGTGACTCTGATTTCCTGACACCGGTAGTACTACCAATGTATTTTGGGAGACAATCCTCCATGAACCCATAATGTTTTTGCAAATCTTATGGATAGAGACACTGACTGTCATTTGCCTTGTGATCTATTCAAAGATGTTTGAACAGCAAGAAGCTCTGTAACACAAAGATAATGTTCCCATCCAGAGCAAGCGGCAAGTGTATGGAAAGCCTTAGAAGACAGAGTCTGTATCTCCAATTTGAGCAAAGGAAAGGACTACGGACTGCTCAGTATCCTAAAGATAACTTCTTCCTTTGGTGCAATGAATAAGAATTATGGTCCATATGGTGTCCTTAACTCACAGATCTTCTACATCTTATGGTGTATGCTGGTATAAACTGGAAACTGAACTCCAGGCACTAGGTCAATTAAGGGTAGAATTTCATTTCTCAGGAAAAAAAAAATTAATGTTCTTCTTTTTCAAACATTTTTTTATGAAAAAAATCAGATTTGCATTTATCTAATAATTAGGAATATTGAGCATTTTTCATGAGCTTTTGGCCATCTGTATATCTTCTTTGGAGAAATGTCTATTTAGATCTTCTGCCCATTTTTTATTTCATTTTTTATATTGATCTGTTAGAGCTATTTCTATACTGTGGAGATTAATTACTTGTCAGCCACATTATTTGCAAATATTTTCTCACATTCTGTAGGCTTTTTGTTTTATTTGTTTATTTTGCTATGCAAAATCTTTTGAGTTTAATTAGGTCCAATTTGTTTACTTTTGTTTTTATTGCCATTACTCTCTGAGACAAATTCTTAAAAATATTGCTGTGATTAATGTCAAAGAGCATCCTATCTATGTTTCCTTGAGTTTTATAGTATCTGGTCTTACATTTAGGTCTTTAATACATTTTGATTAAATGTATTATTAATTTTTTGTGTATGGTATTAGAGATGTTCTAACTACATCCTTTAACATAGAGCTGCCAAGTTTTCTCAGCACCACTTGTTGCAGGGAATGTCTTTTCTCTATTGTATATTCTTGCCTCCTTTGTGTAAATTAATTGACCATAGGTGTGTGGGGTTTTCTCTCAGCATTATGTCCTATTACACTGATCTATATTTCTGTTTTTGTGCCAGTGCCATACTTTTATGTTTACTATGGCTTTGCTGTATAGTTTAAAGTCAGGGAGCATGACAACTCCAACTCTGCTCTCTTTTTCCCAAGATTAGTTTAGCTATTCCAGGTCTTTGTGTTTCTATACAAATTTTAAAAATTTTTATTCAAACTCTGAGAAAAGACAAGAAATGCAGATCAAAACTATAATCAGGTATCACTTCACATTGGTCAAAATGGCCATCATCAAAATTCTACAAATAAAAAGCAATAGAGAGGTTGCAGAGAAAATAAGAACACTCCTACACTGTTGGTGGGAATGTAAATTAGTACAGCCACTAGGGAGAACTGCATGGAAGTTCCTTAATAAAACTAATAAAATCATATGATGTTGCAATCCCACTCCTGGGCATGTATCTAGACAGAATCATAATTTGAAAAGATGCATACACCCCAATGTTCCAGTAGCACTATTTACATAACCAAGACATGGAAGTAACAAATGTATAATGACAGATGAATGGATAAATAAGATGTGGTACATATACACAATGGAACATTACTCAGCCATAAAAAAGAATGAAATAATGTCATTTGCAGCAACATGGATGAACCTAGAGATTATCATAATAAATGAAGTAAGCCAGACAGAGAGGAATAAATATCATATGATATTGCTTATATATGGAGTATAGAAAACAAATGATACAAATAAGCTTATATGCAAAAATGAAATAGACACACATACACAGAAAACAAACTTATGGTTACCAATGGGGAAAGGAAAGGACAGATAAATGAGGAGTTTGAAATTAACATGGATACACTAATATATATATATATATATATATATATAATATATAAACAAGGGCCTACTATATAGCACAGGGAGCTATACTCAATATTTCACAATAACTTGTAAGAGAAAATAATATTTAAAAATGTATCTATATGTGTGAATAACAATCATTTTGCTGTGCACCTGAAACTAACACAAATTTTTAAATCAATTATACTTCAATGAAAACATTAAAAATTTATTACTAATACATTTTAATACATTTGAAATGCATTAACATTATTCAATCATTAAGATATACATGTAATAAATATATTGATATATTAATTAATATATTCCTTAACATTTACTTAATTAATGACAATAATGTCTTCATTTCCTTCTTCATGACTATTTTTCCTATTAGATAATGGTCCAGATTACTTCTTGACCTCTGAAAAATACATTAACATTTTAAAGGGTCTTCCCTCAAACATGCTGGAAGCAGTCAGATATTTCAGATGGAATGGCACAATTTTTCATCAGCCAGGAAATAATGCTCCTGGGTTTGCCTGAAGGTTTCTATCCTCTCAGCAGTCGTGGTTTTGATGTGCTATTTAATTTTTCTCTCCTTCCCTACAGTTCTCCTTTGCCACTCTTCACGAATCCACATCTATCACTCTTTTAATACTAAAAGTAAAGCATAACCTCCTGTAAATGACTTCTTTGAATTATATTGTACTGCTATGCATAGCAACACTCTCTGGACTTATTAAATTACACAAACACTTTGCCCCATTTGCACCAGTAACTTGTTTCATAGACAAACATTTTGATTTTGTAAGTAAAGGAATCATGATGCAATTTTGATTTGCTCTGTACTATAAATCTGGAGATTGCATTCTCTGGCCACAAAAAGTTATACCCATTTTAAGACTTTTCAGTGGTCCCACTAGGTATACTCAAAGGGCACTCCTTACGGTCCTCATAATCTTCCCTCAAGCCTGGCTTTGATCATCAGTATCAGCAAACAGTGTAGCAGTGTGATCAGTGCTGTAAGTAAGAAAAGGGAAGGAAGATAACACACTGAATCTAAAGAATTTTACAGTGAACTGATAGGGTATATGACGATATGCTGAAATAATAGTCCATGCATATTATAGGACCGTGACTACAACAGGGCAGGCCTCCTAGGTGGTACAGTGGTAAAGAATCCACCCGCCACTGCAGGAGATGCAAGAGTCATGGGTTCAATCCCTGGGTCAGAAAGACCCATCGGAGTTGGAACTGGCAACCCATTCCAGTATTCTTGCCTGGAAAATTAGATGGACAGAGCAGCCAGACAGGCTAAAGTCCATGAGGTCAAAAGGAGTCAACACAGCTGAGTGATTGAGCATGCACGCACAACTACAATATTCATTGTGATAGGAAATGATCAGTTCAGTTCAGTTCAGTTGCTCAGTCATGTCCAACTTTGCGAACCCATAGATTGAAGCACATCAGGCCTCCCTCTCCATCACTAACTCCTGGCGTTTACTCAAATTCACGTCCATTGAGTCAGTGATGCCATCCAAGGACATCATCCTCTGTCATCCCCTTCTCCTCTCCTCCTCAATATCTTTCCCAACCTTGAGGTCTTTTCAAATGAGTCAGTTCTTCACATCAGGTATCCAAAGTATTGCAGTTTCAGCTTCAGCATCAGTCCTTCCAATGAATATTCAGGATGATCTCCTTTAGGATGGACTGGTTGGATCTCCTTGCAGTCCAAGGGACTCCCAAGAGTCTTCTCCAACACCACAGCTCAAAAGCCTCAATTCTTTGGTGCTCAGTTCTCTGTATAGTCCAACTCTCACATCCATGCATGACTGCTGGAAATTATGTCTCTGCTTTTTAATATGCTGTCTAGGTTGGTCATAGCTTTTCTTCCAAGGAGCAAGCATCTTTTAGTAGGAAATTATGAGCCAGAAGAATACAGAAAGAAGAAAGAAATATTGGATGAAAGAGAAGACAAAAAGCCTTGGAATAGAAATGAAAAAAGAAACCAAGGTAGTAGAGGAAAAAGTGTACAGAATTTTTTGTTAGATGATAAGAGTTTACGTTCTAGTTCTCTAGGACAGAAAATGATAATTCCAAAATAGCAGACATCTCCCAAATCTCAGTGGTTTAAAACAGAAGACCTTCCCCTCATTTCTTATTCCAAGATAATCACTAATTGCCAGGGAGTTTTAGTCATCCTAGTTGATTTAGACACTTGGCATGATTAAGCAGGCACTCCCTTGAACAGATGCTGTTTGACATGCTAGAAGAAAAAAGACAATTCAGGACGGTTTTACAATTGGGATCAAATGTTCAGCCCAGAGGCATTCCATGGTACTGTTTAACAACTTGCTAGCCAGAACTAGACACATAGTCACTTTAAGCACAAAGGGACTAATGTGATCAGAATGCAGGGAGAATAGGGAATACATGGCACACAGGATAAATTAACACAAAAGTACTCACTGTAGAGTGGTTATTAAAATATACAGGCTTTATATTAAATCCTAATCCTGCTTCCCAACATTTAAGTGTGTTGTATTAAACAACTACTAAACATTCGTGAAGCCTAGTTTTCTCTTCTATCAAACAGTAATAAAAGCACTTACAACATACGAACCTTCATATAATTAAACCAATGTACAGAATAAAGCTAACAGAGTACCTAGTATACAGTAAATGCCCTGTGATACTAAGTTCTGTGTGACCTGCTCTGAGTATATCAATTCTGAAGATGGTTCAAAGTATAGAAAACTTCAGGGAATTTTCTCACAAATGCTCATAGTAACCAATAGGTACTGTGTGTGAACTGTGTGAGTATATGCTCAATCATGTCTGATTCTGTGACCCCCATGGACTGTATAGCCCACCAGGCTCCTATGTCCATGTGATTTTTCTAGGCAAGATAAATGGAGTGGGTTACCATTTCCTGGAGGAAGCACAAACTGGAATCAGGATTGCTGGAAGAAATATCAATGACCTCAGATATGTAGATGACACCACACTTATGGCAGAATACCAAGAAGAACTAAAGAGATTCTTGATGAAAGTGAAGGAGGAGAGTGAAAAACATTCAGAAAACTAAGATCTTGGCATCCGGTCCCATCACTTCATGGCAAATAGATGGGAAAATAATGGAAACAGTGACAGACTTTATTTTATTGAACTCCAAAATCACTGCAGATGGTGACTGCAGCCATGAAATTAAAAACCACTTGCTCCTTGGAAGAAAAGTTATGACCAACCTAGACAGCATATTAAAAAGTAGAGACATTACTTTGCCAACAAAACTCCATCTAGTCAAAGTTATGATTTTTCCAGTAGTCATGCATGGATGTGAGAGTTTTACTATAAAGAAAACTGAACACTGGAGAATGGATGCTTTTGAACTGTGGAGTTGGAGAAGATTCTTGAGAGTCCCTTGGACTGCAAAGAGATCCATCAGTCCATCATAAAAGAAATTAGTCCTGAATATTCATTGGAAGGAATGATGCTGAAGCTGAAACTCCAATACTTTGGTCACCTGATGTGAAGAACTGACTCATTTGAAAAGATCCTGTTGCTGGGAAAGATATTGAGGGCGAGAGGAGAGGGGGACAATGGAGGATAAGATGGTTAGATGGCATCACCAATTGAATGGACATGAGTTTGAGTAAGCTCCAGGAGTTGGTAATGGGCAGGGAAGAATGGGTTTGTAAAGAGTCGGACACAACTGAGTGACTGAACTGAACCATTTCTGCTTCAGAGATCTTTCCAACCCTGCGCATTGGCATGTGAATTCTTTATTGCTGAGCCACCTAGGAGCCCCCTATAGTAACTACTATGCTCAAAACCAGTGACAGACCAGCAGTTAGGGTGGTGACTATAGCTTCCGAGTGAGTCTTCATTGGGAGATTGACCTAAACTATAGCTACAGTAATATTTGTATTGCTAAGTCACTTTGGTCTTATCCAACTTTATGCTGCCCTATTAGGAGAAGACATTCATTTCAGTCTAGCCAAGAAAACATACATGGAAACACTGTGATTGTGCTTATGGAAGGGGAGAAGGAACAATTTGAAAGGACATTAGATGTTTCTCCTTGAAGCCAGTGTCACTTTGCTTTACTAACATTATCTTTATCCTTTCTGATCCTTCTTCCCCATCTGTGTTCTACCTATGCTTTCATGGGCTTCTTACTAATCTCATTTTTCTGTCTGATCCTCTCTCTTTCCATTAAGAAAGTTACTTTTCCTCTCAGGTTTTAATACTGTCATTTGGATAAGCAGGAAAAATATTCCCTGTATCCAAGGATTACTGTGAATTAAATCACAACAGTTAATGTATATGAAAGTTTGTAGCACAATATAGTGGAGAAGGCAATGGCACCCCACTCCAGTACTCTTGCCTGGAAAATCCCACAGGAGGAGGAGCCTGGTAGGCTGCAGTCCATGGGGTCACAAAGAGTCGGACACGACTGAGGACTTCACTTTCACTTTTCACTTTCATGCATTAGAGAAGGAAATGGCAACCCACTCCAGTGTTCTTACCTGGAGAATCCCAGGGACAGGGGAGCTTGGTAGTCTGCCGTCTCAGCCCCCTTAGATACATATTATGGACTATAATTAAGATTTCTATAATTAGCATGATGGATTTATGTTACTCATTTTTATCTTGAGACACAATATATATTTGCAATCACACATGTGTATACAAAGTTATAAATGATACAATTATGTACACATATGTTTATACCTATACTACACTACGCTATGTATGGTCTTCCCTAGTGGCTCAGATAGTTAAGAATCTGCCTGCAATGCAGGAGACATGGATTGATCCATTGGTTGGGAAGATCCCCTGGAGAAGGCAATGGCAATCCTCTCGAATTTTCTTGCCTGGAGAATTCCTTGGACAGAGGAACCTGGCAGGCTACAGTCCGAGGGGTCACAAAGAGTCAGTCAGGACTCAGTGACTAACATTTTCACTTTCACTTTCACTGTGTAATCTGACAAGTAAATCGCACATTTCCGTTTTTGCTCCCAAAAGGGGATTCATTATACAACTGACACACAAATATTTGAGAAATTTCCGTTCTGTACATACATTTGTTCAGACTCAAAGAACTGACACCTCTCTGGGGACAATGCGATCAAAACTCAAAATCTAGTGTATTTATTATATATTTTAGTGTTTTGTAGTTAGCAACTAATATTTATGCTAGTGAGACCTATCCAAATAGAAAATCTCCTTATGCATTCCCTAAGTCTTACAGATTTATAGATGTTTCTAATCTTTTTTATTTAAATAAAACTATGCAAGTTAAAAATAACAAATGCAAGGAAATAAATTTATACAATGCTATTAAATAATGTATTTAAAAATTTTTTATTAAGTATAGCCCAGTTGATTTTTCTCTGGAAAAATGATAGAAAAGGAAATTATTTTAATGTATTATTAATTATAATATGATATAATTATACACACATATATCATCTTGATTTAAGCCTTATTCTAGTCAGTGATGGAATCGTTCACTATAAATACGTTTGTTTCTTTTTACTGTCCTAGGTGCTGTGCTATAGCAAGATGAATAGTGTGAGTGTTTAGTCACTATGTTGTGTCCAACTCTTTTGGGACCCCGTGGACTGTAGCCCGCCAGGCTCCTCTGTCCATGAGATACTGAAGTGGGTTGCCATTTCCTTCTCTAGGGGGTATACCAGACCCAGGGATCAAACTCCCATCTACAATGCAGGCAGATGCTTTACCTCTGAGTCACCAGGGAAGCCAAAGATGAATAGTAGCTTACATCATAATGGAAAGAAACATCCAGCAAACTAATAAGTAAATGAAATACATATTTTGACAAATAATGGTATTCTAGAGTGAACCTTTACAGGGGGTCAAGGGAATGTCTATGTTTGTTCCATTTTCAGTTATGGTTTGGGAAAACCTCTCCTATAAAGCAGACTGTGAGCCTAATTGGAGTGGAAAGAAGTGAGAGAAAGACAATCAGAAGCTTTTAATTTTAATTAGATCCCATTTGTTTATTTTTGCTTTTATTTCCAGTATTCTGGGAGGTAAAAAAGACACAGATGTGTATAACGGACTTTTGGACTCAGAGGGAGAGGGAGAGGGTGGGATGATTTGGGAGAATGGCATTGTAACATGTATACTATCATGTAAGAATTGAATCGCCAGTCTATGTCCGACGCAGGATACAGCATGCTTGGGGCTGGTGCACGGTGATGACCCAGAGAGACGTTATGGGGAGGGAGGTGGGTGGGGGGTTCATGTTTGGGAACGCATGTACACCCGTGGTGGATTCATGTCAATGTATGGCAAAACCAATACAGTATTGTAAATTAAAATAAAGGAAAAAAATAAAATTGGATTAATAAAAAAAATAATAATAATTAAAAAAAAGAAAGACAATCAGGTATTCTTCGGATTCAAATAGTGACTAATTCAAAAATAAATAAATGCTATAATGAGATTAGTCTTCAAGGTCTTGGAGAAGGAAAAGTACATCCCAGTGGTTGGATTGAGGTTGATAATGAGGGGAAAGTATCTGCTGGGGTTTTGCAGGAACTTAACAGAACTCAGGGAGCTTCTTAATTCCTACCAGATACACACTTTCACACACACACACAGAGTCACAGAATTATTTTTATAGCTTAATGTCACCTCTGTCTCAAGTCATTTGAAAGTTAGGTATTGTCATAACATTCTCTGCCTCTCTGCTCCTAAATACCAGCAGTCATGTTCCTTTTCTAACTATGTAGAGGTAAGGATTCACAGAGAAGGAAAAGATTGGGAGGTGACTTGGACCATTTTGGGTGAGTATTAGTGTTTCTAAAACTGGTTTAACTCATTGTGTTGTTTCATTTCTTTAAAGGTTTCTTAAATTACACAGCAATGCATGGTAAGTGATTTATCTGCAATGTCCAAATTTAATTCAAAATTATTTATAAATAATACACAACAATCTGTGATGTTACATTTAACAAAGGAACAATCAAAACGTTTAGTCAGGCATTCTACCTGCTATTTTTCTGCCATTGATTCAATCACATAGTATCTACTAGGCACCAGGAATAAAAAGATTAGAAAGGCACAGTTCTAGACCTCAAGACATATAACATAGGGCAGTTCACAGTATGGAATAAATATTCACTGGGTCTGTAATAGTATGAGTCAGTATGTTGAATTGATAATGTGTTTTCAGAGCATTCATAAAGTTATGGAGTTATTATATCTAAGTTTGGAGCTGGAACAAAACTTATTGTTAGTCCATGAAGTAGGGGAAATGAATGATAATAGAAAAATAGTGGGATAAGGCCAATTCTCCAATTGTATTTATCTAGAATGAACATTTTAATAGCTTATTTACTTTTACATGCAACTAAACTTCTATAATAATTTTTTACTTTAAAGTATAGTTTATTTTCTACTTATTTTCTCTTTGATATCCTGTCATATCTATTCTGCATGCTATACCTTAGCTTGTTGAAATATTTAATAAATGTATGTGTTCCAAAAATTCCTTAATGTTCTAAGAATTTTTTAATTTCTTATCTATAGAATGAAAATAGATACACTTTCATAAGTTTGGTTTGAAGATTAAATAAAACAATAAATTTAACAGCTTAGCCTAATGTCTGGCAGATAAAAATCCCAGAAAAGGTTAGTGACTTTGTCAAAATACTACGCTGTTATGAAAGAATTTCAGCAAAAATATATGCAATGTAAGTGCTACTATCATGTAGTGACTATAAAGGACAAAGTCAATATAGTTATGTTTGTTTATTTCAAGTGATTTTTAAAAGATAAGTAGCATAAGAAATCCTAAAATGTATATGTTCTTTTCAATTTCAGCATTTTTTTGTCTTTTTTCCACTCTCTAGGAAAACCAAAATGTATTATAAACTTTTATTTGATTGAATAAAATGTTGTTTAAGTACTTTACTTGCAGTATCATGATGTGTTATTAAAAGCACTAGCTCAATTTATTGTAAGTATACAATCTATGGAATTTATAAAAATCCTAATGTCAACTTATTTATTTCTTGAAAATATTTAACATCAATAAATGAAGTATTTCCTATTAGACAACCTGAAATTATTATGATTTTTGTGAAATTAAAATGTCTAATGATTTTTAAAAGAACAAAAACTTTGCCAAACTATATGTCTCTAGATGGTATAGGCATCCTTTTTTGTTTATCTTAATGGCAAATTCAAGAACATAACACTTTTGGTTTAGTTTGAAGTTATAAACTTAAAATTAATATGGAAATAATAGAAATTATCTGGGTGATTCGGTCTTGACATACTTATTTTTATAAGTCCTATCCTATTTCTTCATGTGAAATTTTAATGACACGTTTTTTTAAATAGTCCATCTCTATACTTTGTCAAAAGTAATCCCCCAAATTGTATTTCTAAAAGCTTTTTTATATAAATATAAATTATACTCTGAACGTATATTCTTCAATAAGCACTCCTAGGTGAGTGGTAAACCAGAGAACCAACAGTTTAGTTCATTATGAGCAAGTCCAGAATGGTAAGGTACCTTGTGTCGCAA
Source organism: Budorcas taxicolor (assembly GCF_023091745.1). Classification (NCBI taxonomy): domain Eukaryota; kingdom Metazoa; phylum Chordata; class Mammalia; order Artiodactyla; family Bovidae; genus Budorcas; species Budorcas taxicolor. The sequence goes on along the minus strand of NC_068926.1, from coordinate 36,707,575 downwards.
TCTTATTAGAGGTTGGTAGGATTTAAGGCCATATCCTGCTTCTTTGGTTGGCCTTCCTTCAGACTCCAGAAAAATGAATCCAAGAATCAAAACAGCTGACCAGCACTTAAACATCCTTATTGCTTTCACCTGTGAAAATTAACATTGCAAATAATCAGAAAACACATTCTAAATTGAAGAAATATATCAAAAATATTCAATAACAAATAGAATTCTCCATAGAATTAATCAAAACTCAGCAGCAGTTGCCAACTGAATCCATAATAGGTAAGCATCTTCGAATAAAGATTATAATTCTTCTTGACATAAGAAATATTGTGTTTTTTTCACACATACAGCTTTATATAACATTGAATTAGTAGACATTTAGGGGCCAATAAAAATATTGAGGTAAAATAAACACAAGCTGAAAGAAATTTTTTTCAAAAGAGAGAAAACATTAAACCATGATTAATTTTCTAATCATCTATACAGGATACATTTATCAACATGTATAAATCTCAAAGTTCTCTTTGAGTATATCCAATGAAAAGTGCTTAATAAAACTGTAGCTATTATAATTTACTGGTAAATATCAGTGAAATGTTAATGAGATAGTCTTCTATAGCAGCAATCCCCAATCTTTATGACACCAGGGACCAGTTTCCTGGAATAGAATTTCCATGGGGGTGGGGTGGGGTGGTTCAGGCAATAATGCAAGCAATGGGGAGTGATGGAGAGCAGCAGATGAAGCTTTGCTTGCTCACTGACTGCTTAGCTCCTGCCACGTGGCCCAGTTCTTAAGAAGCTGTGCACTGGTGCCAGTCTACGGCCTAGGGATTGGGGATCCCTGTACTATGATAAATTCTTAATAAACTGAGCTACAACAGAAATTATGCCATTGGATTATACTGATTTATGAGTATATTTTTTCAGTAGCACCCAAAAGGACATTTCCTAGAAAGCTGTTCTTTTTTTAAGTGCTTTAAACTAAAAGTCATATGATTCTTTCCACAACTCTGTGTTTTTGAATATACCAGAGAAATTGTAAAAATGCATAAATTTATAACCATATAAATTCCCTAAAACCTCTTCCAAACAAACAAATCTATATGTTGAACTCAACTATATTCCTCTTTACCACTTTGAGAACACTTCCTAACCCTTATTGTGACCGTAGTGAAGTGAAGTTGCTCAGTCGTGTCCGACTCTTGTGACCCCATGGATTATAGCCTCTCGGGCTCCTCTGTCCATGGAATTCTCCAGGCAAGAATACTGGAGTGTATTGCCAGTTCCTTTTCCAGGAGATCTTCCTGTCCCAGGAATCGAACTTGGGTCTCCTGTGTTGCAGGCAGATTCTTTACCAACTGAGCTATACCCTCAAATCATTGTGACCTAAAGAGGAGATTTTTCTCCTCCTGTCTAATCCAATCTGGCCATCTGAGTTCTTGAGAAACTTAGTCAATTTATTAACTCTGTTATTAAGTGTATTTAAACTCTGTCTCTCAATGATTTTCTTCCATCTTTCAACATGCTCAAATCATGAATTTTTAGATAATTCCTCTCATCTACTTTCTGAGTTTTTAGAAAGAACTATGTATCTCAATCTATCCATGTTCTGACCAATCATGATTCTGTTTTCATCACTCTATCAAAGTACCATTTCTTTCTTTCTTTCTTTTTTTTCTTTTTTTTTTGCAAGAAATGGTCACTTTGATGTCTACAATATCTGTCTCTTCTATTTCTGTAGAATTTGTAAAAACACCTTCTCAATCCTTTCACAAGTTCATCCTACACCTTTATCTTGCCATTAAACATTATTTAATCCCATTAGCCATGTATCCTACTCCATTCACTCAGCCAAACATTCAAGTAGTCTATGGTTGTATTAATATGCAATGCTTTTCAGTCAATCTTCAGGTTTTTATGATTAACCTCCTTAACAGCTTCTGCTAACAAGTTTCAAAAGTAACTCCTCATAGTATACATATGCTAACATAAAGTCATGCTTTTAGAGACTCTTTCATTCATCCTTTTACTCAAGTCAGAAACAAAAGAGACATTTTTGATATCTTTGTCTCCCTTATTCTTCATATTAAACTCATCCCTAAGTTCCATTAATTCTAGCTTCATGTATACCTCTCAAACATCCGTTTCTTTCCAAATCTATTATAAGAACCCTGACACAACCACTTTCCCCTTCAAATGCCCCAACCCTGTCCTTCCTTACCTTTTACGCTAATGCACTTTCAATCTCTTCTCCACACAACAACCTGAGCAATCATGGTCAATCCAAACATCATGATGTTAGTGCATTTGCTAGTAACTTTCGGATATACACTATTGATTTATTCTTAAGATAAAAACTAAATCACTGGTTCTTACAAGTTTCCACAGCATCTTGGTTCTGCATGTCTTCCTCTTCTCCAAATAATTTTCCTCCAACCAGACTAATTTTGTGCAGTTGTTCAAATTTTGAACATACCTACTATAAGGATTTTCTAAACTATTTCCTCCAAATGAAATGCATTTTTTCAAAAATATCCCTTGTACTCCTTCCCCATAATGCCAAGACTGGGTTACATTTCTCATTTACTCTATTTATAGATCAGTTTTTCTTTGTTTCAGAGCTTCTCTTTGTAATTATACATAATTAATTTGATTACTTCAAAAAGTTGGTTTTCCTCACTAGAATATGTATCTCCTTTAAACATCATGACTGCTGGAATTTGTTGTGTTTTGCTTTTTCTCCAGCATTACATCGTCTGGGCCTTCCAAGTTATTTGGTACCTGCTGGACATGCAATGAATGAATGCATAAATGAATGTCATCTTGCATGTGAGGGAAACAAGAAAGAGCATGTTTTCCTGCATTCTGACAATTCTGAATGCAATTCCTATTTTCACTACTTCTGTGAAACATCTGAAAGCTAACCTGGGAAACTAAATATTTTCATGTGCAATCCATCGTTTTGCTGTCATTTTGATGTATAGTCTAATCCTTCTCCCAGAGGTAAATATTTGCTTATAAGACAACTGGACAGAATATTTTAAATTTAAGAAGAGATTGAGAATAAAGCAAACAGTTTGGGAAAGGGTGAAGGAGTATTTTTCCCGAGCTCTGAATACTACGTTTCTTCTGTTGTGAAGCAGGAGAGGGAGGGAAGGGGCGTGGCAACAATCCTGTACCAGTATGATGCTGTGTGAAGGCGAGGTCATACATTTCCTAAAAGGGCTCACACTTCTGCCCTTTTTCTTCTAACCCTAACCTTCCTCTCTTTCCGTACTTTTTGTGCACACAAACACACACACACACACACGCACACAAGTGTTCATCTACTCTAAAATATAAAACAAATGAACAATTAATTCATTTCAATGAGTGAATAAAAATCTCATCAATCTTGGGTGGGTAAACTTATACACATTGGTAATTAGATCAACAAGCTGCTAAGTATATTTTCAGCCAAAAGGCAACAGGATAGAAATATCTATTTTAAGAAACTTCACTAAAACTTGAGAAAAATGCCAGCATGTAAAGCTTCAGTATAGTATATACAACCTATTTGTACTATTTAAATCTACGTCCTTGATACCCTTAACCATGATTATTTTTTCCATTGCAAGTCATGATTTTCAAGTCTAAAATTTCTTAAAAATAATGTTATACAAAAATAAAAATGCTTTATCTCAGCAAAAGCTATCATATAACTGCAGCAATTTACTTGGTATTACAGATAGAATAGGTTTCCCAGGTGGTTCAGTGGTAAAGAATCCTCCTGTCAATGGAGGAGATACAGGAGATGTGGGTTCGATCTCCAGGTCAGGAAGGTCCCCTGGAAGATGAAATGGAAACCCACTCCAATATTCTTGCCATGTGGTTGCAAAGAGTCAGACATGACTGAGCAACTGAGCACTCATACACAGATAGAGTAAAACAGAACTGATATTAAAATTCAGATAACTTTTGGGGGGAATAACTCTGATTTCTATTCCAGATAGGTATTTGAGCTCAGCAGCTAAACGTTAGACAAAGGACAAAAGCTAGTTTCTGTGCTTCTCTTCTGTGAATGACACCACATGATATTCTCCTCCACTGAAATATCACTAAAAAAAATACTTGAATTCAATTTTATAGTTATCAAATGGAAACCTAAACATAAAGATGGCTCTTCTCATTGGATGCTCATAAAATAATTATCAGTTTCTTACCTCTCTTTGCCTACAGGATCCAAAGATGTCATTATTATATTTTTAAAAGTTCACTTGTCTACAGAAGGTGTTCTTGAAATCGTAAATCAGGAATAATTGATTCCATGATATACTGACTCATGATCTCACTTTCTCAGTATCCTAACCTCTGACAATCTGTTAGGTTTTCATAATTAATTGGCAGTTTGTTGACAGCTCAGTAAGAGCATTGAAAAGCATGTGTTGAAAACAAACCAGCTGGAGCAGATGGTGTGATAATGATCTTATGACTTTTCCTTGTAACCTCAACATTTAAATGGAAGCATCAGAAAACAATCTCACTATTAAGTTAGAGAATATGCATGGGTACCTAAAAGGTATCTGCATAATATCATGGTTAACAAAGTTGTACTTGAAAAAGACAAGGAGGATGGACAGAGATTTCTTTCTCTTCTACAAAAAATAATATTTTTCTCTGAATAAAACTATTTTTTTTCACCACATGGCACAACAGGCCATGCTGGTTATGGCAGTAGGATTTAGAGAGTAGGATTTACATTATTCAGTAGATTTAAAATGAGGGATTCTGATTTGTTCCCACATTATAATCTAATGTGGATTAATCTAAAATGTTTAGACATTATAATCTCATGTGGAAGACAAAATAAAAGTGATAAAGTATTGCCTTAGGAACAAAATGTAGCATTTGCGATAGAGAAGACAACTTTGCTAGCAAGCCTATGAATGAAAAGAATGTCAGGGTGAAGCAAATCAGCACCATTAGCAAATATTTTAGAGCAGTCAAGTATCCTAAGAGTTTTACCTAGAGTACCCTCACTGCATCTCATTCCATCTTAGAAAGCTGCAATCGGTTTTTCAAGAGATAGCTCCAGTTACCTCTTTTATGAAAATATCCCTGCCAGTCACACATAAATTTGACTGCTCTCTGCTGCAATCTTTAAGTGTATGCCTTACATGACTTCTTACTGTAGTTATTGATTTAAGAAAGGCAATCATCCTTGTTATTTACAGCATCAGACTTTACTTTCACCACCAGTCACATCCACAACTGAGCATTATTTATGCTTTGGTCCAGCCTCTTCATTTGGAGAAGGCAACGGCACCCCACTCCAATACTCTTGCCTGGAAAATCCCATGGACGGAGTGTGGCAGGCTACAGTCCATGGGGTCACTAAGAGTCAGACACGACTGAGTGACTTCACTTTCACTTTCTGCTCTCATGCATTAGAGAAGGAAATGGCAAACCACTCCAGTATTCTTGCCTGGAGAATCCCAGGGACTGGGGAGCCTCGTGGGCTGCAGTCCTTGGGGTCACAAAGGGTTGGGCTCAACTGAGCGACTGTACAACAACGATAAACATCCTTGCACAGATATAGAAGGAAGTACATTGAACTGATTGTGTCACAATTTAACATGTGTCTTAATTTCCCCAGACCTGTCTTTATTCAGTGTCAGGGAGGTGAACACTACCTGGACACTAGTGTCTGTACATTTTGACATTTTATAATTCAATGAGATGGAGAAAACAGCTTCTAGACTACCTTTTGGTTCTGGAAAACCTGAGCAAACCCAGTTGTCACACTTGTATCCCATATGTAAGAAGAAATTTATGAGCATATAAAATCTAGCACCTGTACCAAATTATTGCTACTGGGTTGATTTATTAATCAGGAGAAGATACAGGGAAGAATAGGTTTAAGAGAGAAAAAAATTATGATTTCCTTTCTTGAGTTGCCTTTTGCAGTCTTATTAGATATATTAAACAGATATTGGGATATTGAATCTGGAGCTCAGCAAAGAGGTAGAGGCTAGAGATACTTATTTGGGATTGTGAACATTTGTACGTCTTCTTCCTTAGGTATGAGATGAGAAGAAGTTAGAGAGGACAAAAAATTCAAAGACTGAGACTTCACGAAGATTTAGTTGAAATAGAGGGTTAAATGCTGTGATGAGTTGTAAAAATTGAAAAGAGTGAAATGGCAATTTTAGAAAAATGATAGATAGCAATTTCCATTGGAATGGAATAACTAGAATGCACAGCCCTTATTATTTGACAGCCTGTAGTTTCACTGGTTTGCTTGTGTGTTCTCTGTATACAACCAGATTGCCAGCTACATAAGTACAGGGTTTCAATAATCATTTACATGAATCAGAGCAGTACACAGCACACATCACAAATTAAACAAATTATTTTGATTAATTAATCAATTAAATAATATACTAACAATTAATTTGAATAGTAGATATACATAAATGAGTCTTAATATTCTTCATGTGGTCAACAATAGTTACTAAAATAAATTATGAAATAAATCTAGATTGAGTTGCATTTAGCATAAAAAACTTTTCTCTTTCCCCTATAATAAAACCTTTGAATTTAGCTTTCAATGGGAAGTTCCTCTGAAAAAGCCTCACTTCTCAATAACAAACAATCTTTTCATTTTGTGGCTCAACTGGAATTGGAAACATCAGCCAGATTCTCTTACATCTCATGTATACAGCCTCTCAACAGGCTTTTCTGTTGCAGCAACTGTTTTCATTTCTTGATCCACTTTACCATGATATCCGCAACTGTGAACTCTGAGATTGAGTTTCAATTGGATATTTCTCTTAGGAGGAAACATTATCCAAAGAATTCATTTTTATATGTACAGTGGACTCTCGCCATCCAGCCATGAATTCTTCTATCAGAGCAAAGATCCCAACTGATGTACAGTGTTCAAATACTCATTCTAATAAGCTTCACTTGAACACAAACCAAAACCAACTAGAAAATAGATAAGAATTGAATAAACACAGAGGAGAGCAGCAAAGGAAAATCAGATCATGTATATCCAGCTAGACACACTGGGATGATACCTATTATATATTTGCAACTATCCAAAAATATATTCTGACAGTTATCATTGCTTATAGTGAATGAATACATAAATAAAAAGAAATTTCTCAAGATAGTGTTTAAGAACGACTCACCAAATTTGACCAGCAGTTCTACTGTATAAATCATTAATGTATATATGTGGAATCTAGAAAAATGGTATAGATGAACCTAACTGCAAAGATGAAACAGAGACATAGAAGTAGAGAGCAAAAGTATGGATACCAAGGGGGAAGGGGAGTGGGATGAATTGGGAGATTAGGATTGACATATACACACCACTATGTATAAAACAGGTAACCAATGAGAACCTACTGCAGATTATAAGGAACTCTACTCAGTGCTCTGTGGTGACAAACAGGAGGGATATACATACATGTGGCTGATTCATTTTGTTGTACAACAGAAAATAGCACAACACTATAATGCAACTGAACTCCAATTAAACAAAGACAGACATTATATTGCAGATATAACAAGATAACCTCTACAAGAAGCAACCACAGAGGAAAAAAATGACGATTTATACTGTATATGAATAATTGTGGAGAGAGACTGTGTAAGAGCGATCTTCCACTTCCATTTGCTTTGGATCAACATATATGAAGACTTAAGCAAATGCAGCTACATTTTGAGAGTAGTAGATATGTGACTTCTGTGTCCAGACTGCATGGGTAAGTGTGGTTCAAACCTATATGGAAATACTAGCAAACATGGAACTTTCTGCATTCTTAATCCTTAATCATATTGTGAAAGTGTCTAAAACTTTTAAATGCAATGCTTTATGCTGAAAGATTATAACAAGTGCAATATGTTTTTCTAAACATCTGGGATAAGAATAGAATTACATGTTAAATAATGAGAATTATGATCATTAAATTAATTTTACTCTTTCAAAGAAGGTAGAATTCATATTGTAATGACATCTGAGTCATTAATTCAGATGAAGAAAATTGTCCAGATTCTAATCAATTATACTTTTCAAAAGCTTCTTAGTTTGTGGCTGAAAGAAGCTAAATATAGATAAAATATATTCTTTGCCATTTTAAAACTGCAGTGTAAAATGTATAATAATTTAGGCTCACACTAGGAGAAAATATCCACACTAAATTCTATTGAATTAAAAATTGTCTATTACTCAACTTTCAGCAAATTAAATTCGTACATTATGAAAAGAATGCCAGGTCATAAATATTGTTTTTCAAAACCATCTTTGCTTTACACAACTATTTATACTGCAGCTATATTAACTATCCTGGTGCACTAAAGAATGTTTTCAATAAAATATTCAAGTACAACATATAACAGATAACAGAACTGAAAAGCATATTAGAAACCTACTGTAAACTCTTTATTTGTGAGGAACAGAGACCCAGTAAGAATAAGGTTTGCCTATGAGGAAAGTAGTGGAGAAGGCAATGGCACCCCACTCCAGTACTCTTGCCTGAAAAATCCTATAGATGGAGGAGGCTGGTAGGCTGCAGTCCATGGGGTCGCGAACAGTTGGACATGACTGAGCGACTTCACTTTCACTTTTCACTTTCATGCATTGGAGAAGGAAATGGCAACCCACTCCAGTGTTCTTGCCTGGAGAATCCCAGGGACAGGGGAGCCTGGTGGGCTGCCGTCTATGGGGTCGCACAGAGTCGGACACGACTGAAGCGACTTAGCAGCAGCAGCAGACCTTCTAAAAGTCAACTTACAGGACACGAGTCGCTGGTCCTACAGAATCCTGTTGCTTAAGCAGAATTTTAGGAAAACTTTTTGGTTGTACCTTTGTTTTATACAATGATCTTCATTGGGAATATAGTTATATGTAGTTACAGTTAAAGTATATATAGAGATGTTTACAATTGTCCTCATATAAACTGAAATTACACACCAGATTTATATATATTTAGGCTTATATATATTTGCTAATAAGGAACCTCTTCCCAAAAGGCAGAACTTATTGCACTAACTAGAGCCCTTACCCTCGCAGCTAATGAGAGCAAATATATACACTGACTAAATATGCTTTCCACATCATACACTCACATGTTGCCATTTGGAGGGAATGAGGGCTCCTATTTATTAAAGGCTCTCCCATGACTAACGTCCGGCTTATACTCAAACTTTTAAAAGCAGCTAACATGCCAACTGAAGTAGGCATCAAACATTGCTGAGGTCACCAGGTGGCCTCAGATATAGGCTTCCCATGTGGTGCTAATAGTAAAGAACCTGCTTGCCAATGCAGGTTAGATGTAAGAGACACAGCTTCAATCTCCAGGTCGGGAAGATCCCCTGGAGATCCCCTGAAAGAGGGCACAGCAACCCACTCCAGTATTTTTGCCTGGAGAATCTCATGGACAGAGGAGCCTAGTGTGCTGCAGTCCATGGGGCCGCACAGAGTCAGACACAAGTGATTTAGCACATACGCACACATATACACTCACACATATGTATGTGCATATGTGTGTGTGTGTAAACTATAAATATATCTAACATATATATATATAGTTCTATAACCATTTAGATGTTTGCATTATACTTAGATGGTATGTATAGTACAAGATACATATATTTTTATTATTTTTTTAATTTATTTTAAGTGGATGAACTTTGAGTCTAGCTGACTTAACGCAGGAAATGTTTCAAATTGTATAAACTTACAATAGACTGGACTTTCAATTGTCTGCACCAGCACCTCAAATTTAGGCTGAAATAAACAATACAACCTTCAGTGACACATTTTCAATCTCCCAAAAGAAGTCCTCAGACTTTATAATACATTTATGATTCAATAGTCAAAAGGAGTATCACGTGTAGCCTGAAGCAAAATGTACTCACTATGTCTATCCTTATAATGACTTCAGTAGATAATACTTTAAAAAATCTTTAGTCACTAATCATGTGGTGTCAGATTATTCTTCACAATGCTCATAATATTCTGGATTATATATGTTGGTATGTGCAAATTATAGACCATTAGTTCAACTTGCTGAGAGCTATGGTCCATTATGTGGCAAAACATGACAGGTCACAGTCCTGTCCTAACACAGCCAAAGAAATGTGACCCAACTCATCTGTTGCTCTTAGCTTTTCTCTACTCTATCCCACCTGCCTTTAGTGTGACTAGTTCAAAATAAGAAGCCAATGCAATATCATTGCAAATGATATTGTATGTATGCAAAAAATTAACTGCATACAAAATACCTCTATTTTGTATGAAACTTATTACACATGTTAAATTTCTAAGATTTAGTATTTTCCCAGAAGTCTGACATCAAACAGGCATTTTTTTCTTCTCATGTGTAATAAACTGAAGATGTTTATTTCTACAAACCTTATAAATGTCTTTTCAATGCTGAGCAGTAGCATGCTATGTAGTGGAAATAACAGGAGGCTGAAAGTCAAGAAGTTGAGCCCCGAAAAATTGATGCTTTTGAACTGTGGTGTTGGAGAAGACTCTTGAGAGTCCTTTGGATTGCAAGGAGATCCAACCAGTCCATCCTAAAGGAAATCAGTCCTGAATATTCATTGGAAGGACTGATGCTGAAGCTGAAACTCCAATACTTTGGCCACCTGATGTGAAGAGCTGACTCATTGGAAAAGACCCCGATGCTGGGAAAGATTGAAGGTGATAAGAGAAGGGGATGACAGAGGATGAGATGGTTGGATGGCATCACTGACTCAATGGATAAGAGTTTGAGTAAGCTCTGGGAGTTGGTGATGGACAGAGAAGCCTGGTGTGCTGTAGCACACGAGGTTGCAAAGAGTCAGACATGACTGAGCAACTGAACTGAACTGAAAAGTCAAAAGAGCTGGATTCTACTTTTGGCTGTGTTTATAAACTATTTTCTTAACGTTTCTTTACAGTTCTCAACCAAAGGTGTTTCCCCACTAGTCCACTGAAACTGCCTCCAAAAATGAGCTCTTTATTGACCTTTCCACTTTCATCACACAATATTCACATGATTTCATTTCACCTTTCTAACCTTGATTTTATAGCCTCTTTTCCCATCTCTTTCATCATTCACCTGATCTCTTTATCTGACGTTCCAAAATGAAAAAAATTATCGGAATAATAAAGTTCATTGTTCCTTTGACTTTTTATTTTATATAAAACTTTTTATTTTATATTGGAGTATAGCTGATTACAAATGCTGTGATAATTTCAGGTGGATAGCAAAGGAATTCAGCCATACATACACATGTATCCATCCTCCTGCTCCCCTCCCATCCAAACTGCCACATAACATTTAGCAGATTTCCCTGTGCTATACAACATGTCCATGTTGGTAATCTGTTTTAAATATAGCAATGTGAACCTGTCCATTATTTTAAATAATATATTTAGAATATTAAGGAATAGAATCTGTATATCATGGACACATATACTGAAAGTTATCAAAAAATATACTTTCATTCTTTTCAAACTAAGTACCAACTGGATGGGATCAAGCAAATTAAAACAAATCAAACACAATGGTCTTGGTTTTTCTCTCTTTTTCTCCTAAACACAATGGATCTAACCTTGAACTTTGCAAAATGTTACCTAAAGATTAACAATTGCATACATGTTTGGTGTGAAAGACCTATTCTCTTTATTTGTATCTCAGCTGAAAGAAGTTTGACTAATATAATATGAAAAAATGTTTTTAATTTTTAAAAATAATAATATATTATATGACCTTGAAAATATATCCTGGTTCAAGAGAAGAGAACATCATTATAGGTTCTGTCTTTTGAATTCATTGCCTTCTACTTTGATGAGCACTTAAAATGTAAATTAAGGAAGAATACAGCTCTTAGGATTGACTGTGCTTAAAATCCCAAAGGTACTATGTTACAGATTTTATTTGCTATTAAAAAAAAATCATTGCAATTTTGTCAATGTCAGACATTTTAAATTCAAACTATTTCATACTAAGCTTTCTAGAAGCCTATGTTCTTTAAATCTGGGACTACACTTAGTGTATAAGAAAAAAAAAAAACACGTCACAGTTTAGCAATGAAGTGCTGCATAGGGAGCAACTTAATTTCCTCTGTATTTAAAGCTGAAATGCTATGGGGAAAACTCATTCATTCAGGTCAGCTGAATCTCAGAGGTATGCTAGTTCGTATTCAGGCAACTGTGGGGAGGGTCCAAGGATGGAGCCCAAAGTGAAAGTGTAAGTGAAGTCACTCAGTCATGTCAGATTCTTTGTGACCCCATGGACTGTAGCACACAAGGCTCCTCTGTCCATGGGATTCTTCAGGCAAGAGTACTGGAGTGGGTTGCCATTTCCTTCTCCAATTCAGTAGTAAAAGTCATTGGGACCTGAGATATTTACCAGAATGACCTCATACCTCCGCAAAAGGAAAGACTTGAATTACTTCTAGATCCAGCAAGAGGATTTTTTACAATTACTCAAGTCAAAACATCTATGTTTTCACAGGAGATATGAAAAACAGAGTAAACCTGACATATTAGATCAACTTCAATTTAGTCAGTTGAGGATGAGCACATTCCTAGTGATCTGAATCAAGGTAGACAAGGGGAGTGGAAACTTTCCAAGAAACTCCTAATAGGAGGTGACCAGCTATCAAAACAAATGTTATTAGCAAAATTGCAGCAAAAAAAGTCAAGCTGGTAAGCTGGTTTTCAGCAAGTTACACAAGAGAGTTTGAATTTTATTTTAAATCAGTATTTTTCAAAATTCAAAAATAAGCTATCCATAAAAGCTTGGATGTTTTACATATGTATGCATTAATTTTTAATATTCTTTTCATTATGGTTAATCACAGAACACTGAAAAATGATTCCCTATGCCATACAGTAGGATCTTGCTGCTTATTCATCCTATGCTTAATAGTTGGCAACTGCTAATCTCAAAGTTCCAATCCATCCTTTCACTAACCCCTGCCCCTTGGCAACCACAAATCTGTTCTCTACGTCTTCAAGTAGTTTGCATTTTTTAAAAACATGTTTTATCAGAGTGGGAAAGAAAGAAAACTGAAAAATGATGAAAAAGAAAGCCAGTTATAATTTTAAAATAAAAAGTACTCTTTGGATATTTAGTCCAGGCACAAGTACACTATGTGCTTTTACATTTTTTATAATGATCAACACGAAATATGCTAATATCAGTAGAACAGATATGTGAGTCCAGTCAACATATTCATAGTGATTTACTAGCATATACAATCAAAAAGCAAATGCTCTCTCCTAGAGGAAAATAAAGGCAAGACACAGGTACCAGTATGTTTTCTGAGACTCTCACATCTGTGGTCTTTGGGAATGAGTCATTCTAATTAGATTTAGAAGCAAATACTATATCTATGAAATTGAACTACACGGAATCGGAGCTACTTGCAACTCCATCAAGATACTGCCTTAGTCGGAAGTCAGCTAACAAAAATTTAGTATCATCATCCAACCCACAGATGGCCTGCTTCAGGACCCTTGTAATTCTGCAAAATCTGCAGTTACCCTGACAACCAATCACTCTTTTATTTTTTTAAGGGATTTCGGTTCTACAATTTCTCTTCTTCTTTGACTAACAGATATAAAACTTGCAACAAAACTGGTTGGACTCAAGATCTGGTAAAATGTATCTCCCTTCCTCTATTCTCATGGAGTTAGAACCAAAAATGACCATAATGATTCCTCGCAGCTGGCAGCTGAGAGGAAGGCCTCTCAAGTGTTTAAGTAAGGGAATCTATTGCAAAATGGACCCTTGAACAGTGACTTAGCAGCAGCAGCAACCTTAGAGGGCAGTGCGCACATGCTTAGTTGGTTCCGACTCTTTGTGATCATATGGGCTATAGCCCACCAGGCTCCTCTGCCCATGGGATTTTCCTGGAAAGAATACTGGAGTGGGTTGCCATTTCCTTCTCCAAGGAATATTTCTGACCCAAGGATTGAACTCATGTCTTGCATTTCCTGCATTGCAGATGGATTCTTTGTTGCTGAGCCACCAGAAAAGCCTTTAGAGGGCAGAGCTGCCTATAAAGCATGGAAGGATGCTAACACAGGGGACCCAGTCTGCCCTCAAATTTTGCTTCTGAACTTCTTTTTTGAAAATACATTTTTAATTATATTCCATTTTCACTTTTTAAATTATAATGTATATAACTTTACTTGATTCATTGAACTGTTTAAAAGGTTGTGATAAAGCTGTAAGGTTTGAAAAAACACCTCCCCTTCACAAAAATATTTTCATTTTAGTTTTTTCATGTTAATTTTTTATTTGATCTGTTCTTAATTTGGGCTATAGAATGCTTAAAAGACTGTATTATAATTTACAATTTTTAGTCTACTTTTATTTAACTACAGTTTTAAGAGAATGTATTGGGTTTTCTTTTCTTTTCTTTTTTTTTCTTTTGATTGCACCATTGACATGCAGGATCTTAGTTGCCTGACCTGGGACCAGACTCCTCAGCCCCCTACTGCCAAAGGGCTGAGTCCTAACCACTGGTCAACCTGGAAAGTACCTACTGGATTTCTAATTCTATCTTGGTTAAACGTTGGGATTCTCTGTATCTGTGGTTATGTTTTTAAATTCTCTATTTTATTTCATTAACTTATCTCTACCTAGACAGACATCACAGAGTGCAGTTATTAGAACCTGATAATAATTCTTGACATTCTGTAAGGAAAAGCTTTGGTCTTTTCCTTTTGCATATCTATGTTAGATTGAGCACATAAATTTCTTTATTGGAGTTTGCTGCGGTTCATGCATAATTTTGCATTCACTTTTAATCCTTCCATGCAATTTAGTTTAGGTGTTTACTATATAAGTAGCTTATGAAAATTTTAAACCGTTATGAAAATCTGTCTTTTATAGATGAATATAACCTTTTTTTTACATTTATTAAGACCGTTTATTAAGACTGAAGATATATTTCAACATACTTCTACAATAAGTTTGGTCACGTGTGTATTGTTGATCTTTGGCCATTGTGTACTTTTGATTGTTTTCTTTTCTTTCACACATACTGTTGGACAGATGCATTTTCCATACATTTTCTTTATTTTCTCAATGAGAAACTGAAGATGTGTCTTACTGTCTAAAATATCGAATAGATGATCTTTTTTTCTGAGCCAGAAAAAAAGTTTGAGCTTTAAACGTTTTGAAAACATAAGATCTTACATGAAATTAATGAGAATATTAGTTCTGCCTTTGGAAGACAATTATTATATTTAAAATAAAAATTATATTTAATTTTTGTTTTCTTATTTTTTCCTGCGCACCATACATTTTTAATGGTTTACTTTTATGTTGAAGTAAACCTTTCTATAGTTTTTCAATATGAGTCAATAAGAAGCAAATCCTCTTCATTTTGTGTCTTAAAATGTCTTCGCCTTGTTTTTCCTCTTAAATAACATTTTTAAAAAGCTATTAATTCTAGATGATAGTTTCCTCTACAACATTTTCAAATGTCTATGTCATGCGGTACATTGATGAGCAGTTATCTGTTAATCTATTTGTCATGCCTAGGTAGGCAATGTGTTCTTCCTTGATAGTTTTAATACTCTCCTTGTTAATTTCTCTTTTGTCTTCTAGAACTTTCTTTCTCTGTCATTTTTTTTGTTGTTGCTCATTTTTATTTATTTTTTTTAATTTTTATTTTTACTTTATTTTACTTTACAATACTGTATTGGTTTTGCCATACATTGACATGAATCCACCACGGATGTACATGAGTTCCCAAACATGAACCCCCCTCCCACCTCCCACCCCAGATCATCTCTCTGGATCATCCCATTGCACCAGCCCCAAGCATCCTGTATCCTGCATCAAACATAGACTGGCGATTCATTTCTTACATGATAGTATACATGATTCAATGCCATTCTCCCAAATCATCCCACTCTCTCCCTCTCCCTCTGAGTGCAAAAGTCCGCTCTACACATCTGTGTCTCTTTTGCTGTCTTGCATACAGGGTCATCATTGCCATCTTTCTAAATTCCATATATATGTGTTAGTATACTGTAATGGTGTTTTTCTTTCTGGCTTTTTCACTCTGTATAATCGGCTCCAGTTTCACCCATCTCATTAGAACTCACTCAAATATATTATTTTTAATGGCTGAGTAATACTCTGTTGTTTGTATATGTACCACAGCTTTCTTATCCATTCATCTGCTGATGGACATCTAGGTTGTTTCCATGTCCTGGCTATTATAAACAGTGCTGCGATGAACATTGGGGTACATGTGTCTCTTTCTATTCTGGTTTCCTCAGTGTGTATGCCCAGCAGTGGGATTGCTGGGTCATAAGGCAGTTTTATTTGCAATTTTTTAAGGAATCTCCGCACTGTTCTCCATAGTGGCTGTACTAGTTTGCATTCCCACCAACAGTGCAAGAGGATTCCCTCTTCTCCACACCCTCTCCAGCATTTATTGCTTGCAGATTTTTGGATCACAGCCATTCTGACTGGTGTGAAGTAGTACCTCATTGTGGTCTTGATTTGCATTTCTCTAATAATGAGTGATGTTGAGCATCTTTTCATGTGTTTGTTAGCCATCCGTATGTCTTCTTTGGAAAACTGTCTATTTAGTTCTTTGGCCCATTTTTTCATTGGGTCGTTTATTTTTCTGGAATTGAGCTGCATAAGTTGCTTGTATATTTTTGAGATTAGTTGTTTGTCAGTTGCTTCATTTGCTATTATTTTCTTCCATTCAGAAGGCTGTCTTTTCACTTTGCTTATATTTTCCTTTGTTGTGCAGAAGTTTTTAATTTTTATTAGATCCCATTTGTTTATTTTTGCTTTTATTTCCAGAATTCTGGGAGGTGGATCATAGAGGATCCTGCTGTGATTTATGTCGGAGAATGTTTTGCCTATGTTCTCCTCTAGGAGTTTTATGGTTTCTGGTCTTACGTTTAGATCTTTAATCCATTTTGAGTTTATTTTTGTGTGTGGTGTTAGAAAGTGATCTAGTTTCATTCTTTTACAAGTGGTTGACCAGTTTTCCCAGCACCACTTGTTAAAGAGATTGTCTTTACTCCATTGTATATTCTTGCCTCCTTTGTCGAAGATAAGGTGTCCATAGGTGAGTGGATTTATCTCTGGGGTTTCTATTTTGTTCCATTGATCTATATTTCTGTCTTTGTGCCAGTACCATACTGTCTTGATGGCTGTGGCTTTGTAGTAGAGCCTGAAGTCAGGACTAGCTTGATAGGGATTGCACTGAATCTGTAGTTTTGGACTTCTACCATGTTACTCTGCTGAAAATATTGCAGACTCACTCATGAAGCTTGTAGTTAACTTTACCTGATCACAGTAATTTTTTTTTTTTTAATTTTAAGTAATCATCACTATCTACACAATATTTTAAATAGCAGCAATGACCAGCCTTTTATCTCCATCTCAAATCAATACTCTTTCAGTCGCTGGATTCAGTTTGATTCTGGCAACTCTCATGAATTCGTATGGAAGTTCTCTATCTCATTAACCTCAAATAACTAATTTTCCAGGCAGCCTTACCTGCTTCTCTGTACGTCTTTTCTCTATACCACCAACTCTTCCTGCCTCCCTACAAAGTCATGCCTGTTTGATTTTCCCTATTATGTTTTATCTATTATTATTGTTGCTATTGTTTTATGCTTAGGAATAGCCTCAAAGAATAAGCAAGGAAACAAATTTTGCTTTTGTTTAGGGAGTAAATCAGCAGAGGTGTGCTCACACATCAGTCGGACTTGCAAAGATGAACCAAATAGTAGCTATTTATTGAGTAGACCAAAAAATAAGCAAATTTGTGTTGCTAGGAGTTCAAAAAATAGTGGACCTCAAGGAAATACCGTTTGCTAGTCTTTTAATGAGCATACAATTGTTTTCTGAATTTACTTAGATAAATTAATAGCATTTTCATTAACTTTTTCATGATAAAAGTGGATAATGTTGTTTTCATTTATAAGCTCTTTAAAAGACAAATGTAGATACAAATGCTAAAATATATACTGTCAGGATATATCTGGACCTTCACTGTAAAAATCTGGAGAAAAGTACAAAATGTCAACCTGAACATGGGGTCTTTTATTAATAATAGTCAAAAACTGACATATTAATATTTAACTCATAAACAGCAATATTTGGGTGGAGTAAATAGTAACATTTGGAAGTCATTAATTTATTAAATCTATAACCCAGGAAATAATTCAAAGGATGATCTAAGGAGATTTTTACACATTTTAAAAAATATATCCATCTATTTTTAGTAATTTTCCAAAACCACAAGAACAAGTATTTAATATACTAAATTTAACTTAATGCCAAGATGAATGAAGCATAAATTTTATAAAATTTTATGAAAATTAGAATTCTACACTTAAAAGACATCTTAAAATTCATGTAGTCCAAAGTCATCCCTCACATATGAGGAATAAGAATCAGTATAATGAGCTGGAGTCTGCTGATACTTAGCTAATTATCTCAAGTAATATGTCTGGAATATTTCTAGACACATGTATAAGAATATGTCTAGACATAAAACTTCCTAATACACAAATTCTTTTCAAGTTTTATGAAAGATTCTAATTGAATTCCTTCATATGATTATCCTAATATTATGAAATATGTCAAAGAAAGATATCCAGAGTAAGATAACAAAATTACTCATATTTTCTTTGTCCTAATGTAATGATGTGTTTGGTTATTTAATATGCATACTTCTGTAACAGTGTATAAATAGCATCTTTTTCTCCTTGCAAAAAATGACTTGATATCCAAAAAACTGGTCATGCCATGGCAGTGTGTTACCTCCAGGTTAAATTTAACTTGGGTACCTCACTGCTTGACACTTTATTTTTATATTTAATTAATTCATTTGCTTGGTGAAAATCCACATCTTACATGAAGTAGAATGCTTTGAATATTGTAGTGTATTGTATCTTAAGTTTTAAAATTTCTTCCAGGGAATATAGTTGGAATTTAATTCATTTAATTTTTTTTTCCAAATTAACTCTGCAAGTTTCAATATTCTTTACAAAAATAATATGTGAAAAAAATTTGATCGTACAGTTGCTGTTATAAATTCTTAAAGCATAATAATAAAAAGTCACATAATAATTGAAAATATCATGAAGTCATTATTTACATTCTTCCCATGAGAAGAGTGTTAACACAATGCTGTAAAATTGTGAGAACTTTCAAAATTGGCATTGACCTGTATCATGGAATTATTAATAAGAGCAGGCATATCTCAACCCCATGTGGAGAACAAAATAAAATGACAAATCAAAACAACAAAATCCCTATTACATTGACTTAAATATTAATTTAATGCAAGCTAAAAATCTATTTTAGGTGAATATTTTAGGCAATTATTTAAATAAATAATAAAGCACATTATCCCAAATTTTATAGCCTTAGAGATAATACTCAGAAATATATCTGCTATGCATTGAAAAGAGGAAGAGCTTAGTCAAACAAAACCATAAATTCTTTCAGATTTGTTCATCACAAGATTTAAAATGTGCCATTCCTTAAGAGGCAACATGCTAGCACTATAAATATATTTTACGAAGATAATACAGTGAGATTACCAATATGAAGCAGTAGAATTCTAGAGAACCTAGAGGCATAAAATCCACACAGGTACTGAACATTTTTCATTTTCTGAAATTACCCTGCCATTTTAAGCAAAAAACTGAAGGTCTTGTAAAATGTCTTTATTCTGCTGTCCCTGAAGAGTTGACAAAGAGTTTAGGAAAAAAGTCATCTGTGTCTGGTCTTTGAAAAAGCCAAAATTTGTTTTCTGTTTTCACTGTCTATGTGCATCCACTCTTAGGAAGGAGGAGTATTCCAAGATCCATGAGTTCAGTATTACCTGTATAAAATGTTCATTCTTAACTATAAATTCACCCCTCATCAAGTGTGCAATAAATAGGTGCATGGGTTTGAAAATTATAGCCTTTTAAAATAAGCTCAATCAAGCCTGAACATTGTAAGTACTTTCTATGCAACTGATTAGGAAAGGGTATGAGCAAAATATCTCAGACTATGTAAACAAGAGCTTATCATCCTACAATCACACTTTTTCAAATGCCTGATAGCTATGCTATATAAGAAAAGCTCCAAGTGAATGTGTTTCTTTTTCTTTTCTAGTTTTCTATACTTATATAAGCTGCATTAACTAAAAAAGAATTATAGAAACAGGTCTTCTAGATGTGTCAAGGCCTACAGAATTAAAACAATATAATACAAACAGCAAGTGATAGAAAAATATTAACTCACCTTATCAATATTTCCATAATATAGGTGTGACATGAAGTATTAAATATGGTCAGTGATTTGAACATACTTGTTCAGTTTCTATGCTTATTCAGTTTCTCTACCAGAGATCTAACTGGCACTCCCTGCAGTGGAAGTACAGAGTCAACCACTGGACAACCAGGGAAGTCCCCACAGTCACCTCTTAAATTAAAGAGTTAGATATTATTTGGGTGATCATGGGCTATGATTTCTAATTGGAAATATTTTATAATATTCATTATTTGTGGGCTAATAAAGCTTTATTAATACTTTATGCTAAACAAATGAATCCACTACAATATTTGTTAGCATTCACACAGTAAAAAAAAAAAAAAAGGATTGTGGTTATAACAAGGTCACAATGGTTGATATCAAAAATCAAATTCTAAATTTTAGAATGTGAGGATTCTTTGGTGACTTAGGAACAAGTTCATTGATCTTCTCTCAAACTGGCCATGTGCTGGCCTCATTTCTAATGAAAGTCACATTTCAGAAGATTCACTCTGTTCTCTGGAGGATGTGGCTAAGCCATTCAACTCTCTTTACAGAGATGATAGTAATCAAATGTCACAATGATATAAAATTATTCCATGGAATTGGACATTTCCTGCTAAGGCAGTGGCTTCTCACTGAGAAGATTCCCTGGGCTAGATGGACACAAACTGAATCGGAATGAAAGTCAAAAGCTTCAGCACAGGAGAGGGCCCAGGGGTGACACTGCTTTGTGCCTTTTTCACCGCCTTGACTTTCCCTTCTTTCCTGCCTTTGCTTTCTCTGCACTGAGACCAGCAGACTTGACACTGCACCCAAGGCAAAAGAGAGCCTCTGTTAAAACTCCCTAGGTTCAACCAAAGACATTCTGATTTCAGGGCTTTCAGATGAAATCCAAGGATCTGCATTTTAAGCAGGCATCACAGACAACTCTGAAGCCCCAGGCTGAGCAGCTGGAGTTTGTCCCCTGTGAATGGCTACTCCAAGATGAATATCATAGCAGGAATTTAATAAGAGGAGCTGAGGACTGCCCCGATAAAAGACAGAGACCACATATTTCTCGTTCTCCAGGGCAAGGAGACCTTCCCATCGACACATGTGCAGAAAGGCTCCTTGTGGAGCCTATTATACAGAGTGAAATAAATCAGAAAGAAAAACACCAATACAGTATATTAACACATATATATGGAATTTAGAAAGATGATAATGATGACCCTATATGCAAGACAGCAAAAGAGACACAGATATAAAGAACAGACTTTTGCACCCTGTGGGAGAAGGCAAGGGTGGGAAGATTTGAGAGAATAGCATTGAAACAGGTGTATTACCATATGTGAAATAGATCACCAGTCCAAGTTCGATGCATGAAACAGGGCACTCAAAGCCGGTGTACTGGGACAACCCTGAGGGATGGGATGGGGAAGGAGGTGAGAGAGGGGTTCAGGATGGGGGACACATGTACTCCCATGGCTGATTCATGTCAATGTATGGCAAAAACACTACAATATTGTAATTAGCCTCCAATTAAAATAATTTTTTTAAGGAGGGGGGCACCACCCCATTGTAAATGATGTCAACCTAACCATAGGCCTCTTAGCTAGAATCCACCTACCTGGGCCCACAGGAAAGGATCCTGAGTTAAACAAAACAGGGACTCCGAGCCAGGCAAAGCAAGGTGATTGGCCGAAAGGAAACCCAAAAGAAATTCCCTATGTAAGTGATTCATTACCACAAGGACGTGACTTTCACTCTGAGCCTGCCTGTGTGAAATCTATGATCATGTATTATTTTTCCTCCTAATAAACACCTTACTTTTTTGGCTACATTCTATCTCTTGGTAGAAATTTATTTCTATGAGCTGACAGGCCAGGGCCTTGTCACTGGCCACTGTCCCTAGTAATACAGTAACTGGCACTTGGCACTCTTACTGAGGCAGCGTGACTTTGATTGCTGGCTGGGAACTGAAATCCTGCTTCTCACCATGGTGCGGCTGAGGCCACCCGATATCAGCTCCAGGACTGAGGCAGCAAGCCCCAGACTCAGGAAGTCCTGCACTATCTGCTATACTCACATAAGAAACAGATTAACCTCAAAGCATGCCAACTCAACTTTTATACCAAGGTCTAGCAAAATATTTGTGGGGAATTATTTGCTTCTTTGATTAAAATGAGCATGGGATTTCAGCGCCTGAACACTGGTTTTGTTCTTTTCTAATAGCTGCAGAATTGCATCTATGTGTTATAAGTACACTCATTTATAAGTTTAGGGCCAGAAAATATATGGTGCACCATCAGAAGCAATAGATTGCACATTTTATAATATAAAAAAATTGAATCCTTCCACCCTGAAATGAACATGTTAGTGGCATTAAAAACACCTACCTTACAAGTTGCTCCTCACAGTCTGATAATAAGGCATCTTTATTATTGATGAGATATGTAATCATCTTCAGAAGCATGAAAAACTGTAATCCAGAAAATTGCAGGCATTTATATTCTCTTGGGGATTTTGCTATCTGCTCTCTAGGAGGAACTAATTCCATCTCATCTTCTAGGGGAGGAAGTTGTTTGGTCCCTAAAGATTGTCAGCCTATGAACTCTTGGATGCTATTAAGTTATTCTAATTATTTTAAAATTTGACTCTTGCTTAAATACTAGAAATAGATCAAAACCTCTTCTATATGCAGCAAAGAAGAGGTAGTAATATAATTCTAATTGCCACCCAGAAGCATAGAGTGTTGAGGTTAATCTAAGTATTTTCATATTCATTTGAGATTTTAACAGTATTTGTGGTTCTCAGAAACCTTGCAAGTAAGGGAGGAATGAAAGACTGGTCTGCAGTACACAATTAAGCAACTGTGGCAGAGCAGGTGAGCATCCTTTCCAAGGTCACATGGAGAGAAAGTTGAAAGGTCATCTCATATTTTATGCACCATACAAATATACTGCTGTTCACTGATGGTTTTGTCTTTAAGTCCCTGTGCTTTTTTCTCCCCTCATATTTTTCCATCTTCTTACCATAATCTTTTCCTTTTTATAGGCCATCCCTGCAACATCTTATTTTAATATAAGTACTAGCTACACTTGGATACTTTAAAACGAAGCCTTCATCTCAGGTTAGGTCAGTACTTCAGATGGTGCAAGGCATATGGTAGATTTGATTAAGGTTTGAAAAATGAGGACATAAAGCTCTATCAGAAGAGTTGCCTTGAAATTATGAATCTTCCTAAATATGTGACAATTGGTGCCATAAAAAGAGATGCTTCCTTTATTCTTTTTCTACCTTTAAGGAACATTAAGTAAGCAAGTCTAAAATACAAAGGACAGATGTCACAACACATATGTACCCACCTCTTGTCAGTTGGGGCTCATTTTTACCAAGTTTCACCACTGCCACCCTGGGTTCTACAAGACTCTCTGACTTTTTGTCTCTCTCTAAAGGAAATGTATTCATTGTGTTTGCATCGGAAGTGCACCTAATCTTGAGATCTGGGGAACTTGTGGTCTGGCCCCAATTTTGTGTAATGTTGGTTAAGAAGTACGGTTTGTCTTTTTTGGTTTGTTTTTTTTTTTGCACTCAGGGGAAGAATGAAAGAATGACTGATCTTCATGGTTCTTTAAAGCTCAAAACTCTGAATTTTAATCCATAATTTACATTATTCTTCTCTTTCCTGCATGCAGTTCATTTCCTTTCACATCTGCCTCTAGGTCATTGCATTGTAAAATGTTGATGAATAAGAATAATCTTGGAAATTTTAGGCACAGTGGCATCACAGGCCACGGAGGCTTCATGAAAGTGTGCTGGGGAGAATAATTTTCATCAGGTGACCTAGAAGTGTAATGCAAAATAATCAATTTTAAAATACGTGATTACACTGTCCCTGAAGTTTCCCATTTTACAAGGTGTATTTCAATCTGTAATTGCTTGATGGGCTTCAGGGTAGCAATTACACACTATTTTCTGTTAAATGGCATGGGAGACCACCTGAGAATATTTTGGAAATGTTTTCATTTGTTTGGAAAGGTATCTGAAAGGATTGAAAAAAAAAAAAACAACAACGAACTTTGTAGTTCATTGGTTTCCAAGGTGTATTATTTAAGAATGCAGTAACATTGGAAGAAATTAAGAATTTAACCCCTTCTGATTTTGCCCCTGGAGATTGTGATTCCATAGTCCCTGTGTACATGCTATAGGCTAGGCAGAACAACAAATGTATTATCCTACAAAGGTCTCAGAGGAATTGTTTTAATAGAACAGAATCATGGCTGCTGATCTCATTTTCCCATAAATGCTCACAGCTCAATCTCGTGGAATGGCTGTGTTTACCGCCACTGATGTTTATAATCACTGTTAACATAGGGAACTTAGCCAGCCAGCTAGGCTGTCCTTTTCTTCTCTTGCTAACTGGGCTTGTTATTACTGTTTACTTAATTTCCTAGAGGATTCATGTGCATAATCATGTCGGCTGCTAAACTGGTGGGAACTGAAGTCATTCTACATTTTGGAAGTATTACCATGTGCCGACTTTGTAGCTGCACAAATTAATGCTCTGCTTTCTACTTTTTAAAAACTTTTCTAGCACCTCAAGCAGCTCTAGTTTTTTGGTGGATGTGTGTTATCAGCATAGAAAAAGTTGAGTTTTGGCAATCATCTACATAATCAGATCATCTGGAAGCCAATCAAAATAATGAAGTATTCAAAATATATATACTCAGGTTTTGCTACCATTAATATTTGTTTGAATCATTTTATTAAGCTCTTTGTGTCTATTACATTATTATTCAGATAAATGTTATATTTCCATTTCATTTGTATTTAAAATGAAATTCATAATAATTCATTAGAATAAAGTAATTAATTTTCCCTTTTAATAATATATTTTAATCATAAAAAGGATATATCTTCATTTGTATGCATTTATAAAATACAAATGAGAAAAATACAATAAAAATTACTTGTAACTCCACAGTCCAGAGTCCATGATGCTTAATATTTTGGTGCATTTAAGTGTTTTTCTTATGCATACAATCTAAAATAAATGTATCACAGTATAGTTCAACCCATTTCGATGTGGTTTCTTCTCCCACTACTCCACAAAAGGTTATCTCACCAAGTCTTTTGTATCTTCATTGCTTTTAAATTTAATAAAATTTCTCTAAATACCTTATCTGCCTTGGATTTTCATCAGTAATTGAGTATTATATATTTAAAGCTCTCTGAGATCAGGGATGGTACCTGTCTTATTTATCTTTGCAGTACTAGCTCACTGCCTGGCACACGGTACGGCTCCTTAGATATTTTGTTGAATAAATCATCATGTCCTTTATATTTAAGCAATATCTCATTTTAATTAATGGCAATAAACTTTGTCAATTCTCCATTATTGTGTAAAGTGAAAGTGAAAGTGAAGTCGCTCAGTCATGTCCGACTCTTAGCGACCCCATGGACTGCAGCCTACCAGGCTCCTCCGTCCATGGGATTTTCCAGACAAGAGTAAAATGTGTAAAAGTGGTGTTCAAAATCCCTTTTCTTTATCTCTTGTCCCTTGCTACATTTAATGCTAGTGACTTTTTGTTCTATATCTTCATTTTTCTTGATCTATCTGACTCTCCAGACACTTGTTTTTCCAGTTGCCATCTGAGTGGTTATCTTTCCTAAATCATAATCCATTTTAGATTTTTTCTTCCCAGATTCTATATGTGACTGTATACTGTTGTTTTCTATTTTGACACATACATATCTCAGAAGCAACATGTCTTGAGCCAAAACAATTACCCTTTCACTTCTTCCAACATAGATTGATTTATTTGTGAGGTCTTCAGAAATAATCCTACTAAAATGGGCTTTACTGTGGGGAATGATGAGACCCCAGGTGTAGGTGACAAAATAGAGGAATGAGGATAATCTGGAGGAATAACATGACCATGATTACTTTTGAGGTAAATGTAACAGCAAACTAAACCATTTACTAGCATGGGTCAATTTAGGTTTTAGATCACATTGTTGGGGAAGTGTTAACATAAAAGCTCCTGGGAAATGGATTGGAATTCAGAGAGACTTGGTAAGGTATTAACTGTGAAACCTAGACAGACTTCCATAGAAGTAGACTAGATTAAGAAGCCAAACTAGTTAGAAAAAGACTTTCTCTGTAACAAAAAGTCCAGTCCGTGACTATGGCTACTTCTACACCAAAAGAAAGTCTTTCATTTAAAATATTATTGCAAGCTTATATATTTCTTACCTAAAACTATATTCCTCAAAATGTATCCTTCAGAATGCTAGTGATATACTAGCTGGGTTTACATAGAAAGAATGGTCAAATATAATTAGGAAAGCTGGGATAAAAATAATTTTATGAAAAAATTTTCAGACACTCCAGTATGATAATGTGTATTAGAAACTCCACGAGGAAGCTTGAGTATGCAGGGTTTCTTAAATATGCATAACAGCCATACATAGTTCATTCTCTAAGTCTGTGAGTCTGTTTCTGCATTGTAAATTGATTCATTTCTATCACAGTTTTAGATTCTACATATAAGTAATATCATATGATATTTGTCTTTCTCTTTCAGACTTATTTCAGTTAGTATGATAATCTCCAAGTCATCTATATTGCTGCAAATGGCATAATATCAATCTTTTTAAAAGCTAAGTAATATTTCATTGTATATGTATATTGCATCTTCTTTTTCCATTTTCCTGTCAGTGGACATTTAGGTTGCTTCCACATCTTGGCTATTGTAAACAACGCTAGACAGACTCACAGACTTAGATAATGAACTTACGGTTACCAAGGGGAAGAGTTGGGGGATGTATAGATTGGGGTTTGGAAATAACATGGACACACGGCTATATTTAAAATAGACAAACAACAGGGACCTACCATATAGAGCAAGGAATTCTGGCCTATACTCTGTAATAACCTAAATGGGAAAAGAATTTTAAAAAGATAGATAGACACGTGTATACGTACAACTAAGTCACTTTGCTGTACACCTGAAACTATCACAACACTGTTAATCAACTATACTCCATTTTAAAATAAAAATTGATAATAAATACAATAAACATCTATGAAAACAAGCTAAAATAAACAAAAAATGTCTCTGTGACAACCTAGAGAGGTGGGATAAGGTGTGAGATGGGAGGGAGGTTCAGGAGGGAGGAGACATGTGTATATCTATGGTTGATTCATATTGCTGTATGGCAGAAACCAACACAACATTGCAAAGCAAATATCTTCCAATTAAAAATAAAAATTAATATATAGACAAAGATATTTGTACATGTATAGTTAAATAACTCTGCTATACATCTGAAACTAATACCACATTATTAATCAACTATACTCCAATAAAAATAAAAATTAAAGTATATATCTATATATATTAACAGCAATTTTTGTTTTTTTAAATAGGAACATATTAAGGAATAAATAGATTTATGAAGAAACTTTGATACAGACCAACAAAAATAGCTGCAGGCAACTCAGTTGCATATACTGAGTACTAAGTAAAGCAGGATTTTAAAAATTGCAGTATAATAAACAATGAATAAATGTGTAAAGTATATTCTTTTTCTACGTTGGTAAAAAATCAATAGTTGTCATCATAGTTCTCCCCAGCAAAAATAAAGAAAAGTTAATGGATATTTTCTACTATTTTCTACATAATGAATAATTACAGTATGTGCCCCCCAATTTCAACATGTATATTTAATTGTTTAGGAATACTGAATCTCTATCAGGAATCCTGAATCTCTATCAGGCATAGTCTGTTTCACAGTCTACCAAAGTTCATTATGTAAAGAGTGAAGAGTACATATACATATAAATGCACAATGGAGTTGATATATATATAAATAAATAAAAAAAATATAAACCTCTCTTTTTAAAATGTACTAATATATGTAGTTTGACAATTCAATTCTAATCCAAATATGAAACAGTTTTTGAAAAAGCACAGTGATATGGAAGAACAACACTTCAGGTTTAGAGAAACTTCAATTAAGTAATTAGCTCATTTGATTAGTATTTATTGTAACTTACTCCATTTTCAGATTAAAGGATAGGAATACTAATACAAGAACTCATCTAACTACATGCAGATATAATTCCCTTAATTGCATTTAAGATAATGCATGATTAATAACTCTTAGCAAAGATAAAATAGACAGGAACCACTTAACCTTAAGAAAGGACACCTAATTTTAAAAATTTAAAAGAAAAAAAATTAAGACCAGCACACTTATAATCCTTAATAAGATCAGCAATAAAAAAGTTTGATATTATCAATTTTATTTAGGATTGCACTAAACTCTTAATCAGTGTAAAAAATAAAATAAAATTAAAAATATAATAAAAATAAAATTAATAAAATAAAATCTATTATTTGAAAGTTAAGCAAAATTATTTTTTTATTACATGATTGTCTATATAGAAAGTTCCAAATGCAGTCTTGTTATTAGAATAAATACGGATGACTTAAATCACCCTTATCAAAATCAAATCAAAACAAGAAGTTTTGTGACACACAACTGTAATTCTTTAGGACAAAATATTCAGTTAGAAACTGTATTTTTTACATAAATATAAGTAACAAGAAATACATTAAAATAAATTAAAAATACATAAAATATGTATTTCAAATACATATTTCAATAAAAATACATAAAAACCCTTCATAGAATAAACTATTTTAATGAAAACATTACATAGTTTTAAATATATGGTGACACTGACTGTGTTTTGAAAAGAATTCCTATCAATATATTCCCCCAAATGAGCAATCTAATCAGTGCAATTCCAATCTGAATCCTAAATGGGTTCTTTACAGAACCTGGTAAGTTGATTTTAAATGCATATGGAAGAGAAAGGAGCTAAGATGTACGATAGATTTCCCCAGGTGGGGAAATTGGGGACTAAAGAAAATGTTTGCAGTGACAGAATATAGCAAATTATCTAACAGTTCAAACAAACAGAGAACTATTTATAAAAGCTGAATAATGTATGCATTGCTGCTGATCTCAGCATAGACATTCCTTAGGGACTGCTGAGGCCAGTGCAGATGAGGATATATTTGAAGAAAGAAATTTGGAAGAGTGCATAGAGATTGCTTTTTGAAGAATTTCAAACAAAATAAAGGAGAGAAATAGAGTGACAGATAAAGAATAATTATGGTCAAACGGTCTGTGCTTGTTTGTTGAGTTTAAAGATGGGAAACGGACAGCCTTTCTGGTGATGGAAATAATCCAGCAGAGCAGAACCAATCAATGGAGTAGAAAAGGGAGAAAACACTTGGGGCAGTGCCCTTAAGTAGCTAAGAGAAGATAAGACAGTTGATATAGTGTACAAGGGTTTGTGTTTTTTTTTTTTTTTTTTTTTTGCTATTGTTGTTTTTTCATTTTAAATTTTCTTTTTTTTTTAGAGTATAGCTGCTTTACAATGGTGTGCTAGTTTCTGCTTTACAGCAAAGTGAATATATTTATCCACTCTTTATTGGATTCCCTTCCCATTTAGGTCACCACAATGTATAGAGTCAGATTCCCCGTGCTATACAGTATGTTCTCACTGGTTGTATATTTTATACATAGCACCAATAGTGAATATATGTCAGTCCCAACCTCCTAGTTTGTCTCACCCCACTATTTCCACATGGTATCTATATACTTGTTCTCTACATTAGTGTTTCTATTTCTGCTTTGCAAACAAGATCTTTGACAACACTTTTCTAGATTCCACATATATGTGTTGATACATGAGGATGGACCTAGAGAGTATCATACAGAGTAAAGTAAGTCAGAGAACATCCAGTCTTTTTCTTTTTTTTTTTCTTTAAGTAGATGACAGAACTACATGGTCCGTCATCTGGATGTACACTTGCAGGAATTTTATTGTTATTTCTGTCAATTATTAGCAAAGGGATTTTAGTTAATTCATTTGAGCTTGAATTCAGCTTTCTCCTGTGCAATCATTCCTTCTTGTGAGACTGTTTTATGAATTAAGATAATGTATGTAAAACACCTAATAATTTGCTTTCAAATAGAACAATTAGGCTCTCAAATAATGACAGCAATTAGTAATCTTATTTTTAAATGAGAAAATCAACTCCTTAATCCTTGAAATAGTTCTATTTGTTATCATCATATAAAGTATCAAATATAATGTCTATAGTTGTTTAGCAATCTCTTAAAATAGAACAGATTCTGTTAAGAAAAAACCCCATTCATATCCACTGGTCGATAACATTAGAAATATTATCTCAAACAATACTTATACTTCTTTTCATTAGTAACAACTACAATTTATACTTAATAGGGTCATTCTGTTTCTCATATAGATACTGAACTATAATGCCCAAAATAATTAATTTCAAAACTTATTAATGGTAGCTTGATCTGTATTAAGGCATCTGTATATGCTTGCTAAATTTAAATTAAATTAAATTAAATTAATTTTATTTTACTTTAAAATTTTAATTATGAATTCACATTATCATTTATGTATATGCTTATAGAATTTAAATCTGAGCACAGACATTCTTGCCTATCTTTAGTGGTCAGTATAATAGTTAATGCTCCTTACTAATTGGATATATAATTGAGATCATTACTAATTTAAATGCCCCAAACACATTATTTTCTTCCCATTTTTCTCTTTACTGAAAATATTTCTTGGCTCTCACAATTGCAATGTTGCACATTTTTTCAGTACCGACATCATCTCACACACTTGAAAATTCCAACAGCTATAGCGACATTATATGCGACTTTTAACACACACACACAAAAGGAGATGCATGCTTTTACAGTTTCTAAGCAGAATTTTCTCAAAAGCTTTTTGTTTTCTTTCAAGACTGCACAATTGGAGTGTGAACATTACTGTTCTCAAGATATTGCATGTTTCAGAGTCAAAATGATTTAATGAGAAATTCAAGACATTGACATTCCCAGGGTGACACCCCAGTAACAGAGTTTTCATAATTATATTGGAAACAAAACCTGCCAGAATAGTTGAAAGCTTTATTTACAATATTTGAATGCAATGAAGAGTAGTGAAGGGCCTTCATTGGCTTCAGAAGAGAAAAAAAAAAAAAAAAAACCTTGTCTAGTGACTGGTCTGCAGGAGATAAACAAAACGTTTTCTAATGTGATCCAAAGTTAATGAACTTTCAAGCATGCATGGAAAAAACAAAATTCAAATGCACACATCAGTGATTTATATAGCTATAACTTAATTATTTGGGAGGAATTTCCATTTGTGTTATATGTGCTATTATCGATGTAACTCAATTGGATTGCCTTCTTATATTTGCATTTTAATACACTAAGAGGATTTAATTTGAACTTTTTTTCCCACAAGGCTATTCCAAATGGAAATTTCTTTCTAGGTTACTATTTGGGCTGTATTCCATTCATTATAATCAAACATGTCAGAGTATGCTATGTTGCATACGATCACTCAGAGTGTGTGATTAGTTTGGAATCAAACTCAAATTTTTAAGTAATTTTGTCAGCTCTGAAGGATAACAACATATCTAAAGTTGTATTCCAGAACATTGAGATTTTTTTGAAATTTTGATTATACAGACACAATGATCATTAAGGGAAAAAAAAAGTAAATTTATATTATATTAAGGAGCCAGTAACAGAAAAGCAAAAATAATTAAGTAAAACCTGATATACACACAGATTTCCCTGGTGGTCCAGTGGTTAAGACTTGCCTTCGAGTGCAAGGGGTGCAGACTGGATCCCTGGTCAAGGAGCTAAGATCCAACATGAAAGGGAAAGTGAAAGTCACTCAGTCTGCCCAATTCTTTGTGATCCCATGGAATTCTGCAGGCCAGAATACTGGAGTGGGTAGCCTTTCCTTTCTCCAGGGGATCTTCCCAACCCAGAGATTGAACCCAGGTCTCCTGCATTGCATGTGGATTCTTTACCAGCTGAGCCACCAGGGAAGATCCAACATGTCTTGGGGCCAAAATAACAAAACATAAAACAAAAGCAATATTGTAACACATTCAATAAAGACTTTAAAAATGGTTCATATAAAAATATTTATTTAAAAATTCCAATATAGATATTATTTTGATCTGATATATAATGGATATTCTTTAAAAATTTATTTTTGTTTTGGAATTTCCTTATAAAATGCTCATTGAGGTGTGTATTTTAGTATGTGATGCTTGTTCTAAACAATAGATATTCACACAAAATGATTGTCACACAAAATCATTAACAGTAATAATTTTGCCATAAAGGGGAAAGAAACAGAGAGAATGAGGCACCAGCTCTTCATTGATTCTGGAGAGTGGTGACCTGGGTATACCTACTCTCAAGCCACAAGAACACATCTCAGTTTAAGGGGATAAGATCATGTAGTTTGTGTTCAGATGGGGAAGAGACTAAAGAATTGGTGAGAAGTAATCATTTCTACCACAGCCTTCCCAGGTGGCACAGTAGTAAAGAATCTGCCTACCAAAGCAGGAGACACAAGAGATGCAGTTTCTATCCCTGGGTCAGGAAGATCTCCTGGAGTAGGAAATGGCAGCCCATTCCAGTATTCCTGCCTCGAAAATTCCATGAACAGAGGAGCTTGGTAGTCTACAGTCCATGGGGTCACAGAGGTGGACATGACTCAGCAACTGAGCACAAGCACAGTCATTGCTACCACACACTAGGACCTGTCACACCATAATGCTTATAATATTTAAATGTGTATTATGATTCTTTAAGATTGCATTGAATTTCTCAAACTTTTTGAAGAGTTTTATTTTTAATCAGGACATTTTTGCACTAAATGTATATGAATAGAGCTTTAAGAATAGTTTATGCTATATTTTAATTTTAGGACAATTAATTAGACTAAAAGTATTCCACAACTGAACTTTGGAAATTAAAATTTTGATGTTTTATTATTATTAAAATGTATCTAATTATAATAGTTTCTTATTCGTATAGCTTGATAGGGAAGGAAATGATAATGAATTTTTGGAACCCAGAACTTAACCCATAACCATCCAGTATTATTTTCTTCTAAACCTTTGGGCAAGAATGTCTACATACCTAATAACATCTATGTATCTTTATCTCTATGGATCTACCTATTTATGTATTCATCTATCATCTATCTCTCTAGAAAAAGAACATTTCTTTAACTGAAATACCAGTGAAACTTTGGGGTGAATCAATTATAATAGATCAAATATAGAATTTCCACTCTAGGATAAATTCCTTAATAATGACTTTCTGTCGTAATTTTTACACTCCCAGAGGAGTAATTAAATGCATTCAAATCTATGGTTTTCTATATAGTACAAAATTACTAATTACTCAAAAATAAATCACCGCATCTATAGATTTACTAGGCTTCCTATCACATTTTCTTTCTTTCCAGCTCATTTAAAAGATTTTTATAGTTTTTATGGTCTAGATTCACAAAGTTGCAAAAATAGTGCATATAGTGCACTAAGTGATAATCATGTAACTAACATCTACTATCCCCACTGTTAACCTCTGATTTGTATGATATATTTGTCATAATTATTGAATCAATACCAAAGTGTTATTAATAATTAAAGTCTGTACTTTATTCTGAGTTCTTTAGTTTTACCTAATGTCCTTTTTCTTTCCCAATTATTTCATGAAGGATATCCCATTAATTTGGTTGTCACATTCTGCAGAACCTACAGTGACAGTGAAAGTCGCTCAGTCGTGTCCAACTCTTTGAGACCCCATGGACTGTAGCCTGTCGGGCTCCTCTGTCCATGGAATTCTGCAGGCCAGAATACTGGAGTAGGTAGCCGTTCCCTTCTCCAGGGTATTTTCCCAATACAGGGATCAAACCCAGGTTTCCTGCATTGCAGGTGGATTCTTCACTGTCTGAGCCACCAGGGGAGCTACAGGTTCCTCTTAAATGTGATCTTGCTTTGCTTCCTAATTTTTTTAGAATCTTGTAAATATTCTTATCTGGGACTTAGTTTCTAAACGTATCTATTTCTTTTTAGATCACTCGCCCTAGCTTAACACAGAACTGTTGCTTTTTAAACAAGGCCAATCAAGTCCAACTTCAGGAAGCATTTCACAAGAAGCTGTTTTCACAACAGGTGAAAATGTAATTTTAAATCTACAGCACTTCTTTGATGCTTGTTATTTCCAAGTGTATCTTATAAGAAAAGCTGTAAGTCTTCTTTGTCATACAGAATTATACATTCTATTATTGTGAGAAAATAAAAAATAGAGTGATGAATCCAAATTGAATTCCCATTTTTGTACACTATGTTAGTTAAAATTCTACTTGAGGTCAATTCACCAATTTTTCTCTGAAGAAGGTTTCTAGAAGCATTTTTTGTTTGTTTGTGTCATTTTCTGTTTGTCTATTTGCTTAGGTATATGAAGGCATAAATGACTGATCCATTTTCATTATCTGAATCACAATCTGAGTTACCTAAGAACTTCGCATTCTATTTGTAAGTATGTACTGACATTTAATATATAAAGCCACTAAATAGACCTTATCATAGTCCTTCCATATTAAATGAGTTTGCGAACAAATTATGCTATTCCCTACTGAGTGATCAATTCTTCCCTCTAATACCCACAACTAGTCTATCATTACAATTTTCCCCCAGCAAAATTTAAATTAATGTGAGATCAAGGCACTATTGATATTTTTTAAAGTGTGTTAATTATTGTTCTGTGTAAATTCTGTTCTGTCTTGAACTTGGCATTTAACTGCAACTTCAACCATTCTGTCTAGTATATGAATGATTCTAACTGATCTTCAACTTTTAACATGTCAACATAATAGTCTAATTGAAAATGTGGTTTTCTACATTTTGATAAGCTAGAAAATTCCAACTGATATGAGAGTTTTAGATGATAATATATATAATATTTTATAAAAATAGAATATTACTTATTTCAAATTAAACATGATGGCAGTATTCACTGTCAGTAATAAACTATCATACATGCAGTTCACTCCCAAAAAAGACAATCATATTTATCATAAACATGTACGAAGTATTAAACAATGTAACTTAAAATGATGATTACAAACTTCTTGAAGTACATGTGATTTATTACCATAAACTTTGGTTTTCTGAGTCAGACATTATTAACTTGCATTTCAAAAAGAATGATCCACCAAACTATTGCATAAATGAATGCAGTTTATGTAATTTGAAATGAATTTAAATGCTATAATGGTTACAAAGGTGTAAATGAAAAGTGACACATTTAGCGTTCAGTGTGAAAAGAATCTACCTAAAAAGAGGAAAGCAGTCAAACAAAGCAATGTTTGATACTACTCTATCAAAGCTTTGTGTAAGGAAAAATATTGCAAATTCAGAATCAAATCCTTTTGCTTATATCCTTCACCATATGATCATAGCTATGAAGCTTGTAAACAGAGTTGTAGCATTCAAAAGACATTACAATAACTGCTGCTACTGCTAAGTCACTTCAGTCGTGTCCGACTCTGTGCGACCCCATAGACGGCAGCCCATCAGGCTCCGCTGTCCCTGGGATTCTCCAGGCAAGAACACTGGAGTAGGTTGCTATTTTCTTCTCTAAGGCAGGAAAGTGAAAAGTGAAAGTGAAGTCGCTCAGTTGTGTCCAACTCTTAGCGACCCCATGGATTGCAGCCTACCAGGCTCCTCCGTCCATGGGATTTTCCAGGCAAGAGTACTGGAGTGGATTGCCATTGCCTTCTCCCATTACAATAACAATCCCCCCTAAATTAGGTGGCTAAATGTATCTGAATGTATACCAGTATTATACACAAGAATCTGGATGTATGGAGTGACGGAATGAGACCTATACATGAGTCCAATTCCAATTAAAATAAAATGGCTTAATC
Organism: Budorcas taxicolor; assembly: GCF_023091745.1. NCBI lineage: Eukaryota > Metazoa > Chordata > Mammalia > Artiodactyla > Bovidae > Budorcas > Budorcas taxicolor. Next base: position 36,671,437 of record NC_068926.1, on the reverse strand, counting down.
TTATTTTTTTCATTATTGAATCTGATGAAAATAAAGATTCTGTCACTGAAAACTCAATGTATACTCAGTGCAAAAGTCTATATATTTATACTTACATTAATATGTAAATATATTTAATTTTATTAGAAAATAGAACTAATTTTTAAATATTTTTTGGTCCCTGATGAAAATGCTGCCCTGTGATTTTACTTAATTTGTAAATCAGTTTCAATACTATGTTCAGTTTGTCATCTGTTTTTCAGATACACTAATTGGAGTGTACAAGAAATAGAAATTGGATATTCCCCCATTTACTGATAAGACTTGAATGAAAAACAGAGATAAAATTGTATTCATAAAATTATTTTTGTTTTCCCTGAAAATTAGGGAAAGTTTTAATTCATGGTGCTTTTGCTTTTTGCTAACAATTTAGAATTTCTCAATGAAAAATAATGGATAATCAGGATTGCCTTGGAATAAAATATCTTTATTAAGAATTTTAGACATGTAAGAGACTATTTGTTCCAAAGAAATATTTATGTATTGTTAGTCCCGTGCATATCAATCTTCAAGTTGTGAACTTTCAAAGATGAGAATGTGGAATCACACGTCCAATCAGGTAAGTTAGTTCCCATGTCTGGTGTACATTGTCATGTGCATGCATCCTCTACAAGTTGTTGTGCTTTTGTGTACCTTACTGTACACACTGTATACAGTACAGTAGTACAGTGCCTTTATTTCAAGATACCCCTGCAAGAGGATGACTTCATTGAAATCCTTGCTGTGCAACACAAGGAGCTCACTACTAAAGACCTGATGGAGCTGGAGGCCCAGAGACAGGATGAACAGAGACAAGAGGAAGAAGTGGTAACTGAACAACTGAAGAGATTCATGATGCAGGAAGTGGCAAGGGGATTTTATTTACTTGAGGAGACACTATTAGTTTGTGAGGCATAGGACCTAAATATAGAATGGTAAACAGAAGTGGCAACGGCTGTTCAGAATTTTATTGGTGCTTCCGTGTCATCTATGATAAGAAAAAAAGAGCTACTACCCAGACATCACTGAACTGTTTTTTTCCCAAGAGGATAGATAGAACTGAATCTAACAAGGAACCCGAACATGTGCCATCATTGTCAGGAATGAATAAGATTGCAGCTTGCCCTCCATCTCCTATTGCTGAGGATCCTTCTGTTCTATGCCTTCCTCTTGCTCTCTTCCCTACTCCTCTGCATGTTCATTTGATGCCAGCCCCAGTATGCCAGCTGTTATACTGTACTACAGTACTTTTCAAGATACTGTACTATAAGATTAGAAACATTTTATTTTCTGTGTTTCTTATGTATTGTTTGTGTGAAAAGTAGTATAAACCTACTACAGTACAGTACTATATAGCCAACTGTGTTAGTGTAGTACCTAGGCTAATTTTGTTGGATTTAAGAAAAAATTGGACGTACAGACACATTCTTGGAATGGAAATAATTCTATACTTGAGAAATTCAAGTGCTTCCTAGAAAAGCATGCTGAACCTGGTGCATTTATTTATTTATTTTTTAATGGAGGATAATTGCTTTACAATGTTGTGTTGGTTTCTGCCATACATTAGCATGAATCAGCCATAGGTGTACCCATGTCCCCTCCCTCTTGAATCTTCATCCCACCCTGCACCCCATCCCACCCATTAGGCTGTCACAGAGCACTGGGTTGAGTTCCCTGTGTCATACAGCAAATCCCCAGAATATCTATTTTTACATGTGGTAGTGTATATCTCTCAATGGGACTCTCTCAACCCAACCAGCTCTCTCCTTCTCCCACTGTGTCCACAAGTCTATTATCTATGTCCGTGTCTCTATTGCTGCCCTGAATATAGGTTCACCAGTGTTACCTTTTCTAAATTCCATATATATATGATGACATATAATATATGTTTTACTCCTTTTGACATACTTCAGTCTATGTAACAGGCTCTAGGTTCACTCACCTCACTAGAACTGATTTGAATCTTTCTTTTAATGGTCAATTAATATTCAACTGTATATATGTACCACAACTCTTCATCCATTCATGTGTTGATGGACATCTATGAACCTGGTGCATTTTTAAGGAAGACAGTAACACTGAATAAACTCAGCTGAAGAACTGTTGACAGAGATTCGTAATATTGCATAGGAGATGGTGATCAAAATCTTGCCCAAAAAAAAAGAAATGCAAAAAGGCAAAATGGTTATCTGAGGATGTTTTACAAATACTCGATAAAAGAAGAGAAGCAAAGGCAAAGGAGAAAAGGAAAGCTATCAAGGAAACATTTCATGCATGATGGACACAATAAAGGACAGATACGTTATGGAGCTAACAAAAGTGGAAGATATTAAGAGGTGGCAAGAATACAAAGAAGAACTAAACAAAAAGACCTTACTGACCCAGATAACCACAATGGTATGATCACTCACCTAGAGCCAAATATCCTAGAGTGTGAAGTCAAGTGGGCCTTAGAAAATATCAGCATGAACAAAGCTAGAGGAGTTGATGGAATTCGAGCTGAGCTATTTCAAATCCTAAAAGATGATGCTGTGAAAGTGCTGCACTTAGTATGCCAGCAAATATGGACTACTCAGCAGTGGCCACAGAACTTGAAAAGGTCAGTTTTCATTTCAATCCCAAAGAAGGGCAATGCCAAAGAATGTTTAAGCTACCACATAATTGTAGTCATGTCACACATTGGCAAAGTAATGGTCAAAATCCTTCAAGCTAACCTTCAGCAATATGTGAACTGAAAACTTCCATATGTATAAGCTGGATTCTGAAAAAGCAGAAGAACCAGATATCTAATTGCCAACACCCATTGGATCACAGAGAAAGCAAGAGAATTCCAGAAAATCATCTACTTCTGCTTCAGTGACTACGCTAAAGTCTTTGACTGTGTAGATCACAATACACTGGGGAAAATTCTTAAAGAGATGGGAATATCAGACCACCTGACCTGCCTCTTGTGAAACCTATATGCAGGTCAAAAAGCAACAGTGAGAACCAGACATGGAACAGACTGGTTCCAAATTGCAAAAGGAGTATGACAAAGCTATATATTGTTACTCTGCTTATTTATCTTATATGCAGATTACATCATGTGAAATATTGGACTGGATGAAGCACAAGCTGGAATCAAGATTGCTGTGAGAAATATCAATAACCTCAGATATGCAAATGACACCACCCTCACGGCAGAAAGTGAAGAGGAATTAAAGAGCTTCTCAATGAAAGTGAAAGAGGAGAGTGAAAAAAGCTGGTTTAAAGCTCAACATTCAAAATATGAAGATCATGGCATTGGGTCCCATCAACAAAACTCAGTTTGCATAGAAAATATGACAATAAAACTGCAGTGTTCTTCATATGCAGACATTGGTTTTAACCTACCCAGGATGCTTGGGCTCAGCTTCAATTTTACCTTACAAATTTTTTCTACAGCTTTAGTAAAATAAATTATATGGTATTTAAAATTGTGCCTGAAACCCACCAATAATTCCTCAATAAATTATTAGTAGTATTCTTTCATAGAATCTAATTTTCACAGATTCTACAAAATCAAGTTTATCTTAGATTAATGGTCATTTACCATAAAGGACTTCCCTTGTGGCTCAGCTGGTAAAGAATCCGCCTGCAATGTGGGAGACCTGGGTTCAATCCCTGGGTTGGAAAGATCCCCTGGAGAAGGGAAAGGCTACCCATTCCAGTGTTCTGGCCTAGAGAATTCCGTGGACTGCATAGTCCATGGTGTCGCAAAGAGTCGGACACAACAGAGTGACTTTCACTTCACTTTCACCATACAGGAAGATTTACAATAGAAGAATTATTTCTAAGAAACATATTAAATCACATGAATTATTAAGCAAATGTAAGTAAAAATCTGGAAAGCTCAATTTTCACTATTAATTTAAGAAAATCATAACACACAACACTATGGTTAAATATCCCAACATTACTAGCTTAAATGTATTGACGTAATTATTTTAGAAAATAAAATGGCATAGATATCTCTAATCTCAAGAATGATCAAGTAATTTAAACTCGGGGGAAATTTTATAACAATAAAATATTTTGATGGGTTTCAAATATACATATCAAGAGCTTATAGATTTTTTAATGTTCATATAAAAATTGTGTGACAAAAAAAGAAAATTCCTAATTTATAAGTAGTAAATAGCAAATTTAATAATTTTATATAGGCTACTAGTAAATTTAAATATCTTATAGAATAAGGCAATTAGCTATTAAAATGTCATCAGACAATGAAAGAATCTATTAATTTAGTATTAAATCAGGAATTTTATTTCAGTTCAGTTCAGTTCAGTCCCTCAGTCATGTCTGACTCTTTGCGACCCCAAGGACTACAGCACATCAGGCCAACAGAGTGCTGCTTTAATAGAGTAGAATTTTAATAGAGTGCTGCTATTTTTTTTAAGAATGCTTCTGTGTAATAGCTCATTCTTACAACATGGTAGGTTTTCAACTGAAGCCTTGGGGTATATTTAATACTCTTTGATCCACAGAAAAAATTGGATTCTGATCCAAAAAAAACTTAAATTAGAAAATTTTATATTTCAGCATAACTTTGAAAAATCATCTAAAGTAGTCCCACTCAAAAGTAGTCTGAAATACTTTCTACTATCAAATTTATAAAATACATAAATATGGGGCACATCTCTTGGTATGAAGTTGCTAACTGAAAACATCAGATCTGTTTTAAGGTTTTCTGGATACCCATGTCCTTTAACTTCGTGCCAGTTTTTACATGTTTGGGAGGATGCTGTTACAAGTGCTGGGTTGGAACAAAGTCCAGTATATTTAAACAAACCAGTAAAATCGTAGGATATGGCCTGCCATATTCAGAGGACTATTACAGATTTAATTTAAGACTATTTATGTTTTATAAAAGTCCCTTGAAAACTAGGCCTCTAGTGTCCGTATTGTTGTTCCTGGATCAAGTCTCTGAACTAAGATCTAAAACCTGATGCAGTAAAAGCCTGGAGATGAGATCAGGGTTCTCACTATGTTCCAGTATTTTATAAATCATACGATTAACCTTCTGTAATAAACAAAACAAAGAAATTTGAAGATAAATTTTTAATTATTTAAATAACTATAAATTTCCCAATTTCAAAAAGATTACTCTGCACTTAAAACTGTCTTTATTTCCGAAATTGAAGAAGAATGTTTTGAAGAAAACCATAGCTTCCCAGGTGGCACAGTAGTAAAGAATCCACCTGCCAGTGCAGAAGACTCCAGAGACATGATTTCAATCCAGGATCCAGAAGAATCCCTGGAGTAGGAAATGGAAACCCACTCCAGTACTTTTGCCTGGAAAATTCCATGGACAGTAGAGCCAGTGGGCTACAGTCCATGGGGTTGCAAAGAGTCGGACACAACTGAGTGACTAAGCACACACAGTGACATTAGAAAATTAATATCAAAATCTCCTTAATGCCTTCTTGAGCTCCCTCTGCTGATTTTCAGACAGTTGTTAACCTAACTAAAATGTCCAACAAAACATATATAATTAACGAGATGTCCAGTTGAGTGCTAGCATCCGGAGCCATTTTCACAGCTGGGTACACACTTCTACTCCAGACATTACCAATTAAGCTGTACTATTTGTGTACAGACAGGGAAACAAGCTCTGAAAGACTTTTCCCTTACTCAGGCTTCAGGAAACCTGGAAAAGGGGACATTCGCCGAAAGAAAATAAACCTAAGTGGAGGATAATTATTTGAAATTGCAGTTTCCATGAATTGTAAATATGTAAAATTAAAATGCAAAGCATTTTCTAGAAACTTTCTTCTTCACTTTGTTTAGCTCAATTAATTACAGCTTCATGAGAAATCTCACCAAAGAAAATAAGTCAAGCAAAGCATTGGCACAGTTTGTTCAAGTTCTTTTAAGCCTTACTTCTTTGTCAATGTACTATTTTTTGAGACTCTGCTATAGAATTGAGATATTGTGCATCTAATTGTTGCATTTATTTTGTTAAGTTATATGTGTGTTTTTATTGCATTTATTTTCTTTTGCTTTTTCCTTACATGGTTCCATGATGTCACATTTTTTGGTAAAAAGAACGCAATTACATAATAACTAATAAACACTGCGATTTCTCAAGCATGTGCACAAACCCAAAAGGCATTTTAAGCATGTCTCTTTCCTTAATAATGCCATAGTGTCCGAGTAAAGGATCATTTGATAGAAATACCAGCCCACTGGATCACTGCTTCAAAGGAACACAGATTTCACAACACTTAAGTTTTCTATCAAAGAATGAGAAATTCTGAACAAATAAACTGCACAATGCACAAAGAATACAAACTAATCTTAGGATTAACTTAAAGTCTAGAATTTAGATGCAACACATTCTGCATAACATGTTTAAAAGTGGAAAGAAAAATTAATCTAAGTAACAGTTTAAATATATTGTAGTAACAAATAGGGGGAGGCTAATTTTCATTAATGAGAAAATCACAAATAAAAAGAATACAATTATTTTCATGATGTCAGTCTTTGAGCTTTTGCCTATCATTTGACATTAAGAATGAGAAAGGAACCCTTGTAAGTTGTTGGTGGGAATGTAAATTGATGCAGCCTCTATACAGAACTGTATGGCAGCTTCTTAAAAACTAAAAGGAGAGTTACCATATGGTCCTGAAATCTCATTCTTCAGCACATATCCAGAAACAAAAAATTTATAATTTGAAAGGATACATGCACCCCATTGTACATGGCAGCACTATCTACAAATAGCCAAGGCATGGTAGCAACCTAAATATCCATTGACGGGATAGAGAAGATATGACGCAGGTATAAAATGGCATATTAGTCCGCCATAAAAACTCAGGGAATCATGCCACTGGTAACAACGTGGATAAACCTAGAGACTGTCATACTAAGTGAAGTAAGTCAAACAAAGATAAATACCATATGATATCATTTATGCGTAATCTAAGAAAAAAGATACAAAGGAATTCATTTACAAAACATTGACACACAGACATAGAAAATAGAAAGGGAAAAGGAGGGGAGAGATAAATTAGAATTACCATATTCACACTAACATATGTAAAATAGATAAACAGAAAGTTCCTACTATATAGCACAGGAAACTATGCTCGACATTTTGTATTAAACCTGTAAGGGAAAAGTATCTGAGAAAGAATATATATACATATATATGTGTGTGTATATATATATGCTGCTGCTGCTAAGTCGCTTCAGTCGTGTCCGACTCTGTGCGACCCCATAGACAACAGCCCACCAGGCTCCGCTGTCCCTGGGATTCTCCAGGCAAGGACACTGGAGTGGGTTGCCATTTCCTTCTCCAATGCATGAAAGTGAAAAGTGAAAGTGAAGTCGCTCAGTCGTGTCCGACTCTTAGCAACCCCATGGACTGCAGCCTACCAGGCTCCTCCATCCATGGGATTTTCCAGGCAAGAGTACTGGAGTAGGGTGCCATTGCCTTACATATATATGAATCATTGTATACCTGAAACTAATACATCATTGTAAATTAACTATATTTCAATTTTAAAAAATGAAAGATAGTCCAAAGAAGATACTTAAATGACCAAAAGGTACATAAATAGATGAGATGCTCAACATCACTAATCAACAGGGAAATGCAAATCAAAACCACAAGGAAATCACCTCACACGTTCTATCATAGCTACTATCAAAAAGAGTACAAATGAGTTCTAAGGAGGATGTGGAGAAATGGTTAACCCTTGTGCACTGTTGGGAGAAATTGAAATTGGTGCAATCACTTTGAAAAACAATCTGGAGGCTTCTTAAATACTTTTAAACAAAACCCCACATGGTACAACAATCCTATTTCTGGGCATTTATTTAAAATAACTGAAAAATATATGTATACACTCATGTTCATTGCAGTATTACTTACAATAGCCTTGAGCAATGTCAGCTTATAAGAAACTACTTAATGAATACCTTAGAACAGCAAAGTTGGCTCCTATGATGACTTCTGTTTTAGGCAGCACTCTCACCCCTTAGCAATCCCTTCCTTATTCTCCTTTTTTACCATAACACTGATCAATACCAGACATTATCCTTTGTCTTTATTGGTTTGCCTATCATCTATCTTCCCACAGAAAGAAAAGAGTTGGGAACTTTTTCTCTCTCATTTTTGCTCAACCTCCAGCAGCCGAAAGGGAATCCAAAACACAGTAGGCACTTTGTCCATACTGAATTAATAGTTCATTTTATAATAAAAAAATGATTATTATATTAAAATTAAAAGCTGAATTTATACACAAGGTTTTTTCAGCTTTTGTCAAAATAAAATTACCTTAATTGAATATAAACTATAAAAGGTATAAATTCAATGAAATGTTTCTGTATAATTAATGATAGCAAAAGTAACTGTGCAATTATTTACCTATATTTAGACCAAATAAGCAAGAACAAAATTAATGATAACATATGTGTGACATTCTTTTGATAATTACATTCTCTTAAATTGTGAAATTTCTCTCTCAAACTGAAGATAAATTATATTTCTTGTATTTTTTTCTAAATAGAAAGCTTACATATTTTCACCTTTTGTATAAGGTCATTATCATCCATAAAGCATAATATTAAACTCCTTATTTTCATGGGAATGTCTATGTTTCATGTTGCATGAAAAAGGACAATAATAAAAAATCCTTTGTGTGGTTTCCAAGTAGTCAAGGATCAAATACAAAAACATTAAAACAAAGCAGATTACCAAAATCTAAAATCTCAAAACATTAACTAATCCATGAGCATAATTCCTTAACAGTTTTACACATACAAATTATTCTACAAATTTATTATATCCGTACATGTATGAAAGCACTACCTAATTGAAGCAAATATAAAAATGTATTAACTTCAATGAACATTAAATAATAATATGTATATGAAATAATTGTAAACCACAAAGCTTTATAGGCATGGAAGGAACTACTAAGCTACTTCCTTTAAAAATAGATTAAAGTTAATTGGATAGAATGCCAAACTGTACACTGCATAAAATCCAGGTCATAAATGCTGGGGAGGAGAAAGAAGGACTCAGAAGCACTATAGTAATGAAAAGATTCTAAACTTCAATTCAAACTTTAACCCAATAAAGTAGACAGAAATCTAACATGAATCCCAATGACCCACATTTGTGTATAAGCACCTCAACTTATGTGTAAGCACAACCTTTATTGTGATTTTGACCAACAGAATATGACAAAGGTGATGTGATAGTGCTCTTTTGGTTGTTACAGTCTATGGTAAAGTGAATAGATCTTAAGAAGCAAGTAAGGTTTTAAATCAGTTCACTTTATGTATGTCAAAAAGGAGATTATTCTTTTAAAAAAAAATACACATTATTCTCTCTGAACCTGAACTATTGAGGTTTATTTTAAAGAAAAGCAATTCTGGAGGTCAGAGCAAAAAGTCAGTGAGTTCTTTTCTGGCTTTGAAGAAACCATCTTCCATGAGTTCTGAGGTGCAAAGAAATAAATCCAACCTACAGCCTGGAGGAGGAAGCTGAGCCTCAAATAAGAGTCTAGCCCTGGATGAAAACTTGATGTGAGATCCTAAACAAAGGACCCAGCTAGCCTGTATCCAGACTTGTGACTCATGGAAGCTTTGAGAGAATCTTAGTGATATCCAAGGTGACAGTGACAAGCCATTTGTTGCAACAAAAACCCCACAGAGACTGAAAAGTACACATGAGCATAATACGCTCTTAGATTGTGAGAAAACTTGGCTGGAGACAGGGGTGGGAATTCTGAAAGCTTGAATTCTGAAAACACAATAGTCCAGGTAAAGCCCATGCTTTATATGTTGACCTATCTCTGTTTTGCAAATATGCAATGCACATATGAGAAAAATGAAAATCAGAGTTTTGCTTGCAGAGTGTAGAGTCAATTAGAAGAATCTTAAAAACAAGCAGAGAATTTCAACTTAATACAGTAAAAATCAGAGATCCACTGATGATTTCAAAATGCAGTGACATTTGAAAGCTTACTTTAATCAAGAGGAATCTCAAAGAGGTAAGAAGTCTGTATCTGCAGAGGATAATGATTATGATCATGCAGCTGCTTCAGACAGAACTTGGTCTGAGTCCCAGCTCTGTGGACTACATAGCTCTTAAAGCTTTGGTCTCTCAATATCTACCTGATAAGCTGTTGTGAATATAAAATATGATGTTTATAAATACTTTTAACAAATGCATGGTATGCTATGAGTCATCAAAAATACTACTTTGCCATTATAATCATGAACTGTTATCTCTACAGGAAGAACCAGGAATTAGTAAGATCAATCTAGAAAATGTAAAAATAAAATCCTGGTTGACATGGGACAGTCTGGGTCAAGGTAAAAGTGAAAAGAGAACAGAAAATTGAGAACTAGATAAAGTTACATTACGAAGGGAAAAAAAAAATGTCAAAACATGGAGACCCATAATATAACAATAATGATGTAAGTTTAAAGGGTGTATGAAATCCCAGGCTTCAATGAATGGAAAAAGTGTGTCACTGACAGGCAGAAAAATGAGGCTCACAGACCATGGTAGGGATGAGATGATGAGTTTGAGGAGTTTGTCTTATCACCATAAAATCAGAGTTAAAATGTCTAGCAGACTTTTTGTAAATACATTTGTGGAGTTCAAATGTGGGCCAGAGTTACGGATTTGGAAGTTATCTATGACGGGAGAATAACTGTAGCTATTATAATGAATGAGCTTCCTGCAGGGCTCTAGTAAGAATGAGGAACAGTGAATAGTACACAAAATGGTGCAGAAATTTCAAGATTAAAAACTTTTACACCAGGCTTCATTTCAAAAGTAAAATTCTGAGTATTGCTAATCAACATGTAAAACATTGAATAAAAGCCCTATAAATTTTTCCACTTTCAAGTTAAAATTTTCCACAAATCAAACTTTTCTATCTCCTTCGAGATCCACTTAATAAGGACAAACCAAAACTCAGATAATGAGGATTCACTAGGGGATCTGATGCAACTTTATGGCTCTCCTGGGAGCTGTGTTATTATTACTGCCATCAGCCCTCACCTCTTCTACTCAGTCAACCTAAATGCCATGTGAAAGCGAAGAACATCAATTACCAGCCAACACTTCCCTTTGTATTAATACCTCAAATAGAAGAAATAATAAAGTACTGAATGTTTCCTAAGTTTTCAATAGCCCACTTAAACTACCTCTCTTTGTATTGTGCTTTGAAACTACAAATAATATTTTGATTATTTTATTTCATCTCATAGACTGAAATATTAGCAGCTAACTAGTCTGAAGGTTTAAATGTGAGCAGTGTTTTATAACACAAGTTACATTGCTTGAAGTTTAGTTCAAGATGTATTTGGAATTGAATTTGATATCTAGAAGGACTTTTTAGAGAATGAAACAAATAAACCAAAAAACATGAATTCTTTGGAAATTACTTTGTCATACTGTTTCTTATTCTATTTGAGATATAAAGGGAAATATTGTTTCCTAATATTATGGTCTATGAGATTGAATAATAGAACCTCAACATTAAATACAAAGGAAAAGCTCCTTAAGACTTTTGATATTATAAATTCTAAAGTTTGTATACTAAAGAATATATGTGCTATGCTATGCTAAGTAGCTTCAGTCGTGTGCAACTCTTTGTGACCCTATGAACTGTATCCCACTGGGCTCCTCTGTCCATGGGATTTTTCCAAGTAAGAATACTGGAGTGGGTCGCCATGCCCTCCTCCAGGGGATCTTTTGAACCCACGCATCAAATTCATGTCTTTATATCTCCTGCACTGGCAAACAAGTTCTTTACTGCTAGTGCCACCTGGGAAGCCCAAATATGTGACATAAAATTATTTCAACAAAACTTAATAATTGAGGGAAAGATGGGGCAAGAGGGAAAACTAGCATTCACATTTAGCAAAGAAAGTAACAGGAAAAAAAGTCTAGGTTTAAGTGATTCACCCATTTGAATACCTGACTTAAACATTGGTGCTAAAAGTGCACAGTAGATGCAAAATGGGTGAGCTAAGCCCAGTGCCTAATCCATCTGTTCTTCATTGTGTGACTATGGGCTGGGGGAGTAGAAAGCTTTGACCTGAGTGTCTGCTTTCTCTTATCTAAAATGAAGATAATAGAAAATCTACATAGTCATGTAAATGGAAAATGCCTTAATATAGATAAATTAACCTAATATGAATAAAATGTGTATCTATAGATATTAATACCTTAAATAGCATCTTTTTTCTACACTATTCCTCTTCTTGTACAGGCAAATCAAGGTTCACAGACCATATGCTCAGGTAACAGTAAGTTGTTTATCAGCAGCAGCAAAAAAGTGCTTACTAGTAGTAGCTCACTGGCCCTCTTTCTTTAGAAAGATTAATGGGACCACTTCCTTACTCCTAAATGAGGTAGTCCAGAGTTCAGTTGCCTCCAAGACCACCACAAAACCTGTGGCTTTGAGAAAAAGGGGCACATAACTCCAAAGGGCAGGGGGCATATGTCACTTTACATGTGTAAGGATTTTACTGTGAAGACTTTAGAAACTAGAAACAATAAGACCTTGGTGGTCATTAAAACACTATCTAATGTTTTTGGTGAAAGTAGAAAGAAAAATTATTTTCATTTCATCATCATCTTTGGGGAACACAGTTCAGATTTATGTTTTAATTGCTACTCTATGTGTTTTAATTGGTACCTTGGTGTTACTTGAACAGAAAAAACACATTACTGAAGTAAGTTTCTCTTAACTGTCAATTATGATGAATATATTTAAATAAAACTCAGTGAACAAAGAGGGTTTTCACCTCTTCTGCATTGTGTTTTAGAATTGTTAAAAGTGCTATGAACCAGTTTCAGTTGGAATAATATTCCTCTGTATTGACATGCAAATGAACACACTAAGCAAATACTTTGCTTTAGAGATTTACATAATTTGATACCAAAGTCACTTTAAATTAATATTAATTATTTGGTTTTAAAGCAAGAGAGTTCAGAGTTAAGGTGCTCTTCTTCCCACATTTTACCACATCTGCGTATGAAAACATTGATATATAAACAACAAAAATATTTCAGGTGTAAGGCTACCCAGACTCTGTTCCTTAGAAGTGCAAGGCTTATTACCTACAGATGTATACAAAGTGAACCTCATGTGTCTCTTCTAGAGATTATAGTTTGCAAATCATTTATCATTAACCATATTTTGTGCAGAACAGTGCAGTACAATAATCTCTCCATTATGTACACATTCATTCTGCTACTTATCCTTGACAAATTTTTGTTTCCAATTGCCCTTTCCCTTGCCAATCAGCATGAGAGTTTCCGAATGACATGTTCATGGCAAAAACAAAGCAAAATGAAACTTGTGTGTGCTCAAGCTTACTAGCCTAAATAAATTTTTTAAATAACAATAATTAGAAAATAGTTTTGTCACCAAAAAGTATATGTTGCATTGTAGCTTAGTATGTAAATTATTTTTATATTAAGTAGCATTTCTTGAGCTTGCAAGTTCCAGATCAGTCCCATTGGTTTATGGTACAGTAGACTTTACCTAGACAGATAGATCAATAACATACACACACACACACACACGCACATATAGCACATGTATATAACATGCATATGCTCATTTAGAGTGTTATATGATTGCTTCATTCTTCTTTCAGAAAATCCATATTAAAACTCATTAGAATTCTGAATGTATCAAAAACACTATCTCATCTCATAGTTTATCTCATAATATAAAATACCAACTTCCTCAATACCAAGGTGATTAAGGAAGAAAGGGACCACTTGTTTTGTTGTGTGGTGACCCATTTAATGAGCAAACTGGGATTTTCCACAAGGGGCCCTATAGCTCACCTTAAGTAGACTAAGCCCAAAGGATTTTGGAGGTGCTGGAGAAGGTGATTAAGTTCATTTCATACAAAATAATTGGTCACGTGACTGTTAGAATGATGTTAACAACAGGAAGTACATTAGTAGCTTATTAGTTCTTAAGAGTCTTTTGGACTTATTACAGAGTATATTATATGTATGTTATCAAGTATACTATATTACATATATGAAGTCTATTACATAGTAAGTTAAAATATGCTAGAGATAGTATGTTAATTTGGGGCAAATATGAAGGATTAAAAGGAACGTATTACTTAAAGTATTTGGTTTCATGGATAAAAGAGTATTTAACATAAAATCTGGCCATAAGAGAAAGAAAATTTTCACTAAACTACCAATTAATAATTATAATTCATAAGTTACTTAATAGCTTATGTTACTTTTAAGAAGTCAATTATCTAAAACTTTATATCGTACTTCAGATTTACTACTTTTTGATTTCTCTATTGTACGTGTCAATAACTCTTTAAGAAAAATAATATGTAGCCTTGATAAAATAAAATCCAAGTTGTTTCACCATTGTCTTGAATCCCTCCAAACACACATAGTTATTTATCATATTTGCAAGGAAAAAAAGACATTGATCAGCAATATTATTTTTTTACTATTTATCTAGATCAATTTGCTTTAAGAAATTGAAAAACAAGAAAGGCAACTATTTGAACATAGCACGTGACATTAAATTATTTCAATAATTTGTATAATTTCAATAGTTTGTAAAGGTTCATTATCTTGAAGTAGAAAGTTCTTTATACATTTGCAATATCTATGAAATGAAATGAATTAATGACTAGCAGAATATCTGTTTTTATGGTATTGACTAGCCCCTTGAATTTCATATGGACAAGTTTTAATTTCAAAATACGGTCATTTCTTTATGGAGCAAATATTTATTGACGGACCACAACATGTGAGTGTCTTTAATAGAAGTCCTCAAAGTTGACAATTTTACTTGTTTACAGTTAGAACTGCATTCTGTATCCAAATGGTATCTCTTTTGTGCTAATTTGGGGCTTCTTATGGTCACATAATTTTACCTCACTTCAGAATATATAAAAGTTAAATGTAAGAAAATCGGTACAAAATGTTTTTCATATTTTAAATTTGCAGTCTCATTGAACCTACCCCAGTGGTCTCATTATTGCCAATAACATATTTTGATTTTAGTGTTTCACCATCTCATTGTGACAACTCTAAACTTCATCTAAAAGAATTTTAGACACTGATAGTTCAAGCTTTACTATTTCTACCCAAACAAAGATATACATCTTAGAAAACTTTATGGAAAAATAACTCAATGAGATTCTTATTTGGGTGAATATGGTGTTTGTATATGTTGCTACTTTTAAACTGTTATAAAATTAGAAAATATGTTTATGCTTCAGTGCAATAAATAAAACTAAAAAAATTAAAGCCTTTATTCTGTTTAAAATTACACAGTCTGAATATTTATACCAAGCTTTAAAAAGAAAATTTCAGAATGTACAAAAGAGAAGAATGATTCTGTATGTAATTAAAAGAAACTGTTTGGTATAAGCTTCATGGCCCAATGTTCCAGAGATCATAGTTTGATTTTCTAGCTGCTTAGTTCTTAAAATTTTGTACCACTTTAATGTGAGATAGCATGACAGATAAAAATCTTACAAAAAACATCTGCTTAGGTAAAACCTGAGAACAACTAAAGGATTTACATTTGACCTCTAGTGCTTGAAATAATATCCTTTCTTATAACAATCACTCTCATGTAGGTCTATGCTGTTAATAAAATGAAAAATCTACCCAAAGGAATTATTTTAAATAATGCTCTAAACCTAAAGTTTATCTTTGGACACATAATGCAACTAGAGTAGAAATTTTTATGATAATTAAGACATACAAATTTTTAAACTTAGTGTACTTTTTAGTTGCTGAAAAACATAGCCTTAGTGAGTTGAACAATACTTATAATCTGAAACAACTCATAATTATTTACCCATTCCTATTAATAAAGGACATCTAGTTGCCACCTGAACTCTCTTCCTGGAATGTAAAGAACCTTCTTCCCATGTTTTGCCAGTCATCATTTATAGTTAATATGATGTCATTAATGACATAAATGAAAGGACATAATATTACTTATCAGACAAATCATCATGCCTAGAAAAAGGTCATGAATAGTAATAGAAACACACAGAACACCAGCTAACTTCTATCATTTAAAAATTCTTCACTATGAGAAGTACTGTTGAGTGGTTTTCTGCACTAAATTCTTCCTGCATTAACACACAAAACACACTGCCAATTCACAAAAGGAATGTAGCTTCAAAAGAAAATCTCCTAAGTAAAGAAAAGCTCTCTGTTAAGCATGCAAGAGGTTAAACATTGCTGAAATAGTGAGATATTTTCCCAGCCCACGCTTCCCAGTTCCATTCAAATTACCAACAGCAGTAGCGACTATAATACAAGCTAATACTGTATTATTAAATCAGAGCTTCCCATTTACATCCACCTCTAACCTGAGAGGGCGGAGGGGATGACATTCACTAGTCAATAGCAGAGCAAACAGCCCCCAAATTGGGAATACACATGACCTTGGGGTGCAGAAATCTGAGACCAAGTTTCACAAGTTTTATATGGATCGACTGCATAGCAACACATCTAAATGAACCCAGCATGGTATAAATGCTCCTCTTCTAGCCACCTCCTCTACAAAATAATGTGAAGAAAGCTCTGCACTTTGCAGTCTATGATTTAGATACCATAGGCAATATTGTTTAATCAGAGATTAGTCCACTCACATATTTTTAAGGTTGTATTTGTTTTAAACAACTTGTTGGATGGTTTATTTAACATAATTTACTAACATATTTGAGGACTTGCATCGAATGTTTCCTGTCCTTTGAGCTATGCTAGAAATGTTTCTCTACAAAATTCATATTTATAAAGCAAGATGTAACACAATGACATTAAGTTCACACAAATAAAACACAAAGCTTTCAACTTCCTCTCTTGAATTCAGTGCCTAATCACCAACAGACATTCTTGTAATAGTAATTGTTAAAATAGCTGTTTCAATTAATATCAACTATCCCATTTCAAATTATAAAAATAATCATAACTTGCTCTTAAATATTTGTATGGCATTGCTCCCTCATTTGTAAAAATATATAATAATATTCTTTTTCTTACCTTATTTCCAGAGTCAAAAAGTCTCCCAGAAAGGTTCCTAAACAGTGTGGATATGTAAATCACAATAATAAAAATAATTTTAAAAAAAAAAACTAAAAAATTATCTTAGGAAAAGAGGGAAATAGTTTGGTCTAAAACTATAGAAATCCCCGAAGTCACGCCTGAATGGGCGCCCAGGTGGCAAACGGAGGACTCTCTCCCACGTCCGATACCACACTCCTTTATCAAGTTAATAGGGTCCAGCTAGTGAGGAGGGTCCTGCTGGGCACAGAGGGTGGGAGAGGGCGTTGCCTGGAGCAGAGGGAGCAGCTGGTCCGCTCGCGTCCCAGGTTCAGCACCGACAGCGCAGTGGACAGCACTCGCTCTTCTTCCCACCAGTTTGTCTCAGTCACTGAACCAGGCTGATTCTCGCGCCTCCTCCCGGAGCAAGAGCTGCTGCCACTCAACCCGGGCGCGCCCCGCCCCTATCATCTGACGTAACGATTTTGCATTTCAGTTCTGAGGGAGGTGCAGGGCCGCCCCCTGGACTGGGCTTCTGCTGGGGTCAGCTGAGGCAGTGGAGGCGACGGGATCCAGCCTGAGTATCAGCGTGGGCATCATTGAACTTCAGGCTCCAGCAAAACCAGCCCTGAAGAAACCGAATGCTCTCGGAGCAGCTGGAGCTTTGCCTTCGCCGGGACCCCCGCTCCTGTGCGCTCCGGAAACCTCAGCTGACAGCTTAGACAGGAGACGGGGCAGAGGGGGCAGTGGAGCAGAGGGCATGCTCGGGGAGGGGAGGGGGTTGGCTGGGTGGGTGAAGGACCGCGGATCGGGGGACAGAAGGAATTCATGCGGTCGCTCAGAATTTTAAAAATCCTTTTGATCTTTCCGTTCAAACTTCCCTGCTTCTCGCTGCCATTTGTTTACTGGAAAGAATGTGTTTGGTCTTCGTTCCTGTTCCTAGATTCACGAAACTGCTAGAGGGACTCACTGCCGCAGAAACTTGTTTTGGAGAGGCAAAAACGCTTTGAGTACTGGGAGAAAATGTGAAAGCTTGCAATACTTGTCATTTGTAAACAATATTGTCTTAATTTTGTTTATATGAGTACTGCGTAGCATATCTCTGACTCCTCGTGTTCCTATGAAATCCTTATTTTAGAATAAGAATAAGGTGGAACCTTATTCTTGTGATTTAAATACATCGTCAAGTTAAATGGATTTGGCCATTTCAGGGTTAAAAAACATCATTTAATAATGAAAAAAATGAGAGTTCCCAAATTCAGCTTCCACTGCCAAAATCCTGAAGGTTATGCAATATTTATTATGTCTAATATATCAGTTGTTCTGTGAAAGATGGGGTAGACTGGAAGCATTTCATAGCCTTTAGCAATTCTCTCAGTATATGTGATGTTTCTTGTCCCAGTGAGGCTCTAAGTCCCTTGACAGCAAGAGAAGGGGGGCTGCCCTGTCAGATTCCTGAGTGCTTAACCTTGTAGACAAACATTTTTAGTGAACAGAAATGATCAGTCATCCCAAAGGGTCAGTATTCACATACTAACCTCTACTGCTGCCTACAGTCATCAGGACTTAACTTGTACAAAGAAATGGGCAAGTAAAATTAAACTTAAATTTTCTTAGTTGGATAAAACATTTTTCATAGAAAATTGTTTATTCAAGAAATTTCATAGCATTCAACACATCACATTTTCATCAAAAATGCATACATACTGATATGTGTCATCATATTCCTGAAGTCTAAAATGATTTTGCACTGGATTCATTCATGAGTACTTTCAGGAGCTCTGATGGAATGAATTCACTTGTTTATTTTCCTATCATGAAAAATGAATAATAATTTTTATTTTTGCAATTTTTAAGAAATTATTTCAAGGAGCATATTTACTTTGTGCGCATATATACACAAATACGGAGAAGGCAATGGCAACCCACTCCAGTACTCTTCCCTGGCAAATCCCATGGACAAGAGGAGCCTCACGGGATGCAGTCCATGAGGTTGCTAAGAGTCAGACACGACAGAGCGTCTTCACTTTCACTTTTCACTTACATGCATTGGAGAAGGAAATGGCAACCCACTACAGTATTCTTGCCTGGAGAATCCCAGGCCCGGGGGAGCCTGGTGGGCTGCCGTCTCTGGGGTCGCACAGAGTCGGACACGACTGAAGCGGCTTAGCAGCAGCAGCAGCAGCACACACAAATACCTTCTCAGTTGTTACTTAAACAGGAGTAACACTGAGGGGAAAAAAGCATATTATTTTTGTTTCTGAGAAACTTTTCTTTTTTCTGTTTTGTAAAAAACCTTGTTTTTTCAACGTTATTCCCACTTTTGTTAGTTTCTTTCCCAAATATTGAAGTTCTTGGGATTATCCCTCCAACACATCTAGACCATGTTTGCATTACAGGTAATCTGCAACATTTTATTTTTTTTATAACCACTATAGATTTTATGTGAATATATAAATAACCAGTACTGTGTCTTTTTGCACTGCTCCCTACACACACTCACATATTCACACACATTCACATAAGCACACATATTCTGAAAGCCCCTCAATTCACAAAGTGATTTTAATAATGGCTTCTAACACCACAGTAGAGCATGAAAGATGACATTTGGAGGCAGATGGTCACTCTACAATTGTGATTACAATCGAATAACCTCTTTTTAGGCTGATCAAAGCACATGTGTTTTTCTTCTTTGGAAATGTCATATGATATATTTTGGTCTGCTTCCTGCCAACCTGCCAAAATGTAAGAGAAGACTTAAAAGTTCACTATGGAAATATATAGAGAACATTATAAAAATCCCGACACAATTACACAAAAGTCTGTGTCATATATTGTTTAAGACACTATTTTTCAGATCATTTCAGTAATCATATTGTTTGGGGCTATGGATTCAATTAAGGCAAGCATAATATTATGCAAAAATCTAAATGGATAAAACTGGAAAACAAACCTATGTTTTAAATGTGGAAAGAAAAAAAAGACCAGTTTTTTCACTATCTCCAAAAGAGAGAGAAAGAAAGAAACAGCAACAGAAAAGCAAAATAAATAACTGTTTTTGCATGCTTGCACAGCAATGCATCATACAGAAAATGAATGGGAGGACTGTACCCTTCCAGAGGATTTTAGCTTGTCTTCTGTTTTAATTGGCTGTGTGATCAAGAGCAAGTTATCCTTATGACTTGTAAAATTTGAGGATTGTACTAAGTTACGGTTAAAGTCCTTTACATATCTGCATTAATGGGATTCTACATTGGTTCAAAAACTTCAGAAGTTTTCATACTGGAATTCAATATCTAAACAGCTTTACCCTTAGGTGGGAAAAATTTACATCTTTTATTGAAACTATGAAAATAGTACCTTAGGGTGGTCGTTTGGGAAGTGTGGAAAGAGGACCAACGATGAGACTAAGAGGTCAGAAAATGAATTTTACCTATCCAAGATGAAACTAAAAGAGGACTGAATGAGTCTGTTAAAGTAGTCATTTTTATATAAGCGATATTACACTGTGAAAGTCATTAGATGAATTGTTAGTTGTAATCATCACTGGAAAGATGACTAAAATATTAAGTAAATATGCTCAAGGAAAATGTCTTTACGGCTGAATGACCAACATTTACGTGAACATATTAAAATGGAGGAGGAAATGGCCATTCACCTGGAAATCCCTTGGACAGAAGAGTCTGGTAGGCTACAGTCCATGGGGTTGCAAAGAGTCAGATATGAGACTCAGCCACTGAATACTCATGCTTTTAAATGTAGTAAACAGACATCATGAAGTTCATTGTGTTGCCATCTTGTGTGTATTTATGTGTTGTCTTGTGTGTCATCTTTGTATTTAAGACAGATCTACCTTTTAATCATATTGCTTCTCAGCTCTTTATTTTTGGACTCCTGTAGTGTCATCAAATTTTACAGGCTCCTATTCAAATTATAATTATTTTAATGTATTTATAGTACATTAGAATTATAAATACTCTAAAGATAATAGCAGTGTAGGTATTGTTAATTTTTCTTTTGAATCAATTATGAGGTCAGCTGAGAATTAAGAACATGCATATTTTGAAAAGCAAAGATTCCCTACTTTGTGATAGGTCATTTTCTCTCTTAATTTTGGGATATTAAAAAAAAAAAGGACAGGAAAATAATCATAGTCATAATGACCAAGCGTTCCTTAATTAAAGAGAGCAATGAGCTTATAACATAAGCACAAAATGTGTCTATGTATGTTAGAGACCTCAAATCTCATACAATATGGACTTGGGTATGACTGTGCTTTCTCCTGATATATATTGTAAGTAGTGTTGTTGTTCAGTTGCTAAATCACGTCTGACTCTATGAGACCCCATGGATGATAGCACACCCAGTTCCTCTGTCTTTCACTGTCTCACAGAGTTTGCTCAAATTCGTGTGCATTCAGTCAGTGATGTCACCTAACCATCTCATCTTCTGTTGCCCTCACCTCCTTTTGCCTTCAATCTTTCTCAGCATCAGAATCTTTTCCAGAGAGTTGGCTCTTCATATCAGATGGCTAAGGTTTTGAAATTTCAGCTTCAGCAACAGTCATTCCAATGAATATTCAGGGTTAATTTCCTTTAGTATTTACTGATTTGATCTCATTACAGTCCAAGAGACTCACAAGAGTCTTCTCCAGCACCACAAGTAGAGAGCATCGGTTCTTCAGTGCTCAGCCTTCTTTATAGTTCAACTCTCATATCCATACATGACTACAAAAAACTCATAGACTTTGTCAGCAAAATGATGTCTCTGCTTTTTAATATGCTGCCTAGGTTTAACGAGTGGATGCTGCAATTAATACTTAGTTTTCAGGAAAAAATAATTTCTGAAATTTACGCTTATATGTCTGTCTTTTAATGTAGCTCCAAATGCTAAATACCGTGTCTTACAATATTATTTGAAGATTTTACACCTGAAAATATTACTTCCTCTTTTGTTTTTCTTCTGTATTTCTGCGATTTCCTTCCCTCCTCTTTCCTAACTCTTGCTCCCTTAGATCCTTTCTCTATATATGCTTATCTATTATTTCATTAATAAGACATTTAATACTGATATGTCTGTTGTGTTATATTTAAATATAATATATATTAAAAATTGAGATTGTATTTAATTTTTTATTTTCATTCTCTACCATAGTGAAAGCATTGTGTTGATTTTGAATACGGATTTTTACTTTTATCATGAGTAATATGAAAATTAGTTTTTTTTCTTACTAGTATTAATTTTAACCCGCAGGAAGATACACTAAGAAAGACTATTTTTATAATTTTTATTCATGAACTTACCACCAAAATGATGTATTTCATAAATGAGAATGATTAGGGATCTCTTTTTCAGAAATATTATACTAAAACTTGTATATGACATGTTATCCCTTAAACTCTCAGAACAATGCACTTATGAGTCCTTTAATTCCCTGTATAAATGGGCCTTTCAGATTCCACATGAACTTGTGCAAGTGTATAGCATGAATTAAAAGTTATAAATTAAAGAAATCGGTTGACATCAATCCATATTGAGGTAATATTAAATAGAAAAAGGATAGAACATGTTTCAAGAAATGCTTCTAATCTAAAAAACTAAAATCTAGAGCATTTAACAGAACAATCTATGTTGAGTTTAAAGAAATAGATTTGCTCATCATCAGTAATAATCTAAGGTTCTTATTAGCAATAATTATCATCAATAATTTGGGATCAAATTCAAGTTCTGAATACTGATGGATGTTGAAAATATCATTGTAGCCTAACAGGAAAGGCATGTGCTAGAGATGCTGAGTGCAGAAAAACCTGTAAACCTAATATTTCTCTTACTATAAACATGGATCCTTGACTTTTAAAGTTTTATCTTTTAAACTGAAGGGAAAATAAAACTGGTTTTTCACATGGGCATATGAAAGGAAATGAACATTGACAGATATGCCAAACTCACGTTTGTGTTATCTACTCTAGTTTTCAAGCTTTCATGCATTTTTATCTTCCTCATTTAATAATTCCTTTATAGACACACTCCCTCTGACCCCCAAGGGATATTACTATGAGTTCCTCCCAGATCTATATTTTTCTTTATGATTTTTGGCATGATCAAACTGTCCTTTTTGTGACTTAGTCCTAAAACAGTGAGAATAAGATCTTAATAAGAATTGTCATCGACCATTATGTCCATGGGCTTTTCCGGTAGCTCAGCTGATAAAGAATCCACTTATAATGCAGGATACCACAGTTTGATTCCTGGGGTGGGAAGATTCCCTGGAGAAGGGATATGCTACCCACTCCAGTATTCTTGGGCTTCTCCGGTGGCTCAGTCAGTAAAGAAACCACCTGCAATGTAGGAAACCTGGGTTTGATCCCTGGGTTGGGAAGATCCCCTGGAAGAGGGTATGGCAACCCACTCCAGGATTCTTGCCTGGAGATTCCCCATGGACCGAGGAGCCTGGTGGGCTACAGTCCATGGGATCGCAGAGTTGGACACGACTGAGCGACTAAGCACAGTACAATATGTCCATGAACAGAATTCTCAGGCATACAGGGATAGTGTCAAAATGCATTGCTCTCTAAAGGAGAGAATCAAATGAAATAATGGATTGAGAAAACAGTTTTATAGTAAGTTGAAAATTGTTTTTATGTAGCCACATGTCTATGCTTTTCAGGTAACTTCCTTAGGAGTATGACACATAAGAATATAAGCTTAGAATAAAATCATTTAGTCCTTGACCCCACTAAAATTGAATGTAGGAGTAACTGAGTAATTTTTATAAACTGGAGACAAAACAACATAGTACTATTTTCCCAGTTTTATATAACAAATGTGTCTGAATGATATTTTTCCTACAAAGAAACTTTAATGCGAGAAATTTAAAAGAGAACTATAATTAAAATAACTTCCATTAGCAGATCTTGATGAACACTGTGCTAATAACTTTTATAAAAATGATAGAAATTTTAGTAATATCAGAAACATCCAAACATGTGAGGTAATACAAACAAACGCTTTAGAATCCAACCTGATTTTTCTTCTGTGATTACATTGACCTTTGAGTTATGTTTGCTCATTAGAGTATTGGCCATATTTATTGAAATTAGAAACAATCAACTAAGTGGAACAGATTATCACTGATGTCACTGTAGTATTTAAAGTCAGTTTTGGAAAAGTTTCTCTTTGTTCTGTTATTTTAATAATCAGTGTTTGGGGAGGTAATTTGAAATGTGGTAATCTTAAGAGTCTTTGGAATCTAAAAATATTATGCCACTTCAAGAGTGCAATTGAACTATGAAAATAAAGTATAAGAACTTACCAATACTCAAATAGCTGATTTTAATTTTCAGAGCTCTTGTGTTTAGGAGATCTCTTAGGGCATCTATTGGCCAATGTTAGTATTGCATATGAGAATTTGAGTACAGCTGTCTGAACCTTAGAGTGCTGTGTATGAAAACAATTCTTGACATATCTGTTGAGGAAGGGACTTATGACATAAATATTTCATGATTATTGCTAGATTTAAAGTATTAAGCAAATAAAACATATTATGGGAGTCAATCTTATAAAACTTTTGTAATGCTATATTCACATTTCAATATTTTCAAACTTTGTTTCTTAGAACCTATATGTCATTATTCAGTATACCTGCCATCAGTGATTTCTTCAGTTCAGTTCAGTCGCTCAGTCGTGTCCAACTCTTCGCGACCCCATGAACTGCAGCACGCCAGGCCTCCCTGTCCATCACCAATACCCAGAGTTCACTCAGACTCATGTCCATCGAGTCAGTGATGACATCCAGCCATCTCATCCTCTTTCATCCCCTTCTCCTTCTGCCCCCAATCCCTCCCAACATCAGAGACTTTTCCAATGAGTCAGTTCTTCACATGAGGTGGCCAAAGTACTGGAGTTTCAGCTTCAACACCATTCCCTCCAAAGAAATCCCAGGGCTGATCTCATTCAGAATGGACTGGTTGGCTCTCCTTGCAGTCCAAGGGACTCTCAAGAGTCTTCTCCAACACCACAGTTCAAAAGCATCAACTCTTCGGTGCTCAGCCTTCTTCACAGTCCAACTCTCACATCCATACATGACCACAGGAAAAACCATAGCCTTGACTAGACGGACCTTAGTCGGCAAGGTAATGTCTTTGCTTTTCAATACGCTGTCTAGGTTGGTCATAACTTTTCTTCCAAGGGGTAAGCGTCTTTTAATTTCATGGCTGCAGTCACCATCGGCAGAGATTTTGGAGCCCCCAAAAATAAAGTCTGACACTGTTTCCACTGTTTCCCCATCTATTTCCCATGAAGTTATGGGACCGGATACCATGATCTTCGTGTTCTGAATGTTGAGCTTTAAGCCAACTTTTTCACTCTCCTCTTTCATTCCCATCAAGAGGCTTTTTAGTTCCTCTTCACTTTCTGCCATAAAGGTGGTGTCATCTGCATATATGAGGTTATTGATATTTCTCCCTGCAATCTTGATTCCAGCTTGTGCTTCTTCCAGCCTGTGCTTCTTCCAGCCCAGCGTTTCTCATAATGTACTCTGCATAGAAGTTAAATAAGCAGGGTGACAATATACAGCCTTGACATACTCCTTTTCCTACTTGGAACAGTCTGTTGTTCACGTCCAGTTCTAACTGTTTCTTCCTGACCTGCATATAGGTTTCTCAAGAGGCGGGTCAGGTGGTCTGGTATTCCCATCTCTCTCAGAATTTTCCACAGTTTAATGTGATCCACACAGTCAAAGGCTTTGGCATAGTAAAGAAAGCAGAAATAGATGTTTTTCTTGAACTCTCTCGCTTTTTCAATGATTCAGCGGATGTTGGCAATTTGATCTCTGGTTCCTCTGCCTTTTCTAAAACCCGCTTGAACATCGGGAAGTTCACGGTTCACATATTGCTGAAGCCTGGCTTGGAGAATTTTGAGCACTACTTTACTAGCATGTGAGATGAGTGCAATTGTGTGGTACTTTGAGCATTCTTTGGTATTGCCTTTCTTTGGGATTGGAATGAAAACTGACCTTTTCCAGTCCTTTGGCCACTGCTGAGTTCTCCAAATTTGCTGGCATATTGAGTGCAGCACTTTCACAGCATCATCTTTCAGGATTTGAAATAGCTACACTCGAATTCCGTCCACCTCCACTAGCTTTGTTCATAGTGATGCTTCCTAAGGCCCACTTGACTTCACATTCCAGGATGTCTGGCTCTAGATGAGTGATCACACCATCGTGATTATCTTGGTCTTGAAGATCTTTTTTGTACAGTTCTTCTGTGTATTCTTGCCACCTCTTCCTAATATCTTCTGCTTCTGTTAAGTCCATACCATTTCTGTCCTTTATCGAGCCCGTCTTTGCATGAAATCTTCCCTTGGTATCTCTAATTTTCTTGCAGAGATCTCTAGTCTTTCCCATACTGTTGTTTTCCTCTATTTCTTTGCACTGATCGCTGAAGAAGGCTTTCTTATCTCTTCTTGCTATTCTTTGGAACTCTGCATTCAGATGCTTATATCTTTCCTTTTCTCCTTGGCTTTTTGCTTCTCTTCTTTTCACAGCTATTTGTAAGGCCTCCCCAGACAGCCATTTTGCTTTTTTGCATTTCTTTTCCATGGGGATGGTCTTGATCCCTATCTTCTGTACAGTGTCACGAACTTCATTCCATAGTTCTTCAGGCACTCTATCATCTATCAGATCTAGGCCCTTAAAACTATTTCTCACTTCCACTGTATAATCATAAGGGATTTGATTTAGGTCCTACCTGAATGGGCTAGTGGTTTCCCTACTTTCTTCAATTGAAGTCTGAATTTTGCAATAAGAACTCACAATCTGAGCCACAGTCAGCTCCTGGTCTTGTTTTTGTTGACTGTATAGAGCTTCTCTATCTTTGGCTGCAAAGAATATAATCAATCTGATTTTGGTGTTGACCATCTGGTGATGTCCATGTGTAGAGTTTTCTCTTGTGTTGTTGGAAGAGGGTGTTTGCTATGACCAGTGCATTCTCTTGGCAAAATTCTATTAGGCTTTGCCCTGCTTCATTCCACATTCCAAGGCCAAATTTGCCTGTTACTCCAGATATTTCTTGACTTCCTACTTTTGCATTCCAGTCCTCTATAATGAAAAGGATATCTCTTTGGGTGTTAGTTCTAAAAGGTCTTGTAGGTCTTCATAGAACCGTTCAACTTCAGCTTCTTCCGCATTACTGGTTGGGGCATAGACTTGGATTACTATGATATTGAATGGTTTGCCTTGGAATTGAACAGAGATCATTCTGTTGTTTTTAAGATTGCATCCAATTACTGCATTTCAGACTCTTTTGTTGACCATGATGGCTATAATCATGAAACCATAATCACAGAAAACTAGTCAATCTAATCACACTAGGACCACAGTGATTTCTTTTTTTTTTTTTTTCCACAGTGATTTCTTAGTAGCATCAAAATAACTGTATTTTCTAATTTCAAGAGGGGCACAAACAGCAATATGTTTTACATTATAATCTTGAAAAGCAGGCTGTAAAAGGATGTTGAAAATATGACTGCAAGTCTTGAGTTCAGGAATATTGCAATGTGTAAGGAAATACATTGCCTGAAGTGCACATAATCTGTGTATTTGTAGTTTTTCTTGGAGAGATCTTTTTCTTCAAACAGCAAGCTACTTGCTAGATGTTCGGTCCAGCAATTAGAACATATGGGAAAAGCCTTGAGCTGTATGTATATAATATATAATATAAATATATTATGTAGTAAATAGTATGAAAGATAGAAATAATTAATACAAGTACACCTAAAACTTCACAAGTAAAAATTAATAAAATGGAGCAGATACAAAGCTGATACATTGAAAAAGACGTGTTTGGTGAAGTGAGCAACTACTACTAATTTTTCTTGCTCTTTTTAGCCTTCTCTGTGCATAAGAGCCATCCTGAGCATATGGACCAAAGCATCTGTCCCCGTCTGTTCCCAAGAACAGTGCTAGCACTTGTGCTGTCTTGGAGGAATTATAGGGGCCAAAAGAGACATATATATTACTTTTCCTGCAGACTCACTCCATTGATGTGTATTTCTGTTACTTACTAACATTATTAAGATATTATTTGAACTTCAAATAGCTCACACTGCCAATAAAAAAGCTTGAAGGCAATTCTGTGTTATAGTTTTATATTTGTTTCATATTTTCTATTGTTTTATATTTACTATTCTTGCTTACCACATAACTCACCCTTCCTCCTGTTCTATGTTTGAAGCTCACCTCATGGCCTCTGATGATTGAGTACAGAAGCCCACTTCTGTACGAAGAACTATGAGTAGAAATGACATGTCACTTCTGCACTGAGAATTTAGCAATATCCTGCAACATTCTAGCCTCTCTATTAAAGAAAAGGGTAACATTTGAGATAGTGGCTGATCAGTTACCCTGGACTCCTGATGGATGTTCACCAGCTGGGTGGTCTCTGCTGACTGTAATGTTTAATTTTGCATGTCAACGTGACTGGGCTAGGTGACACCCAGATATTTGGTCAAACATGGTGTCTGGCTGTGTCTGTGAGGATGTTTCCAAGAAGAGATTAACACTTAATCCTTAGACTGAGAAAAGAAGATGGCCCTCACCAGTATGAATGGTCATCATCTGATCCACTTAGGACAGGCAAATTCAACTCTGTTTGAGCGGGCTCATCTATCTTCTCTTGACCTCAGACATCAGCACTCCAGGTTCTTGGGCCTTTGAGCACAAAACAGAACTTAACGCCACTGCCTCTCCCACACCCAACCCCTCATTTCTCAGGTCTCTGGACTGAATTATACCAGCAGATTTCTTCCCTATCCAGCTGGCAGACGGAGAGAAATTTTTTGGTTTCAATCATTCTGTAAGCCAATTCCCATAACAATTATCTACCTGTCTATCTCTCTCTCTCTCTATTATCTATGTACTTAAGTCCTATTGGTGCTGTTTCTTGGGAAAATCCACTACCCCATGGTGATATGGAACATGAGTAAGAAATAAACCTTGATTTTTTAGGCCACCAATATTTTAAATTTATTAATTACCACAGCATAAATAACTTAACCAAATTGATAAGTGTCAGCAGCTAATTCTGAAATAGTTACACCTGCATCAAATTCTCACAACACCTGTTATACACAGCTTCCTATATGAATGATGTCACTTATCTCAGATATAGGCTTATTTATTCCCTAGGTTTCACATTTATCTAGAATTAAACAAAAAAAATCTTATCCTCTTAATATCCATCCTAAAATGAGTTTTGGTTAGACTTGCAAAATAAGGTCTCCGTGTACTGACCCAGGATGAGTTAACTTTTCCATCATTCCAACCAGCATGCGTTACTGTAGAGTAATTTGTTTAGCTTTTATTCTAGACTTAATAGGAATAGACTTTAGTAAGGATAGTGATATCTCACTGTCTTTCTGTTAAGGATTTCATGTCCTCCTACCCACTGTACCCAGGGTTAGAACTAAGCCAGTTCGTTGGTGGTTCTTTCCAAGGGTTCCTTCAATTATCCATTCAACACATAAAAATCAGTTTCCTACTCTGAAATAGATATGCTGGGGGTTAGAGATACACAGGTAAATGACATGTAATACTATAAATAAAGTCCAAGATGGTGCTAGTGGTAAAGAACCCACCTGCCAATGCAAGAGACGTAAGAGACAAGGATTCAATCCCTGGGTTGGGAAGATCCAATATGGAAACCCACTTCAGGATTTTTGCCTGGAGAATTCCACAGGCAGAGGAGTCTGGCAGGCTGTAGTCCATACATAGAGTCACAAAGAGTCAGATACAACTGAAGCAACTTACCATGCACACACTGTAAATAAAAACTCAATTAAGCCATTACAATATGGCCTAGTGGACACTAAAGTAGGGTAGTGTACTGCTGCTGCTGCTGCTAAGTCACTTCAGTCGTGTCCGACTCTGTGTGACCCCATAGACGGCAGCCCACCAGGCTCCCCCGTCCCGGGGATTCTCCAGGCAAGAACACTGGAGTGGGTTGCCATTTCCTTCTCCAATGCATGAAAGTGAAAAGTGAAAGTGAAGCTCAGTTGTGTCCGACTGTTTGCGACCCCATGGACTGCAGCCTACCAGGCTCCTCCATCCATGGGATTTTCCAGGCAAGAGGACTGGAGTGGGGTGCCAGGAGGGTAGTGTAGGAAAAGAATAAATTAGCCTAGAAGGTGTGGTCAGGCTCTCTCACCCCAGGGACTTCTCTCTCTCACCCCACATTTTGTAAATAATAATTATGTGACATCTGAGATTACTTATAGCACTGTGCATGCACATCACGAGATACTTGCTTCATCACAGGTCATTTAGTGCTGTACCCACACATGCGCTCCATCTGAAAAGCTATTGAATTCCTGCTGCATCACGGCTGTGTCAACCATGAGAGGAGAGAATATAGGATGTCTGCTGCTAAGGCTGCTGCACTAGCCAGGAGAGAATAAATGCACCTGCAGTTCCTATGGCTCTTTGAGTTTTCTTCCAGTCTCTTAGCTTGTGCCTTGCCTACCATGGGTTCAGCAAACATTGCGCACAGTTTGAACAGCAAGACAATTGATGTCACGAACAGGAAGAGTGGTACAGGGAGTATGCCTAGACACCTCAGGCCAGTATAAGCCTTGTTGTTATCTCTACTAAAAACTAAATTTCTGCCTTTAAGACATTCAGGAGAATTGGCTGGTACTTTTCATGGACATTGCTCCCAGATCTATAATATCCAGCTCCAAATTTCCAAGTATTGTCAGCCTGCATTCTCTGTTTGTATACTCCACCCACATAGGTGAGCATCAGCTAGTTAAAATGCATATTATCCTATAATATCTACCTAAAATTGATGATGAAATACTTGCTTCTTTGAATATTGTTGATTTGCTCAAATCTCTGAATTTCATCTATTAGACTTCTTGCTTTTTTTAAACTAATAACCCAGTCTGGTGGTGTCAATCCCTTTGCTGCCTTGCCCAACTCATACTAGTGTTAAGCTGTTATGATGAAACTACTTAAAAACTACTTTTAAAAAATTCCAAGAAATTTCATCTAGAGTGCTAAGAAAACTATATTGGAGGGAATTGGCATTAAGTGAGAAAATATATTGTATTAAACACTGCTAGTATCTTAAAATTTATTTCTTTTATGAAACTTGAAATTTATTAGTGATGAACAGTTGAGAGGCTACAGACAAATAAATTAATTTGTCCATTGTTAATGATCAAGTAAATTAAACACAGCAAATTTAATTCAAGTTAACTCAGAAAATCTCCCCATTTTACCACTATAGTATGTCTTCATAGCCCTTAGTATTTCAAACTTGTTTTGTTGAGGCATGACAAAAAGAATTCAGTTCAGTTCAGTCACTCGGTCATGTCCGACTCTTTGTGACCCCATGAATCGCAGCATGCCAGGCCTCCCTGTCCATCACCAACTCCCAGAGTTCACTCAGACTCACGTCCATCGAGTCAGTGATGCCATCCAGCCATCTCATCCTCTGTTGTCCCCTCTTTTCATGCTCCCAATTCCTCCCAGCATCAGAGTTTTTTCCAATGAGTCAACTCTTCGCATGAGGTGGCCTAAATACTGGAGTTTCAGCTTTAGCATCATTCCTTCCAAAGAAATCCCAGGGCTGATCTCCTTCAAAATGGACTGGTTGGATCTCCTTGCAGTCAAAGGGACTCTCAAGAGTCTTCTCCAACACCACAGTTCAAAAGCATCAATTCTTCAGCGCTCAGCCTTCTTCACAGTCCAACTCTCACATCCATCCAATTCTATTTGGGAAACTAGAGATGGTTTCACTGGAGAGAAAATGATACTACTCCAGGCATAGAAAAAGTGATAAATTGGGAAGATGGGGACAGACATTAAAGAGCTGCTTGCTTTATGGTTTAATGAAGTAATCTAGCCCAGAAAAAAACATAAGGTGTATAAGGTTCTTGGAAGGGAGTCTAGTGAAACAAGAAGAATTTCCTTTTAAAAACTGTATCCAATTGTTACTGCCTCCTCCTTCTCCTCATCCTTTTCATCCTCCAAATGCTACAGTCTTTAAATTCTGCTCCAAATATTCTTTGGAAACTTCTCTGGTACGGGTTCAAATGATCCCCTTTTCAGTAAATCTTAAGGATACTTTTCCTGGTCCTGAGCTCACAGATAGCTGTTGGCCACTCCTATGTTGAAACACAATTTTTGCTTGGCTTCTGTGAGTCTATACCCTCTTATTTAAACAAATTTCTTGGTCATTTTCAGTTTTTTTTCTTTGCTTTGCTTTCCTTCTTTTGTCCTTCTCTCTCCTCTTTTCCCTCTTCCTCCTGCTTTCTTTTCTTTCTTCATTCCTTGATCCTTCTGACTCCACCTCCTCTGCCATTCTGAGGTGTTTCTCAGGAACCAAATCTCCACCCTTCTCTCTCTTTATTCTAAATATTGTCCGAGATTCTCCTCCATCCTTTCCATAACCCTCTATATTGTGTTGACCCTATTCAAGGCTCACAGTAATATGACTCATTGAACATCTGCAATTAAGAAATACATACGAATCTAAAACATAACATGTCCCAAATTGAATGCAACTATCACACAGAAAAATTAGTCTTTTCTATTCTTTTTCTTATTGAATGATACCACCTTCCATCAGATTAAACCTCAAAATCTTATTGTAACTTTTATATTATTATACCCTAACTTAAATGTCACATTTTTCAGGAAGGATTTCTGATTCCACTTTTTTCAAACTTATTAGGCATAGGCATCCCCAAATTATGCTTACTTGCAACTTTAGTTTCCTCAAAATTATTTCTTTTATTACATTATATGTAATTACATATGTAAGCATATATTCTGTTTCATACCTTATAAGCTTCATGAGAAGTTCCACTGTAGGACCTTTAATCTAATCCCATATCTGACTCATTATATGCAGTCAACATTTAATAAAAGTTGTACTAAATTTTGTAAGTTCAGGAATCTTAGAATTTCCTACATCCTAAATGGTGAACTTTAAGGGAAGGAAAATATGCATGTTGAGGATGGATTAAAGGGGTCACAGAGCTCAAGCAAAAGGATAATAATTATCAGAAAGATAAGAAATACAACAAAAAGTGGTCAGTCAGTTCAGTTCAGTTCAGTCACTCAGTCATGTCCGCCTCTTTGCGACCACATGAATTGCAGCATGCCAGGCCTCCTTGTCCATCACCAACTCCTGGACTTCACTCAGATTCAGGTCCATCGAGTCAGTGATGCCATCCAGCCATCTCATCCTCTGTCATCCCCTCTCTTCATGCCCCCAATTCCTCCCAGCATCAGAGTCTTTTCCAATGAGTCAACTCTTCGCATGGGGTGGCCTAAATACTGGAGTTTCAGCTTTAGCATCATTCCTTCCAAAGAAATCCCAGGGCTGATCTCCTTCAGAATGGACTGGTTGGATCTCCTTGCAGTACAAGGGATTCTCAAGAGTCTTCTCCAACACCACAGTTCAAAAGCACCAATTCTTCGGTGCTCAGCCTTCTTCACAGTCCAACTCTCAAATACGTACATGACCTCTGGAAAAACCATAGCCTTCACTAGATAGACCTTTGTTGACAAAGTAATGTCTCTGCATGCTGTCTAGATTGGTCATAACTTTTCTTCCAAGGAGTTAGCATCTTTTAATTTCATGGCTGCAGTCACCATCTGCAGTGATTTTGGAGCCCCAAAAAATAAGGTCTGTTTCCACTGTTTCCTCATCTATTTCCCATGAAGTGATGGGACCAGATGCCATGATCTTCGTTTTCTGAATGTTGAGCTTTAGGCCAACTTTTTCACTCTCCTCTTTTCATTTCATCAAGAGGATTTTAAGTTCCTCTTCACTTTCTGCCTTAGGGGTGGTGTCATCTGCATATCTGACATTGATATTTCTCCCAGCAATCTTGATTCCAGTTTATGCTTCTTCCAGCCCAGCGTTTCTCATGATGTACTCTGCATATAAGTTATAAGCAGGGTGACAATATACAGCCTTCATGTGCTCCTTTTCCTATTTGGAACGAGTCTGTTTTCCATGTCCAGTTCTAACTGTTGCTTCCTGACCTGCGTACAAATTTCTCAAGACACAGGTCAGGTGGTGTGGTATTCCCATCTTTTTCAGAATTTTCCACAGTTTATTGTGATCCATACAGTCAAAGGCTTTGGCATAGGCAATAAAGCAGAAATAGATGTTTTTCTAGAACTCTATTGCTTTTTCGATGATTTTTTGATGAAAGATCTGTCGATCTTTCAGATTATGACAATTTTGTCTCTGGTTCCTCTGCCTTTTCTAAAACCAGCTTGAACATCTGGAAGTTCAGGGTTCATGTATTGCTGAAGCCTGGCTTGCAGAATTTTGAGCATTACTTTACTAGATCTGATAGACAGAAGGCCTGATGAACTATGGACTGAGGTTCATGACATTGTGCAGGACACAGGGATCAAGACCAAACCCATGGAAAAGAAATGCAAAAAACAAAATGGGTGTCTGGGGAGGCCTTACAAATAGCTGTGAAAAGGAGAGAGGCAAAAAGCAAAGGAGAAAAGGAAAGATATAAGCATCTGAATGCAGAGTTCCAAAGAATAGCAAGAAGAGATAAGAAAGCCTTCCTCAGTGATCAATGCAAAGAAATAGAGCAAAACAACAGTATGGGAAAGACTAGAGATCTCTTCAAGAAAATTAGAGATACCAAGGGAACATTTCATGCAAAGATGGGCTCAATAAAGGACAGAAATGGTCTGGACCTAACAGAAGCAGAAGATATTAAGAAGAAGTGGCAAGAATACACAGACCTGTACAAAAAATATCTTCATGGCCCAGATAATCACAATGGTGTGATCACTCACCTAGAGCCAAACATCCTGGAATGTGAAGTCAAGTGGGCCTTAGAAAGCATCACTATGAACAAAGCTACTGGAGGTGATGGCATTCCAGTGTAGCTATTTCAAATCCTGAAAGATGATGCTGTGAAAGTGCTGCACTCAATATTCCAGTCAATTTGGAGAACTCAGCAGTGGCCACAGGACTGGAAAAGGTCAGTTTTCATTCTAATCCCAAAGAAAGGCAATGCCAAAGAATGCTCAAACTACTGCACAATTTCACTCATCTCACAAAAAGTGATAATTATATATAAATTAAAAATCAATTCAGTTTAGTCACTTAGTCATATGAACTCTTTGCAACCGCATAGACTGCAGCATGCCAGGCTTCTCTGTCCATCACCAACTCCCACAGCTTACTCAAACTCATGTCCATCAAGTCAGTAATGTCATCCAACCATCTCATCCTCTGTCATCCCCTTCTCCTTTCACTTTCAATCTTTCCCGCATCAGGGTCTTTGCAAATGAGTCAGCTCTTTGCATTAGGTGACCAAAGTATTGGAGTTTCACCTTCAGCATCAATCCTTCCAATGAATATTCAGGACTGATTTCCTTTAGGATAGATTGGTTGAAACTCCTTGCAGTCCTAGGGACTCTCAAGAATCTTCTCCAACACCACAGTTCAAAAGCATCAATTCTTCAGTGCTCAGCTTTCTTTATAGCCCAACTTTCACATCCATACATGACCACTGGAAAAACCAAAGCTTTGACTAGATGGACCTTTGTCAGCAAAGTAATG
Source organism: Budorcas taxicolor (assembly GCF_023091745.1). Classification (NCBI taxonomy): domain Eukaryota; kingdom Metazoa; phylum Chordata; class Mammalia; order Artiodactyla; family Bovidae; genus Budorcas; species Budorcas taxicolor. Next base: position 36,635,746 of record NC_068926.1, on the reverse strand, counting down.
TCTCTGCTTTTTAATATGCTGTCTAGGTTTATCATAGCTTTTCTTCCAAGGAACAAGCGTCTTTTAATTTCATGGCTGCAGTCACCATCTGCAGTGACTTTGGAGCCCCCCCAAAATAAAGTCACTGTTTCCATTGTTTCCCCATCTATTTGCCATGAAGTGATGGAACTGGATGTCATGATCTTAGTTTTCTGAATGTTGAGTTTTAAGCCAAATTTTTAGTCTCCTCTTTCACTTTCATCAAGAGGCTCTTAAATTCAGGGAATATAGCAATTATCCACTGGAATTTTACAAACCATGGAATTTAATTTCAGCCAAGTATTAATAATACTTCATATGAAAATTTTCATTAAAAGATCAAGACTTATAGTATTGTAGAAGGAGTAGAAAAAGAAATAAATACCACAACCATCACCAATAACAAAAAAAACTCCTTAAGGAGATACTCCTGTATCGCAATTTTTTTTTTAATTTTTATTTTTTTACTTTACAATATTGTATTGGTTTTGCTGTACATCAACATGAATCTGCCACGGGTGTACATGTGTTCCCCATCGTGAACCCCTCTCCCACCTCCATCTCCATACCATACCTCTGGGTCATCCCAGTGCACCAGCCCCAAGCACCCTGTATCATGCATAGAACCTGGACTGGCAATTCATTTCACATATGATAATATATACGTTTCAATGCCATTCTACCAAATCATCCCACCCTCTCCCTCTCCCTCTCCCACAGAGTCCAAAAGACTGTTCTACACATCTGTGTCTGTTTTGCTGTCTTGCATACAGGGTTATCGTTTCCATCTTTCTAACTTCCATATATATCCATTAGTATACTGTATTGGTGTTTTTCTTTCTGGCTTACTTCACTCTGTATAATAGGCTCCAGTTTCATCCACCTCATTAGAACTGATTCAAATGTATTCCTTTTAATGGCTGAGTAATACTCCATTGTGTATATGTACCACAGCTTTTTTATCCATTCATCTGCTGATGGACATCTATGTTGTTTCCATGTCCTGGCTATTATAAACAGTGCTGCAATGAACATTGGGGTACATGTGTCTTTTTCATTTCTGGTTTCCTCAGTGTGTATGCACAGCAGTGGGATTGCTGGGTTGTATGTCAGTTCTATTTCCAGTTTTTTTCACTGTTCTCCATAGTGGCTGTACTAGTTTGCATTCCCACCAACAGTGTAAAAGGGTTCCCTTTTCTCCACACCCTCTCCAGCATTTATTGCTTGTAGACTTACGGATATCAGCCATTCTGATTGGCGTGAAATGGCACCTCATTGTAGTTTTGATTTGCATTTCTCTGAAAATGAGTGATGTTGAGCAACTTTTCATGTGTTTGTTAGCCATCTGTGTGTCTTCTTTGGAGAAATGTTTCTTTAGTTCTTTGGCCCATTGTTTGATTGGGTCATTTATTTTTCTGGAATTGAGCTGCAGGATTTGCTTGTATATTTTGGAGATTAATTCTTTGTCAGTTGCTTCCTTTACTAATATTTTCTCCCATTCTGAAGCCTGTGTTTTCACCTTGTTTATAGTTTCCTTTGTCGTGCAGAAGCTTTTAATTTTAATTAGGTCCCATTTGTTTATTTTTGCTTGTATTTAAAATATTCTTGGAAGTAGGTCATAAATTATCCTGCTGTGATTTATGTCGGAAAGTGTTTTGCCTATGTTCTCCTCTAGGAATTGTATAGTTTCTGGTCTTACGTTTAGATCTTTAATCCATTTTGTTTATTTTTGTGTATGGTGTAAGAAAGTGTTCTAGTTTCATTCTTTTATAAGTGGTTGACCAGTTTTCCCAGCACCACTTGCTAAAGAGATTGTCTTTGCTCCATTGTATATTCTTCCCTCCTTTGTCGAAGATAAGGTGTCCATAGGTGTGTGGATTTATCTCTGAGCTTTCTATTTTGTCCCATTGATCTACATTTCTGTCTTTGTGCCAGTACCATACTGTCTTGATGACTGTGGCTTTGTAGTAGAGCCTGAAGTCAGGCGGGTTGATAACTCCAGTTCCATTCTTCTTTCTCAAGATTGCTTTGGCTATTCGAGGTTTTTTGTGTTTCCATACAAACTGTGAAATTATTTGTTCTAGCTCTCTGAAAAATACTGTTGGTAGCTTGATAGGGATTGCATTGAATCTATAGATTGCTTCGGGTAGTGTACTCATTTTCACTACATTGATTCTTATGATCCATGAACACGGTATATTTCTCTATCTATTAGTGTCCTCTTTGATTTATTTCACCAGTGTTTTATAGTTTTTTATATATAGGTCTTTAGTTTCTTTAGGTAGATATATTCCTAAGTATTTTATTCTTTTTATTGCAATGGTGAATGAAATTGTTTCCTTAATTTCTCTTTCTATTTTCTCATTATTAGTGTATAGGAATGCAGGGATTTCTGTGTGTTAGTTTTATATCCTACAACTTTACTATATTCACTGATTAGCTCTAGTAATTTTCTGGTGGAATCTTTAGGGTTTTCTATGTAGAGGATCATGTCATCTGCAGTGAGGGTTTTACTTCTTCTTTTCTGATTTGGATTCCTTTTATTTCTTTTTCTGCTCAGATTGCTGTGGCCAAAACTATGTTGAATAGTAATGGTGGGAGTGGGCACCCTTGTCTTGTTCCTGACTTTAGGGGAAATGCTTTCAATTTTTCACCATTGAGGATAATGTTTGCTGAGGGTTTGTCATACATAGCTTTTATTATATTGAAGTATGTTCCTTCTATTCCTGCTTTCTGGAGGGTTTTTATCATAAATGAATGCTGAATTTTGTCAAAGGCTTTCTCTGCATCTATTGAGATAATCATATGGCTTTTATTTTTCAATTTGTTAATGTGGTGAATTACGTTGATTGATTTGCGGGTATTGAAGAATCCTTGAATCCCAGGATATAGACCACTTGGTCATGATGCATGATCTTTTTAATGTGTTGTTGAATTCTGATTGCTAGGATTTTGTTGAGGATTTTTGCATCTATGTTCATCAGTGATATTGGCCTGTAGGTTTCTTTTTGTGTGGCATCTTTGTCAGGATTTGGTATTAGGGTGATGGTGGCCTCATAGAATGAGTTTGGAAGTTTACCTTCTTCTGCAATTTTCTGGAAGAGTTTGAGTAGGATAGGTGTTAGCTCTTCTCTAAATTTTTGGTAGAATTCAGCTGTGAAGCCGTCTGGACCTGGGCTTTTGTTTGCTGGAAGATTTCTGATTACAGTTTCAATTTCCGTGCTTGTGATGAGTCTGTTAAGATTTTCTATTTCTTCCTGGTTCAGTTTTGGAAAGTTGTACTTTTCTAAGAATTTGTCCATTTCTTCCACATTGTCCACTTTATTGGCCTATAATTGCTGATAGTAGTCTCTTATGATCCTTTGTATTTCTGTGTTGTCTGTTGTGATCTATCCATTTTCATTTCTAATTTTATTGATTTGATTTTTCTCCCTTTGTTTCTTGATGAGTCTGGCTAATATTTATCAATTTTATGTATCCTCTCAAATAACCAGCTTTTGGTTTTGTTGATTTTTGCTGTTGTCTCTTTTGCATTTATTTCTGCCCTAATTTTTAAGATTTGATTTCTTTCCTTCCACTAACCCTGGGGTTCTTCACGTCTTCCTTTTCTAGTTGTTTTAGGTGTAGAGTTAGGTTATTTATTTGATTTTTTTCTTGTTTCTTGAGGTATGCCTGTATTGCTATGAACCTTCCCCTTAGCACTGCTTTTACAGTGTCCCACAGGTTTTGGGTTGTTGTGCTTTTATTTTCATTTGTTTCTATGCACATTTTGATTTCTTTTTTGATTTCTTCTGTGGTTTGTTGGTTATTCAGCCTCCATATATTGGAATTTTTAATAGTTTTTCTCCTGTATTTGAGATCTAATCTTACTGCATTGTGGTCAGAAAAGATGCTTGGAATGATTTAAATTTTTTTGAATTTACCAAGGCTAGATTTATGGGCCAGGATGTGATCTATCCTGGAGAAGTTTCTATGTACGCTTGAGAAAAAAGGTGAGATTCATTGTTTTGGGGTGAAATGTCCTATAGATATCAATAAGGTCTAACTGGTCTATTGTATCACTTAAAGTTTGTGTTTCTTTGTTAATTTTCTGTTTAGTTGATCTATCCATAGGTGTGAGTGGGGTATTAAAGTCTCCCACTATTATTGTGTTATTGTTAATTTCCCTTTTCATACTTGTTAGCATTTGTCTTGCATATTGTAGTGCTCCTATGTTGGGTGCATATATATTTATACTTGTTATATCTTCTTCTTGGATTGATCCTTTGATCATTATGTAGTGGCCTTCTTTGTCTCTTTTCACAGCCTTTGTTTTAAAGTCTATTTTATCTGATATGAGTATTGCTACTCCTGCTTTCTTTTGGTCTCTATTTGTGTGGAATATCTTTTTCCAGCCCTTCACTTTCAGTCTGTATGTGTCCTTTGTTTTGAGGTGGGTCTCTTGTAGACAACATATATGGGGGTCTTGTTTTTGTATCCATTCAGCCAGTCTTTGTCTTTTGGTTGGAGCATTCAACCCATTTACATTTCAGGTAATTATGTATTGATAAATATGATCCCATTGCCATTTACTTTATTGTTCTGGGTTCGAATTTATACACCCTTTCTGTGTTTCCTGTCTAGAGAAGATCCTTTAGCATTTGTTGGAGAGCTGGTTTGGTGGTGCTGAATTCTCTCAGCTTTTGCTTGTCTGTAAAGTGTCTGATTTCTCCATCATATTTGAATGAGATCCTTGCTGCGTACAGTAATCTTGGCTGTAGGTTATTCTCTTTCATCACTTTAAGTATGTCCTGCTATTTCCTCCTGGCCTGAAAAGTTTCTATTAAAAGATCAGCTGTTACGCTTATGGGAATCCCCTTGTGTGTTATTTGTTGTTTTTCCCTTGCTGCTTTTAATATCTGTTCTTTGTATTTGATTTTTGTTAATTTGATTAATATGTGTCTTGGGTATTTTGCCTTGGGTTTATTCTGTTTGGGACTCTCTGGGTTTCTTGGACTTGGGTGATTATTTCCTTCCCCATTTTAAGGACGTTTTGAACTATTATCCCCTCAAGTATTGTCTCATGATCTTTCTTTTTGTCTTCTTCTTCTGGGACTCCTATGATTCAAATGTTGGGGCGTTTACCATTGTCCCAGAGGTCTCTGAGATGGTCCTCATTTCTTTTAATTCATTTTTCTTTTTTCCTCTATGTTTCATTTCTTTCTTTCTTTTTTTAAATTTTTTCTTAAATTTTTATTTTTACTTTATTTTACTGTACAATACTGTATTGGTTTTGCCATACATTGACATGAATCCACCACGGGTGTACGTGCGTTCCCAAACATGAACCCCCCTCCCACCTCCCTCCCCATAACATCTCTCTGGGGCATCACCGTGCACCAGCCCCAAGCATGCTGTACCCTGCGTCAGACACAGACTGGCGATTCGATTCTTACATGATAGTATACATGTTACAATGCCATTCTCCCAAATCATCCCACCCTCTCCCTCTCCCTCTGAGTCCAAAAGTCCGTTATACACATCTGTGTCTCTTTTGCTGTCTTGCATACAGGGTCATCATTGCCATCTTTCTAAATTCCATATGTATGTGTTAGTATACTGTGTTGGTGTTTTTCTTTCTGGCTTACTTCACTCTGTATAATCGGCTCCAGTTTCATCCATCTGATCAGAACTGATTCAAATGTATTCTTTTTAATGGCTGAGTAATACTCCATTGTGTATATGTACCACAGCTTTCTTATCCATTCATCTGCTCATGGACATCTAGGTTGTTTCCATGTCCTGGCTATTATAATCAGTGCTGTGATGAACATTGGGGTACATGTGTCTCTTTCTATTCTGGTTTCCTCAGTGTGTATGCCCAGCAGTGGGATTGCTGGGTCATAAGGTAGTTCTATTTGCAATTTTTTAAGGAATCTCCACACTGTTCTCCGTAGTGGCTGTACTAGTTTGCATTCCCACCAACAGTGTAGGAGGGTTCCCTTTTCTTCACACCCTCTCCAGCATTTATTGCTTGCAGATTTTTGGATCACAGACATCCTGACTGGTGTGAAGTGGTGCCTCATTGTGGTCTTGATTTGCATTTCTCTAATAATGAGTGATGTTGAGCATCTTTTCATGTGTTTGTTAGCCATCCGTATGTCTTCTTTGGAGAACTGTCTATTTAGTTCTTTGGCCCATTTTCTGATTGAGTAGTTTATTTTTCTGGAATTGAGCTGCATAAGTTGCTTGTATATTTTTGAGATTAGTTGTTTGTCAGTTGCTTCATTTGCTGTTATTTTCTCCCATTCAGAAGGCTACCTTTTCACCTTGCTTATATTTTCCTTTGTTGTGCAGAAGCTTTTAATTTTAATTAGATCCCATTTGTTTATTTTTGCTTTTATTTCCAGAATTCTGGGAGGTGGATCATAGAGGATCCTGCTGTGATTTATGTCGGAGAGTGTTTTGCCTATGTTCTCCTCTAGGAGTTTTATAGTTTCTGGTCTTACATTTAGATCTTTAATCCATTTTGAGTTTATTTTTGTGTGTGGTGTTAGAAAGTGATCTAGTTTCATTCTTTTACAAGTGGTTGACCAGTTTTCCCAGCACCACTTGTTAAAGAGATTGTCTTTACTCCATTGTATATTCTTGCCTCCTTTGTCAAAGATAAGGTGTCCATAGGTATGTGGATTTATCTCTGGGCTTTCTATTTTGTTCCATTGATCTATATTTCTGTCTTTGTGCCAGTACCATAGTGTCTTGATGACTGTGGCTTTGTAGTAGAGCCTGAAGTTAGGTAAGTTGATTTCTCCAGTTCCATTCTTCTTTCTCAAGATTGCTTTGGCTATTCGAGGTTTTTTGTATACCAGAATATAAAAAGGCTACCCCAAATGCAGCAATATAACCAAGATGAAGAGACAGAGGAATACTCAGCAGGTAAAGGAACAGGAGAGTTGCCCACCAAACCAAACAAAAGAGGAAGAGATAGGGAATCTACCTGAGAAAGAATTCTGAATATTGATAGTGAAAATGATCCAAAATCTTTAAATCAAAATGGAATCACAGATAAATAGTCTAGAGACAAGGATTGAGAAGATGCAAGAAAGGTTTAACAAGGTCCTAGAAAAAATAAAAAAGAGTCAATATATAATGAATAATGCAATAAATGAAATCAGAAACACTCTGGAGGCAACAAATAGCAGAATAACGGAGGCAGAATATAGGATTAGTGAAATAGAAGATAGAATGGTAGAAATAAATGAATCAGAGAGGAAACAAGAAAAACGAATTAAAAGAAAAGAGGACAATCTCAGAGACCTCCAGGGTGGTATGAAATGCTCCAACATTCGAATTATAGGAGTCTCAGAAGAAGAAGACAAAAAGAAAGACCATGAGAAAATCCTTGAGGAGATAATAGTTGAAAACTTCCCTAAAATGGGGAAGGAAATAAACACCCAAGTCCAAGAAACACGGAGAGTCCCAAACAGAATAAACCCAAGGCGAAACACCCCAAGACACGTATTAATCAAATTAACAAAGATCAAACGCAAAGAACTAATATTAAAAGCAGCAAGGGAAAAACAACAAATAACACACAAGGGGATTCCCATAAGGATAACAGCTGATCTTTCAATAGAAACTCTTCAGGCCAGGAGGGAATGGCAAGACATACTTAAAGTGATGAAAGAAAATGACATACAGCCCAGATTACTGTACCCAGCAAGGATCTCATTCAAATACAAAGGAGAAATCAAAAACTTTACAGACAAGCAAAAGCTGAGAGAATTCAGCACCACCAAACCTGCTCTCCAACAAATGCTAAAGGATATTCTCTAGACAGGAAACACAAAAAGGGTGTATAAATTCGAACCCAAAACAATAAAGTAAATGGTAACAGGATCATACTTATCAATAATTACCTTAAACGTAAATGGGTTGAATGCCCCAACCAAAAGGCAAAGACTGGCCGAATGGATACAAAAACAAGACCCCTCTATATGCTGCTTACAAGAGACCCACCTCAAAACAAGGGACACATACAGACTGAAAGTGAAGGGCTGGAAAAAGATATACCACGCAAATAGAGACCAAAAGAAAGCAAGAGTGGCAATACTCATATCCGATAAAATAGAGTTTAAAACAAAGGCTGTGAAAAGAGACAAAGAAGGACTCTACATAATGATCAAAGGATCAATCCAAGAAGAAGATATAACAATTATAAATATATATACACCCAATATAGGAGCACTGCAATATGTAAGACAAATGCTAACAAATATGAAAGGGGAAATCAACAATAACACAATAATAGTGGGAGACTTTAATACCCCACTCACACCTATGGACAGATCAACTAAACAGAAAATCAACAAAAAACGCAAACTTTAAATGATACATTAGGCCAGTTAGACCTAATTGCTATCTATAGGACATTTCACCCCAAAACAAGAATTTCACCTTTTTCTCAAGTGCTCATGGAACATTCTCCAGGATAGATCACATCCTGGGCCATAAATCTAAACTTGATAAATTCAAAAAAATCGAAATCATTCCAAGCATCTTTTCTGACCATAATGCATTAAGATTAGATCTCAATTACAGGAGAAAAACTATTAAAAATTCCAACATATGGAGGTTGAACAACACACTTCTGAATAACCAACAAATCACAGAAGAAATCAAAATATGCATAGAAACTAATGAAAATGAAAACACAACCCAAAACCTGTGGGACACTATAAAAGCAGTGCTAAGAGGAAAGTTCATTTATTTCTAACATTCTATCTTCTACCTCACTTATTCTATCTTCTGCCTCCATTATTCTACTGTTGGTTCCCTCCTGAGAGTTTTTTTTATCTCAATTATTGCATTATTCATTATATATTGACTCTGTTTTATTTCTTCTAGGTACTTGTTAAACCTTTCTTGCATCTTCTCAATCCAGGCTATTTATCTGTGACTCCATTTTACTTTCAAGATTTTGAATCATTTTTACTATCATTATTCAGAATTCTTTATCAGCTCTTTTGTTTGCTTTGGTGGGCATTTATCTTGTTCCTTTTCCTGCTGGGTATTCCTCTGCCTCTTCATCTTATTTATATTGCTATGTTGGGGATGGCCTTTCCATATTCTAACAGTTTGTGGAGTTCTCTTTATTGTTGAGTTTCCTCATTGTGAGTGGGGTTGGAAGGGTTGTTTGTCAGGGTTTCCTGGTTAGGGAAGCTTGTGTCGTTCTGGTGGGTGGAGCTGGATTTCTTCTCTCTAGTGTGCAATGAAATGTCCAGTAATGAGTTATGGGATGTCAATGGATTTGGAGGGATTTTGGGCAGCCTGTATATTGAAGTTCAGGGCTATGTTCCTGTGTTGCTGGAGAATTTTCATGGTATGTCTTGCTCTGGAATTTGTTGGCCCTTGTGTGGGGCTTGGTTTCAGTGTAGGTATGGAGGCATTTGATGAGCTCCTATTGATTAATGTTCCCTGGAGTCAGGAGTTCTCTGGTGTTCTCAGGATTTGGACTTAAGCCTCCTGCCTCTGGTTTTCAGTATTATTTTTACAGTAGCCTCAAGACTTCTCCATCTATACAGCACCATTGATAAAACATCTAGGTTAAAGATGAAAAGCTTCTCCACAGTGAGGGACACCCAGAGAGGTTCACAGAGTTACATGGAGAAGAGAAGAGGGAGGAGGGAGATAGAAGTGACCAGGATGAGATGAGGGGGAATCAAAAGAGGAGAGAGCAAGCTAGTGAGTAATCACTTCCTTACATGCACTCCACAGTCTGGACCACTCAGAGATTTTCACGGAGTTATACAGAGAAGAGAAGAGGGAGGAAGGAGACAGAGGTGCCAGGAGGATAAAGGGGGGAATCAAAAGGAGAGAGACAGATTCAGCCAGTAATGAGTTCCCTAAGTGTTCTCCACAGTCCGGAACATACAAAGAGATTCAGAGTTGGGTAGAGAAGAGAAGGGGGAGGGAGGAGATAGAGGCTACCTGGTGGAGAAAAAGGAGAGTCCAAAGAGAGAGAGAGCAGTTAAGCCAGTAATCTCACTCCCAAGTAAAAATAGGTTCTGAAGATTGGGTTCTTAAAAGTACAAAATTGATTTAAAAAATACCAAAAAGCAAAGATTAAAAATCTAGAGTAGAGGTTGGATTTTCAAAAATACAATATTAAAGGAAAAAAAACAAATTCACAAAAATTATAAAATATATATATATGAAGTTTGCTTTAAAAATAGGGTCCTTTTTTTTGCAAAGTAATAGTAGGTTATAAAAATGAAAATCAAAGGAGCAATAGCGGACTTAAAAATTAAAAAAATTAATGAATGATAATAGTAAAAATATATTTAGGACTTTCTCTGGTGTTGTTGTGGACAGTGTGGGGTCAGTTCATTTTCACATAGTTCCTTGATCCAGCTTATGAAGTCGGTACTAACTACAGGGTTTTAATCTATTGCACCTGTCACTTCCAAGGCGGTTCCCTCTGTTTCAGCTTCTTCTGTTTGCTGGTCTCTGCTGCTGCTGATGCTGCTGCTAAGTCACTTCAGTCATGTCCAACTCTGTGCGACCCCATAGACAGCAGCCCACCAGGCTCCCCCGTCCCCGGGATTCTCCAGGCAAGAACACTGGAGTGGGTTGCCATTTCCTTCTCCAATGCGTGAAAGTGAAGCTGCTCAGTCGTGTCCGACTTGTAGCGACCCCATGGACTGCAGCCTACCAGGCTCCTCTGTCCATGGGATTTTCCGGGCAGGAGTACTGGAGTGGGGTGCCATTGCTGGTCTCGTCAGTGTCTAATTTCCACCCTGACACAAGGGGGTGGTGGTGGACACTTTTTTTAGGCTCACTGTTCAGTCGTGCTGTGGGGAGGGAGGGACGCTGCAAACAAATAACACTGGTGTGTGCTTGCAATGTCTCGGCCACACTGGGTTTGCCCCTGCTCACAGTGTGTGTGCTTTCCCTGTCTACACTGCTTAGGCTCTAGGTTGCTCTGCTGGGAACTGTCTGAGGCCGGCCCTGGGTTGTATGCCCTTCCCAGGTCTAAGCCGCTCAGGTTCAAGCACTTGGGTACTCCTCAGAGGTACAGACTCAGTTGGGTCTGCGTTTTGTGCCCTTCCCAGGTCCAAGCAGCTCAGGTGACCATGTGTTTGGCAAGCGCAGTCACTGTGACATATCGCCTCCCCCGTTCCTGCCACTCGGTTTTCTGGGTGTACAACCGGTGCACCTTCTCAGCCAGATGTTGACCGTCTAAATCCCAGGAAGTCTTGGTTAGCAACGAAGCCTGCTTGCTGTTTGGTAGATAATGCCTCTCTGGGGCCATGATTGCCCACTTCTGGCTCTGGCTGCCCTCGCCTGCCTGTCTCCGGAGGGGGATGGGCCTGTCCGCAGCTGGCTTGCTCTGCTCAGTCCTTTGTTCTGTGAGTGGGCCTGGCGATGTCTTAGGTTAGGGCTTTTCGCTTGGTAGCTATCCCACAGTCTGCTTTGCTATCTCAAGTTAGTTCCCTCAGATTGCCCTCAGGGTTTCAGGCCCGGTCCCTACTCGAAGCAATGCAGCCCACACCTCCCTGACCAGCCCTCGCTTGCTAGTGGCGGATGCCGGCATCTATGCTGCTTCTCTGCTGGGAGTTACCGTTGGGCACGTAATGTGTGGGTTTTAATTATTTATTTATTTTTCCTCCCAGTTATGTTGCCCTCTGTGGTTCCAAGGCTCGCCACAGACTCAGCAGTGAGAGTGTTTCCTGGTATTTGGAAACTTCTCTCTTTTTTAAGACTCCCTTCCTGGGACAGATCTCTGTCCCTACCTCTTTTGTCTTTTCTTTTATCTTTTATAATTTTTCTTACCTCCTTTCAAAGAAGGAAATGGTAACCCACTCCAGTATTCTTGCCTGGAGAATCCCATGGACGGAGAAGCCTGGTTGGCTACAGTCCATGGGGTCACAAAGAATCGGACATGACTGAACAACTTCACTTTCACTTTTGAAGATAATAGGCTGCTTTTCTGTGTGCCTGATGTCCTCTGCCAGCATTCAGAAGGTGTTTTGTGGAATTTACTCAGAGTTCAAATGTTTTTTGATGAATTTGTGGGGGAGAAAGCGGTCTTTTGTCCTATTCCTCCTCCATCTTAGGACCGCCCCCTGTCTAGCAAATTAAATGAAAACTCTTAGTTTTGCCTTAGTTTCTCTTTCACCTCACACACTGGACAGAAAAACTTTCACTGAACTTTATATATTTATTTGTCATTTCTACATACCTTGTTTCAACCTATCATTATCTATGGCCTACGAACATCTACATTAGACACAATCCTATTATCTGCTATTATCTGATTGCTTAACTGATCTCTTTACTTACACTTTAATCTCTGTTAAAATGCATTCCCAACATTAGATACAGTTATTTTTAAAATATATGTCACATTATGTCCACTAAATCCCTTACTATTGTCCACAGGTCCTCCCATCACTAGACATACACATCCTCAGATTAGAGACTACAAGAGTTTCAATCATTGTAGCATTCTTGCTGTTCTTTGAACATATGAAGCTCATATTCATTTTAATGATTTTATACTTGAAGGTTCTTTTTCTCAATTATGTTCCCCAGACTTTGTTACTAGTGGGTCTTTAATATTCATGTGTGTGGAGTGGCCTTTTTCTGGATACCAACCCACTATACTGCAAAATCTTAACCTTTTCACAGCTACTTTTTTTTACATATTACATTCATACTTGAAGGTATATCATTCATTCATTCATCAATATTATGTCTTTTTCCACTCAAATATTAATTCATTGAGTATAAGACCCAACTTGTTCATACTTGGATTCTGTGCATTTGGAGAGCTGCCCTTAATGTAAGTGTTCAATATATTTATGGAGTGAATACATTCATGTATTTATTGATGCAGTTGTTTAACTATATATTTTTTTAATTTTCAAAATCTAGGCATTATTGAAGAGTATACTGAATACTATATCTTTCATAAAGTATATCTGATTTACAAGCTGTTGTGATGTTTCTTTCCTTTGAACCAGTGTAGAAATCTATCATAAACCTCTTTATGATCCTATTCAAAGTGTTTTATTTATTCTTTTAATTAATTTCTCCAATCACTAGATAATGATCACCTCAGAGAAAACAGCTATGCTGTACAAGATTGATATCCAGAATATAATATGAATTTCTAACTCACAAAAAACACATAATCTAGAAGCATATATATTTACTCATCTACATATTTGTTGTCTATCCCTAAAGGGGAGTTTGACCTTCTGTTGTGCTCACTGCTATATCCTCATTTCCTTGATAGGAACTGGCAAGTAAGAGAAGCCCCACTAACAGTTGCTCAAAGAATGAAACAGGTTGGACATCTTCTCACTGAATTCCATGTTCCCTAAAATAGTATTTTACATTGTCAGTCAAAACAGCATCATTATCATCTGGTAAATTTATTCCAAAATTTATGTTCTGTTATAATCACTTAGATTGCTTATTTGATCAAGCAGTGTTTTGAGATTAATAGAATTTTAATTATACCTAATTATTTATCAAACAAATGGTTAATTTAATATTTTATGAATGGTTAAGGAAGAAAAATGATTCTAGCTTCTAGGAATAGTGTGAATAGAAAATGTATTATCTGAGAATAAACAATATATCCTTTGATTTGTAGGTTTCAACTACCTAACATGAAGTTAGGTGGCTTACCTTACTCTGTAAAGTGTTTTATTTATTCTTTATTTAGTCTACACTTATTCTCAGTAAACATAGGAGAGAGGGTATGCAAACCAGGATAACTTAAGAATATATACTTCAAAGTTCAGAACTTTTAAACCAAATTTATACTGACAAAACAATACTTGTTAATCTTACATGGATACATATTCAATTCCTCTTTGCCACAGTTCTATCCATGACAAACACAATGTATAAGATTTCATATAATTTACAAAATGCAATCTGGTATACAGAAAATGGTTATTACATGTTCATTTTAAACAACCCAGTAGGAATTTTTATATTGAGTAATCTGCCAAATATGTAATCACTAGCAATTATTAGTTGAATTCACTGTGTTCATTGAGTGATTTTGTTAAAGAGCTTCCCTTGTGGGGCTTCCCTAATGGCTCAGATAGTAAAGAATCTGCCTGCAATGAAGGAGACCCAGGTTCAATGCCTGGGTCAGGAAGATTCCCTGGAGAAGTAAATGGCTACCTACTCCAATTCCATGGACAGAGGAGTATGCTAGCCTATAGTCTATGGGGTTGTGGACACAACTTAGTGACTAATGTGTTTACTAAACAGCTGCAAAGAAACTAGTAAACTAAGTTCTACAATGTGATATTATCTCCTGTCAGTTAAAAAAAAATTTTGCTTTATGAAGAAAAATAATCAACAGACACTATACAGTTATATTTAAGGAATATATGCAGTTATATTTAAGGAATTTTAAAACTATTAGCAGGAGAAAATTGGTGACAAATTAAATATTTCTTTACTATAAGATTTAAATATTAACATTATGTACAGGATATAGTTTTTACCTAAAAATTGATATTAAATTAAAGAAATTATCATAGACACAGAAATTCAGAAAAAAAACACATCAATTCAGAAAAAAAAACACAATATAGTTTTTATACAGGAAAACAATTTTATTTATGTTCAATGGTACATATAAATTATGAATAACAATACAATGTTACTAAATTTTGTATAAAATCTTAGCCAAGAAAGCACAATAATATTATCTCTTTTACAAAATGCTTCTTAAATTAGTGAAAATAGTTCTATGAAGACATTTCACCCTGAATGAATAAAAGCATTCCCTTAGTGAAATATAAGAAAGAAATTAAAAGTTATAAACAAAGAGAAATAACACATTTTAAAGTGAGTCTTAAAGATAAACATGTTTTATTTGCTATGTTTACTATTGAGCATAAAAAAGCAAGGCAAACTAGTAAAGAAAATTTATAAAAACACATTAATCAGATGCCTTCAACTTAAGTAACAACTCTGTGCACACATAATGCAATGTTTTATTTGGTTATTTATTTATTTTAATTTCAAATTAGGCTATATTACTGGCACAATGTTTTATATATGTACTCCAGACAAGTGACAAGTTTTGCTTAGCTGCACAATATATGTCCTAGAATAATCATAGCTGACTTCACAGAGCTGCTTTCTTGGTTTCAGGTCACAGACAACCTGCCTTATTACCTATTTCTGTGTTCAATTAATAGTTTCTGTCCCCTTGTTTCATTATCTTTTTAACACTTAATCAATCCTAATTAAACCAGAATTGAGGATTCTTAATACTCTCCACCTCATCTATTACAGAAGTTTCTATTTTATCCTACAAATGATATTGCAGTTGCTACAACCTTAACATTTTCATGAAATATTTTGACAAAGATGTATGACTGGTTACTAATTTAACTTTAACCATGCTTCATATCTATTTCCAAATATGAAAGAGAAAATCCTCTATGGGTTGCTTCTAAATTACAGATTTCTCTGCCTGAAATATATACATGAATTAGCTTCACCAATATTGTCATATAAATAAAGCTAAAGTAAGCAAATTTTGCTATTAGGAGAGATGACCTGAGTCACAGTCAGCTCCAGGTCTTATTTATGCTGACTGTATATAGCTGCTCCATCTTCAGCTACAAAAAAAACATAATCAATCTGATTTCAGTATTGACTGTTGAGGTCCATGTATAAAGTTGTCTCTTGTGTTGTTGGAAAAGGGTGTCTGCTATAACCACTGAGTTCTCTTGGCAGAATTCTGCTAGCCTTTGCCCTGCTTCATTTTGTACTCCAAGGGCAAACTTGCCTGTTACTCCAGGTATCTTTGGATTCCTACTTTTTGCATTCCAATCCCCTATGATGACTAGGACATCTTTTTTGTTGTTGTTAGTTCTAAGAGGTTATCTAGGTTTTCACAGAACTGATAAGCTTCAGCTTCTTCAGCCTTAGTGGTTGGGGCATGGACTTGAATTACTGTGGTGTTGAATGGTTTGTCTCAGAAACAAACCAAAATCAGTCTGTCATTTTTAAGATTGCACCCAAGTACTGCATTTCAGAGTCTTTTGTTGATTACAAGGGTTACCGCATCTCTTCTATGGCTTAAACTACAGAAAGTGGAGAAAACAACTAGGCCACTTAAGTGTGACTTAAATTAAATCCCCTATGAATATACAGTGGAGGTGTAGAATAGATTCAAGGGATTAGATCTAGTAAACAGAGTACCTGAAAACTATGGACAGAGGTTTGTAATATTGTACAAGAGAAAGAGAACACCGCTATCCTAAAGAAAAAGAAATACAAGAAGGAAAAGTGGTTGTCTGAGGAGACTTTACAAATAGCTGAGGAAAGAAGAGAAGTGAAAAGTAACAGAGAAAGAGAAAGGAATACCCAACTAAATGCAGAGTTCCAGAGAAAGCAAGGAGGGACAAGAAGGCCTTCTTAAATGAACAATACAAAGAAATAGAGGGTAAAAATAGAAAGGGTAAGACTAGAAATCTCTTCAGGAAAATTGGAAATATCAAAGGAACATTTCATCCAAAGATGGGCACAATAAAGGACAGAAACAATAAAGACCTAATAGAAGCAGAAGAGATCAAGAAGAGATGGAAGGAATACACAGAAGGACTGTACAAAAAATAAAAGATCTTGATGATCCGGATAACCATGCAGAGCCAGACAACCTGGAGTGTGAATTCAAGTGGGCCTTAGGAAGCACTGCTGTCAACAATACTAGCGAAAGTGATGTAATTCCAGCAGAGCTATTTAAAATTCTAAAAGATGATGCTATTAAAGTGCTGCACTCAATATGTCAGCAAATTTGGAAGACCCAGCAGTTGCCACAGGACTGTAAAAGGTCAATCCTCATCTCAATTCCCAAGAAGTGTAGTACCAAAGAATATTCAATCCACCAGAAAATTGTACTCATCTCCCATATAGTAAAGTGAAAGTGAAGTCACTCAGTTGTGTCTGACTCTTTGCGGCCCCATGGACTGTAGCCTACCAGGCTCCGCCACCCATGGCATTTTCCAGGCAAGAGTACTGGAGTGGGTTGCCATTTTCTTCTCCAGGGGATCTTCCCAAACCAGGGTCTCCAGCACTGCAGGCAGACACTTTACCATCTGAGCAACCAGGGAAGCCCTCCCATATAGTAAGGTTATGCTCAAAATCCTCCAAGTTAGGCTTCAGCATTACTTAAGCCAAGAAATTCCAGATGTTCAAGCTGGGTTTATAAAAGGCAGAGGAACCAGAAATCAAATTGCCAACATTCATTGGATCATAGAGAAAACAAGGGAATTCTGGAAAAATATCTACCTCTGTTTTATTGACTATGCTAAAGCCTTTGCCTGTGTGGATGATAACAAACTACAGAAAACTCTTAAAGTGATCAGAATACCAGACCATCTTACCTGTCTTCTGAGAAACCTGCATGTGGGTCAAGCAGCAACAGTTAAACCCTATGTGGAACAACTGACAGGTTCATGATTGAGAAAGGAGTATGACAAGTCTCTTTATTGTCACCCTGTTTATTTAACTTATATGCAGAGCACATCAGGTGAAATGCCCAGATGGATGAGTTACAAGCTGGAATCAAGATTGCTTGGAGTAATATCAACAACTTCAGATATGCAGATGCTACCACCCTAAAGTCAGAAATCAATGAGGAACTGAAGAGGTTCTTGATGAGGGTGAAGGAGTAGAGTAAAAAAGTCAGCTTAAAACTCAATATTAAAATAATAATAATAATAAGATCATGGCATTTGGTCCCATTACTTCATGGCAAAAAAAAAAAAAATGGGAAAAGGAAGAAACAGTGACAGATTTGCTCTTCTTGGGCTCCAAAATCACGGGAGATGGTGACTGTGGAGCTATGAAATTAGCAGATGATTGCTTCTTGGCAGGAAAACTATGACAAACCTAGACAGTGTGTCAAGGCTAGAGTCTTTCCAGTAGTCATGTACAGATGTGAGAAGACAGAGCACTGAACAACTGAGAGTCCCTTAGAAAGCAAGGAGATCAAGCCGACCAATCTTAAAGGAAATCAATCCTAAATATTCATTGGAAGGACTGATGCTGAAGTTGAAGCTCCAATCCTTTGGCCACCTGATGTGAACAGCTGACTCAATGGGAAAGACCCTGATGCTGGGAAAGACTGAAGGCAGGAGGAGAGGGTAACAGACAGTGAGATGATTGGATGCTGTAACAGATTCATTAATGTACACGAAATTGGGCAAATTCCAGGAGATGGTGTAGAATAGGGGATTCTGGTGTGCTCCAGTCCATGGGGTTGCAGAGAGTCAGAAACGACTTGGTGACTGAACAACAAGAACAAAAAAGCAAATTTTAGATCTTAGAGAAATATCTTGATATTAAATGTAAAGAAGGGATTTTATCATTTGACATGTTTATTATTTTAATCATTAAAGAAATATTTTTGAGCACTTTTGGGTCAGTTGCTATAATAAGCACTGGGAATGTGGTAGTAGTGGAGAGAAAATATATACCACATTAACAGAATAAAAGACAAAAACTATAAGATTATCTCAATTTGCATATAAAAACCACTTGACAAGATTTATCACTTTTATGATAAAATTTCAAAAAAATTAGGAATAGATGGAAATTGCATCCATATAATAAAGAGCTTCCCTGGTGGTGCAGATGGTAAAGAATCTGCCTGCAGTGCAGGAGACCTGGGTTCAATCCCTGGGTCAAGAATACCCCCTGGAGAAGGAAATGACAACCCACTGTCATATTCTCGCCTGGAGAATTCCATGGGCAGAAGAGACTGGTGGGCTACCGTCCATGGGATCGCAAAGAGTTGGACATGACTGAGCAACTAACAATAAAGATTATGTATAAAAGTCACAGGTAACATCACACTCAATAAGATACAATTTTTCATCTAAGAACAAAGCAAGGATTCCCTTTCTTGCCACTTATATTTAACATATTACTGAAGGCCCTCGCCAGATAAATTAGTCAATAAAAAATAAATAAAAGCTCTCAAATTGGAAATCAGAAAGCAAAATGATCTCTGTTCACAGATAATATGATCTTATGTATGGAAAGATTTAAATTTCAAAACATGAAAAGTCTATTAGAACAAACAGACACATTAAACAAAATTGCAGAATACAATATCAACATGCAAAATGAGTTGTGTTTCTGTAAAATAACAATGAACAATCTGAAAACCCATTATAAAAACAATCTCATTTATTCCATATAATAACATCAGAAACAATAAAATACTTTGGAATAAACAATCAGGGAGGCAAAAAAACTTGTTCACTAAAAACTACAAAACATTGATGAAAGGAATTTAGATAGATATAAATATAAGACAAAAATCTATATTTATGAATTAGAAGACTTAATATTGTTAAAATATGATCTACAGATTCAATGCAATCCCTATCAAAATCTCTTGGGATTTTTTCCAGAAATAAAAAAAGAAAAGCTAATATTTACATGAAATCTCAAGGGACGCTGAGTAGCAAAAACCAACTTGAAAAAAAGAACAGATAGAGACCTCACACAACCTGATTTCAAACATATTAGAAAGCCACAAAAAGCAAAATTGTCCTTTTGGCCTGACAGACATATAGACCAATGGAAAAAAAGAGACAGACAAGAAATAAACCCTCGCTTATGCAGCCAAATAACCTTCAACACAGGTTCCAAGATCTAACATGGGAAAAGGACAGTCTCTTCAACAAACGGTGTGGGGAAACACAAACTGAATATCCACATGTAAAAGAGTAAGTTGGAACCACCTAACACCATATACAAAAATCAACTCCAAAAGGATTAAACACCAAAATGTAAGATTGTAAATACTTCTAGAAGGACATGCAAAGGAAAGACTTCATGATATTGGGCTTTGCAAAGATTTCTTTCCACATGACAGTAAAAGGCAAAAAATACAAAATAGATAAATGAGAATACATCAACTTTTAAACTTTTGCTCAGCAAAGAATACAACCAGCTGAATGAAAAAGAAACATTCAAAGAGAGAGAATATTTGAAAATTATATTCTGATAGAGTTAATATTCAGAATGTATACATCCTACAACTAAAAACAAACAAAAAATAGGAAGAAATTTGATTCAAAACTGGACAAAGGACTTAAATAGATATTTCTAAGAAGAAAATATACAAATGAGCAATAAGTATATTAAAAGATTCTGATCACTAACCATTAGAGAAATTCAAATAAAAACTACAATGAGAAATCACTCATAGCCATAAGAGTCATTATCAAACAAAGCAAACAAAATAGAACAAGTCCAAAGAAAACGAAAAAACAATGTTGAAGATGTGCAGAAATTGGAACACTTTTTGGAAACCTACTGCATTGTTGATAGGAATGTAAAATGGAGCAGCTGCTATGGAAAACAGAATTGAGGTGCCTTGACAAATAAAATATGTAATCATGACATTACCCAGCAATTACACTTTCAGATACATACCCATAAGAATTGAAAGCAAGATCTTGAAGAGATATTTGATATTCAGGTTCATGGCAGCATTATTCATAATAACCAAGAGGTAGAAGTAACACAAAAGTCAATCAGTGAATATAAGACTGTGGTCTGCACAAACAGTGGGATCATTTCCAGCCTTTGAAAAGCAGGAATCCTGCTACATGCTACAATATGGATGAAACTTGAAGACATTATGCTAGGTGAAACAAGATAGTCATATGAAGATAAATACTGTATCAATTCAATTCAGTTCACTCACTCAATTATGTCCGACTCTTTGAAACCCCATGGATGCAGCAGACCAGGCCTCCCCATGGATGCAGCAGACCAGGCCTCCCCATCCATCACCAACTTCTAGAGTTTACTCAAACTCATAACCATTGAGCTGGTGATCAAACCATCTCATCCTCTGTCATTCCCTTCTCCTCCAGCCTTCAATCTTTCCCAGCATCAGGGTCTTTTCAAATGAGTTAGTTCTTCACATTAGGTGGCCAAAGTATTGGAGTTTCAGCTTCAGCATCAATCCTTCCAATGAACACTCAGGACTGATTTCCTTTAGGATGGACTGGTTGGATCTCCTTGCAGTCCAAGGAACCCTCAAGAGTCTTCTCCAACACCACAGTTCAAAAGCATCAATTCTTTGGTGCTTGGCTTTCTTTATAGTCTCTCACATCCATATATAACTACTGGAAAAACTATAGCCTTGACTAGATGGACCATTTTTGGCAAAGTAATGTCTCTGCTGTTTAATATGTTGTCTAGGTTGGTCATAGATTTTCTTCTAAGGACCAAGCGTCTTTTAATTTCATGGCTGTAGTCACCATCTGCAGTGATTTTGGAGCCCCCAAAAATAAAGTCTGACACTGTTTCTACTGTTTCCCCATCTGTTTGCTATGAAG
Organism: Budorcas taxicolor; assembly: GCF_023091745.1. Classification (NCBI taxonomy): domain Eukaryota; kingdom Metazoa; phylum Chordata; class Mammalia; order Artiodactyla; family Bovidae; genus Budorcas; species Budorcas taxicolor. The sequence continues at coordinate 36,614,333 of NC_068926.1, read as the reverse complement.
TGATGGGACCAGATGCCATGATCTTCATTTTCTGAATGTTGAGCTTTAAGCTAACTTCTTTACTCTCCTCTTTCACTTTCATCAAGAAACTCTTTAGTTCTTCACTTTCTGCCATAAGGGTGGTGTCATCTGCATATCTGAGGTTATTGATATTTCTCCTGGCAATCTTGATTCCAGCTTGTGCATCCAGCCCAGTGTTTCTCATGATGTATGATTCCATTTATATAAGGTATCTAAAGTAGTCAAACTCATGGCAGCACAATGTTGAATGGTGGTTGCCTGAGTCTGGCATGAAAGGAAATTAGGGTTTTTTTTAGTGGGTTTAGAGGTTCACTTCTTTCCTCCAATGCAAATGTTTTAGAAATCTGCTGCACAACTAAGAAAATATAGTTAATACTACTAAACTGCACAGTTAAAAATGCTTAAGATGCTGAACTTTTTGTCATGTGATTTTAACACAATTTAAAAGTTCATTCTCAAATTTACCCTATCTTAGAGGAGAAAAGTATTATTTTCAAGTATAGTATCCAGAAATGGTTAAAACTAAACTCCACGTAAAATTCTGCCTTCGTCCAGCAAATATGATTGTTTCCACCAATTGTCACAATTGTGTTTCTCAGCAAAAGTCCAGGTTTTTAGACAGGATCAGTGCAACATTTTTTTTAATTTGATTTGTTTTGCTTTTTTTTTCCATGGGTAAAGACAGTGGTAAGGTAGCTTATGATTGATGTGACTCCAGAATTTATAATTTCTTCTACTGCATCAGATGTTTTCAAGAGTCTATTTCTAGATAGTAAATATATACTTACTAGTCATGGACACCAGCATATAGCTTTGAGGATCAAAAGTAATTATTAACTTCATGAATGGAGAAGGCTGTCATTGGTGTATTCTCTGCCCTGTGAAAACTAGTTCCTAAATAGAGTCTAGTAGACACAAGATGGAGAAGGTAATGGCAGCCCACTCCAGTACTGGAAACAGGAGCCTGGTAGGCTGCTGTCCATGGGGTCGCAAAGAGTCAGACACGACAGAGCGACTTCACTTTCACTTTTCACTTTCATACATTGGAGAAGGAAATGGTAACCCACTCCAATGTTCTTGCCTGGAGAATCCCAGGGACGGGGGAGCCTAGTGGGCTGCCGTCTATGGGTTCGCACAGAGTCGGACATGACTGAAGCGACCTAGCAGCAGCAGCAGCAGCAGCAGCAGCAGACACAAGATACCACTATGTCTGTATATGCAGACTAAGGATGGCAAAGGCAGAGAAGGAAAGGACATAGCTGACTGATGATGGTATCTACTAAGATTCATATTTATTGCCTAGATTATAGTAATGTCTATGATTATTGATGTTTGCCTAGCAAATAAATGCACTCTCTCATCTAATTATGCTCCTTTTCCATGGCATAGAATCCAGCCAAACTTGGTAAGAAATTCCTGATTTGACTTATTGGGCAGTAAAAAGTCATGTTTTCCAGGTTTAGCATCATTTTCCTTACCTTACACTCACTTCATTGCCTCCTCATAAACTCATTCTTTCAACTGAATTTTTGTCAAACTTAGAAAAGGCAGAGGAACCAGAGATCAAATTGCCAACATTCACTCGATCATGGAAAAAGCAAGAGAGTTCCAGAAAAACATCTATTTCTGCTTTATTGACTATGCCAAAGCCTTTGACTGTGTGGGTCACAATAAACTGGAAAATTCTGAAAGAGATGGGAATACCAGACCACCTAACCTGCCTCTTGAGAAATCTGTATGCAGGTCAGGAAGCAACAGTTAGAACTGGACATGGAACAACAGACTGGTTCCAAATAGGAAAAGGAGTATATCAAGGCTGTATATTGTCACCCTGCTTATTTAACTTATATGCAGAGTACATCATGAGAAACACTGGGCTGAAAGAAACACAAGCTGGAATCAAGATTGCTGGGAGAAATATCAATAACCTCAGATATGCAGATGACACCACCCTTATGGCAGAAAGTGAAGAGAATCTAAAAAGCCTCTTGATGAAAGTAAGAGAGGAGAATGAAAAAGTTGGCTTAAAGCTTAACATTCAGAAAACGAAGATCATGGCATCCGGTCCCATCACTCCACAGGAAATAGATGGGGAAACAGTGGAAACAGTGTCAGACTTTATTTTTTTTTGGCTCCAAAATCACTGCAGATGGTGACTGCAGCCATGAAATTAAAAGACGCTTACTCCTTGGAAGAAAAGTTATGACCAACATAGATAGTATATTCAAAAGCAGAGACATTACTTTGCCGACTAAGGTCCTTCTAGTCAAGGCTATGGTATTTCCTGTGGTCATGTATGGATGTGAGAGTTGGACTGTGAAGAAGGCTGAGCACTGAAGAATTGATGCTTTTGAACTGTGGTGTTGGAGAAGACTCTTCAGAGTCCCTTGGACTGCAAGGAGATCCAACCAGTCCATTCTGAAGGAGATCAACCCTGGGATTTCTTTGGAAGAAATGATGCTAAAGCTGAAGCTCCACTACTTTGGCTATCTCATGCGAAGAGATGACTCATTGGAAAAAACTCTGATGCTGGCAGGGACTGGGGGCAGGAGGAGAAGGGGACGGCTGAGGATGAGATGGCTAGATGGCATAATGGACTCGATGGATGTGAGTCTGTGTGAACTCTGAGAGATGGTGATGGACAGGGAGGCCTGGCATGCTGTGATTTATGGGGTCGCAAAGAGTCGGACAAGACTGAGGACTGAACTGAACTGAACTGAATGTATGAATTCTCTTATTCTCTAATTTTCTTATTTTCATTTTTCTGTCTTCTTTTTTATTTATAATGTAAAAGTTATATTTTCCTTTTTTTTTTTTTTTCTGTGAAACTATAGTTTTCTCTATCTCTCCTGTGACTTCACTGGTCGTGACTCTCCTGACCTTTATCTCATCATCCTCCTGCCTCATCTGCAGCCTTATTTTCTGGAGCATTTCCCCTCTGCTTTCACACAAGCTCTCTTCCTTCCCAGAAACATAGTGTTTAACCAAACACACAGAGAAAATGGCAGAATAATGACTGGCATGATCTCAGAATTAAAATATTCCTACAATGACTATAAATATTTAGGCTTCATTTAATCTGCCTTTTGTCTTAATCCAAGATACAAATGATTAATATCAAGAATCTTGTCAACATAAAGCCTAAAGCTAATTATTCTTTTCTTCTTTTTACTTTGAAAAAAAGTGAAAGTGTTAGCCACTTAGTCATGTCTGACTCTTTGTGATCCCATAGGCTGTAGCTTCCCAGATTCCTCTGCCCATCTAATTCTCCAGGCAAGAATAATAAAGTGGGTAGACATTCCTTTCACATTGCAGGTAGATTCTTTACTTCCTGAGCCACTAGGGAAGACCTCTTTTTACTTTATATTTTCTCAAATACACACTTATAATACCATTTAACATTTATTTATTTTTGACATTGGAAGCATTATTTTTAAACTTCATTCAGACAAAGGATGGAGGGCTGGACACAGTGTCAAGAGGGCTTGTGCACATGAGATTTGCATTCCTGCTCAAGGAGCAAACATTTGGGTAGCCTGGGATTCTGTCCATCCATATGTCCTGTGGTCATCCCCACCTGCCCTGATGGAAGACCAGCCACCCTAGGCTGCAGACCCACAGTTCCACTGACAGCAGAGTATGTGCCACCCCAGAGCCTTTGCCCAATGGGGCTTACAATTCTGAAGTTCATTTTGGAGTTTGAAATGTAGTCTTCTAGTTATTAAAAATTTCAGATTTTGTTAAGTTCCTGGTGAAGTCATAAGGTAAATTAAAGGACCTTTGAAACAATTCCCACTTATTTTTAAGATATCGATTATCTTGGAAAAATAATTATATAATATGTAGCATAATATTATATATACATATATATATATATATATGTTGGTAGTGGTGGTTTAATCACTCAGTCATATCTAACTCATTGTGACACAATAGAGTGTACCCCACAGCCTGCTCTGTTCATGGGATTTCCCAGGCAAAGATACTGGAGTTTATATATATATAGTTTATATATATATATAAAACTTTGCCAACAAAAGTCCATCTAGTCAAAGTTATGGTTTTTCCAGTAGTCATGTATGGATGTGAGAGTTCGATCAAAAAGAAGACTAAGCACTGAAAAACTAATGCTTCTGGACTGTGGTGCTGGAGAAGACCCTTGAACTGTAAGGAGATAAAACTGGTCAATCCCAAGGGAAATCTACCCTGATTATTCATTGGAAGGAATATTGCTAAAGCTGAAGCTCCAATATTTTGCCCACTTGATGTGAAGAGCCAGATCATTGGAGAAGATCCTGATGCGGGAAAGATTGAAGGCAAAAAGAGAAGAGGGTGACAGTGGATGAGATGGTTAGATAGCATCACTGACTCAGTGGAAATGAATTTGAACAGACTCCAGGAGACAGTGGAAGACAAAGAGGGGCCTATGATTGTGCAGGTTGCAAAGAGTGAAACATGACTTAGAGACTGAAAGACAACAGCAACAAATATATACATTTCATACATATAATCTCTAAGAAACCTTATTACTAAGGAAAAAAATAGAGTATCTGAGCATCTAGTAGGCCAGTTACTTTGCGTTCATTTCCTTTTACATTAGAACAATATCATTTCCATTTGTACTCCACATGCATTTCCATCAGAGTCACCATCACTCCTACTCTGCAATTAAGTGATCTTGTTTCTAATTCCACAGGAACAACTTCACTATTAGGTACTAACTTTCCTCCTAAGTCTTGGCATTCCTACCCTTTCATGTTTGTTCAACTACTTGTTATGCTGGTAGTACTTGTAGTCAAAGGAAACACCTCAAACTGGAAGTAGAGAAATAAATGCCTTGAATTTGCTTTGCAGCTTCCCATTTCCAAATGTCGTTAGACATCACCCATTTACTGAACTCAACTGGAAGGCCCACTAATGTAACCCACTAATATCTTAGGCTCAAGGGAAAAGAAAAAAAAAAAAAAAAAAAAAACAGGGAGAGTTGGGTAGAGTCCATCTGGAGAACCAAAGGTAAAATGTTTACCACATACTCAGTAGCTTTTAAAATATGTTTCATTTCTTCCACTTCCTATTCAATATCTATGAGAGAATATTACTTAGAGTTAAATGATTTTTTATTAAAAGGTACTATTTTTCTAAACATTTAGATTTAGGTAATTTCATTTTTCTATTAAAGATTTCCACAGAAAATATTAATCAGAAAGCATAATAAGCATAGAAGATAGAGAAGAAAAATGACAAGTAATATTTATTGTTAAGAGATTGGAAAAAGAACCATCTTCAAATACTCTACACAAATATAGTGAGAAATGTTTCTTTAATCTGAAAGCAAAAATTAGATTGAAAAATATCAGTTTCTCACAATTAAAAGATACATATTTTCATTACAATATACTTATATACATATATAGGCCCAATACTGGGCTGAAAAACAATTTTAATTTTTCATACATTACATGGAAATACAAGACTGGGTATTGACTTCCCGCGCAGGTCTTTCATTTATAACCAAGCTGTATAGTATAAAATGTCTATTTACATGTATGTGTGAACTGTGAAGTATGAAATTCTCTCAGTCATGTCCGACTTTTTGTGACCCCCATGGACTATATGGTCCATGGAATTCTCCAGGCCAGAACACTGGAGTGGGTAGCCTTTCTCTTCTCCAGGAGATCTTCCCAGCTCAGGGATTTAACCCAGGTCTCCTGCATTGCAGGCAGATTCTTTCAGTTCAGTTCAGTTCAGTCGCTCAGTCGTGTCTGACTCTTTGCGACCCCAAGAATCATAGCGCACCAAGCCTCCCTGTCCATCACCAACTCCTGGAGTTCACTCAGACTCATGTTCATCCAGTCAGTGATGCCATCCAGCCATCTCATCCTCGGTCGTCCCCTTCTTCTCCTGCCCTAGTCCCTCCCAGCTTCAAAGTCTTTTCCAATGAGTCAACACTTCGCATGAGGTGGCCAAAGTACTGGAGTTTCAGCTTTAGCATCATTCTTTCCAAAGAAATCCCAGGGTTGATCTCCTTCAGAATGGACTGGTTGGATCTCCTTGCAGTCCAAGGGGCTCTCAAGAGTCTTCTCCAACACCACAGTTCAAAAGCACCAATCCTTCGGCGCTAAGCCTTCTTCACAGTCCAACTCGCACATCCATACATGACTACTGGAAAAAACATAGCCTTGACTAGATGGACCTTAGTCAGCAAAGTGATGTCTCTGCTTTTGAATATACTATCTATGTTGGTCATAACTTTTCTTCCAAGGAGTAAGCGTCTTTTAATTTCATGGATGCAATCACCATCTGCAGTGATTTTGGAGCCCCCCAAAATAAAGTCTGACGCTGTTTCCACTGTTTCCACTGTTTCCCCATCTATTTCCCGTGGAGTGATGGGACTGGATGCCATGATCTTCGTTTACTGAATGTTGAGCTTTAAGCCTGAGCGCCAAAGAATTGACGCTTTTGAACTGTGGTGCTGGAGAAGACTCTTGAGAGTCCCTTGGACTGCAAGGAGATCCAACCAGTCCATTCTGAAGGAAATCAACCCTGGGATTTCTTTGGAAGGAATGATGCTAAAGCTGAAACTCCACAAGCTTTGGAGCTTTCCATGAGCTTTGGCCACCTCATGCGAAGTGTTGACTCACTGGAAAAGACTCTGATGCTGGGAGGGGTTGAGGGCAGGAGGAGAAGGGGACGACAGAGGATGAGATGGCTGGATGGCATCACTGACTTGACGGACATGAGTCTGAGTGAACTCCGGGAGATGGTGATGAACAGGGAGCCCTGGTGTGCTGCGATTCATGGGGTCGCAAAGAGTTGGACATGACTGAGCGACTGAACTGAACTGATCTTTAAGCCAACTTTTTCACTTTCCTCTTTACTTTCATCAAGAGGCTTTTTAGTTCCTCTTCACTTTCTCCCATAAGGGTGGTATCATCTGCATATCTGAGATTATTGATATTTCTCCCATCAATCTTGATTCCAGATTGTGCTTCTTCCAGTCCAGAGTTTCTCATGATGTACTCTGCATAGAAGTTAAATAAGCAAGGTGAAAAGCCTTGATGTACTCCTTTTCCTATTTGGAACCAGTCTGTTGTTCCATGTCCCGTTCTAACTGTTGCTTCCTGACCTGCATACAGATTTCTCAAGAGGCAGGTTAGGTGGTCTGGTATTCCCATCTCTTTCAGAATTTTCCACAGTTTATTGTGATCCACACAGTAAAAGGCTTTGGCATAGTAAATAAAGCAGAAATAGGTGTTTTTCTGGAACTCTTTTGTTTTTTCCATGATCCAGCAGATGTTGGCAATTTGATCTCTGGTTCCTCTGCCTTTTCTAAAACCAGCTTGAACATCAGGAAGTTCACTGTTCACATATTGCTGAAGCCTGGCTTGGAGAATTTTGAGCATTACATGACTAGTGGGTGAGATGAGTGCAATTGTGTGGTAGTTAGAGCATTCTTTGGCATTGCCTTTCTTTGGGATTGGAATGAAAACGGACCTTTTCCAGTCCTGTGACCACTGCTGAGTTTTCCAAATTGGCTGGCATATTGAGTGCAGCACTTTCACAGCATCATCTTTCAGAATTTGAAATAGCTCAACTGGAATTCCATCACCTCCACTAGCTTTATTCGTAGTGATGCTTTCTAAGGCCCACTTGACTTCACATTCCAGGATGTCTCGCTCTAGGTGAGTGATCACACCAACATGATTATCTGGGTCGTGAAGATTCTTTTTGTACAGTTCTGTGTATTCTTGCCAACTCTACTTAATAGCTTCTGCTTTTGTTAGGTCCATACCATTTCTGTCCTTTATCGAGCCCATCTTTGCATGAAATCTTCCCTTGGTATCTCTAATTTTCTTGCAGAGATCTCTAGTCTTTCCCATTCTGTTGTTTTCCTCTATTTCTTTGCATTGATCGCTGAAGAAGGCTTTCTTATCTCTTCTTGCTATTCTTTGGAACTCTGCATTCAGATGCTTATATCTTTCCTTTTCTCCTTGGCTTTTCATTTCTCTTCTTTTCACAGCTATTTGTAAGGCTTCCCCAGACAGCCATTTTACTTTTTTGGATTTCTTTTCCATGGGAATGGTCTTGATACCTGTCTCCTGTACAATGTCATGAACCTCATTCCATAGTTCATCAGGCACTCTATCTATCAGATCTAGGCCCTTAAATCTATTTCTCACTTCCACTGTATAATCACAAGGGATTTGATTTAGGTCATACCGGAATGGTCTAGTGGTTTTCCCTACTTTCTTCAATTTCAGTCTGAATTTGGTAATAAGGAGTTCATGATCTGAGCCACAGTCAGCTCCTGGTCTTGTTTTTGTTGACTGTATAGAGCTTCTCCATCTTTGGCTGCAAACAATATAATCAATCTGATTTCGAGTTGACCATCTAGTGATGTCCATGTGTAGAGTCCTCTCTTGTGTTGTTGGAAGAGGGTGTTTGCTATGACCAGTGCATTATCTTGGCAAAACTCTATTAGTCTTTGCCCTGCTTCATTCCATATTCCAAGGCCAAGTTTGCCTGTTACTCCAGATGTTTCTTGACTTCCTACTTTTGCATTCCAGTCCCCTATAATGAAAAGGATATCTTTTTTGGGTGTTAGTTCTAAAAGGTCTTGTAGGTCTTCATAGAGCCATTCAACTTCAGCTTCTTCAGCATTACTGGTTGGGGCATAGACTTGGATTACTGTGATATTGAATGGTTTGCCTTGGAAACGAACAGAAATCATTCTGCTGTTTTTGAGATTGCATCCAATTACTGCATTTCAGACTCTTTTGTTGACCATGATGGCTACTCCATTTCTTCTGAGGAATTCCTGACCGCAGTAGTAGATATAATGGTCGTCTGAGTTAAATTCACCCATTCCAGTCCATTTTAGTTCGCTGATTGCTAGAATGTCAACGTTCACTCTTGCCATCTCCTGTTTGACCACTTTAATTTGCCTTGATTCTTGGACCTGACATTCCTATACAATATTGCTCTTTACAGCATCGGACCTTGTTTCTATCACCAGTCACATCCACAGCTGGATATTGTTTTTGCTTTGGCTCCATCCCTTCATTCTATCTGGAGTTATTTCTCCACTGGTCTCCAGTAACATATTGGGCACCTACTGACCTGGGGAGTTCCTCTTTCAGTATCCTATCATTTTGCCTTTTCCTACTGTTCATGGGGTTCTCAAGGCAAGAATACTGAAGTGGTTTGCCATTTCCTTCTCCAGTGGACCACATTCTGTCAGACCTCTCCACCATGAACCCACCCATAAATGAAGCCCATTTATATGTATGTTCAACTGTTATTTTAGAAATACCTGGAATTCAAGGTCTAGACTATTGAATTGGTTTACAGAATATATATAGTACACATTAAGGACACGATCTTGGTAGTTTGTCCAAAGTCACAGAATAGAGTCCCCAAAATTGCATGAGCAGAGGGGATTTCAGCAAAGTGTATAATCTAGGTTTTAATTTCCTCTTCCATAAAGTGTAAAAATAATATTGTGCAACTATGTGTACATTGCATAGCACATTACCTGGTAAATGATAGGAAGGCAACAATAGATACAACAATGGTGGTGGTGTAATTATTTTTTGCCCACTGAGAAGACTCTTGAGAGTCCCTTGGACTGCAAGGAGATCCAACCAGTCCATTCTGAAGGAGATCAGTCCTGGGATTTCTTTGGAAGGAATGATTCTAAAGCTGAAACTCCAGTACTTTGGCCACCTCATGCGAAGAGTTGACTCACTGGAAAAGACTCTGATGCTGGGAGGGGTTGAGGGCAGGAGGAGAAGGGGACGACAGAGGATGAGATGGCTGGATGGCATCATGGACTCGATGGACGTGACTCTGAGTGAACTCCAGGAGTTGGTGATGGACAGGGAGGCCTGGCATGCTGTGATTCATGGGGTTGCAAAGAGTCGGACACGACTGAGTGATTGAACTGAACTGGACTGAACTGATGGATTAAACAAACACTAACTTACTAAGATTGATGTGATAGCTTCTACACTCATTTTATGTACCAGCAAACCATTCCCTATATAGCCAAGTTGTTTATTAAAAGAAACTTTCCTTCCCATAATTTGTCTGTTTTCTTGTGTACAGGATTTCCTCATAATTATTTATAGACTTTTCCTTGCTTACTTACACTTCACTTAAGTTGACCATAGTGTTTGCTTTTTCAAAGTACAGATATATATATATATATATATATATATATATATATATATATGTATATATATATATATATATATTTAATGTACTCCCTTTATCACCTACTCAGATAGCTCTATAAAATATCTGCCTTTATGCTTTCTATCACTTTCATTCACTTTATAACTTAAAATTAAAAGGCTGAGACTACAAAGCTTCACTTATATAAGATGAATAAGTTCTAGAGATCTACTATACAGTGTTGAGATGCAGTTAATAACACTGAACTATGCAATTCACTAAGATAATAGAAGATCTTGGCTTAAATGTTTTTATCATAGATAAACAAGTACATATGGTGGGAGAAAACTTTTGGAAGTGATGGATATGTTTATGCCACCCATTGTGGTGATCGTTTCATGGGCATGTGTGTGCATACATTCTCAGTCACTTCAGCAATGTTAGACTCTTTGCAACCCTATGGACTGTAGTCTGTGAAGCTCCTCTTGTCCACAGGATTCTCCAGGCAAGAATACTAGAGTGGATTTTCATTCTCTCCTCCAGGGGATCTTCCCAACCCAAGAATTGAACCTGTGTCTCCTGCATTGCAAGTGATTCTTTACCTATTGAGTCACCTGGAAAGACCTTCATGTTCAAATAATGATCTCCAAATTCATCATCTTGTGTGAATTATTAAAAGGCTTTTGTATATCATTCATAACTCAATAAAGTGGTTAAAAAGTAACAACTGCAGAATGTGATACTCAGAGGTTAGATACTGAATTTACTATATCTATCAAATGTATTTGTATTTACAGAAAGTAAAGAGCAAATTTAAAATATGAAGGGAGAGGAACAGCCCTAATAGCAATTGATACATATAAGTAGAACTAGGACTTCCTTGGTGGCTCAGTGGTAAAAAACCCACTTGCCAATGCAGGAGACTCAGTTTCAATCAGTGGTTTGGAAAGATCCCCTGGAGAAGGAAATGGCAACCCACTCCAGTATTCTTGCCTGGGAAATCCCATAGACAGAGGAGCTTTCCTGATATTTTTCCAGAGAAATATGTTTATTCCCTGTGTTACCTTAAACATTATTTATTGATAACATGGTATTTCAGTGTTATTTACCTGTTAGTGTGATTTTCTTGATTTTCAAATAAATATAAAAATATCAGCATTATTTACTTTGACAACTCGATCATAGTAACCTAGGGCTTCTAACCTTCATTATATTAGTATATTATGCTGATTGTATGGGAAAATGATAGGCACCAAAGCAACTTCTTAAAATTATTGTTTGTGCTGAGGGATAGGTGGCTTGCTGTGTAGGATAATATAGAAAAAGAGAGAAGAAAAATCAGTTGTGAAAATATTGGAGCATATGAGTTTCTAGGTTAACAGTTTGCAAAATTATCTGTACTTTTAAGAATAACCTACATAGCTAGGAATTCTGCAGATAAATGTAAATTAGCATCTTAGTACTTGAAGTGTCATAATTCACAGGAAAGCATCATCAGAGATTCCATAAAAATTGAAACAGCTTTCTTAAAAAAAAAAAAAGTTTCCAGGCCAAGAACACAATCAGAGTATCTTGCACATACTAGGGCCTCACATTCCCAGCCATCCTGGATCCAAACACTGTAACCACTGCTAATTCCTCACTCTTCCTCATAGTAAGTACCAAGTCCTATTCAGTTTATATCTGTAACACTGCTTCATTCAGTTTGTAATATGTGTTCTCGCTTCCTCTCCATTGTTTCTGCCTTAGTTCAGATTTTCAAAATATTTCCTGAGATTATTAAAAACCAACTGGTGTCTCTACTTCATGTCTTTCTTATCTTCATTCCTTTCCGCACATTTCTCTCAAATTAATGTTTGTAAAGCATTGTCCACATCATATCAGTGTCCCACTAAAAAGTCTGTCATGGTTCCCCATTGCTCCAGTGACCAGATAATTTGTCATCCAAACAGGAATACCTTTGAGAGTAAAAGAGTTATGATTAATCACCCTCAGGCAACAGGATTATCCTGGCTGGATGGAGAAGTATGGCCATTCTACTCACTGACACAAACTGCCCATTATTCTTTTTTTTTTTTTTTAATTTTTTTTTTTTTTGGACTTCCCTGGTGGCTCAGAGGTTAAAGCGTCTGCCTCCAATCCAGGAAACCTGGGTTCGATCCCTGGGTCAGAAAGATCCCCTGGAGAAGGAAATGGCAACCCACTCCAGTATTCTTGCCTGGAGAATCCCATGGACAGAGGAGCTTGGTAGGTTACAGTCCACAGGGTCACAAAGAGTTGGACACGACTGAATGACTTCATTTTAACTTTATTTATTTAATTGGAGGCTAATTACTTTAAAATATTGTAGTGTTTTTTGCCATACATTGACATGAATCAGCCATGGGTGTACATGTGTTCCCCATCCTGAACACCTCTCCCACCTCCCTCCCCATCCCATCCCTCAGGGTCATCCCAGTGCACCAGCCCTGAGCACCCTGTCTCATGCATCAAACCTGGACTGGTGATCTATTTCACATATGATAATATACATGTTTGAATGCTATTGTCTCAAATCATCCCACCCTCACCTTCTCTCACAGAGTCCAAAAGTCTCTTCTTTACGTCTGTGTCTCTTCTGCTGTCTCATATATAGGGTCATCGTTACCATCTTTTTATATTCCATATATATGCATCAATATACTGTACTAGTGTTTTTCTTTATGACTTACTTCACTCTGTATAATAGACTCCAGTTTCATCCACCTCATTAGAACTGATTCAAATGCATTCTTTTTAACAGCTGAGTAATATTCCATTGTGTATACATACCACAGCTTTCTTATTCATTCATCTACCAAAGGACATCTTCCATGTCCTGGCTATTGCAAACAGTGCTGCCATGAACACTGGGGTACACATTTCTCTTTCAATTCTGTTTTCCTCAGTGTGTATGCCCAGCAGTGGAATTGCTGGGTCATATGCCCATGATTCTTGACAAACTATTTGTCTATTCAAAATATGTACAACCTATTAAGGCAAACAAAATTAGTTTATACCCTGAGCACTCACCTCAGTTTTACTCACTTCAGTAAAATATGGACTGTTAGCTCTCAGTTTGTTATGATAAAAAAAAAATAGTGTAAAAATATTGGGACATCTCTGACAGTCCAGTGGTTAAGATCACACTTCCACTGCAGAAGATACAGGTTCAATGTCTGGTCAGGAAGCAAGATCCCTCATGCCACACAGTGTGGCCAACAAAAAAAAAAAAAAAGAAAGAAAAAAAGAAATATACAGCACTCACATAATGTTACTATCTTATTATCTGTTTTATCCAATAAGTTTAATTAAATATTACAGAATAACTATTCTCAATACAGAACAACTATTCTCAATACAGAACACTAGCTATCAATGACATGTAGGTAGTTTTACTCCTATTGACAGCATTAAGTAATAATTAATCAGAATGTGGATCAGAATAAACTGTGGAAAATTCTGAGAGATGGGAATACCAGACCACCTGACCTGCCTCTTGAGAAATCTGTATGCAGGTGAGGAAGCAACAGTTAAACTTGGACATGGAACAACAGACTGGTTTCAAGTAGGAAAAGGAGTAGGTGAAGGCTGTATATTGTCACCCTGCTTATTTAACTTCTATGCAGAGTACATCATGAGAAACGCTGGGCTGGAAGAAACACAAGCTGGAATCAAGATTGCCAGGAGAAATATCAATAACCTCAGATATGCAGATGATACCACCCTTATGGCAGAAAGTGGAGAGTAACTCAAAAGCCTCTTGATGAAAGTGAAAGAGGAGAGTGAAAAATTTAAGTTTGGCTTAAAGCTGAACATTCAGAAAAAGAAGGTCATGGCATCTGGTCCCATCACGTCATGGGAAATAGATGGGGAAACAGTGGAAACAGTGTCAGACTTTACTTTGGGGGGCTCCAAAATCACTGCAGATGGTGATTTCACCCACGAAATTAAAAGATGCTTACTCCTTGGAAGTAAAGTTATGACCAACCTAGATAGCATATTCAAAAGCAGAAACATTACTTTGCCAACTAAGGTCCGTATAGTCAAGGCTATGGTTTTTCCTGTGGTCATGTATGGATGTGAGAGTTGGACTGTGAAGAAGGCTTAGTGCAGAAGAATTGATGCTTTTGAACTGTGGTGTTGGAGAAGACTCTTGAGAGTCTCTTGGACTGCAAGGAGATCCAACCAATCCATTCTGAAGGAGATCAACCCTGGGATTTCTTTGGAAGGAATGATGCTAAAGCTGAAACTCCAGTGCTTTGGCCACCTCATGCGAAGAGTTCACTCATTGGAAAAGACTCTGATGCTGGGAGGGATTGGGAGCAGGAGGAGAAGGGGACGACAGAGGATGAGATAGCTGGATGGCATCACTCACTCGATGGACATGAGTCTGAGTGAACTCCGGGAGTTGGTGATGGACAGGGAGGCCTGGTGTGCTGCGATTCATGGGGTCGCAAAGAGTTGGACATGACTGAGCGACTGAACTGAACTGAACTGAATTAGAATGTTGCTTAAATTTGTTTGGATAAGTCTCTATAGAAATTGTCTTCATCATCTCTTCCCCTTTAACTATGATGAATCTAAAATGGGATCAAGAAAGTAATTATTTTGAATTTTTTTAGGTGTATGCATAATGCATTGGGGCATACTTTGTTGTCCTTAACACTGCAGATTATGAACACAGTACTATTTTTAACAGTGTGTGTATATAAAGTTAAAATGTAGATGTTATTTAAATTAAGTTCTATCATATTTTTCTTAAGAATTTACATTTTGCTCTCTTATAAACTTATCTTTAATTAAGTATGGCATTTGATGTCCCCTATATCAAGCAATTGCATACATGTTGAATTATATCTTGACTAGAAAGAAAAAAATAAAACCCTTACCTCCAGGAATATTTCTGGTATGTATCAGGAAGATATTCTGCTACTTATCCTATAATCAATTCATTACTTCATAAGTACATTTATTGAAAAGTACCCAATGAAATATGCTTGATCTAATTTCAATTATATTATCATTATATTTGACTTCCTACTTTTGCATTCCAGTCCCGTATAATGAAAAGGACATCTTTTTTGGGTGTTAGTTCTAGAAGGTCTTGTAGGACTTCATCAGTTCAATTCAGTCACTCAGTCATATCCGACTCTTTGCACCACCATGAGTCTCAGCATGCCAGGCCTTCCTGTCCATCACCAAATCCCAGAGTTCACTCAGACTCACGTCCATTGAGTCAGTGATGCCATCCAGCCATCTCTTCCTCTGTTGTCCCCTTCTCCTACTGCCCCCAATCCCTGCCAGCATCAGAGTCTTTTCCAATGAGTCATCTCTTTGCATGAGGTGGCCATAATACTGGAGTTTCAGCTTCAACATCATTCTCTGCAAAGAAATCCCAGGGCTGATCTCCTTCAGAATGGATTGGTTGGATCTCCTTGCAGTCCAAGGGACTCTCAAGAGTCTTCTCCAACACCACAGTTCAAAAGCATCAGTTCTTTGGAACTCAGCCTTCTTCACAGTCCAAATCTCACATCCATACATGACCACAGGAAAAACCATAGCCTTGACTATACGGACCTTAGTTGGCAAAGTAATGTCTCTGCTTTTCAGTATGCTATCTAGGTTGGTCATAACTTTTCTTCCAAGGAGTAAGCATCTTTTAATTTCGTGGGTGAAATCACCATCTGCAGTGATTTTGGAGCCCCCCAAAATAAAGTCTGACACTGTTTCCACTGTTTCCCCATCTATTTCCCATGAAGTGATGGGACCAGATGCCATGATCTTCGTGTTCTGAATGTTGAGCTCTAAGCCAACTTTTTCACTCTCCTCTCTCACTTTCATCAAGAGGCTTTTTAGTTCCTCTTCACTTTCTGCCATAAGGGTGGTGTCATCTGCACATTTGAGGTTATTGGTATTTCTCCTGGCAATCTTGATTCCAGCCTGTGCTTCTTCCAGTCCAGAGTTTCTCATGATGTACTCTGCATAGAAGTTAAATAAGCAGGGTGACAATATACAGCCTTGATGTACTCCTTTTCCTATTTGGAACCAATCTGTTGTTCCATGTCCAGTTTTAACTGTTGCTTCCTGACCTGCATACAGGTTTCTCAAGAGGCAGGTCAGATGGTCTGGTATTCCCATCTCTTTCAGAATTTTCCACAGTTTATTGTGAACCACACAGTCAAAGGCTTTGGCATAGTAAATAAAGCAGAAATAGATGTTTTTCTGGAACTCTCTTGCTTTTTCGATGATCCAGCGAATGTTGGCAATTTGATCTCTGGTTCCTCTGCCTTTTCTAAAACCAGCTTGAACATCTGGAAGTTCACGGTTCACCTATTGCTGAAGCCTGGCTTGGAGAATTTTGAGCATTACTTTACTAATGTGTCAGATGAGTGCAATTGTGTGGTAGTTTGAGCATTCTTTGGCATTGCCTTTCTTTGGGATTGGAATGAAAACTGACATTTTCTAGCCCTGTGGCCATTACTGAGTTTTCCAAATTTGCTGACATATTGAATGCAGTACTTTCACAGCATCGTCTTTCAGAATTTGAAATACCTCAACTGGAATTCCATCACCTCCACTAGCTTTGTTCATAATGATGCTTTCTAAGGCCCACTTGACTTCACATTCCAGGATGTCTGGCTGAGGTCTTCATAGAACTGTTCAATTTCAGCTTCTTTCAGCATTATTTGTCAGGGCATAGACTTGGATTACTGTGATATCGAATGATTTGCCTTGGAAATGAACACAGACCATTCTGTCATTTTTGAGACGGCATCCAAGTACTGCTTTTGGACTCCTTTGTTGACTTTGGTGCTGACTCCATTTCCTCTAAGGGATTCTTACCCGTAGTAGTAGATATAATGGTCATCTGAGTTAAATTCACTCATTCCAGTCCATTTTAGTTCACTGATTCCTAAAATGTCATTATTTACTCTTATCATTTCCTGTTTGACTACTTCCAATATGCCTTGATTCATGGACCTAACATCCCAGGTTCCTATGCAATATTGCTCTTTACACCATAGGACTTTAATTCCATCACCAGTCAAATCCACAACTGGGTTTTGCTTTTGCTTTGGCTCTGTCTCTTCATTCTTTCTGGAGTTTTTACCCACTAATCTCCAGTAGAATACTGGGCAACTACCAACCTGGGCCTTCATCTTTCAGTGTCCTATTTTTTGCATTTTCATACTGTTCATGGGGTTTTCAAGGAAAGAATATTGAATTTGTTTGCCATTCAGTTTTCCAATGGACCATGTTTTGTCAAACTCTCCACCATGACCCATCCTTAGTGGAAGGCCTGAATACCTGGGCAATAGGCAAACTTGGCCTTGGAGTACAGAAAGAAGCAGGGCAAAGGCTAATAGAGTTTTGACAAGATAATGCACTGGTTATAGAAAGCACCCTCTTCCAACAACACAAGAGAAAACTCTACACATGGACATTACCAGATGGTCAACACCGAAATCAGATTGATTATACTTTGCAGCCAAAGATGGAGAAGCTCTATACAGTCAGCAAAAACAAGACTGGGATCTGACTGTGGCTCAGGTCATGAACTCCTTATTGCCAAATTCAGACTTAAGTTGAAGAAAGTAGGGAAAACCACTAGACCATTCAGGTGTGACCTAAATCAAATCCCTTATGATTATGCAGTTAAAGTGAGAAGTAGATTCAAGGCATTCAAGGCATTAAATCTGATAGAATGCCTGAAGAACTATGGATGGAGGTTTGTGACATTGTACAGGTGGCAGAAATCAAGATCATCCCCAAGAGAAAGAAATGCAAAAAGGCAAAATGACTGCCTGAGGAGGCGTTACAAATAGCTGCAAAAAAAAAAAGAGAGAGAGAGAGATAAGTGAAAGGCAGAGGAGAAAAGAAAGATACCCATTTGAATGCAGAGTTCCAGAGAATAGCAAGGAGAGATCAGAAAGCCTTCCTCAGCGATCAATGCAAAGAAATAAAGGAAAACAATAGAATGGAAAGACTAGAGATCTCTTCAAGAAAATTAGAGATACTAAGGGAAGATTTCATGCAAAGATGGGCTCGACAAAGGACAGAAGTGGTATGGACCTAACAGAAGCAGAAGATATTAAAAAGAGGTGGCAAGGATATGCAGACGAACTATACAAAAAAGATCTTCACGACTCAGATAATCACTATGGTGTGATCACTCACCTAGACCCAGACATCCTGGAAAATAAAGTCAAGGGGGCCTTAGTAAGCATCACTACAAACAAATCTATTGGAGGTGATGGGATTCCAGTTGAGCTATTTCAAATGCTAAAAGATGATGCTGTGAAAGTGCTGCACTCAGTATGCCAGCAACTTTGGAAAACTCAGCAGTGGAGTGGCCACAGGACTGGAAAAAGTCAGTTTTCATTCCAATCCCAAAAAAGGCAATGCCAAAGAATGCTCAAACTACCACACAAGTACACTCATCTCACACACTAGCAAAGTAATGCTGAAAATTCTCCCAGCCAGGTTTCAATAGTACATGAACCATTAGTTTCCAGATATTCAAGCTGGATTTAGAAAAGGCAGAGGAACCAGAGATCAAATTGCCAACATCCACTGGATCATGGAAAAAAACAAGAGAGTTCCAGAAAAACATCTACTTCTGTTTTACTGACTATGCCAAAACCTTTGACTGTGTGGATCACAACAAACCATGCAAAACTCTTAAAGAAATGGGAATACCATACCACCTGAAACCTTCCTCCTGAGAAATCTGTATGCAGGTCAAGAAGCAACAGTTAGAACTGGACATGGAAAACAGACTGGTTACAAATCAGGAAATGAGTACGTCAAGGCTGTGTATTGTCACCTTGCTTATTTACCTTACATGCAGAGTATATCATGAGAAATGTTAGGCTGGATGAAGCACAAGCCAGAATCAAGATTTCCAGGAGAAATATCAATAACCTCAGATACACAGATGACACCACCCTTATGGCTCAAAGCAAAGAATTAAAGAGCCTCTTGATGAAAGTGAAAGTGGAGAGTGCAAAAGTTGGCTTATAGTTCAACATTCAGAAAACTAAGATCATGGCATCCAGTCCCATCGCTTCATGGCAAATAGACAGGGAAACAATGAAACAGTGAGAGAGTTTATTTTGGGGGGTGGGCTCCAAAATCATTACAGATGGTGACTACAGCCATGATATTAAAAGACCCTTGCTCCTTGGAAGAAAATTATGACCAACCTAGACAGCATATTAAAAAGCAGAGACATTACTTTGCCAACAAAGTTCTGTCTAGTCAAGGCTATGGTTTTTCTGGTATCATGTATGGATGTGAGAGATAGACTATAGAAATCTGAGCACTGAAGAATTGATGCTTTTGAACTGCGGTGTTGGAGAAGACTCTTGAGAGTCCCTTGGACTGCAAGGAGATCCAAAAGGAAATCAGTCCTGATATGCATTGGAAGAACTGATGTTGAAGCTGAAACTCCAATACTCTGGCCACCTGATGCAAAGAGCTAACTCATTTGAAAAGACCCTGATGACGGGAAATATTGAAAGCAGGAGGAGAAGGGGATGACAGAGGATGAGACGGTTGGATGGCATCACCAACTCAATGGACATGAGTTTGAGTAAACTCTAGGGGTTGGTGATGGACAGGGAGGCCTGGCATGCTGCAGTCTATGGGGTTGCAAAGAGTTCACGTGACTGAGCGACTAAACTGAACTGAACTGACCACTATGCTGTGAATCTAGTTTATATTCAAATACTGTTCCCCACAGGTTAAAATCAATTTAGTAAGAATCTCTTTTCTGTATTTCAATTTATCAAGTTATATTTGGTGGTAATGGCATTTTTCATCTATTCTTGTTTCCTTAGATTTTGATAGAATAAAATTGACATACTATCTTATTTTCTCTTTTAAATTCTCCTCTCACTATGTTCATATTCAGTTCAGTTCAGTTCAGTTGCTTAGTCGTGTCCGACTCTTTGAGAGCCCATGAATCACAGCATGCCAGGCCTCCCTGTCCATCTTCACTCAAACTTATGTCCATTGAGTTGGTGATGCCATCCAGCCATCTCATCCTCTGTCGTCCCCTTCTCCTCCTGCCCCCAATCCCTCCCAGCATCAGGGTCCATATTAGTGGAGCATGAATTCACAATGATTTTATAATGTTATGTCCTTTTAGAAAGGAAAACTATGTATTGTATTATTCTGTTTATATCAATTATGATTTATGTTTATGATAGTAAAAAATTATATTTTTACTTTGTAAGATTTCCCATTATTCAGCTCATGGTTGATATTCCCCCCCCAAATGCCCATGCAAAATAATAAATAGGTATATTTTATATCTGTTATTTATAAACTGTACCAACCATTAGAACCCCCTACTAATGTCCTTTGCTTCAGTAGAAAAATGTATAATATGTCATAATTTTTTTGTAAATTCTGTGATACTGTGTATGTAAATACTTTTTTATATTACTCTTTCAGAGATTGCTATTTTAATATTTTGGAATGCTCTCAACAGTGTACAACTGAGTCACTTGAACACTATATCCTATCAGTTTTAAATACTTTTTATTTATTAGAACCTTCTCTTAATGGCAAAGAAACATTAATCTACACCTCTCTTCATTATTACAAATTTCAAATCAATAGTGCTTTAAATATTCATCAGTTTCCTCTTGTTAAAAAAAGTCTATCTTTTGGGTCTGTATTCTGCATTCTTGAAACTCCACCTTCACTATAAGGGTCAAATCTAGTACAAAAGTCTGAATGTGTATGATAAAAGCTACCCAATACCTGCAAATATATTGGCTGAAATTCTTTTTGAGAATTCACTACTTCTTTATTTTCAGGCAAAGTATTATTCAGTTCAGTTCAGCTGAGTCGCTCAGTCGTGTCCGACTCTTTGCTACCCCATGAATTGCAGCACGCCAGGCCTCCCGGTCCATCACCAACTCCCGGAGTTCACTCAGACTCATGTCCATCGAGTCCGTGATGCCATCCAGCCTACTCATCCTCTGTCATCTCCTTCTCCTCCTGCTCCCAATCCCTCCCAGTCTTTTCCAATGAGTCAACTCTTCGCAAAAGGTGGCCAAAGTATTGGAGTTTCAGCTTTAGCATCAGTCCTTCCAATGAACACCCAGGACTGATCTCCTTTGGAATGGACTGATTGGATCTCCTTGCTGTCCAAGGAACTCTCAAGAGTCTTCTCCAACACCACAGTTCAAAAGCATCAATTCTTCAGTGCTCAGCTTTCTTCACAGTTCAACTTTCATGTCCATACATGACCACTGGAAAAATCATAGCCTTGACTAGATGGACTTTTGTTGGCAAAGTAATATCTCTGCTTTTAAATATGCAATCTAGGTTGGTCATAACTTTCCTTCCAAGGAGTAAGTGTCTTTTAATTTCATGGGTGAAATCACCATCTGCAGTGATTTTGGAGCCCCCCAAAATAAAGTCTGACACTGTTTCCACTGTTTCCCCATCTATTTCCCATGAAGTGATGGGACCAGATGCCATGATCTTCGTGTTCTGAATGTTGAGCTCTAAGCCAAATTTTTCACTCTCCTCTTTCACTTTCATCAAGAGGCTTTTTAGTTCCTCTTCACTTTGCCATAATGGTGGTGTCATCTGCATTTCTGAGGTTATTGTTATTTCTCCCAGCAATCTTGATTCCAGCCTGTGCTTCTTCCAGTCCAGAGTTTCTCATGATGTACTCTGCATAGAAGTTAAATAAGCAGGGTGACAATATACAGCCTTGATGTACTCCTTTTCCTATTTGGAAACAATCTGTTGTTCCATGTCCAGTTCTGACTGTTCCTTTCTGACCTGCATATAGGTTTCTTAAGAAGCAGGTCAGGTGGTCTGGTATTCCCATCTCTTTCAGAATTTTCCACAGTTTAATGTGACCCACACAGTCAAAGGCTTTGGCATAGTCAATAAAGCAGAAATAGATGTTTTCTGGAACTGTCTTGCTTTTTCCATGATCCAGAGGATGTTGGTAATTTGATCTCTGGTTCCTCTGCCCTTTCTAAAACCAGCTTGAATATTTGGTAGTTCACGGTTCACCTATTGCTAAAGCCTGGCTTGGAGAATGTTGAGCATTACTTTACTAGCATGTGAGATGAGTGCAATTGTGTGGTAGTTTGGGCACTCTTTGGCAATGCCTTTCTTTGGGATTGGAATGAAAATGGACATTTCCAGTCTTGTGGCCACTGCTGAGTTTTCCAAATTTGCTGGCATATTGAGTGCAGCACTTTTACAGCATCATCTTTCAGGATTTGAAATAGCTAAACTGGAATTCCAACACCTCCACTAGCTTTGTTCGTAGTGATGCTTTCTAAGGCCCACTTGACTTCACATTCCAGGATGTCTGGCTCTAGATGAGTGATCACAGCATAGTGATTATCTTGGTTTTGAAGACCTTTTTTGTACAGCTCTTCTGTGTATTCTTGCTACCACTTCTTAATATCTTCTGTTTCTGTTAGGTCCATATCATTTTTGTCCTTTATCAAGCCCATCTTTGCATGAAATCTTCCCTTGGTATCTCTATTTTTCTTGAAGAGATTTCTAGTCTTTCCCATTCTGTTGTTTTCCTCTATTTCTTTGCATTGATTGCTAAGGAAGGCTTTCTTATCTCTCTTTGCTATTCTTTGGAACTCTGCATTCAGATGCTTATATCTTTCCTTTTCTCCTTGGCTTTTTGCTTCTCTTCTTTTCACAGCTATTTGTAAGGCTTCCCCAGACAGCCATTTTGCTTTTTTGCATTTCTTTTCCATGGGGATGGTCTTGATCCCTGTCTCCTGTACAATGTCATGAACCTCCATCCGTAGTTCATCAGGCACTCTATCTATCAGATCTAATGCCTTAAATCTATTTCTCACTTCCACTGTATAATCATAAGGGATTTGATTTAGGTCATACCTGAATGGTCTAGTGGTTTTCCTTACTTTCTTCAATTTAAGTGCTGAATTTGGCAATAAGGAGTTCATGATCTGAGCCACAGTCCGCTCCCGGTCTTGTTTTTGCTGACTGCATAGAGCTTCTCCATCTTTGGCTGCATAGAATATAGTCAATCTGATTTTGGTGCTGACCATCTTGTGATGTCCATGTGTAGAGTTTTCTCTTGTGTTCGTTGGAAGAGGGTGTTTGCTATGACCAGTGCGTTCTCTTGGCAAAACTCTATTAGCCTTCACCCTGCTTCATTCCATATTTCAAGGCCAAATTTGTTTGTTACCCCAGGTGTTTCTTGACTTCCTACTTTTGCATTCCAGTCCCCTATAATGAAAAGGATATCTTTTTTGGGTGTTAGTTCTAAAAGGTCTTGTAGGTCTTCATAGAGCCATTCAACTTCAGCTTCTTCAGCATTACTGGTTGGGGCATAGACTTGAATTACTGTGATTTGAATGGTTTGCCTTGGAAACGAACAGAAATCATTCTGCCATTTTTGAGATTGCATCCGTGTACTGCATTTCTGATTCTTTTGTTGACCATGATGGCTACTCCATTTCTTCTAAGGGATTCCTGCCTGCAGTAGTAGATATAATGGTCATCTGAGTTAAATTCACCCATTCCAGTCCATTTTAGTTCGCTGATTCCTAGAATGTCGATCTTCACTCTTGCCATCTCTTGTTTGAACACTTCCAATTTGCCTTGATTCATGGACCTAACATTCCAGGTTCCTATGCAATATTGCTCTTTACAGCATTGGACCTTGTTTCTATCACCAGTCACTCCCACAGCTGGGTATTGTTTTTGCTTTGGCTCCATCCCTTCATTCTTTCTGGATTTATTTCTCCACTGATCTCCAGTAGCATATTGGGCACCTACTGACTTGGGGAGTTCCTCTTTCAGTATCCTATCATTTTGCCTTTTCCTACTGTTCATGGGGTTCTCAAGGCAAGAATACTGAAGTGGTTTGCCATTTCCTTCTCCAGTGGACCACATTCTGTCAGACCTCTTCACCATGACCCACCCATCTTGGGTGACCCCACAGGCCATGGCTTAGTTTCATTGAGTTAGACGAGGCTGTGGTGCGTGTGTAGACTAACTAGTTTTCTTTGAGTATGGTTTGTGTGTCTGCCCTCTGATGCCTCTCACAACGCTTACCATCTTACTTGGGTGTCTCTTACCTTGGACCTGGGGTTTCTCTTCATGGCTGCTCCAGCAAAGTGCAGCCGCTGCTCCTTACCTTGGACGAGGGGTATCTCCTCACAGCCACCCCTCCTGACCTTGAATGTGGAGAAGCTCCTATTGGCCCTCCTGCACCCCTGCAGCCATCACTACTTGGATGTGTGGTTGCTCCTCTCCATCGTAGCCCCTGACCTCAGGTGTGGGGTAGCTTCTCCTGGTGGCAGCCCCTGACCTCAGGCAAGGGGTAGCTCCTCTTGGCCACGCTTCTGCTGTGTGGTCCATCGCAGCCGGCATGCTTTCTTTCACTTTGTAAGTATTATTGGAGATACATAATTTCTTAACTAAAGTTTATAGTTATTATGATAACTACATATGGATTGACATATTTTATGATCAAACTATAAACATGAGGTTTGATTTTAATATTTTTTTAATTTAATGAAACTATTTAGTCCTAGTGGTGGTCAGTACCTTAGAGGTTCTTTGTAAGAAAAAGTTCTCTACCACATCTTTCTTGTATAGTCATCTAACTTAAATAGCTAAGGAGCAAGGTCAAATAAGATCTTTTTATTTGGGAAAACTTTAACTGTTGAAACAAATTTAAAGAGTAATAAAATAGACTTGGAGGAATTCCCTGGATATCCAGTGTTTAGGATTGCACACTCCCAAGGACTGCAGGGGATTCTATTCCTAGTTGGAAAAATAAGATCCCATATGTTAAGCAGTAAAAATAGAAATAATTATAATAATGTCAGTTAGCTGGACTTGCTTGGAATTTCAGTAATAAGGCTCACTCCCTAAAAGAGTATATGTATATTCTCTGGTCTTTGTCTCATTCTGCTAACTTAACGAAACCAAATTCCTATCCCTACCCCTATCTAACTTTGTTCAAGGATTTATAATATCAGTTGTGAGATGTTGTTACTTATCTATGAAATGTGTAGAAGCAAAGTCTCACCAGGATTGCTTTTCTATCTTTCTTTCTGGTTTTTTTTTTTTGTTTGTTTAGACCCTCAGTCACTTTTGGGTCTGTGGTCTTTTTTACTACCTGCATTGTGGGTCTGATGACATTTTGGACACACTGGGACGCTCAACAACAAGTTTTCTTGATAAGTAATGCTGTTATTTGATTCCCTTCTACACAGAGTCCATTAATCAATGAGAAATAACCCATCATTGTGAAGGAAACAGAGCCAGCAAGACCTGCCTCATCGGAACATCTCAAGTAAAAGTCAGGGAAAAGTTCCTCTTGGAATTCTATAAAACAATATTTGTTGTTGTTGTTCTTGTTGTTTCCAGTCTTAAATATTTTTTAATTTTTTATTTTTACTTTATTTTACTTTACAATACTGTATTGGTTTTGCCATACATTGACATGAATCCACCACAGGTGTACATGAACTCCCAAACATGAACCCCACATCATCCCTCCGGATCATCCCTGTGCACCAGCTCCAAGCATCCTGCATCCTGCATCGAATATAGACTGGCGATTCATTTCTTACATGATAGTATACATGTTTCAATGCCATTCTCCCAAATCATCCCACCTCTCCCTCTCCCTCAGAGTCCAAAAGTCTGCTCTACACATCTCTGTCTCTTTTGCGGTCTTGCATACAGGGTCATCATTACCATCTTTCTAGATTCCACACATATGTGTTAGTATACTGTATTGGTGTTTTTCTTTCTGGCTTACTTCACTCTGTATAATCAGCTCCAGTTTCATCCATCTCATTAGAACTGATTCAAATGTATTCTTTTTAATAGCTGAGTCATACTCCATTGTGTATATGTACCACAGCTTTCTTATCCATTCATCTGCTCATGGACATCTAGGTTGTTTCCATGTCCTGGCTATTATAAACAGTGCTGCGATGAACATTGGGGTACGTGTGTCTCTTTCAATTCTGGTTTCCTCGGTGTGTATGCCCAGCAGTGGGATTGCTGGGTCATAAGGCAGTTACATTTGCAATTTTTTAAGGAATCTCCACACTGTTCTCCGTAGTGGCTGTACTAGTTTGCATTCCCACCAACAGTGCAAGAGGATTCCCTCTTCTCCACACCCTCTCCAGCATTTATTGCTTGCAGACTTTTGGATCACAGCCATTCTGACTGGTGTGAAGTGGTACCTCATTGTGGTCTTGATTTGCATTTCTCTAATAATGAGTGATGTTGAGCATCTTTTCATGTGTTTGCTAGCCATCCGTATGTCTTCTTTGGAGAACTGTCTATTTAGTTCTTTGGCCCATTTTTTCATTGGGTCATTTATTTTTCTGGAATTGAGCTGCATAAGTTGCTTGTATATTTTTGAGATTAGTTGTTTGTCAGTTGCTTCATTTGCTATTATTTTCTCCCATTCCAAAGGCTGTCTTTTCACTTTGCTTATATTTTCCTTTGTTGCACAGAAGTTTTTAATTTTAATTAGATCCCATTTGTTTATTTTTGCTTTTATTTCCAGAATTCTGGGAGGTGGATCATAGAGGATCCTGCTGTGATTTATGTCGGAGAGTGTTTTGCCTATGTTCTCCTCTAGGAGTTTTAAAGTTTCTGGTCTTAGGTTTAGATCTTTAATCCATTTTGAGTTTATTTTTGTGTGCGGTGTTAGAAAGTGATCTAGTTTCATTCTTTTACAAGTGGTTGACCAGTTTTCCCAGCACCACTTGTTAAAGAGATTGTCTTTACTCCATTGTATATTCTTGCCTCCTTTGTCAAAGATAAGGTGTCCATAGGTATGTGGATTTATCTCTGGGCTTTCTATTTTGTTCCATTGATCTATATTTCTGTCTTTGTGCCACTACCATACAGTCTCGATGACTGTGGCTTTGTAGTAGAGCCTGAAGTCAGGCAGGCTGATTCTTCCAGTTCCATTCTTCTTTCTCAAGATTGCTCTGGTTATTCAAGATTTTTTGTATTTCCATACAAATCTTGAAATTATTTGTTCTAGTTCTGTGAAAAATACCTCTGGTAGCTTGATAGGGATTGCATTGAATCTATAGATTGCTTTGGGTAACATACTCATTTTCACTATATTGATTCTTCCAATCCATGAACATGGTATATTTCTCCATCTATTAGTGTCCTGTTTGATTTCTTTCATCAGTGTTTTATAGTTTTCTATATATAGGTCTTTAGTTTCTTTAGGTAGATATATTCCTAAATATTTTATTCTTTTCGTTGCAATGGTGAATGGAATTGTTTTCTTAATTTCTTTTTCTACTTTCTCATTATTAGTGTACAGGAATGCAAGGGATTTCTGTGTGTTGATTTTATATCCTGCAACTTTACTATATTCATTGATGAGCTCCAGTAATTTTCTGGTGGAATATTTAGGGTTTTCTATGTAGAGGATCATGTCATCTGAAAACAGTGAGAGTTTTACTTCTTTTCCAATTTGGATTCCTTTTCTTTCTTTTTCTGCTCTGATTGCTGTGGCCAAAACTTCCAGAACTATGTTGAATAGTAGTGGTGAGAGTGGCCACCCTTGTCTTGTTCCTGACTTTAGGTGAAATGCTTTCAATTTTTCACCATTGAGGATAATGTTTGCTCTGGGTTTGTCATAGATAGCTTTTATTATGTTGAAGTATGTTCCTTTTATTCCTGCTTTCTGGAGAGTTTTTATCATAAATGCATGTTGAATTTTGTCAAAGGCCTTCTCTGCATCTATTGAGATAATCATATGGCTTTTATTTTTCTATTTGTTAATGTGGTGAATTATATTGATTGACTTGTGGATATTGAAGAATCCTTGCATCCCTGGGATAAAGCCCACTTGGTCATGGTGTATGATCTTTTTAATGTGTTGTTGGATTCTGATTGCTAGAATTTTGTTGAGAGTTTTTACATCTATGTTCATCAGTGATATTGGCCTGTAGTTTTCTTTTTTTTGTGGCATCTTTGTCAGGTTTTGGTATTAGGGTGATCGTGGCCTCTATAAAACAATATTTGATTTGCTAGTAACTTCCTACAGCATACTGAGTAATACTTTCTAGGAATGTATTTTCTAGAAATGAGTTGTATAGAAACAAAAGTAATATTAGTTTTCACTATTTTATGTTTGGAAAATGACTGTGTTGACTCTTTATGTAGGGAGTGAAGTGAGAAAGAGAACCAATATTCTGTAAGCAAGAATCTATGCAGACACAGGGGGGCTAACTAATTGTCTGATATTATTGCTTTTTATTTACTAGAAAAAGTAATTTTACCACAAGTTATTTAAGTATTTTTTATTGAATATAATTGGTATACAACATTATGCTGGTTTTAGGTGTATACAACATAATGATTTGACATTTGCATACCTTATAAAATGAGCACCATGATAAATCTAATAACAGTCTGCCCACATAAAAAATATATTAATATTGTTGACCATAATCTTTATGCTGTATATTGCATTCCAGTGACTTATTTATTATATAACTGGAAGTTTATAGCTCTTAATCTCTTTTTTCTGTCTCCTTTATGCCTTCCACCCTCTGACAATTGTCTGATTGATCTCTGTATCTATGAATATGTGTTAATTTTGTTTAGTTTGCTTCTTTTGTTTTTTAGATTTCACATATAAATGAGAATATGCAGTATCTGTCTTTCTCTGTCTGACATTTCACTTAACATAATACTTTCTAGGTCCACTTATGTTGACACAAATGGCAATATTTCCATTTCTATGAGTGAATAATATTCCAATGTGTAAAAAAGTATTCTCTGTCCATTCATCTATCAATGTACAGCAAGGTTGCATGGCTATTGTAAATAATGCTACCATGAACATAAATTTTCACATATCTTTAGAATCAGTGTTTTTGTTCTCTTTGAGTAAATCCTCAAAAGTGAAATTGCTGGATCTTATGACAGTTCTACTTTTAATTTTATAAGAAGCTCAATATTGATTTCCACAATGGCTATACCAATTTATAGTCCTACAAGCAGTGCACAAGGGTTCCCTTTTCTCAACATTCTTACCAACACTTGTTATTTGTAGACTTTTTGATGACGGTCATTCTGATAAGTAGGAAGTGATGCATCACTGTGACTTTGATTTGAATTTTCTGATGTTCAAGGCTATTGAGCATCCTTTCAAGTGTCCTCTGGCCATCTATATATTTTCTTTGGAAAAATGTCTGTTCAGGCCCTCTATCCATCTTTTATCTAATTCTTTTGCTTTCTGCCATACATCAACATGAATCAATATGAACATATGTGTACCTATAGCCATAAGTATAGGAGGTTCTCCTCCTTGAAACTACTCCCACCTCCTACCCCAGACCATCCCTCTAGATTGTCTCAGAGCCCTGGTTTGAGTTCCCTGTGTCATGCAGCAAATTCCCACAGGCTATCTATTTTACATATGGTAGTGTATATGTTTTTATTTTTTAAGACAGTTACTTGTATTTTTGATGTTTAATTATATGAATTATTTGCATAGTTTAGACGTTAAATCTTTATCAGATATATCATTTACAGATATCTTCTTCCATTCAGTACATGATCTTTTCATTTTGAAAGTAGTTTTCTGTACCTTGCAAGGTTTTTTTTTTTTTTTAAGTTTTGCATAGTCTCATTCGTGTTTTTTTTTTTTTTTTTTCTGGTTTTGATTCCCTTGTCTGAGAAGACAAGGCTAAATAAAGCAAGGAGAAAGAGTCATGAGAATGATAATTTCAGACAGGGTAAGCCACCTGATGTGACAAGTTGACTCATTGGAAAAGATCCTGATGCTGGGAAAGATAGAAGGCAGGTGAAAAAGAGGACAACAGTGGAAAAGATGGTTGGATGGTATCACAGACTCATTGGACATGAATTTGGGCAAGCTCCAGCAGATGGTGAAGGACAGTGAAGTCTGGCATGCTGCAGTTCATGGGGTCACAAAAAGTCGGATGTGACTGAGCAACTGAACAACAACAACAAGGAAAGAAGACCCCTTTAAAATGAAATATTTCCTAGGGACCTGAAAGTTATGACCAAGAAAGTCATATGGTCTCTTAAGGGCAAGGGTTCCAGGTAGAGAGAAGGGCACTGCTCAGCAAGTTTCAGAAATAGAAGAAGCCATTGATTTATGTGGTGAGAGAGGAGAGTGATGGAGGCAAATTCTGTGATACAGAAAAACACTAGGAGGAGGGAGGTGAAGGATGATGCAGAATAACTCAGGACAGAGAACATAATTTCAAAACATTCCCTCAGGTTTCATCTTGAAGTTCATACCAATAGGATCATAAAATGTTTAATCTTTCTGGTCTGGTTTCTTTTCCTCAACACAGTGTTTTGAGATTAGCACCTGTTGATTAGTTACAGTGGATTATTTCTTATTGATGAGTAGTTATATATCATAAGTTATATCACTGGTTTTCCACTTTTCTGATTTTAACTATTGTTTATGGTTTCCCCTCTGAGATCTGTCATGAATAAAGCTGATATAAGTGCTGTTCAAGATTGTTGACATGTAATTTTTAGTTTTTCTTAGTTAAATACTATATTTTCTAAGGCTGTTATAGAAAAGTGCCACACAATAGGTGGCAATGTATAATAGACCATAATATAAATAATAGAACTTTTATCCTATTTAATATTTTCAAATGTGTATTTCTAACATATAGAAATGTAATTGAATCCTAAGAACTAAAAATTTCCTAGAATCCTCAGAACTAAATTTTCCTCATTAATTGTAGCAGATGTGTGTACATATTTAGGATCCCTGTATACACAGCCAAGTCATCAATAGTTTATTTGTACTCTTTATTCAATTTATTTTTCTTAAGTTATTTCTGGTAAGTAATTAAATAAAAGATTGGAGGATAAATATTAAGGCATTTTCTCCCCTTGAAAATATGGGGAAATGGATCAACATTGTTTCATCAGACATAGTGTTGATTTTAATATTTTGTAGATGCCTTTTGAAAAATTGAGGATATTCTTCTGACTTTACTGAACATTTTTTCCTAAGTCATAAATGTCTGTGGAATTGTGTCACCTGTTTTGTGTGTATCAATTGAGGGAGGTCTGTGTGGTTTTTATCCTTTATTCTGTTAATGTGATTAAATAATTTGATTAAGTTTAAAATATCAAAATATTACTCAACCCCTGAAGAAACCTAATTTTCATATTATATCATAGTTTTATCATTATATGGGGAGAAATTTTATATCAGTGTTTCTGGAAGCTTTTTTCCTGCCCTGCTCTTTTCTTGTAACATCTGTCCCAACTTTGAAAAGAGAATAAGGCAGGCTTCACAATGTGAGTTTGGCAGTGCTTTTCGCCACTCTACTTTGAGACAGTCCATGGACAGAGAATGTTTTTTCTTTTTCAAATAACAAACAAAAAATCAGCATTTGAGCCATCCTGCTCTAAAATTTTCATTGTGGGAAATATTTTGAATAGAAATTAAATTATTAAGTGGATATATTTCTAGTTATATTTTCTATGAATATTCCTAGTTATGTTTGCCTTCACTTCCTTTTCAGCTTTTAGTCGAACTACTTTTTTCCCCTAATGATAAAATCATTGGAAAAGGCTTATTCTTCTGCAGTTTCAAATTAAATATAGCAATAAAATCACAATTAAAAAGGAGATTTTGTAACCCATGTTGATGATCTTGATCTTTATTTTTCATCTTTAACATTGACAGTATAATTTCTAAGTATGCAGGAGAGCATTAAATATTGTCAGCATTTCCTTAAAGACTAAATCATAATTTCACTTTTTCCTCATTTTCATCATGTGTTGTTGGAAGTTAGTCTCTGTTCAAAATGAACAAAAATTTTCTAACAAAACAGTGTTTATTTTCTTGTTGACAGTGATGTACAAACCATAAATTGGACAAATCAATCTCTCATTGCATTGATTTCCTTTTTATCTCTTCCAAGAAATTGTCAATTTCTCTTGCCTTTCATTGTACCACTTGGCTTGTGATAGAAATTTTTTTGATTCTATATAAACGACAAACTGTAGAAAAGCTCTATGTTCTTATGTGTTTCCTCTTTTCTCAGGTTTCCTAGACCATTGTGCTTTTTCCATGCAAGGAAACATAAAATTGTAGAAATTTCTCAAACAATAAACATCTGTTTTATTGTATTAATGTAAATACCCACTACTATTTCCAAGCCTTTTGTGTACCGAATAACTTCTGGTTTCAGTGTCATACATAGTATGCTCTTTTTGTTGAAAGTATACTAAGTGACAGTTAAGCTTAACAGATGGAGTTCCAAAAATGTACATAACTCCAGTGAAGTATGGACAATGTTGACTTTCCTGGCAAAATATCCCATGCACATGTATTGTGACTGCTCTTTTGTTGCCTATGGGTATATTAATAAAAGTATACTAACCATTGATAAGATTTTAGTATGCAAACTAATTTTATCTAATTTTTCAAAATTTACAAATTTTAATTTTTTTCTTGTCATATAATAGTAGCTAAATGATCCCAAATATGGTTCAAACTATTAGTAACTGCTGATATTAGAATCTTGTTCTTGTAAGCTACGAATAATGTAGATAGGCAAGGTTTACTATATAGAATAGATGAATATATTCAATATCTTATAATAACATGCATAATGTGCATATATATGTGTGTATATATATATATATATATATATACACACACATATATATATATAATTGAATCAGGTTGCTATAAACCTGAAACTGACATAATGTTGTAAATCAACTATATGTCATTAAAAATAAATAAAAATGCCCTTTAATAATACTTAAAAATTTATTTAAAACACCAGCTGTAACCATCTACCTTCCATCAGAGTGACACAAATGAGCATAGATGACCCAGACACCCAGGGTGTTAAAAAGACAAAATTAAGAGGCATAATATCTGCATTTTAACAAGACGATCAAATTAGTTAAGCTAAGTGTATACCTAAATATCTGG
This sequence comes from Budorcas taxicolor, assembly GCF_023091745.1. Taxonomy (NCBI): domain Eukaryota; kingdom Metazoa; phylum Chordata; class Mammalia; order Artiodactyla; family Bovidae; genus Budorcas; species Budorcas taxicolor. Next base: position 36,581,122 of record NC_068926.1, on the reverse strand, counting down.
ATGTCAAACATATTCTAATACGATTTCAAATAAGCTTTTCTAGTTTCACCAATATAAAAAAAATCAGAAGAAAACATTATTAACCTTATAAACAAACTATCAAGTACCAAGGTGTTCTTTTCAAAATGGCTCCTGCATTCATCTCATCCATGTCATTGCCTCTGTCAGTACCCTGCTGCATGCATTATCATCTAATATTTGCATTATTGTAGTACACCACAGAAATAGGACTCCTTTTGTTACTGTTGCCTCTGATCCAAACAGACACTACAGCTACACAAAAGTTTGTTAAACGTCACTTTCCACATATCATGCAAAATTTTTGCTGACTTTGCCCAAAATATACATTTTTGTAGTATAAGTAAGTTCTTTCACCTTTCTTTCTGGGTATTTTTTTAAGCTCTATCTTCCAGTACACTAGTTCTCTCTTCTTCATTGTTTGATAAACTGGATATCAAAATTCAAGTATTTATTTTCATTTCTTGATGTTGTTGTTGTTTAGTCACTAAGTCGTGTCCAGCTCTTCATGGCATCATGAACTACAGAACACCAGTCTTCCCTACCCTTCACTATTTCCTGGAGTTTGCTTAAACTCATGTCCATTAAGTCAATGATTCCATCCAACCATCCATCTTCTATTGCCCCCTTCTCCTCCTGTCCTCAATTTTTTTCCAGCATCAGGGTCTTTTCCAGTGAGTCAGCTCTTTGCATCAGGTGGTCAAAGTATTTGGTTTCAGCTTCAGCATCAGTCCTTCCAATGAATATTCAGGGTTGATTTCCTTTAGGGTTGACTGGTTTGATCTCCATGCTATTAAAGGAACTCTAAAAGTCTTCTCCAGCATCACAGTTTAAAAGCATCAGTTCTTCAGTGCTCAGACTTCTTTCTGCTCCAACTTTCACATCCATACATGATTACTGAAAAAATCATATCTTTGACTATATGAGCCTTTGTTGGCAAAGTAATGTCTCTGCTTTCTAACATACTGTCTAGGTTTGTCGTGAATCCCCTAGTAGAAATGAGGTAGCTCTCATAGTCAAAAAAAAGAGTCCAAAATGTAGTACTTTGGTGAAATCTGAAAAATGACAGAATGATCTTGGTTCTCTTCCAAAGCAAACAATTCAATATCACAGTAATCCAAGTCTTCACCCCAGCCACTAAAGCCAAAGAAGATGAACTTGAATGGTTTAATGAAGATCTACAAGACCTTCTAGAACTAAGATCAAAAAGAGTTTGTTTTTTTTCTCATCAAAGGGGGCTGGAATGCAAAAGTATGAAGTCAAAAAATACCTGGAATAACAGGTAAGTTTGGCCTTGGAGACAAAATGAAGCAGGGCAAAGGCTAACAGAGTTTTGCCAAGAGAATGCACTGGTCATAGCAAATAACCTCTTCTAACACATAAGAGACAACTCTACATATGACATTTCCAGATGGAAAATACTGAAATCAGATTGGTTATATTTTTTGCAGCTGAAGATGGAGAAGCTCTACACAGTCAGTAAAAACAAGACTGGGAGCCAAGTCTGGCTCAAATCATGAACCTTTCATTGAAAAATTCAAATTTACACTGAATAAAGTAGGGAAAACCACTAGATCATTCAGGTATGACCTAAATCAAATCCTTTGTGATTATACAGTGGAAGTGACAAACAGATTCAAGGGGTTAGATCTGATAGACACATAGCTAGAAGAAATATGGATGAAGATTCATAATATTGTGCAGGAGATGGTGGCCAAAACCATCGCCAAGAAAATGAAATGCAAGAAGGCAAAACTGTTGCCTGAAGAGGCTTTAAAAATAGCTGAGAATAGAAGAGAAGTGAAAAAACAAAGGAGAAAAGGAAAGAAATACCCAATTGAATGCAGAGCTCCAAAGAATAGCTAAGAGAGACAGGAAAGCCTTCTTAAGTGAACAATACAAAGAAATAGAGGAAAACAATAGGATGAGAAAGACTAGATATCTCTTCAAGAAAATTAAAGAAATACCAAAGAAACATTTCATGCAAAAATGCGCATAATATAGGACAGAAGTGGTATGGACATAACAGAAGCAAAAGAAATTAAGAAGTGGCTAGAATACACAAAAGGACTATACAAAAAGATATTAATGACCCAGATAACCATGATGGTATGGTCACTCACCTAGACCCAGACATCCTGGAGTCTGAAGTCAAGTGTACCTTAGGAAGCATTACTATGAACATAGCAAGTGGAGGTGATGGAATTCCATCTGAGCTTTGAAAATCCTAAAAGATGATACTATTAAAGTGCTGCACTCAATATTCAAAACAATTAAGACAGTTTTTTCACACTCCTCTTTCACCTTCATCAAGAGTCTCTTTAGTTCTTTTTCACTTTCTGCCATTTAAGTGGTATCTGAGGTTGTTGAGGTTATCTGAGGTTATCTGAGGTTATCTGAGGTTGTTGATATTTCTTTTGCCAATTTTGATTCCAGTTTGTGATTCATCCAGCCTGGTATTTCTTATGATGTATTCTGAATATAAATTAAATAAGCAGGGTGACAATATATAGCCTTGATATACTTCTTTCCCAATTTTTGGAACCTGAAGTTCATTGTTTCATGTCCAGTTCTAACTGCTGCTTCTTGTCCTGAATATAGGTTTTTAGTAGACCTGTAATGTGATCTGGTATTTCCGTCCCTCTAAGAATTTTCCATAGTCTGTTGTGATCCACAGAAAGGCTTTAGGATAGCCAATGAAGCAGAAGTAGATATATTTTTCTTTTTTTAAAAAAATTCCCTTGATTTTTCCACGATCCAGCAGATGCTGACAATTTATCTCTGGTTCCTCTAATTTTTCTAAGGCCAGCTTGTCCATCTGGAGTTCTCAGTTCTATTAAAGCTCAATATGGAAGATCCCCTGGAGAAGGAAATGGCAGCCCAATTCAGTATTCTTGCCTGGAAAATCCCATGGACCGTGGAGCCTGGTAGGCTACCGTCCATGGGGTCGCAAAGAGTCAGACACAACTGAGCGACTTCACTTCACTTCACATGACTTTTATCTATTTATTTATTTTTGTTGTGCTGGGTCTTTGTTGCACATAACCTGTGAGCTCTTCATTAAGCACAGGCTTCTCTTAATGCAAAGTATGGCCTCTGGCATGTACAGGCTTCAGTAGCTGTGGCATGTGGAATCTTTGTTGTGGTTGGATGGGTTCCTTATTGTTGTGTGTGAGCTTCTCTTGTGGCGAACAGGCTCTAGCTAGGGTTTGCGCTCTTTAGTAGCTGTGGCAAGCAGTCTTAGTTGCCTTGCTCCATGTGGGCTCCTAGCTTCCTGGCCAGGGATCAAACATGTATCCCTGCACTGGAAGACAAATTCTTAACCACTGGACCACCAGTCCCATAGTTTTATATTCTAATCGATTTTTTTAAATTCTATTTGATTTTTTTCAAAATTGCCTCACTTTTGATACCTGCTCCTTTCTTAATATGTTACATGTTATTTTTCATGTCTTTAAATATAACATATACTTTAACAGTATTTTATTTTATATATTTTTAAAAATTCAGAGGTAGGTACAGAGTTTTCCTGAATATCCCCTCCTTCTGTTCATATACAGTGCTGCTGCTGCTACTAAGTCGCTTCAGTTGTGTCCAACTCTGTGCGATCCCATAGACAGCAGCCCACCAGGGTCCCCCGTCCCTAGGATTCTCCAGGCAAGAACACTGGAGTGGGTTCCCATTTCCTTCTCCAATGCATGAAAGTGAAAAGTGAAAGTGAATTCACTTAGTCATGTCCAACTCTTCAGGACCCCATGGACTGCAGCCTACCAGGCTCCTCCATCCATGGGATTTGCCAGGCAAGAGTACTGGAGTGTGGTGCCATTGCCTTCTCCCTGTTCATGTATAACCTCCCTTATTATTATTATCCCAAAACACAAGGCATATTTATTACAATCGATGAACTTTAATTTTTTTACATTAGAGTTCACTCTTATTAAGTTCACCGTGTATGTGAAAAAATTTATAATGACATATATTTACCATTATAATACCATGAAGAGTAGTTTCACTGCCCTAAGGATCCTTTGTGCTCTGTCCATTTATTCCTCTCTCCTTGCCTAAATGCTGACAATCCATGACAACCCTCCATGTCTTTGCCTGGCTTGATATTTCATTTCTTCTCAGCACAGAGTAATATTCCACTGTATAGAGTATCAGTACTTTAAGAAATCCATTCTATGTGTTTATTGGCTGGCTTTCCTTCAAGGTGACTTGTTTCCAAGATCGTTTGCATTTTTTGGTATGACCTTTGTGTATTTATCTGTAGCAATTCTATCAGGTCTGTATTTACAACCTATCTAGTTTGGCCATGAGCTTTGGTTACTATCAATCTGAAAATATTTAAAACTTTCTTCTGCCTTTGTATTTTTCTTTCAGTGTGAGGATTGCCATTTGATTAAAAGAAAACACCTATTTTTCACTTTTTTCTGTGCTGTGTCATTTTGTTTTTATGTTTGTTTCTGTTTTGTTTTGTTTTCCACCCACCCGCAAACAAAGCAGACACTGGCAAATCTCTCCCCATCTCCTAGTGTACTGTGGAAAATTATCTGGTTCCCCCACTTTATACTATAATAATTGATCCTTTCTCTACTTTCACAGTTTATCCAGGGTATTTCTTGTCTTTTAAGGACTTTAATAACATGCTTCTTGGCCACCAGGAGACAGTATAGACAACCATGCAAATTGGTGTCCTCCCTAATTTGTCTTTCCTCTTTTCTTAAAGATATAATTTTAAAAAAACAGGAAAAGATCCATATTTTCAATTAATTTTTTACTTATAGAAGAGTGGCAAAATAGTGCAGAATTTTCCTAAATCACACACCAAATTGCCCTGGTATTAACATCTTTAACTGCAGTACGATTATCTGAGCCATGAAACTAACAGTAGGATAATCCTATTATCTACTCCAGATACTACATGAATTACACAATTTTTTTTTTTCAGTAATGTTCTTTTTTTCTCTGAGATCCCATCTGGATACCATATTCCTTTGTTTCTTGCATTCTATCAGTTACAATCTGAAAACATCTGTATTTATTTAGTTATTTGAGGAAGATAGAGTTTTCCATGCCAGAATACTGGAGTGGGTAGCTATTCCCTTCTCCAGGGAATCTTCCCAATACAAGGATTGAACCCAGGTCTCCCACATCATAAGCAGATCATTTACCAGCTGAGCCACCAGGGAAGCCCAAGAATACAAAAGTGAGTACTCCATTCTCCAGCAGATCTTCCTGACCCAGGAATTAAACCAGGATCTCCTCATTGCAGGCAGATTCTTTACCAGTTGAGCTCCCAGGGAATCCTTTAACTCTTTGCAACCCTATGGACTGTAGCCCGCCAGGTTCCTCTGTCCATGGGATTTTCCAGGCAAGAACACTGAAGTGGGTTGCCATTTCCTCCTCCAGGGAATATTTCTTATCCAGGGATCAAACCCTCATCTCCTGCGTTAGCAGGCAGATTCTTTACCACTGAACCACCTGAGAAGCCCACAGACACTTCCACCTGTAACTAAAAGGAACTCCTGCAGGTATGCTATTTGTGCTTTTTTTTTTCTTTAACGTTTCCTTTTTTTTTTTCCTCTTTCTTCTTCCCCTTTATTCCTCTCTCCTCCTTCATTTACTTCTTCTCTCCTTCTCTCCCTCCTTGCTTTTTATTCCTTTCTCTTTTCCTTCTTCTCTAGTATTGCTTTCATTAGGGCACCACTAGCTGTTTTATGTTCATCTTGGATTTTCTTCTGTCCCAGCACAGTAATCAACAACTTCTACAAGCTGTACAGGTTTCTTTTTAAAAACATTACTTTTTAGTAGCCAAGAAAGGACATTAAGTATATGGTTTTTTTTTAATTTTTTAAATATAAATTTATTTATTTTAATTGGAGGTTAATTACTTTACAATATTGTATTGGTTATAAGTTATTACTTACAATTCTTTTTGTTCAAGCTAGGAAATATATATATATATCCTAACCATATATATACAGTCATCTTTATTTCTGTACTTATGTTGATACCCCAATTCATATTTATATCTATTTCTATATATCATCTATCTACCAATTGTTTACCTAAAACATGTGCTCATACTGACATCTTATATTTACCCAACACCACAGGATTAATTTTAGCTTTTCCCTTTGCCTTAATTGTAATTTACCTAATATTGTAAAAATAAATTCTTATTATCTATAATATATTTACTTATTTTTTTTCAACACTGGTATACAAACATTGTGGTTTTAAAAAATGTAAGGAAGAAATAAGACTGTCATACATAGAAAATTCTAATGACACCCTCCCCCCAAAGACTACTTAGAAAGTTGCAAGATATATAGTTGCAAGATATACAGTTAATATACAGAAATTTGTTGTGTTTCTATATACTAACAACAAGCTATCAGAAAGAGAAGTTAAGGAAATAATCCCATTTAAAATCAAATAAAAAATAATAAAATACTTACCAATAAACTTAACCAAGGAGGTAAAAAATCTGTACTTGGAAAATTACAAGACAGTGATGCAAGAAATTGAAGACAACACAAATAGACAGAAAGATATAATGTGTTTATAGGGAAGAATCAAGACTGTTAAAGTGACTATATTACCAAAGGCAATCTTCAGATTCAATGCAAGCAATCAAAATACCTTGGTCATTTTTCACAGAACTAGGAGAAATAATTCTAAAATATGGTTTTTCCAGTGGTCATGTATGGATGTGAGATTTGCACTATAAAGAAAGCTGAGCACCAAAGAATTGATGCTTTGAACTGCGGTGTTGGAGAAGACTCTTGAGAGTCCCTTGGACTGTAAGGAGATCCAACCAGTCCATCCTAAAGGAGATCGGTCCTGGGTGTTTATTGGAAGAACTGATGTTGAAGTTGAAACTCCAGTACTTTGGCCACCTGATGTGAAGAACCCTCAAAGAACTCATTTGAAAAGACCCTGATGTTAGGAAAGATTGAAGGCAGGAGGAGAAGGGGATGACAGAGTATGAGATGGTTGGATGGCATCACCACCTCAATGGATATGAATTTGAGTAAACTCCAAGAGTTGGCGATGGACAAGGAGGCCTCTCATGCTGCAGCCTATGGGGTCACAAAGAGTTGGACATGACTGAGCAACTGAACTTAACTGAAAGAAACAAAACATGCCAAATGGCAAAAAACTGTCTTGAGAAAGAACATAGTTGGAGGTATTACCCTCCCTGATTCCAAGTTACACTACAATGCTACAGAATCAAAAATGTATGGTACAGAGGGAGAGGGAGAGGGTGGGATGATTTGGGAGAATGGCATTGAAATATGTATACTATCATATAAGAATCGAATCGCCAGTCTATGTCCGATGCAGGATACAGCATGCTTGAGGCTGGTGCACGGGGATGACCAGAGAGATGTTATGGGGAGGGAGGTGGGAGGGGGGTTCATGTTTGGGAACGCATGTACACCCGTGGTGGATTCATGTCAATGTATGGCAAAACCAATACAGTATTATTGTAAAGTAAAATAAAGTAAAAATTAAAATTAAAAAAAAAAGAAACATCAAAAAAAATAAATAAATAAAACCAAAAAAAATAATAAAGACATACTAGAACTTATACAAAAAAAAAGTATGGTACTGATATAAAAGAAAAAAAAATTCACATAGATCGACGGGAAAGAACAGACCTCAGAAATAAATCCAAAGCTTTAACTTTATGGGCAGTTAATCTATGACAAATGAAGCAAGAATATACAGTGGGGAGAAAATAGCCTCTTTAGTAAATGGAATTTGGAAAATTGGATAGTACATGCAAAAGAATCAAACTGGATCACTTTCCTACACCATGAATAACAACGAATTCAAAACAGAAAGACTTAAACATAAGACGTGAAGCCATAAAACTCCTAGAAGAAAGCAAATGCAGTAGGCTCTTGGACATCGGTCTTAGCAATATGTTTGCCTTCTCAGTGAAATAAAAGCAAAAATAAACAAATGGGAAAATTTCAAGGTGGAAAGCTTTTGCACAGTGAAGGAAAGTATAAAAGAATTTAAAAAAACAACAATAACAGAAAAGCATTCTATTGAATAAGAAGATATTTGCAAGCAGTATATCCAATAAGATATTAATATCCAAATATACAAAGAACTCATACAACTGAACATCAAAAAAAACATTTTTTTTAATGGGCAGAGGATATGGATTTTTTTCCAAAGACATACAGGTGACCGACAGGAACATGGAAATATGTTTGCTAGACATTACTAATCATGAGGAAAATACATATTAAAACCACAATGCAATGCTACCTCAAACCTGTCAGAGCAGCTGTTATCAAAACAAAAACAAATAACAAGTGTTGGCAAGAATGTGGAGAAAAGAGAACATTCATAAGCTATTGGTAGGACTGTAAATTGGTTTAGCCGATATGGAGATTCCTCAATTAAAAATATAACTACCATATGATCCAACAATTCCTTTGTTGGACATTTTTCTGAAAAAAAAAAAATAGAAAGAGTAAATAGAAAAGATATATACACCCCTATGTTCATTGCAGTATTATTTACAAAAGCAAAGCTATGGAAACGGCTTAAGTGTCAAAAGTGGGATCTGGCTATTCACTGCTCAAAAGCCAGTAAAAATGCCAGATTGAAGAAAGAAAAATTTGTTTTATTTTGAATGCTGGCAACTGATGAGGTGAGGGCAAACAACTGTCCAAAGGCTGATTCCTCTCACTGACAATTAGTGGGCAAGACCTTTTTAGACATGTAGAGGGGGCTGTATAGAGAAATAGCAAAATCAGTTCTGATAGTAATCTTGAAATTGGTCCTTAACGGTCTGAACAGTGTCATCTTGATTGTTTTAGCTACAATTACTCTTCAGTTCCAGGGTCAGCATGTTTCCCATTTCCCTGAGGCCAATTTTTGGAACTGTGGCAGCTTACGTCATGGCTACAGTCTGGTCATCATGAAGTTAAATTCTTCACCTGGGAGGATCATTGGATATGGCTCAGAATATTATCTACAGTACTTGAGAAGGAAATAAAGGTCCTTCACTTTGCTTAATGACTAAAGTATTATTACTTGGTCTCCTAACTGTTCTGCCTTTTTCCCTACATGTTCTGATTTCTTTGATTAAAATTGTTTTGGCTAAAGTTTTTCCACAGCAAAGGCAAGCAGAGGACATGAGGGAAGGGGGTAAGGATGATGCTCTGTTTCAATAAATAGATGAAAGAATATATTTGATGAAACCTTGCCATTTGAATGATGGACCTTGAGTGCATTATGCTAAGTTAAATTTCACACAGAGAAAGAGATACACTATATGATCCCATTTGCATGTATAGTATAAACAACAAAATAAAGATAACTAAAAAGAAAAAACATCATAGGTACAGAAAACAAACTTGTAGCTGCAGAAGGGAGAAGAGTGGGGAAAGAAGTAAATGAGATATATTAGGAGCTAAATAAATTAATGAGTGAATACATAAAATAATACTATTTGGAAAATTCTGCCTAATAGTTTTCAGGAAAATTTTCATGAGCATGAATAATGACTCTAATCCCTAGACATAAAATTCTATGTATCAAAATCAGCAACCACTCAGTTTACTACAGTTCAGTCACTCAGTCCTGTCCAACTCTTTGTTACCCCATGGACTGCAGCACACCAGGCTTTCCTGCCCATCATCAGCTTCCTAAGCTTGCTCAGACTCATGTCTATCAAGTCAGTGATGTCATACAACCATCTCAACCCTGCGCCCCTTCTCCTGCCTTCAATCTTTCCCAGAATAAGAATCTTTTCCAGTGAGTCAGTTCTTTGCATAAAGTGACCAAAGCATTGAAGCTTCAGTTTCAGCATCAGTCCTACCAATGAATACTCAGAATTGATTTCCTTTGGGATTGACTGGTTTGATCTCCTTGCAGCCCAAGGGACTTTCAAGAGTCTTCTCCAACACCACAGTTCAAAAGGAGCAATTATCCAGTGCTCAGCTTTCTTTATAGTCCAACTCTCACATTCATATATGATTACAGGAAAACCATAGCTTAGACTATGATCAAAATCAAAGAAAACTAACGAAAGTGATCACATGGACCATGAGCTTGTCTAGTTCAATGAAACCATGAGCCATGCCCTGTAGGGCCACCCAAGGTGGATGGATCATGGTGGAGTGTTCTGACAAAACATCGTTTGCAGGAAGAGGCAATGGCAAACCACTTCAGTATTCTTGCCTTGAGAATCCCATGAACAGTATAAAAAGGTGAAAGATATGACACCAAATGATGAACTCCCCCAGGTCAGTAGGTGCCCAATATGCTACCAGAGAAGAATGGAGAAATAACTCCAGGAAGAATGAAGAGATGAAGCCAAAGTGGAAAAAAAAGTTGTGGATGTGACTGGTGCTGGAAGTAAAGTCTGATTCTGTAAAGAACAGTTTTGCATAGCAACATGGAATGTTAGGTTGACGAATCAAGATAGATTGGAAGTGGTGAAATGGGAGATGGAAAGAGTGAACACTGTCATTTTAGGAATCAGTGAAATAAAATGGAGTGGAATGGGCAAATATAATTCAGATGATCATTATATCTACTACTGTGGGCAACAGTCCCTTAAAAGAAATGGAATAGACCTCATTGTCAGCAAAAGAGTCAGAAATGCAGTACTTGGGTGCAATGCCAAAAATGAAAGAATGATATCTATTCATTTCCTAGGCAAACCATTCAATATCACAGTAGTCCAAGTCTATGCCCTAATCAGTAATGCTGAAGAAGATGAAGATGAATGGTTATATGAAGACCTATAAGATCTTCTAGAACTAACACCAAAAAAAAAAAAAAAAAAGATGTCCATTTCATCATAGGGAACTAGAATGCAAAAGTAGGAAGTCAAGAGATGTCTGGAATAACAGGCAAATTTGGATTTGGAAAACAACATGAATCAGGGCAAAAGCTAACAGAGCTTTGCGAAGAGAACACACTGATCATAGCAAACACTCTGTTCCAACAACACAAGAAAAGACTCACATGGGGACATCACCAGATGGTCTATAACAAAGCAGATTGAGTATATTCTCTGCAGCCAAAGATGGAGAAGCTCTATACAGTCTGCAAAAATAAGACAGGGAGCTGACTGTGGCTCAGATCATGAACTTATTGCAAAATTCAGATTTAAGTTGAAGGAAGTAGGAAAATCACTAGACCGTTCAGATAGGACCTAAATGAAATGCCCTACAATTATACAATGGAAGTAACAAATAAATTCAAGGGATTAGATCCGAGAGATAGAGTGCCTGAAAAACTATGGTCAGAGGTTCATGGCATTGTACAGGAGGCAGTGATCAAGACGATTCCCAAGAAAAAGAAATGCAAACAGGCAAAATGGTTTTACAAGGATTTATAAATAGATGAGAAAGAAGAGAAACTAAATGCAAAAGAGAAAAAGAAAGATATAGCTATCTGAATGCAGAGATCCAAAAAATAGCAAGAAGAGATTATAAAATTCTTCCTAAGTGATCAATATAAACATAGAGAAGAAAACAACAGAACGGGAAAGACGAGAGCTCTATTCAAGAAAATTAGATATACCAAGGGAACATTTCATGCAAAGATGGGCACAATAAAGGACAGAAATGGTATGGACCTAACAGAAGCAAAGATATTAAGAGATGGCAATAAACAGAAGAACTATACAGAAAAGATCTTCACGACCCAGCTATCCACAGTGGTGTGATTCCTCACCTAGAGCCAGATATCCTGGAATGTGAAGTCAAGTGGGCCTTAGAAAGCATCACTACAAACAAAGCTAGTGGAGGTAATGGAATTCCAGTTGAGCTCTTTCAAATCCTGAAAGATGATGCTGTGAAAGTGCTGCACTCAATATGCCAGCCAATTTGGAAAACTCAGCAGTGGCCACAGGACTGGAAAAGGTCAGTTTTCATTACAACCCCAAAGAAAGGCAGTGGCAAAGAATGTTCAAACTACCATATAATCTCACTCATCTCGCACACTAGCAAAGGAATACTCAAAATTCTCCAAGCCAGGCTTCAGTGGTATGTGAACTGTGAACTTCCAGTTATTCAAGCTGGATTTATAAAAGGCAGAGGAACCAGAAATCAAATTCCCAACACCCACTGGATCATTGAAAATGCAAGAGAGTTCCAGAAAAACATCTATTTCTGCTTTATTGACTACATCAAACCCTTTGACTGTGTGGATCACAACAAACTGTGGAAATTCTTCAAGACATGGGAATTCCAGACCACCTGACCTGCCTCCTGAGAAATCTGTACGCAGGTCAAGAAGCAACAGTTAGAACTAGACATGGAACAAAAGACTGGTTCCAAATTGAGAAAGGAGTACATACATCAAGGCTGTATATTGTCACCCTACTTATTTAACTTATATGCAGAGTGCATCATGAGAAAGTCCGGCCTGGATGAAGCACAAGCTAGAATCAAGATTGCTGGGAGAAATATCAATAACCTCAATATGCAGATGACACCACCATTATGGCAGAAAGCGAAGAAGAACTAAAGAGCTTCTTGATGGAAGTGAAAGAGGAGAGTGAAAATGTTATCTTAAAACCCAACATTTAGAAAACTAAGATCATAGCATCCGGTCCCATCACTTCATGGCAAATAGATACAGAAACAGTGAGAGACTTTATTTTTGGGGTCTCCAAAATCACTGCAGATGGTGATTGCAGCCATGAAATTAAAAGATGCTTGCTCCTTGGAAGAAAAGCTATGACCAACCTAGACAGCACATTAAAAAGTGAGACATTACTTTACCAACAAAGGTCCATCTAGCCAAACCTACGGATTTTCCAGTAGTCAAGTGTGGATGTGAGAGTTGGGCTATAAAGAAAGCTGAGCGCCAAAGAATTGCTGCTTTTGAACTGTGATGTTGGAGAAGACTCTTGAGAGTCCCTTGGACTGCAAGGAGATCCAACGAGTCCATCCTAAAGGAGATCAGTTTTGGGTGTTCGTTGGAAGGACTGATGTTGAAGCTGAAACTCCAATACTTTGGCCACCTGATGCAAAGAGCTGACTCATTTGAAAAGACCCTGATCCTGGGAAAAAATGTGGGCAGGAAGAGAAAGGGTCGGCAGAGGGTGGGATGGTTGGATGGCATCACTGACTCAATGGATATGAGTTTGGGTAAACTCTGGGAGTTGATGATGGACAGGGAGGCCTGGCACGCTGCAGTCCATGGGGTCGCAAAGAGTCGGACAGAGCTGAGTGACTGAACTAAACTGAATTCTGTTCAGGAAATAAAAATCTACAGTGAAAGAACTTCTTATGGTAAAAAAATAAAGTAGATTTTGACAAGGAAGTAAGTTTAACTGTTGATGTGAATAGATTTCTCAGCATAGACAAAGATCAATTTCTTCCTTTTGATCAGGAGGAAATTCGAATCAACCAATCTGTGTAAAAGAATGTTCAAACATCTCTCTCCTTGTTTCTGATGCCCTTTTCTGTTTTAGTTAAAACTGCTTACACTAGGATTTTGTTACTGCTAATGAGTGTTCTGCTTATATTGATCTTTTTGAAACAGTATTTTATTTTACCTGTTAAAGGCCTTATTCTGGTCTTTATGCTCCCAGCGTTGCTATAATGCAAGTTTGAAAGGCTGTGCATCTTTTATGAGTCATTATCTCTTTTCCTTTTCTTTGCTCAATATAATGTAATTATATTTATTAGTGAATTTACAAGCATACATTCTTATTAGTATCCTATACTAATTATGGCAACTTTTAGCATTTATTAGAGATGAAAAACAAGTGCTTCAGTTTAAAAATATAGACATTTATTTAATCATTGCAAAGAATTAAATCAGTAGTACAAATGTACATGGACAATAATTGAAGCTCTGTGATTAAAAAGTTTTATTTTTAGGTATTTTTTAATACTGTATTTTTAGATATTTTTAAATTTTTATTTATTTTTATATTTTATTTTATTTATTTTTAGGTATTTTTAGTAGGTGTTCTTTTTTATATTGTAAAAGGTGATGCAAGGTTTGAATGAGGATATTTTCTTCAATTCAAAGAAGAAAACTCATTTTGGGAACCTGCTGCTGCTGCTGCTAAGTTGCTTCAGTCGTATCCGACTCTGGGCGACCCCATAGACAGCAGCCCACTAGACTTCCCCGCCCCTGGGATTCTCCAGGCAAGAACACTGGAGTAGGCTGCCATTTCCTTCTCCAATGCCTGAAAGTGAAAAGTGAAAGTGAAGTCTCTCAGTCATGCCCGACTCTTAGCAACCCCATGGACTGCAGCCTACTAGGCTCCTCTGTCCATGGATTTTCCAGGCATAGTACTGGAGTGGGGTGCCATTGCCTTCTCCATTTGGGAACCTACTCAATAGTTAATATATGATACAATAAATATCCACAAATTAAATATCTTACAGGAAAGAAAAAAAAATTCCAAGTATGCCAGCAAATGATCATGGGGTTCTCAACATGCCAGCATATTTGGAAAACCCAGCAGTGGCCACAAGACTGGAAAAAGATGGTTTCCATTCCAATCCCAAAGAAAGGTAATGCCAAAGTATGTTTAAACTATTGTACAACTGCACTCATTTCACACAATAGCAAATTAATGCTCAAAATTCTCTAAGTTAGGCTTCAACAGTCCATGAACTCATAGCTTCCGATGTTCAAGCTGGACTTAGAAAAGGCAGAGGAACCAGAGATCAAATTTTGCCAACATCCATTGGAAGATAGAAAAGCAAGAAAATTCCAGAAAAGCATCTATTTCTGCTTCATTGACCACGCCAAAGCCTTTGACTGTGTGGATCATGACAAACTCTGGAAAATTCTTAAAGAGATGGGAACACCAGACCACTTTGCCTGCCTTCTGAGAAATCTGTAGGCAAGTCAAGAAACAACAGTTAGAACTGAACATGGACCGACAAACTGGTTCCAAATTGGGAAAGGAGTACACCAAGGCTGTATATTGTCACCCTGCTTATTTAACTTATATGCAGAGTACATCATGTGAAATGCTGGCCTGGCTGAAGCACAAGTTGAAGTCAAGATTGCTGGGAGAAATGTCGGTGACCTCAGATACGTAAATGACACCACCTTTATGGCAGAAAGCAAAGAGGAACTAAAGAGCTTCTTGTTGAAAGTGAAAGAGGAAGTGAAACAGCTGGCTTGGAACTCAGCATTCAAAAAATGAAGATCATAGTATCTGGTCCCATCACTTCATGGAAAATAGACAGGAAACAATGGAAACAGTGACAGACTTAATTTTTTTAGGCTCCAAAATCACTGCAGATGGTGATGACTATAAACATGACATTAAAAGATGCTTGCTCCTTGGAGGAAAAGCTATGAGACACCTGGACAGCATATTAAAAAGCCAAGACATTAGTTTGCCAACAACAGTCCATCTAGTCAGTTCAGTTCAGTTCAGTTCAGTCGCTCAGTTGTATCCAACTCTTTGTGACCCCATGAATCGCAGCACGCCAGGCCTCCCTGTCCATCACCATCTCCCGGAGTTCACTCAGACTCACGTCCTTCGAGTCAGTGACGCCATCCAGCCATCTCATCTTCGGTCATCTCCTTCTCCTCCTGCCCCCAATCTCTCCCAGCATCAGAGTCTTTTCCAATGAGTCAACTCTTTGCATGAGGTGGCCAAAGTACTGGAGCTTCAGCTTTAGCATCATTCCTTCCAAAGAAATCCCAGGGTTGATCTCTTTCAGAATGGACTGGTTGGATCTCCTTGCATCTAGTCAAAGCTATGATTTTTCCAGTAATCATCTATGGATGTGAGAGTTGGACTATAAAGAAAGCTGAGTGCTAAATAATTAATGCCTTGGAACTGTGGTGTTGGAGAAGACTCTTGAGAGTCCCTTGGACTGCAAGGAGATCAAACCAGGCAATCCTAAAGGAAATCAGTCCTGAACACTCATTGGAAGAACTGAGGCTGAAGCTGAAACTACAATATTTTTGGCCATCTGATGTGAAGAACTGAGTTGTTGAAAAAGACCCTGAAGCTGGGAAAGATTGAAGGTGGGAGGAGAAGGGGATGACAGAGGATGTGATGGTTGGATGGCATCACTGACTCGATGGACGTGAGTTTAAATAAGCTCCAGGTGGTTGTGAAGGACAGGGAAGCCTGATGTGCTGCAGTCCATGGGATCACAGTCAGACATGACTGAGCTACTGAACAACAACAACAACTTCAACAATTGCCAAATTTCAGTCTTCACTGTATTGCTTATATGATTTAAACTAATATTTACCTTTTTCTAATAGATTTGTCCCCCAAGATATTCTTCCTATAGGAAACTCAAACACCTATATCAGCAAGTTGTGATCATGTCCCATCTTATTCTTTATGATTATTTTCCATGTTGCTTTCAATTTATATTTAATGTACCAATCAAACAATATCACTGCATTTAAGACCACCTTAAATGTAATGCTGTTCATTTTTGTCTATAAGATCAAAACTAAAAACCAATCAAAATATTTTTTTCAGTCTCCTCATGTACTTTCATCTCCTAAAAGTCCCTTTCACAAAGTTCATGCTAAACTCCTTAAGATTTTGTATTTACCTTGTTTGGACTATTTCTTGTTTTCTAATTTTAGGATTAACTTAATGCTGAAAAAAAAGTCTATCATTGTTCAAATGATCATAGACAACAGACTTAAAGTAGAAAAAATTTTTTATCTTAAACTGTTGAAATTTACAAATGAGATTAAATTTCAATGAAGACAAAGTACTACTCACTATTTTCTTGTAATGTATATTTATTGAACATCTAGTTTGTATTCAGCACTGTTCTCAGCAGTAGGCCCATCAATGAACATGACAGATAAAAATATCTGCCACTATGGAATTTAGATTCTAGTACAAGTAAGGAGGCAGTAAAAAAAAAAAAAAAAAAAAAAACACCTGACCTATATAAAGTCTATAGCAAGCTATTAATGCAGTGTATAATGTGTTAATGGGAATAAAATATAGCAAGAAGGGGGGATACAGAATATTTGCAGAGTGGGATTTGCAAAGTTAAAATGCAAATGTGACCATGAAAGGAACATTGAGAATGTGCTGTTTAAGTGAAGATGTGAAAGAGAGCAAGTAGGCTCTCTGCAGGTCCTGCAGAATAATTTCAAATATAAGAATGCCAAGTAGGAGCTCCTTTGGTTGTTTCAAAAAAAGCAAAGGTGAGTGTGTATAGAAATAAGTGACTCAAGTTGCTGTTGTTGTGCAGTCACTCAGTTGTGTCCGACTCTTTGCAACCCCATGGACTGTAGCACACCAGGCTTCCCTATCCTTCACCATCTCCCAGAGCTTTCTCAAATTCAAGTCCATTGAGTCGGTGATGCCATCCAACCATCTCATCCTTTGTTGTCCCCTTCTCAAGTAGTCGGAATAAACTAGGTCAGAGATGTGTGATGATATTTATTGAGGCCTCATAGGTAACTGTGAAAATACTGTTTTTTTTTTTTCTCTTAAACAGATGAATGATGTCCATGGGCTCTGAGAAGGTGAAAACCAATCTTATCTGGAATCAATATGTTCCTTTTTATATAAACACAGTTTCTAAGAGAACACAGTCAAGCAGTACTATTTACAAAAGTCAGGACATGGAAGCAACCTATCAATAAATGTCCATCAGCAGAGGAATGGATAAAGAAAAAGAACAAAATAATGCAATTTGTGTCAACATGGATGGATTTAAAGATTGTCATACTGAATGAAGTAAGTCAGAGAAAGACAAATATCATATAATACCATTTATATATGAAATGTTACAAATAAACTTATTTACAAAACAGGAAGAGTTATAGATGTTTAAAAAAAGTGTATGGTTACTGGGGGGAAGCAGGCAGAGGGATAAATTGGGAGATTGAGATTGACATATACACCCTACCACATATAAAATAGATGACTAATAATGGCTTACTGGATAGTACATGGAACTCTACTTAATATTCTATAATGTCTTACATAGAAAAAGAACCTGAAAATGAGTGGATATATGTGTGTATATATATATAACAGATTGAATTTACTAAACAGCAAAACTAACACACATTGTGAATCACCTATACTCCAATAATTTGTTTTTTAAAAAAAGATCGCATCACAGTTACAAAACAACTAGATCTTTCCTAAATGAGATGGCTTTTAATAGCCCCAAATCATTCTTCTTGTTTCCTGGACAAAGATGATCAAAATACCTGATGCTGAACTGCCCTGTTAGTTAACAGTATCTAATCCTACAAATAGCTGGAAAAGAAGAGAGGCGAAAAGCAAAGGAGAAAAGGAAAGATATAAGTATCTGAATGCAGAATTCCAGAGAATAGCAAGAAGAGATAAGAAAGCCTTCTTCAGCAATCAATGCAAAGAAATAGAGGAAAAGAACAGAATGGGAAAGACTAGAGGTCTCTTCAAGAAAATTAGAGATACTAAGGGAACATTTCATGCAAAGATGGGCTTGATAAAGGACAGAAAACGTATGGACCTAACAGATGCAGAAGATATTAAGAAAGGTGGCAAGAATGCACAGAACTGTACAGAAAAGATTTTCACGACCCAGATAATCATGATGGTGTGATCACTAATCTAGAGCCAGACATCCTGGAATGTGAAGTCAAGTGGGCCTTAGAAATCATCACTATGAACAAAGCTAGTGGAGGTGTTGGAATTCCAGTTGAGCTATTTCAAATCCTGAAAGATGATGCTGTGAAAGTGCTTCATTCAATATGCCAGCAAATTTGGAAAACTCAGCAGTGGCCAAAGGGACTTTAAAAAGTCCATTTTCATTCCAATCCCAAAGAAACGCAATGCAAAAGAATGCTCAAACTACCACACAATTGCACTCATCTCACATGCTAGTGAAGTAATGCTCAACATTCTCCAAGCCAGGCTTCAGCAATACATGAACCATGAACTCCCTGATGTTCCAGCTGGTTTTAGAAAAGGCAGAGGAACGAGAGATCAAACTGCCAACATCCGCTGGATCATAGAGAAAGCAAGAGAGTTCCAGAAAAACATCTATTTCTGCTTTCTTGACTATGCCAAAGCCTTTGACTGTGTGGGTCACAATAAACTGTGGAAAATTCTAAAAGAGATGGGAATACCAGATCACCTAACCTGACTCTTGAGAAACCTGTATGCAGGTCAGGAAGCAACAGTTAGAACTGGACATGGAACAACAGACTGGTTCTAAACAGGAAAAGGAGTATATCAAGGCTGTATATTGTCCCCCTGCATATTTAACTTCTATGAAGAGTACATCACGAGAAATGCTGGACTGGAAGAAACACAAGCTGGAATCAAGACTGCCGGGAGAAATATCAATAACCTCAGATATGCAGATGACACCACATTTATGGCAGAAAGTGAAGAGGAGCTAAAAAGCCTCTTGATGAAAGTGAAAGAGGAGAATGAAAAAGTTGGCTTAAAGCTCAACATTCAGAAAACGAAGATTATGGTATCCCCATCACTTCATGGGAAATAGATGGGGAAACAGTGGAAACAGTGTCAGACTTTATTTTTGGGGGGCTCCAAAATCACTGCAGATGGTGACTGCAGCCATGAAATTAAAAGATGCTTACTCCTTGGAAGAAAAGTTATGACCAACCTAGACAGTATATTCAAAACCTGACACATTACTTTGCCGACTAAGGCCCATCTAGTCAAGGATATGGTTTTTCTTGTGGTCATGTATGGATGTGAGAGTTGGACTGTGAAGAAGGCAGAGCGCCAAAGAATTGATGCGTTTGAACTGTGATGTTGGAGAAGACTCTTAAGAGTCCCTTGGACTGCAAGGAGATCCAACCAGTCCATTCTGAAGGAGATCAACCCTGGGATTTCTTTGGAAGGAATAATGCTAAAGCTGAAACTCCAGTACTTTGGTCACCTCATGCAAAGAGTTGACTCTTTGGAAAAGACTCTGATGCTGGGAGGGATTGGGGGCAGGAGGAGAAGGGGATGACAGAGGATGAGATGGCTGGATGGCATCACTGACTCGATGGACGTGAGTGTGAGTGAACTCTGGGAGTTGGTGATGGACAGGGAGGCCTGGCGTGCTGCGATTCATATGGTCGCAAAGTGTTCGACACGACTGAGCGACTGAACTGAACTGAATCCAAAAGAATGAAAGGCAATGCCAAAATGTCAAAAGAAAGGCAATGCTAAAGAAGGTTCAAACTACCACACAATTTCACTCATCTCCAAGTCAGGCTGCAACAGTATGTAAACTGTGAATTTCCAGTTGTTCAAGTTGGATTTATAAAAGGCAGAGGAACCAGCTATCAAATTCCTGACATCTACTGGATCATCAAAAAAACAGGAGAGTTCCAGAAAAACATATACTTCTGCTTTATTGACTACACCAAAGCCTTTGACTGTGTGGATCACAACAAACTGTGGAAAATTCTTCAAGACATGGGAATACCAGACCACCTGACCTGCCTCCTGAGAAATCTGTATGCAGATCAAGAAGCAACAGTTAGAACTGGACATGGAACAGAAGACTGGTTCCAAATCAAGAACGGAGTATGTCAAGGCTGTGTATTGTCACCCTGTTTATTTAATTTGTATTCAGAGTGCATCATGAGAAAGGCCAGGCTGGATGAAGCACAAGCTAGAATCAAGATTGCCATGAGAAATATCAGTAACCTCAGATGCAGATGACACCACCCTTATGGAAGAAAGCAAAGAAGAACTAAAGAGCCTCTTGATGGAAGTGAAAGCAGAGAGTTAAAATGTTGTCTTAAAACTCAACATTCAGAAAACTAAGATCATGGCATTTGGTCCCATCACTTCATGGCAAATAGATGGGAAAACAATGGAAACAGTGAGAAACTCATTTTGGGGGTCTCCAAAACCACTGCAGATAGTGATTGCAGCCATGAAATTAAAAGATGTTTGCTCCTTGGAAGAAAAGCTGTGACCAACCTAGACAGCACTTTAAAAAGCAGAGATATTACTTTACCAACAAGGGTCCATCTAGTCAAAGCTATGGTTTTTCCAGTAGTCAAGTGTAGATGTGAGAGTTGGACTATAAAGAAAGTTGAGCACTGAAGAATTGATGCTTTTGAACTGTGGTGTTGGAGAAGACTCTTGAGAATTCCTTGGACTGCAAGGAGATCAAATTAGTCCATCCTAAAGGAAATCAGTTCTGATATTCATTGGAAGGACTGATGTTGAAGCTGAAACTCCAATACTTTGGCCACTTGATTCGAAGAACTGAGTCATTTGAAAAGACCCTGATGCTGGGAAAGATTGAAGGTGAGAGAAGAAGGGGACGACAGAGGATGAGATGGTTGGCATCACTGACTCGATGAACATGAGTTTAAGTAACCTCCAGGAGTTGGTGATGAACAGGGAAGCCTGGTGTTTTTCAGTCCATGGGGTTGCAAAGAGTCGGACATGACTGAGTGACTGAAGTGAACTGAAGTAATCCAAAACAGATTCTTGTTTTTCAAATTCCTCCTTAGAACATTATAAGGTCTTCCATGTAAATGCTATCTGACAGCTTTCTCTGATGTGAACTTTTTCTTCATACCCCAAACTAAATCAATCTAACTTTGACTACAAGTGTATTCCTGGTGGGATTAGACAGTTTTAAGCACAAAAGTGATGATGTTATAATTTATATTTTATAGATCATCCTGGTTGTTGTGTTATCTGTAGGCTACACTTGCACAAGGCAGAAAAAGGGAAACAACTTAGAAAACTAATGCAAGAGTTCAAAAGAGAGACAATATGGCTTTGACAACAGTGTTAGTACGGAGGCTTGGTAAGATATTTGCTACTGATTTGCATATGAATATACCTAGAGAAGTGTCAAATATGACCCCAAAATACTGGGCAAACACTGCTTTGAGAAAATATTGCCACTTACTGAAGTTGAGAAACTAAAAAAGATAAGCACATTTAGCAGGGCATTTTGCGTTGGACCCAGGAAATTTGAGATACACAAAGGTGAAGTTACTGAGTATTTGATGTAATATAGGACTCTAGAGTTCAGGACAGAGTTTGGGCTGGAGATGTAAATTGATGAGTTATCCCAGTATAGATGGTTCACAGTCAAGAGACTGAAAAGGATCAATAAGGGGGTGGCAGATTTTTTCTTTTATTTGAATTTTCCAAATTGGTGTGCTGTATTTTTGTTACCCTGATGAGACTTGTCTTTGCATGATGTCAGTGTTGTGGTCTCCATAAGACATAGTGAGTTTTCAGAATATCTAACATTGATTAAGGTCATGAAATAGCTTTTAAATGTCCAGGGTATTTGTTTAGAATTTTTAAAAGGCAAAAATCCAAAACCCAACTTCATAATATTCATATTCTTACTTTCATCTTAATATTTAGTTTTATACAAACTAAGTAATACTAGAGCTATCACTGGAAAAAGTCTAGGATGGGAGAAAATTAATTCAGTTTTGAAGTCATATTTTCACCTATTTTTGTAATATTCAATTTTGAAGTCATATTTTCACCTATCGCTGTAATTAATGAAATAATCAAATGTTTTCTTCAATTTTTGACATGATAATATGCATTTTAATAATTCTAAACTGCAGATCATCTCTCAGAATATACTAATATTGACTGATAAAAATTAAGCTTCTAAAATTTCTATTTTTTTTTTTGTAGTTAGTTGCTTAATTTTAACAGAATCAGATTCTATTTTGACTGACATCTGCCATATAAATTTGCTAAATGTGAATTGGGACCTTAGAGAATGCTGAATCCCAATAATTTACACTAGATACAGTAGTAATCATGTTTGTTGCCTTCTGGATAGTCTAATTCTACCGTCCCATCTATTGGGTTTGTAAGTTTTGTCCAGGTAGTTACTGTAGTATTTCATTCTAATCTAAGACAGTGTGTGTGTGCTTAGTCATGTCTAACTCTTTGTAACCCCATGGACTGTAGCTCATAAGGGTCTTCTGTCCATGGAATTTTTCAGGCAAGAATATTGGAGCATATTGCCACTTTCTACTCCAGGATATCTTCCTCACCAGGGGGACTGAACCCGTGTCTCTTGTGTGTCCTGCATTGGCAGGTGTATTCTTTACCACTGTGCCTCCTGGGCAGTTCAAGATCAAGAGAGGCTTCTTTAAAATAGTAGTTCCCTAACTTGCAAAATCACTGATGTATCCACATTTAGGATAAAATAAAATAAAGAATTTAATATCTAAAGACTTGATTGCATGGCTATGGAGTTTCTTTACAATTCTCATATGTCACTGAAATCTTTTGGAATGATATTTAAACTAAAAATTGAGTATGTGAGAAATAGAGTTAGGATTTACTCTGTGCCTTGCAGATAGTGAGGATTGTTACTTTTTATTTCACTCACACCTCTTAACAATAGAGAGATACTTTCATTATTTTACTTAAAGAAACTGAGTTCCATAAAATGAAGGCAATTTGTTCAAGGTCAACCTAAGACACAACAAAGATTTAAATAAAAAGTAGCCCAATTAAAAGTCAATTCCATTTACATTTCATGAAAAGGCCTGCTTGAACTTGCCAAGATTATATGTTTTGTAAATGGCTGCACTGATAAGCCTAGGATGGGTTTTTGTTCCCCACCCGCCCCCCCAAACACACACACATTTTTAAAGAAACTAGCTTTTCCCCAATTCAGTCAAGAGGCATTTACTGAGTGACTACCCCATTTGGTTAGGTGCTGGTAATGTCAAATGGGCTTCCCAGGTGGCACTAGAGGTAAAGAATCCACCTGTCAATGCAGGAGATACAATAATGTGGGTTCAATCCCTGAGTTCAGAAGACCCCCTGGAGAAGAAAATGGCAATCTACTCCAGTGTTCTTGCCTGGGAAATCCCATGGACAGAGGAGCCTGGCAAGGAACAGTTCTCGGGGTTGCAAAGACTCGGAAATGACCAGTGCACACACACACAAAGTCAAATAAAATAAAATATTGTCCCTAGTTTTAAAGAAAGCATAACTAGAGGAGAGAGACCTTGTAATTCAATAATACACAATGCAGTACATAGAGTTGTACATTGAACTGTACTCTGGGATCAGAAACAGGGTAACTAAGTTAAACTTCAGAGCAGCAGGGGAGATTCAGAAAGAACATGAGTCAGTTCAATGTTCAGAAATCATCCAGATAAAGAAATGAATGTAGAGTCATTACATTCAGGAGAAACAGTGATTGTGAAAACAAATGTGTGAAGCATTTGATGGAGGGTCTCATTTGAGCAGCTGTGGGTCATTTGCAAGGCTGAGGCATACATAACCATCAGAGGAGCAGCCATGACGTTTCACATACAGGCATGGGCTAGATGATGAAGAGCTTGGGTACTAAGCAACAGGCTATAAATATGTACTTATATTTTCTATGGAACTGAAATTTAAAGAATGAAAATGCACGATATTTAGAATTACAGAATTGTAAAAAGCTGACTAAAGCAAATCTTGTGTCAAGAGCAGAGCTTTCAATGATTTATTGAGATGCCACATGCTAAATTGTTTTGCAACTTCTACTTGTTATTTCCAAGCAACTTTATGGAGTAGTGTCTGTACTGGGAAAATAAAAATTACTGTACTGAAATATATTTGGGTTGTTCGGTTGCCTTGGTTGTAGATAAAATTTTGATTAATAGTCAGAACTATATTCAGAATTAGAATTATTATTTCACAGCATCAGCTAATCTCTATAGAGGTTTTCAGGGACAATAATTTTAAAACTAAATAAATATATTTGTTTGTTTTTCTAGCTGCTTTCTATGTTATTTTGTGCTAAGGAGACATGTTACCTTGTATGAGTTCATGGGTGTGATTACAGGAATAGAAAATGTCATATGTAATTTTTATAGAAAATCATATCATACTAATATTAGAGAGTTCATTAGAATATATCTAAGTGAAACAGCTTTTAAATAAAGAAGTGGAAACACAAATGGCTCAAGGTCACAAGAAATTTAGTGAAAAGTCTAGATCTCAGCTCTAAGTAATGGATTTACTATTTTTTTCCCACTGCATCTTAGTTTGATTTCTGGGTACCTTACCTAGACATTGTTTTTTCAGGTAATGAATAAAACTTCAATAGTCATACGTCAAATATAGGTACTGACGAAGAATAATTTTATGCACTGGAAGGAACAAGTCTCACAATGTTATCAAATGCCTAAAATCTTCTTTTACTCAGTTTTAAAGTATTCTTATTAACAATGGTATATTAAAGACATTATCAAATGATAAAGTATGTATATTTTTCTCCTTTTTTACTATAGAACTATTATAGAACTAACAGTCCTACTATAGAACTAACAGTTCACTAGTACAGATCTTCATACACAGAAGACTGTAAGTTGATTAATTTTGGTAGTGCAATCTCAGAATAATCATAGTTTATTTAGTTTTTCCAAAATGATAACTGATATCGAAACAAAAGGAATACATAAAATTTGCTAGGAGAAATCATAAGTTGGTTTGCTCTTCTCGAGATAGTTGGTGTTTCATTTTTAGTTGTAGAAAACCTTACAAATTTAATTGTATAGACATTTTAAGGTAAATACTCTTTAAATTTTTGATGAATAATCTGGGTAAATCCTACTGAAATTAATTACAAAAAAAAATTTCACCCTGAAGGAAACAATTAGAAAATAATACTAAATGAACATTTTATAAGGATAATTAAAATGCATCTATTTTGACTTTAAAAAGAGCATCATCTCATAGTTGCAGTTATTCAGACTTCAGTTCATTTCAGTTCAGTAGCTCAATCGTGTCCGACTCTTTGCGACCCCATGAATCGCAGCATGCCAGGCCTCCCTATCCATCACCAACTCTCGGAGTTTACTCAAACTCAATTCCATCGAGTCGGTGATGCCATCCAGCCATCTCATCCTCTGTCGTCCCCTTCTCCTCCTGCCCCCAATCCCTCCCAGCATCAGGGTCTTTTCCAATGAGTCAACTCTTCGTATGAGGTGGCCAAAATATTGGAGTTTCAGCTTTAGCATCAGTCCTTCCAAAGAACACCCAGGACTGATCTCCTTTAGAATGGACTGGTTAGTGATTAATAATAAATGTTTTTTTCTTCCTTTCCTTTCTGCTGTAAGAAGTATGACTATTTTGTACTTGGGTTTAAATTTTTTATCATTTTTTAAAATATTATAGTGTAGGCAAATATATAAATTGGCCTCACTGAGACAGAGTGGAAATAGGTACTAATCTAAGTAACTTTGGCTCTGGATAAAATACATAAGACTAAAGGCAAAAGGAATTATACACAATAAGTTGCACTGTACTCTAGTTGGTATAGTGTTTTTTTCCCACAGGGATTCAAGTTAAGAATTCTGGAACCATTATACACATATACTGGAACTGAGTAAACCTCTACATGTCTAGTGGGTAGTGGGAACCAGATTTCTCATTGTTGGATTGAAAGTTGCAGAAATGAGATGAGGAGGCTAGAATAACCTATGTGGTAATGTATTAGAGGTGGAGATATCAATATAAACTCATGTTCACATCATATAAATTATTGCATATGGAAACATTTAGAGATATGTTATATACAAAGATCAGTATATACACACATATTTGTTCTCTGAGTGGGTGTAGAAGTATTGACATCCCTTTAGCAATAAGCACATGTAGCACTCAGAATAGGTTTCTAAAACCATTCTCCAGTAAAACGATCCAGACATCCTTGAGAAATAGTCGTTTTTAGGACTGAGGAAGGAAGATACAAGATGAGCTTGGAACAAAGTAATAGTGCCAGATAGCAAAGACATCCAAAAAAATAAAATCCACATTTGACTCCATACTGATATAAATAATGATTCAATAAATAGATGATTGTGGGAGAAAAGACAAACATTCCATATGGAATTCCATATAATTTATGTAGATAATCTGCTCTGAAGAAGGGAAAGTATAACTCCTCACTTCTTAAATGTGGACTTTGCATAGTGACTTTCTTCTGAAGTTTTCATAGGGGATAAATAGGGAGTAATTCACAGAGATGAAACTTTCCAAACACTACACAGCCATGTGATCAAAGTCTACATCAATAGTGAAAATCATGTTGATATATAAGCCCCTGATATAAAATGGCACTGATGCTTTATCTCTGTGCTCTTCTTCTCAAACCCCCATAACTTCAGTCTAATTGTGAGAAGTACATCAGACAAATTTCCATTGGCAGACATTCTGCAAAATATGTGACCAGCAAACTTCATGGTGGTCAGTCACCAAAAACGTGTAAAGTCTGATAAACTCATAGTTAAGAGACACCAAAGGAAACACAACTACAATAAGAAAAGGATCTAAAAATTTTTAATTTTGCTTAGTAGTAATGCAACAATATTCATTCACTAATTGTGACAGTGTTACCTTAGTAATGTAAGTTTTAACAAGGAGAGACTAAATGTTAAATATATGAAAACTCTATATTACCTCCACAGTTTCTTTTTAAACTAAAATATCTCTAAAACTTTTATTAAAAATATGATCATCTAAGATGGAGGAGCATTACAGGAGTAGGGGGAAAGAAGTTGTTATAGAATTATATGAAATCACATGTGTTAAATTTTGAAAATTGTAAAACATTATGAATTTAAAGAATCTTATATTGAATTAAGAAAAGAAGTAAAAAAGAATGATAATCTAGCAACCTAAAATCTTATCAGATTTATAGAAAGTGAACATGTTTCACTTGAGCAATAATAATAATGCCTGTAATAATGATAGCACATATTTATTAAAATTTTTATGTGCCAGCAATAGTTTTAAGTGATTTGAATGTATCCTTCTTGTTCAATTCTGAAAAACATTATAAACATAATTTTATATATGACATTTATGATAGTGTCTCATTTGATATAGTGTCAAATTTTTCCCAAGATTTTGGTCTTGATTACTCTTTTCTTCTTCCACCTCAGTAAAATTGAGCAGTGATCATGATTCCCCAAGAACTAAACCATCATTTACATCTAATGACATCATTTCACATCTAACCCTTTCCTGAAATGCAGGTTAGTATTTACAGCTATCCATGGGAGTTGTTTTCTTAATATATTCCCCAATCTTAAGATTTCCTTGTAGAAGACTAAGATTAATTTTCTTCTTCCATATTCCCTGTTCCAAATCTGTTTGCTATTTTTTTTCTTTTTTTGCTCCCACTCTGTATGAACACTGATTTACAGTCAAATCATGACTTTTGCACCAGGTTTCTTCCTCCTTTTTTCTCCCTCCAAAAAACTCATACATGTTATCACTGCTTATAACTTCCTAAATTACCCCATGGTATTGCTGCCTCTGCACCCATTTCATTGGCCAAGATGCCTGCAGGAACCTTTAACTCCAGCTCCTCTCACAAACACCTGCCTTAAAAAGAACACTCAGAGGAACTAGCAGAAGTTTACCTTCTGCCCCTGTTAGATAAGATCCCTATGAAAGTGAAAGCCACTCAGTGGTTTCTGACTCCTTACAACCCCATGGACTACATAGTCCATGGAATTCTCCAGGCCAGAATACTGGAGTGGGTAACCATTCCCTTCTCTAGGGGATCTTTCCAACCCAGGGATCAAACCCAGGTCTCCCACATTGCAGGCTGATTCTTTACCCACTGAGCCACCAGGGAAGCCGAGTTTGCCAAAACCCTGCTCTTTCGGTTTAAACTGACCAATCTGGCCTCAGTCCAGGAACTCCAAAGCACACTATCCACATCCCACCCTTTGCTCCTAGTAAAGGCATGTACCCCAGGTACTGCCTTTCTCCCTATGTGCACTTTGCCTTGACCTCCCCTCCCACTATGGTTTCGGAAAGCATTTTAGGTGCTTCTTCCAGGACCTGGGAATAATAAACTGCCTTATTTTCTCTTGTGGTCTCTTATTGAAACAGAGTACACCATCCAGCACCCTATACTCCATATCAGCATGAATTTAGCAAATTCATAAGTCACTGATGCCCACTGCTTTTACTTTCATCCTCTCTTGTCAATCTTTGGTAGTCATTTTGAAAGGTTATTGCTGAACCACGAAAGACGCTGGGATTCTTGGCCCCCAGAGGTTAAGAATTCAATACAGGGCCAGAGACGAGGCTTGATCACACAGGGCTTTTGAGTAAAAAAGTATAAAAGAGATAGAGAAAGCTTTTGACATAGACATCAGAAGGGGGCAGAAAGAGTGCCCCCTTGCTAGTGTTAGCAATGGAGTTATATACTTTTTAAAATTAGTTATTACAGTGAATCAAAAGAATGTCTGGAGGTTGTAAAGATCTTACTAGAGCCACTCCCATAATTTACATTTTAAGATAACAGGATTAGCCAGGTTTTTTCCAGAAACTATCCTCAAGCAGTACACTTTATTGTTATATAATCCTTAGTACAGAGTTTAAACTGAGTTGCTTGTTGTGTAATCATCAGTTCCAGGCTTGGACAGTTCGAGGTTTTATGTGATAAGACCAAGAAATGTAAAGGAAAAAATTTTTTTCTTTCCTCCTCTTTGAGAATTCCAGACCCCTATCTCCTCCTCGAGAACCCCAGACCCCTCTCTCCTCCTTGGGGACCCCCAGACTTCTTATCAACCTGCCTAGGAATTGACTCTCTAAATTTCTTAGTTCAAGTCTGTGGTTTCCACCTTCCAATTTATCTTCCACAGCTCCAGCATTTAACATTTTAAAACAAACATTAGCACCTCAGCAGATACCTGGATTAAAAGCTTTGATATTTTCATAATGCCTGAAATCCAAACTCAGCATACTTTATTAGCTGCTTTAAATTTGTTTTCAAAAAATCTTTGGTGGGATTTTGTTATGAGTTAGATTGTGTTCCCCAAAAAGATATGCACAAGTCCTAATTCTAGTACCTGTGAATGTGACATTATTTGCAAAGAGGGTCTTCGGTGATATAATCAAATTCAGGTTGAGTGTTATTATATTAGAATGGGCCCCAAATCCAATAACTGGTGTCCTTAAAAGGATAAAGATATTGGAAAATATAAATGGAGAGGACATAGAGGGATGAAAGTCATGTGATGTCAGAGGCAGAGACGAAAATGATGCAGCTACAGGTCAAGAAGGGCCAGAAGCTAAAGGAGACAGGCAGGATTCTCTAGAGCTTCAAAGCGAGAGATGATTCCAGTCTTCAAGTGTCCAGAAATGTAAGAGAATGCCTTTCTTTTATTTTAAACCACCAATATAGCTGCCTTTTCTTAAGGCAGCCCTAGAAAGTTAATAGAGTCTTTCCTTTTCCCAAACCATACTGTGTGCTTTACATGCCTTTGATGTTGTTTGCCTGATAAAAATGTCTGCCTTCCCATTCTCCACAGCATACTCAGTTATTAATCCTTGACAAAATCCCTTCACCATTTTAGCTGAAATTATTTGGTTGTATCTGTGTTTCTTGGAAACTTTTATAATCATTTACTAAAGCAATTAAAAATATTTACTTGTTCATGTATTTCACTGTTGAACTGTAATTTTCTCCAGGAAATATTTCATTCCTAGTGAAACTGCCAGGTGGCATTTTGAGGGGCTCCAAGAAGATCTGGTTCTTTATGTCTCAGCACAGAAATAATACAGTAAGAAGTGAAGTGATAGATAAGAAGTGGTTTACTAGCATCGGATATGAGGGTCGCACACAGGCGTGCCAGAGGGAGTGGCCCCAAGAACTTACTGGGATACAACTTTATAATCAAAGGAAAAGTGGAGAGGGAGAAAAGACCACTTTCTTCCTCATTCTTCGCTAGACATCAGGCTTCCATCATCAGTACCCTGTTCAGGTTGGGCAGGAGAGTTTTCCTGCCCCTATAAGGTCTAGCCTCTAAGGTCATGGCACTATGGCAATAGTATCTCATATCTTAATACAATGAAGTTCTTTCACTTTGAAATTTTGCCTTTCCATAATTTTTATTTTTTAATGTATGCAGAGAGCATGTCCTAGGGATCATTAACTAGTGAGCTCACTGGGCAAGACGAGGGTCTCATGACAACATTATTCTACCCTTTAAAGTATGTCTCATGATTCCACTGCATGGTTTTATTGCTGAGCAAAACTGATTGTATTTGTTGTTAAGTAATTCTGTTTTCTTGAGTGATTATTAACTTACAGGTGTCTCCCATACATTTTTTCTTTGCTTAAAATCCCCTAATGGGATTACCTATTTAATTACCTATTTTGTTCCTTTACATTGTCCCTGTCACTAACACCTAGGTAAGTATCTGGCACAAAATACTATCCAATAATTTTTATTAAATGATTTAATGAATGGCATTTTCCATGTGTTCAAACACATTATATGGGCTGACCATATACACAGATACTTAACACTTTGAAATAAATACTCACATGTAATTTAAGAACATATTCTAGAAGATTAAAGACAATTGTTTGAGATAGTAAAAAATTTTATAATATTAAATTTAATATTTAGAGCATCAACTATATCCATCTCATTAAAATTAAAGCCTTTTTTATAATGAAACCAATAATTTTCTCACTTAATTTAAAATAACATATGTTTATATGAATAATATTTAACTTATTGGAATTGTCAAGGGAAATAAAAAGCTTTCCAATCTAAATAAGATACATTAATATCTAACTGTATACAGATGTTCAGAGAAGCTACAGAACGATAATTGCACTTTGTTACCAATTTAGGACTTCCCTGGTGGCTCAGACGGTAAAGTGTCTGTCTGAAATGCAAGAGACCTGGGTTCGATCCCTGGGTTGGGAAGATTCCCTGGGGAAGGAAATGGCAACCCACTCCAGTACTCTTGCCTTGAAAATCCCATGGATGGAGGAGCTTGGTGCAGGCTACTGTCCATGGGGTAGCAAAGAGTCGGGCACGACTGAGCGAATTCACTTTCTTTCTTTCACCAATTTAGTAACCTTTCCTGCTCTAATTAAGGGAGGAAATAAAATCTTGTGAAGAAATTGCTCATAACATTAATATTACAAATGCCTAATTTAAATTATTGAGATATATGCTTTATTCTGTACCACGTTAAAGGATTGTCACAAGTTTAGAAATAATCTAAATATGTTTAAGAAAGTCACACAAAAAAGGTAAATATGTTGTACTATTGATATTAAAGGGAAAATAAAACAAGAAGGAAGTAAATTATATGAAAATTTTAAGCTATCTCCTATTCTTAATCCAAAGAATGAGAAAAAGAATGAAACAGAACAGGGACACAATTTGTCAAATGTTTCATCAACAAGAATAGAAAGTGATACAAGGACATTCTTGAGATAATCAATGAAATGTCAGCCATGGGAGGAGCATGGCTAGTCTCACTGCTACAATGTACAATTGATTGCTCAGGACTCTGTGGGGAATTGCTCAGCATAAGAGGAATACAAATTAGATTTCTCCATAGTTCAGACATGTGCAAGCCCCTCTCTCACATGAAGGAAGAAGCTATGAATTTGAAAATATCTTTGAGCTTATTATTTCATTCTTTGCCTGCACAATATAGTGAAACAGGGTAACATTCCCAGCACCTGGAGTAGGTAAATAAAATGAGAACAGTGGGTGGTGGTTAGAGAATAAATGAGAGTGATGAGAGAGACTGGTAAACAGTGCAGAACAGGGATATGAATCACCAGAATTTTAGGAAAATAAACAGTAATTGGAAGAAAATGCAGAACTTTAATGTGAGTTTAATGTTTACAGAGCCTGTTGTTTTCCCTCTAGCTTAAAAGTTAGATGGAAAGACCAATAAAAAATAATTGGCACTCCTGCTTGGCTGTTCCTTTTACTCATGTAAACTATAGAAATAGATATTAGAGAAGGTTTGCGATGAGCTGATTCTCTTGGTGCATTAAAGACAGTGATGTCCCATCAACAGCTCTGACAAAACCTATAACTGAAAGCAATTTGGATTATTGGAAAAGGTGTGGTGACCCAGGGAAGCAGCTGGAATTCATGAATGCCACCAATGGCATCCTGCACACACTTAGGGAGTTTTGTTTCTCCAAAACTAACATTGATGCTAATAATCTTAGAAAAATTGAAGAAAGGTTTCTCTTAAATTTTTAAATGGCTTTGACCCATATATGCACATTTCCTCTATGTGTGATTTAGGATAGTAACAGATTTGAACGTTAATTCCGTGATTAATTGGCTATGACCCTAGTCAACTAACTTTGTGGAATTTGATGTCCTTGTTGACAAAACAAGAATGTTAAAACCCTCATACCTTCATTTGCTTAAGTGAGGTGACATTTGTAAAGAAAGTATCCTGTCATTTTTGTTTATTCACTAAGTTGTGTCTGACTCTTTTGTGACCCCATAGCCTATAACCCTCCAGGCTCCTCTTTCCATGGAATTTCTCAGGCAAGAATACTGGAGTGGGATGCCATTTCCTTCTTCAGGGGTTCTTCCTGACTCAGGGATAGAACCCCCAGCTCCTGCATTGCAGGTGGATTCTTTTCAACTGTGTCACCTGGGAAGACCATAATAATATAGGTTCTATAGTAATCTTTCTAAATACCAGTGCTCTCAATTCATTAAGGTATACCTTCTCTATCTACTTCTCAAATTGTTTCTAATGATATATCATTTTTTTTTGCTCAAAAAGAAACTTTTCATTTAACAACTCTATCTACTGTGTTTCTTTAATTTCTTCTATTGACTCTATTATTTCATTATTTCCACATTTTTACTTTAATTTGCTATTTATTTTTCCAAATTCTAAGGAGAATTCTTGGTTCATTGATTTTCAGTCCTGAGTCAGTCACTTTATTTCAGTCATTTTATTATATGTTTTAAAGAGATTATCTTCCTATTAAGATTATCTAATTGAATCACTTGAGGTTTGACATGAAATATTTTATTAGACTTCCATGGTGGCTCAGATGGTGAAACGTCTGCCTACAATGCAGGAGACCTGGGTTCAATCCCTGAGTTGGGAAGATCTCCTGGAGAAGGAAATGGCAACCCACTCCAGTATTCTTGCCTGGAAAATCCCATGAACAGAGGAGCCTGGTAGGTTTACAGTCCATGGGGTCGTAAAGAGTCAGACACGACTGAGCAACTTATGACTGTAACTATTTTTTATTAACATCATTTCACAGTATTACTTAAAGCCCAGTGTGATTTGTTCCTTGACCCATGAATTATGTAGGAGTGTATTGCTTAGTTTCTAAGCATTAAATATTTTCTACAGTTTTTGTTGTTGTTGTTGTTGTTACTTGGTTCTAGCTTAATTCTATTGCAAAGACACACTCTGTATGCTTTATATCCTTTTTAATTGATTGAGAAAATAAAATTTAATGGACAGAAATTTTAAATCTGACTTCTCAGTAGAAGAAAACAAAATAGAACACTTTTAAAATGCTGGATGAAAATAAACTCTTATCCCAGAACTCTAGTTCCAGTGCAGATACACTTCAGAGAAATGATGCTTTTGAACTGTGGTATTGGAGAAGACTCTTGAGAGAGTTCCTTGGACTGCAAGGAGATGAGACCAGTCAATGCTAAAGGAAATCAATCCTGAGTAGTCATTGGAAGGACTGATGCTGAAGCTCCAATACTTTGGCCATCTGATGCGAAGAACTAACTCATTAGAAAAGACTCTGATGCTGGGAAAAACTGAAGGCAGGAGGAGAAGGGGATGACAGAGGATGAGATGGTTGAATGGTTTCACTGACTCGATGGACATGAGTTTGAGCAAGCTCTGGGTGGACAAGTGATGGACAGAGAAGCCTGGCATGCTGCAGTCCATGTGGTCAGAAAGAGATGGACATGACTGAGTGACTGAACTCAACTGAAAGATAGATCAACACTGAAGAAAATTCTAGAGAGAGTACTGTAGGTAGAAGAATCAGGGCTTTTCAGACTGTCTGATTCATTGAAATTTGTGAGTTTTCTTAATGTTCCTGCTGGATTGGTGTCTGGAATTTGTTTAATGAGTAGCAAGGCTCTACAGTGCTTCCTTTTATGCTTTATTATTTACAAACTGTTAGAAACAGGTCAACAAGATGGTGACTTGCTAATAGGCTTGCACCTGAATGATATCACTAAGTAGAGCCTTCCATGATGCCCTTGTTTAATAGCTTTGACAATCATATTTCTTTCTCTAAACAATTTTTTCATAAGATAATAAAAAGTTTTATATAAGCAATATAATCATTGCATGCTTCTTTTCACAATTATGATCAGTGATTTCATGTTTTCTTTTTTAATGTAGAATTTTCTAGTGGTTCACACTTAATGCCCTTTTCTCTGTAGTCTTCTATGCTTCCTTTCTTTTTCATAAAAAAGAAAATGTTGAGTTTTCAGTGGTATGTATTTAATATTCTTTCCTATGATATTTTTTAATGATTTTTTCATTTGCTTTTTTGGATCCCAAGGAAATGGATCACAGGAAGAGTGATGTTGAAACCCTATTCATATTTCTCCCTTAGTGATCAAGGGAAAACATTCCGTATTTAATAGTTCCATAGCAGACACACCAATCCTGAACCATAACTGGAAAATTATAGACTGAGATATTGAATAAAGACTTTTTACTTTGTGTTCTTGTCTATTACTTCTTTCTATTTCACAGTAAATGTAGTTTGCTCTGAAAAAAAAAAAGACTGGTTTGAATATACAAAATAGACTAACATCACTTTCTACTTTTTGTTGCTTTATATTAGTTAGATTTTCTTCCAAGAATCAAAATTATTCCAGATACTTTAAACAGAAAGACCTTTAATCTAGGAATTTTACAAAATAATTGGAAAGGCTAAATCAGCAAGAATCAGGAAGTCACTACTGAACCTATTGGTTACGGGATAAGAAAGTCAGGATGAAAATGTCGCCTTGAATCTGCAGTTGCCTTAAGCATCCAGGAAGGTGTTGACTGAAGGAGATACCTATGCCCTCATAGGTTTTTCTTGCTAAATAAAAGAACAAAACATCATTCAGATGGTCTTGGCTTCCTTTCTGCCTTCTATGTCTTCTAAGTTTATAAAATCGGTAACAGCTAAGCTGCATCTTGAATATCTAGCAAGAGATGCTGGAAAATTAGTTTTTAGACATAGAGCAAGGCAAATAGGAGAAGCAAATGGATATTGAGAATTAAGAAAGCATATTCGACATGATGAAAAAATCTCGATTTTAATAAGGAACACTTTTCAAAAGCATTGTTAGTTTTGCTTTTCCATTTTGGAAGATAAGAGTATATTTAATGGTGATGATATCTCTGTTTTATTAGTCACCAGTAAAAATATTGACCAAAATCTTGCCTTGGATACACACTGGATTTTGATCCTAATGTCTGGTACATTTTTATTATATCCTGGGTACATATCACTGATTCATGTTCTCCTCTGAAGTTAGAGGCTTCTGATTAATTTTATGTTTTGAGTTATACATAGTACTGTTACAATCCCCACGCAAACAACTAATGACTCTAAATTTACATATATTGACATTTGAGAGAACCCAATCATATTCCTATCCTGGCTGCATGTTTCTCTTTTCCATGGTATAATGTTTTGTTTTGTTTTTCTGAAAATCCAAGCAGTAGTTTTATAGACAATAAGAGAGGGTCTATGTCATTCACTGTCTTACTTTACTCTTTACCTTAAAGTCCATCTTGCCAGTTTTACAGCAATTATTAGGATAACCTTCTGAACTAAATGGAATTAATAGCTAAAAATATGGAAAGACAGAGTACCTGACTTGGAGGACAGATTGCCCATCATGCTTGATAGTGGAGTGAACTCTCCTGGTTGATAATGATGTGCACCATGCCTAAGAGCCTACATTATTTACTGGTCTCTTTGACTTTCCTCTGGACTTCCCTGGTGGCTCAGAGGGTAAAGCGTCTGTCTACAATGTGAGAGACCTGGGTTTGATCCCTGGGTTGGGAAGATTCCCTGGAGAAGGAAGTGCAACCCACTCCAGTACTCTTGCCTTAAAAATCCCATGGACAGAGGAGCTTGGTGCAGGCTACTATCCATGGGGTCGCAAAGAGTCGAGCACGACTGAGCAACTTCACTTTCTTTCACTTTCTTTTTGACTTTTCTAGATAGAAAATCTTTCTTCCTCTCAGCCTTTCAAGGGTTCATTTTGATCTGGGCTTCAATAATGGAAAGCAGCATAGGATCAGGCCCAATTTCCCATAGTATAACTTCACCTGAGTCTTTCATCGCAGTTCTGTACTTTCCCCATCTCTATGAACTCTGAGAAGGGAACTGGGATAAGAGGCTAGCTTTTAACTGACTTTGCTAATTTATAAATTGTTCATAATTATACATTGCTTAATGATATCTCATTAGCACGTTTGTCATATGAACAATGCTATAATAATATTAGAAAGGAAACAAAAAAGGAAATAACATTCTTTTCCTAACTTATAAGCACCATAATATTCAAGGAATATTATTTGGAACACTTCATTTTACTCGCTATATTTGCTTTATGTATTCCTTATCACGTTGACTTTCTTTCCTACACTAATGATAAATGACAGGGAAAGGTAGTAATGGAAATCTGGCAATGGCTGTGAATGTACATATCAACCTGGACAGAAAGTAACGTGAAGTGACTGAATTAGGATTGTAATGAAGATGGTATAATTTAATAGGATTTTCTAGCTTTGTTAAAAGAGATGGATTTTGCACCATACCTAGCTTATTATGATTTTTGTCATAAAAATGATTCACTGAATAGCAATGCCTGAAACATACCTTGTTTTTGAATTATACTTCTATTGTATATTGCCACATCTTCAAGTTTAAAATAAAGAATCTGATTGACCTGCAAATAATCCTGCATCATTCAAAAAATTGAGAATAAATATCCTGGCACAAAATTCCAGCTTAAATACTTGCTTTAAAATTTTTTCTTTCTTTTTAAAAATTAAATTTAATTGAAATGACCTGAAGTGTAATTTTCCACCTACTTTTCTAAATCCATTTTAAAATACATACTGCTAGGTCCCTGTAATTTCTAAGTATATATATATATATATATATATATATATATATATAGTATTTTTCCACATGTTTGACAGAGGATGTCTTGTGATTTTTGATATTTGGAAAGATGAGAGAGAAGACCTTCTGAAACAAATATATCAAATTGTAGTCAGAGTTTTATAGATATTTAACCTTCTTCCTGTTTAGGCTCCTAGTTGCTATGGTGATAAAAAGTGCTGAATCCTTTAAGACTTACTGGAACAATGAAATGAGGTTATTTTCTAATTTGTGTAAAAATCACAAGACCTATACTTTAAAGCAAAGCTAAGGAAATTAAATAACTTCTACTAGCTATGGAGGAAGAGATCCCAATATAAAAATATATACTATAGAAGCAATGATAGGATGTATTAAACTGTCATATTGAAAAGATAATATGAATTATTTAAAATATCAGAAAATACAGAAATGAATAAACTTATGTTGATCTAACCACCTTCCCATTCAATATAGTCTTCAAATGAGTGGGAGTAAATAGTGGAAAAGCCAATGAAGTAGTGTTTTGTAAGCTGAGGCTCCAGAACCAAATTTTAACATCAAAATAAAAAGTAGCTGAGTCATAAATGTGGTTCAGTAAGTTCTCTTTCTTGAACTCATAATCACCATAGCTAAAAATAACTAAGTTGAAGTAATATAATTTAACACTTCAGTGCCATGAAGATATATATTCACCAACAGTCAGCCA